>NC_084919.1:9569081-11023010 GCF_949316345.1 Pungitius pungitius
GTGTTGACCTTTTTATTTGACCTGCTTATACAATTCAAATGGCATCTCTGGGTGTAGTTTGGCGTTTAAGAAATGGAAATGTACAGTATCCCTCTCTCTCTCTCTCTCTCTCTCTCTCTCTCTCTGTGTCTGACAAACAAGTTGAGGGGAAGTGGGGGCTGCTCCACGCATGCTGGGAGATGTAGTCTTTGGATGCTACCATTTAAAACACTCACCGAGCGAAGAGAACTCAACTCCCATGGTGCCTTGCTCCGGCCGCTCGGCAACTCAGCTCTAACCAATCACGTGTCGGAATCCTCGCGGCACCATCTCCTGGAATGCCCAAGGACTCCTCTCATTGGTCAGCCCACTCTGCCAATCAAGTGTTAACCCTCAAGTTGTTGCCTCCCGTCGTTTTCTGCCCTGCTGGGACTAACGTAACTGGTCAGTGCTGTGGCAAGACGTCCCGTCGCAGAAGACCTGCACCCAGAGGATGTGGATAATGTGAGTATTTGAGAATGACAGTTTCTGCGTTTGGACCACAGGGAAAATGTTTGTGTGTAGGAATGTTATTTTGGCCGCTTTTTTGTTGTTATTTGATGGTGTCTTTGTTAACGGGGCAGTGTGTAGACTAGAGGAAGCCGGGGAGATATTGAAGGACTCACAAAGTGACAAGTTGCCTATTTGTACGTTTTCAGTCATGATATGTCTATTATTTAAATATAGATGTCATTAACTATAAACCAACGTCGGTGAATCGTCGTTTACAAACGCGGTGTGGTTGTAGCACTTTAATTGCCAGATTATGGTTGTTTGTTACATCAGTAAATAATCCAGACATTTTTTTGGAAATTGGTAACGGACCAAATACCTATATTGCCAGTTTAAGCATGATCTGTGTTTAAATCCCTTTAATACCTAGCCTGACCGACCCTGGTTATTTGTAGCTAATACCGATTTTTTTGAAAATCATCAATTATATTTGAGTTTTTATTCTATAGGCTATTTATAGGATATGAAGTATGTTGAAAGACAGTGTGAGAAGATATATTTATTGACCATCATAGATACCACCCGATCTATATACCCTCACGTTTACACATTTTCATATGTAATGTAATGTATATGTATATGTAGGTTATTAGCAAACGTTTTTTTAACCTATTATATATGATGGATTATTTAAAGACCAGACAATGATACAATATTTTATCCATTTACACACCTTTTTTATTGATGGGACATTTTACAGTTGATTAATAAACTCGTACGTGCTCCTTGTATGTAATTGTAATTGGTAAGTTGTTTGTCATGAATAATGCATGCTCACCCCATAGAAATCCCTCCGTGTAACATTGAAGAAAACCGTTTACGGTTATAAACTGACATGTTGTGACCTGTGTTGTTTGTTGCATAGCCTGTTGTAAGACGGCTCCAACGTTAGTCCCACATCAAAAGATGCAAGTGCAGGTCCAGGAGTCTCTGGGGAGGTGGAACGGGCTGGGCAGCCGGGATGCCGTCTCCAGATCTGAAGCCATGGAGAACATCCGCCAGGACGTCATGAGGAAAGTGGAGGCCATCGGACCCATACCAACGTCCCCCCCAGCTTCAGGGAAGCTTCCCAACAGCGACCTAAATGACGTGCTGGCTCACCTCCTCATGCTTTCCAAACGGTGTCCCTTTGACGACGTCAAGGAGCGATGCATCCGGCTTCTACAGGGCGTCCAGGTAGGAGATTCATACAGCTTGCAATGTGATCATGGTGAGCATCTGGTACCAAGTTGCATTATGCTGCACAATAGTCTCAAATGTCCTCCCATACTAGTGCTCTTGGTAGTGCTCTGCTGCCATCACTCCTCTCTTCGCCTCTTCATAAGCATTGCAAACATTGTGGTTTATTCAGGAGACGACATGCCACAACCATCCGGCATCATTTCTGTCTAGTTTTTAACGTTATTCCAGATGTATTGGGGTCTTATTTGGATTGAGGTCACAGCATGGAGCCAAATGTGTTCATGTTGTCGTTGATTCTTTCTGAAAAAAAACCATCGTGTGATAAATAGACAGGACCTTAAAAAATAGAATGTGTATTCATGGTTGAAGTGTTTTATGATTCATTTAGTCAGAAAAGTATTGTGGATTTATTCTATTTGGTCAGATAAAAATATCCTTATTTACTCCCAGAGAACAAAATGTAAGCTGTAGCCTGTACCACTTAATGAGTCCTGTTAGGATGCAAAACTAAGCCTGACAACTTTTGTAATGGCCTGGCATGTTTTTATTCTGAGGAAATAGACTCGCAGTGGCATTAATTCCCGTTTGTGAGGCAGTGGAAGATGGTGGAGAGGTGCAGAGGGGGAGAGAGAGAGAGAGAGAGAGAGATAGAGATGAGAGAGGGAGAAAGCTGCTTTGCGGGTTTAGTAGTGCACCATGGTACACACCGTCTGGTATTTTTGAATTATGCTAAGCTGCGTTGGCTGTGGGCTTGCCAAAGGGTGCCGTTATGAGCCCATTGTGGCAGCTCATGTCTTTCTTGTTCCACTGTTAAAGACTCCCCTGACCGCTACACACACACCTACCTTTCTCACATTTCCAGGGATGGAGGGGGGTAATGGAGGGGGGCTTGTGCTCAGACGGACCTCTAAGACCATAGCAGATCCGCTGATTAAAGACAAAATCTTTGAAAGCACAGACAGTCCTCTCCTCGTGGCAACCCCCTCCCTCTAAGGAGGAAGGCCTCCTGCCTGGTGAGAATAATGTCTCTTAATAACCTCACGGCTTGCAAATATTTGGCCGACAACTATGTGTTGCATGTTTGTTGTTCCATTGTGCCGATTCCCTGTCTGCACATTTTCTCATCAGTGAGAGAAAATCCAATAATAATTTACAAAAGAAAAGAATGCCATTGTATTTCGGTTTGGCATGGAATGACAAACATAATTCTAAGCACTCTACAGTAAAAGGTTAATCCGATAATATGTGCTTATAAATTAAAGAATAAACTAATGCATATTGACGCGCCTACTC
This sequence comes from Pungitius pungitius, assembly GCF_949316345.1. NCBI lineage: Eukaryota > Metazoa > Chordata > Actinopteri > Perciformes > Gasterosteidae > Pungitius > Pungitius pungitius. The sequence continues at coordinate 9,572,088 of NC_084919.1, forward strand.
ACATTTAAAGCAATTATTTGTAATTTTGGAAAAACAACTTCTCCCTTAGATTAGCGTTGCCATCTAGCAATAAACTCTGCATAAATCACATTCAGCATACCCCCACCTCTATAGTCCACAAATGAAAATGGTCTCTTAATTAGCTTGTTTGTGAGATCGGGAGCAATTCACTTGGCTCTCAACACGCTGGGGGCTCCTAGCTGACTGCAATAACAGGGGGACAACTGCGGTGAAAGTGCTGCCTGAGCTGATAATGTTTACCTGAAGGTGGGTGCTATGCTTCTGTAATGAATCTGTCAGTTGGGTCGGGCGTTATCAGCTGTAACCGACGTATGCGCGCCGTGCACCGCAGAGGCTGTGAGGCCAAAGCCTTTGTTTACTGGAGGGTTATAGGAGGGATTTTGATCTGCTCATTTAACGCCTTCGTATTAAGACCCGTGTGGTGATGCCCACTGGCACGGATCCATATTTTTCCCCACTTTCTTTTTAATGTTTTGCTTCGAGGCAGTTACTTTATTTTCCTTTTGAAAAAAATGTTTCTCCTCTTGCTTTTCAAGCCCCCCGCCCCCAGCTGTGAATATGCAGGCCAAGCTGGCGCCGAATGTTTGCTGTGTTATGCTGCCCCAAAATTTCTGGGGTCAAGGGTTACGGGGCCACTGCTGAAAATAGTGTCCCGTGTGCGTGGGAATGGGGGGGGGTTAGGTACCCGCAGGCCGCCCTCGTGTAAGAATCTGCCGGGTTCAAAATCCCTTACCGATGCAACGCTCCACGTACACATGCGTTCGGGGTTCGTCCAGGGGCTCGACGTCTCACTTTATCTACATGTACACATAGGGGACGCTGGATAACGATGGCGAAGGCCCGTGTGCACAAACCAACGCAGACAATGGTGTTTGTTCCCAGTGTATGAAAGGGGAGGGCAGACTCCATCGTGCCTGCTTTCTCGCTCCAGTCACCACGTCCCCTCGCTGGATGAAAGGAGGCCGGTCTCCGGCGGCCTGGCGGAGACAAGGAGGGGGTTTCTTTTATGTTATGCAATTGGTTCACAGCGTTTGCGCAATACTCTGACTTGAATCAAGGGCTAGTCTTGAAAAAAAAATCAACCTTTTTCCTTGTGTGTGCTTCCTGGATTTTTCGAGACTGTCCTCGTATCCAGCCGTCAGTGATAAAAAGGTGTAGTGAAGAATGTACAGTAAATTCCACATGGAATCAGTGTCTCTTTGGATTTGTGTCTGTCCAGTTCTGGATTACAATGGTGAACTGGCAATGCCGTCCGGTCCAGTTTAAGTGCTGCGAACATGCAGTTTAATTTCAAAGTGGCAGAAAGTGTCTCGCTCCGTTAGTATTGCAGCGCGTTATACCAAGCCTTTCTTATTCTAAAGTCCTAATGCAGCATTGTACATAAGTGGAAGGCCACGCTTTGTGCACCAGGCTATTTACTGCATTGTGTAAGGTACTCAATCCTTTCTTGATTTTATTTAATTTGGTAAGAAAGCAAGGTTCTTGGAGTGGACTTGAGTTTACTTGTTTTTCTGTTTAAGGCGAAGGCTGTGAATGTTTCAAGCTTATGTGCATCCTAATTCTTTTCACATACTTATTCGTCTTTATTTATGGACATTTCGGCTGACTCGGCAGCGCTTGTAATAAACACTTATGTGTGATTAATTAAGTGAAATAGTTTCCTGGACCCGGCCTCCCAGAATAACCCCGAGCACATGTCTTGCTCTACACGGAAAACTCTGGAAAGTTCTGCAGGCCCTCGGAGATGACATCGGTTATTGATCGCGTGGCTTCTCCTCATTTGATTGAGTCGTGGCCGTCGCATAAGGTCACTGTCGTACAGTTTGTTAAAGGGTGTGCACACTTAAAGGGTGTCCTCCATCGTTAAGTTTTCCTCCCTTCTTCCCATTAATTCCCTGTGGTATCGGTGGCTCTATTTTGTGTTTAAGTGCATGCCTCAAGAAGCTTTCCTTACTCTGAGTACAGTAAGGAGGGCCCATGGAGGGCTGGACAGATCTGCTGCATTATGGGCAATCTCTGCTCCAACCGGGTCAGACAAACTGCATGTCTGGGGGGGGGGGAGGGAGCAGCAGCAGCAGCAGCAGCAGCAGCAGCAGCATTGACCTTTGGCACAGTTACTGTACATATGGAGGATGTGATGGAGAAGTGGAACTCCAGCTGCCAGCTAGCTGCACAGAGCGATGGGACGGTGTTGACAGGAGGTGCTGAACTGGAGTCTGTGGCTTTTTCATCCTGACAAAGCCACGTGAAGTAATCCTATCGAGACCACTCAATGCTTCTTTCCTCCAATTCTCCTGTTGTGTGATTAGTTTTTTGGTGCTGAGGATGCTGATACTGTGATCATTTGATTAATCTATGATTCTGAGAAGTATTTGTGATACTTTAACATTGACTCTTGGAAAATGTGCTGGATATTTTATAGAACTGAATTTCTGAAGAATGTGATAATAAAACTATTGATTAACAACATTTGGTTAGTAAAATGTATCATCAAATTCAAATTGTCTTTCATGTCTTTAAATAAAATGACTTTAAAATCACCATGTTTCATTAATTGATATGATTGTTTTTACTAATGATGTTAAAGTAAGCAAAATGGGAGAAAGTATGATTCAATAGCACCAAATGCCTGTTCTACTGAGATTTTAGAGACCATCTCTAACAGTATGTTAGGAAAGCATTTAAACAAGCCCCCACTTTGATCCTTCAACACAGACCCCCCCCAAGCTCCCCCTTCCAGCCAGTGCAGCATGCTGCCGGCTGTAGACTCGGGAGGACTAGTGAGGAGGGGGAATGTGGGAACTGTGCAACTAGGTCACTGTCAATCCTGTTGTAAGCCTGGATACAATTTTCCATTTTTAGTCATTATTTCATATGATAAAAACTGTGCTGGGGAAAAAAACAATTTTTTTAGTTAATTTGTTCCTTGTGAGAGCCATGCATCTGATTGTCTTCCACTAAAACATGTCCTGACACTGAGGCAGGCATGGGCCAGTGTTCGGTCCGGGCGTTTGCAGAGCCAAAGCAGTCGTCATGGTACCAGCAGCACCCTGTGCAAGGATGGGGCGGGCTGCTTGAAACCGTTACTTGGGGGGTGGGCGGCTTGTCTGTGATTATTTCTGGCTTTGCTATTCAGCAATTGAGTGAAAGGGAGAAGGAGTGATGGGGGGTGGAAATCATAACCGGTTAAAGATCATAAAGTTGATAATCAAGTCACTTTGTCAGGCGAGCTCGGTTCCCTGCAATCCCCCCCCCCGGCCTGCAGTTGTATCCCGTCTGATCAAGCGTACGTTATCTTCATACATCATGGAAGCATACAGAGACACAAGGCTCAGCTTGTCTCACCCACACACCCTGAGGAGGAGGGGTGTGGAGCGAGTGGAGGCACGGCGCAGGACAACAGTAACAATGCGCTGCAGCAGCAGCAGGAGGAGGAAGGAAAGGAATAACAACTCTTTTGACAAACACACACACACACACACACGTCATATAACAGAGCTGCCGGGCCAGGCTTTTAGTTGACTGCAATAATTGGGCATGTTGTCCATGTAATGCTTTCAAACTCTGGTGAAGCAGGACTTAATGTGTTGCTCCCAATCGGGGAGATCACATGATGCTGTTGAATAAACGGGTCTCAGTCTCTGATCGCCCGACTGGGATATTTTTATCCTGCATAAGGAATGAAAGTTGGGAAATTATTTATGAAGTAAAGCCTTCTGCTGCTCCATTAGCGACGATCAACTCTTCTTTCTGTTGGTTTAATGTTGCTTGGGTTATCACACTTAAGTCATCATAGGTACGGTGCTCAAATGTCAACACCATTATGTGGTTTTAAAGATGTATTTTTGGAAAATGTTTGCCTTTTTAAAAATTTGGCAGAGGATATTGTAGGAGTAGGGAGGGATTAAGGTATGACATGCAACAAACATGCCTCAGTTACATGGAAGAGCCATAACCCGTCTACTGGAACCGATTCATCCACATCTTAAACGTATGCGCTTTTAGCTCTGTGGACCACCCTCTTTTGAGCAGTAGACATTAATACTTCTCAGCATAAGACGTTGTTTGCTTGAACACTAATGGAATGGAGGCATTGTTGTGTTCTTAATTACAGCGTTGCTCTGTAAAAGGCTCCAGTATACTCACCCTGTAATCCTGTGACTGAGTTATATTATGCTGGAGCAATCAACCTTTTTTAATTTTTATTTTTTTTTAGTAATTTTCTCTTATTTAAATTGCAAACATCTTCAGTAAAAAAAGCCTTTCTATATATTTGAATATTTCCATGACGTCGGGATCCAAATGCCATTTAAATTTCCAAACGCCTACTTTACATTCCCACACCTTTCTGACCTGGGAATGTGTGGAGGTGAAACGGCAGGCTGGTTTTGACCTTCTCCCAAGGTTTCTCGCCCTTTTATTTATTTCTTAACAACTCTCTCTGACTTCTTGTATTTCCACATGAGTGCAGCACTGTGTCTTTGCAGACAATGGCCCGTCTTGTACGTCTCTGTCAAAGTCGGTTTCTTTAATAAATGCTTATAACACTGTTATCGACGTCATATGAACCGGGTATTGCATGGTCATAAGGAGCAGCAGAGGTGTTTTGACTATATTGACTGAGGCTTTTGATTGGAGGGTTTTGTGTCTGTATGGGCCCTGAAAAGAAGACTGAAGACGCTACCAAGATATGAAACTGTGCCTCGACTTCTTTCTTATAATTACAATCATGATTTGCTTCTGAATGGAAGGCAGCAGTTATCCTGAGGGAGAATTCCTCCTTCCTATCGAAGTAGCTGGCTGCACTTTGGCCCTTTTTGCCTTCTGGCCTCGAACCACTCTCATCTATCGACTTGCATGCCATCTGTTCAGGATTAATTTGATCAAATTCATAAATGAATGATGAAAGCGATCATCCACTGGAGGCGGCATTTCAAAACAAAGAAGAATCAATGTACGCCTTTTTATCCTCCACCCTCTTGGTGCTTGGCTTTTTACTTGATGGAAAAGAATTGCCCATTGAGTGGTTTCATCAATCACGCAGTGTGTCCAGGGACCGGCGCTGCTGCAGTTCCACTGTGTGGCCACACGGGGGCACACTGTACCAGTCTGTGGGCTGCTTCTGCTCTCAAGTTGCAGGATGGGAATTTTCCATGCACTGGTTTCAATACATTTAAATTGTTTCCTTTTGGCCTGGTCACTGGGCATTCATCCAGTGTGTGTGTGTGTGTGTGTGTGTGTGTGTATGTGTGTGTGTGTACAGGTCTTAAGAGATTTATAGCAGTGAGCACGCAGCCTTTGGAGGCATCTGCAGATCAGGTCACAAAGCATGAATAGCCCTGTGGCTGCGGTCCAGACCTCAGTCTGAGGTAGCCCCTATTAGGATACAAACCACACAGGCTCAACACCGGGCTCAGTCAGCTGGAATACACAAACACAATTTGAGGGACAACTCCCTTCTGTTTGGTTCAGAAAGTATTGTGCAACCACTGAAATCTTGTTCAATGATTATCCAGGTGGAAAGCTGTGATTCTTTATTGATTTAACCTAAAGGAGCTGCCTTTGACTAGAGCAAAAGATGTGACTCAATAACAATAGTTGATTTCATGCTGGATGGATGGTTTCAGTCAGTTCTCATATGTTCATAAAAAATGATTTGGGTTCGAAGCAGTGACTTGAAAAAAGCAATGAAAGGCCTCACTTTAAGACTGAAGACATTGTCAGTGAGATTTTTCACATTTTTGACATTTGGAAATCTATGAGATGATTCATTATTTTAACATTAGATTCTTGCGCGCCTAAAGAAAATGCGGGTTTAACTATTGTTGGAGTTGGTCAGCTTTAACGGGTATGAACATCAGAAACAATGGGGCTGTATTTGCTCTCAGGAGAAAACCTAAAACGTAGAGCGGGAAACGCACAATGCTTCCAAGATCTCGTTGACCCCTGTGCACCTCATCCAATCTGGCTCAGGCCCAACACTTTGAAGCATGAACTTGGCGGCGGGCAGCACCTGATGGATAGTTTCCCATCGCATGCATTGTGTGTGTGTGTGTGTGTGTGTGTGTGTGTGTGGTGCTGCTCACCGAGCGCTGTGGCTCCACTTTACCCGGCGCCCTGTTGGCTTAGGCCCGGCTACCGTGTTGTTTCAGCGTGTGTGTGTGGTATTTGTTCAGGGCCCAGTGTGCGGTGGCGGAGTGGTATTGTGCTCTCCCCAGGGGGGGTATTGTCCCATGTATGTCTGCTTGTTTATGTTGCAGGACGGTTTGTCACGACGGTGACCGTTTCACGCTACGGGACTGCCGTGTTCCCACAGTCGCTCACCTCTGACCTCAGCGCTTTTCCTCCAAAAGCAGGTCAAAGTGTGTGAGAAGGAGCGAGAGAGTTGTCAGTCAGCGTGTGCGATTGACATGCACGGTTAAAAATAAATACTCCACAGTGATAACCAAGGCGAGGTAAACAAACTCCTTCACAATGGCCAGTGTGTCTGCCTTAAATACGGGAATAACTGCGGGTTTTTTGGGGTCTTATTCCAAACGCACTTATTGTGTTGTCAGAAGGTTTTAAATGAATCTGTGACCATGAGGTTAATTCCTTCATTTCAATGTATTTATAATAACATGGAGTGAGCCAAGTCTCGTAATGTTTATATTACATAACCCCCCGTTTTAGAAGAAATAAAAGTAGATGAATATACACTTGTGAGTGAAACACAAATACACACGTGAAATTCTTTTCACAAACATAACAAGTCATAGCAGGCCACACGAGCAGCACCCTCAAGGTCAATGTTGTATTTTCAGGATTTTCTTTCCTGCTGCATTGTCCTAAATTATCTTGCTGTGAGGCAATGGTGCAAGAAACACCGCCATTCAGCCCTCACTTCGACTCCTACAACTCTGTTCATCAAAAATTGTAATGCCATATTCCATCACAATAACACTGTAGCACCAACAGGTAAATAAATATAGCTTTATCTGCCACATCACCCAATGTTATTCATGGTTTTAAGTTTCATCCAGCTGTCACTGAGCTGCCACTTTTGTAAATGTAACCAGATACTGTGACAAAATACTTTAGATTATATTGATCCCATTCCCCTGCAACCACACACACTCTGCGTATCAAGATTAATTGCTTGAGATACATTTTCTTCCCACAATCAACTAACAGAAGAGTGTGGCGGGTTAATAGGAAGAAAGAAAAGATCTCAAATATTTACTTGGGGGATGACTGCATGCTATTCTCACTTGCACACCACACTCTGTTAGCAGTTAAACTCAAATGTGTGTGTGTGTGTGTGTGTGTGTGGTTGCTGTCTCTTGTGATTTGGTCACTTCAGATGCATGTTTTCTGGTGTCTAACTAAAAGAAGACTCACGTGTCAAAGAGGAAATGCTTTTGTTCCCTTTTTTTTTTTTTTTTTTCTTCCTTCAAACGGTTTTAAAGTTCAAGGACAAAAACCTCACAGCACAGAGTTGTTTACCTCACTAACGCTCACACACTTGTACCACTTGTCCCAGCACAGCAGTTGAAAGAGATACCGCCACGTAATGTTGCCATTCACCACACCTTGAGGCTTGGTTGGACCCCCGGTTGAGGCCACACACACCCACCCTGACACGCTTCTACACCCACCCACACACACACACACACCCATTGCCCAAAGCTCTCCTGGAATGTTACGATAGCACATCACCCAACAACTCCACACTTTTGTAATGTATCAGTGTAAGCCGTGTGCGCATTTTTGTCATACTTTAGCGGCTTGTTTTGCAGGAGTCCGGTTGGACCCGAACTGGAAGCTGCTCTGTGAGGCCATCGTGTAACTGGGATCCGCGTGAGCCCGGCGATCTGACTCATGAGCTTTCAAGGAACAACGCGGGTGTTTTGGTTGTTTACACCAACAATTGAGGTTGCCGTGTCCTTTTGAATTATTCCAGATGTTTGTCTACGTCACTTTTGTGGTGTTACAAACTTACAACATGGACTTTAAGTTGGATTTTCCGTAGGCCCTCCCAGCTGAAGTGAGATGAATTGGTTTTAGTAATTGTTAAAAAGAACTGACCTTTTCTGCTTTTCACAAGTTGTGCTGGGATGTTTTTGAGATTTTTAAAATACACTTGATCAAATGCGGTAGTTTCTCTTACCCCAGATGAGAGGATGACTAATGACTATTTTCTGTAGTGGGAGAATCACTCACTTTTCATAAGGCTTTTGTTTTGTCAATGAAAATGTTATTCATTAGAAAAAAATGTGTTGCAACATTGACTTTAGTGAGCAGCCTTTTTAGGAGCTGTTTTTAAGAACTTGGACCGGAGGTATTTGAATGTACGGGTGAAGTGAGGTGTAGCAGAAAGAAAGCTTGAAAAATAAACTCTAAACACAGTACAGGAATTTAGTGGAGGGAGACGTGCAACCATGCAGCAAAAAGAAGACTTTTTATATATTTATATATATATATATATATATATATATATATATGTCTGCGAAAAGGAATCTCTCCAAAAATAATCACACATCCGGGAGAGGACCTGGCTCTTGGTAGAGGGAAATGTAGAGAAGAAAAACCCAAATTCCCTCATACTTTTAGGGAGCTCAGACATACAGTACACAAATAGAAGAAAGAGAACAGAAGTATGTAGGCCATCGGGGGGTCGATGGTGAGAGAGACAAAAACAACTTCTTCCATCTGGTTCCTGAATAGCCAGTGCTGGCAGCTTGCCACACCTTGTCCGGCCCTCTGTAGGTCTAGTCGGGCTGCAGTAAACACTCGGAGGCCCTTAGGAAACCAGGCATGTAAAGGTTGGCCCGATTCACTCGCCCCACGATTCACTCGCCCACCTCATTGGTGTCCTCCCTGCCGACCGCTGTGAGCCAACGATACCTGCCGAAAGAAAAGACCCCCCCCTCCACCCCCCCACCCACCTCCCATGACACGCATGGTCGTATTCGGACAAGAACTCTTCTGAGGATATCAATCCGCGACATGCTTTCAGTCGTCAGGCTTGTTTTGAGGGAGTGTCGGTGCTCACTTCTTGTCACTTGATATCAAGAGAGGAGGAGGAGGAGGATCTCTGAAGTTTGAAGTCGGCCTAAACTGGACTTAAATACATTTGTTGGTGTAGAGATGACGGCTTTGTGAGCGATAACTGTCCAAAATAAACGTCTCAATTCTTGCATTACCTAAAGCAATTCCTTTTAGTAATGCAAGAAGTTAGGTCTTTTGAATATGGGTTATCTTTGGTTGAAGACTGAAAGTTCTGTGACCTGGCGTGTGTCCCTGCGTGTTTCTCAATGTGGCCATCGAGCCGAGACGTCCAGACATGCCGTCAGTGCTCCCCTGTCTCACAGGTTTTCCCTCATCGTACATGGGACGAGCAGAAGAAAAAATACGGTGGGCTGGTTTAAAAAAAAGAGAGCTGGAGAAGCGAGAGAGTTGTCAGTCAGCGTGTGCGATTGACATGCACGTTTAAAAATAAATTCTCCACAGTGATAACCAAGGCGAGGTAAACAAACACCTTCACAATGGCCAGTTTGTCTGCCTTAAATACGGGAATAACTGCGGGTTATTTGGGGTCTTATTCCAAACGCACTTATTGTGTTGTCAGAAGGTTTTGAATGAATCTGTGTGTGTGTGTGTGTGTGATATGCAAGCAACAAAGTCAGGTCTGTCTGTTTTTGATGGTATGGGCGAGAGATTATGATGAAAATGCTGTAAAGGTTCTCCGGTAAAACAAAGTGTCTGTACGTGCACTATTCACTCGCAAAAACTTTTGAATTTGGGTGTAGCCCCCGACTAATTGTGGGCAAGCACTCAAAGCCTATTAATGCCTGACCTGACCTCCTCTTTACTCCATCCATCACTCTGAGCGCAGAAAACCCCAGAGAGAACCAAAACAACAACTGCTGTTAACAGGAGAGTTGGCCACTCCCACCGGCCGCTCTGATTGGCCCAGACGCACCGCTTGAGAGGGCGGCTGTTGGCTGAGAGGAGACACACCTCTAGAATCTGTTTATGTGCAGCCAGAAAGCGAGCAGCAGGAGGAGGACGGAGGAGGACGGGGGGGGGGGGGTATTGCGATGTGCAGGAAACGAGGGGAAGAGATTTGGGAGGAGGGGGTGTAGTCTCTGGGAAAACTTCCAATGGAGCTGGTTCAGAACCTTCTAGGAAAGTGGGATGTTTGTTTGGTTGTTTTTCTGTGTGTGCTGAGGCCTCTGACAATCAACACCAGTCGCACCTAATTATTGTCGGGACCGTTTGACGAGCCGTCTCGTAAAGTTGACCAACACGAACAACATACTGCACGTATGCTTGGTTGTCCCAGAGGAAAATTTGACATCTTTATCGCCAGTAATCGAATCCGCATGTGTCCGTGGTCAGGCCCGTCTTTGCAGCCTGCAAAAGAGCCAGTTTGTCATCAACAGCAGCTACAGGCGACTAGTGTTTTTTCACATTCGACATACAGAGGGGGGCGGGCGGGGGGGGGGCATACATGGCATTCATACTGCTCCGTACTGCGTGTCTCACAGCATCGCTCTCTGCAGCTGAAGCAAGCCAGACGGTAACAGTAGGTGGGTCTGTGTCTGGAGCGCTGTTTTTCTAATCACAGATGCCAAGGATGTAGGAGGAGCTTAAGATGTTTGTGTTCTCAGCTCTGAGGCAGAGAAAGTACTGTATGTAGAAGTACATTATGTTCTGGAGGTAAAAGTTCAGCCATCGTGTCAACAGGTGAGCCCAGGGTTCACTCATTCAAAGATGTTGATATCGGTATCAACATTTCGAGTATTTACCAACAACAAAGAGAGCCATAGAATGTAATTTACAAAGATTTAAGTAAAATACATAAAAGTTTAAGATCAGTGTTCAGGTCAGGGATTTGTGCTACTTTTGAAAGCTGAGATGACTGCAGCGTCCATTCAGTTCTTGTTTACCACCTCCTCGTGTGTTTGTGTGTCTTTCTTTTGTGTTTGATGAAGAGCGTCTTGGTGACCTCGGGACTAGCTTGAGGAAGAGGTTACGCTTAGTGATGTGCTCGCTTACGTACACGCACTCATCTAAACATCACATGACACAAAAGTGAGGGGCTGAGGGGGGGGCTCACACACCAGACCTCCTTATTATGAAGCTACGCCCCCCATCTTGTGTAATATTTGTTTGTCCTCACTCTTTTGGGGTTTTGGCATTTCTATCTGCTGCTCGCTTGTTGATGGCTGCCAGAACAGGACTCCCTTTGTTCAACCAAGCGGCCGTGTGTGTGTTTGTGTTCTTGCATCAGGCCTGGATAGAAAACAGATTACTTGGTAATGCTGCAACATATTTAGGATGCCTGCATGTTTGTTCGGAATTCTTAAAAAAGTAAAGATTAAGTTGGTGAGCATGGTGTACTTTGTTTTTTCCAGAGCTCTTTCACGGCAACAACGTGGATGACTTCATGATAGGTGGCGGCATGCAAATAATTAACTAAACCACTTCCAATCCCACAATGTTGCATATGTGAAGTGCTTATAATGTAGAAAAACATACCTGGGGCAATACTAAAACAAAGAAAGAAGAACTGAGATATGCACTTCGTTGTAGGTTTTTGTGCTTTTGATAAAATCCTAACCAGTGCATTTGGAAAATGGACGGTGGGTAAATTCATCAGAGTACGGTACAAGGCCGATGCCCTGTACGATGTGCTATAGCTGCAGGTGGGACGATCTCCCATGCAGCAAAGGTCAAAGTGCACAACCTACTTATAGCCCGAAAACTAGGGAAGTTGGCTTAAGTTATACCACCCATTGGCTACGGAAGGATCTTTGAGTTACTTATGTTGGTAGGAGATTAAATTAAAGCCAATTAAATTTTAATTTATCCGTTTAAAAAAAAAGATTCCAGCACTTGACTTGTTTCCTGAGTTACACTCTCACCATTGCCCCACACTCTGCTGCAGCGTGTTGACAAAACATCCTACAAAGTTAATGTTCAAAAGACATGCCTAGAAAACTGCTGTTTGGAAGAGCGGTTTAGTGAATGGTTTCCCCGTTGGCCCATTCACTTTCCCCTCGTTGTGTCAAAGTCAAGTCAGTTGTGTCTTCTACACATGCCGCACAGATGAGTAAACAACTGTTAGACGTGTGTGTGTGTGTGTGTGTGTGTGTGTGTGTGCGTTTGTCAGTGTATGTGTGGTACATAGATTACATTTCAACCCAGCTGATTGCCAAATCTTTTTTTTTTTCTTTGCTGGGAGTTGCATGCTCAGGCATGCTGTGTCAAGATATCGTATAGCTCCATGCGTCTCGCTTTCCTGTCCGGACATTGCAACATAACCAACGTAAACAACTAATTGTAAAAGCTCACCGATCTATTGTGTCCTTGTGTGCAGGACTGTTGCTTTCAAAACGGCACTTAGAAGCTTATCTGCCCCTCCATAAAGCTGTTCTACTAACACAGAGCACCTGCAGATGCATAAATCCCGAACACACATCGAACCAGGCTCTGGTTTTTATGTGAGTTCAGAAAGGACGTCAGCATTCCTGCTCCCTGGACTGTGATGTCCTTTTCTGCCAATGCCTCCGCTTAATGGTGCGTACTGAGAGGCACAGCCATACGTACACAAAAGTGAGAATGCAAAACCCACTGTAAAGCTTACCCGGGTGAAGCATTCGCAAGTTCTGGCCACATCGCCCTCGTGTCCGTGAACGCACAACTGTCTCTTGCGATTGACCGTGTGTGTGTGTGTGTGTTGGGATATTTGTGTGTACAGTGTGAGGTATGTGGTCTGTGTCTGTTGGCTGCAGCCCACAGTCCCCACTGGTTCAAGCTAGTTCATCCGTCATTGTTGGGTATGCGGCGGTGGCCTCGCCACACAAAGCCACTTGAAATAACGCAGGTTTTTTTTTTTTTTTCCCTGCATGAGAGGTGCCGAGTTGGGGCAGATGTGCACTTACCGGTTTTGATGCCAATTTACTCGCTTCTTCAAAGAGATGAAGAGAAAACCGGCTTGTGAAACCGTCGTTGCACAAATAAACAGACACAACGGCGAGGAGCAGGAGGAGCAGGAAGGAGGAAGAAGAAGAAGAAGAAGAAGAAAGTACGTTGATTTTAGAAAAGGAATGTTTATGCTGAAAAAGCTGCGTGCGTCGTTCACAGGAAGTGAGCCTCCGTGTGCGTTGCCCCGCACAGGAAGTACACGAGTGGGGAAGAGTTTGTCAGAGCCCTCAGGGGGAAGTTCGTCCAAGGTTACAACATCTGTCGCCTGTGTTTAAATGTCAGCGTTACTCCAAGTACAGGTTACTGTGAATAAGAACAGGAGGGGGGGGGGGTTGTCCTCACTGTGACGTCACTCGGGGGTTTGCAGATTGGGGTTTAAAGTCTCTAGTTCCGCATTTTCTCTTGTCTCTATCTTGTTTTTTTGGAAGCAGCAGTGGGGGAGTTATACAGATATGAGTGTCAGGCAGGGAGTGACTAATGGATGACACTTTCTGGTTGCGCTACAGAAAGGAAGAAAGGGGGAGACTTATTTTAAGGACTAAAATCTGGACATTGCAGCGTCTGCTGCATTGATTTGACAACTCCTTTTTTGTTAGTAAGTTGTTTAAACGCACCAGTCAAACAATAAATGAATGTTAAGATCTTTACGGCCCCGGCTCTTTCATCCTTGTTTTTCACTTTCCATGAGAACTAAAAACATGTTAATCTACATGGATGCACAGACATGAAACTCTATGAGGTAAACGAATATTATTCCAAACGGTCCGTATTGCGCGTATATAAGCTCAGATGTCACGTTGGCATTGTATTCTCTCGACCGCATAAAATGAAGTTTTATTGAAAGTGTGATTCCATCTTTGGTCCTTGGGTGGAAGATTTGAAGACATTTTGCTAACCTGACGCAAACACCACCCTGGTGATATTTACTGTATTGCGCTGCCTCATGTGCCATACGTGCATCATCTGTATATATATCTGTTTCTTTAATATTTCACATAACTCTTATGTTGTCAATCTTTAATCACTCTTTAATGTTTTTTAACACCCAAAATGAAGATCGATGGTCTTCATTTTTTCCTTCACGCGTACACTTTGAAAGACCAACACAGAAACACACATGCGCACACACACACACACACACACACACACGCACAGTGACAGCGACTAAGGTCGGCTTGTTGTTCCAGGCAGCTGGCGGAGAGCTTTCCTGTCCAAGCAGCCCAAACGCTGAGATGGCAGAGCTGTGAGGGATGGTGGGAAATATACAGAAGAGAGGGAGACAGACAGACAGACAGCGAGAGAGAATATGCCGAGTGAGATGACCACTAGCTAATTCTCTGCTTTGCCGGGCGGGTGGAGCAGGAAACGGGGGCATGGGAGATGGGCAAAGGCCAAGGAGTCAGCCCCGAATGGCTGATATGGCTGCCTCCACATTCACGCACATGCACGAGTCTGGATGCACACACGCACATACAAGCGTACAAAGACGCATGGGGAAAAAAAAAGGTGAACAAATGCATGTTGGGAAATACTTTACAGCATGAAAGCCCAGCCTGAGCTGCCACACCACCCACCAAGTGTGTCAGTGTGAGATTTGTGACACCGGTACCCTCCTGAATGTGTTCATCCTCGTACACGTTTCCTCTGTTCAGAGGGGTCACTGAAGGCCACCCCTGGGAACGTGGGCTCAGTTAAGTAATTCCGTGTTGTGATTTAAGCTTACAGAAGTCGTCTCCACAAAGCCTCTAAGCTGAATCCTGCTGACTCACCACAGATAAACAAACTGTACAGAAGCCAAGAAACTCAAACCAGGCCCCAGGTAATATTGGATGATGAGACCAGTCCAACTTCCTGCTCTCAGGTAATGCGGGAAGTCTTCAGTCTCAGTGGAGAAGTATCCGACGCTGCTAAAAGTCTGTTTACATGCAAAGGGTTACCCTGACTCTTTACTCTCTCCTCGTATGTTGTTTAAAGTCGTGTTTTAAGTTACAAGTTTAAGTTACTTCTCCACTTCTCAGTTGAGGATTTGCTGGTTGGGTGGTTTGGCTTTGGAAATGTAACTTACATGTTTGACCATTCTTAGATATTTTTTAATGGAGTAAAAGTGATCTTTTAAGTTTATATATACATTTTTTCAAATTAAGTATTAGTTGCAGCGTCCTAAATTGAATGCTTTTAAAATGAATGTAGTGGAATTTCATTAAACTATTTCATCAATATATTGGAAGAGCCAGAAAGCAACTGGATTTGATTCATACATTGTGAGAGATTGGCTTTTGCAAACTATGTCTAAATCTTTGCACTGAGGCTGTGATCATGAAAGTGATTGGATGCCCATGTAAAGCTTAATTTTGGAGGATTTCCATGCCCACCACTACATACTCACATCACAAATCAATTGGTTTGCTTTCAGTGTTGCTTAAAACTTTTCATGGAAGGGTCTGAAAATAAAGAAATGTGAAACCAGCTCTTCATCTCGGATACAAAATGAGTTTTTTTGTCTTTATTTAAAACCACACATGCACCAAAAAAGAAAAGTTTCCAAAAACCATCTGTTATTTTTTCTTAAGGTGTTTCCATCAAAAACTTCAAAGGCATCTGCTACGAGTTGGTTCCAATATACACTTTATATGCTGCAGTGAAACCAGCAGAAACACTTTGTCGATGTGTGATAAAGAGAAAAAAATGGTGAAGATGTTTTCAAAACATCAACACAAGCAGCAAAGGTTATAAGCTGTATTTCCAGGGTGAATGACCTGAGGTGCAACCTGCTGAGAATCATGTGACACCCCCAGCACACACACACATACACACACACACACACACACACGCATACACACACCAGCCCCCTCGGTTGTGTAACACTGGGCTAAGAAGGTCTGCTGTGTGTGTGTGTGTGTGTGGGGTGGGGGGGGGGTTATTTCTGTTCTTTGACGCTCTGGTGTGACATTCTGTACGGATCCAAACTGATTCGTCCTCTACTTTTGTGTTTTGCATGAAGAAGCAGTGGACGCCGACATTGCAGGGGGAATGGCCCAAAACCCTAAGAAAGGGAAGGTGTGCAGACTCGCGCAGCAGTGGGAAGTGTGTGCCTCCTCGACGTCTGTATTAGGAGTTCGCGTCTGCTTCGTTGTAGTGTTTTCATTTTTCCCAAATCAGTCAGTGGCTCTGACTCGGTCTCCACAAGGCCTGAGGGGAGGGAAATGAGCAGATAGGGAGATGACCGAGGTGAGATAATACTGTGAATTAGAGAAAGGAAGAAAAACATGCACACATGTAGAGATGCTGAATAGACAATGGAAAGACCAACCTAGAGAGGACAGAGTGGGAGTTGTTGTTTTGGCAGATAAGCCTGTGCAGCTGCTTTGGACAAGGCCCCTTCGCAGCAAAGATCAGGAAAAGGCCTCACTGCTGCACACTTCTCACTCGCATGTACACACGTGCATGTCATTTAAAAGACCTTCACTTTTTGGCAGCGGACGCTCGCATTGTGTTGTCTGTGAGTGGTTAAGACATTAAATCATCTTCAGAAAGGAGAGGCCACGGGAAGCTCCTGCCGACGCAGACTGATGCCTTTTCTCAGAGACTCCTCGACAACGGACATAAAAACACCTTCCGCTCCCATCTTGGGTTTGTTTGTGTCTCATCATTGCTGACTGCGCAGAACAGCGGGGACCCGGGGTCAGACGACACGCACGTCAATATGCGGTACACACGGACTGGGGCTGGCCCGCGGGGGACCCTGCAGTCATAAAGCACCGGGGGAATATTGGGAGCAGCTAAGGTGGAATCTCCATTAACACGCTTGTGAGAAACCACTCTCTTGACTGCGCCTTCTTAGCTGCTGTGTTTTCTATTGAGGCCCTTTTTTAAATGTATGTCACGGTCAATGTCCAAGCTCATTACTGTGGAGCTGTTGTGTGTGTGTGTGTCCTGTCAAAGTCCTCTCTTCCTGGCGGTTTCCCGATCAGATCGAGGGGTGTGTTCCACTTCCTTCCTGCGCTGCCACAATCTTGGCTTCCTTTTTGTCTTCCAACTCCATGAAATCCACTGCTTGTGTGCACGTGCCTCTGCACACAAGCGTGCATGAAACACACGCAGGTGTTGCTGGGGGTCAACATGGAAAACGGGACTCAGGGCTTCTCTGCTTGTTGTCATGTGACCCTCGCTGCGTGTGGACAAACACAGTCTTACACCTCTGAGGTCAGAGGCCGATTAAATAATGACATGGAGTAACTTTCCCACACGGTGACGTCACCGCTTGTGAAAGCCTTGTCGTGAAAGCAGCCTGTCTGCGGTCACCTTTATCTGCGCTGCCACCTCTTTCATCAGTCCCACCTGACCAGACTTTGTCCTGCGTCACCGATTCCTGCAGACAGCCGGCTGGGACTTGTGTTAAACAAGAGCCTTGGCCCAGGTTTTTTTTTTTTTTATCTGGTTAGCACTTCTCCATCATTGATGAAATAGCAACTTTCTTGCAACACAGAGGTATGTTTCTGCTTCCTGTCCGGGTGTTATTTTCTTTCTTTTTTTTTACCCCTTGCAGACCTTATTGGCTGCTTGCGCCGGCATCACACCATTTAAAGCTTATTTTAACGGTTTTGTAGTCTGGACAAAGAAGAATGCCCGGGGTTCACTGGATATGCAATAATGTTATGAACTGTATTGTTTAAAGATAAGGATTCAGCTGGAGGAGTGTCGGCGTGGGTCGATGACTTGACGTCAACGGGCCATGTTTGTTACTAAAACCTTTCGATAAAGAAAAATAGCAAGGATTAGCGTATCGAGCAACACTTGAAAACTGCTGCTGCTGCAAAAGATAAAACAAATTATATGCAACTTGCAGTCCTTCACGAGAAAATCATACTTGAATTGCATGGCCCCAAAAGCAAAGTATTAAAGGGAAACTTTTCTAACCCGTTCCCATGATTCTCTGTGCCTTATTTTTCAATTGAATACGTCCAATCAATATTCAAACTTCAAAATGATTTGCCTTCTGTGCTACCTTGATTTCTCCTTGAGTGAGACTGTAAGACACTTCTAATGAGCCAACAAGAGCGAACAAAACATTCTCCTTCACAGCCCACAAGGCACCAAACAACCCCCCCCCCCTTAACCCCCCTCCCCAAAAATGGCCTCTCACTTGCCTTAAAGAGAAAGCACAACCTGTCTTCAGAGAAGATCACTTTTCATCATTCCACAAATATTGATGCTCCTTTTTAGCTGCAGGAGCGTCTGCTTGGGGAGGTGCCTGGACGTCACAGGGGGAATGTTTGTAACTAGGACAAGACGATAAAGAGAAGTAGCAAAGATTGCGGCGTGGAACCACAGATACAAGGAAAAAAAAAATGGTGCAGAAGGCCTTGGAATCGAGAAGAAGGCTTTTCGTCCAGCAAACACTGAGCTGTGGGGTCACTGGTTTGGGAGTTGGGGGGGAGGGGGGCGCCTGTAAAGTGGCATAAAGCTTCCCTATTCTCCATGTGTGCTGTTCATACTCTTTGGACAGGCCCCCGTCATGTGGAACATCTTTGTTTAGGGTTCTTTATTTATTTTTTTTCTTCTCCGAGCTGCTGAATTTGTATGAGTTTGAACGGTTGCATCTGTTGCCTTTAAGGAGGGGCCTGCTGTTTATCAAACTGAAGCGCAGTCTGCCTGGAGTTTAAAAGGAGAAAAAAAAGCACAACTCACTATATAGGTTAACCCCCCTCCCCCCCCCCCTTCTCTCTCTCTCTCTCTCTCTCTGTGTCTCTCTCTCTCTCTCTCTGAAGACTTGTTATTCAGAGCTGGGTAAGGGGCTGGGGGAGTTGGACATAAAGGGGTTGTGACTTGCACTACTCCCAATAATGACTCCATACAGTGTTGTGGTTAAAAATACAAGAAGAAAAATTGAGGGGGAATTGGCATTTCATGTTGTTTTGTAAAAGCTCTGTTAAAATAGTTGAGTGATTGGTTGGCCTCGGGGCTCTCTAGGAAACCGCCAGCGCATTCTTAGAAAGACTGCGACTGGAAAAAGGGGGGGAACAAAAACACCTAGACCAAGATTTGGCTCGCCCATGGCAACTGCAAGCATTAATATTATGTGTCCTTTTGTAAGAAGACAAGTACTGCCGGGCCCTAATTTCTCATCTTTTCAACCATTTAAGTATCCTCTTGCACAAATTCTCACACACACACACACAGGCGTGACCCGAGCTTCTTCGCACGAGACGACTAAAAGCGCGTCAGTCGGCGCCCTCGGGCGGCCGTAATTCCTGTGTTGATCAGATGGTTCGTAACCGTCCCATTGACAAAACAACCATTAGATGATGAAAAGAACCGGGGGAAACAAATTAGCAAAGGAGTGGAGGAACAGGGAAAGGCGCCCAGGAGAAGTAAAGAAAAGTGTTGATTGACCTGAACTATATTTCCTCGACGTCTATTGGCCCACTGGCTCGGTTTGCTCTTCCTCCCTCGTCCACCTTTCATACCCCTGTCGCTTTTTTTTTTGCCCTGTGGCTTTTCTTCCTCCACCGTGATGTAACGCTCGCAAAGAAACATGTATTCTTGAAGGAGGCGCTGGCACAGAGGCGCCATTCATACAAAGTTGTTTTTCTGAGCTACGTCTTTTTACACAAGAGCACAAATGGCTCTCCCGCATCCGCCGGCCCGCCTCGGCCAATGAGTCCTTTATTTATGCAAGCTGGCTGTTATGGGTTTAGCAACCCCAAAACAAGAAACAGAAAATAAAAGAAGGAGAGGCCGGATCCTTTTTTTCTCTTTTCCTCCCCTTTGCCCCCCCGTAGCGTGCATGCACCAACTGGTCAACAGGATATGAAACTCTCTTCTCTATTTTCCCTTTTTCTCTTCATGTCAGAATTTACCTTTCCGCTACTTTAACTTTTTCTGCATTAAGGCTCACTCTGCTGGCCCTGCGGTTGACCTCGATATCGTCGGTTGAATCTCTCAGCCCGTGGCGTTCACTTCAATCTCTGCGTTTCACTCGCCGCGTCTGGGTCCAACTCTGTTTCTGGGCTGTAACTTGTACACAATCGGGGTCCAGCTCGTTTGCTTCACAGGTTGTGGCTGAGTCATTCAGGGGGGGGGGGGGGGGGGGTAGGGAAGGTGTACACTCGGAGACGGAGACCACTTTGCCGTGCCTCACCCCCCACCCCCCTCCTCACCCCTCCCTCCTGACTGGTGTTAGTGGAAGGGAAGATGGCCATCTGCTGCCCCAGTTGCCGAGTGACTGGACAACAGCCTTCCCTTATGGCACAATTCCGCTGTTGATTGTGTGTGTGTGTGTGTGTGCAAGCAAGTCTAACCTGTGCGAAATGAGCTTGTGTACTTCTTAGGTGTGTGTGTGTGTGCACCTCAAAGGGAGCCAAGTATTGTGTGAAGCTTTCCTGTGGGACTCCCAAAAAGAGCGCACCCGCAACCAGCCGGACGGCCCCGCGCCGTGCAAGCGGACTCGTCTTACAGTCGGGTTAGTGCAGGGTCAGATTTGTGGGGCTGTAGGCCAAAACTTTGCTCCGGTGCATCAAGAGAATAGAGTTCCTCTCCAGACATGTCTGCATCATCGCACACTTGCAGACGAGGACAAGGGCAAACACACACACACACACACGTACATCTCCGAGCACTCTATTGTTATGGATCTCATCATTTTGCGAAACTAGTGTGCAGTCAGTCCAAAAGTGTCACACAAAAAACTTCACGTCGACAGTGTGCCGCCCATAAAGGCCTCAACTGTCCTTTTGCGATTGCATCTGTTATCTTTTCTTCAGATCCTTTTTTATTGCCAAATCATTTATGTGTCCAATAAAAAAAATGGTAGTTTTATAAGTGAATATAGTAAGTAGTTACTGACTCTCTGCATGCCAAGGACAGACAGACAGACGGCTGAGCTGAGCATGCATTGTGAAGACGAAAGGTTGTCGTGTCAGCTTACTGTTTTTATGTTTTTGTTTTTACCTGCCCAAAACAAACACGGAACGATCAGCTGTGGCTAACCAAACAAGGGAAATATGCAGCACTTTTTTTCTTTTTTTTTGAGGCCGAAACCTGAGCTGGTCTGTGTAGGAAAAAAAAAAAAAATCCACCCACTCAGCAGATGCAACTTCATCTCATTGCCTCAGGAAGTTAACGCACAGCCAGTAAATCATTTTTGTGATTCGAAAGTTTCATCCTCTGTTTTATTATATAAATCTTTTTATTGATTTTGCAACATATTCAGATGAAAAGGAGAACATGGCCACCTCAATAGGGTGAGAATTAACAGGATATTACATTCAGTTGTGTATCACTTGGCGGTAGGAGGTAGGTGATAGACTGCCACTGGATACAGAAATAGCAAATATAACAAAGAAAAACAAACAACACACACATCGCTCTGAGGAAATACAAGTAGAAGATCCTCAAAATAGCCACAGTTCATCCTTTTTTTTTAAAATGTCTCTTGTTTACTGTCCTTCCTGTTGCACGCTCTCTCTGTCTCTCACTGGTGATGGTTACTTATTATCCCCCCTTCAGACTTGACTGATAGCTACCTGCTCAGCCATTGCTTGGCTTGGCAGGAGAACAGCAGCTATCTGAGATCTCTGAGCGCTGAACTTTTCCTTCCAGGCCTTTAGCTGGGGAAACGAGCCTGGACACTTTTTTTTCTTCTTCTGCCTAAATGAAATAATCTTGTGGGAAAATCCAGCTCCAGTTGTGTCAATGGTGCTTAAAGCTCAAACGCACATAGACACGCTATCAGGGGTGACGACATTTTACGGGAAGCTCTTTGAATGGAGCCAAATGCACGCCAATGTGTGCTTATTACATAATAATATAATATTTTTAATGCTCAACAATAAGGGTGGCCAATGGCAACCAATTCATGGCAATCAAAGGCAACTGTGTTTGGCAAACATGGCCCCAAAATACGCTCTTGCATGTTTGTATGAGTGATGTTTGAATATTGCCAACAGACGGATGTGGAAAAATACTCGATGCGTTTATGTGCACGTTGTTTTCCTTTGCATTTGTTTTAGAGACAACGTTCAACCAAACCATTAACGTCACAAGTAAATGTGCAAATTCATTCAACTGTAAAAGAACCAGATGAACCTGAACAAAATGCTCTTGCAAGGGAGCATCGTATAGATGTCACATTTGTAGTATCAAGCTGACCCATCTATCTAGCGGAACGCTATCTTAATTACTCCACATAAAATGTGACTAAAATTGTCGATCATATTTTCGATGTTATGTTTTCTTAAAAGTTTGTGTGGAGCACTGATGTCCAACAGCAGATTGAGAATAGGTGTCGACAAAAGCTGCTGAGAAAAACTGGGTGATCTGTCTGAGCCATACTGCTTTGATATGAAGTTGTGTGTGGGAAAACCTGACAGGAGCGGGATAAGGCACTGCCATTATCCCCATCAGACTCCAACAGTGGGAGCCGCGCCGCGGCCGCCACTAATCCCTTAATGGGCTGAATCTGCAATGAAGCAGCACAAATACTCTTCCCCTTGGTCAAAACTGACAGCGGGTCTGTTTCTGTTAATGCTCCCCATGTATGTGCTCTCCATTACTGTGTGTTTGTGTGTGCACGCTGGTCGTGTGTTTGTGTGTGCCTCCTCAGGTGAGTGGGCACAGATAGGTAATCTAGTGCACGGAGTCATCGATTTTCCTGCTGCACAGGAAGTGTCTGGTTATTGATTCCCAGGGACTATGATGTCACTCCCGACGACGCGGGGTGTTTGCTCGTCCACGATAAGGGACGCTTCTCTGCACGCTGCTCAAATAATCCTCTCCCTCCGTCCCCTTACCTTTTTTTATCACTCTTCTCTCATCACTCTTTCCACGCTCCATCTTTTCATTCGTTTCGCGAATGCCCTCTTTGACCCTCCACATCCATTACGTGTGACATAATCACTGATGAGGTGGGTGTGACTTACTTAAGTCATGCGTTCGGTGTCTATGATTGTAGCCGTGTCAAGTACTTACGAATGTGTTGTTTGCTATGGCATAAATTCGTGCATCTATATTTAGGTCCAGATTCCGGACATTTAATTGTGTATTATAGGAACGTATGGACTCTTACAACATCTGTACAACCTCTTTCCAGCACAACACGTTGTGTTGTCGGAGATGAGCGGTAAGGCATGTTCATTTTTCTCCATCGTACAAACTTCATGATGATGCCACACCCCGTTCTTTTTTTCTTCCTCTTTGTCCTCGGACGCTACAAGCACCGCGTGTTTGACTCCGTTTTAATTAAAATCGCGTACTTTTGTTACTGCTTAACTAATCGTAGGTTAGCTATTTTCATCAAAGATGTTCGCCTATTTGAGTCATGTACTACCGTTTATTGCACATCAGCTTCCTTTCAACTGGTTGCACTTTTAATGCAACAAATGATTCAAACAATGACTCATGTTACTGGTCATCACAGTAATATTTGCTGTGAATGCTTCACTGGGCAGAAGGCATCACCGAATTTGATGCATCAAAGTTGGTCCACGAAGGGAAGGATACAGAAGAGTTCTGGCTGTTCTTCTCTCGGTCCCACAGGCCTGTAATTGATTAACCACGGAGCAAATATATCCAACACTACCTGTGGCAGGACCACACACACACACACACACACACACACACACACACACACACACACACACACACACACACACACCTACCACTGTCGGGGCTATGAGGTCCATGGGGACTTTTGTGAAAGTGAAGAAAGCAAACGCAAAAGAGATAGAAGGCAAACCAGTATGTTTTTTTTTAAAGGCCAAGTTAAACCAAATTAAAACTAGTTTTCTTTTATTTTATGTTGTTGAAAATACATTTTTGTGAGAACAAAACTAGTTTTCCCACCCTGTAGCTTTTGCAGAGCCAACGCAGCATGTAAGCATATAAAAACATATGTACAATACCTTTTTTAGAATGTATTTTATACGTAACCGTTGATCTTTGAAGCTGATACACTCAGATTTCATTATTATTATTATTATATTTTCAGCATTTTACAGTTATTTACTGCATAGTGACTCTGCTTGCACAGTTTCCGTAACGAGACTGTGTGGATGTGCATTACGATAACGTGCCACGCTAAGCATTTTCTGCATATTTCCTGTGTTGTCTTTGACAATAAACATGTGCATGTACTACAGAGTTTGAGACGTCACTACCTGTTGCTTATGTGTTTTCACAAATTGGCTCTGATTGCTTCACTGTGTATATTTTCTGTCGGTCTTGTAGGACCTCCGTTTAGGATTGAGAGTCCATACTGTAATATGTGCACTTGGGTTTATAAGAAGGTTCTTGCTCTGTTGTTCAGACTTCTCCCGCTGACCTCTCTTGTTGGCAGGGTTGATTCAGAGTCCAGCAAGGAGAGTGAAAAATAAATAAAACTGGTGGAGCTTGGAGGGAAAACAAGCTCAAGTTTCCTCATGGCTCTGCATGTTGAAGAGTTTTTTGTTAGATTTTATAAAACCAAGAATAAGAAACGCATTAAACGGTTAACATTTGTTATAATTAGAGCTGCAATGGCTAGCGTGTGGCCGTGCAGCTTCCCCTCTACATATTTAACCCAGTTTTATCTCAAACAAACAGGTCGCATGTGTTTTTCTGTCTCTGCTGGAAGCTCGTCCTTGATGCTAATCAGTCTACGGTGGCATAAGCAGGTTTGTCCTGCTCTTAATTGGATTTGAGGAAGTTAATACGCCAGCATCTCCAGCCAAACCTGTTATCAAGATAGTGGTATCTTGCCAAACACACTCCTCCTCACTCTGAAGAAATTAAAAGCTTGAGTTGAATGATCTGAGGTGATGAAAAGAATTGGCAATTAGCAACCCACGAACTCTTTCCAAACTGTGAAAATATGTTCTGGATATTTCTCTTGTGACAAAACATCAGTGTCTTAAATGTCTTCCAAGAATAAAACGTTGATGCAAGATGCAATCAAACCGACATTTCATAAATGATTAAACATTAATGGGAAAGTCACTGGGACGTTGCACCAGTTCTGCCGGCTATTTTGTTCTTCCATTCAGTGCCGGGGCTCATTGCCTATTAATGAAGCAATAGGACACGGACAAAATGCTTCTGAGGCCATCATAATACGGAGCGGCGAAGGTTACCGATCGAGAGGCTTGATGGCGGACAGAGATAATTAAAATGGACTCTCGCAAAAGGACAGAGTAAAGAGTGCAATGCTTTCTAACGTGACCCGTCGGATCACATCGGGGCCTTTGTCTGCGCAACACACCTCCCGCTGGATTGCTACTGTGGAGGCAGTCTCCGCTTCTTGTTGTCTTGTATGAAAACTGCTCCTTTGACCCCCCCGATCCCTCCCTTCCTTGTTTGAAACGATAAAACTCTGTTTTGGTTCTGCAGTCCCTCAAGTCTTCTCCTTCTTTTTGTTGTCTCTGATTGAGCGGCGGGTGACCCAGAAAGGGCCCCTTTGATTACCAGCTGGAGCGCCTGTCTGCCGCCAGCTCCGGTTGCGCGGCTTGTTGTTCATTGGTACGTTTGGGAATGAATCACTCGCGTCCTGTATTCTCACGGCAACAGGTGAAGGGTTGATTTCTTTTTTTGCGGCGCCCATCTGAGACTTACAGAGCGATCAACAACTCTTTGGACAGCTTCCCAGTGAGATGACTCATTTTTTGCTCAGTCAGCAAAAGAGAAAAGAAAAAAAACAAAACAGCTGTGCATGCGATGAGGCACACAGCAGCATCCGACCTGAGGGGGGTGTTTTCATTCGGGCTGTTGGAGTCCCAACGCTGGTCAGTAAGGTCAGCTGTGTTGGTCCCGTGTTTTTGGGATAATAGCAGAGATATGCTCCAACCCAGAGCTTGTCTCCACTATCTGGGACCTTTTTGTTTGCGAGACTGAGCTTTGTCTTTCGAACCCTCGGCCCGCAGTGTCCCGCGCGGATAACTTTATGAAGAGGGGCAGTCAAAGGGCCGCTGGGGTTGTTATCAGAGAAATGGTGTGATTGTATTGAGAAAGAGAGGACTGTTTTTAGAAAAAAAAAATGTATTGATTCGCGGTTGCCCTTTTCATATCAAACTAAAGATAGCACGGGTAGGGTTTGGTGTTTTCTATGGGATCTTTTCTCTCGGAGCCCGTCGTATTGTGACAGCTGCCCCCTCCCTGATAGAATAACATCCACGGGAACTCACTCTTCCCCACGCACACACACACACACACACACACACACACACACACACACACACACAGGGGTTGGAGGCCGACGCCTTTTTCTCCTGTATTGTAGCCCAATGTACATATCGATTATTTAGGGAATCGTGCACGTCGTTTTCTTTTGTGGACGATACTCTGCAGGCTTTTTCCTTTCTTTCCGTATGCTCCCTGAGGTCCACAGTTCCTCTGCGCTTCGTGGAATACAGGGAACGCCGCTTCCTCTCAGCGCTGGTTTCAGCTGCCCCTGGACGTGTCGGTCTGGGGGGGGGAGCGGCTCGCCTCTCCTCTCAGGAAAGACGGCGCTTGGCGAGACCGCTCCACTCTGATAGACTGCCAGAAAACACACAGATCAGAGGAGAGGCGGCTGGGGGGGTCGAGGAGGGTGGGGGGGGGGGTTGAGGGGAAGGAGAAGAAAAGGGCCGAAAGGCAACACCGGTTCATTTAATTCCCCACATTGATTCCGACTTTGAATCAAAAATAGAAAACACAACAATGACATCACTACATGGCGTCCTCACTTCACTCTCAAAGTCATGGAAACGGGTCGGTCGTGAGGTTTGCAGGTGGTGGCCCGTCGGGCAGGTAAGGGTTAACCCTGCAGTCTGCTGGGTTAAAGGCTCAGTTGCTCGACATAGAGCTCTGTTTGAGGAGTGGGGGACACCCTCTTAGTCTGCAGTTTTCACTCTTTGTGCACAAAGAGTTAAAAAACCATCCCCCTGTTTGTAGATCTCTACTCCACTGAATTGAGTCACTTCTTTTACCACTGTCAGTTTAAGGGAGTTTGTTAAAAAAAAAAGTTTTGTTGTTTTTCACAGAAGAAAGTTGTTATTGTGAGCCTCTGGTCTAAGTCATTTTGATTTTGTGTTTGCTGTGGAAACATTTGTTTTGCCTCTTTTTTGGCAGAGAAACTCGAACGGATACACGACTATAACCCGAGCAAGAACATCAGCAAACTTAATTTCCCCCCATGAAACAAACCAGATAAGTTTGTTCAGTGAACTTCATACCTCGGAGAAAGGAAAAAAAAATCTTGTTTTCTTTTCTTTTTTTTTTCTCTCTCAGAGAAACCAGAGAGGCCGAGCGAGAGAGCAAAGATTGGTTCCTGTAAGTGTTGTTCTCCCCTGTGATTGGTGGAGGCCTGTTGCTAGGCTTATGTCGCCGTGCCAGAGGCCTCTGCTTCCTCTCCTCTGAGCACTGATAGGTTCGCCTTCAACGGGTCTGGTGGACTTCTGCCACTTGTTGAACATCCCCACAGTTTCTGCGGTTCCCTCGCGTCTCACTGCATGAGAAAACACAGCGGCTGCAGCTTTGAAACACATGTGCAGATTTGGCTTCCTTTCTGTGTGTGTGTGTGTTTTTTTTTTTTAATGTTTTAAATCGTATTAGCTTTTATCATCCTCTTTATTGGTTTAAGCCTGTTGTTAATTCGTCTCTACGGCCATAAAGAAACTGCTTTTATTGCATTATAGAAAGTAGCTGCTGTACCTTTTTGCTTATAAAAGGTTTAGGGAACTCATTCTCAACAGTAGACAGTGGGATCCTAATGAAACCGCTACTTAAAATGTTGGTATCAGATGTAGTATAAACTTCCATACCCCTTTATGCAGTAATCCACATAACTTTGCTGTAAAAGTAACATTTCTGTTTACTTCCCATACCCTTAAACTCCTCGGCGTTAACGTTCTACACCTAAACGTGGTTTCCCTTTTTTTCTGCGGTGCGCACTTCATGCTTTGCCGACAGATGCCGTGTTTAAGTGTGTGACGCCCACAAGCACGCCGCGCAAGGCTTCTGCCTGTGAAACATTCAGTAGTTTTCTCATTCATCAAACGTCAGCCTGGCTTCACGCTGGACGAAATGGATTCCTAAAAACGACAAACGTTTTTTTTGTTGTTGCTCGAAACCACTTCTGCATCGCAACACACCGAGATGTGGCTGAATACGCTGTTTCTAAAATGTCGGCTCTTGCGTCCTCCTCCGCGTAAGGGGAATAATCTGAGGCTCGCATGTTCACACATTAACGCATTCTTGGGCGATGTTTTCTGAACACCAGGCCCTGTTTTTACCACATGAAGCAGATAAGGGATAATGGTCAAATGTACTGTACACAAAAGAGTCTGGGAGGGGCTGGTTATTTCTTATTAAGTCAACGTTTAGTGTGTTCAAGGAAGATTTTCTATTTTAGAAAATGTACATAGTTCAAAATTGAAGAATCTCCAGTTCAGGTGAAAATGGTGTTAAAGATATGAATATATGAATGAGGATCTCCTTACAATGGCCATGAAAGTCACTGGTAATAATGTATTTATAATCAACGTTATGGAAGGTTTCGTGGAAATTTCTGTTTATGGCCTCCAACGGGATGAAAGTCTGAATCAGTTCCTGCTGTTTCCAGGAGCCTCTGTCATAACTAATCTTCTCAATGATTTCCCCTCACCCCGCTATTCCCCACAGACACACACACACACACACATATCCAGGGTGACACAGTGGCTTAGTAGCCAATCCTGTTGCCAAACGGTCACTGGTTTATCTCTCCCAACAACTAATGAGTCTCTCAGCCACCGTGTTGTCTCGTATGTTCAAGTTAAGCAATCAGCTGTTTGAAAACACCAGCAGGTCACATTGAAGAAGTGAGACGCTCAAAGACGCAGGTCTTCACGCGTCTGTGAGACACCTGCAGTGTGGTTTCAAAAAGTCACACAATGTTCTGAACCAGATTCAGAAGACACCACGAAGTCTCAAAGGTTGAAAATACAAGCCATGCGTAATCTATTGAAGTCAAAGGTACAGAAAACGCTTCAGGCTTTGGAGCTTAATGTAGAGCCCTTTTTGTTTGTACATTTTGTAAACCATAGTGACTTTCAGCATTCAGAGCTTCTTTTAACCGTTTAGTGAGATCAAGTAGGCTGAGAGTTTGCTGGTGAAATATTGATTCTGACAACCAAACATACAACAACCAGACATTTTGGTGTTGTTAAAAGATTTAAATTCAAAGTGTAAATCCCGCTAACTCGTCTGGACAGCTGGGGGAAAAAGACACTTCCGTTGTTAACATAGGCGCACAGATCATTGATGACGGCTGTAAAATCATCAACAAAACCTTTTATCAACTGGGCCGGAGACTGTGAACTGAAGGCGTAGTCACAGCCTTGATGAAAGGACAAGAAGATATGCCCCGGATCACTACTCTCTCTCTCACACACACAGATACCCCTGGTGTGAGTACAGTAAAGCCTACAGAGTAGTCAGTGCGTGCACTCGGACAATAGTGTTTGGCCCTGTCCGCGAGGCCGGACCCTCCAACCCCTTCACCACCACCCCCCTCCCGCGCCTATGCGCTTTTATGTGAAAGGGGTCGGTGTGTCGTAAGCCCCAACGCTGACCAGCCTCTTGTGCAGCTTTGCTGAGCCATGGGGCTCCCAGCGGCCCTGGGAGTGTTGGCTCGATGCACACAATGAACCTGCTGAATACGGTGCTATGTAACCGTGCACCTGGCTGTCAAAACAGGCTCTTGACCGGACTGCTCATGGGCGAACTTGCCTTTTCTTCTCTCCTTGTTACCAAGTTTAACTCCATGACATTCTTTTTTTTTTTTTAATTAGACCTTAAACGCTTTTGCAGAGTGAGCTGTTGCAGTGACTGTAATGCATTATCTCACACAATGTACACACTCATTGTGTAGTTGTCCTTCCTATAGAATGAGTCTCTGCACGTTTTGGTTGAGGTTGGGAAACATGTCATTTTGCAATCTGTAGCAAAAACGAATCCGAAGAGAAAACGGCACTTGACCAGCATGTGTGGTGAAAAACAAAAAGTAATTTCCACATGCAGACCTGTTTGCATTAATGAAAGGAGCTATTATACTGTGAAGTAAAATAAGCAGTACACACACGCTGTTGTTTTCAGCAAATCTCGCCTCATATCACTTTGAGTAATTATTTACTTTGTAACCACCGCGGTGTGATAAACCAGTTATACACCGTTGCAATGAAGGTGTTATTGTTGAGCTGGGATAAACAAAGCGCATAAGAACTGCCTCGTCGCTCTCTGCTTCCTCCTGGCTTGTAAAGGAGTCCTCACAGCTGAGGCCTGATAGGTGGATCACATTATCTGTGGCCCGATAGGCTGCAGCACAAACCCACCAACTGAAGGGCCAGCAGCAGGTCCTGCAGCCATCCAATCCAACTCGTCCTATGCTGAGCTTTCGCTACCTTCTTCATCTGCTGGTCGACCCCATCTCCGGCCAATGGGTGGGGACATTCTGCTGTGCGGCGCTGGCTTTGGGTTGTTGTTGTTGTTGTTGTTACACTGAAACGTTTCACTGAAACAACAACATTTAACCGAGTGCACATTACAGGGAGGATCTTGCATATAGCACAAATATGTCTCTTCTTTTTTTTTCTTCTTTTTTTTTCAGCAACATTTGGCAGAGTGACAACTGTTTCTAGTAATCATGCAGGCTAGTGACTCTAAACCATGATTGATTAAAGTATTGATTAGTTATAAGCAGGGTGAAATCCAGCGAGCAAGCACCTTGAGTTGATTGCAATGCCGTCTCTCTCCCTCTGCATGTCTCTCTCTCTCTCTTTCGCCCTCTCTCACTGGCTCTCTGCTAGCTCCGCCCCCCACGCACTCCTCCAGCCGCCATTGGCTGCCAAGAGGCTGTTTTCGCCATCCGATTGGTCGCCCGGAAACGCCAGTCACACGAGCCTCGATTTATTTACCGAATGTATGAGCGAGAGAGGACGGTATTCTGCTGTAGGGCTGCAACAGCTGACAGCCGAGCACTTTAGCCCCAGTGCCTCAAGGAACAAAGAGAGGAGGACAGAGCCATTCAGAAGACGCTTTCAACATCTTTTTATTCCCTCGAAGTAATCAAAGTGCAGCGAGGACCCGCAATGAGGCACGCAGTCGCACCGGCAGAAAACGTGGAGAATAATTATTTTGCCGTGACAGACGTGTTAAAGATATGTTCCCATTGTGAACGGCTAAGCAAAAAGGTAAGAGGGAGACATAGAGGAAGAAGAAAAAAAACAGGCATCGGAGAATAACACTCTTTCAATACTCGCAAGCTTTTTAAAGCTTCTACCTGCGTGCTATTTTAGATCATTGTATTCACATTCGGGCCGTTTTTTGAACGCGACGCCTCCTCGGAACAAACAAGCTGCAGTGCAGTCTTTTGTGCCGCTGGCTTGTTGACGAGTGGAGTCAAGAGTTTGGGGCCATCGGTCGAGATATTCTCTCGGGTGACATGTTTTTCAGTTTGTTAATGAGGCCCTGCCGCGTTTTGAGGGTGAAGTGATGTGTTTTGTGGGTAATGTACAAGTGGATGGTCATTCATTCATCCGCTTCGTTGTGCGCTGCGGGACGGTGTCCGCCAGGAGACAAGTCCGGACAAGCAGCGGAAAGTTACAGGACACAGAACAGGCGATGGTTTTTTTTTTTTTTTTTTGCTTTTTGTTATGAATGCAAAGTTTGGATTTCTCGTTAATCATTGCATGAGTTTAATTGCTAATTGTATGCATTCATGTATTATGCCGCTTCCACAGCGAAGAAAACCTTTTTTAGGTGCATTTTTCTCTGCAGAGCAGGACAGGTCTCACAGGTTATCGGTGTCAGCTCTGATTTTATCGCACTGGTTGAGCAACAGTGACCGTAGACAGACGTGATGACCGCAGACAAACTACGTCTTCTGTGCTTTCCTGTGCTATTTTGAAGTGAACGCTTTCTACTTTCTGTCTCACAGGACTTGGGAGTAAGGATCCCAAGACCCTTAGGAAACGGACCAAGCAGATTCATCCCTGAAAAAGAGGTAAAATACAGCATATATCTTAACAGCGCCTTTCAACTCACTTCAGACTTGACATTTATGTAACAAAACCCTTTCCTCCATTTTTTTCCCCCCTGTAAGATTCTTCAAGTCAGTAAAGTGGACGCCAGGACACAATCGATATTTGAGGATGCATTCGCAGCCCTCGGTCGTCTCGACAACATTTCTCTGGTGATGGGCTTCCACCCGCAGTACCTGGGGAGCTTTCTCCGGACGCAGCACTACCTGCTCCAGATGGACGGACCCCTGTCTTTGCACTACCGGCACTACATCGGCATCATGGTACGTTCTGCCCGGCGATATCAAACCTCTCGGCTCATTTAAGCGCCAAAGTGAAGCAGTATGTGCATTAAAGGTTGTTCTCGACCCTCCTGCAGGCGGCAGCTAGACACCAGTGTTCCTACTTGGTCAACCTCCACGTGAACGACTTCCTCCAGGTCGGGGGGGATCCCAAGTGGCTGAACGGCCTCGATGGCGCCCCGCAGAAGCTGCAGCAGCTCGGAGAACTCAACAAAATCCTGGCCCATCGGCCGTGGCTTCTAACCAAGGAACACATTGAGGTGAGAGGACGCACACGGCCTGGAAGGGTACACACGAATGGTCTTGCGTAACCCGCCGGAGATCATGGGTGTAGGCCCAGAATATGACTGCAGCTGTATAACTTGGAAGGGTTATGAGTAGAGGTATCGTGACAGAGATGGGGGGGGGGGGGGGGGGCGCGCGGGGCGCTGAAGAAGGAAGTAAAAATAAATTGGTTAGGAAGGGTGAACAAATATTTTCCCACTTCCTAAAAGCCAAGTGACATTGCCAATACTCACTTTGTTTTTCTTATTTGTTTTTCCCAGTGCCTCCTGAAAGCAGAGGAGCACAGCTGGTCCCTCGCCGAGCTAATCCACGCCGTGGTTCTCCTCACACACTACCACTCCCTCGCCTCGTTCACTTTCGGGTGCGGCATCACGCCCGAGATCCACTGCAACGGCGGGCACACATTCAGACCCCCCTCCCTCAGTCAGTACTGCGTCTGTGACATCGCCAATGGCAACGGCCATGCTTATCACCCCGACGATCCGCTCGGCAACCAGGTGAGTGGTAATGGGTGCCGTGTGTGCAGAGAGCTAGAGCGTGCACGGTTCTTCAGGCTAAATCAAGGCAGCGGGTGTAATGCCTGCACTTAGACATCTCGAGTGCGGCCTTTTCTTAACCGTAGACCTGCTCTTCGTTTCCATAGGAGATGTGCGGCGAGGTGGAGGTGCTGATGGAGCGCATGAAGCAGCTGCAGGAGTGCCGCGACGAGGAGGAGGAGGCCAGCCAGGAGGAGATGGCAACTCGCTTTGAGAGGGAGAAGACTGAAAGCATGCTGGTGGTCACGGCGGAAGACGAGGAGTGTGTCCCCTCCAGAGACATCTCCCGGCACTTTGAGGACCCTAGCTATGGCTACAAGGACTTCTCCAGGAGAGGGGAGCATGTGCCAACGTTCAGGGTGCAGGTAAAGATGAAATGCACTCTGAAAATACAGTAAACTAAAGAAGATGGTCTATGCAATTGTTATTAACTCCTTATATCTCTTTTCCCCAGGATTACAGCTGGGAGGATCACGGGTTCTCTTTGGTCAATAGACTGTACCCCGATGTTGGTCAGATGCTGGATGAGAAGTTCCAGATGGCCTACAACCTGACCTACAACACCATGGCGACACACAAGGACGTCGACACCAGCATGCTGCGCAGGGCTATTTGGAACTACATCCACTGCATGTTCGGCATCAGGTCAGTCGCTGGATACTTGGGCAGCTGAGGTGTTCCCACTGTGACTGCTATAGGGGGCTAACATCATCATTGTTGCCTAACGTTGCATGTCTGTCTTCAGGTATGATGACTATGATTACGGGGAGATAAACCAGCTTCTGGACCGCAGCTTTAAGATCTATATTAAGACAATGGTGTGTAGTCCTGAGAAGACCACCAAACGAATGTATGAGAGTTTCTGGAGGCAGTTTCAGCACTCCGAGAAGGTAAGATCCTGATCCATCTGATGTGTAGCAGCTCTATAAGCTGCTTGATTGTCCAGTGTTTAATTACCGTGTGTTCTTCTCTTGCAGGTCCACGTTAATCTGCTTCTTATGGAAGCGCGAATGCAGGCAGAACTGTTATACGCTCTGAGAGCGATCACCCGCTACATGACATGAAGTGCTTTGGGCCTTTAAAAAAAAAAAAAAAAAAACGTTTGTCGTTGTTGCTCATCAGGGGACACTTCAGGAAAGGAAAAAAAATAAGAAAAAGAAAACATAAGGCATCATGGGATTCAAAGTGTGGAGGAGACACGAGGGGCCCTGGTTGTGACTGTGCTCATTGGATGGGTGTTGAGAGGAGGATCAGATCAAAGAAAAGCAAGAAAAAAATTAAAGGAACTGTTGAAGAAAATCATCTCAAACTACACAAGTTGCACAAGTTCCGTTTGTGTTGCCCGCAGTGCCAAAACTGACCAAGAGAGGGCTGCCTGGAGCAAACTCCTGCCCTGCTGCTGAGGAGTTTGTGCCAGGCCTGAGCACCGACACCGGAGGCGTCCGGGACGATGTTTCAGTATTCCAGCATGCAACGCAGTTGCTGCAGATCTCTTTTGTCTCCTGGTAGAGTGAAGACCCACAGAGGGAGAAAAAAACAAAACAAAAAAAGAGCAACAGTTGTGCAAGTTGTCTGCACTTTCATTCTTTTGTCACTGTTATATATGTTTAGTTTCTTTAAGACCTTTTTTTATTTCATTTTGTATGAAGAGAAGTGGATGTTGTTGTCAGTGTAGTTGCTGTTAGTGGCAACTGGAGATGGAAGCATTAACTTTGTTTTGTTTATTTTCATTTTGTAAGTGTGCCTGAATTATCCAGCGCAGTGTGCAGATGTGCTGATGATGCTGCTCCCATAATGTGTTCAATGGGGTCATATTGATCCCCAAATCACCCCCAAGTCCCTGTCCATTAGAAATCCACTGCATTACCTCCCTCCCCCTTGTCCTCAACCCCCCCCCCCCCCCCTCATCAGAAATCTCAAATGTCAATTTAAGCTAGTCCAAGGAGCGTGTGTGTGAAAAAACCAGGAGGTTTGGAAAGAAACTCAAAGAACACTGTCTGAGCCCTTTATTGAGTTTGTCTGTAACTGTGTGGATGAGTGTTTATGATGACTGAAGTTGTGTGTGTTTGTATTACAAAAATGACGAAGAAAAAAAAAAATGTCTTTTTGAATTTCATGTGTCAAAAAAAAGAAAGCGAGGCGTGTTGGAGGTTAGACTTCTTAGCTTCTGCTGTAGCTGTTTCTTGTGAGATGACTGTATCATTTGTTGTTAATGATGTCTTTGATTTTTCTGGTAATGAGAGAAAAAAAAAAAGAAGAAGAAGAAAGCCAGGTTTTCCAGAGGGATTTGCTTCCGGTCGCCCTAACCACCACCGATCTGTCTTCCGCCTATCCCACCTTCCTGGCCACCCTAACACTTTCAAAGCTTTGGATTGTGAATTTACCAGTAGATGAATACCTCTTGTGTTTTTCCTCTGTGAAACGTTTTAAGAAGTGCTCTTTGGGCAGCGGAGACTCTTACCGGGCTCCGTGTTCCCGTTTCTCGGGGTCGGGGCGGGCCGACTGCGGTTCGAGTAGCTGTCGGACACAAAAGGTTGTAGCTGTGCTTTTTTTTCCCTGCTGGGGGAAGTCTAACCAGTGCAAAAGCAGCTTTTAAAAAAAAAAAAAATGAGCAGGGGTGTGAAACCTCTTTTGTTTTTTGTTTACTAAAACCAGTAAAGTGCTGGGTTTTGAGGGTTGATTGAGCAAATCAGACAAATGAATGAGTGAGTGATGAGGAGGGCGATAAAAAGAATGGTACATTTGGAAGTGGTTTGAGAGGAAGGACGTTTTTATTTTCCAAACTTCCGACTGTCAGTTACTGGCACTTTTTAAAAAAAAAAATCAAAACACACAAAAAGGATAAAATAAAAAAATAAACTATGATATTGATTTTTTTTTTGTGTATCATTGGTAATTTTCTTTTGTAACAATCTGATTTCACTCCATCATCAAAGATGTTGTGTTAACGGTCACGGCACAATCTGTGTCGCCATCTGCTCACTTCTTGTGTTCAGGTGTAGGAAGTCAAATAAGATGACTCATGAAACAATATCTTATTCAAACTCTTTTTGTTCCAAAGTAAACTCAGCTGTTAACAGATGACCTCATCAAGAGTTGGCTAAATTACATCTCACCGTATCAGAAGTGTGTGACTACCTGGGAGCCAGGTAATAGTTCCCGGGGCGCTATCATCATCATCATCATCATCATCCAAGTCGCTTTAGTTAATGGCCAACATTCGTATTAAGATTAAAGGGGAATTTCCCCCAGGAACCCTCAGCGCTCTTCCCCGCTCGCCTCCACCTCACACCTTGGCTGGGAAAAGTCCTTCACCTCCCGGCTGAGGTGGTCTGAAGTTCAGGGTGTTCCCCATCGAGGCTGCGGAAGCCCGTCGATACGCAATCGCCACGAGAAGCTCGCCACCCAGCTGCCTTCACGTTTCATTGGCGTTCCCACACTATACGTGGAATAACATCAGTTCAGCAACATCCATATCAGCCAGTCAGCTGTCCTTCAAATCAACCCGAGAAATTCTACGTAGAGAACAATGTTTGTTAGCTTTGGCTTTTTAAACATTGTGGTTGTTTTAAGGTCACTATTTTGAAAACTGAGGGAACTTAGTTTTCTTTTCCTGTTTTCTTTTTTTTAATTTTTACATTAAGTGCCGTTTTGAATTTGTTTCGTTGTGGTTTTGAAATGCTGTACTGAAGGCTACTTGGTGTTACTTGTAAGCACTGCCTGGCCCCATATCTGTGTAATAATAAAGGCTTTGAGAAGCACAAATGTTTTCAGACCTACTTCTGCTTTATTATGTACAAGTTCCAATGTCACACAGTGTACTGACATTATTCTAGGTCAGTCAGCTGTTTTCAAAACAGAGAAGAGCCTTTACAACACAGCAAGTTTACAAAGCGGATCAAGTCTGTTACATAAAAGTGCAAAGAGCTTGTATTCAATTATCCCCGTACATGTGAAGGTACCCATAGATGAAGGCTTACGGGAATTAAAGTGCATTAATGCAGATCTTATTTATAAAGTCTACACTAATTAGACATAATTTGGTAATTTTCACATTGAAAGAGCTTTGCCCTGCTTCTTATTTGTTGTGTCATGTTCAATGCCATCAGTCACACAGGAGAGCGAGCATGTGGACGGACGGATTAGAAGTGGATTTCACTGCAGCATTTGTTTGAGATGTTTTTAAAAGGTGTTCTTTTTAGGCCTTGAAAGCATCCAATATAAATCACTTTGACTTGTGTTACCTGCCTCACCCTTTGAAAACAAACTGCAGCACCTTCCAGCCACTGGAGGGGAGTTATCCGCCGTTAGCATGTAGACTGGGTTTAAGTCTAAAACCTCTATGACAGCATAACACTCTTAACGCCATGTCCCATCTTGTCAGGCCGTCTGGTCCGGAGGCTGGAGCGTCTTCATCAGTTTCTGAGCGACTGGAAGGAACTCTAACTCCCAGCATGCCCTGTGGGAGTCCCTCATGTCGTCATCCTCTATCCACTTCAGAGCCTCCTCTTCATCTAACACAAATAAGAGCAAAGTTAGAGGCTTTGGGTTTATTGTGAATACCTCTAATGGAATCAGTGTCCCTCCTTTTCCCCTGAGGGTTGGGGATGAGAGAAAGAGAACGTCCACCTTTCCCTGTTATGTAAGGATGGTGTACCAACCTAAATATGTGGTGAGGATCTCCAGCAGAGACTCCCTCTCCTGTGAGTCCAGCAGCTTCTCTGGGCCACAGCTGATCATGTTCCACAACGCCTGACAGACCTGGCCCACCAGCTGCCAATCACCTGGCCCGAAGTCTCTCAGACAGTCCACAAGCCTGATCGCACACGCACACACACACACACACACACACACACACATTGCGTGACTCAAAGGAGAGGGATTCACATGACCGGCAGGTTTGTGGGCATTAGCTCCACTTCATTGAACCTACATCTGAAAGACAACTGTGTGTGTGTGTGTGTGTGTGTGTAAAGAGGAAGTTGAAATGTAAATGTTCAAACAATGCTAAATTTAGGGAGTGAGTTTTAGTTGTAGTTATGCTTAATTATATCACAAGTGTATACAAATACATTGAATTTTGATGATTAAAGGCATCTTATTCATGTTAGTGGTGTTGATGCAACCGGTGATACCTTTGCAAAAAGTTTCATATTCAAGTAATATTCCAACAACTTGAGAAAGATGAAAACACTTCCTTTTTTTGGTGAGAGACGGATGAGAACAAGATGTCACTTTCATATCGGCCTGCTAAATACAAAGCTGAGTAGGCAGATAGCTTAGCTTAGCATAAAGACCAGAAACACTGGGCCTGACCGAAGGATACAGTCAAATTTAATTTAGAGATAAATCTAAAAAACGCAATAGGTTTATGCATTAGAAATCATGGATTCTGTTTCCTTCAAACTTAAGAGGGAAAAGGTGTGACCTCATATTGGCAAATGACAAGTGTTCAACAAACAGCGCCACTATTTCTCTTTTCTGATGCAAAGCCATTGTTTTATGTTTGTAGCAATTCCCACTGGCATAACATTCATTTTACAATAATTATAGAGGTGTCTCCAAATGATATCAGTTATTTACACACACATTCTGCATTAGTCCTTACTTGGCTATTGCTCCCTCCACGGAGAGACTGACCCTGTTGGGAGGGTCCTGAGCCAAGTTGGTGAGGACCCCGCAGGCTGAAATACACATCTCAGTGCTTTTTGAGTCGAGCAGTGTCACGACAAACTGGTGCACTGAGAGAGAGACAGAGAGCGGAGAATGAAGATGTTGTGAGGGAGCAGACGAGGACAATGTAGATAAGAGGGCAGCTATCACCAGAGTCAGCAGACAAGTTCATCCTGACTGTAGCTGGCCTTGCAGATAAGTCCAGATGCATATTGTACTGGGCATTCTGTATAGTTCAGTACATGAATGATAACACTTATGCATGTTTACATACACCTTTTTATCCTATTGCACTGTTAGGCCTGGACTTTCTTTAATTCTAACATGACAACTTTTACCAAATTTCCAGAAAGAGTTGTTGATTACTCTATTGATTAAACGAAATAGCAATGATTATCATGTCGGATATTTGTTTTGTGTGTCTGTTTGTGTCCGTCGTATACCTTTGTTTTGCATGATAAAGTCCCGTACATTCTTGGACTGTGACAGATTTCCGTACACACGGGTGGCCTCAAGCATGGCGTCCATGCTGGAACCGAGCACCAACTTTAACATCACTGAAGAAAAAAGAAAGTGCGCAGACGGAAAAGGGAAAGGGAATTGAAAACAAGCCAGAAAAATTTGAGGGAGGGGAGTTGTTCAATCATTGTATTCATTATAATCATTGTATGTTGAATCATTTTAGTCTTTTAGTCTTACGCTTTGCCATGGAAAGTTGACTGTGTCTCAACACAGAGCTGTCCTCCTGGTAGAAGGACAGGTTGTTGATGGTGGCAGCCACATTCACCAACAGCTCCTCGCTTTCCCGCACACACCTCAGCTCTGTCACAATAACACAAAATGGAAAACCACTGCTAAGCTTAACCTTGAATTAACATTATTTACAACAGCTTTCTTGAAGTAGATGTCCTTTATTTTTCCCTTTAAAAAATATAAATACAAATATAAAATACAGCCAACAAGGGAGCGTCAGCATTGACCTTCAAAATATTTCTGTCCTCTTCTCACTCATTTCCCGTTGGGAAATTATCATTACAACTTTCTATTGACTTGTAAAAAACCTGTGCAATTACAGAGCATTTGAAATATACAGCTCTTCCCAAAACCAGGTGAATCCAGGTGAAAACTTCTTAACATGTTGAAAAAAAGGAGAATATAAAGTAAGAGCATTGATATCCCATCAACTTTAACTTGGATTGTATAACTGGTTTATAGGAATGGTATTAACAGGTTGGTTACATGAATTTGCAAGTGCAATGTGAATGTAAATAAAGCTAGTTAATTATTAATTTACTGATAAATAGAACAATTACAGGACTGTTTTTATAAATGTATGCATGCAACAAAAAAATCCATTGCACATCACAGCTTGGGCAACACTCAATATCATAAAAGGAGCTGTCACCTGTGGTTCTTGCTTGATATAGATGGTTTGGTCATGAGCTGGCATTCAAAAGGTCAATGTGACCCAAGTCAACCAGCCATGGCACTGTGAGCAGCGTGTGCTCAGTCATAAATCGCGGATGTTGCGGTCGGTGTCAACAGGTGTCACACAGAATTTTGTTTCTGCCTCTGACTAGAAATGTTGCTTTGGTGTGTGTGTGTGTGTGTGTGTGTGTCATAGCTCTGTAATGTAAAGCAACACCGCATGTCTTTGACTTGATCAAAGCAGCTGTCACCCCAACGCAGCTTTCTCTCTTTTTCGCTTGCGTTGCCTTTTTTTTATTATCTTCAATTACTTCATCTGACCCTCTGGCTTACATCTCAAACACCTCCTTATTTGGATAGTCTTCTTTTTTGCACACATTTGTTGTCTGTTGTGTTTATCTAATATTCTCTCCCAACTGCCGTGTGTGTGCGTTTCGGAGGCGGGCAACAGACAAATCGAGAGTTTCACAACCACCTGCGTATCAGTTCAACCCGTCTTGAAACCATCTAACCACATAGGAGCATTTCTGACACACACACACAAACCAAGTCGGCTGATAGAACATCCTGCCAGTTCTTCGCTCTATCAGACTTGAAGGAACCACAGGTAGACCAAAAGAGGATGTGCTGTGTATTGAACAGAAAGCACTGAAAGCAAAGCCAGCCATGGAGTGGACGTACAAACGACTGTTTGGCTGCTTTGCAGATACTGCACTCACAACGCACTAAACAACTTCAGAACTCCAGATTTCCCCACATTGCTCCTTTTGAAGGGCAGAGATATAACATGTAGGGAGCGAATCTAGCATCGTCATTGCTGTACATCTTCTACTGTTTAACCTAAGTGGTTTAAACTAACCGCCAGACTGCTCACCCAGTGTTTCCATCAGCAGCTGGATGCAGGTTGTGTTGGATGCCAGCGCTGGGCCCACAGCCGGGTGGATGCACATGTTGGCCAGCACCCTGACCAGCTTCACCAGCACGTCCTCGTCCTGCTGCACTTTCCCCGGAGGGGCCCGAGGCTCGCCGAGGGAAGGCGTGTGTGGCGAGTCGTCCCTCCGCTGGTAGGCGTCGTACAGCTGCAGGAGCGAGCCCACGCAGCCCTCGCACCCAAAGAGCCGCCAGCGAGCCTCGTCGCTTTTGGCTGTGAGGTTCCCGAGGGTGAAAAGGAGGCGCACAACGAGATCCTGTCGGAAGGAAACGGCAAAGAGGTCTGTGATGATCCATGTGTCCCAAACATTGCGGGAAGGCCAACGTTTTTTAATGGCTGCATTGTTGCATGAATGGATCCTTTGGGGATGCTCACAGAGCTGAATGTGTTTCTGAAAAGTCTTGTCTAAAAAAGTGTCTACCTTTTGCCTCAAGTTTGATTCCTTCCTGTGATCCCAGGCTGTCACAACAGTGAGGGCCAAGGCAGGCCCACTAATGTCACAGCAGTGACAGGTAGCTTCCCCAACTCGCCAAAATGTCCACCTACTTGTTGTACGTGTTGAACTGTTCCCAGCTGACGTTTCATTGTACTTTTGCTCAAATTTGACACTTAAACCAGTTTATTCTGCCGCTGCTAAAGGGCGATGAATTCAAACGTCTTGTTTTGTCTGATCCAAAAAAACAATGAAAGAAATATGATTAGCATTAAAAGCTGGAAATAGGCAATGTTCGACCCATTTGCTTGATGGTTATAATATAAAGATCATATTTTTTTAGCATAGTTCCTGCATATTTTGTAAAAGGAAAAAGGTTTCTGAGCCACATTAGATCATATGGGACATGTGTTGCAATATCAGGCTCCAGATCTGCAGCACAGTGAGCCTGCCTCGCCAAGTGACGCTCATTTCTCCCAGAGGGTTCATAGCTGTGTAGACATGTTTGAAGGTAACTACGCCCTAACCAGTCAGTTATCACACACTTGCTGCGAAAACGGGGACAAATGACACCCTGTGCGTCACTGGTGTATCCCGACTCCACTTAATAAATAACACGGGGAGCAGGTGACCCGAGAACACACTATTTCCTCCCATGAACCACCACTGACATTGCTATTAGGACAGGACGGACTGTCCAAGGGCGAGGTGCTTATTACATGTATTGCTGTCCAGTACGTGTGTGTGTGGGTGTGTATTTGTAGGCGTGTGTTTATTTCCAGTGAGATTAAGAACACATGTCAGTCATATATGATTGCCAAAGTCCCACCCCTTTCTGCCTCTTTCCTATGACTCCTCCCCTCAACCTCTGCATCACCTCAACTGTATTTATCTACTCAAGCTCACCTCATATTTTTACTTGTTCTCCTCCCCCCGTCCCTCCCCCCCGTCCCTACCTCCGCCCCCTCCCTCCGCCCCTTTCCTTGACTTACTCAGGCCCTCTGGAGATGATTAAATGTCAAAACACACACAAGAAAGACAGCCGAATGTTTTGTGCCGATGGACACAATGTTCTCGGACTTGCTCTCGGGGTAAACACGTCGAGTGGATGACATCAGGATTTGCCTGAGATGTTGTCTTTGCTTCTTCCTAATATACACAGACTCAAACACACAAAGCGGGAGGAGGCACGTCGACTCACCTGTTTTTGGTGATGTTTGTTCAGCAGATCTAAAAATAGTTGGTAGCAGTTGGGGGTCTGGGCCAGAGCGAGGCGGCACTCCGAGTAAGAGGAGAGTTTACTGAGGGAGAGAGGGGACAACAAATACCACTGACTATCCCGCTCACTGGCTGCGCCTCCATGTTGACTTATTCCTGAGATTTAAAATCAACACTGCTAATGGATAAGTTTCTCTGGGCTGGGATTCAACAATAATTCTTTCATCATATTGTTTCGTGTTGGTTTATATTGATTGATTTCTAAGAAAATAACACATTATCCTTCTTGGAAGTTAAATGTTACGTTGTGTGACAAACAATAAAAGGCATTGTTGTTTTCGCTGCTACAATCTGACCTGGTCTGGTATGACCAGTGGCTAATGTGGCTAATATTAGCTAATGTTGGAAAGCTTTGGGAGATCTAACTGATCATTTCGTGTGAGTATTTGCTGCTTTACTAGTGTTACAAAAGTTGCATTTGAACTATTGTACGGTTATTTTTTCTTTCCGAGCACCTGCATGTCTCATGAATCCCAGTTTTATGTTATTTCAGATTAGTCTAACCTTGGATGTGCCTTTTGTAAACAAGGCACAACAGTAGGCCCAGTATTTGTATTTTCTCGGAGCTTGTGTGACTTAAAAGCACCTTACTGGTGTATTCTTCTAATTCTGGGTGAGCAACACAACATCTCACTTGTGTTAGTTAAAGTCTAGATGTGATTGTTTTGAATAGACCAAAGGTCTGCGCTCGAGTGACTTACAGCTTGCTGTGTTACCACCCTACCGTGTTCTTTTTAACGATGTCGACACAAAAACAGATGTATAATTACTCTGCCAAGGGCTATGTTTCTCTGGAAAACACTTGTTTTGCGAGAGCCAATTACAATAAAGACTCCTTGCCAGAGGGAAAAAGAAAGCACGGGGAAGTAAGAAGCAAAGCTACTGCTATGGGTTGAAGGTAAAAATCAGATAAACCATTATAACCCGCCGTCAGCTCACAGCAGGTTGGAATGGTTTGTGTTAGTGAGTTGACGTGGGCAGTAGGATGATATAGAAGTGATGCTCAAGCTTAGTGCATTTGTGATACCTGTATATCCTGGAAATGTTGGTGCAGATGTCCGGGTCCTTGCGGTGATCACTCAGCACCACGC
Organism: Pungitius pungitius; assembly: GCF_949316345.1. Classification (NCBI taxonomy): domain Eukaryota; kingdom Metazoa; phylum Chordata; class Actinopteri; order Perciformes; family Gasterosteidae; genus Pungitius; species Pungitius pungitius. The sequence goes on from NC_084919.1 coordinate 9,616,048, forward strand.
AGAGCTCCGGCAGTATGGAGAAAGAGATGAACAATGGACGGGAATCAGGGTGATCCGCGAGGTTCCTCAAGGTCGCGGTTAGCTACGGAGGGTCAAAGGTCGACAGAGAAGGGTCTGAGTTTTGGACACAGATTTACTTGCTGTACCAAAGCGTCATTAATTGTGGTACTAAGGCAACACACAATGTTGGTCATGTGCTCGTTAAGCCTGGCCCGTACAGGGCGACCGGAAACTATTCAATGTGGACATAGATCATTATATCATAAAAGGGAAACAACACACGGCAGCACTGGGCCTTCTGGTAAGTCATGGTCTGCGTATTACCCTTTTCTAACAGCATACTGAGTTTCGTTGAATACAGATAAATAATGGTTTGCTCGGGCCAACTTGTGCAGTTAGCAGTGATTACTTGCGGAAGAGTGAAGCACTGTGTGTTTTAGAATGAATTGCCACCAAAAACATAAACCAGACATGAACAAAAATATCTCTGTGAATGTCTACATCGTCCAAAAAACACATGAAGAACATTAATTAAATTGTGCTCCTCCATATTGATCTTGGACACTTCTTTTACAACCCGCAGAGTCAAACTGTGGAGAAAGTATGACTTACCGTGTAAACAGGAGTAAATGCTTCCACCAGTAGTGGTACAAAAGCCGTTGGTTTGCATCAAAGAACTAATAAATCATTCAAAACAATTGTAAATATCCTGTAAACTCTCTCTTGCAGAGCCTGACACACCTGGACAAGGATGTGCCCTGCTATTGTGATGTCTGCCGCCGTGCGGAGCCTCTGGATGAGTTTCTGAGCCACACCGACGCAGTTCTTCTCTAGCAGAAGTCTGAGGATTGCACCGTTTCCTGAAAGAAATTTCAGAGTCCCAACACAGTACAGCAAAGCTTCTCCAGATGTGGACACATCTTCGTTGTTCAAAATGCCCAGAAAGGAATCTAGACACACAGAAAAAAGAAATCCATATTGTTCAAGAGAAAAACCTTGGCAATGCAATGACCTGGTTAAGAGGTTAAAAGCGTTGTGACCTAGAATAGCGTTCACCTATGATAGAGCTGTTCTGGAAAAGGATGTCGTTGCTCTCCCTCCGGCTGATCTGGAAGATGAGCTTACAGATGTTAAGCAGGTTGTTTCCACTGACACACAGCTGGAAAAACAATTGCAGAATAAAAACACACACAATTTCAATATTTAGTGCCCATAAGAAGCCCCCCCCCCCCCCCCCCCCCCGTGGCAGACATGCTGAGGACTCACGGCGAGGCAGAGCTCAGCGATGTGCAGGTTGAGCGGTGCAGAGTTGAGGTCGATGAGGCGGAACAGCGTTCGAAGTATCCCCGACCGCCTCTTACAGCGCCGGCCGAGCATGTCCGCCTCGGCCAAGGTGCCATGGAGACCGTCGCACAAATCACACAGTCGGTCCACCGAGCCCTCCGGGCCGCCTGGCACCGCTAGAAGGCCGGTATTTTTGAAAGAAAGCCGTGTCATATTCAGGGCACCATGTCAAACATTCGCAGAGAAAGCAAATATCCCGAAATGAAAACACCTTCCCGTGGGTGCTGGGAATGAGTGATGTTTGGTGTGTTTTGTTTTATGTACTGTACGTGCAATATGCTGTGGCTGTACTGCAAGGTGTGGATTTACCATTAGCACGAGGGACTTGAGGTTAGATCCTCAACATCAATAATGCCTCGGTCGGCAGCAACGTAACCCTCCCCACCCTTTTTTTTTTCCTAAGAAGCAGCTTTGTGTTTTCAATGACCAGATGCGGGGGAACAATTCGGCAACAGGCAGCTGCGATCTTGACGCAGAGGAAGAGACAGGGTGGAGTCTTTTCCTTGTTTTTTGAGGTAAAATAAATGTTTTCCCTGCATAAATAGCAGGGTACGGCCATTACTATAAAAGGTTGGCTGCAGTCTCACTGTCAACATTTCACTGCAATTTCCCACAGAATCTGAAAGGTGTTTTATGCATGAGCTGGAAGGCACTTGCTAGAATAAATATTTAATATTTATTTTTCAAATGAATTTTCCGTTAAAATTGTAGAGTGTTAAAATATTTAGAGCCATATATTTCATTTCATGGCTGCCAGAATGCAGCTCCAGTTTAAGACAATTGGATGCCAAACAAATCACAAATTACTATTTTGTTTTGTTTCTTCAGAGGTGGAAAAGTGTGTTTTCATTTGGCAGGACTTGACATGACTCTCTGTATCTATCTGTTTATGCTGAAAACCTGTTAGACGAAGATAACATGCCATTTTTTAGTTGTACTGTGAGATGAATGGATCCGGTCAAGTCTTTGACTTTTTCTAATTGGCTTTCTACTTGAATTGCCCGTACCTGCAGCCACACTCTCCAGCTGTTGGAGACGAGGAGCAATCATATTATTCCACACCGATGACTCTGCATCCTCCTCTGTGCTTAATGCCTTGTCTCTGTTCCCCTGCTCTGAAATGTTGAAAGAGAATTAGTCACTATTGCACATTATTGACTAAATTAGAACCAAAAGTGTAAGTTTAACAAAATTGACTGACAAATCCTCAGCTACAGTGGAAATGAGCGACGAGCAAGGTTCACAAGTTCATCGTCTTAAAATATACCAGCAGGAAGATTCATGCCACAATGAAAGGTCACAATCCACAGTAACACTTCCTCTGATCTCTGTTTCTGTACAGTATGCACCTTTTTTCTGGTTCACATTTGCATACCCTCTTTCTGGTGTGATGCAGGAAACTTTTTTTGCCCAAACCCACAGCCCTCTCTGCTATTGGCTGGCTGAACAACACACCCCAATCAAAGTTTTGACATTCAAAAGAGGGTGTTCAGTTACCGGGGGAGAAGCGGGCCTTTAGGGTTCGTGAAATAGCCATAGTCTTATTATAATGAGAACCACTTGGGTTGATTTCAGTTTGAGTGCACAAAATAGATAACAAATACTAAAATCACTGAATGGTGGAGTGGTATATTTTTATTTGACACGCTGTCAAAACTTTACCAAATAAAAACCACCTCAAAGAAGGCTCAATTAGTGTATCCGGACAAACCTGTTCTCTGTTCTGCAGTGCACTCTGGGAGTCCAACGCCGGAGGCAACACCCGGCTGCTTTATTCTACTGGAGCACAAAGACAGAGTCTAGTTACATCACATTTAGAAAACGAGACGTGCGTGACTGCGTACTAGAATCATTTCATTTGATTGATTTTGGCAACTCACTCGTGCAGAAATGAGATTAAGAGTAAAACTTTTTTTTTAAAGGATGCATTGTGTCAAAGAAAATGAAAAGTTTATGACTTTTTATTCGTTCAAAGGCCACTAGGTGTCACTGTTGCAGCAGACGTTGAGACTTGTGTGCACTCACTTATCAGTAATGTGCGCGTGTTTGCACCTTTGCATGCGGGCACATGCGTCTGTGCGTGTGTGCGCGCGCGCGTGCGCCTGTTTTAGCGTGGCTGCTTGCAAGTGTTTGTGTCGGTGTGAACCTGCAGGCGTGTGCGCCGTTGTGCATCACAAACTGCTGCGATCCCCAACAGACAGGAACTAGGAGCTCAGGTCTGTGGGCAGCTTGGTTAAAGCCGTTCATGCCTCGTCACCGTGAGCCGTCTCCACCGCCTCTGTGCAGCTACCGTAAAGTGCGTCAGAAACACACAGCCCTTGGCATGCCGCGTGTTGTGGCTTGCCCTCTGCATGTCACCTGTTTTTTTTTATCTTAACTCTTTGAATGTCCCTGTTTACTCTTGACATACAAAATGAATGACTCAATGCAACCATAAAGTCTGTAAAAAAGGACAGGTAGTGATACTTATAACTACTTGTTGTGTGACTAAAATAACTGTTCAGGGTAGATCAACACAAGCAGCGTGGTGAGTGAACTTTATGATTTACTTCACAAACTCCTCAGTTAAATGTGAATCGGCCTCAGAAAATATGAGAAAGTGCAATCATTATCGTGTTGCTAGGACTCTGAAGGCTCTGCAAAGATATCAGAACAGATGGCTGACTCTCATGACGCTTACTGAGCTTTCACACTCAGGTGAGCCTCTGGCTTTGCTGACAGCTATGAGACTGAAAATGCTATTGTAAAAATGTCTCTGTTTCATTCTATTGGAGCATCACTAGCAGGTTTTGCTTGATCGCATTAGCATTGATATACAGTATGCGGCTGTGACTATGGAGTGCACTTTCATTTTGGTAGAGATTATAGTGATTGGAATAAAGTGGCACGCGGGGCATATGCAGCCGGCCAAAGGATGTTGCAGAGAATGTCAGAGAGGCCGCTTTGGCTCTGTGTGATAGGATTAGGAGCCCGATAATAAGGACTCTTTGTGTGATGCTGCATTCTCCGAGACATGACCTCATCCCTGTCTTAGGCCTGGCCAGTGCACTGCAGTCGCAACACACGCTGCTGCCAGCCTTGCCCAGATGGGCAACCAAATCTAATAGAGAGCCATTTGGAGCCATGAAGCTCTGGCTTATTGGAGAAAACGAGCCTAGTGGATGTCTAATCTTTATATCTCATCCAACTCCTCATATTAATCTGTCATGCTGTGTCTACTTTCACTGTACTTGTGTCTTGAATATCTCTGATTTCACTCTGTTTGGTTCTGTCTAATGTAGTTTTATCAAAGATCATCGCAACAAAACTGCTTGAGAACCTCTGACCCAGCACCAATCGAGGAGTCTTTAAGCTTCTAGCTTCTTAAATCATGAAATGATCACAGCCTCGTGGGACTTCTCTTTGTCGGCAACAAGTTACATAAACATTGCATGTTAACTCGGCTCTTGTGCTGTGGGCAGCTCAGATTTCCTGTTAAAGTGTTTTATTGTCCCCTCCCCGCCCGCCCCACCGCCCCCTCCACTACAGCCTCAGCTGCCTAACCCAATCGATATAGGCGGATGGGTCGTAGCGACGGCCTCCGACACCACGCCCAAAATGAAGCCCCCCCGTATCGAGACGCGGCTGATGAGGTCGGCACATAAAAGCAGCGCTTTCTGTACTGTGAAAGTGTGAAAGCTGTCACGTGATGGTAGTGATAGATTGAGGTGGTTTCTAACTGAAGATGAGACCAAAATATAGCGCACGGTGAGTCAGTTGCTGATGTAACTGACGCCATCAGCTGTCAGTGGCTCCATGTATCTAAAATAAAACGCCATCAATTAAACGGGGGAGGAGGGGGAGTTTTTAAAGAAAGGCCAAAATGGGAGGCACAATGGACTCCGTCTTGTAACGGCTACCACTGCAACCTCTGCGTGGCTGTAAAATCAAGTCACACTGTCACTTGGGGTGGGGGGGCAGACAAGAGAGTAGGACGGATCCTGCAAGTCAAATAGAGGCCGGTCCGTACCTTTCACTTGATGTTCTGCGGGGGCCTGGTTTGCGGGGGCCCTCGGTTTTGTCTGTACCGGGGGGTCGTTTAGCTGACAGCTGCTTTTGTCCTGCACTTGGATTAGATTGTTCTTTACCTAAACACACAGAAAGGATGTGGCAATAAGTTATTTACGGGTTTCCGCTACGTGACGCGGCAGCGATCGTGCTGGTTTCACAAGCTAAAAGTACATTTGTGAACTGCGTGCACGTGGGCTCAATTCACACAGGTTGTTTCCAAATTGATTTAATGCGTTTTAAACATCCTCATCATCCGTCTGCATTGCTCCAAATGGTGAAGCAGATTTGCAAGACAAGGTTTAAGAGAGAGAGCGAGAGCACTCATTTCTCACTCAAAGCAGCAGCAGCAAATCATGTTTTTCACACAGCTCAACAGAAAATAATGTAAATCAGGTATAAAGTCAGCAGGTGAATGGCTCCACTTATTTCCCCTTTGAGAGAACTGCTCTCGCGCTCGTGCTTTACTGGTGTGCGACACGTGAAATAAATGGAGAGTGGTTTTATTTTTTATTTTCTACCTCTTTTACAAATGCCCCGTCTAACACCTTCTCTCACTAGCCTTTTAATGTGAGCAATCCAGACTTACAGCCATATTTGTTCTCACTGTCTTTGTGTCCCTCCACAGGGGACAACGCGGTGAGCGATCCAGTCCGGAGGAGGCGGGCTCGCATCCCTGGCGGCCCCTTCTTCACCTCCAGTGGGGCACTCGGGGTTTTGGGAAAGGACCTGAATGGATCCTCAGCATCACAGAGGACGGGAAACTTTGGCTTCTGGTACGACACAAACACATTGGTGGAATATGGCGTGAACAATGATCCAAAACATAGTATTATATATTAGAATCCCATTTATTAAAATAGGCTTTCACGTTGGTGTACGGAGGAATATTTCTCCTACTTTTTTCAGTTTTCACAGTAATAGTAAAAATATCAAAAGACATTATTGAAACATAAATACACTATTTGAGCCACCACATACAGAATAGGTGTGTGTGTGTTGGATAACTTACATGGTCGAGAGGTGAGAGGCGTGTCCCTGAACCCGGCCTCGAATCAGGTGCATCAAAATTTTGAGCATGAAGACTGAAGTAAAAAAAAAGAAGATAAAAGTTAATTACTCCAAAAAAAATGCTTGGGATTCAGGTGACGTTTTGGACTAACCTAAAGGCAGATGGTGGTCTGCTGTCACGGACAGAGCTCGCTCCAAAAAGTTGGCGGTGCCCGTCTCTGGGAGTGAATGGTCGCTGGGTGGACTGGACCCGAAGGGACCGCCTGGCTTCACTGACAATTTCCGCACTTGTTCTCCTCACTGGGTTGCGCCGTGGAATGAAGGGGCTGCAAACCTCACCTTTTCCATTCATAGAGGCCATTTGGGCAAATGTAACATTCGCCAAGACGGTTGAATCAAATGAGGATCATGCCTGGACGGAACATGAATAGCGGGTGTAAAATGCATCGGAGGTGGCAATGAATGACATTTGAAGCTTGACAAGCAGTGATGAAAGATTTACCTCTACCATCTACCATCTTACCATCTACCGCCTTTGGACAACTTAATTTGTAATGTGAAACTGCTCATCGTAAAGAAGATTACTCCATACCATTGTAACAACGAGTCTGTTTAATTGCAATAGTTGCAATGCATCATATTACACATGGTATTTAGAAAATCCATGTAAATCTACAAGGCAGCTATAACTGCCTTTATGAACATAAGGTAAAAAGTGAAACATTTCCTTTGAAATGTGGTGAAGTATAAAGTAGCAAAGTACCTTAAATAGTGTAGGAGGCTACATTGCTCCACCAGGTCCAACAGTGAACCCAAATAGAATAGAGAGCATCCTAACAATGGCTGTAAAAATGGACCTGCACGTTTATGACCGTTAATCACGTTGGTAAAATGCAATACAAACCAAATAATCATGGTTACATTTTGATTATTTAAAGAATAAGTCAAAAGTACAACCCCCCCCCCTTGGTTAATTCGGTTGTTTTCTGATAACTTCGCGTGCCAGTGAATTACACTCTTGCGCGTTCACGCTGCGTCTCCATGGTGACCAAATGACGCTGTGATAGTTTGGACAACAAACCCAATATACAAAATAGCCGTTGCATTCAAAACGTACGCACAAACCTGAGATTATTATTCTCAGTGAGAGGAAATGAAACCTTGCATCCTGTAGCAAGTGTAGCCAACTGAAAAATGACCCGATGAGCGGTGAGATGCAGGAAGCGGGTGCGTCCATATACACTTTAACAGGTATTTAAGCAAAGAAAACACCTACCGTGGAACATAATCTCACTGGGTGGCAGATGGGAGGGTTATTGCTCTTTACCTCAGCTCCCATAGAAAAACAAAACAATTATAACATCAGCAAATGGTTGAAAATTATTACGTTTTTCAGCCTGCGTCCTGCAGCGAGCTACTCCGACGTGCACGAGCTTGACTTAATGGCACTCTGGCGCGACCCCGTCACGCGCGTTACCTCGAGGGGTAAAAGTCGGATGCAAACTTGCACGACAAAACTGATGATAAGGAGCTATTTGCAATGAGAAAGATGGTTATTTAAGAACTGCAGCGTATTGCACTGCTGCTTTTTGAAATGTTAGCTAAGCTTTGAGGAAGTAGTGGAAATAGTAGTTTTTTTATTGTTTATCTATCTTGTCATAGCTGGCTCGAGCTATGCCAAAACATCAGGAGCAGGAGACAGTTTACAAGATGAAAGGAATACATGTTTATTAAATTATAACCCTAACAAAAAGAACTTCAATAATAAACTGAAATCACATATCCAAAAGCCATAAGGATCCTATGAGGTGGGTAGTCAGTAAGTCAGTGTTGTAAGTGTGGATGTGTGACAAAATGGTGTGGTGCGTGTATGCATGAAGAGAATAATTCAACACAACTGAAAACGCATGGAGAATACTGCCGGAGCGAAGGCCGGGGCTGCCTCCTCTCGAGTCCCCCCCCTCCAACTGGCAGGAGCCTGGCATATATAGACCTCAGGAGAGACACCGGGCCCAGGTGCTCTCCATTAGCCATCAGGACAATGCCCCACCCAGGCTCACCTGTCGGGAGACAGTTAGGTAGGCACCATCCACACACACTCATTATGTGTGTGGGGCATCACAATCTATATAGATATATCTAAATAAATAGATAAAGATATATAAAGAAAAGATAACTATGTGTGTGTTAAATTCTGTTCATAATTGGATGAAGCAGAATAACAAAGGGTACAATTCACAATCAAACTGAAATAAACAAACACTGAATAAGAAATAGTTAACAGGCAGCTTTATTATTTGATGAATAAGCAGTTGAACGTTAATGCTTCCGTACAGAAATTCAGGAGCAACTTGAAAGTAAGAGTCACCTGCTCAAAATGAAGCACAGGGATGTACATTTTGTTTCTAGGAATCTAGACTTTAAACATGCTTAGTTAAAAAATGCACTACTTTCTCTACTGCTTTCTACCGTCAAGGTACCTTCTGTCACTGAGTCAGTGAGTTATTGTGGAGCTGTAACTTACTTTCACCCCTCATTCATGGGAGAGACACGCAGCCAGGTCATTCTCTATAATCCTGTAAGCCCGATAGCTTGTTCTTTTGACATATCCGTTCTCTGTGACACAGAACAACATGCGTGGGCTAAATAATGGCACTAAACTGCGTAAAAAGACAAGTAGCCTTTCTTTCAGCTGAAAGTGACATGATTATTGACATGAAGGATGTAATCCAACAAAAGATACAAAGAGTATCATAAACAATCATTTCCATTCAAGTAGTATAAACCAAGTTATAATCCACTATAGCAACATTTCTAATATGCACTTTGGGCAAAATCATTACATTCAAGGGATTTAGCGCCGTCAGCCCGGCGTCCGGATTTGGCCGCCATTTTGTCGCCACCCTTTAATGATGCCGTGTCAAAAAAATAGAGTGGACACAAAATGGCTGCAGACTTACGCTGCGTTGGTCGGCGAGAGTGGAATTCTCTAGTCGAGGTCCACTGCGAGTCGGCCTTTGACGGCACCGTCCCGCTCCGTTTGCACCGCGGAGGACGCGTAGCTGTCTGACACACAGCCGTCCAGGAGAGACGACCTCCTCTCTCCTGCCCGTTTGATCTTTGCCACGCCGCCCCCCCCCCACCCCCTCCCCGCTCTCTCCAAGCCTCACCAACCGCAACTCAGAGATCGGTGCTGAGACAAGGTGGGATTTGATCGATTTTCTAAGATAAACTCAAGGTTCAGGAGGAGTAGATGATGCAGAAGTTCATTCATTCAACTCACGCTCTGGGCTCTTTAACTCATCTTGAGCCGAGCGCTTCAAACACCACTGAGAGGTGTGACTGGATTTGCACATTCGTCCACTCGTAAACCTTCCCCCCCCCCTTTAGCTTTCCATTTTTTTCTGCACCGTGAAATATACATCTGAACAATCTTGTGAGTCTCTGGTTGGATTTAAATAGCCTTACATGCTTCAGTCTCTTGGATACAGTGAACGTGATTGGACCACAGTGAATCCCGGGCATGCCCAATCACAGGGCATCACCAGGAGGCTCACCGGCCAATGGGAGGAGGAAGATGGTCTCTGGGATTTCATTGTCACTAAGGAAGGGGGGGAGACATACTGCCAGGACAGTTGGCACTGACACGCTAAGCAGCGGACTCCATTGTGGTCGGAGTCTATATGTTCAAGATAACCTGTGGAGCGTTGCCAAGGCGAGGGGAGCTCAAAGCGGCTGTAAAGACGAAGCTCCCCTCGCCAGGAGCCACACAGGGGCTCATGGTGCACTCGCGTCAGCGTCATTGGTTGCCGCTCACGTCACAGGAATGAATGGGTTGATCTGTGAGAGCCACCGTCCTGGTGGAAGGTGATGTGTCTCCTAGGCAACCGGCTCCACCGCTCGGCCAGGAGCTTAGACCGATGGAGAGCACTCGAATCGCAAGACGGGTTTCTTTACAGCCCCCTGAATGGAGTGACATCTCTTCTTCTGTGCATCCATCTCTCCGAATTCTTCCTCCTCTTTGACCTGCTTTCCCATATTGGGTTTTATCCTCCTTCATGCCTCCCAAATCCCCATCATCTCTCTGTTCGTGTGGATGCATTTACTATCAAGTAGTCAGAGTGATGGTTTGGTCTTTGAAATGTCAGACAATACGTTTTATGTTGATCACAATATTTGCTGAAAACAACAACAGGACAGCCTCTCATGTGATAAGCAGAAACAAGTGAATTTTTGCAGGACATTTTACTTATCTGGTAACTTTGCTGTTGTATATCGCAAAACAAACACCCCCCCCCCCCCCCCCCCCCCACACACACACACTCACACACACATACGTACACACATTTTTTAGCAATTCTAAAATTGTAATTGTGCTTTATCCTCCCAAACCTGCAGTAGTTCCCTTTTATAATTTATATTTTATTGTATTGAAAAAGTAATGTATCAAGCGCCACTTAGCTGCAGGTATGTAAGGAGTCAACATACTACTAATAACTCTTAATCATTTCCAATTAGTTGTTTAATGTCCTCCATCTGTTACTTCCTTTAAATATGTTTCAAGAACTCACATGATGAAGCAGTTTACTTCACTTTAAGTGTTTCATATATGATCATATAACATTATAACAGTTCATACTCATTATTTAGATGAACTTCAACATTTTTCAAAATGACCCTACTTGACACTAAAAGTATACTACCCATTGACTTTGAAATGAAAAACATACAGATGTTGTAACTTCAATATAGTGTCTCCTTTGATGGTATCAGACGGGACGTATCTTTTGAAAAGAAAGCGCCCACTCATGTTTCCTGTTTTGTCCTGTGACTCATAAGGCCCCAGCACTCCTGATATGACAGAGGTTATTCTTCTTTACTGCAGATCTCTTCTTATCTCTCTCTCTCTTCAAGCCTTGTTTTAACTGTGCAGTTTTCCAGCAGTAAGATAAGTAACCGCCTTAGTTGAGTCAAGTTTTAATGAGCCAGCAGGTTGAAAAACTCATCATTATTTTCCTTGCCAGTATTTATTGTAGTTGTGTAAACATTAGGTTTACATTAGGTACAAAAGCGTGTATGAATCCCATGTCATGAGACTGAAGTGTCTTTCCACCCCGTTTGGCCAGAGACAGAGCGTCCTGCTGTCTGTTAAGTCAACTCACACGGCACACAGACATTCAAATAGAGCTGACGCGCAGGGCAGACAGTCGCCGCCTTATCGCTCATCTCTTTTAGTGTGTGTGGAAAATAAAATATCTCACACGCAACCACACACACAGACACTCATGATACGCACAGGTGAGCTTTTTCAGAGCCTTATTCAGGTGTAGAGGAGTCCCAAACGTTTGAACATATGGGGGCATGCTGGCACGAGAAAACATAGATACAGATCTAAAGTCATAAGTTCATAACAACTTTACGAAATGACTGCTCTGTTGCCTGTTCACTTCTATAATATCGGCTAAACAACGAAACCCTTTTTATTTACATTGATTAAAACTGTGAAAGGCATAAATAAGTTGGTAAGCAAAAGGTATTTTTTTTAAATGTTGTACCGGGCCACAGAGGAACAGTCCCTGGAGAGATTCCCATCGCCCATCACAGATCCCAGCGAGGCGTGTCCATCTCATTTTGTATGCTAATGTGAAAAAATGCAGGCAACGCAGCCCTATCTCGATGGAGCTCGTGCCTGTTTCTATGAATAGATGCGGTTGTGGCTGCTGACTTTTGTTCCACCGGGTTCCTCCACCGCACTGGTCCTCGCAGCACTTTTTCACCAAGGCCGTCCCATCACGTAAACATCCTCAGAGACACACTTCCACCGACCCCCCAATCGGGGCAGGGCTTTGAACCCTCCTCTGAATGAATCTGTGAGGCATTCACGGACGCCGAAGTGCTCGTTTCTGTTCTTTGGACGGAGCGTTGCTGCTTCCTCATGTTGTTTCACCTGTGGAAAAAAAAGCATTAAAAGGGTTTAAAAAGTGAGCATCATGGCCTGTGCTGGTCGCTCTCACGGCCGGTGAAGAACCTCGGCGCTCCCCTCACTCTTTTACAGATTCTACATTCTTTGTTCAGGCTTTAGTGTGTTTATCAGGGTGCCGCTTGTGTGAGTGCATTTGTGTGTCTTTGTCTCGCCCTAACAAACCTTATCCTTTTAATTCAATGGCTTTGGCTCATTTGTGTTACACAACCAACGGTGCGATCATGTTCTCTCATGGCGAGGGTTTTATTTTAATATAGTTTTATCACCTCGACAGTTCTTTTACATGAATTTGAAATAATGACGTTTTTTTTAGAAATCCATGAAAGAAAATCACCCTCAGAAACAAACCATTGGCAAACGTTCTCACGAGCATTTACAGCAGTTTGTTCCTGAGAAGTCAAACAGGTTGAAAGGCCTTTCTGGGGTTTATAAATGTTCAAGCGTCACATGGTTTCCCTGATTATCACACGGGGAAACATCCCCTTTGACCGCGCCGAAACGCTGAGCCAAGTGGAACACAAAACAGGAAGAAATAGACGGCGCGACTGTTCGCACTGAGCGTCCCCTGCTGAGCCACATGTGTCGAGCCCAAACCATTTGAAATGGTAAAAACCAACACAAAACAAGGGACTGAAACACGAGCACCAGCAGGACATTAAGCAGAGCATTTTGTGGAGCTATTAACACGCCACGCGCACACTGCGCATCACCGGCGAGGTCCTCTCGTCCCGCCGCCCCTCCTCCCCCAGACCCCATCGCCTTTGTTCCATCGTGAAGATCATTCACCTCTCTTAGGGGATAGTTGGCCTCTTCTCGTGGCCTTTCTTTCTCTCCCTCTGCTTATTCCTAATTGTTTTTTCCTGATTCCTGCCACAATCTCCTCTCTGATTAATGCTGATGGATCTCATCGTGTATGAACTTGCTGGTACCTTGCTCACACGCATGCACGCAAACAAACAAAAACGCAGCGTCAGCATCCAACGTTTAACCAATTTGTTAAGATCTCTTAATGAAAGACAACTTGATTCACTCGTAGTCTCGCACGCACAGAAACAACAGCGATCATGGTGTGTCCCAGCGGAGGTTTGCATACTTCGCTCTCGTGCAAAGGGTTCTTACTAAACAAATCAAGAGACTGAAGCCACAAGTTTAATGAACTCATGGACACAGAAACATGTAAACACACTGATGCGCACGTCAAAGCCAGAACGCAATAAACACATATGCATCACAGATGAGAATGAGGCCTTTAAGAGAAGGCTGGGGAAACTAGTCACACAAGCATCACTCACGTAAACACACATGTGAGCATGCTGTCACACGCGTGATGTGGACAAAGAGACGGGATCTAAGACACAAATTAAAGTAATTAGAGATAATTTTCTACATTTGACCAGAATCATTAGAGCCCGGCAGCGTCGGGTCTCTAAAGTGGTCCGTGGTCACATGCCGTGTGGGCAATGTATGTGCACAGTTTGGCTGGACATTCTGGAGACATTTGGGGGAATGTATCATTCATAAATAAGAATCAAAAGTCTCAGCTGAAGCTTCATTTAACGCTGACTCACTCTCATTCTTTACGGTAGATTAGCTCCTCTTTGTCTCGCGAGCCGAGACACCAACACCATCATAAAGACGGGAGGGGGGGCGGTGGGGGACGATGGGGGAGGGAGGGGGCCTGGAGAGGGTTGGTGGGAGAGGATAGGTGGGGGCTAATGAAGCTGTGGATGTGCTTCCCCTGGTGGTTTGAATGGTGAGTGGTAGCCGTAATTCACCTGAACACACACGCACGTGGACACACATGCATGCTCTCGCACAATTGTGCACATGCACACGCGTGCACGCAAGCGCCCGAAGCAATACTTTTTACCCTCTCTTTGTGTGTGTCCTGCCCACCCCCCCCCCCCCCATTTAGGTCAGTGCAGACAAGATATATGGATGTGGGAAACATGGGGACCTTGACGTTCCGTGTCTGTGTGTGTGTGTGTATGCATGTGTGTGTGTGTGTATGCATGTGTGTGTGTGTGTGTGTGTGTTGGATGGGGGTGGGCGAAGGTCTACATTGACTGTGCCCCAATGCACCCATCTATGAATCATTTTAATGGTGCAGTTTAACTCTTATCACACAGCTCTCTATCTAAATATACTATATATAAGTATTTGATCTGCAGAAAGTCATGATGCTCCCAGGATGCTCGCAAGAAGGACATCGTTAAGGATGGAGGCCGATCGAGGAGCAACACGGGTTAGCTGGTAATACGTCACTGAACGTACCCTCGGCAGGAAAACGCAACTCCATGTCGGTCTGTGGTGCACGATGCAAGACATGTCCACATGCCCATAGAGTACGACATGTCAACACCTCTCAATGTCTTCAGCTGTAGCCTTTCACGAAGACTCCTCCACCACAAAGACGCAGCACGGGTGGAGTACAGTGTGATGTGTGTCGTCCCTCTGACCCATGGCACACATGTAATAGAGTCACATGCAGCCACACGCTACAGTGAGAGGTGACGCTGTCATCCAGAGGGAGGGGGAGGGGATGTGAACATGGTGGGGGATAGTGGGCTTATCCGGCAGCAGGATTGAGAGCAAGCCGAGCGCGATGCCCCTCACACCGGGTGTGTGTGTGTGTGTGTGTGTGTGTGCGCGTGTGTAAGGGACAGGTGAATTCTATTGGCTTGATCGTGGGTTTAGAGAGAATAATGACAACCCCCCCCCCCCCCCCCCACAATAATTATAGAGGAAAGAGGTGTGAGATGAATGAAAGGAAGGTGAGAAAAAAGAGCGGATGAGGGAGCAGAGGAGCAGGAAATGAGTGCAAGGGAAGATTTTATCTTGTCGTGTGCTTTCATTTGTTTTTATCAATTTATATTACTAAATACAGCAGTGGATTCAATAAAACGAAATAGGCTTATCGCGTCTAACTGAAGATTACATCACATGTTCAAATCCTCGTAAGTCCTAAACGAATCAATGTGACAAATGAAAAGCATCAATCACAACAGTCATTTGCCCTCTTCTCACAGTTCACTCGTGCACCGTGCGTGAGGTTATCCGTTTCAATCCCATCGATGATTCCAAGCTCATCGATTGAGACGAGGGAAAAACTAAATCATTTTCGAATCCATGGCGATGCTTCATCAAGGTGGATAACAAGGAGCAGCGAGGACTTCCATCCATCTTTTCTTTATTCTCATCCACATCCCTTGAGTTTCATTAACACTTTTTTTCTCTTCACATTTTTTTTATTTTTTTAAATCTCCTCAAAGTAAAATGATAATTTTCCTCCTCTGCCTGCACACATCAGGGGGATAGAGAGAGTGTGTGGAAAATACTGAGAGATCAGATAAGGATCCAATAAAACAGGAAAGAGAACATGAATTATGAGGAGAGCGGTGTGTTGCGTCATCCTCTTACACAATGTTTCTGTATTTGATGGGTTTCATAAAGAGACATGAAAGATTACAAAATATTGCTTCCTTTATGAGACTACTTTATGAAACTAAAACTCATTTTGGACCCAATGTCTGTTCCACTGATTTGTTAAACTTGCTGCAACGTGGCGTAACTTGTGCCCATGTATGAAACAATCAATTATCAAAGCGTCCGGGTTCGAGCTGAGCTACCTTTTATTAGTTCTACAACATATTTATTTTGTTAATCCATATCCCTCTCTCTCTCGATTTTATATCTACCTTGTTAACCTTGTCACAGCAAGAGAGCAGCACCTGTCATCATGGCTTAATGTGGAGACACTCTGGAGTAGAGGGATCCATCATGAGTGCACTGCCAAGTGTTTCTATCCGAGCCTTTTTCCGTTGGTGGACACTTCGTCACTTAGTGTGACCCCCCCCCCCCCCCACCTGCCCCTCCCTGCTGTGCCCCAATGGCCGCGGCTGTTGTGATCTCATCTCAATAATTGTACGAAATGTTTCGTCGAATTGCGTCAGAAAAGCAGTCGGACTCCCAGCCCTGTGGTGATGGGGTCAGATCAGATGTCCTTTTGTTAGGACAGCTCAAGATCGTCATTAGTCAAATGCAAACAGAGCCTCACAGGCTGAGGGAAGATGAAAGAAAACGAGGGGGAACGATGCCCCGGACACAGTGACGCTTCCGTCACACACAGACACAGACAGCTGGTATTTAGCGCTTTGATTACGCACGTTTCTCCTCTTTCTACGAATCCAATCATTACTTCTCACTTCCTCTCATATCTCTATTTCTGTCATTGCACCTCACCTCTCCCCATCACCTTTCACATTGTGAATCCCAAACAGAGGCAAAGGCAAAGTAATTGAAAGGCCTGTGATTATGTTGGTATAAATGATTACATGGTTTCCACATAACAGCAAGGAATGTGTGCAAATCCATGATGATGATGATTTTTCCTATTTTTGTTTCGGCCCGTGAACATGTAATTACAAAAAGACTGAGCAGTGCGAAGCAATCTGTCGCTCCACCACAGGCTGTTAGTCCGAGCTATAATCTGCCGCGATGACGCTCATCACAGCCTGTGAATGGAGGTGCTGCGGGACAATGCTCAACCGCTCTGTGCCAGTGTGCCGTTACAGAGATGACATCATTCCACTGCAGCACTTAGCACACACACACACACACACACAGAAGTATCATTTACGACTTCTCAGTTCTCATGCCCACCCCCCCGTCTTGGATTCATCCTCGTGTGGCCAGCAGCAATTAGTGTGTGCACTTGTGTGTGTTTATGTGTGTGTGGAGCCAGAGTTTAGTTAATGTGTTGAGATACGGCGAGCTATCGAGATGAAGAGAAGCCCCATCACATCCATCAGTGCAGCGCTGTCGGTGCCGAGGGGATGAGAAGCCCACTAATGGCCATATCTCAACAGATCCATCACGTCTCCATCTTGTTTACACTTTAAACCCCTCATCACGTATTGATGACTCAGTGCTCATTAGCCAGTTGGCGCGCGGCCTCTCCGCGTCTCCAGTTGTGTGCGTGTGCGCACGTGGAGAGAAAAGAGTGCGATGAATGGCCTGATTCAGGGGCGTAAATACAGCGCGGGTCCATGTGAAAAAAAAAGCAGGGACCTCCAACAATGTCTCCCTCCGGCAACGGACGGCCATTGGTGCTGGTTTTGGGTTTGCATGCTGTAGTTACTGTATGTCTGGGTTTATAAATACTGCACAAAAGTTGTAGAGTAGGTGCTTTTATATTTGTCATTTCATGTTTGCTTTGGTAAACTCTCAACGTATATGTTGAATTGTCTGTTTGGTCATGTTGTGAGAAGAGGCCACATTTGTTAGCTAGTCCTGAGAGCCCTCTCTCTGCTTCCCCAATACGATATAATAGCCTAATGAACTAATTTCACTATAATGTCTGACACTTTGTTGTATTTTAGTATGTGTGTGCTACTCATAGCTCTGTATTTAGTCTTCTTCATGTCACAACCAACTTGTCATCCAACCTGTCATTATGAGTCAGCGGCTTCACATCCTCAGGTCTGGTCGGGCGTAGTCGGTTTTCTTGTTTCTTGTTATCAATGCCTTTTGTTGTGTTTAATACAAGGTTTGGTCTCCGGCTGTTTGTACCTTTTATTTATGGCTTAACTCAGGAGGTCCATCAGTAAATAGACTTGGATTAGAAGACATGACCATCAGACAGTGGAAATATGCGTTTGCCATTGTTAGTTTGCACATAAATGCTAAACAACTTTACTCAACACAAAAGGTTCCAAGCAATCTGACGACTAGAGCCCATCGATACTGGCTTTACTGATCAATACAGGATTTACTGCAAGCTGACGCCAATATCAATAGCTGAGAATGAAAAAAGAAATCCAATAACAATATATGACCCAATATAGTATACAGCACTGCAATTGTATTTTATTGGCTTACGCACACCACTTAATTGACACCAGCAGTAAGCTAGTATCGGTTGACACACACGGTTTGCCGTGTAAGGCCAGGCGCCGAGTAACTGGTGTCTGTTTAGTGTCTAGTTATTACCGCGACTTCTTCTCCCGTCAGGTGATTGAACACCTACTTCTGTGGTCACGCATCCGTCATAAAGGGTGAAACTGTGACTCAGTCCTGGACCACGTGACAGAATACGTCACCACGCGACCTACGGCGCGTTGCATTGTTCGCCTGATTATAGAAGTCTGAATCACTGCACATAACTCTTGTTTCGCGTGTCAAACGCTTCTGGTGTTGTGCGTCTGTCCCTCTAACAGGTGGCAATTATCCAACAAAGGTTAGAAGGGAGGATGGAGAAATCCCTAATTCATGAAGTCACGTGACTGGGAGATTGCTTTGCTTCGAAAAATCCAAACAACAAACAAGACATAAAAAAACGTTCTGGTTCTGATTCGATGGTCATGCTGCAGTACACAAAATGACACAACGCTACCATGTCCTGCATGCACACAGAACCGGTGTCCGTGCTTCATGAGTTCCAGGGTCTCTGAAGTATTTTAGTGTGAGTCAGCTGCATGCACGTGATGCAGGTGGAGTGATGACTACTGATACTACACAGTGTGTGCTATGAACAATAAATAAAACCCACTGAAATGGAATAAGGCGCAGGCGAATAAAACAATAAAATGCGAGTGCAGATGAAGACAGCGGGCGAACAAATAGAAAAAGTTAACCTCGACATGGCAGGAAACCTGCGGGCGCGGCAGCAAGCCGAATGCAGGGGGCTTATTTCACCGACTGTAAAACAAAATGACCGTATCAAATGTAAAGTGACAATTGGAAAGCAGCATTTAGTTTTATGTCAACTTAAAGTTAAAAATAATGCATATGATTTACCCGGCCGTTGGCTCAAACTCACTGTATTTTGAATCTGGATGTAGTTGCTCTAAAATGGAAGAGTTCAGAAGAGTTTCCAGCCGACCAGTGACCTCAGTGAACCCACATGGACTAACGTGACTGCAGCCAGACCAGACAAGTCACGGCTATTGAAGTGCGGGTTTGGTTGTAGTTCCTTCAGTCATGAGGCATGTTTGTTGATTTTGGAGTCTGCAGTCGACTCGGAGCTTGTGCAAACGTCTGTTTGGGGGAGACATTTTCATTTCTAAATGATCTTTACATAAAAAGAGTGCTTGAAGATACCAAGTAAACAGAGATGACATTTTGTTTGTTTGAGGCTCTTTTGTGTATTTGGGAGAAAAATGAAGCGGTTGACCTAAAATACCTGATACATGTCGTGGGTTTGGAAACAATGACAAACAATGTGGTTAGGAATGTAACATACTGCATACGACGTCACACAAATCATTCAGGCTTTTCTTTTTGCACTGACAAAGTGAATCAGAGGACTGTTTCAGCGCACCAGAGTTGCTAGGCAACCCTTTGGGTCCATGTTTATTTCCTATCAGGTGATGTCATTCACAAACAATGCAACACGGAATATCTAAAAGAAGGAATTACATCAACCCAATTTTGCATACGGTACGTGCTAGACTTTGATGCTTGAGTTCTGTTGGCCTCTGCTCGAACGAGGCCATTCTGTACCTATGATAACAAAAACGCCTCGTCTCTGGAACTAATTTGTCCATCTGGACGAATGTTGCTGTCAGGATAACGGGGAACATCTGTGAGTGTGATCTGATGTGATACATGTTACTGGTTAAGAAATAAATGAAGATGGGACACAAAAATAAAATTTCCCAAAACACACCCATCTAAGTGTGTGGACAGTATTTGTGTAACGTTTTACTTAGTAGAGGGATGACGGGCTCTGATCTACTGTTTGTGTAGGCGTCAGCCATTGTTTTATTTGTTCGTGGTGAGTGTCACTGAGAAATGCCTCTTCCACGTAGAAAATATTCAAACCATTATCTGACAGATAACAATTATAACCAGATAAATGTACTATTGGTTTTGATTATTACAGGATCATCTGGCCCAATGTCTTCATGATAACAGGCCTGACCTGTGGCAGAAGGGAAAGTGACCTCTTGGCTCTGCTCAGCAGGCGGGAGGTAAGAGGAGCGGCCTCGTCCGGGTCTGAGTTACAATCTTAGACATCCGAGTGACCCCCATCTATGGCTGTTCCCCCTCTCCCTTTTGTCTCTAATGTTTCGCAACAACCGGAGAAAAGGCCCCCGGCCTGGTGTCGGGTGTCAGGAGGGTTGCTGTACGTCTGCTGTGGTTTAATGCAGCCTCACACAAAACAAACGTTGTGCAAGAGGACTTCCAGGAACTTGAGAGGAACACAGAGTTGTTTTGATGTTTGGATCCCTCCAGACAAGGAGATTTATCTCCTGGGGGGAGGGTGAGGCTACATTTGCTCACGCTCACGTGCTCACACACTTCTGGAAGACACTAGGCAAGATAACTAGGGAATTGACGTCACATGTAAGGCAGGCGAGAGCTGTAACGCGTTCTTTACGGGGCTGAACATCTGTCTCGCACTCGTAAAAATGACGTGGCTCTAATACCTCCATATCTAAATAACGCAAAAAAATCATTTCACAAGCACATGGAATGGGTGTGGAGCCTCACCAAGCTTTATTTACATGCGCACCATTTCTTATACAAACTAGATTACAATTAAAAATGGAATACACAGGAAAAATACCAACTAACATCAAGTTGAGAAGAAGCAAGATTAATAAAGGAAAAAGTTCAGAGGACGTAAGGAGGGGAGCTGGCCTGGGCCTCTAGAGAATTATGAAAAGTTCCAAGAGAAGTTAATGAAAAGGGAACATCGAAGGTGATTAAGGTAACTAGTGGTATGTTTCTTCTACTTTTTTTTTGCTGTTCTTCGCTTTAAATTAGCACGTGACGTGCTGCAGGTGTGTGTGTCTCTGTGTGTGTGTGTGTGTGTGTGTGTGTGTCGAGCACGATAGGAGATAATCTGTGCATCAATGAAGCAGTAGCACTGAGTGGTTGTGTGGAAGGCCTGCTCCACTATGACGAAGTGTAAACTATCTCCCCGAAAGAGCCGAAACATACAAAATGTCTGGAACACCTTCCCGCGATTGAGATTTGTTTTTATCAGTGATCAATAACCCCTCTTTCAATAGAACGGAATACAGGGTTTTACGTTGTCAGTCCTGTTCACAGGAGTAGTTAAGTGCTCCTCGTATTTAGTCCTGTCACTGCGGATAAATCCAAATGCCTAGCGGTCCAAGTGACGGCTCGGGGGGGTTTTCCCATGCCAAGACGTGTTATAAATGCTTTGCAGGGTGAAGGAACCTCCAGCTCGTTGTCAGATGAGGCTTCTACCACATCAAAAATCACGACCAGACACTCTGCGAGCACCGGGACGTTGACCTGCTGTACTCCACGTGGAATAAAACAAGTGTGAAGCCGAGGAACGTCCGTTAAGGAGGCTTTCCCTGTGTCTGCCTTGATGTCCACACACTGGTAACAATAAACCCTTTAATGCGGGAGGACGCAGCTCTGTTAGCCCTGATTAAAAAAAAAAGAAAATAGAAAGTGTGTCTGTGTGTGCTTAAGTGCAAAAGACACAGGGTTCCTCTGTGATTTACAATTTCTGTCGCAGGACGGCACCATTGGAAGGATCTAGGGGTACGGCCAGGTCATGCACTAAGCCTCAGATAGCACGGTAGATCATTCCAGTCAAGCGTGCACAACACACACTCCTCGGCCTCAAAGGGATATACACACATCTGTACACTATTATACACAGCGGGGCATACGCTTCATGTTGCTACCCCAGACAGAGAGAAGGGATACCAGGGTGCCCAGATGCTACAACAACGGTGCTTTCCACCATTTAAAAAAAAAAAAGAAAATCTGGTTCAACAAGTAAATCGCTGGTAACAGTGTTCCCTCCTACGGGGCGTGTAACTTTGTTCATTACTTCTTCAACTTTACCTTCAGAGGCATCATAAAATCCAAAGGGGTCAAGTACTACATGAGTATATAAGGACATACAGCGAGTATATATGCATTTCACACGTTTTCATAATGCATAAACACATGCGTGCATACAGTCGGCTGTGCTGTTTGCACCATGAGGGGTAGTGAGGGATTACACATCCTTGTGAGATTAATTCAACAGAATTAAATTCCACAGATAATCACGTACACACACACGCACATAAACATGTACTCAGGAGAAAGGGGGAAATCACCTGGAGGAGCACCAGGCGTGTCCACGAGAGGGGTGTGTGTGTGTGTGTGTGTGTGTGTGTGTGTGTGTGTGTGTGTGTGTATGCGTGTCACAAGTCCGACAAGGTGGACAAAAATAAAAGCCATGACAGCGAAAAATAACGGGCCGCGTGATGTCTTAATCCGGACGTCTTTCTTTGCCTCCTTCATCTTGACGGCCAGAGTTCACAGGTTACAAGTTCACGAGCACAAAGCATTGCTGTTTTCTATGAAGAAAAATGTTAAAATACCATTAGAATGTGACTTGATGTTACTTAAAATGGGAAGCCTCCCTTTCCCCCCTGAGTGATTCTATATATGCATAAGAAGCCTCACACGCCCGCAGAGCGTAACACAGATCCCTGGTATTATTTCTTCTATGTGTGTGCAACAAACGTGTGTGTGTGCTTGTGTGTGTGTGTGTGTGTGTGTGTGTCGTGATTTGGCTGCCAGCATATCCTACTGTTTGTTTCAAGTAATTTGGCAATATACAGAGATAGCTTATTATTCTTGTACTCAAGAAACAAATGGCTTCTAGAGGAATGAGCCGGAAACCCTGTCCCCGCTTCCCACCCAACCCCACCCGCCACCCACCCGCCACCGTCTGCAGGTTGAGCTACAAATGGCTGCAGCTTTGGGCTTCTGCAGAACGAGGGTAGAGACAGAAACGAAAAGGAACAAACGAAATGCACGGCTTGCTCTGTGGGTCGGGCTCAACACTGTTTACATAGCACCTGTAATGGTGTGGAAATGTTCACAACCCTAGGACACAGGTAATCATTTTGGCTACATCATATGCAGTGATAAACAACCCCAAGTAATCTGACAAAAAGACAGACAACATCTTTACCTGTCTTTTTTTTTTTTTTTAACTTTACACCACTCTGGACTGTACAAATATCCATGACAGAGATTCTCGTTCTCTTGTCTTTTTTCATTTTTTTTTACAGTTAGATTACAGATTTACAGATATTTCCTTTCTTTTTTTTATTTATTTTTACAAATGATAGCAAATACTATTTTAAATATTCAGCTAATGGTGATTATAGCCCTCAGTATGCAACTTAATTTGATTGAAGCAACAGATTTGGAAGTGCATGGCATTGATTGAGCAGTTTTGACTTGTAAGGGTCCTGGCGACTTGCAAACTGGGGCAAAGAGTCGGTCTGTTGGTGTGTTTGCATGTGCTGTCTGCGTGGCCACTCAGCGAGTAAAGATGAGTCAAGACTCCATGTTCATCTTTCCATTTCATCAACACAACCGAAGACATGTATGATGCGGAAAAAAATGATAAGACAGAAAATCCCCAAAACAAACACTGAACATTTAAAACACCAAAAGAGAACAGAGGGATATTGTTTTTTTCCCAGGAAACCCCTGGATCGGATTTACACCACGTCACCTCTGGATTTTTCACTCTACACTTTGTTTTTGTCTTTTTTTTACTTTTTGTTTTCAAAGGAAACAACTCCTTCAAACTTTGCTTCATATTAAATCCTTGAATATCACCTGAGACCCCTTCTGATGAATCTGTGTCTCTTTGATGTCAACAGACCGGGCGTCAAAGGAGAATTGCATAATTTGTGAGTTTGACATAGCCTTCTCCTTGTTGTTGTTGTTGTTGTGGTTTCACGGGAGGCTTCGGAGGATGACGTGCAGTGTCTCTGGAGTTTTTGTTTCGGATCGTTCATGGTTCGTCAGTGTGGGAGCCGAGGTAAAGCTCTCGTGAGAAAATCTTCTTCTGTAAACACAGGGTTCGTATTTTTACGTTGTGCTGATGGCAGGTTTGGCAAAGAGGATGTTGTGTGTCTGATCTTCTTTTGCACTACATAGTTCCGACCTGGAGACATAAAGAATGATATTATTACGACTTCATTTCCATGCTGTACTAACCGAAAGCAAGAAAAAAAATCTTTTCTGTTGCAAAGTCACATGTTTATTAACCAAATGTCACCAATCCAGCTTTTTTTTGTTGGGTCTGCTCACACGCTGCAATAGTCTGCTGAAAGCTACCACTGGAACTTTCCTCATGTCCCTCACAATATATGCATTTTTAGGAACTTTACTGTGAAACCATGAGTGTTTAAATGAACTGTTGCAGTTTCCATAAACAGTACGCACATTTTGTGGGAGAAGCTTTGTTGTTTAGCAAGTCGGTTATGGTTTAAGGAAACAGTTGAAGTGGTTTCGGGGAAAAGACTCAGAGTCATGTAATTATGCAGAGAGAACTGTTTCCATGTGGATTTACAGCACAATGAGTGTAAGCATTGACTCTCATTAAGGTTTATGACAGTAGTTCAGAGCTTTTTTTAAGGTCTGTATCTGTTTGCACCACCAGTAATTGAAATCAACACAGATAATATAGATACCATTTTCACCTCCAGAAAGCTTGTTGGTGCACTTACAGATATGTCATTTTTTTTTTTTTTAAAGGCATCGAATCTCTTGGGATACTTGGGATTAGTTTAAGTTTCGTAATTCAATGAAAAAAAAAGTGCATCGCCAGTAAAAGGCTGCCACGAGTTTCGCCCCTTGCACACACACACACGACACCCGGGCGTACACACCTGCTCTGCTCGCCCCCGGGCCCGAGCCTCTCAGCCGGGCACCCCGCTCTGAGAGGTCTGCTTGGTGCCCACTGCGTTCATGTTGACCGGAGAGTCAAAGTTAAAGTCCAGGCCGTCTGGCTCCATCAGCTCCTCCCTGATGATGGAGTCCATATCACACTCCAGGCTGCTGCTGCTACATGTGAACATGTCCAGGTCCAGGTCCGTGGGGAAACGGTCCTGGCACATCCCTCCGCCGCTAATTGTCCCGTTTAGGAAGATTGAAGTGTCGATCTGCATGGAAGAGGAACCATTTCCTCCCAGCGGGGAAAGCAGGAAGTGCTGCTTGGCATTAGCCAGAGCGTTAGCCTCGTTGACTAGGTTCAAGCCTCCGTTTAGAGACCTCAGGGAGCCGTGGTTGTGGTTGTTACTCTGGAGAATTTCCACTTGGCTACGTTGAAGTCCGCAAGTTATGCCGAAGGTCATGACGGGATCATTACGGAGCAGGGGGCCCCGGCGGGAGTTCTGCGAAATGACGGCGGCGGCGCTGGCCTGCGACATCAGCGGGTCGGACTGGGTCATCATGACGTCGCTTCGGCTGTGGCTGTCCGAGTTGAGCAGGTCTTGTAGCGTCTGATTGCCGAAGCGAGCGAGGCTGATGCCCGAGAAGGACGTCTGCTTGTTCTCCTGGATGGTCTGCATGGGGGCCGGACGCAGCAAAGAGCCTGCTGTGAGGGGGCCAAAGATGGAGTTGGTGAAGCCATTACCTCCACCGTTAGTAGACGAGTTGGTGGAGGGAGAGGAGTGGGTGGAAGGCGAGCCCAGCCCGTTGGGTTTAGACACAAAGTTGAAGACGGAGGAACCGCTTGGAGCCGCCGGCCCCGTCACGGTTGGCACCAGGTCGATGTCATCCAGCAACTCGTCCATCAGGTCGTCCTTGAGCCCGTCGTTCAGGTTCATCGTACCTGCCAGGTCGGCGAGGCGCGGGAGCTCGGCCGGCGCGGGCTTGGCGCCGGCCGCGGCGTTGCCGGGAGACAGCGCCCTGCCGGGGCTGGAGTACAGCATGGGCGACAGAGGCGGCTCCTCGTCGGGCACCTCGTCCAGCTCCGGGTTGGCCAGAATGGGCGACAGGCGACCGCTCACCGTGCTGGCGTTGGAATTGGTGCGGGAGCGGAAGTCGGTCCAGGCGTCCAGCTCCTCGCTGCTGCGCGACGTGGGGCTACCAGGCCACTTGGAGAGGCCCGACGGACTGTCCCCGACGCCCCCGCCGTCGCCGCCGGCGGCAGCGGCCTGCAGAGCCGCCTTCTTCTTGGCGGCGCGGCCGCGGGCCGACTTGGTGTACTTGTTGCTGTTGTCCATGGAGACGGCGCGGCGGCGCGGAGCCTTGCCCCCCTTGCCCCCCTCCGGGTTGATCATCCACCAGGAGCTCTTCCCCGTTCCCTCGTTCTGTACCCGGATGAAGCGGCTGTGGAGGGAGAGATTGTGCCGGATGGAGTTCTGTAGCGCAGAAAGAGAGAAAGAGAAGAGACTGCGTCAAGTGATGTGTTTGAAATGACTTTAAAAGCAATCTCTTTAAAAAAAATGACTTGAGTATTGATTTGTTTCTGTTATTCTTTCCTTTTAAAGACACAATATTCAAAGAATACTCTCATTAACACCAATCCATAAACAACCCACCACTGTAGATTCTGCAGCAGTGTAAACAGTTGCTCTAGTGATTAAACACATGCAAGTTTGAATTGTTCATCCCCTGAATAGACAGGAACACGTTAACGAATTGCAGCACTTGGCACCGATGTCCGCGTTGCTCCCCTGTCGCTTTTGTGTGGCGCTTATAAAGGAGACGGTGGTCTATAATCAAGCGTCTCCTCGATCATGAATGACACGCACAAAGAGCCCTTCTGTGGCTTAAGGAGCTCGTTCTGTGTTGCATCACGTGTGTTTGCGTGCAAGTCTTGTCTGGTTTGCATTGATCAACTCGGAGCTCCTTGCTTGTGTGAGGCCCCAGAGGCTCACAACGCAGATCCCTTGCTAAAGAAGGCGAGAGGCGAAGAGGTGGCAATGTCTGTTGATCGCACCACCACTACAAACTGTTTGTTGTTCCCAGATGATTGAGCTTAATGCAATACTTGGTTTATTAACATCGTAAATGTATTTGATGCATGCAAAGTGAGTTCAACATCAGCATGTTAGCCTTATCATTGTGAGCAAGCTTACGTTAACATCACCAGTAGCGTGGCCGTAGTCTCTTGTTGACTTATGGTGAAGGGATTTTTATAAGGCCTATTTCCATAGGAAAATATTTTGAATGTGAAATTGCCTCTATTTGGATGTAACCTGTATAACCGTTTCAGTCTCACAAATGACTGCAGTGCTAATATACGACGTGAAAAGAGCTGGACTTCATTAATGAACCAACAGGGATTTGAGATTATTTTAGTAGTACGTTTTATTGTTGAGGGCCTTTATTGGTTCCTATCTGCACAATAGAAAGCAACTCTGTCAATACTGTTCTTTACTAATCAATTAGTGTGGGTTCAGTGGCAGATGTACAATGTAAGCTGTGGCTTTGCAGTTATTCAAGATTCAAAACCACATTTAACCACATTTAGTCTTGATCTTTAAATTAGACTCGTGCACATGATCATCCAGACAACCCTCCGTTAATTAATTATGTGACAGCAGAATGATGATACAAAAATATTGACACAAATACACACATTCATTAGACATAATTATGAACCGTTTGTCAATTTTAAGAATGTTTTTTTTTTTTTTATCTCAGCCTCCTCTCTTCATACCTCATTTGCAGTTTCTGTTGTTTCACGAACACGTTGCTCTTGTGAGCCCCGAGGTACTGTGGGGCGATGCTATATCCTCCCATATTAACAACCCAACCGCCATCCACAACACGCAACGCATTTTTCCCTCTGTTTTCCTCCCTTGTATATTTTCACTCCCTGAAATGGAAAAGATTTCTGGGTTCCAAATGACGAAGGCCAAAATGGTTGAGCTGTTTTGTGGGAATCACAAGGTTGTTTGGCATGAAGCGGCCCTGTCTCTCCTGAGCAACGCGCTGCTGATAGTTTACTGACTGTTTTTTCTGGTCAAAGGCAGTTCAATCAGAGAGGAGAAAGAGAAGCTTAAGTTACTGTTGTGAACGCTGCGTTGGCAGAGTAAAAACTCTGATCTCTGGGGCCCAACTGAACCTACGACCCTGTGTGAGTGCTCATATTTCAGCGCGCATCCGTGGCGTTCTGATGGTTATTTGGACATGCCTGGGTTGTCCATTTGCAAAGTGTTTTGAGGGACGTCGTGCTTTTTCGGACCATTAGCAAACCCATGAAAGTTTGCACGTCACCATGAATGGTTTGTGCATGTGTGAATGTGCATTCCCCAACTGTTTGTGTGCATTCTGTGCAATGAGGTAGAAGAAGAGACACCAGGGGGACCCGTGTTTATCCTCTGCCTGCATCTCTGGAGGCTTGACGCGATGTCGCTATATTACGGGACATTTTACACACAGACGTGCACGCAGCACACACACACACACACCGGCTAAACTGTTTCCAGCTGCCAGAGAGAGAGATGTAAATACAGGCAGTAGATATTTTGTTAAAGAAAAAGAGAACTTTTGGAGGGATGAGTGGGAGCGGAATGAATGGAATGTGAGTTTCCTTCTCACGCTGCTGTAAACATTTACCTGCAAGCTGCTGACACTTCATCAATCGTTCTCCCGTGCTTCATCCGTCACCACCTTAATCCGTGCACCCCCCCCCCTCCCCCCACACCCACCCACTCCCTCCACCCAACAAAGCCACTTGTTTAATGTTTCTCTTTTCCGTGCCACTGATCGTATCTTTCAAATGTCAGGGAGGATATTTCTAACTCGGTTTGATGGAGCGGCAAAGAAGGAACCGGGACATCTGCAACCGAAGGTAGTGATGAATAGAAGAAAACAAAATGCGAGAGCAAGTGAAAATGTGTGAGTGATGGTGAGGCAGAGGGGGGAGAGGACGATGGCTGCAGATGACAGAAAGAAAACTGTCCCTGGTATAAGTGACTCGAGTACATGGTAATATTAGATCCTCACACACACACACACACACACACACACTCATCCTCACAAACCGTGTGATTGTAAATCCAGACATTTCCAAGATATGATTTCTGTAAAAGAACATTTAATAAAATGTAATTCTCACAGGGCTTGAGCACCATGAACTAAAATGTGTTTACCTAAATGTAATTGGGATAAAGCACAAGATGTTGCCAAAGCGAACAAACACACTTGTGGTTTCGTGAGTTGAGCTTTATTATTTCAGTGGCCCGGGCTGTTGATCTTTCGTGTTTTGACTTTTCCTTTGCTTCACATTTCATGGAGACATTCAGGCTCTCCTGCAGACCACAATGTCTACTTTCTGGCTGTTCTGACTAATGACAAAGCCAAACATATTATTCACATTCTAGGAGTTCACTGAACTGTGTGCGGTCATAATTAGCGTTACGGTAAGAAACTCAACATTCCTAATTACTGATTAATTAACTTTGCACCGCCTGGCACGCTTACCGACACGCCCAACATGTACCAGACCCATTGAGACGGGTCCCGCTGCTCAGTGCTGTCATGTTTGTAGATCCCCTGTTACCACACATTGAAAGCAGCGTCCATACTTAACTGTAGTTTACTTTACTAAAATGTGCGTGTCTCAGAGGTAGAAGAGTCTCTCTGTGTACAAAATATTTGGTCTCGTCTCGTAACTGAAGTAGATGTAACATCTTCTGCCGCAAACTAAAGACACACCTTCAGACTGTACCTCGACTAAAAACACTAACAAATCGTAGCACTTACCGTATTTTTGCGACTATACGGCGCACTGAATTACAAGGCGCACCTTCAATAAATCGCCAATTTTAGAACTATTTTCATATATAGAGCGCACCGGATCACAAGGCGCATAGAAGTAACTGCAGTAAAACGTTTGACTGGGGCTGCGTTATGCATCCACTAGATCGGGCTGTGCTAAATCAAACGTTATTAAGCGTTCTGAAAACTCTTCACTCCCATGGTAACGTTGTTCAAACGTTAATGTGGATATTAACAATATCTCTTTCGTTATTGGTTAATGAAAACATTCTTGGCAAATGCTTTGGTGCATCTTGCACCGAGAGGCAGCGCTGGAACAGACGGTGGACCGTCAGCGCGATCCCAACATCCAACTACGAGCTTTAATGCACTGTAGCGACTCTCGCTAATGAATCTCTGGACAATGTGCTTATCTTCTGCTTTTATTGTCGAGAAACAGGCTCCTGTCGGCCGTAGCCTACGCCGAACAAAAACACACCATCGCTCTCCAAAACGACAACAATTCCCGCGTCCCCATAGGTGGCACTAAGATGAGTGACGTCACATTGTGCGCCCTTCACTGACCATCCCAAAACTCTGTAAAGTGCAACGCCGCTCCAGAACATGAAAACACAGTCCGTTACAATACGCTGTTGGAGCTGGAATTACCGCGGCTGCTGGCACCAGACTTTCCCTCCAATGGATCCTCGTTAACCAGTATGGATCAACCAATTGAGCCATATAAACGGCGCTCCGGATTACAAGGCGCACGTGCCGTTTTTTTAGGAAAAAAAGGATTTTAAGTGCGCCTTATAGTCGCGAAAATACGGTAAATTGTACTTATAATGGCTCTTGTCTATAACATGTTTATTTGATGAAATTGCACTTTCTTGTTTCTTGCTCTTCTGAGTTTGTATCCCTATGGCTGAAATGAACTTATTGTGAGTCGCTTTGGATAAAAGCATCGGCTAAATGACATGTAACGTAATGTAATAGCTGAGATAAAAAACAATATTATCTGGAGAAGTGCTGGAGGTAATTGAAGTTGTCTTATGTTTGGTTATTTGGCAGAATATATGCTCTCTATGGGTTTGTGTTTGTTCTCGTCACGTCTCAGTGCGAGAGGGATGCTTAGTGCTTACTGCTCCACTGGAATACTCCCGAAGCACCGCGACTCTCAATCATTACTCCTTCCATGCTGCAACAGGAGCTCAGTAACACCTTTTTTTCCCTTTATGACCTAATTAGTCACTTAATCTTCCTGTTTCGTCCTCACTCTCGCCCAGTTGAGCATTTACCTGCCCTGTCTCACTGTATGTCAGTGAACTACTAGTTGCATGGCAGGCTCACAGCAACAGAACAGAATACAAGGCCTAACTGAGCTTGGCCATCAAATGTTTTTTCTACCAAATAAAATAATCAAGAAATAACATGTCAATTAGAGGTGGATTTTGTTACATTTATACAGTTGGAAAAAATGTTTTCTTTCCGGATTTTGTGCAAAAGGTAACTCGCTGCAGCTGTAGCTACGTATTGAGTGTACACAAATTAAAGTGATTTTCTCATTGAGTTCCCGGCATGAAAGCAAACACACGAGTTTCCCAAAATGTCAAATGAATTCTTTGTTGGGTCTGGAAAAGCAGTGTAAAGAGTCAACTGATCAGGTTGTGCAGCTTCACCAGCGTAACATTTTTGAAGCAAACACACTGAGAGAAAGCCAGTCAAAGCTAAACTTCTAGAGACAGTCCCCAGCTCTATGTGTGTGTGTGTGTGTGTGTGTGTGTGTGTGTGTGTGTGCGCGCCCCAGCTGCAGCCTAAGCTCAGGAGCACAGAGGCCTTTTTGTCCGTCAGCAACATGTGGGAACAACTAATCACTGTCAGCAACCACGCTAGGAATCTCTCCCTCCTTTCCCTCATTATTTTCATATTTGAAGGTGCGTTGGCGGGAACTCATAACACTCATGACACTCATTGGGTCAATCTAAAGGAAGAAAATGTGTTTGTGTGTGCGTTGACTTTTTTGTAAGAGAGTCTTAACAAGATTCTAAAGTGATGTGAGGGAACGATATATACCCCGTATGCATGTTTAAAATGAATAGGGATGAATACCTCAGACCCCTGAGGTTACTAGAGCAGGTTCCTCTGATTGGAGGAGATGATTTTCAGGATGCTTCCTAATTGGTTGTAGCTGTCCTCGCTCCGTCAGTGCTGATTGGTGGAGTGAAATTGGCTTGCGTAGCCAGGCAGCACAGAGAAGGGAGGGTCTGCACAGTGTTGCAAGTGTATTTCATCACCCACCTACAGCATGTACATGTACGGTGTGGGTCAATCTCCCTTTGCCTGGTTCCTGTTCTCTGTGTGTGCCCGAGAGAATATTTGTACTGGTCAGACCAACCCAGAGACAAATGCAGAGAAAAACACACAACACACACAAACACACGCACACACACACACACACACACACCATTACAGCTCTAGTGTTGTGCTCCAGGAAAGCGCTGGGTCAGAGGTTACAGTTTCACAGAGCCAGGAGACAGCAATGTGTCAAAGGTCAAAATACTTTGAAGTTGCATCCCTCGCCTCAAACATGTTAGCCCCGCCCCCCTTGACCCTGCTTCTACTGCTGTGATTGGACCCACTGTGGGACCTGAGCCTCACACTTGGTGTATTTAACCATCCACTGACTGTGTTTAGTGTGAGGCAGGGCCAGACGTAACCACACTTTCAGCCATTATGTAAACCAGCTCTAATCTGATTCTAATGTCAACAGAGACCTGCTGCTGGGTCACGTTGACACCTTGTGCAACATTAGTTACCATTTAAGTGAAAAAAAAAATGATTATGAATGCTGAAAACGTTTTTCTCTTTCTTTAAAGAATGTAAAAAAAAGTGATGATTAATTTGTGAGGGGAAGCATTTGAAGCAGACACACCATGACTTGGAAATGTCCAAAAGAGCAGTTTCCAATGTACTTTTCTCTGGCTACGGATGTGTGTTGCACGTTCCCCCGGCGGCCACGAGGCGTACGCCGCGGAGCAGAGCGGTGGAAGGGTAACGAGGTGGTGTGAGGAAGAGCTGTAGACTTCTTTGACACGTATGAGGCGGTTTATAAATCAACTGCACCGGCTGGTCTGGGCGAATGAGGCCGACAGAGGATGGTTATTTATACTGTGACCCAACACTAACACACAAATGCACACAAAAGCACGGAAACACACACATACAGGTCCAGGTTCCAGAAACCCTGAGCTCGGGACTGCAGACAGAACATTCCATTCTCTTCTATCATATGTGCTTAAGTTTAATTCATGCACGTGTGTGCGTGTGCGTGTGTGTGTGTGTGTGTGTGCGTGTGTGCGCACTGGCTGGCGATCTGGAGCTCGCTAGAAGCAATCCTTTTCCTCTCATTCTGCTCTACTCTCATTGCCCCTCCGCTCAGGCTTTTTTTTGTGAATAGATTAAGGTCTTCATTGGATAGCAGACCCCCCCCTCCCCCCCCCCCCCCCACACCACACACGCACGCACGCACACAAATCAAATCAATTCAGGAAATGCATCTCCATTTTCTGTTATGAAAAGGATATATCCAATCTAAGATGCCTTGTTGAGACTGATAAATCCACTGCTATGGTGTGAAGTTGCGCTTAGGATCAAGGGAAACGCACACAGACAAATATGCACACTGCTTACCAAGAGTCGTGACCTTGTTCAAAAACAAACAAAAAAAAACTGGTCACCGAGAACTTATTACTGCAATGTCAACCTCTACTTTTTTTTTCTCCATCCCTCCCATCTGTCTCCCTCCCTCTCTTCTCCGTCCTGCATGCGGCGTGTCTGGTGTTGTGTAAGGCCACATGCTACAAGAACTCAATGTTTACCCTTAAGTATCCTCCAATCAGTTGGCCTGAGGTGGGGTAGCCAGCCAACCCAGCCCCCCTAAAACAGCCAATCGGTGCAGGCCCGGTGAAAAGGCACGGCTGGTCACGTTACCCGAGTAACCATGGCAACGTGACCGGCGTCCGCGCCGGGCAGTCCCCCTCTGCTCCGATGGAGCATTGGTTCACGGTCACGGTGGAAAGTTAAGCACACAGACCCACTGGAAGGAAAATCAAGGACACAAAAGCAAGAAGAAGGAGCAAGAAAATTAACTACCGGCCGAAAGAAAAGTGTCAGCGGTTGTTCACATGCACACTGTTCGTTACGCCTCAGCACGGGACGTGCACAGTTTACTTTGGAACAATACAGGACATCCCCGCTGGATTTTATCAACCAGAGTTCCAGGACACGGCGTCCTTAAGCTGTGGAACGACTGTGCCTGCCAAGAACACACACACACACACACACACACACACACACACACACACACACACACACACACACACGACAACAGACACTTTTCAGCAGAGACAAAGACGACGTATTCAGACGGAGAAACAGAAGGAGACACAAGCTTGCAAGAGCTGAGCCGCAGTGAGGGAAGTAACTTCCAACGTGTCCAAACACAACAACAATGCTTTCATGTTTGTGTATTCCCTTTTTTTAATTGTTTTACCAAACACAAGTGCTGGGGAGGAGGAGAGGACTCGCTGGCATCACTGGCAGTATAGAAATGGGATTTTGTGTTTTTTTTCCTGGTCACAATTCTTTCCCACATTGCTCCTATACAAGTACACTATATATATATATATATATATATATATATATATATATATATATATATGCAATGGGGCCCACAATGAAATGACCATGAAAAAGAAAAACAATTATCTTTAATCTAGAGGGGCGTTCTGCACATTTATGAGGCAAAATGCCTTAGATGTATTTTTCTCGTCACTTTCGATCTGTTATGAAAACAAAAACAGCCTCTAGAGTACAGTACTGAAAGGAAACCATGTGCCACTCAATAAATAGACTTTTGGTTATAAACCGCAGGTGGACTTGCTGTGTGACATTAACGTTGCTTGAGTTTGACCGATCCTTTGCCTCTTCATGAGGATGCCGCATGTGGCTTGCAGCCTGCCCTTTTAAAGAACTTCAACTATTTCAACATCTGACGTCTAAAAATAGCCGGGGACCAAAGAGCAAGTCTGCTAGCGACGGTTATCATATTCATCCCGGCGTGGGGGCGTGGCAATGACAGATAGTACACAACGTGCATGAGCATATAGAGACAAGGGTAAACAAGACGTGGGGGAGGCCAACCATCAAATGATCCCAACGGTGTGCATTACAGAGCTTTTTAATGGACACAAGTGATTAATGAGACCTTCGCACTGTGTGTATGTGTGTGTGTGTGTGTGTGTGTGTGTGTGTGTGAGCGGCATTGAGGGAGATAGAGTGAGATAAATACTACAGGGGGAAGAGAGAGAGAGAGAACAAGAGGGCACCCTCTGTATTAAGTATAGCCGTGTGTCTCAATGATTAATTACATCTCTGGACGATACGAGCAGCCCAGAGGAGTGGAGGCAGAAAGGGACGAATCATTCACAATTATCGGGAAGAGGAATCTTGCTATTCCCGCGGGACGGGGCGGTGCGGGTGACGAGAAATACCTTTGGGAAATGAGCCAGCCGTCTACACCTCAAACCCACAGAGCTATTTCCATAGCAGTAGTGGGAGCATTGGTTTTGGGAGGTTTTTCAGATTAAAATGTTTGTTTTCTATGTGGACACAGAATGCCTTGCTTTTTGCCACTATTGGTGCCTGGCTATTTGGGGTAGAGGGCATCTCTATACCTCCTCCAGCCTAGAAAGCTCTGATTGGTTGGTTGATTGCTTCCTCAACCAGAATAAATAGCCATCCAGGAGCTCAACAAAACAACCAGTTTGATTCCCTTACTTGTGGATTCTGGACCACTCGCTAAATCAAATCGAAACTCGTAAAAAGTTCAAACATATTTCCACTCTGTAACTGCACTGGATGAAGCAAAAGTGAAAACTTTGTACGGAGGGAGAGATGATTTATTTAATTAGTGTAAAAGGAGAAGCGGGAGATGGGGAGGTCAGAGGACAGAGGGAGGAAATGAGAGAGGACAAAGTGGTGTTTTATGTGCGTAGCTTGGGTGAGGGGTTGGTGAGGTCATTGGCCTCCATTAATGCCACTCTGCCCTTGGTGCATACTTTTAGGACCGGCGTGAGTTCAGCACAAGCTGGTCCTTGATAGTGTATTGATTCTTATTAAATATCCCCCAAAGTAAGTATACTTTTACAAAAGGTTTCAGGGCCCACTGCCTTACATGCAGTACCAGACCAAACTGTGGACACATTTTCTCATTTCAATTCAATTCAATGAGAAAGAGCGTTGTGTACACCTTCAATGGAAAGAGAACTAGTTCATACATGTGGAGCCACAAATCTGCCTCTGGCGATAGAGGTGTTGATTTCAGGCATGGTGTCACGGTTAATGACACAACTTAAAGCCAAGGAAATGTCCTTCGCTTTATGTAACGTGTGCAAACCTCCAGCAGCGTACTCGCGCCTGTCTCTTGAACTTTTATGGGACACACTGACACTAAAAGACACATACACCTTTGTCACTGACTTTCCCGCTTTGCATTTCTGTGTGTCCAAATGTAATCCAATGGTCTACTAGATGTACCTTTGCTCTGGAGTGTGTGTGTTGGCATCTGTGTGTGTGTGTGTGTGTGTGTGTGTGTGCTGTCCCTTTGACCCTGTGTTTCCACAACACAGCCTTCTCAAAGCCCCGAAGGCTCTACCCTGGTCACGCCCACAGGACTTATTTTGGCACGCAAAGGCGTTGTCTCGTCCGTCCACGTACGCGGTTTAATGACCTATCAAACCCTCACTTAGCTTTGCTGAAGGTGAGCTATGATCTCATTGAAACAGATTACAGCGATAATAGCATTACGCATAATCGCGTTGGCCGGCTAAACAGTGGGAAACAGATCTAGTTGGAATTTGAGTGTTTGGAACCCAAGGGTGACCGTTCTTGTTTGTAATGAGGGCATTTGTGCGTGTCGTGTGTGTGTGTGTGTGCGTGTCGTGTGTGTGTGTGTGTGTTTTGAGTTCTGGTGCAGCGGTGGAGTTCACATCTGGGCCGGATTAGTGTCGGAGCCCCGCTGGTGTTCATGGGGCTCTTTGCTCTAATAGTGCTGGAGACAGAAACACTAAAACAGGACACACCATGACACGGACACACACGCATACACACACAGGCTTTGCTAATTCTTACCGCATGTTGCACCATGACACATATTAAAAAGATAATTCCTGTTTATTACAACTTGGGATGATTTTCTTAGTGCTGGCCATTATTACCAGTTGTGCACGCCAGGTTAATTTCTGACATATAAGAAATCTGACTTTCCTAAACATACACGGGAAATACAATGAGACAGTTTA
This sequence comes from Pungitius pungitius, assembly GCF_949316345.1. Lineage (NCBI taxonomy): Eukaryota > Metazoa > Chordata > Actinopteri > Perciformes > Gasterosteidae > Pungitius > Pungitius pungitius. The sequence continues at coordinate 9,653,299 of NC_084919.1, forward strand.
GACAAACTTAATTTGGACTGAAATCCAAGGCATTTATTTTTTTTCCCCAAACTGTCCACTTTAAACATTGGTCTTAGTTTAGTCAGCCTTCTCGTTCAACTTTACCTGTAGTTGTGGGATGAGGAATTATTTTGAGTTCACTTTCCATCCAAATTAGTAGTAAAGTTGGTTAAATTTCTATAAAACAGAAATGTTCCTTTTTCACTTTCAAACTGAACCGTAAGTGCTAAGTGATACTCACTGTAGAGCTGTCTGTGAGTTTGAGTTAATTCAATACTCAGCTATTAGTGCAAGCGAGAGCACCTGTGTAACAATAAAATAAAATTGGACTTTGTTTCCATTCAACCATCTCTCAGAATCTATAGGTCAGTTTAACTTGATTGACCTTAATACCCACATATCTGAACTAGAAAGTGTAGCTGTTTGACCCTGTATTTGTCTGGTGTTTATGTATGTATGTATGTATGTATGTATGTATGTATGTATGTATGTGTGTGTGTGTGTGTATGTATGTGTGTGTGCACCTCATTCTTAGCTGATGTCAGCACTTCCAGGCCTGTCAGCCCGAGCAGCTGGAGAAAGGGAGGGAAGTGGTGGTGGGGATTTTTGACACACATACCTTCACTCAGTGTAGCCGTGTCCCAGAGTGTTTATTTTATGTGTGCTTTAGCATGGGGCGAGAGCCTAACCTTTGCAAGGAAAACACTCAATGGCTGACACACACACACACACACACACACACACACACACACAAAGCCAGATAGAAAGCCAGACAGACATTGAAGACACACACAAACGCTCACACTTTAGGAGTTTTCTCCCAGCAACAGCGAGCCTCTTCCTCTCCAGGGTCCGCCCCTTGAGGAGTCACATGACCTCCTGCTTTGAGATAAAAAGGAAGGAGAGCAGCAGGATAGTTGTCCTTCTCTCTGCTTTCTTCTATTGTTATTCTCACCTGGGATTGGACATATCTTTTGTAGTTAGTAGTTTGTCTTCGGACTGGTTTTCTCACGTCTCACTGTGAAACTAACCCGGGCTGTGTGCCTGCTTGTGTTTGCTTGTCTCTCCATTATGAATATGCTTGATTGATTGACATCTTTGGAGCTTGTGTGTGTGTGTGTGTTAGCTGAGTCCAAGCTTTAGTTTATACATGTCCACCTGCGTGTGTGGAGTACGCTTCTGTTAAGCTTTTTAATGACTGCCAAAGGAGACGATGATGACGTAGCCTCCGCCCTGCTTGTGTCATCTTATATCTGCACACACGCCTCGCCTTAATTCAGCCATTGTTGTGTATGCGTTGGTCGGTGTGACAGGTCTCTGATCACAATATAGGACTTTTCATCTCCATGTATCATGTTTTCATGTGAGGTAAATATGTAGTTCTCAGCATGCATTGTTTTGCACAATTTATACTTTGATTGAAAAAAAAATGTCATACCAAAACACCAATGCCAATGTTGACAGAAGTTGTGAGTGTCCCCAGAAGGTGTACTAAACGCTGATATCATATGTAAATGTGGTTGGTCAAAACAGGATTACAAACAGGGATATTAAGCCAAAGCAGAGGGTGCAGTGCTGAGCAGCACATAACAGAAGCTTACATCGTTATGTTGAGGAATAGAAAGGTCCAGTTTTTGGGATTCTTTGTATGCCACCTCTCCTTTGAAATATTTATCCGTCATAAAGACCTTCTAGTGCGCAATATATCTGCATGAATGCTACATGTTGAGATTATTTACTGGAAAGGTTATGAGCAAGATTGCAATGAATTTTTAAATAAGCATCTTTGTCCAAGGGGCCCATTACTTCTTCTAATTTCTCATTCGCCCACTCTATCTTCCCCTTCGCAGAATGTTCAGCCAACCACTTCACCACTTGGAAACGAAGCGGTTTGTTCTCTGAAAAAAAGCATTTAAGCAAAACCCTTGTGTTTTTGTTTATATTCTGGATTTCATAGCAGTTTTATCCCATGGGTAAATTCATACTCCACACACCTCTTTTCTGTCCCCGTTGCTTGAAGTGAACTTCAATGCCATGGGGACAGTGTTGGAATTTCATTAGTCGAGCAGACTGTACATTGTTATCAGCTCCCAGTATTTATTTCAGGCCCAAGGGCGGAGTGAACCTAAATACCCCCATGCTATAGGGGGCTATTTGGGGGCACGGCTATGGGCATCTGGGCCCCAGTTTAGCTTGAGCACAAGGGGTTCAGTGGGGACACAAGAGGCCCTCCTGTGCCCTCCATCATCCGTCTCTTTGTCTCGGCTCTGTCAGGCGCTCACAGCTTAGAGCTCGGCTTCATACATGACGACGCACACACAAGCCCACTTACTACTGTTCCCAGGTCAGGCTGCTATTTCCTTACAGCCTCTAGCATGTTATGCACATCCACGAGGATACGCAAACACACAGACAAACGCACACCCACGCTCTCCCACACACTCACAGACCGTCAGTGGCCTCTGCTGAATCAGTGTGCCCTCCCTCCAGCTGAGCTCTTTTCCCCACATGCAGCACTTTGTATTTATATTACCCAGCTATAATTAGACCACTGGCAACCACACTGCTACCCCTTCAGTCTCCTGTGTTTGTGAGTATTTTTATTTTGCATGTGCGGCCACACACACCAGTTCCTCCTTTTACATTTTTTTTTTTTTTACCCAGGCCCATGTTTAAGTTTGGTTCTGAAGGCTGGTCTCTGTGAGATGTGCGTACATGACTTTTCTGTTGGCATGGCAGGATCAGGGTACTTCCTCTGACCTGAACTGGGAAAATAAAACAAGAGTGTGTGAAGGCCAAAGGACAATGTAAGTGCAAGTGTTTCTTCGTGAGATTTTCTTCGTGAGACTAGACTGAGTTTGGGGAGGGAGGGAGTGATGGAAGGATTTAGCTGTGGTCTGATCTCTTTAATCTACTGGACAGGCTCATGAATTAGTTTTTTCTGCTTCTCTTCCTTTCTTCCCATTCCTAAATTCTCATTATTTGTCTTTCCTGTCCCTTACAGGTGCCCTTTGTGATTATTTCTCCTCCTCTCTCGGACTTCATCTCATCGCCCTGTGTCTGTACTTTTCTGTCATCTCCCACTCTTTTCTCTCCCTGCCTGGAAGCTCCTCTTTAAGTCAACCCTCTGCACAAAAGCTGCACGGTGGCCAAAACGCAGCTCTCTTCTCCTCTTCTGTGTTGGAGAGCAGCAATCACAACTTCTTTCTCTCCTCTTTCCCTTCTCGCTTGTTTTTTCTTTTTTTCGCTTCCACTTTCTTTTCTTGAATGCTCAAATGTTCACTTTCAAACACACACACAAACTGTGCGGCGAGTGAGGAGCTGTAAGGCTTGGTCCTTCTAAGAGGGTGTGCCTGGTAATCTTTTGTAGCTTCTGAACGTCGGCCTTTAAAACTGGAGAACGGAGGCAAAAAACAAACGGGAATAAAGAAGGAAGATTGGAGGGAAAAAACAAGGGAGGGAAAGAAATCACTGACAGGCCTCTCAGCCGAGAGGGCCTCTTACTGATAGTAAGCTCAGCGCCGCTGCTCACATGCTAAAAAAAAAAAGAAAGGAAAAAGCACTCATGTGTTCACACAAGACGCTGACCTTAGAGTGTGTGAACCTTTCTCGGAGGAAAACCAAGCATACAGCGAGGCCTGCACAAGCGCCGGGGTGGCTGGTGACCAATGTGCAACGTCGGCGCAAAATTCAACTTTTCAACTTTTTCCGGTCACTGCATTGGGGCACGAGCAGCGGGAAGCCTCGAGCCTCAAACTGACTGAAATAACCCGAGGAAAGGGGAAGTGGTGGCGTTACATCGGGGCATCGTTCCGCCGCTCGCTCCACTTGTCACAAGATTGAGCTGCAAAAAAGAGGCGATAGCTGTGGCCCCTGTGCCGATTTTAGTCAGAGGTCCCTTTGCCGTTTAAGTTAAACATTCTGTGCTATGGGGAACATACGCATTGCATCGTACTCAGTGTGCTACATAATGACCACAGAGTGTTCAAAGTTTCAAGGTGTGGTTTAAATGATTTGCTTTAGGGTGTGTTTGTTTTTGTGTGTTGCTAATTTCTGATCTTTCCAAAGAAGTAGTGAGAAATTAAACAAATAGTCATTTTGAGGACTGCTCTTACTCACTTTCTTGCAGAGAACAAGAGGGGTAGATTGCTACCACTCGTACTTCTTTGTGTTCAATATTGAGTCAGCGGCAGGTTAGCTTAGCTTAGCCATGAACTGGAAACAGCAAGCGTGGCTGAGTAGAGGTAACTAAATTTGTCAACCAGCACATCCAGAGCTTATTAATTAACATGTAAGGCAATGAATAAGTGTATTTCCCAAGATGTTGAACTATTCATTTAAAAGAAGGGCACACGGCAGGAAGCAGGGACTAGGTCATATTTAATAAGGCTCCTTGCATTAGTAATGTAGTTTACCGACAGTCTGCATGTATGGGTGTTGCTGATGTGTCTGGTGATGACGTCAGTGGGCCAATCAGTATGCAACTTTACCTGATGGCACCAGAGCGTGCGTTCCATCCGTCTGCATCACCAGACCTGCAGTGAACTCGTCCTTTGTGTGCATGCGAGTGTTCATGTGAGCATCCATGGGAATCTTTCGTAGATTTTAGCTTTGTTTTCCAAGACTGCCCCCGGAGTAAAAAGCCTGCTGTCTGTCTGGTGTTCTGTACCTCGCTAAGTGGGTCAGTGGCTGGCTGAGTAAGAGGGTAAAGTCAGACTGAACCCACCCACCCACCCACCCAGTGTGTGTGTGTGTGTGTGCAGCACGTACTTGTGTAATTGTGGATAAAGCCACCTACATCCACCAAAATCAATTTCAAAGGTAGTGAAGAGTGAGAAGAAAACCGACAAAAACTATTAAGGATATTTAAGGAAATCAAGAAAGCCAGACTTCCAGGAATGTACATTTACCTCATGTTTGCAAGGCTGCCTTTAGAATGCACTGCACGAACATTTCTTTTTTATTTTTAAATGCAGGAGGGTTTAAAAGGGCAAGATGTTTACATATCGAGACAAACATTCAAAGGGAGGGCTGCAGAGAACACAAATTGCTGCGGGGCGCTATTATTGTGAAGCATGCAGACAGATACTGCTGCACAGGGAGCAGTAGAGTGAAGAGCACGAGACTTTATTTTGTCTGTTCCACAGTCTGCTCGTCTGGGTTAGACTACTATGGGCAACGCCTCGGGAGCACCACTCGCAGTGGGTGCTCGGGTACGTGTGTGTGTGTGTTTTCTGCGTATGCGTGGGAGCACTTAGGGGGTAGAGTAAGCACTGTAGAAGGAATTTGGGTTAGCGTGAATTATTCACTCGTGCAGCCGGGTACGGCAGTGCGGAGCGAGCTTCTCCTCGGGGCGGCACACTCAACTTTAAAAAGCCGCAACAGCGGCGCGGCTCTGCTGCGCGCATCAGTGGCTTCGCCGTGTGTCCACGGTCACAATCCTGCAAACTAGTTAATCAGTCAATCTTCTGTCTACTTGGTTTGGGGTCTGCAAGTCCTGCGAGGACACCCGGTGACGATCGGCGTCTTGGGGGGGGGGGGGGGGGGACGGAGCCAGCAGAGGAGCTAGGAGACGAGGAAGCACCAAGGTGTTTGAGGTGGTGGAGGAGTCAACAATAGAAACCGTTTCGGCCTTTATTCATTTACCCATTGCCTCGCCACCACATCTCTCTGTTTGAATGTACAGGGAGAAAATAAAAATCCTGCAGTGCTTTAATAGCAGCACACACTCACACACACTGTACTATTGCACTGTTGAGTGCAACAAGGCGCCCCGTGTTAAGTCATTCCCCCCCGCCTACGCTCCTCTGCCCTCTTCTATCTCCTCCCCCTCGCCTCTTCAACTTCCCTTCCTCTTTTAACCTCCCTGCTTTACTCCCCCCTTTCCTCTCTTTCCTCGGGTCTCGCTGGGTTTCAAAGTTGGATCATGGCCAATTAACACAACAGCCGGCTGAGGTGGTGGAGGAGGGGAACAGAGAGAGAGAAGGCTCACATCGCTACACACTGACCTACATACACTTCCACCCAGCTGATTGAATCTTACGTTGAGGCCCGCGGCCAATCACGAGTGGGGGTGGAGTGCCAGCCAGCCAATGGCATCCGCCGCTCTCCGCCAAGCTCTTGCACTGTCTCCATACAGTTTTCAGTAATCACACAGGGGCAGAGAGAACGAGGGACACGTGGAGGGAAAAGGGCGCACTCCACGGGTGAGAATCGCAAGGAAAATGAGCGGAGGAAACGGACAGACAGGAGTTTTTTGGAGGCTGAGAGACAAAATAAATAATTCAAGTCTGGAGACAAAATGTAGCTCGAGAAAGACAAATATAAACCTTGTTTTCTTCCTCGTCTGCTCTCAGCAACAGGGTCTTGTGGCGCTACAAGAGTAGACGGATGAAGGCTAATACTGGCTAATGTAAAACAGTGGATTAGTGCCCTGTATTTGCTTCTTTCCCAGCCCGAGGCCCAGGCCGGCCTTTTGGGAGCCTGAGAATTCTAAAAACACCCCCCGGAACGTCAACGAGAGGCGCACAAAAATATCTAAAAGGGCAGAATGTTTCGCTGCTGTTTCTCAAAAACCTTGTGACTAAAGGCTTTGGTGATTACCGTAGCTCAACTCGGTTTCATGGCCCTTTGGCTTGAATTAAAAGTCAGTCAAAACATTCTCGAGAGTCAACTTCTTCCACTAGGGTTGTCACCTCTTAGTCGATTAGTGGAGTAATCCTCGTGGTCTCGGTCCACGCCGCTCTCTGCAGTCAATTAGGTCTCTGTTGTGTGAACTCACAAGCACATTTGTGGAAATCACAAGATTCAAATTTGTGCATTAGCATGAAAAAAGTTTTTTTCAGATCTGTCTGTCACATCACCTCAATGATTAGTCGATAAAGTTTGTTTGAGTGTTTGTCGAGTAAGAATTGACAGGACAACCTTGGTGTTTGTTCAGAACCGGTTGTCCACGTTTAGTATACACCGGATACTGCATTTGATTTTGCAAATGATCTGTACTATATTGTTACTCTTGCACAGAGAAATCCCGCATGTACTGCAGGTGGACTTATAAAAAGGTGCACATCATTTACTGTGGATGTCTGCGACTAACAAAAGGAACCCTGAGCTCATCCAAACACCGCCTGAAGACAACGATACAGAAATAACTCTTGCCCACAAACGCGCACACACAGACAACAAACGAGCACTTGCACACTACTCATGTACAGACACACACACCTTTGACAGCATGATGCCATGACAGAGAAAATGAGGGCATCCCTGGGACCAAGCGAATTGGAAAAATCAACCCGCAGCCAAGTGACCGCAGGCTCCGAGAGAAAACCTTACGGGAGCGATTTCACGTAAGTCGCCTTCACATCCTTGTTCGTCCTATGTTTCTCGGCTTTGCCGTTGGGGCAAACAGACTGCAGATGGAAAAAGGGTTTGTAAAGCGAGACGATAAAAAAGCCGAGAAAACTAAACCAGGGCCAGCGGGGGGAGGAGGAGGAGGAGGGTGGGGGGGTGTGCAGAGAAGCAGTGTGAGGCACACTAACCCATATTTACAGAGATGGAGGCTTATACAGCCCCCACAACAGAGCCGACTCACTGGAAATGATGGATCAGGAGAAGAAGAGGGAAGACAAAAAGCTATAATGTGGGGCAAGGGGGACAAAAGGCAGAGATGGGATTTGAATCATTAGGTGCATGTGCAAAAATAAACACATTCAAGCATGCAGACATTCATGCACTAAGCTGAACAATATGTATAGGCGCTCACATACATTCACATTTAAAAACGTGTATCTGGTTAGCACACGCACACCTTTGAAAAAAACACACATGCAAACACACACTGTACAATTATCAGACTAAAAGCCTTTCAAGCTCACAGTGATGTCACTGCTCGGCGATAATCCATCCCAGAGGATACAGCGGTCAGCACAGGTCTCGCTCAGGTCTCGCCCCCCCCCTCCCTCTTTTTAGCAGAGAGACGGGTCTTCATGAATAATTTGACTCCGTTGCTCGTATGAAAATGGATTCGTGACCAATATTGACCCGTCTACTTGAAACCAGAAGAAGACGAGCAGCACTTTAAGGCGTCTCCAGAGGGAGGTGTCCAGGATAATTGGACTGTGTAGTGAAAGTGAGAGGCCTGGTGTGGCCGTCCAGTTGTAATGCCCCGCCACCAGAGAGCACCCTCACAGTGATGCGAGGCGGTGGCCCCCCGTAGTGGTTCGACTGTCCGCGTCGACGGCCCTTTTTCTCATTCTTAAAAGACGCTGACTCAGGGCCGTGATCACCTCTGCTGCCGCCTCAGCGGCTGAACAAGAGAATAGCGGAATAATGGCAGAATATTCCCACCTTGAGCAGGCTTTGTAAAAGTGGCCTTCACATGTGGCCAAATAGACCAGCTATAAATACTTTGATGACATTTATAAAATCGACTTCATTTAAAACATATCCAGGGCTTACAAGAAGAGGATGCTGAGAATGTAGCTCCATAGCTGTGGGTCAGCAACAACAAGCAGGCAGATATCAGCTCTTTGCAGACATGTTTTTTCAAGCATTGCCCATAATGTACGGTTATTGCTGATAAAGCAAAACGAGAGGAGACCTTAGTCTGCAAATGCATTACTTTTTCTGGCTTCTATGCATTCTGTTCCACTAAGCTGCCTCCAATGACCTCCTTCTATGTGATTGTTAAACACAAACCTTCAAATTACTAAGCAGTTATGCTTCAAAACCACCTTTAAAAATGCCCTTTAGAGATCAACAATTTGCTTAAGACCGTGTTGAACCTTCAGATGACTCCCTTTATCAGTGTAATTACACTCGGTTGCAAGTGTACCAGGGTGGGACCACTTGCTTGACTCTCCAGCCAGATCACATGAGCCCCAGCACTGTACACACCCATCCCCCAACACCAATATGCTGTGGGAACGACTAGAAGAAATGGAGGGAGATAGACAAAGAGGAGGAGAAGGCGAGAGGCCCACTTTCTTTTTCTCAACTCCGTTGCTCGAAGTCCTCACACATGGAGGTGACATGAAGGCTTCCTTCAGAATGGAAAGCAGGAGAGAAAGTTGGCTGTGGGGGGGAAAGTAAAGATATCAGGGGGGGGGGGGAGGGAATGTACAGGACAGGGCTTTTCCCTGCATTAGCCAAACCCCCTTTACATGCACATGTGCCTATATCATCACAATGCACACAAAGCCCTTCTATACTCAAACGCCTGCAGCAGTGAAAAAAGGGGGAAAAAAAGAAACTTGAACTAAGGAATATTTCCCTGGCAAGCTGCTTAGTGTATTACTCCACTTATGCACGCGTGTTAGATATGTATAATATTTTCATGCTTGCTTCCCTCCAAATGCACGTGTGCTTCTGTGTGTATATTTCGGCTACCCTCGTTGTGGAGACATTTTGAGACCATTCTCGTCTCGTCCTCAGCATCACAGAAGGACTAAGTGATTGATAGACAGATGGTCCGTCGGTTGGGACGAAGGTCACCGTGGTAACAGAGGGGTGAGCTACAAGTTGAGAGGAATCACACATGCATTCACCCATAATGCCCACAAACACACAACGAAGACGCGGGAAGGGCTGAGGGAGAGTGTCTAAAGCAGAGAGGAAGCCTCTGTGTCTGGGCAGAGCGGTACTCAATGTGCCTTTAGGGGTTTTGGAACGATTTCATGCCCCCATAAGCAATGAAACGCTAAGTTACAGACACAAACCACAAACACACACACACGCACACACATGCAAACACCCACCCACTGCAGGGCATTCTCTCTGCCCAGCTACCCGCATCAGATCAGTAGAAAAAAAGAAGAAAAAAAAAAAAGCATTGGCACGTGGTCAGAGGTGAAGACAGAAGAACAAAGATAAGCAAAGATGGAAGTCTGCTACAACACGCCTTCACTAATGGGTGCACCAGAGTGCTCAGACTATCCACACAGCATTTTACCTTCAAAGTTATTAAAATAAAGTAATTCAGCAGTCTCAGTCAACATGACGAGTCTCCAGTTTAGATCTGGACATCCGATGCGACACTGATGTTGAATTTCTACAGAGGAGAATACATGGTAGGAGCTGAAAGAGGATCATTGCTCTCGGGGAGAGGTCCTAAAGAAACAGTTCTCTCCGCCTAAGGTAAATATGCCCCTGCATTCAACCCCGGAGTCACACCTTACTAACTCCCAAACCCCACCTCAAATTCATCTGCTCAAATCAGCAATGTTAGGTTATTTTCTTTCCCAATTAAAAAAAAAAACTAAAAGGTCAAGTCCGTTTGTGCACTGTCAGCAAACGCATAGGTGCATGCTAATTAGATCCACCCAGGTCTGCTGCTGCTGTTCTCTGCAGGCATATCTGCTGATCCTTATAGACTCCCCCACCTCCCCCCCACTCTCTCTTATAAAACCCAGGTGTGCAAACACAAAGGTTTACCTAGGCCTCATAAACTATAACAGATCACAAGAGAGGGGGGGGAAAGAGGTCCAGCTCCTCGGGCAGAAAGGCAGAAAAAATCCTTGCACAGATGCAGACTGAATGTCCCAAATGTCTCCAACCAATACTGTTAAAAGAGGTGACTGAATGATGTTATCTATTTGGTAATAGGAGAGACAAGACATAGAGGCTGCATCTTTGCAAATCAACAGTGGGGCTTCAAGCTAAAGTTAAAATGTTGACCTGGTTAACACTCCATCAGGTAGATGTTGAGATATTATACAGAAAATGTGAAGTTATAATGTTGAAAATAACGTGGAGGAGATGGATCTCGGATCCAGTCTCCCCGAGCAGATGGTATCCACCTTTTAAAGGGCGGCTTAAGAAAGATAAATAGTCTCATTGAAATTCTTTGCCTTGCGTGTTTACCTCTCTTGCAATAACATCTTTGCATTTGATCCACGTGGAAAAAAACACAGATTTTCTGCATACTTAAACAGAAATGAACACATATTGACACACCGACACACACACACACGCACAACTCTTTGTAACTTCAGCTGCTGCAATCAGCCTCGTCTTTCTGTTTTGGTGTTCAGTGGCTAAAGCAAGCTCAACAATGGCTTGCCTTCTTCCCACAGCAACCCGCCTATATATGCACACGCACACGCACGCACGCACACACACACACACACACAATCTGAGAAGTCCAGGGCCACAGTCAGTAGTGACTTCATGAAGAGAAGGATTAGTACTAAGAGGCTGCTGTGTGTGGGACCTTGAGGCAGTCTAACACAAAGGACTACAAATTGCCAGCTACATGCAACCATTGCGTGTAGCACACACACACACACACAACGCTGCAATAATTTAGTTTTGGACAAATCACCACAAGGAAATGATGGAAGCAATTATCAGATGTCCAGAAAGAACTGAAAACATCATTCCGTTGTTTTAATGGTGCATGGAGGATGTGGAACATTGGAGCCCAGCTGTGTACAGCAACAACATCTCAAGCCGTGTAATTCATACCAGAAAACTGACACGGTTTGCACGTATTACTCCGACCTATAGGATTTCACAGAGACAAGAGCATCCAAAGTGTGTCCACACAGAAAGCTGAACCGCTGGCTCGATGGCGCTCTCATACTTTGCTTATCAAATCTGGGAGTGTCGTCTCTGTGGTTGGAAAGCTTCCACCACAGTAGTTGTATGGGAGTCAAAGGTTAAAAAATGTGATAGGAATACTTATATCGTAAGGATTAGACTTGTTGTTTAGACAAAGGAGAAAAAAAAGCGGTGTGTTGAGTCGTTTTGGGGATATTTGTTGATGGCAGATTCTCAAATGTGAGGATTTACTCCCCAGAAACCAACTGTCAATCAAGCAGCGTGTTGAGGATTACATCACCATGTCTTCATCCCTTCTCACTGCCACTACAGTTCTTTGTGTTTTTTTAGAAACATAAAATGCACCATTCCTGTGTGGTTTACAGTATTTTTCCGTGGAAAGGCCACCTGGCATTAGAAGTTAGACATTAGAGAAGCCCTGTTTTGACAAGCTAGGAGTTAAATGCTAACCATGTAGCCCCCCTTTCCCATCTCCGTCTTTAGCTCTACCTTTAACTAGCTAATAAATGCAAAAATGGATAATAAAAGCATTTTCAATGTGCATTTGGTGTACAGATAAGACGTGAAGGAGCTTGTTTTCCATCAAGATATGTCAGTAGCACATCTCTCACTACCGACCCCCATTCCCCAGCTTTCACTCCCTCCTCTGACACAGAAAGCTTTATTAAATGTTAATCAGGAACAGTAGCTCAGCCCGTCCTTTGCAGACTCAGCGATGCCAGACAGGTGGAGTGGTGCAATAGAAAGAGACAGGCTCTCCAGAAAACAAATTAAAGTTTGAAAGCCCAGAGTCGCAGTGTTGAGCCAAATTCAGAGATGATCTCTTCAAATCAGCCATACGCTGATGACTGCTGATAGAATTCAGAAGATGACAGAGGACAGAGAGGGAGACGCTCAGATCTTCACCCCCCAAAGTACTTTTAAACAACATCTTATTAACATATACACACAATCATTAACTAAAAATATGACCGTGGCTGTGTGGTGGGGTGGTGGGGAGAGTCAATGACTTGGCCCAGAGGCAAGGGGCCCACTTTAGCAATGTGGTTATCAGAGAAACTGAGAAGCAAGGCCAGAGAAGGGAGGTACGTGCATTCAGACCATGTGTGTGTGTGTGTGTTAGAGCAAAAGGCATGGAAAGATGTGCGTTACTCTGTTATCAGCTGTCACACAAACTGCAAGTCCTCCCCCCCACCTGCTTAACAAGTTATCCGTTGCCATGGAGAAATACAAGTAACAACCCCCCCCCTCACCCCCCTCCCCGGCCTCCACCACGCCTGTTGACACAAGTATGCATTACCCTATGCATGTATGTACACATGTTGAGCTGAGAAAACAGCAGTTAGTGATAGTCACTCTATCTCTATGGAAGACTACCTCTCTACCCAGTGAGACTACCGCTGCTCCACTGCTCATTTTCCTTTAGGGTATAAAACAGAACCATTTCCTCCATTGAATTCCAGCAGACTGTTCTGTGCGCTGTATCAGTACATAAATGGGTTGGATGACAAGAAGGTGGAGGAGGAAGATGAGATAAAGAAGAAGGGAAGAACGTAGACGACACAGTTAATGAGGTGACAATTACGTGTCATCTGTCAACGTCCCACCAGGTAGACAGACTCACTTAAGGAACCCTTTGACGTTTTGGGAAAGGCAATTATTTGCTTTCTTGCCAAGACTTAGAAGAGCAAATCAATATCAATCTCACTTAATACATTGTTAGCTAGCAGACAGTTAGCTAAGAGACTGGAGACAGCTTAGAGACTGTGCCAAAATTATTATCAGATTATATTTAGGTCGCTCTACCCACTATTTCTTATAATCTTTAACCACACTGTGTGCAAAGATAAACCAAAAAAAGATCTATTGGTTGCAGTTCTGGTTATCTCTGGACAGCGGTTTTTATCTGATTGTTGTTTGAAAGGGAGGCAAGTTCACCAAAATGTCATATTATTCTTTTAACATTTATTGTAGGACAGACAGACAACATACTACAGTAGTATAAACTCTTCAGTCCTCTCTGTGGATGGTGCTAACATCTGGACAGTGGTTGTTCCTGCAGTGGTGCTGTCATTATTAGTAGCAATAACATGCTCTTGCTGACACCATTAGTACTTTTGTTATCATTGTTAGTCCACTGACTAAGATCCTCCTTGAGGTTTCTTCCCTTTTCTCCCTACTGAAGGGTTTTTATTTTGAGGGGAGTTTTTCCTGTAATGTGATGTGAGGGTTCTGGGACAGAGAGGCACGTGTACAGATTGCACAAGCCCTCTGAGGCAGAATTTGTTATTTTGGTTCTGTACAAATTTAATTGAATCACTGTTGAAGCTGCTTGTAATTCATAAAATAATAATCCATTGTGCAGACGCATTAATGAAATGCTAAAAAAGAAATCACTTTGAGGAATTGTCTGTAAGCATGTGCTTGGTTAATAAACATTGGTGCTGTTTTGGCAGGATGATTGAGACAGAAATACATTTCAAGTCCAAGTTATGTTTTTGGTCAACATTTTTGTCTTTTTTCATTCCTGTTTTTGGAGGTTTTATGAATATACCGGATTAAAAGCATGACATGCAATTACAAAATGTTCCTCGAAGTTTTATTTATGGTTCCAGGGGTGGACAGACTAAGTATTCGCAGCATGCTTTTCCAGTCAGACGGTATTTCTGTATTCTCTCTCACATAAACAAAACTTTTCTGCCACTTTCAATTTGACTGCTGGAGAAAGTGGTTCTTTAATGGACCCTTCTCCAGAGAGTTCAAAGGTCGCGCTCATCTACAATAAAGAAAGCTTGGAGCTGGGAGGATTATCCCTGGTGCTTCAAGTAAAGACCGGTTTCAAACCACAGGACAAACCACCGTCCTCCTCTGCTCTGGAACACTGAGCTGGCGCGTTGTGTGTTTGTCCTAATGTTAGTAACTTCCTGTATCCCCTTTGTGTTTCCAGGGAATTCACTGCATGTCTTGTTTACCTACCAGTTTTTCGATGAATTCTTGTGACTTCAAAATGCGTCCTTTGCTACGTTATCTGGCACCAACAGATCAGTGTAGTCGGATGTTGTGTAAACTACTGAACAATTGTTTCGTAGCGTGAGGGTCATGTGATATCAGGATAAGATGTGTTGGTGATTCAACGACTCTGATGGAGAACTAAAATGTGATGTTATGCTCTAGTTTTATACTATAATTAACTATTTTAAGTAGATTTTTGAGAGGGCTAAGCATTGTATTTAGGCTGGAAACTAAGCTTGCTGTACACCATGTACAGCAATTCTTACATGTAAGCAGCTGGGCCATATCAGGGTTTTATAACTTATTATACAATCTGCATATTTTCACAGCAACAACAACAACAACAAAAGAATGGCCATAACCTCTCAAGTGTCTGCTAACGCTGCAGTGTTACCATGACGGCCACAAAAATACAAGTAGGCAGAATGGCCCCCAACAAGAGCACAGGCCCCAGATTCAACTTCATTAAAGCCCACCACTGATTTCAAGAGCAGGGATTCAGAGGAGTAAGCTACAGGGGGACAGCTCACCGCAGTGTTTCACATGCAGACAAATGAGGGAGCTGGCAGGAAACGAAATGAGGGATGTGAGAGAGAGAGAGAGAGGAGTTAGAGCAATGAAAGAGAGTTCGAAAGAGGGTTAAGCTCTAAAAAATTAATACAGTCATCTGAATTCATCCCGAGCACATTGAATAATTGAGAAGTGTCTTTGAAGGGAACAGATATTGCGGAGTGTGACATGGTGGGTTGGTGAGGACACAGAAATTACTGGGAAAACCTGTTACGGTTTGTCTGCAAGTTTCAACAAATTTATGACGGAAAATATGACGCGTCACATGCTTCCCGATGCAAACAGAAGGACCAGACAGTGAGATAGTAGAAAGTGGACAGATATAAAGACAAAAAAAAAAAAAATAGAGGAGCATATGTGTGAAGAAAAATATTTGTTAATTGATTGAAAATGGAACTAGAACAGCTCCTGGGGGTTTGACTGCTCAGTGTAACACTATCAAGACTTCCAGGGGTGTCTGGAGCTGGTGTTTTCCCATAACCCAGCGACCCTTCAGCCTCACACAACCACAGGCCCCTCCATTGGGAGTCAAAGCCACAGGGCAGTTGTAATAAACCAATTTAGAGCAGACGTTGTTTATTTACCCCTCACCTCCCCCTCCCTTCTGCTGCTATTCTGTCTTCTAACCCCCCCCCCCCCCCCCCCATCACTCTCCCTTTTATTGCCTACTTTTCTTCAGTTCCTTAGGTTTTATCTGAGGGGCCCCTGATTGCGTTCCGATTACTTGACTGTACACACATTCTCAAAGACAGTCCATATTTCTTCAGCATATCTTTTTAGGTTTTTCTTGAGTATTATAGGATTGTGCTTAATGGTTAGGTATCTCATGCTCCTAGATAATTAGCAGAGGTTAGAACTTTATCCACTGGTAGCCGTGGCTTGCAGGGATATTAACGGCTGACCACTCTGCGTTGGGGGACGGCCATGAAAGGATTTTGCCGGCCTCTTTTCTTCTCTCAACCTCGTCCCGCTTTGATTCGGAACAATAAATCACTGCAGCCCCAAAGAATCAACACTTTCACCATGCTAGGCTTTAAAAAAATACGATTATCAACATGGAGCCTATACCTTCACACGGCGACAGATGGGGGAGAGCAGAGGGGTTTGATGGTTGTGCAATGTATGCAGCACTTTTTCTATTTGACTTGTGTTTAACACGTACGGTTGTCGTGAGTCACTTTTGGGGATTGTACTGCATGGGAAGTACCTGCAAATACCCATCTGTCAAACAATATAACACATAGTGACTAATTATCTACACATATTTAACCACCGAACTTAATTTTGACTGTTGTTACTCGTTGTTGCGACCAGACGGGAATCTTTGATTCTGACAAGTGAAGCAATGCGGAAATCTCTCAAAACTCTAATTCTCCCAATTCTCTACCAAGGCGCGGCTCAAAAAGAAGTCTGATGGCATACCAGTCAATAAGAAAAGCATTTCTCACTTGATTTATTACCTAAGGAGACATTGTAAACTGTAACTTTATTGTGTAAATTATTAGTTGTGTTCAATGCAGCCTCATGTTCATTTAGATGAGAATCCCATTTAGAGTATAATAGGCCATAAAGTGGGGTATACTCTGGGGAGGGGGGGCTTAGAGTGATTGACAGGTCCCCGCTGCTACCAAAGCCATTAACAGTGTCTCTGCTTCACTCCCACAAATTCCAAACATGGTCATTCCCTGTTTGCAAAAGAAAAAGGATGGCGACAGGCAGACAAATCGCCCAAATTCAGAGCCTTAAAACATCGACTGGTTGCAAACCTCGGGGTCTTAAAGATTAAAGTAATCTCACGAATGAGTTCTAATGAGGTAAACTCTGCAGCGGAGGCTCAATGTCACAAACCCTGGTGATAAGCCTGAACATGACCGGGCAGACGCACTGTACATGTCTGGGCGCGTCTGTCTGTGAGGCAAAAGTAGAACACGTTTAAAAAAAACGTCAACGCTCAACTTCATCCAGGTAGACAGAACTCTATGTACCCGTAAATGTGAGTGTGAGCCGAGTCCGCATAACCTTAAATGAGAATATCAGACGTGTGTGAGTGTGTGTCCGTGTGTGTGTGTGTGTGTGTTTATGTGGAGTGTCACCGTGACATAACTCGGTCTGGGATGTGCAGCTGCTGGGAACAGGGAGCCTGTTACAACAGGGTTAAGTAACACCGGAGCCCAAGGTTCACTGCTGCTGGAAATATTTACACACACGCACACACAAATACACCTGCCTGACACGCAGATAAGACACAAGTGCACCTAATCTCTCGATTATGCAAAGACACACCGGGGGAAAGACGCGGAGGCACTTACAGGCATGTTTACGGGGGCTATTTTGAGTTGCAGCTCGTCGGTCCCTCGCCATACCAAAGCTTCCCTTACTGCACATTTCACAAGCTCTTGCTACCATTTGTTCGCACCAGCTTATATGTTGTCCACTCCAGTCAAAATTTAAATCTAGAAATAACTCGTTCCAAAAAAAGAATTGTAAGCGTTGACAGCACTGAGGTTTGGTAAATAGCCATAAAAGAGATTTAAAGAAAGTAAAAGCAATGTTAAATTATTGTTGATTTAATTATGTAAGAACAAGTAAATGACCAAACATTGTGTTACTTTAGTCAATGGCGACCTAAGGTGAAATATTGCCCAATGTTGCACTTGGCGGTCTAACTTTCACCAGTTTTAATGGCTGACGGACAAATATATGAAAAATAATGACCCGAGTGGGAACCGGGGAGAGAAACCACGGAGGGATTACTTGGATTTGCTCAGCAAATCTCCTCCACAGAGGAGCCCTGGCTGCATGAAGCTGTAGGCGTTCAAACCAGGCTCCCTGTGAGGGTGAAACGCAGGAACCTCTCACAGTGACATGAAGAAAGCACCTCTACGGAGGTAGTCCTCCGAACACCTGGCTGTGCAAATGTCTTTTTTCTTCTTTTTTTTTTTTAAACAAAACCGAGCTGCCGCTTCTAGCAGGCTCGATCCTCCACGCGGAGGGGTTCGCCTCGTCGGTTTGGAGCTGTGGAGAGCTGTCATCCTGGGTATGTATGCCTCGCCTGAAGAGCATTAACACGTGACACGCCGCGTCTCCACGACTGCGAAGACCAAACAACTACAGTCTGTGATGAAGAGTCTCTTGTAAGGAAGAAAAAAAAAGGCCGCGCGCTGCAGCAGAGATTTATTGACAGACTTTGGGTAACACTAAACCACTGACAGCTTGGCCCTCATGCCCGAAATTCCAGGAGTAACAGCCCTGAACAGGGACAGTGAACCCGGCCTTGACTTATACCACCCCCCCCCTCTCCCCCGCCCCCTCTTGGCTGCTCACTGAAGCATATCGCGTCGCAAAACTTGAGAAGCACTTACAAAATATGACCTATAGGCTCCACGCCCCATGAAACTGGTCCTTTAGCCTCTGATGGGTGTTAATCGCTGCTCTCCGACCCTCTGCACCTCCACTCCTCCCCCCCGGTCCCTTATGCTTCACGGGTGACCGGATAGCTGCTTTTAACAAAAAAAATTAAAATGAAAAGCATTTGCCTTTACCGCCCGCCTCTCAGCATCCAGGTAGGTCTGTGATACACACCCCTCCCTCCCTCCAGCAGCATGACCGGCAACCTTGACCCTGAGAGATAGGTCCCTGCCAAGGGTTACATAACAAATGGCCCACTGTGGATACAGTAGCAAGATGGAAATGTAGCCTCTAAATATTAGAACAAAAAAACATGGTGCGACTATAACCTCTGTGTTCACGACCTCAAAAACACAGCGTATCACATGGATTTATTTGTATTTTTTACTGGAGGGGTCATGTCTTTGGCAGAACTATTTAACCACACACTCATGCAGAGAGCATGTTAAATCGTGTTGTTTACATCCAGTTCCTCGTCGTATTAATGGATTAGCTGGAGTTCAGTAAACTGTCTTATGTAATTGTATCGTTCTCTTAGCTCTTAAACAGGGTTGCATCACTCAAAATAGCCTTCTGTGTTTCCAGACAAACTGGTTACAACCTTCCCCGCTTGCTCTAAATTCCAGCCGTATGACATGTGACTGTGGCCTCAGAGGAATATCATGCATTTACCGAAACGCCAAATGAAGAAAAGACAAAGGACATGCATTGGATGCAATTTCAATCCCCAACTCCACAGCCTAATTTGTCTATTTAATGTCTGGGATTATGTGCAGGGTGTCACATTTCGGTCAATTTATGAGATAAGTATGTGTAAGGTCACCAAACCTCACGCTGCTTAAAGAGATTACTGATCCTGATGATGTGATCCCCTCACCCTCCCACATTTGCTCAACGTTTTCAGACGGACTTCCATCCGAATGATAATGAGAGGTACAATGAGGGGCAGGCTTTCCAAATAAAACGCGACTGCGCAGCAATGTGTCTGCCTGTGTGTGTGTGTGTGTGCGTCACTGGGTTTACAAGCCACATGCTTTTTTTGTTTTTGTTTTGATGGAGGAAGGAGGGGGCCCTGGTGGGTGAGCGGGGGGGGGGGGGCTCTTACCTTCCATCCTGCGGAGCTGTTGCTGTCGCCTTTGTCTTTGAAGTAAGGGATGGATCTCACCATCCAGTCATAAATCTGAGACAGTGTCAGCCGCTTGTCCGGCGCGCTCTCGATAGCTTTGGTTATCAGGTCGGCGTAGGACAGATTCCCCCACGCGTTACGGCGAGATGACACTTTCCTCGGGGCCTGCTGGGCGGCCAAGCCGCCGGGGTTCAGCGCGCCGGAGGTGGCCGTCGGCGAGTGCGCGGAGAACGGGGAGCCCGCGCTGTCCTGGCCGGAGGAGGAGAGCGCGCCATCGGCCGCGGGGCTGTTGCTGCTCTGGTCCTCGGCGGCCAAGCCCGACGCGTTGGCGCTGATGGACGCGGGGTTGGCACCGTCGTCTTCGTCGTCCTCTTCCTCGGGTATAATATCGGCGTCATTTCTCTCCGGTTTCGCCGCGTTGGAGTCCGGTCGCGGCAGCGGCCAGGTGCACGACCTGGGCCGCGTCTGGGGCTCGAAGTCCGGGTCAATGACCACGTCCAAATCCGGAGGCGGGTCAGGGTGGGAAGCCTCAGCCATTCTCTCCGATAACAACCTCACCCCCGCTGCCAGGCAATAAAGTTAAAAGACGAAAGATGGGGAGCTGTCAAAGTCGGGTCCCATGAATGCGCGCTCCCGTCCTTTGTTGCTATTCCACAACAGCGAAGTCGCGAACGGGCCACGAGCAACTTAGTTCTGATCGCCTGTTGAAGACATAAAGACAGAAGAATGAGCCCCGTGAGAACACAGCGCTGCGCAGGCGATTAATGACTTCTTGAAAATAACGTGGATTCAAATCGAGGCAATTCGCCTCCCTGCGCGTGGAGTTATTCTTAAACACTATAGGTTTACGATTAGAAGCCCTACGCAAAAAACAACAACAACCCGTCCTGGTGCAAGCGTCTGAATCCACCCACTGGAGTCCGATGGCTGAGGAGAAAGTGCTCAAAGCTCATCACCATCCCTCTTGGGAAATAAATCCCCCTCTCAATGCTTTAAATGACATACCTACCACGGCCAGTTATGTGCTGCGTGGAGCCGACAACAATATAAAAAGAAAAGAAAAAGAAGAGAAAAAAAAGCCCCCGAAGAGAGATCAGACCCCGGGTCGTTCACAGACACGTCCAGATGCCATCTTGACTCTTTCCTCCTTCGCTCCGCGATGCCGGGACGCGCACAAAGTACGCAGCGCGAGTCAGTGTCGATGCAGAATAAAAAAGGCTGCCACCTCACTCCGGGTTACTACTGTATCTCCGCGCAGCGTGCGCGCGCGCACACATTCATACACTCACGCGCACACGTTCACACGCGTGCAGACACGTACATGCATACGCAAACACGCGCATGGAAGTCTAATGAAGGGCCAGCCCCCTGGATACTGCGCATGGGATCGCCTTTTAAAGAGACACTACAGTCCAACAGGACGGAGCTGGGACACGTCTTGACATGTTGGTGACATTTAGTTTTTTTCATTATTTTTATTTCAGAAAGTTTTTTTTTTTTTTACCGAGGGGGCACAATGAACCACTGATGTTGTGTTACACATTTGCTGTGCTATACTTTATACTTTAAGAATCCATTTAGTACTTTTTTAAGCTACTAAGAAAGTAAGAGGTAAGTAAGAACACCTGCCATTATCAATTAATCAATAAAAAAAAGGAAATGTTCATAACCGTTTCCGAGAGGCCAAGTTGAGCTATTTTATTCTGAAAGGCCATAATGTAATTTCTTAATGACTAAATTTGTATCTGTGCGTGTATGTGTATTAAAATATGTTTCATGTATTTGTTACTGACATGACGGTGCTTTAAAACATGTGATAGCATCACCTGCTCTGACTTTAGCTTTAACCTGCAGTGCCACTCAGACGTTTGGACACATTTTCTCATTCAATTCATTGACCACGTGTGTCCCCCACGTTGTATGATCGCGTCACCCTCTTGTTGATTGATGATGGTGCCTTTTAATCAGCGCACCAGTTTGTCAATCAGGACCTTCACGGTGCCCAGACCCCGCCCCCCTTTCTGAAGCCTTTCCCACCTAGATCAGCATGACGTCATCCCCTTCATTAACCAGAGCTGAGGGGAGAAATCCTAGATGCTCCTCCATCCTGTAAGTGATGTTCCGGACCCCCCCCCCCCCCTCTCCCACTCCCCGTCCCACTGATCTAAAGAGCCTCCTCCAGGTCTCCTTTGTTTCGAGGGCTGCCATGCAAGGTGCGCGTGTAGCATGCGCGCGCTCGTGATATATGTGCTGGAATGCGCGTTCGCAGCTGATCGTGTTAAAATATCCCTTCTAAATGACTTCATGGATTTATTTTATGTGTATGATACTTCTATGCATGTGGTCTTTGCGTCTGGACCATTTGACATCACAACGATATATAATATAAATTCAGGATAACATAGTGGTTATAGTTAGTTGACAATTATTGCAGTTTTATTTCCTTTTGTCCTTATTTCCATGATCTCTCAAATAGTCGCACATTCTTGTGTTCAGTGACTTCCATTCAACCAGGGAGACTGGCCCAGAACACACACGCTCATGCACAGAGTCTGGAGCCATGTGCACGGTACAGGATTACAGCCAGAGAGTCAGTGGCTGTGCCACATAGTGCGTGCTGCTTTTTGTTCCCCTTCACATCAAAGAGAATACCTGATGCAGCAGTTTGTCTCCCACAGAGAACTATAGAGTTAACCGCTCACTGCATGTACAGCGGGAGGTTATGGTGTCTGAGAATGTGTGTGTGTGTGCAGAAATCTGTTGTGTAGCCAACTGTATCCGCCCCAAGATTATTTTAAGTGTTTTTTTAATATATTGTTTTTAGTAATTATTCAGAAAAGAATTGGATTTGTTTTATTTCCTTTTAAACAAAAAATAAGCAGACCTGTAGAGTTTGAAACTATTTTTAAATCTGTCTGTAAAAAATCCCATTGCTATTGTTTCTGTACATGGGGCTGCCTGCAGTATTCTTTTTGAAGAGTTCAACCCCTTTACTTCAAGAGCACCGGCTTTTGATTGTTGAGTGCATCCCGTCGAGCGCCCCCTCATTGTCTCAACTCTGTTGGGATATTCTTAGTTTCGTACCTGCACATTTAAGTTCGTAGGCTTGTTATAACTGTTTTTTCGAGCTGTTCGTGGTCACATGAAGCCAGACGTGCACCATCGATACCCTGCTGCAGTGTCCCTGGCATTTGACCACTATATTTCACACCAAGGTAAGATGGCACCACCTTAGATACCACTTTAAGAGCCATAGCGTAGTGTTGCTGCAGGACCCATTCATATGCAGACATGTGCATGCATCCGTGCACACACCCACACACTGAGCCAATTGCTGTCCCTTAAATGTAATAAGATGTAATCTTTACTCTGGGGTGCTGCTTGGTGTAAACCCAATATCTTCTATAATGCGCATGGTTTTGAATGATGTAGGTGTTGCTGGCTGTTGTGACTGTAGTTATCATGGGCTGGACCAGGCTAGAATGGTGCACTATAATGACCTCATCCTTAGATGGACGCAATAACAAACCTCGTAGCAATTGGTTGCGCTCTGCTGCCACCTACAGTCAATCAGCAGGAATCTCCACAACGACACACACAAAGTATCTGCCCATTGTAACCATAGATGAAAAATTCAGATGTTCCAATGTAAATGTTGTTTGTCATATATATTTAGAATCCTAAAACACAGAAACAGAAATTCTTTTACCTTAATAAAATTGTGAAGTATCAAATACGTCTGTAAGGCTCCAGTATATATACACACACACACATTTCTTTTGTAGCATTACAAAAAACAAATAGGAAAGGCTCCTCCAATATGGAATCATTTAATATGAATACCAATTTTCTTATTCCACAATCCTCACATCTTTTACACTTAAAAGAAACATCTACATTTTGTAACTGTGGTGAAGTTTGTGTCTGTCTTACGTTTTAAAATCACGGACCAGAGAACAAAATGGATCTGAAAAACAATTCCCACATTTGTCCACTAGAGGGAGGTAGCCAACTGCTTTGAGGGACACTGTCCCAGTGAAGCGAGAACACCCGTTTCCCTTGTAGTTTGAACATGTCGGGGAAATATTCCACAAGGGGGAGAGAGCACTCCTCTTAGAAGGGGACCAAACAGTAAAACGCTACAACACACATGCATGAGATCAGGGGAAGTCGGATCTAAATCCAAAACAGGAATCATTTTTTTGTTGTTGCAATATTTAGTGCGGATATCAAGTCTTTTTTTTCCCCCCTGCTGATTCTGAACTTCTCTTGAGTAGCATTCAGAGTCGGTGAGGCACTGCGTTGTCCGGAGGTGTATGTGATTACGAGGCGGTCAGCCGTGGGTGTTGCTGGGTTTCTTGCTGTGACTGCGGTCTCCCGTCATCCAGTAGGACTCACTTTGCATCTCCGTCAGTCTGGAGACGGTCCGTTGGAAGGCAAAGATCTCCTCCTCGGCTGTGAACAGTGTGAGGCGCTCGGCGGCCTCCTGAGGAGAGGAGCAAACACCAGTGTGAATGGCTGACACACTCAAAATCAAACTCAAAATCAAAGTCATTTCGGTTAGAGGAACGGGATAGGGGTGAGTCAATCTTCAGACCCCCAACGTTATGTGTTTGTATGACCTTTATTCAAATTAAAGTGCAGCTAACTATGACGGCAAGTGAACTGAAAAGTAGGAACTGAAAGGAGGTCTATGTACTTTACGTATGCATTTCATTCTATTTAATGTCATCTGCGACCATCAGTCTGAAATAAACCTATATATCGTTTAAACAGGGAAGTGATTTACAGATGTTGTGGTTTTTATCGTTGGTGATGGGAAGTGATGGTTCTAGTTTTACCCCGCTGAGGCCCAGGTCATCCAGTAGTTGTCTGTCCCTCTCATCGTCCCCTCCGGTGTGGACAAACAGCCGCTCTAGAGGCGAAGCTGCCAGCAGCACCACTCTCACCTGGGGCCATGCAGGGGGATAACGGAGCCAGAGCAATGTCCCACTTATTGATCATTTCTCTATTATTAATGATTAAAACAAAGACACATGCAGCACATAGGTGGCTCCTAAACATATGTGCATCCGTGCGATGACCTTACTGTGCTGCATTTTGGCTGATCCAAAACCACACACACTTTCAATTGGATGGAGCACCTTGTTGTCGTAGAAGTTGTCGATGAGGGTGGTGAAGCGCCTGGCCTGGTCCTTCAGGGTCAGCGTCAG
Source organism: Pungitius pungitius (assembly GCF_949316345.1). Lineage (NCBI taxonomy): Eukaryota > Metazoa > Chordata > Actinopteri > Perciformes > Gasterosteidae > Pungitius > Pungitius pungitius. The sequence goes on from NC_084919.1 coordinate 9,678,190, forward strand.
GACCGGAACGTGGCGAATGAATACGGTGTCAAAGAGCCGCGCCATTTCCAGGTAGTCACCGGCCCCCAGAGGCTGAGGAACAAGTGAGCGCGTTACAAGCGCTTCTGAACCACATCGCGGGTACGGCACAACGGGTGTTGCAGTACGGCTGCATCAACTGTATGATGGGGCACCGTGTGCAAACAGCCCTCGGGCCGATGTTCAGACCCCGTCCTTGGTGCTGTGCCATTCAGGATGAGTGCTCTCAAAATGAAAGTGGAGATGCCAACGGGCGGCATGTCGTCGGATGGAGGAGGAAGCCTTGAAGCTTAGATGCCTGCAAAAGCTCACCGCTGTCCATCAGGCTTGAGACTTGAACGCGCACAGGCAGATTGATGTACCGCGCTGCTTTATTTGAGACACAACAGGCCGAACCATTCACTAAATCGTCAATAGACTGCTTTTTGACATTGAGCAGAAAATGGGACTGGGATTGAGGGAAGGTGATTCATTTTAAGAGCACTGGCTCGGACAATAAGTACACACAGGCGGGAAGAAACGGCATAATAAAGTGGCAAGAGAAGTGCTTTGAATTTGAGCAGTTTTGATTAGTGGATCTTGTCTGTGAGAATGAACTGTGTCGGTGTGTCTGTGTGTGGGAGTGTGCGTGTAAGTAAACTCTGTGCGCCCTTCCTGCGTTGGAACTGCACCTTTACTGCAATTACTCATGTATGTCTTTTTCTTGTAACAGGACAAATGTTGAGGACAACTATGCTAATTATCAGTTTTGTTTTACGATTAGAGAATTCTGAGAAACCAGGACGAAAGACTCACTTTGCCACACAGCTCATCAAAACTACAGTCAGCGATGGAGCCACAGGTCTTTTCCAAAGTCACGTCTCTCCCCAGAACTGTGAGCAACCGAGGGCCTGTAACTATGGAAACACACACCCAATAATATAAATATCGTCAAATTGTACAGCTTTTTTCATCACATTAACAGTTGGATCCTACTAAGAAATTAATAAATCTAAAACATGGGTCAAATCCTCCTCATTTCCTCCCTCTTTTATTAACTCAATAGGCAGGTTTCACAGGTTTCCTACAGAGTTTTTAGATGTATCAGTACACGAAAAAACAGTTGTAGTCAATTTGTAAAATTAAAATGTATCCGGAAAAAAACTAAGAAATGGATGATTTGTTACGTTTCGGAGAAATTGGCTGTAGAGATGACTACCTTTCTCCACTTACTGCGTTCAAATTGGCGTTACACCCGGCAACCATATCGCAGTGCAGACAGAAGCTCCATCTACTCTGGTCTCTAGTAGCTCCCCCTGAGCTGGCCAACCATTCAGCTCGCCCGTTAACGCAGACTTCTGCTGTTAGGAGCGCGATCCTCTCGCTTATGAGTCCATGCGTCAACTTTTATGTTTAAAAGCCTTTTTTTCAAATAATCCCACTTTGCATCAAGTCATTTGTCTGCCATCACTGAACAAGGTGTGTTCAAAGAGTGTTATCGATTTGGCATAAGAGACAGTTACTGACGGACACACACACAGACACACACACAGTATGAAGGTGGCGCTCCTCGTTAACTTCCCTACCGCTCTTTTGACTCGAGGCCAGCTCCTCAAACAGCGCATCCAGGCAGGCCGCCGCACCAGGCTCCCCCGAGCTGAACAAGACACACACGCGGCACAACGGAGAAGACAAAAAGGAAAGGAAATTAATAATGTTGAAGTGGCCACATCAAACGATGGCGGAAAAGAGTGCGCTGGAGGATGGGTACTTAGCTTTTCACTCCATCGGTTAAAAAAAATAGGATGTCGGGGCTCTAAACCTGAGCATTAGCCTGTGAATACACGTCAAATGAGATTGTATAGAGCGCGTGTTTGTGTCTGTTATCGGGATTGTGTTTTAACTCAATGTAAAAATGCGTGTTGTGCTCTATTTACATACAGTGAAAAGACGAAAGCACTTGAAAGCTCCAATACAGCGATGAGCCACAGCAGTGCCATTCATACCTCGTTCCTAACAGCGTGCGTGTAATGACGGAGATAGAAAGCTACCTTTTAAATCTCTACCTTTTTCTCGTGTTCTATTGATTCCTCTTTCCTCTTTTCATGGATCTCTTGTGGTAATGAAGGTCTTTATACATCTCAGAGATTGTTTCTCCCCATTTATCTATCTGTTTGCCTTCTCTTTCTGCCCTTAAAAAAAAAAAATCTCGATGATGTGCTAAAACATTTTGTGTGTGTGTCTGTGTGTGTGTGTGTGTGTGAATGCGTGTGTGCATGTTGTGGATGCAAGTTAATGTTGACTCTTTACCAGACCTCGGCTCAGGTTTAGAGTTGAGCTGGATGCATTATGAGTGTGTGTGTGTGTGTGTGTGTGTCGTACAGGTAGTAGAGTTTTCTGGCTGCAGCCCTGTTCAGCCTCCTGTAGTCGGTACCCGAGTCGAGGCGGACGGTGTGGCAGTGCTCCTGCACACGCACACACATCAAAACAAAACACGAGACATACAGTGGGACATATGAAAAGTCACTCATATTCATAGTAAATATTAAAAGTAAGCCAGTCTATATTTAAAAGCAATGCTTGAAGGAAAGACTTTTCTACATTCTGTATTTTTATTGTAGCAAAGTATAAATAACAGAACATACATAAGTTTACAATACACTTGTTTTGTATAGTTAATTTGATTTTTTTTTCATTTAAATTATAAATACTCTTTATAATGTTCTGTTTTTTCTCCACACACCCACCTGCATTTATTGAAATGGTCTATTTTACATTTTTTCTCAAAAAATACAATCCAACAATGCTTTTGGTTTTCCTCAACACTTCCCTTCCTTCAGTCAGAAGACCAGAGACCCATACACCCATTGGCTCCCCCTGATGATGAAAATCATAAATAACGGGAGTTTTTATATCCGGCTTTGGTAACAGACCATTTTTTATTATTATATCATATCATATGATCATGGAATATGCAATACCACCAACTTGTGCCTCTAAGTACTTCTGTTATTTCAGTGTGGCATCGAATTTCACTCAAATTCAGTGATTTGGGTGATTGTGATTGGGTTTCATGTTTGGACTTTTTTGTGTGATTAATTTCTTGTAGTAATATATATTAAAAACTTAGTAATCTAACTTAAGGCAATTTGTTGTTGGGAGTATTGAACATATGGAAAAAAAAATAGTGAAAATGTGCACGATTTGAAGGAAATAAACCCTGGAGGTTAAATGCTGTTTTCCCGTTCCGATCGATCACCTCGTGGAAATCAGTATGTGCAGAGGTGTCCATTTGTTATTCTTAACATGGCAAACTTTAGTCCGCGACGGCATTATAAAAACACTTCTCTACTGCTCATCTGTCGAGGACAAAGAGCAAATAAGAAAAAAAAAAAGTTAACAGATTCAACAGCAAGTCACTACCATGACGCTTCTTTGTGGTTTATTGAGCCGATCTATTGTTCCTGCAGCCATTCAAGTGCGGCTTGAACTTGTGATGCAGAGTTCAAACTTTTCCACATAGTGTAAAACGTCAACAGGATTCATGTCAGGGAGTGCACCACAAACTATAATCATCATCTCCGCCATTCTATCAAAGAGAAGAAAGGAATTGAATATCATCCCATCAAAGCCGGCTGACTGAGTAACGACAGCTCAGGGAAATTATGAAATCAGCGAATTTTACCACGGGCCCTCTTAAGCTGCAGGATAATTAGCAATCATCACAAAGCAAGGGGACGGAAATACTCTATTCTTCTCCGCTGTCAACTTTTTATCTCCGTGTCCGCTCACACAAACGGGGTTCCCACTCTGAGCCAATTGGCTGAATCAGGCTTAATAACAACCTGACAAACCCGCCCTCCCCCACGCACAATAGGGAGGTGTCATTTCATCAACCTGCCGTGACCCCGCCAACGGGTAAATAGTCCCTCAGAGTCGGCGGAAAAGAAAAAGAAGAAGAAGAAGAAAAAAAAAACTTGTCACTATCGCAGCCACATCATTAGAGTCTCAGTTTGTCTTTTTCTTCCGACCATCTCCACGGACGTCTCCACCGGCCGTAGAAGGCGGCGGATGCATTTCGCCTCGACGGCGAAGACGAGGCGCAAATACGATACGAGAGGGGGAAAGACGGGAGGAAACACAATCAGCGGTGATGATTCCATTGGTTATTAATCAGATAGGGCCGAGGCCTCGCAGGTCATTACTTGATTATCCGTCTTGAGGGGATTGTCAAGTTCTCACTCCTCCAAGATTTCATCCGCCTACGCATTGTGATCCCCCCCACCCCCTCTCACCCCCTCCCCCATCACGCTCCTCTCACAGACTCACTCAGTCTAGTTGGCCACTTAGTGTCTCCCACTCGGCTTATTCTGTATATATCGTGCTGTACAGCAGGAGAGCAACAATGGGATGTGTAGCTATCTATCTACCCTTTCATATACGCTGTAGTTGAAGTCACTTTACCAACATCAAATCTAAATGATGCTCAGTGAATTCACTTTCTCCAATACGCTAAAGCCTGTGTTGACTTTTGTCATTCTAAGGATGTCGCTAGTGGCTCAAGATGAATAATAAATAATGAAAGTTGAAGTGAAGTCCAACTGAATTGAACTCACAAATAAATTGTTGAGTTGATCAACAAAACCTGATTTGACAGAAACTTCATAATGGACCGATTGCCCCTCCAAAAAGTAACTGCATCGAAACTGGCTAATTTACTTTTTTTACCTTCTCAAAAGATAATGTAATATTTTCATAGCAAATGGAATATTTGGGGGTTTTGAACCACTGGTAGCACGATAAAAGCAATCTGTAGTAGTCCCATTGAGCATTTTTCAAGGGCATTTCTCAATTATTTCAACGCTAATTAAAAAATGAAAAAATTGGTACAGAAATAAACCAACGGTCCCTTCTTTTTGTACGAGTGGTGTGAAAACAAGTCCCGTACGCAGCCGGCCCACTGAAAAGCAGCGTGGAAGAATTAAGAGTTCCACCATGCTCGCCCGACTGCGTTATCACAAACTCACGGACACAAGAGGGGCTGAAGAGAGAGAGAGATGACAGACATGAGAATCACAGTCTCTTTGGAAGAAAGTCACCCAAACACATGTAGCTCCAATCATGTCATTGTCCAAGCTGTCCACTGCTCTCTGTGGACAGCCGCTTAGCATAAAAACAGAGTGGCTTTTTCTTTTTTTTCTTCTTGTCACTGCCCCCCCCCCGCTGCGCCTGCTCCCTCTACACGCCATATCTTTCTCTGTCCTTTACTCCTCAAAAAGTTGCTTTTGAGTTTTTCAAAGAGCGCGGTGCTATTGAGCTGCAACAAAAGCCAAGGATAGCTGACTATTGGGCCCTGATGAGGTCCACTCCCTCATTACCCGGCAGCAGAAAACATTTGATGCTTTTTTTTGTTTGGCCCAGAGAATTGACCAGGCCTCAAAGAAATGCGGGGTGGGAAGGCTGAAAAAGAGACGAAGGGGGTGGGGGTGGGGGGTGGAGGGTGGAGGGGGAGGAGGGGAAAGGTTGTCGTCCATTCAACCATGTGTGTCTTACAGCCTTGTGTGGAAGGACAGAAGAAAAGAGGGAGGGAGGGAGGGATGGAGGGGTCGAGAGAGAGACGGGGGAGAAAAGAGAGAAAGCTTAAAACACTGCCTTTATGCCGGCAAGTTCTGGACGACTCTTCTGACATCAAAGTGTTTTCAGTAACTCGGGAGCTGCTGTGTGTGTGTGTGTGTGGTTGTGTGTGCGAGTGGTGGGGGTATCTAGTGATTTTATTCATTTTTGGGCAGCCGGGGTGGAGGGAGGGGAGAGGGTGGGGGGGAGGGGGGTACGTGACAATGTGAACACCCTAATTACACCTAATGATCTATTCCCTTAAAGTGTGACCGCCTTGGGCCAGCCACGGTTTGTTCTGAGAGGTCGTTCTCACAACCTCCCCCTGCCTCGGCTGCTCCTCTTGGGGAAACATCTTTTGAGTTGTAGGCCCCACCTTTGGTGACCCAGGACCCCACTGGACCCCCCACCCTCAACCCCTCTCTCCAGCTCCAATGGGGCCCGAAACCAGACCGCCCCGATTCTGTGTGGAGTCGTCGCCACCTGCACCGGGCCAACGGAGGCGAAAACTACCTTCGCCGCCTGAGGGGGAAACGCCTCAGGCGCTGAACTACGCCAATGGCTACTGGACTCTAGTGCGGCATCGACTCGATCAACCTTCAGAGGAGCTCTTCACAAACTCGCGTCCCTTTCCATAAGCGGTCCGATTAGCGATGGACTGTTGAGAAATACAGCAGTACTCGAGACACCCTCGACTGTCGTCTTCCTTCCGTCCAAATAGCCCCCCTTTCTGTTGGAAATGAAAGAGCAGCGGGCTGATTTAGAGCCGCTGGCCTCAAGCAGAGACCTCAGATGCTTTATGAGTTTCAATCTGCAACAAAACGGTGAAACTGTGTTATTGTATGTTAAGTATTCCCAACAACTCCAACAGAGTGACACATCTTGCATCTTAATTAGGTGATTCATTTTTACTACTGTTTTAATAATCCACACTTTAAATTACCAATCTCTTTTCTTTATTTTGATTTATTTGTTTTTGCCCGCCACTAAAATTCATTTCACTTCATTTCAGTCGTCTTATGCGAGTACTAATATCACCAACAATCTATTACAGACATAAAAAACCCTGCTTGTGCTCCTGTAAACGAGTTTATCTTCACAAAAAGAGAATCTCTTTCCATTCACAACATCTGGAAAGCATTTGTCTATTTTCATAATATTACAAATGTGACAACAAGGCAGAACCTGGAGACGAGCGGGCTGATCAGGAGTCGGACAGACTCCGCATGTGGAAACGGTTTTAAATACACATGCTAATGAGGCCCAGCGATGGCGACGTCTCTGAATTAAGCGTTGCCTTCACATTGCAGGTGGTCTGCTTCACAAATGAACACATACTGGAGCGGGTGAAGCACCTCGTGCTGGATCAAACACACGTGCACATGCACACACTTAGAGTAAAACATCAGTTATGTGGCAGGTAAACGGATCGATCCCAAATCAAGCGATAAATACAGAGCCGGAATTAATTCATTGTGATCAAACGGAGAAAAACTGGATTTGCCCAACTGTTCAGTTTTGCAGAGGCGAGGCACTAATATGAAAGAGTGAGGTACGCCCTCGAGGCATAATGAGAGTGGCACTGCCCCGCCATTAAACGCTGTGGAAGACAACGAGAGTCATCAAATATCAACATTCATTTGATTTGAACTGGCAGGCTCTTTACAGGCAGTCCTTCTCACCAAGGTCTTCATTGGAGGACCACAGCCCTCTCAGTCTTCACTTTCCTTTCTTTATCATCCCGCTTTTATTTATATATTTTTTATCTCATCAGCAACCGCAGAGCACACAGCAATTATTAACAATGACACAAAAAAAGGGGAAGGAGAGCGGATCAAAAGAAAGGTTAAAAACAGCCGGAAACACAGATACTCGAAATGGCCTCAGGGTTGTTGTCATGTTTTCCTCCCCTCGGTAGCATTGTAAAGTCACTATTCTGCTACCAAAATACAGAGACCTGACCTTGGGTAAGTAAAGCCAGCAAGCAGGGATAGTAATAGAATAAAGAGCGGGGATGGAGGGCTAGAGAGAGGATGGGCGGCGAGAAGTGGAGTGGAGAGGGAGGACAGTTTGTGAGAGAGAAAGAGTGTCTTAGTTACAATACTCGCGGTATCCATTAAAAAAAAGCCCTTAAACCCTGTTTTTTGCCGAACTCTGAGGTTTGCCATGGCTACAAAGAAGAAAAAAAAGCCTCAACAACTGAATAGGTTTTTCTGATGTAGTCTACACAGAGACACTAAAAGGACAAGAAATGACAAATGACTGAGTGGATGGACAAACTAGAAAAGGTACTAAAAATCGAAGAAGCAGTCAGAGACTTTTAGGTTTAGGAAGAACATTTCTACTCGATTGAACTATTTCCTATTGCTAAGGTAAAGGAAACTAGATAACTTAGGGGGATGGGGGATTTGAGAGGAAAGGGGGTCCAAACTACCCAGAAGTCAATAGTTAAACAGAGACGTCAACCCAGGCGGACACAAGCAGCAGATTAACCTCTCGCACTCCAGCTCAGGTGATAGGGAGGAGAGGTCAGAGGCTATTTTTTTACTCTTTTTTTTTTTTTAAACACCCTCATTCACTCCGTCGCCCCGCTATAGAAGCACACATACGAGCGCGGCATCGTGGAGGAGGACCCGCACCGCCGGGCCCTGCGAGCATTAATTCAATCCATCAAGGGTCAGCTAGTTAGCGGCGTGACCTCGCTAAAACACGCTTTAACTTCACAGGACCGGTCCGCGCACCCCCAAAAAAACCCCAGACCCCCAAAAACCAGATGGCCTCACAAAGGGGAACATGGAACCCTGAAAGAGAGGAGGTGGTTCGGGGCAGAAAGGGACAACAGGCATTCAGGACCTTGATAAGGGTGGATTAGAGAGGGCAAGGGTGCTGCCGGAAGGGTGGGTGGGGAGCAGCGTGACTCCAAGTCCCCCCCCCCCCCCTCAGTTATAGTGCGCTTACGTTGGTGTGTGTGTGTGTGTGTGTGTGTGTGTGTTTGAAGATAAAGTGGAGCTCTGATGACCATGAAACTGGCACAGTTCAACTATGGTGTTGTTGTCAAAGCATTAGTGCTTCACTATTATTATTTAAATGTTAAAATCATGTAGCGGTCATATTTTATTTTTGGGAAAAATCTAATCCAAAAACCAAAATAACAAAACATATTGGTAGAGGTGTAATCCTTGTGTTTATTGTAATGACATGTTTTTATTGTTTAATAAGTCATTCGTCTGAAATGAAAGTAGCACATTATCATTTTTAACTTCAGTAACAACAGATGGTTTTTCTACTGTATTATATTGGTGTAATTCAGCGAGACCTTTGCTGAAAACGTGCATGTCTGTAAAGAGAATGTCTTTACACACATTATAGATTACCTTGCTTTGCTTTAAGTCAGTATTTCTAACATACAGTCTAAGAATATACGGTACGTTTGTGGCCTGATACACTTCACATGGATATTGCTTGCCATTACTATTTAGACTAAATACCAATAAAAGGTGCAAGAATGCTGCCCTCATCTGTTGCAAAATGCATGACAAGAAATTATTATGCAATTATTTATGATCATGATCACTCCAAACACATCAATGATCATCTGAGATGCAGGCGGGATAATGGTGCTACCTGCTTAAATTGCAAAGTAGATTTTTTGCTGGAAATGCTAACCACTGCCTCGCTCATCCCCCCCCCCCCCCCTTTACTTTTGAAATGCAAGCAGTCTGGGTCAGTCACTCAGCCCATCCGCCTGTCCCTCTTTCACATTACCTGTGCTCCCTCACTCCCTTTCCATCTTCCTCTACCTTTCTCCCCGAGTCTTTCAGCGTGCCCTGGTATGATCAAAGACAGCTTTGTGACACTGCGCGAGGCGCACAACATCAAACCACTAAACACCAACTTGCAAGACGGAAACAGAGGGATGAGGCGCACATGCAACGGTGTGTGTGCGCGCGCGTGTGTGTGTGTGTGTGTTTGTGATAGACAAATGAATTAATCAACCAGACAAGAGAGAGGGGTGACTTTGTCTCTACCTTTAGCACGTCGATGAAAGGTAGGAAGGTGTCCCTCTGAAGTCCGTTTTTGTACAGATCTGAAAGAGGAGGGAGGGCTTGTATTAGAGCTGCTGTTTAGCCTCCTAATAATGTCATTCCCCCGCCGCAGATTGGCAGATAAAGTGGCTTTTGATGAACTGAAGGATGGGTGGGGAGGCACGACAAAAGGACTGGGACCAGGAGAGAAAAATGGATTTCTCTACCGGCAGCGGCAGCAACATAAAATTCATTACATTCCCAAACAATGGTGGCGGGAGAAAGGACTGTCGCCTTTTCAGCGCGGACAATGTCCACAGCAGCTCCCTGAATAGATGTTTCAATTAGCTCGGCTGGAACAAATTACATCTGAAGTAGCATCCCTGATAGACGGATAAAACAGATAGGGATTCACAGACTCACAAACACACACAGCGCGCACAAAGACACACACGCCCACGGACACACGGCGAGGCTTAAGCTTTCTCCGACTGAGACCGTAAACAAGCACTTGATGTTGATGTTTGGGCTCAAGCTTATTACAGACAGTAGACCCGGAGCCGAAGCACTCGTGGAAAACTCCGATTTTGCGGTGGACCCGGCTGTCCACGACACACGCGACTATTGCCAGGAAATAGTTCAAAACTTTCAGAAACCCCACCCCCCCCTTGTTTTTCCTTCCCGGTAAGAGTTCTTTCAGGAGACGCTCTGATGTCTGGGCAGTAAATGGGCAGCTGGAGACAGAGGACAGAAGCACAAACACTGGACAAAGCTTGCCAGCAAATTCACAGATGAATATCTTATATAGTGTGTGATGATCATCACTCAAAGTGTTGAATTGGTCAGTTGCTTTGTTTCCTGGAGCAGGGAGCTAGAGCCACATCCTGTCAATTTACACTTAGAGGTATAAAGCATAGCATATAAGCACATTTTCCAAAATGTCAAACTTTAATCTTTAATACAGTAAAAGGTGTAAGCTAAATAAAGCAGCCATGTTGTGTTTTAAAAGACTATCATGATAACCCCAGAGCGGGCGATGATGTGGACAAAGACACTTATTATTGGTTAAATGACTCAATGATTGAACCGCCTTTAATGTAAACTACATGTGATCCACTGCACCGAGGGTGTTCTACTCCAAAAAAACATACCATTCATTAATCTAACCCTACTAAAACTAATTAATCTCCTTTATCGTATAAGAACAATAAAATTCTACTTTAGCCGTTTTTTCCTAAATATCCCCTCCAAACACATCCAGGGCCGTTTGATACCGGGATCTCCACATCAATAAAGATGGGAAATGTATGCCTTTCATGTCCAGTTGTCTCCATTAACCATGTAATTAATACCAAGTAGCCTCTCTATCAAGTTTGCGTGGTTTTGGCGCTTTGTTCTTAATAGCTGGTAAGTATCAGAGCCGGCGTCTTTGTCCCACAGAGCCATCTTGCTGCCATCCACTTCTACCCACTCAAGACTTTGAGACAACAACAAGAAACAAAGACCTGAGATAGCACATTGTGCATTTACCTCCACCTTGATCACCGCCTTGCTCATTCTTCCTCCGGCCTTGCTGCACTGGCAGTAAATGCAACATCAAAGCTTGTTTAAGGGTTGTTGTGATGCCTCTAAAAGTGAGCGCTGTATCAAATGCTCAGAGCCTTTTTCCCTCGGCGTGTGGGCTGTTAACAGGACGTAGCTGGCGTGGTCTTGTGAAACTCAATTGATCCTTGCTGGAGCCAAGCACTTTGGAATAAATGAATTAAGTGAACATTAAGTGAATAATGTAGATGTATGCAAAGTAGCTGAATAATGTGCCGGCTTAAGAGGAGGCGAGGCCAACGTTGATTTTCCAGGAATATGAACTTGGTGTTTCAGCTGCAGGTAGATGGGGAGTGTCATCGCTAAAAGGACCTTCAGGATGAGGCATCGTTACTTCCTCCAAGGCTCCAAAGTTCATGCTTATATTAGTCGGAAAACGACTGTCTGGATCTTTTACCAATAATGTCGGGAGGGCGGCCCACGAACCGACGATACACCATTTTGGAGCAGATTGACCTTGCTGGGGGCCTGACCTCTTCTAGCCTGACAATGTTTCACTGCTGACATCAACCAAGATTTCCATAGATTTCCATTATTGAACTGGTAAAAGTCTTGACAGTAAGTAGTCTGTTGTTGCAAAAACAAATTTCATTTTGATTTTAAGCTAAAATCTGTACGTGCTTTCAAAAACGTATTTTTTTATTAACATTATTTTAACTTAATAGGGGGGAAATACCCTGCAGCTATAATTTGGTTTGTTACTTTTTCTGGCATAGACAGTCACGATAAAAAAAGGATAAGTGGACAATTGCCTTCATTTTCCCAATTCAGTATATTAATGGCATGAATTTGGCTGATCTGCATGCAAAAGAGAAAATAACCTTCTGTTCCATTATAACTCATTTTTATTATTAATGATTTGACAAATGAGTTGAAGGGCGTCTTTATGCATTTAAATTGTTACTTGGTGCTTGATTGTTAGTCAGCAACATATCAACAGATTAAAGAAGGTGTGAGTAATCAAGGCTGAAGGTCAGAGTTGGAGCGGGTTGCCCACTATGAACCGTCCGCATGTCAAAGCGTCGAGATACTGAATCCCAAAATGCTTCCGAAAGGCTCTGGCCGTGTGAAGGATTATTAGTTTACGTCCTGATGACGTACGCACGGATTGGAAGGCGACTAAAAAAACTCCCTGCAAGTCCATTCAACAATTCTAAGTGTCGTATTTGGTCAAAATGTACCTTATTTATTTGTAAGAATATCTTCAGATGTCGTCATTGAACTACTTAAGATTCTGCACCGTTATGTAAATGTCTTATAAGTTGGACTATGTGTTTGGTAACAAGAAAAGAATTCATTAGCAGTGCTGCTTTGATGCGCTTTGGGCACCAGTGGTCCTACCATCAGGGGGTCTGTTGGAGGTGGCCACCACCACCACTCCGGTCTTTAACAGCGTCTCAAACAGCTGCTTCAGGATCATGGCGTCGGCGATGTCGGTCACCTGGCAGAGTGGAACCAGAGAAGAAGAGAGACATTCATAAACTGTATAATTTACATAGTTACTGTGCAGCTAAGGTCAAACCGCGCCATCAATGCTCCACGTTGATTAGGGTCGTTCAGGTGTGCTCACTCCATCCTTTGTGTCTGGTCACGGCCCTTCACGCTGGCACGCATCCACACACACACCTACACACACATGCACACACCTACACACGCCCAAACCACTTGAATTGACTGCAAATGGTCACGAAGCGGCTTTTCTACTGAGGACAAGTAGCTGATGCATGGCAGCGGCCAGTGAGCTAATAAACTGAGGGGACGTGACGAGGTTTGAACGCAAGAAAACCAGTGGAAGAATAGGGATGAAAACTCTGTGATTCCAGATCAGGGGTCACGATGGCTGCTGAGGCCTCTATGCAAGTGACCGTACGAACTGCACACGGCTATTATACACAAATCCAATTCAACTTTTTCCATTGACATTATTTCCACGAGTCCACAATGAAAAATGGTCGTTGACAACACTGAGGCCGCTAAATGAAGAGCTCTGACCTTTGTAGTAGTGATCCGGTGCTCTCCCTTTTGTTGGTTATCACTCATCTCTCTGTTGTTCTTTTGCACAGTAGTCAAAGCAGTATGTACACGCCTGATTGAGCAGGATGTATGTTACGAGATGGGTGCATTGAAAAAGAATAGAATTATTTCTATTTCTATTTTTGCCCACAGCCCCCGTGCTAATTGTCATCTATACATACATCAATGTCACATTTCTCTTTCAATATGACACACACACATAGACTATATAACCTTCCCTTAGAAAGCATTATTTATTTTAGGAGAAATATTTCACAGAACACCATCCACATTTCCAGTTCCTTGGCTATTATCTTAATAACTGGGATGTCTTGAATAAAGGGAAGACGTGTGTCCCGCCCTCTCCTCTAACCCACTCTCCTGTATATAACAGGTACTTCTGATGGCTATACTCACGCCATATGCCTCTTTTCATACTGTGGAGAGTCTTCTGCTTTTGCATATTAGCCCCACTGCCCTTGCCAATACTTGATTAACATTTGTGTTAAAGCCTTGATTTTGCTGGGAGGAGGTGGCTAGGGGCATGAAATTAGTGTGTGTGTTGGTAATGAGAATCAACAGAAAGCCAAGGCTCGGTGTTGCTCTGAAGGGGCCCCCATTTCCTCCGACCGCAGGATTTTTATTTTCATTTCAAAAGAATCATTTAAAAAATGACCTTTTATACAACCTGGATTTGTTTATTCATGTGCCCTCAACATGGGCATAGTATGAGGGGCAATATTGATTGCTGAATGAGTTGGGGGAGAGGGGAAGAGAATGGGTACCCACAGAATGAGGAAGGTGGAGGGGACTGATGTAGCACTTGTGGAACACAAAAAATAATGGCGCAATCTCCGTCGGCCAATGCCGATATTTAAATGAGCATCCAATTACTCAAGCGGCTGTCAGTTTACAGCGAGGCACACGGGTGCCAAATTAAACCTCTTTTGATGTTACACCTCTTTATGTACACAACCTATGAGCAATTTGCCAGAGGTTGCACAGTGACCGAGGCCCTGAGACAATGACGCTCAAGCGGTTTCTTCTCACTCTCTCGCGTCTTACTTCCTCGCTCTCTTCCCGTCTTTCCATCTCGGACCTCTCAATGGCGAGTATTCATTAGGGGAGCAGGTTGGGGGCTGTAAAAGAAGGGGGGGGGGGGGCTACAAATTACTGATAATGGCACGGCGCTAATGAAGAGAATGGAGAAATGTCATTAGCATTTAAGAGGATAAGATCCATCTGACCCGCCGCCGCCGCCAGTCGCTTTCTAGCTCCACTCACTTAAGGAAGCGGGAGAGAGCGACTGATACCCAGAGCCTCATTTGCATGGCTGAGTGGACGAGGATGCTGATTGGTATAGACCCCCCCCACCCCCCCCACCGCCCCCCCCAAACACACCAACTCTCCCAACCTCGCCAGCCTCTTGTTTATGCATCACAAACAACGTGCACATGGCCGCTTGTTTCCCCTCCATTCACCGGCAGCAACAGTCGGCACGCGAGAAAAACAGCAAAGCCGGCGACGGCAAACAAAACAAATCAATGCGAACGCACAAACAGCGCGGCGGTTTAAAATGAGAAAGACGAGTGGATGAAAGGAGCAGCTCTTGATCCTTACAGATGCATAGAGAGTGATTAGAGAGAGCAAGCGCACCTTCTGTGACCTCTGACCTGCTGGCATTAACTGTAATGATGTCAGTGAGAGGAAGAACATTGTGCCGCTAACAGATGTGTTTGGCTGGGTAATAATGATGGAGCCCCGAAGCACACATCTGTCTCCCCTCAGTGAATGACCAGCTATCGGCTCTCTCTCCTTTTGACACCGGCGAGTGAAATAAGGACATGTCCTGCAACGCTAATGGCTGACGGTGCCTTGCATTTCTCTGAATGCTATTTTTAAAAACTACTGGCGACTCTGTTTTGACGGTTCGGGAGCATAAACTCGACGGAGTGCTGCGGTTACACCGTCATGACCAGGATGTGTTGTTCATCAATAATTGCATTAATCATATATTTACCAAATCACTATTTCACTTCATACTAAAGGAGAGAGAATGTTTTAACGTTACTTGAGGCCGTTTGCAATTTCTTAACATTGTTACATCCAAAAAGGCCACTAGGTGTCCCCAGTCCTGTTTTTGTGGGGTTATCGCCCAGTTGTTCAGACACTGGCTTTCATTTAATTAAAAACACTCAAACTCAGAATACAAGGAGGGCAAAATTCATTATTCTGATGCATCAAGAAAGAAAGGAAAGCGATAGAGCAGTTAATACTTTCCACGAGGAGACAAAATATTAAAAATCTAACTTCAGAATGATTCAATCTGTTATTTATATATGCCGCAATTCCTGTGGCATTCGACTAATTCTGGCTTTGTGTTCTAATCTCATATAATTTAATCAATATATTTAAAATAATGTTCATTATAACATTCTAAGCATTACCATTTATTTTCAATATAGATTTTTACTAGCAGTATATTTACCAGTATCACTTACATAGCACCAGTGTCAGAGTAGAACAGTTTAATAAACTGTATGCCTGTATGATGATGTGGTTTGCTACTCGCAACTAAAGAGCAGGTTTTAAGAACACACACAAAAACACACAGACACACACACACAGTAACAAACTCGCTCACCTGAAACTCATCAAAACACAACAGGCAAACTTCATTGCTGATCTCCATGGCAACCGGTAGTATGGGGTCAGAGGTGAACCTTTCCCCTAGCCTTCTTTTTGGCAGGCTTTGTTTCCTCCGATGTATCCCTTTAAGCAGTACACAAGTGTCAGGCACATCTTCAAGCACACCTGCATTGGCAACCCAGACCCAATGACAATACTGAATAAAGAGGTAATTTCAGTTGTATACATAATGGTAGACAATTAGCAGCGGGCTTCAGGACAAACAGAGGGATATAAATATAGGATTTGCGGCGCGCGAGGAGTCATTAACTTCTACGAAGTCAAGCTGGCAAATCTTCAGCAGTTAGAGCTGTGGAGGGGGGAGGATAATACTCACTTTTGTGGATCTCCAACATGAAGCCATTGAAGTGGACTCTCTTTTTACGAGTGCTTTCCACGTGGGAATAAAACATATCCATGAGCATGGTCTTCCCTGTGCCTGAGAGGGATTAAAGAAAAAGCAATTGTTCATCCTCCTTGTAGAATTTCGAGAACACCATGGTAATATGTATCTCTTTTGTGATCCTACCAACATCTCCATAGATGTAGAAGCCTTTGGGAGGTGGTGGTGGTGGAGAGGGTTCCTCCTTTGGGGAAAAAGATGGAAAAGAGAACTTGACGAAAGTATTTTTAAATTAAATATTTTAACAGCTGCTTGTCATCACAAACAATAGTGTAACGCAGTTTAATATAAATCACCCTGGTTATACAAAATAAATTCCTGATTTAAAGGACCAACCACTATAGCCGGTGACCTACATAAACTACGTCAGATTAATTTACATATAAGGCTGATCCATGGTTTAATAAACAAAGTATGCAGAGGCATTAAGCCACCACTACAGTGTGAGGTTTCACATTCTCCAGACTAGCCCACTGCAGGGGAGGAAGACAAAGGGGATCTAATCAACAAGACAAGCCAGGGTTCCCACGAAAGAAAAGCATCATCAGAGGAACAATGGGGGGATTTGTCAGACAAAACGGAGAGGACTGGATGAGGCTCCATACGAGATGGAGTGGACTTGTCTGTGCAGCCTGTTTAGCGCTGCTAATTGTGATACGGTACTGTTGCATTGAGGTGCTGCTGGAAGTCATTGTGCTGCCTGCCTCGTATGATCAAAAGGTCCCCGCTTTAAAAAAAAAAACCCGTCTTCTCTGTGACCAAGCTGAGAATATCAAGTATAGTGAAATATCTCTAAGCCATGAAAACACATGTGCACTCAGTTTAATCATGACATGCAATGCTAACTTGGAACATATTTGTATATAAGAGAAGAAATGATAATTGTTAAACACGGGGTCTATCAACAGTGCGGTCGAGAGGTGTCCATCTGTGTAACCGGGCAACGGTAAATAGCTTTGGAATTAACTAAGCACCAGATAGAAAGGTTTGTCCTCTTAAAATTCAATTTAGAAACTATTTTATGGAGACGGTAACCAGTGTCCACCGCTCAAGGAGCACTTGACTCTGGTAAATGCAGACAAAAGCCAATTGAAAACCAAATGAAAAAAAACAAACTTGTTACCCATCCTCGCTTTCTCGCTCTCCCTCTCGCTCTCCCTGCTCCTCCTCCCCCCCCCCCCCCCCCCCCTCCGCGTCGCCTGTCCTGTGCCGGAGTGAAATCCTGGAAGAGCAACAAGCCTTTCCTGTCTGCTCTGGCATAACAGTGTGTGACTTCTCCCTGACTTCCCAAGCTGCCCTCTGTCATGGCGGGGTAATTGTCAGCGGTTGCTGGAAGCCATTCTGCCACGGAAGAGTGGAGAAGGACAAGACTGTCCCACAGCCACTCTGTCTAGCTGAGCTCTGTGGCCTCGTCTGGCCTCCTGGAGGAGTATATAGACTGGCACGTGAGCGGAAAGTTCACAACTAGGACCATGATAAGTCACTTTTAGCTTTGAAATGACTTTAGGAAAACTTAGCTTAAACGTCTACAGCCAGAGACGTGATGTCTCTCAGTGAAACAGTCTCAGTGTCTCAGTGTCACGACCATCCCGCCAGTGTACAGGAGGACTCTGTGATGCAGGTCTGACTTGTAGAGAGCGGCTCCCTCCAAACAATGGCCCATTGTTAGCCGACCATCCGCAAAAACACGCCACGTCGGGTCAATATTAAGTCAATTGTATTCTCCTTACGGCCTTGGTCAGTTAGCGAGGACAATGGCGGCGCAACCAAAGGGAGAGCAGACACCAAAAGGACATTGGCATGACCTGATTCAAACCAGATGAATTGCATAAGTCCTCCAGTCAGAGTCTATGTGTGTGTGTGTGTGTGTGTGTGTGTGTGTGTGTGTGTGTGTGTGTGTGTGTGTGTGTGAGAGCGAATGAGGTGGAGAGGGGGGCGGTGGTGTTGATAGCCTGACACCAAAGTATTTGTCAGAGTCCCGAATCAAAAGCAAAAAGGACAAGAATGGCCCAGACAATGGGGATCCCCTCATTACTGCATGGAGATGGTGAGAGACTGAGAGGAGCGCCGGGACGGGCCCAGCGGGAGGTCTGCCCTGCTGCCTTCCAAAATCTCTGCCTAACCCTATTTGTCTGTGCCAGCCAACCAACAAAACAACTCCCACCACCGAATACTAGACAGTCAGTTCCCCTGACCTAAAAACTAACAGCAGCCCCGTACACTACGCCCTCCCAAAACTCACGTGCACAATACACTTCCCAGACCCCTACCCTCCCTTTGACCCGAGCCCCGTGGCCGCAGTCAGTGAGACGACTGGAGTGCAGCGGAGTGGACTCTGAGAAGACCTGCGTTAGACGTCAACAAGACTTTAGAACAGAAAGAGAGTCATGAAAGAGGACCTGGACCAAATCGATGCATCGCTCAAATGGTTAACATATAATCACTCACTATTTTCCAGTATTTTCACCTGTCAATTGTTTTACTGTGGGAGACTTCTTATCAAAAAGAAATCCCTTAACGCTAGAAAAAAAATGTTTCCACATCAGGGACACTATTTTTGTTTTGATATGCCAAATATCAATGATTTAAAAGAGCACAACATTTTAAGTGATCACTTTTGCTGAGTGTATATTATGTAGAGAATAGTGAGAGAGTGAATGGGTGCATGATTTCAAAAATTGGTTCAGTCAAGAGCACGAAAATTCATTGAACAGGATATAGTAGATTGACAAACTTTCTGTCTTTTTCTTGTAATTCCAACCAGAGTTTTCTCGTTGGTCACAGAGATGAAGCTGTTGGCCTACAGGTCCAGTGCCTCTCTGTGAGAACTGAGCAGACTCCGCCCACGAATTAAGACTTTTGCAGAAAACGAGCTGTTATGTGTACGGATGGTTTGGTCAAGGCTTTGATCTCGATTATGTAGGCCTGGTGGTCATGTAATGCTCGGTTTAATCTACAGATTGAAGATGAAAATAATCCCTTTCCCACACAAACGAGGACACTGTTGATTTTTTTTTCCAGAATTGTGCAACTTCATTGTACTTGTTTTGAAGACCAGTATCATGTAAAATATCTATCAATAAGGACTATTCAAAATCACAAGGTTAATTAAGCAAGTAACAATTGGTCGGCTCTATTACTGTGTTTCTATTGTAGAGTGTTAAAGATTTAA
The DNA here is from genome assembly GCF_949316345.1 of Pungitius pungitius. NCBI lineage: Eukaryota > Metazoa > Chordata > Actinopteri > Perciformes > Gasterosteidae > Pungitius > Pungitius pungitius. Next base: position 9,697,703 of record NC_084919.1, read on the forward strand.
TGATCAGATCAGAACACTTCCTTGTCTATAATGCATCTTAAAGATACTCCTGATGTGTTATAATCTCCTTATAACACTGTACGAGAAGAGTTATAACGCCTAATACCAAGTTTTATAACACATCACAATGCATTGTATCATGACTTATAGGGTAAAGTGGCATACAATTTTGTGATTGCTGCTCACTTACTGAGCAAGGATCATTGTCTATTATTCCCATTGTAGCTTTAAGTTAACTAAAGATGAATTGTACAACAATATGGGACTTGTTCTTGCATAGATTTAATGCCATTTATACTTGAACAAGGCTCACTCAGTGTAACTCTAATGGTATTATGATTATGATGCATGATCGGTGTGTGTAGAGTGGTTTATAGACATTGCAGCGTCATAGAAAGCGTTACCATACCTCCTTTACCTCAGTAGCAGATCCCTTGTTTTCAGCTGCTGTTACGTGGGACCCTTCCTCATCCGTCAACTGATCTTTGGAGCTCGGCCCGGGTGGAGGTGAATTTAAGTAGATGCTGTTGCTGTAGTTCTCCATGGTGTGCTGCAGCTGAGCCAGGCGTTGGAGAACATGTTTCTGCTGAGCATCTTTCCTCAGCGACCCACACTTCACAAGGAGACCATAGTGTCCCCTGAAGGCACAGGTATCTGCTGTGGGGGGCTCCGAGGAGGAACTGGATGATGTCCTCCAACTAGTATAACCTTGAGGCATTATAGCAAAAGCACGCTGTTAAATATGACACAAAGCTTACACCAATCCTCATTCGACACACAGTGAGAGGCAATTAAACAGCTGATTGGAAATAGAAGTCGATTCCAAAAGGTTATGGACGATGTAACTTCGAGTCAGTTACCCAGGAAGAGGGTTTAATAGACGATATCCCCCCCAACCTGAAACCTATTGACCCCTAATATAACGGAAAGCCACGAACCGTTTCCAGAAGAAATAGATGACAGTCGGTAAATGGTCCTCGGGGACAGAAAACTGTCTCTGAGAAAAATAAACAGTGAGTATCTGGAGGCTGCGGGGAGCATGCACGCCGCCATGATGTTTCAAAATGCCCAAAACTTTATTGACAATCCTTTGACCAAAATGAATCACATGACAAGCATGACAGTCTTGAACACAGTTTAAATCCAATATTATCGTATTTTCTATCAATATATTTAAATAAAATAGTGTAATTAACGGGGAATTCTAAGGAAAACAAACGGTTGCACATTTTGGCCGAAAATCTCTGTTGTTTATTTTGTAATATAAAATATGTATTAATCCAATACCTATTCTGCTTGTCGTTTTCCACGTTAAGTGTCTTTAAATAAATAATATATGAGTATTAAATTAAATTTAACGGCAGGTGAGCTGTGTTCTTATATCTTAGCAGCATGTATTGTACATTGTGAAGCACACTTGGTCCGATCAGACTTAAAACGATTAAATATGTATATGTATGTACTGCGTGAACCAACAAGTTGATTATGGCCAATGTGCCAACTGGCAGGTTGTAAACAAACCCGGAGGCTGTTCGCCGACCAGCGTCAGCTGAGCTTCAGCTGATCGGAAGTGCAGCGCGCTGGCCTTTCAAGCTAGCTATAGTGAGATACGGAGCACTGTCGGAAGTTGCAAAATTTGCCTTCAACATTAAAGTTACTGTTAAACCTTTCACACGGGTTAGCGTTTTTTTAATTTGAAACGTACGTATTCTAATATATATCACTTATAAATTATGATAATTCTTTGATATAATGTGCATCTTCGTTTTTGTTTGTTATTACGCGCAATTCAAATTTACGGAATGTTTTATTTTGAAGAACATCAACGGGACGTAACTTTTTCTATTCTGGCCGATTTAACTGACTTTTCCTGCTGCTCGAAGGACAGGGGAGAAATGGCTGATACCGTAGCTGACACAAGAAGGCTCTTTTCTAAGCCTCAGAACTTAAATGATGCTTATGGACCTCCAAGTAATTTTCTAGAGATTGATGTGAGCAACCCTGAGACCATCTGGGTTGGCAGGACCAAATATACCACGTATGAAGTGAGACTGAAGGTGAGCATGCAGTAACAAGTGCTAATGACGTTAGCTTTGAGCTAGCTTTTTTGAGCTAACGTTACCTAACGTTTTTCCTGTAGTCAAAGAAGGTGATTACCTCTTGACATCAGGATTGGTACTGTCAAAAAGACGTAAACATAATAATGATGTTGATCTTTAAATCTCGGAATGATGCTTATTTAAAAAGTGTAGGCGTTTAGTGCAAAACGAGTTGGCCAACAAGCGGGCTAGTAGCTAGCATCTCGTTACCCTAGCTAACACTGGTTAGCTCGCTGGCATTAAGCGTTCATTACTGACGTTAATTATAGGTCGACGTTATTTAACTAAACGTTTTAGGCAATCGAGAGATTTGGACAACAGTATCAACAAGTACAAACACTTCATTATCGTATTGTTTACTGGCAACAGACATGTTGCTACTGCCTGGCTAGTGAAGAGAAGTTGTTTACATTAGCCTCAAGTATTGTTTTCCCCCCAACAGTGTCGTGACAGTGCATCTGTTTTACATCAAACAAGTCACATGTCTTCAAATAAAAGTTATAAAGCCCATGCAGCAAGCTAAATAAACCGTGATGTAATAAGCCTTCCTGAACAGTTTAGAGTTGAACTGCAGCCACACCCCATTGTCTGACTGGAAAGAATAGATAAGAGGATTTGTGAAACTTAACTTGATGACCAGCGTAAAAGGTCTGTTTAGCTGGTGTATATGGAAGGAGCAAGAAGAGCATTTGGCCAATGTTATATCAGTGAAGATGTTTGTAGGTTTAATGAATGTTTTATTTTGCCCTGACTCTACTGGTTATTCATCAGAATTCCTCCAAAGGGGAACATAACTCGGCAAGTCAGCTTTTCTGCAACTGTCGACAGGATGTATTATGCTGCCTGGTCCTTTCCAGTCTCTCCCACCCCCCTTAACTCATTTCCTTCCTCCTACTCTTCTGAAGAACTTGTACTGGAGAACACATGCAGATGCCCATGCAGCACTTCTTTGCTACCATCATCTATAGGTTGTAGTTGATCAATATGTCGATTCAACTCCAGATATATACATTTCTATTTGAAACTTTATTTTGTACAGTGGACATACATTTTTTTTAAATTTATAACATACATACAAAAAATGAGAGAAACTGCCACATCTACTTAAAGAAGCCATGGTAAAAGCGAGTAAGAATTGAATGTGTATTATGTTTTACAGGGCATTTCTGCAGGTGACTGCATGTACATTCCTGTTAAGAAGCATGTGGATCCTGTTTTACCCGCTAGGTTTTGCCTCATGCTATCCAGATGTTTGAGATTATTGAGCAATCGGGAAGGGGAATAGCAGTTAGACAATCTTGGTTATTGCAAAACCCGGACCCTGTGTTTTTTTGGGTTGTTCCATCTGTGAATGATCATACTAAATGATTGCCCCGCAAAAACAAACATTTCAAGTTCCACTTTCCCATTTAGCCCTATCTCAGTCTTTATCAGCAGATAAGTTTTGCTGAGTTGTCATCTAACTGTAGTTGTCAAATTACACGGAAACCTGTCATCCTGTTGTATATGACCATCAAAGTTTAAACATCTGCAGTTTAATGACAAAAAAGCAAACTGAATTTGTTGAAGCTGTACGGTTGAAGTCTCCAGAGCAATGTCACTTTGAGAAACTTGGACTGAACATTTTTTTGACCCGCTGTTCTAAGATCAAGAACGATATTCAAGCTTGAATGAGGGCCTTCAGTTTTCAACTATAAAGATCCGCTATAAGAGTCTTTATTCTATCCGTGGCCACTACAAATCTACAAGAAAGTATGATTGTTTCATATTTTGCATTATCAGGACTTGACAGATAGAGATCTGGATTCAATTTTAATCAAATATAATCTTGCATAAATTAAGCTATTCCAGTACTCTGCAGTATGTACTTTTAATGTGCAGGCGGCATTGAGTCTGAAATTGCCAGACAGTTACTAATCACATTTGATTGCCCAATCTCTTATCTTTTAAAGTGTCATTTCAGTTGATTGACACCCCTGTAGTTAGTGGCCTGACGTATTTAGATTGGTGAACATCTCTTCAGTATTTATAGTTTCGCTTTACCTTAAAGAAATGGGTTGAGGCAAGAGAAACCGTCTCCAGGCATTATTCTCGAATATAAGGCTACTGTACGTGATTAGCGTGTAATAATTAGCATATGCGTGTAATCACCATTATTGTGCACCTCATAGCCCTGTGTGACCCTACTTTGCATAAAACCACAGAAGAAGCGGCGCATCCCTCACTTCTCAACAAACATGGTGTCAACTTAGCTTTGCATCTCTCCTTGTTCTTTCTTTGGGTTTCTTTAGAAGCACTTTACCCCGTCTCCAGCATGTTAAGAGCGTTAGCCACAATGGCTCGACCTGGAATGCATAGACTACGCTTTGTTTTTGTCTGTCTACATTGTACTTACAATATTTATTTAGATTTTAAAAATGAATCCCTGGTTTATGCGGGACAGTTTCTGTTTGTAACGTGTCCCCTTGTCTCTTGTTCCCATTGCTGTCCTGCTATCGGCTTCGAAATCGAGAGAGCCCTTGTGGCGGCACGGAGAGAGTCTGCCTAATCCCCTCATTGAGAAAAGAGAAGAATGAAGCGGGCCAGGGTGTGTGGGGGAGCCAGAGTTTATTCCCCATCCTTACCCCCACACCCCCCGCCCACCCCCACCCATGGGGGGGCAGAAAGCCACCCCCTCACCAGCCTTCGTCCCATTTCCCACTCATCCCGTCTCCCTCCCAGCTGTGTGCAGTCAGTTTCCTGGTTCGTAATGTGTTACCGAAGCCCCTTTTGATAACTATGTATAGTGGAAACACCCCAGCTGAGGCCTGTTCCTGCTGGGAAACTATATTTAACTAAATGTCACCTTATGCATTTTGCCTCTCACTCATTAGCAGCGTTTGAATCTTCCTCAAGTTTAGTGGTGAAACAAAAGCGTATAACGATTGGCTCGTCGTGTGAGGGGGCCCAACTAGTTGCACCCGGCCTTCCGTTGGTGTGTTTAAAATCAATGGGACAAATGTACTTATTTTTGCCGGGCTTTTAAAGAAGTGGAAGCTAAGTTCTTAGTGAAAGGAGGCGGATATCTCATTCTGCCTGAGCGGACTCGTAATCTCCAGAGTCGTCGTGCTGAAACAATGGATTTTTGTTCTCACCCCAAACCCTTTGTTTTTAAGGGTTTGTGAAATGGTTTATAGACCACAGGATGCCGGTGGCTTTGCTGTTCTTTCTTTTCTGCCTTTGCAGGTTTGTCATGTTTCTAATGGACTGAGTTGTCACATCACTTTTGGTGATGCTTTCTGGGTTGAGAGGACCCCCTCAAGCAGCATACTGTATTTGTTTGGACTTTCAGCAAAAGGAGGGAGGGGGGGTTGCAGTTGATGTGTGGGAGGTGGGAGACGGGGTTGTTGGGTATTGTCAACATTTTCTTGTCTTTAGTTGGTTCCCATCTCCTCCAGAGAGCACTCTTCTACCCCTCCTCTTCTCATCTCCCATTGCATCTCTCTCTCTCTCTTTCTTTCTCTTTTCCATTTAGGCTGTGGGGCGGGCGTCTTTGGTCATTAATAAAATGGGCAGAGATGGGGGGGGGGGGGCGCTTGTCAGGCACAGTCAAGTGTAATCCAAAGTCTACAGCATCCTCTTCGACAACTATTTTAATGGAAATAGGGAACATATTGTATCAAGGCTACCATATCGTACTTGAAATGACAGTATCAAAAGTGGGAGTTGATACTATGGTAACAAAGCGGCTTTTTGCCAGCTAGGCGAGTCGGAGAGAGGGTAGGCTGTCAGGCCGCCGGAGCCGGCGAGCGAGTGAACCAGTGAGAGGGTATATGGAAAGGCGAGAGCAAAAGACCAAGCCCCGACGCTTTTGTTCCCTGCCTTTTTTTCTCCCCCATTTTGGAATATGATGCAATGAGACGGTATTATGATGCCATTTTTTTATGCCATTATTCTGAAAGAGTATATGGGAGCGGTGGGAAGAGGGCACGGGGGAGGTTTAGGATGCACACACTCAAACTTGACTTGATCCATCTTGCTAAAAGCTAATGCATGGTGGCCTTGAACCGTTCTCTCAGCATATGAGTGATCTTTGTACCATCTCTCCCGCTCGTTCTGTCTTGCTGTTTTTAAGGGTTTCTTTTCAGCCCGTTTTCAATGAGCCAAAGGTATTGTATCCCACACATTGTGAATAACATGCTCTTCCTATGGAGTGTAGATCGCACCATGTTCACCCCTAATGGAAAGTGACACTAGAAGGTTTTACACTGAGGTACATGGCTTTATGGTCTTTTTATAAAAAAAAAAATAAAAATAAAAAAAACGTGTTTTTAACATGACCATTCGCTCCTTATTTTATGGTGGACATTGCATTTTTGTCCCTTCAGCTATCTTGGTTTTATTTAACTGCCCTGTCCTTCCGTCCTCTTATTTCTTACCTCGCGTAGTAAGTGAGAAAAGCAAAGTGTGTCTTTTTAGACGATTACGGAAAGGCTGAGACGCGCCTAGATGTGGGCTGGTCCCACCTCCCAGTCACTGCAGGGGCCAGTAAGTTGAGACAACAGGGCCCTAACCTTTAACCAGCCGTGTAGAAAAAAGAAATACCAGGGAAATCTTATATTTGACTCGTAGAGCTCTCACGCACCGCCTCTTTCAGTTGGTGTGTGTTTGTGAGAAAGAGAGAGTGAGTGAGACTTCTCATTTTTCCAGTCCTGTCGTTTTTTTTGTTCCTCCCCTTGTCCTGCAAGGCCGATCTCTTAATCACAGGGTTTGAGTGGGCGAGGGGATTGAAAGGCCAGGTGACTTTCTTTCCTTACACTCTCACCGCTCGCTTCATTGTGCGGGGAAGAGCGTAAATAAGACTTGAACGCCCTGGGCTATTATGTTTACATTGTCAACTGTGTGACTGGTCAAACCTCATACTTAACACCTGTGCGTGCATTCTTCATGTACGCCAGTGTGTGCTCGCGTGTGGTTAAGTGTTTTTTCCGTGTGCACATGATGGGATTAGAGTCACGGCGGTGGCAGATTACCTGTAACTGTGATCTGTTGTTGGTGGGGGATTAACTCCATGCTGTGAGGTAACATGACGCAGCGGGCACTGGAGGAGAGTGGAGTGGAGTTAATGCTAGAGCACCGCGGTGATAAAGCTAAGATAATCCACTTCTCCCGGGACCCGACAAAAAAAAAAGAAAAAGGGAAGGAGTGAGGGGCTCATTTGAACGCTTCACCTGGGGTGAAGCTGAAAAAGGTGGGAAAGGGACGTGTCCAGCGCCGGATAGTCACATGGTGGGGAAGGAGGGTGTGCGCACGCACCGCGAGGTTCACTAAAAGGATCACAAATGGGAAACGGTGAGTTTGTTTGAGGAACCGCTGTGAGGTCAGTGGCGGTGGTTAAAGACCAGGCTTGTGTCACGGGGTCAGAGAGTGTGGAGCGGCTCACTGACGTCAAGAGCAATTTTGAAATCAGGTGGTATGGCAGACGAGTGTAATGTAATCATCAGCTTACAAAACGCACACCAAGAAGAAATATGAACCCACGGGAGTTCTAATGAGACGGGATAACCACACTTCACAGACCCGTTTGTTAGGAACATCTAACCTTTATCAAGATTTGTTTTGCAGTCAATCATTGCAGTCTCATTTTCATTATCTAAATTTGATCAAATCCGTTTGCTCCGTCTAATCAAATCCGGGTAGCATCCGTCATTATTTGAATTTCTGGAGGGAGGACAGAGCAAAGAGGGGAAAAAAACAAATGCCTGCATTTTGCCCATTGAAGCCTCACAAGAGGAGTCTCAAGGGCATAAAATCTGACTTATTATCGCAGAGCAAGGGAAATAAAGAGGAAAAAGACTGAATGGGAGAGACCATGAGAGTGAAAAGACCACTCCTGCTCTCCCTCCTCCTCAATTAGTCCTGCACAGACTAGATGAAGCTCCCGAACCCCCTCTAGTTTCCCTGCTCTTCCCTGCCTCGCTCTCTTTTGTTGGGGCCGTTTACTCAGCCTTCTAGTTAACTCTGCGTCCCTGTTTCACTCTGCACATCACGCCGTTTCCATGCTGCACCTTACTTGCTCAATCACTTTGCTCTTCTGCTTCCTTCTTGCCTGAATTCTGACCTTCTGTGAATGTGGCCTGCCAATGAAATGCTCATTCGCCCCCCCCCCCCCCCCCCCCCTCCTCCTCGTTGGGGCATTGTCATGGGATGGCCATGTGCTGTCGGGACTATTGAAGAGGTTTGGCATTGTGCTGCAATGTGCCGTTTGCTCAATGTCGAAACATCTTGCCCTTCTAATATGAAATTCACTCTCAAGTGCTTGTCAGCAGCAGCTTAGAACGGCGCGCACATCTGCGCTCTGGCGTGCACGCTGGAACGGCAAAACAACGGAGTGCGTTCGACCGTGGCGAGCGAGACGCCGGTGAACGTTTGCATTTCTTGCTCAATTTGGATGATTTTTTCACTCAACAGCAGGATTGAGAAAGTGGGAACAACTGATGTGGAATAAGATGACTTGGACATTGAATGGATGATCGAAAAATACTTCTTTGTGGATGTTAGAAGCTTACATTAAAAAAAAAAAAACAAGTACACTACATAGTTGGAGGCTGACCTATTTCTCAATTAGTCAAACATAAAAGTTAAAAGCAATTTTGATTTATTTATCTTAATAAAAAGACCCAGCTGGCTTCTACATTCCTTTTTGAGCAGATTTGCTGTTTTCTTTTTGTCAAATATTTGGGTCAGACAAAACAAGCAAACATTATGTATTCGGGTTGAAACAATAAGTAGTTATGCCTTAATAGTTTCATCGGAGCCATACATACATACATACACTCTTTGTTAATGGGGGGGGGGCGGGAATTAGGCCTTATTATTAGCAAGTTGCTAACGTGTGTGTGTGTGTGTCCAAAGACCAACCTGCCAATCTTCAAACTGAAGGAGTCCAGCGTACGGAGGCGGTACAGTGACTTTGAGTGGCTCCGGGCCGAGCTGGAGAGGGAAAGCAAGGTGAGCCACTGAGGTGAACTCCACACAAGTGCTTGACTTATAAATTCAGCATATGATGTTGATCACATGTGCATTGCTTTTACATGTGAGAAGTTGTTTGGAAATGACACATAAAAAAAGTTCTCCCAAGGCTTACATTACCTGATCACTGCATGCCCCGTAGTTTAGTGAGCTGTTTTTTTTTTCTTCCAAAAAGGTTGTTTTAAGCACTAACATTCCCCCAAATCAGACTGTTTGACTGCGGTTTTATGATTTTCTGCGGATCCGTATTATCGCAGGTCGTCGTCCCACCTCTCCCTGGAAAAGCTCTCTTCCGGCAGCTTCCATTTCGAGGGGACGATGGCATATTTGACGACTCTTTCATAGAAGAGCGACGACAGGCTCTGGAGCAGTTTCTTAACAAGTAAGACTTTCCACATCTTCTCAGTCTTCCTCCAAATACTTTCCCATGAGCTTAAGAAAATTCATTCTTTAGTTTCCTTTCACAGTTGTTTGCAGCTCTTGCCTTATTGAGACGTTATTCTAACTCTCAAAAACAATAAAACACTTTTTCACGTCTCTGTATTGTTAACAAACTGAACCAGGCAGAGACAGGCAGGTCTTCATCCTCAGTTTTCTTCTTAATTCTCTGTTTTTAATTACCTTGCCAAGAACAAGAACAACCAAAAAGGACTCAAGTGTTCGCCCCCACAACATCATCATTTTTCCCCACATTTGTTTTATTGTTGATGTGTAATTTATGATAATTGCGGCTCAAATTACAGCGCGGCGTTCCGTTGGATCTTGTGTGTACCTCTGCTTATTTCGGATCCAGCATGTCCTCGTTTTCAGCTGCAGAACAATAAAAGTTACAGTGTGATTGTAATTATTTGCTTTGATTGCAGACTTGGCCATTATCTTTGTTTCATGTGCAAATGCATCAATGTTTCCTTTTGGAATATTAAGTGCTCAAAGACAGTTTAGAAAATTAAAATCCATAAATATGTTTTTAAAAGAAGACGAGAATGTGTTAGTAATTAAGATTTCCCCCCTGCTTCTTCTGAATGAAACCCTGCTGTTGATCATATCATTGTTCAGTGGTGATAGCCCCCCATGTGGCTGGCAGCATTGTTTAATCTGTGATTGAGAGCATTGTGAAGAGGAAATCTTTTGGAATGGTAAACATGATTGTCGCTGTGAAACAAGTGAGAGGGAGGAGAGAGGATAACCATCAGTTTTTTGATTAGGGTAGTCAAACATAATTCATGCTTCAGGTTCAGAGGAAGGTCTTTACGTCCCTACTTTAAAAAAAAAAAGGAAAAAAAAGGCAAGCGATGCCGTGACATTTTAACGTGCAATGTCAACGTCTCCGCTTTGAAAACCCATTAAACAGAGTATGTGGGGGCGCAGGCATGGTTTCTCCAGTGACTGCCTTGCTATTAGACCCCAGCCAATGCTCTCCCCCCCCCCCCCCCCCCCCTCCCACAGCTGTTTAATTTGTCTGAAATATTTCCCGTTAGAGGTTAAGATGGATGCATATGTACAATGTTTTCAGGGTCTCAGGTGCGCTGGCTTGTTCTCGTTAAGCTCCTCTTGCATCATATGAAGGGTCATTCGTGGGCGTCTAATGTCAAAGTGACTTTAACGGAGGGAAACCGTCTTACAGTAGATATGTCTTGTTGGTAATGAAGGGGAAAGAAAGTGCAGATATCTTTAGATAAATCATCAAATAATAAACAGAGATGTGGGAAAGACACGTTCGCCTCAAGATGATCTCCCTGTAAGTTGTGAGCATGTTTTTACGCCGTGTATGGCTCAGCATGTTCACTCAAAGTAAAGTCAGGGAGTTTTTCTTACTTCTTGTTCATGTGATGGTAGAGCTAGTAGAGTGACGCCAGGATACAAGAGGAAGTTGCGCAGCAAAGGTCCCTTCTCAGCTCGGCCATAAACCTGCCGCACATCCTTTCATTTCTAAGTGTGACGTTATGCTCCCACAATGCTTTGCAGCAAAGCAAATGGTGAATATTGAATAGTTGTTGCTGGTGACATGGCAGAAACACCGCGGATAACCAAGCAATTATTGGCAGTATTGTTTCCTGTTTGTGTAGCATGCTGTAAAGAAGTATACAGTACTAACTGTTAACTGTGATATTAACAAGGGCGTGAGTATGTTTTTCCTTTATGTCAGGAAGACCCTAAACCTGAATTGGACCTTTTATTCACACGTTGTGCCGTTAAGTGTATCCATCGTGTTGTCATCTGAATCTTTGGAAGACGTTTGAGATGGTTGTGTGTGCGTTGTTGACGTCGCCCGATCAGATGTTTGTCCCCGTGTCCATAGGTCCAGGCCTTGTCTGGGAACTTGTTGACTCGTCTCACACCTGCCTTTTTGCTCTTGTGTGTGTGTGTGTGTTGCAGAGTGGCAGGACACCCTCTGGCTCAGAACGAACGATGCCTGCACATGTTTCTACAGGACGAGTCTGTGGACAAGACCTACACCCCGTCCAAAATCCGACAAGCCTGAAGAAGAAAAAAAAGAACGCGGCCCGGTCCGACTCGGCCCTTCAACCCAAAGCTCTCGTCACGGTTCCAGGTTTCTCTCAGACAATAAACATTTCCCTCACAACTCCCCCCTCCCCCTCCCCGCGCCCTCCAAAATTATACCGTTGGCTTCCTTCAGTTTAATAAGTGACCCGTGTTGCCGTATGTTTTCACTTTCTAATTGGAGTAAAGAATGTTCGACACATAACTGTGGTTGACAGTAATTTATAGTCATTTCCTTTCATGTCTTGAATTGCCACTAACACATTATGTATTTATCATTTAGCTAGGTCTTCAATATATTCATTTATATAGAAACATTTAATGAGCATTCTGTGTATGCAAAGCTCTTAAGTAAAACTCACTGTCCTGTCATATATATATATATATCCATCACCTGGCATGTTGTGCAGCATAATTAGACACACGCACACACATGCGCATATATCTGATGGGCCTTTGCTTTCCAACCCCACTTGATGCTCTTTCAAAAAGGAATTGTGTGTGTATATCGACCATTACCCGCCCCGTTGTCACAATGATTTTCTAGTATCTAAGAAGTAATTTTCACAGAGGGAACTGCAGTATTTCTACTGGCTATATGCATTTTGAGATTTGTATACTGCTGTGCCATTTTTGTTTTATTTTCAAGATTTTCCAATAAAATAGGTGAAATGTCTGCATAATTACATTTGTTGGTTTGGACTGTTGACCTTTCAAACAAGCAAGCTGCCACAACTGTTACAGCTAAACCCCCAAAATGTCATGATCTGATGTTTCCATCACAAACAACTATGCCCAATAGAAGTTAATAAAGTTTTTTTTTTTTTTTTTTAAAAGGCTAATTCTAAAGGAGTTTCAACAGATTAATGTAATATGAATGATGATGAAGTCTTTATGGAAAATAAGTAGTGATGGTTAATGTTGAATTAGCTTGTATCCCGATGGTCTGATTAGCCTCCTAGTTGCATAAACTAATAGCATTGACCATTTCTTATACATGATATATTTTAGTGTCATTACATGTACCACTCTTAAATAGTGTTAATGGTCAATCTTTTTAAATTATGTTTATGTTGATAACAGAATTTAGATCTGTGAGAAGCATCTTTGTTATTAACCCTCATGTTTCAGCTGGTGGTTTACACCTATGTTATTTGAAAGCAGTTGAATTCAATGTTTTTTTTTTATTATCTTGTTAACTCTAAATAGTTATAACTCCAAATATTTACAACATAATAAAAACATCACAGTTCACAAAAACATTTCCAAGTGCTGAACATTATTATCCAGTGTTAGTGGCTAACTTCAAAAAGTCGACCTAAAACAACCTCAAACAGGACGCACCGACACAAAAAGGACATTTACCACATAAATACAAACACCCTCCTTAGATGAGTGCTGCTTGACAGTCTGCAGGCAAAGCCTTTAAAAGTATTCTCACTCTATTTCTTCATGGAGTTGGCGCCTCTTCTTGTCCGCCCCGTGCGTTTGGTTTCAGCACCGGATCGAGGGACAGCGATTCACACTCCTATCGCAGCATGCGTCATCTTTTTTTCTTTTGGTTCCCTCCACTGGGATTGATCACAGCAATAAAAGACCGACTTGGTTGTCAAGCTCATTGGTCTAACTGACACTTGAAAAAAAAAGTCTTATTATACAAGATCTCTTTATCAGACCTACTTGGCAGATGCTCTCCGGGGTAGACGATATTAAAACTCTGGTGTTGCCCGTGTCCCTACCAGCTGTTCACTGGTAATTCTAATCAAAGTTACAGGCTATTCTTCAACTAGAGCGACTGTTAACGGGCTACTGGCTGAATTCCGGCTGTGCTGCAGTCAGAGCTTAGGCCTCAATAGGCCATTTTGAGAGCCGAAGGGAGTCTGTGCTCGGCAATAACCCGCTGTTACACCTGCTAAGTTTTGACATTCGGTTGAATGCCGCGAGGGTCTCTGGGCCTTCAGCTCAAGTCTTCTCCACGTGGCGAGAGTTCATATATCGCTGGACTTGTACATGTCGGAGAGGAGCCTGGTGATGGGGACGTTGCCGATGGTCTTTTTGAAGAACACCTCCTCTATGGTGGACGGGCCCACCGAGCGGAGCGCCGGCAGCAGCAGGAGCAGCTTCCCGAAGCGGCACGGCTGGGTCGGGTATCTGAAACACACCACCGGGGGGGGGGTCAAGAAAGGCCTCTCTGTGCGCTCTATGCTCCGTTTGCACGCTCTGTGACGAGGCCTGTCCAATCAACGCACACCTGTGATACAAATGAGTGGCTCACTGCCTCATTTGCTTTATAATCGGGCTGCGGATACATGCAGGAAAAAGGGTTGTTTTTTTTTACCTGGTGTGTATGTAGCTGTTGAGGGTTAGCTGTGCCTCGTCCTGTAGCGCTGCAATGGCGCTTGCGTTGCGGAAGCTTCTTAACTCGGTGTTGCCGTGGGTTGGAACTACAAGACGGAGGAAGTGATTTTAGAAAAAAAATCCCTTACATGCATTCAATAGTTTATATTTTGCTCTTATTTGTCTCCCCTCTCCAGAGTTGAGTTTGGACAGAAGAAGCTTCAGTGGACTTTGATGGAAGAAGTAACGTCCAGTAAAATCCTTTTAACCCCTTAGTTCACTTAAATGAATAAAACAAATCAATAGGACAGCAGCACTCACCTGCTTTAAATGTCACGATGCATTTCAAACAGGCGAACTCCGTCGCATCGAGGCGCATCTGTCGAAATCTGGTCACCACCTCTTGGAGTGCTTGTATCTCGGATATGATCTTATTCATCCTCTGAGACTCTGTGTTTTCCGTGTTCATTCCTACGAAATGAATGAGGAGAACTTGTCGTCATGCAGGACGACCTCGAATATCCAGTCCCTGATCGTCACACAGCTAACACATGCAGCCGATCAGGCCTGTCAGTGGTCTGTAGTGAGATGAGCTTTCTGGGGCCTCGTTAACGTACCGGAAACAGCGAGGAGTGTGGTAGAGTCCACTGGAATGGCCCATTGCGCGATGCCAAGTACAAACAATTCCCTCCAAGCGTCCTCCAACAGAATCAGCTGCAAAGAGGGACGGTCGTGTTAAACTGCACACCACAATAAAGAAACTGATTGATTGGATTTCAAGCACGTGTGGATCTTATTGGCAGCTTATTAACAAAAATACTTTGAAATGGTATCAAATCCAAATATCTTGGACATTTCCTGTGGACCGAATTGACCGCTGGCCGTTTTTCTTGGCTGTTCATACATTCAGGGTCATTTTTGGGCTCCAAAGCGTACCTGATCGGATAAGGGGAGGGTGGAGAATGCGGGAACACTCTTTGCCCACTTGATGCTCATGAAAAGGAGGCGCGCCGCCGACTCGCACACAGACTCCGTCGCCACCTCGTAGAGGTACAGAGGGGTGCCGCTGACTTCATGGGGATACTGCAAGCGAAAGTGAATTTAAATTAAACATAGTTTGTAGAGTGGTGAAAAACAAAGGTCAAATTCCAAGCCCCAGCACCTGGTTTTATAATCATTAGTGTTACTTGTGGTGGATTTACAGTAAGAAATAGGAGGATTTGCTGCTAAAGCAGGACAAGAATTTCAACTTCTAACTCTTTCGGAGAACATTGTAATCCCATAATAACATTTTAGAAGGCTGTAATAAAAATACCCAACTAGTATCAAAATATATTGCATATTCAGATATTTCTAAAAAAAAAAGTAATTCAAAATTTTAAAAAAATCAATCTACAATGGTCACTAATTATTTAAAGGTAGAAAACTACTTACAAGATGATAGATATTAGAAAAGAAACAAAACGTACAAAATATACCTTCGGGGTGGGCTGTGCCAGACCCACGATGGCCTGCCTTTCCGGTGTGGTGGCCACTGCGCTCATCTCCAGGTTGTGAGGCTCCAGCTGCGTGACCGTGGTGAAGAATGGGGGGCCGGACAGAGAGGATCCCGGGAAATGGGTCGATGATCCGTTCACCTCTTTATGACCTCGGAAATATAGGGCGACTTGTTTGCGGATGGTGGAGGTCCGGGGTCCCCTCTCGTGCTGAACGGCTGTGAAGCGGCAGATTTAGGAGGGGGGGGGGAGTTAAGGAACCGACTCTGCTGGAGTGAACGGCTTGTTTCAATTGTATATTATATATACTCAAATATGTTATTGAGCTGAATATCAGTGTACCTGAAGTCACAATGAATATTGTTCTACCCCCATTAAAAAATTAATTAAAAAATAACGTAGCCTATTATCAACCTCTTATTAATGCAAACCAAACGCCACTGAATGGAGACTCAATGGCCAAAGTGATGATTCAATTAGAGCCATTTACCGTCTTTATTCATGTTCACTTCTAGACACTTTTTCAAACGGCACGCTCGGCACTGGTTTCTGTGGGTTTTGTCCACGGGGCAGCCACCCTGTGTGTGTGTGTGAGAGAGAGAGAGAGGGAGAGAGATTAAGAATAAATGTAACTTCCTGTCATCTTGCACAACCGAAGGTTGCTATTATCTAAGGGAGGAGGTGAAGTCTCCAGGAGAGAGAGATGGAGCCATTATCGTGGAGTTATTGAGCTGCTCCCCTGCGGCTCTGGTGCGGCCTCCTCTCGGAGCACAAGTACTCTATCCCGCCCTCTGCTGCCTAAAGCCTCGCTTCCCAGTCATCACAGCACATTGGATTACATCTGGTGTTTATTACAGCAGATCAGTGTTACGTAGCCGGAAACGTAATGGTGCACGCATGAGACAATAAGGCTCATCAAATTAAACACGGTGCATAACGAAAGAAAAAACAAATCTGCGTATTCCATGCATAAAGCTGGTCTTTTTGTTGTTGTTGACGACCAGCAACGCCGTGCGCCTAGACGCCTTTTTTTTTGGTGCAATCATTGCAATTTCCCGAATGGATGTAACGTTTCCTCTGCTACTTGCTGGATTCTCACCCAAAAATAATGCACAACGGTCTGCTACACGCACCTGTGTTGGAAAGCATACATGAGTACATTTAGGATATACCACCAATAAGAAGAGGGGCCTCACCTGGGAACCAGATTTACAGACGTACGTCCTGTTCCTGCGGATGCTCCTCTTGAAGAATCCCGAGCAGCCGTCACAGGCGTAAACACCGTAGTGTTTCCCCGAGCTGCGGTCTCCGCACACTTTGCACGGGATGTCCAGAATCCGACCTGAGAACGGCCCAAACGACAATTAGATTTATTCACTGAATAAAATGACCATATTTGATACAGTTCATATATTTAACACCTGGATACACTGTAAGCGCAATTTACAAAGTTGATACAAAACTTTACTGAGTTTCTCAGTTGAGTTCTGTAGCTCAGTAAAGTCAGAACAGTTTAAATTGACAGTAATCCCCCCCTAAATGAACTCGTTTTACACGCTGTGGAGCTTTAGAAAAACGGTCCTACAAATTAATTATTTCTCGTCAAACAACCCCGCAAAACACAGGTGCACACACACACACACACACGCGCGCGCGCACACTGGACAGACTCCCGCGCTTCGGCGGAGCATGGGAATTCAAGGCGCACATTTCAAGGATAAAGTCCGGTGGGAAGCGTCATATCTGAGCTTTCTAAAACAATGACCCGAGGCGGCACAATGGAGACATTAGGGGAAAGTGTTAACTTAATGATTTTCCCCCATTGAACCTCGTCTGACTGCCTGGATCTCGACAAGCTGCCAACTCCCCTTCATAATGGGACTCGACAGCTGCTTTATTCCGCAGGTCTATAGGCCCCAGGATTAGGGAGTGACACTGCACCAGGAGAATAATGCGCACCAACTCGTTTCACCAACTCAAATGAAGTGTATGTAAATCGACCCCAGTATAGATGAAAAAATGTGATTTTTTTTTGTGGGAAGATTTTGTATTCAAATCTATTAAAAAAAAAGAAGTATATTTGTATGTAAATTAGAGTCTTTTTTTATTCTGGAGGGAAAAGCCGTCTATGTAATTACACTGACGTTTTGCCACCTGCTCATTGATTCACCAGTGACCCGTCAAAAAGGGTAGCATGGGAATAACTACTCAGAGGCAAAAACAATGGCTTCAGGAGGAGACTTAAAGGGCTTCAATTGCCAGATTATTAAGAATCGGGAGGCCATGTTGGCTATTTAAGTGTTGGCCACAGCCGTGTAATTGCAGTAAAATAGGGAGAGAACCAACTTTTTAGCGTTTGTGTCTTGAACAAGTTTGTTTGGCCTGTTAAAAGTCACCTTTTCATCACAGCAGTGGTTATAAAAACAAACTCCTGTAGGCCTGAATACATTATATCCCCACGTTTAATTATCTGCGGAGTCCATCATTTTTTTAATGAATGATAAAAATCGGACTGCAGTTATTGAAGTAAATGAAACATACATATTAATCAACTGACGCTCGACAAGTCAAGTTCATTTGCGCGCGCCCCAAATCCAAAGTTTTCATAGTATTTAAAATGCGGATGAAAGAAAATGCCCAAAATGTTAACTCAAAGATTTTATTTTATTTAAGAAGTAGTTTGATGAGGGTCAATTAAATAAAATGGCGCATGATTTTGTTGTGAAGGGGGGAAATGTATTTAATTCCCCGCTGTGGGGGTCCAATTCGTCTCCATTGTGTTGGGTAATTGGTAGAAGATATATGGCATTTTCTATTAACGTAATCACCATCATTGCCAGAAGAACTGGAAGTAAAGTTTGATGGAAATGTTTTTACTGACCACCCATGATGTGTGTATATGAGAACTAAGATGACAGGAGTTGTAATTCTGTGGTGTTTTTATTTGTATTGTTATTATTATTTTTGATTATTATCTCATCATATGTAGGCACTTAAGAGGATAAAAACCACAAGAGCAACAGTTTGACGTGAATGAAACGTGTGAATGAGGTAAAAGAAACACACGGGCAAATGCACAATTAATAGAAATATTCTACATTTGTAACACAACTATAAGCTATTCTTTAGGCTTTTATCTTACTGAGATTTAGATAAAAAATGATTGTTAGGTGTAGCAAAGATAACTACTAAGCTTAATACAAATCTAATTTCCAACCTAAACCACTTGAATATTTGATACGTCAAATAAAAATACTAAACAACTTAATTTAAAACCATTGAACAATTAGTGAATTGAATTGAAGTATTTCTTTCATCTTTCCAAAGTTGTACCCAAATAAACGGTAGTGGACAGATGAATTCTTAATTTTAATTAGTCTAATTTAGCAATGCAGTAACATACCAATATCTTAAAAACTCTCTCAAATGGTTTGTCATGAAATGATTGCATGCAGATACTCATATAAAAGTTGCCGAAAAATAGGTTACAGGCAACGTGTTGCATCTCGCAGCGTAGCTATCATTTATGTTCCTTTTGTAAAACTTGGTCAACATCCCAAAAAAAGTACGCATCAAATGTGAGGGATGTCACAGCGAGGCCGCTTTAACAATCGGTCCCGGACACGCGTTGGCGCAGCTCCCGGTGGGTGTAGTCGGGGAAAGGACCAGCTTTTTGCCCCCACGGATCGCCACTCGCATCTCTGCGAGACCAGGAGGAACGAACCCACTTCAATAATGAAGATCGGGCGCCGCATGCTTTATCTTCCGTGTTTTTACATCCCATGTCACACAGAAAGGCCCCATTACGCACCACTTGTTCTACCTCCCCGGGCCACTCAATATTCTCCAGGAAGCATCAGGAAAATGAACACTTACTTGATTTCACATTCAGAATATCCAGACAGCCACTTGTTGAGCCGGTGGGTTTGCTCATCGTGGACACTCGACTTAATAGCAAAGTAAAAAAAAAAAGTCCTCTTTCTCTTCTTGTTCTCGCCGACAAAAAACAATCAAACTCGTGCCACGGCAACGCTTTCCTTTCTTTTTTTTCTTTTTTTTACCGGTGGCGATGAGATCGGAAAGTCAACGTCCCGATCTGGCCCAACTTGATGGACAAGACCGCCGAGCGACGAGCCCCAATTAACGCACGCTGACGAGCATTTTACCGACGTGCAGGCCGGGTCTCTGTGCGGAAGGTGGACCGGTGTGTGGCGACCGGCAGCCCCGCAGCTCTGCAAGCAACAGCCCGCTGTTAAAAGTTGGGAGTTGAAAAAAAAAAACACGCAGCCTGGAGCGCATCCGACGGTGCCAAACCGGTGCAAACAGAGAATAGTCTTATTTCGGATATTCTGACAGGTGCAAAAAAAAAAAACAGGACACGACGTGACTTTGTGGTGCGAGATCCTCGGATACGCCGTGGTAATATTTATGAGATGTGTCAGGAGGAGGCTGGAGGGTGGAGATCTCCACTTCCTTCATCCACTTGGCTTTCTACTCCAAACTCCAGCCTGACGTCACCGGCGTGTGAGCGAGTGGGGTTGTGTGTGTGTGCGTGTGTGTGTGTGATCGTGTGAATGTGTGTGTGTGCAAGTGATGGGCAGTGGCTTGCTCATGCACCAAGAGGCGTTGCAAGCAAAAGAAGAAGAAGAAAAAACACGTGTTGCGCGCATACTTTCTGTTACATTTAGACTTTTTTAAACGTATTTATTTTTAAATTTATTTCGGCCGCAATTCTCCCAATTTCCAATTAAAAAGCCTTAAGCATTAAAAACGCGAAACTGCCGATTGCTTATGACCATAAACAATACCAGGTTCGCCTGTTTACATTGTTTGAACTAGAGGGTTGGAGTGTTTATGGGGCTCAGTCAATGCTCCTCGTTTTACGTCTGTCTGGGTGCCCGTGCAGTCAATCACATGAATTGATAAGTGCTCTGAATGTGGAGAGTCGGAGACACTCAGTCACAACTGTCAATAAAGTGTTTTTTTTCTTCTTTTGGCCACATTAGGGATTTATTGGATGTTTGTTATACTATAACATGAAAACGGTTAAATAATCCATTTTGATTCAAAATGTCTACGTTGTTGCTCGTCAGCAATTTCTCTTTTCTTTTGTCAATGTGTTAATTTAAAGCTCATTTTAATGCTCCGCTAATCACTGTGCTTTTCAAACTGTTGCATGTGTTAAGCCTGTTATTTGGGGTAATTTAAGAGTGTCTGTTTAAAGGATTTGCCTTCAAATTATGAGGTTAGTTGGTTAGAGTTCTTTCATATGACAGACACACATACAAACACACACTGTGAGGCTCCTGTGATGTAAATAACAAGCTTTTTTTTTTGCATGAAAGACACAATTTTAGACAATATGGTTATAAAAAAGAACAACAATCTATACATTTTGACTATATATGACTTTAAGAAACGTTGACTAAAATAAATAAACAAAAAAATAGGAGCCAATTAGTACATTCATACACATACAATCTGAAAAAAAATCACATCGATACATACAATATGAAATTAACAAAGTAGATCATTAGATACAAATATATTTTTTGCAAAGCCTTCACATCCAGTAATCAATTTACCAACTGTCTTGGTCACAGTTACTGACGGTGCACACCTCCCATGCCCGTGCCCGGCGGTCCAGAGGGCCGGGCTGCAGGGCCCCGCTCACTGACACCCTGACCTTGACAGCTTGCTGTGCTTTCGCCGCGTAACTCCAGAAATCCATATTCTGCTTTTAATTGTGTTCATTCCCACGGTACACTAAAGGCCATATGGACTCACAAAGTGTCGATTTAAGCGGACAGGGGCGAGGCGGAGAGGCGTAGTTAATTGCAATCAGCTATTGTTGTGTCTTTCAGGCTTCCCTTGAACAGCCGAGGCTGGAGACTAACAAGCCTGAGGAGAAATCACTATAATATTCCTTTGATTTCCCTGGACTCACAGAAAGCTGCGTCCTCCATTGAAGGTTTATGGCCACATATTGTGTTTTTTTGTTTTACTTTCTATAAATAGTTCAGACAATAATGGCTAAAATACACCTTTATAATGGGGCCACAAAAAAGCAACCTGTTAAAAGTCTAATGACCCACCGTTGGTAATAAAAAGCAATTGGAGAGGACAGTGTGTTTTTTAGAGTCATTTAAAAGAATCTTTTGTCATTGGTAATTCAAGAAGCAGAATCCACGTATCTTAAACTCAAACCCTAGAAACCGTGTGTACATTCTCACAGCTCCATGACATTTCCAGTCATTTTTAAGTGTGTGCGCATGTGTGTGGGTGGCTGCCGGGGTGGGGTGAGTGGTGAATGTGTGACATAATCTCCTTAACTCGTCCTAATCCTCCTCATTCACTGATAGCCTTTACACAAATATAACCAACATCATGGTTGCCGGGGTTGCCTTCTTTCACTTTTTTTGTATTAGTGACTCTCTTCTCCTCCAACAGTCAATGAAATGACGTTTACAAAGGCGCCAGTGGATTGTGTATCTGTTTTTTGGGGGGAGCTCAGCATCAGTATGCAGATACTTGACATGCCAAGGGACAGACTTAAGCAAGGAGAAGCGAGTGAGAGTCCAACAAGTCACTCCCAAACAATACGTGGCCTCCAAATGTCTTGAAAATGAATTGAAGTCCTTGAACAACGAAACCCAACTCTGGTGTAGCATTTCGATCATGGTTAAAATATAATAATAATACACTCGTTAATTGCGAGGGCTGTTTTGCTATTCACAGCAAGCATCATGCATGTCCCCAAATGGATGCCAGAGTTTAACCATCTTTTTATGCCCCGCTATCAGGCCCCCCCCCCCCCCCCCTAACCCACCGGGCGTAAAACAATTGGCTTTACGGAGAAGTCACAAAGCTCCAGAGAGCAAACAACGGGGGGAATTCAAGGCGGCCAAAGACCCACGATACCATGTGTCCTTCGAACCTGACCCGGGAGGTCAGAGTCGTCCCATGGCCCTCAGACACTCAGGAGGTGATCGTCTCAAGAATCATTCTGTAGGCTCTTTTGACGATAGATGGACAAATGTGAGTGGACCCAATCTAAAAACATCTCATGAATAATGCTTGAGATGGTCAAAACATTTTTTTTATTATACTTTTAAAAAAAGTGGAAAATTGGCAGCTTGATTTCAGCACCACGGAGAGTTCTACGACAGGAGTGTTTGAGGGTCACCTGTGCGCCTCCCTATTCAAAATGTCTTCATCTAAAAGTAATCAGAGAAGTTGCAGTTGGAATTCTATTACGTTTGTTTGAGTTTAAATGTCAAATTGTTGTATTTAAATCAATTAATCTTTACCGCATGCAGTGTTTCAGAACTGATAAATCGATTGAACCTTTATTATTTGTCGTGGGTGTGATCTCAACTGATCTTTATTCAGTAATCACAGCTCAAAGCTTTCCCATGAGATGGTGTGAGCCTTTTCCTTTATAATAACTTTAAAATGAACTGTCCTTAATTAAAGCCCTTGAAAGAATCATGAACCTATAACAACAGAAATTTGTTCTACTAGGAAACAAAGGTTTCTCCTGGCTTTTCAGATGGAACCTGAAATCTTATTTTTTATGTGTTTCTTTTGTTATGTTAACCGAGGACCCAATGGAAAGCAGTATTGGCTGAGGATTGACCTTGTGGAATGAAATAATTAGACTTTTATTGGATCCAGTAATAAAAAAAGATATAGGAGGGTGTGCCTTTTTCATCTTAACAACTTGGCTTTAGTGAATAAACAAACCTGTTTCTTTTCATACTCATTGTTTGTTAGCCATAGCAGCAGCAGTCACAACAGATGATAACACGTCTGATTACATGCTTTTACTGATGAATGGCGGTTCATGTTTTTTTCTTGTGGCAAGTGGTGGTATAGGGTCAAACAGTTGATTGTTCTTTTCAAATGTTAGAATTCATGACTGCTTTTAACTATTTAAATTCTGATCTATTCTTGGTCGTTTTGAGGTTTTGGACTATTGGTTGGATAAAAAAAAAGTGTTGTCAAGGTGAGACTCGGTGCACTTTCCACTATGTTCAGATTTCTTTACAAAGAAAAAAATGAATAAACTAATTACTGAATCATCCATATTGAAAATAATCTGCAGTCCAAAACACAAAGCTCTACTTTAAGCAGCTATATCTGCTATTTGCATTCAATATCATCATAAATCGTCATTCGACAATAATCTATACCATTATCCATCTCACACTTTCTGCATTGATTACTTTTACATACAATACTTAAATACTTTAATACAATACAAAATTCTCCTGGTTACACTTAGGAACTTGGGATTTTACGTGGATGATTTCTCAGGGCGAATCATTACGTTGCAATTTTATAACTTTTTTAAAGATCAGAAGAATTTCTGATTCCGTTGGTGGCCCAGCAGTTTACAGAGGTGTCCTCAGGAATCACCCAGTGAGGAGAGCTCCCAGTCCCTCAGGGACAGCACACCATGTGACTTTAACCCCAGCCCTACCAGCTCCTCCACTGGTGCGTAATCCACACCCAGACACACCTCTGCACGCACACACGCAGACTTGTGCACGCGTGCACACGCGCGAAAGGCCTCCGAGAGGAAGAATGCCACCAAGAAAACCTGCACCCAGAACCCAGACCCAGAGACCCACAAGTCGGTGCGGTGCAGTTGGACGCTCTGACAAATCTATTTGGGGCAAATTGTCAGTGAGAAACTTCCGCTCGAACTGTCGTGGACAAAACTGGCTGTTGGGGAGAGCAAATCCCGCTGCATGAGGGTGGGGGACAATGGGGGGCGAATGTGTTGATGTGCGGCCGGTGGCTGGGGAGGGACAATGGACGGATTAGTCAGTCCTCTGGCTGACTGATTTGAGATGGCTCCTCTCAGCCTCTCACTGTGGGGAGTCCCATTGTCCCGCTTCTGATTCCCACTTCTCACAAACTCCAAACAAAAGTCAATCTCTTTCTCAAGGGGTGGGGGGAATATTGACCGGTGTTTCAGCTGGGGAAAGTGACTCAAAAACTTGTTTGCAAGAGATGCCCGACTCTCTCCCTCCACTTATAAAAAAAGAAGAAGGTATTTTTCCCTCCTCTTTGCCGGGATCCTCCTCTATTGCCCGGTGGTGGTGGTGGTGGTGGCGGATAGTGGGGTGTTGAATGATCCCAGTTTTTCAGACTCGAGTGCGACTGGGGCACCTGTTGGAGGCTTAGAGGCGGCTTTGCGGCCCGGGATCATTAATATTAAAATATACAGAGATGCCATCACGGGCTGGTCTGAAATCGGTCTGATGTCGCCCCTGGGTTCCCTCTGGATGGACCTCAGCTTTCAGTCACTCGTGAGGAGCCTTCTTTTCTTTTTTTTCTGTCTTCTCTTTTTCTTTTTTCCCTCCCTGAAAAGACTCGTTAACAAATTATGACAGCTGAGTAGAGGGGCTTAGTCTTTTCACACTGCAAAGACAAACTTGTGAGAGCCAAGGAGCATGCAATGTGATCAATGTATCTACAGTTCATTTAATATTCTCCCTGCAAGTGGTGGGTGAAAATGCCAGGATTAGCAACAGTTAAAAAAACAGGTTTCATTCATGCAGATGTGACTGTGTTTACTATTTCCGTAGGTGAAATGTGTGTAAGGTGGCTGGAAGCGTGCATTTTCATTCATTATCAAGTTGACAGAAACATTTACTCCCGGTGATTAGGTGAGAGTTTATACATTGCGTAAGGTGTCACTTACTGTGGCCATGAATCTTCGTTTTTTATTTTGAATGAGTATATTTTCACTGATAGTTTGAGTTTTAAGACCACGCGTCAATTTCCCCATGGCAATTGTTTTGAATATTGTTTTCATCACACCCGAATAATAAGTAATAATAATGAGACTATTTCCAAAAAACAACAAAAAACTACTAACATTTAAATAATAATGCATTAACAGTATGACATGGTCTATAAATGATCAGTAGATGATGGACAGTCATTAAGTTCTTTGAGTAACTTCAAAACTCAAATCACATGATATTTTACATCTTGATGAAGAAAATGTATTCTTTTAGATGTTTTAGATACATACCTCACATTTATCATTGTTATTTGTTGGTTAAAGCTCAGTTTGTGTAGATATCTGATCTTCTCATTAACAACTGATTAGTTGGGACTAAACATTGTTGTCAGATGTTCATTCATTATGACAAAGATTCAAATACATTAGAGATATTTTTATAATATTTTGTCTATAAAAGTAATATCTACTCCCTTTAAAAAAAAAAAAATCCTATTTTGAAAAATGTTTGTAAAGCCTATAAGTATTTTTTCCACTGGAGGTTTCGTCATATGTGGCACATTCAACGTCGATCTCACTGAGTTCACGTCTTATTGTCAGATTTAATGTGACGTCCCTCTTCAGTGGCCGAATGGAAAGATCTCACTGTAAAACTCATCCACAGTCAAACGTCAAACAACCAATCGGAAATAAGCTAATGAAAACTTGAACAGTTGCCCCCCTGCCAGTGGCATGTTGCAAAAACAAACTTTCATCTCATGTGCCTTCCATACACACACACACACACACACACACACACACACACACACACACACACACACACACACACACACACACACACACACACACACACACACACACACACACACAGAGTTTCTAAATGCCCTTTAAAAAGCAGAGGCAGTGTGAACAGTGGTCTCGGGCCGTCAGACGGATCAGCAGCGCTTCACCTGGAGCCAGCCTGACAGGGTTAGGGTTAGATGACAGTCCTTGGGCTGTTTGCTCCCGCTCTGTTCAGCAGTCAGTCTTGCTTTTGCCCCGCTTCCCCTGATGTGATTCCGCCGGCTCCACCGGTCAGGTTCAACGGTCACAGTCTGGGGTCACGGTTTCCGCTCGTCATTAACCTTCGGGGACCCCCGCAGCACAGGGGCTGTCATTAGGAGGCTCACACTCACCTCACAGGTCTTAATAAACACCCAGACACACTGGGGACTGGTGCGGTAATGAAAGAATCAGGGGCATGTGACCTCGCCTGTTTTCAGACTGGGGCGTAATGTCTGTGATGAGGCTCTTTGCAGGGCAGATCTAGGTCAGTGGACAAGTGTGTGTCAGCTGAAATGATAAAAATATTAATGAGCATGTGGTATTTGTATGGTCCTGACATATACTTTTGTAGATAGCCCCGTACACCCGTTGATTGGCACTGTGGGATCTGTAGTCATGTTAGTTGAGCCTAATATCATGTTGGACAATTCCTCTGCGATTGTGCTGTTTTCAGTGGGAAGTCCAAGAAGATTAGTACTCTAAAGTTCTCCATGTAGCGTAAGGCTGATAATGTGTGTATTCAAATTCACTCCAAAGTGGCAAACAATGGAAGAAGCTTTAATTGGCTTTAAGCTGAGTCCAATGTAAAGCACACAGGGTACGAGTGTGTGAGAAACTGAAATCATGTGGGGGACCATATTGAATTATAACAAACTCGACAGAACTGATTAAGTTGGGAGACCTTCATCAGGTCACTACAGAGTTTTAAAAGTAAGGATCAAACACACACAAACAAGAGAAAAAAAGTTAAATGTTCAATCCCAAGACAGAATTATGTCATGCAACCTTTAGCCCCCTAAACACACTTTACTAATGAACTTTGTCTAAAAGGTAATGGTGGTTCAAACATGTGGACATTTCTCCTCTTCTTTCCTTTTAATCCCTATAATATTCTTATTCACCTATTTGTTGTCTACAATGCTATCTTACATCTAAGGTTTCAAGGAGCAGACTGTGGCACAGACAAAAGCCAGATGAGGACCCCGTAGATGGGCCTTCATGCAAAAAAAACAACTACTATGACTGCAATTTTTTTGATTGAGTGTTAATTCATTTAATAGTTTTAGGTGTAATGAGAGAGAAAGAATGATGCAAAAGTTCACACATGTGTGATTTAAGGTTGCTACCCTTTGCACACATCAATAGCTACCAACACTACCACAAAATTGCAAATATTCTTCTTTAATAATTATTATACATAATACGTATGTAAACATGTAAATCTAAAGCAGTTCATTGTTTTTGTTTGTACCAGTAAAAGTGTTTTGCTTGAAACTGCAGTTATAACTAACAAAAAAAACATATTTAAAACAAAATATGAAGGGACATTGCATGATGTCTGTCTCTGTGCAGATTTAAGTAATGAAAGGAAGTTATGTGAAGATATTTCATATGTAGGCCGGTTTCAATGTGACACTTTTTTTTCTTCTTTTAACTTTGAAAGATAAAGATGAAGAGTGATGAAAGCGTCTGGGAGACATGTGGTCCTTTAGAAACACCCAAACAATGATGAGGGCAAAGAGGCACTTGTTTCTTTCTCCCTCATATTCACCACGTTTTACTGAATCATCCAACCCCACCTCACGGGGAGCTCAGTGCTTTCCCATCCTCAAATTCCCTTAAAGTTTCAGATGCTCACAATTCCACAATGCCCAGATGCTGTCCTTTGGCCCTTTACCCCCCTCAACCCAGAGCTATCATTCATAACCTTTCTGTGGAGCTGGGAGTGAAAGAGGTGGGATAAGGGAGAAAGAGGGGGAGCGGAGAGCAACATGGCAGCTTATTTAGAAGACTTCCTTTATTGGAACATGTGCAAGCAGTTCACTCACAAAGGACTTAAATAGGATATTTTCTGTTCCCTATAGTTGCTTTCCCCTTTTAAGTGCCGAGGCAAAAAAAGTAAGTTTACAACTCCCTCCTCAATGGGGGCTCTTCACTCTCAGGTTGCGGGGACCTGAGTGACCTAGGAAAGTTAATTAGGAGGCGAACAAAGAGCGAGTTGGAGCAGAATGCCTAGCCTCTCCTCCAGCCAAAGATGTCATCCATTAATTAGGAAAATCTTTAAGGTGGCCTTATTGAATTTACAGAAAGCCCTGCGGTTGGCGGGCAACAGTTTTTTGATCAAGCCCTGACTCAAACAATGCCTTTCTGGGGGTTAAAAAAGAAGAAGAAGGGAGGAGATTGGTAGTAGAAGAAGAGAGGGGAAGGGGCGGGGGTGTGTGTGGGTGCGGGGGGGGGGGGGGGGGCGTATGGGTTCGTGGCGCAGTACAGTTTAACGTGTGTGGGTGGGGGGGGGGTAGCTGGCGATTGTGACAGCTCAGATTCACATGGGTATGGGGGGGCATAGTTTGGGGATGATGTCATGCAAAGGCAACCTGGGGGCTCGGGAAGTAAGAAGGAGGGGGGGCACTGAGCTTGAGCCACAGGGGCCACTCAAAGTTAACATCGCTGCGTGCATCTGGGCCAAAGCCCTTTCTTCGGGCCCAGGAGAGGCTTCCCTCCAGCACTCCTCCCACTCGCTCGTTCACAAATCAGGGCTCGCTTTAAAGCTAACAGACAAGCTAACTGCCTTTTCTGCCCAGTGTAACTGCCTGTTCATCCACGGGCCCACAATGAATCATATAACTGGATGACACAGAGCTTCAATGCAGCGTCTCTGCTTTTGCAAAGTTACCAAACAAGCTTTTCTTTCAGTGTTGACACAATACTTGTTGACATTACCTTGTTTTTGAAAAACAAAATTAATTCCATGTAGGTTTTAAATGACTCGTTTATAATTAACTATATATTTAACTATACATGTAACAGAAAAAGGTTTTGGCAATTAGTACATTACTTTCTTCATTTTGTACCTTTAAAACCTCAATTTGGCCGAACACTTTGTCTTTTCTTGAGAAGGACCACAGTAAATAATTCTTTGTTCTATTTTGTAATCCCTCTAACTTTTCATACAAATTATACGTAATAAAATATACATTTTAAGGAAGTACCTATAGTTGAATTTTACTTCCCTTTTTGTTTATTTCCAGTGCTTTAAGTGAAATGTTGTTCAAATAATCTCTTTAGCACGCTATTGCATTCTGATTGCTAATGAACAAAGATGCTTTTGCTGGGGTCTTACTCCAAGAAGGTTTGAAGCGTTGAATCTTAAAACTATGCAATTTCATGTAATTTTAGACCACTATCATTATGATAAATAACGCCCCAAAAGTGTTGAGACTACATAAATATTGATAATTAGGTATCATACCATTATTTAAATTAAACAATTCAAATGAGCTTACTTTTACTTAAAACAAATATCATGACAAACATTAAAAATAATGTTTTGAGAGATATGTCTTCCTCTTGATGTTGTGTAAGTGGGTTAGCAGTGACAAATAAATTAAAAAAACAGTGTACTTTTAAAAAAAAATATATATATTTTTTAATTACTTTCAGTGCTACGGAATTTAAAAAAAAAATCTTATTTTTTTCAGCAGCGGCTGCATACGGTTGTAAAAGTAGTTTCATTTTAGTTTGGAAAGACACATTTAAGGTAGAACACTTGAATTAACTTAGCTTAATTTTATTTTTACAACCCACCGGGGTCAGTGGAAGAAAGCCACCGGCGTGGGTCTGGATGCTGGAAGTCACATGCATGCTCATGCTCTACTGGCATGCTGTCTGCCGATGCGTCTCCTGGGACATGAACCCCTCACCCCACCCCCTCCTGGGGGACTAATTTGAGGGGAGGGCGATGTGTTTTGTTGCTTGTCAGAAACAATCACTCCCGGCCCATTACATTTACAGCACGTCGTGCTTTCAATGCCGCAACACGCTGAGCTCTGAGAGAGATAGATGGCTCTGAGAGGACCGTGGAAGGAGTCATTCATTTACTCAGAAAAAGTTGACAAACACTCCGTGAAAAGAGGCCCGAAACCGTCAAAATGCAAATGTTGCACCGTTGGTCTTTAGGAAGTCGATGGGCCAACATTAGTTTTTTGAACTAGAGTAGCTTCGGTGTGGTTTTCCCCTTCGAGATGTAAGATTAAAGAGAATAACAACTTTATTCAGCGTGCCCTCTGCCGCCCCCGCCCCTCTCTTGTCCTCTGTCCCGGCCCACCCGTCCTCTCCCTGTTCTGTTTGGGCACTGGAGGTTGTCAGTCGGGGTTTATGTCCAGTTCACTGGAGCTGAAAGAAGTCAGTTTCATGTCTTGTTATGGAACAAGACGTCTCGGCCTCTCGGGAGTGATGAGAAGTGGTCCGGGGGCGAGCCGGGAGTGGGACCATCCCCTCGGGGCGACCAGCAGTGAGGAAGTCAAAGCGCCTTTTGTGTCGCTGCGGTCGGCTGCGTGTTCGGTAATTATCCCCCTCTATACCAGCACCGACCCGGCTTCCCACCAGTGGTCCCAACCCAACCGGCCCACGGAAGAGTGCACAACACCGTGTCAACTGCGATTAACTTCTCACCGTGCTGCAGAGACAGTCTGATGGAAGGGAGGCGCAGCAGATACAGAGAGCTTCTCACGGGGTGACGAGCTGTGTATGTGACACCTGTAGAGCAGATGGATCGCAACACCTGTGACACAGCTAAAGTGAGCACACCCATCCCTCTTTTCTGCTTCTTTCTTACTCGTATTGAAGGAAAAATTCAGTACCTTCACTGAAGTAAAACTGTAAAAAGCCAGTTAGGGCCTTATGCTGGTCCCAAGACAGGAGTCTACGTCTTAAGGGTTGTGGGATAAACAATGGGAGAGGAAAGTTCTGATGAACATGATTCAGACCCATCTCTAATCTTTGCTTATTAGTTTTATCTTAGTTTTTTTTTTTATCTTGGAGGCTGCAAGCAGTTATCAAACTGAAATCATCCGAGATGTTTAGGAGAAATCTGTTTGGTGGAAACTACTGAAACTCAGACAACTGAAACAGGGGCCTAAAACAACCCTTTTGTTTAAAACGGGTCATAAGTAAAAAAGGACAGTACTTCTCTCATGAAAATGCATTTGTTGTTCATATTCAACAGCCTTAAACCTAATAAATATGTGTTAATAGCTTTAACAAACTACCTAAATATGACCAATAAAGCTGATTCTTATTCGGATCTTATTTTCAGCATCACCATCTTCATTTTCCTCACTGATCACAGTCATCATCCTTTTCTGCATTCTCAACCTCATCAGCGGCATCCTCACTCCAATATATCACCATCATCTTCATCAGCATCTATATACTTAATATCATCATGATGATGGCATCACCGTCATTCTAAGCAAAACTTGATCATAGTAATATTCTTCTTCTTCCCCATCACCAGCACTTCCAACGTTCTACATACGTATTACTCACAATAACTGTCCAACTGTTAGCCTCATCACAATCTTCATCATCCTCGTCATGCAGTCTGAAGGTTTGTTGCCTACAGCGATCTCCATAAAATGAAAATAAACTGCTTATTATTAAAACAGAAGTGTTTGTCAATACCTTTCCCCCCAGAAAACCCCCACTAACAATTCATTTGTGGGAAGCAAACTGAGTTGCATCCATTTCTTCCATTAAAACTCCCTCATTTTAACCCAGCTCAGCTCAGTCCTTTTGAAAGGCGCAGAATAGGTCTCCCTTGATCTGCATCAATTGTCATCCCCGAAGGCTCAGGGGCACTTCGGCGGCCAGTATAGCGGCCGAAGTCAGGGCTAATCCCCGGAGAGGGGAGAATCACGGGAGAGGAGAAAAGCAACAATAACCAAGTCAAGCGTATAAAATGAAAGCGAAATCTCTATTATCACTCCCTGCAATTCCCAGCAAAGTGGTGAAAATCAGGGTTAGTTTGTGATTCGAGTCAGACGCGGAGGGAAGAATATGGGGGTCCCCCCGGGTTGGGAGACTCACACGACGAAAAGGGCAATATTCTGGAGAAAAGGGGAAGAAGAAAGCCCCTCTCCCATCCCGACATAACCATTAAATGCAGTCTGACTTTATGTTGTATAGAGAGGGGGGAACAAGAAAGGAGGCACAGTTCTCCGATGAAAGAATGAGGTTTTTGGCGGATTAGGGACGGCCCGAAGGATGAAGAATAACTTCTGCATAACTTTACAGCTTGCCTATTTTATCTCCCCACGCCAAGAGCCAAGTTTAAGGCTCAACCGGTTTGCGTTAACCCCTTTGTGATTGTCCAGTTAGAAACTTTCACATGGAAGGAAAGGAATTAAATCTCAATCTCAGATCCCAAAATTCAACAAACTTTACCGTATAGCCTCTTTTTGGGCTAAAAAAACACACAAAAAAACAGTTTTTCCTATGGTTGTAAAATATTTGACGATACCCAATGGTATGAATCTAATTTATACTTTTTGTATTGCTCATAGTTCTTCATAAGCTCTTAAATTCTATATTAAATGCAATACTTTAACTTGTATATGAACTGTTTTTTCTTTATTTTTCTTTATTTATTTTGTACGTTTATCTGAGAATAATTCCCGTGCTCTTTTTTAATGGTCAAATGAATGATTGATATTTAGGCATACCAAGATCTACAGTTAGTTAGTTGTTGATTTTTTCCATTTCCCTAAGTTATAAGATACTTTCTTTTGACCATTATTTTCATTGCATGGTCATGCTGTATATGGTGGCAAAATCATGACGAGCCTCTTGGACTGCGTCTTGCCTCCGTCTCTGAAGGGCTCTCATCATCACCGTCTCTAATTTATGGGCCTAATTAGTGATTTTTGTCCTCTTGGTTTTGCTATCTATCACATGCTAATGAAGACATTTTCTGCCATCTGACAATAACGGTCATCTCAAATAATAATGATATGCCGATTATACTTGATGCTCTGCTGATTAGCCCGCAGACGAAAGACATCCAAAACTTAGTGAATAATGTGAGTGCAGACTCACTATACATTTTATTTGCATCGGATATTGATACTAATGCTTATTTGGACGATTAAACCAACAATCACTTTACTAAAAATACTATACTCAAACTATAAAATACATGTTTGTATTGTATTCTTTGTGTAAAGAAAGAAAAGCAGTATCGTTAGGGTAATTTATTCTCTCCGAGAACTAGGCTAGAATATGACTAATAAAGGAAAGGGAAACATCTGAACAATTATGTGATCCCTGGACAGGAGAAGGAGAGCTAATAGTGCCACGTGCAGTGAGAGGAGCATTAGAGGCCAGAATCCATATTTACCACTCGAGTTGTGCGCAGGCATCAGAATAGGCCGCTAATGCCGAGCGCTTTCTCTCCCCCCTTATTTTCATTAGGCTCTGATGACTGAGGAATTGATGCGGCCTGCAAGTTATCAAGAGCCACTAATTTCACATTAACGACCATTGACTGCAGTTGCTTGATTCGAGAGGGTTTTTGACAATTATCACAATCAGGATTGGAGCCCAAATCGTTTATCTTGACTTTGTGATTATTTTCCCCGAGCCGAGCGCACATTGCAAAATTGTATGGTGTCAAAAACCCCTAAATAATGAGGAGACCAGAAGGAGCGGCTATCGCTTTCCAACTCACACGCACGTGGTCGCACGCACACTCCTTATACAAAATGTAGGCAGAGACCTATACTATGTATGTGTGAACAGCTTCAATTCGTCCTTTTCTTTTATGATTCACTTGTATTAGACATCAATACTGTAGTTTATATCATTTACATAGGCCTAAATAAATATTCTTATAATTTTATTTTTAATCAGCTAGAAAGTGTTTTTTTTTGTTGTCAATGAAAAATATGTTGTCTTCACAGTTTAAGTAACCAAAGTATTATA
The DNA here is from genome assembly GCF_949316345.1 of Pungitius pungitius. NCBI lineage: Eukaryota > Metazoa > Chordata > Actinopteri > Perciformes > Gasterosteidae > Pungitius > Pungitius pungitius. The sequence goes on from NC_084919.1 coordinate 9,731,713, forward strand.
CATAATAGTCTTTGTGAGAGAAAATTTAGGATTGGAGTGAACTTATATATGTATTTCTAATGTGAAGTCACAGTTGCATTTACTCCGTAAAGATAATTTAGTCTCGCGAGATTTAGGAACGTCACATGATCACGTTGGGAGACAACAAGGAAGTCATGGGTTGTGTACGGTGAAAGAGGAACAGATCCCTTAATCTCCGTTTTCGACGATGTCTCTTTACAAAAACAGCTCGTTTTGGGGTTTGCTAGTGTTAATATGCATCTATACTCTCGTGTCTAGTGGCGAAGAAAACTTCCCCGCGACAGATTCAACGGACACCATGAGACAAACTCCGTCTTTCAGCCCTGCTGCTGCTGCTGTTGTCATGGGCGACTCGCCAGTCTTTAAACCCGGTGTGGAGTCTCTATTCTCCCTCAATCTATTCCCAGAAGACCTGGAGATCACCAAATACTGCAGCGAGCTGCTCCTAATTTTCGGCCAGAGATATGTCGCCTACGTCAACTGCCTGGTGACTGCTGCCCGGCCCGTTCAGGTCTGCCAGAAGTGTTACTCCAGCTACGGAAGCCTCGTTGACACCTACGTCAACATCTCGTCAGACCAGGTGTGTTCACAGTTACAAAGTTCTTGTTCTGGGGTTTTTTAGTTTACGAATAAACCGTCTGCCCGGGTGAAGGGGACAAGCCTGTATTGGGATCTCTCAAGAGTCACGGGTCTTGTGACTTGCGACTGGCTGCTGGTGACAAATTAGAGGAAACGCGAATTCTTCTGCATGACTTGCCTTCAATAGCAAGCCGAGGGACACATTCTGTTTTAGCTGATCTGACCAAAGGGAATCCAGACATCCGAGGGATCTGTCCTGATGAATTGTGCCTGTGTGTCCCCAGATGGGTCCTGGTAATGACAGCTGCCGGGACAGCCTCCTGCGTAGTGACCGGCTGATGCTGGTTTACCTGCTGTACAGCAACATGGAGGACCTTTGGTCAAAGTCTGACTGTGACAGTGAGTCCTCTGCATTTACTTGGATGTCTCTTAATGACGGTGGTTTCTATGCGTGTAATTGGGATCTTCTGCCTTTGTCCAAGCTTCTGACTCACACACACTTACGGGTATGTGTTTGACCACAAAGGTCAGAGTGCAGGGTCAAGTAGAGGCAGCATTCAGTTCACTTCAGTGATTTGGGTTTTAATTAGAGCGGGCACTGCATGTGGAAACCGAGATCGGACATTTCTATAGACCTTTGGCCCATTATCTGTCCAGTATCCCCCATAAGAGCTTGTGACTGTGTGTGGTTTGTTACAATTATTTTCATTATTTATTAATTGATTATTCCTGTGGTTAATAGACTTTTATTAAATATCTACAGTCAACTTTCCCAAAGCCCGGGTGATGTCATCAATAGCTTGTTCTATATCTCATATATTAATACCTTTTGAATTAACACTCTGGTTAATTCAAAGTATTGCGTTTACCATCACATGCAACAAAGAAATAAATCCTCACAAACGACAAGGTGGAATCTTTTAAGCAAACCTGTGTTATAAATAATGGTGTTTAATAACCTCATTTACTAATTATTTCAATGTAAGATTGTTTATGCAGACGTTTTCTTTGCTGACATTAAACAATAACCAAAGACTTATCCAACAATTGTAATGTTAAACTTGTTTCAAATCTTTGATGAAATAGGGGGATGTCATTTATTTGTTATGAAGATGAAACCATTATCTGATTTCATTGGTCCACTTCTGTTGAGTAAATCGACCTCACTGATGTACTTACTTCCTGTTGTGTAGAGTGTATCACTAAAGGATTCGGGAGCCCAACCAATGACACGCTGTACTTCATGAACACTCACAACCAAACTGTCACCTGCTTCAATAAATATCAACAGGTACGCCATAAGTTAGACGACGATTGATCTCTGACCCTTTGTTCTTTATGAGTTTATGTTCGGAAGTTAAAAAGAGGTCTGCCTTTTGCAGGGGAACTATACCGAGCTATGCAAAGACTGTAAGAGCTCATACAAAAGCCTGAATGAGCTGTACAGCAGGATGGAGACCAACCAGACTATGTGCATTGACATAGAGGATACGGTATGTATGTCCAGGATTTATAGAACTCCTCTTTAAATGAGCAGCATAATAGCTGCAACCTAAAGTACAATCGTATGGTTCCACACGTGCTTTAAACTTGTGTCGAGAATAATTCAGGGAATGCATGTGTCATGCCCGACAATGTGTTTAAAAGGAAGGACAAAAAAGTCAGAGACAGGAAGTGGGATTTTCTTGGACCTTTTTCAACTGTCAGAGCAGATGTTTTAGCCTTGATTATGAAATGACATACAATTTTGAAAATACATTTCACTTTGGTCTTCCAATATCTCAATGGGTGCTTATTTGATATTAGAGGGCGTTGATGAAAAAAAAAAAACCTGACAGAAATGGAAAATATAGCTTGGATCTTTGATTCAGGAATTTGATTTGAAATGCGAGATAATAAACAACAATCTGAAAACTAATTTCCTTTTTAAATGACTGAAAGATGTTTGTTGTGGTTCGTGGTCTGCTATTCTTTCAATAAGATTGGAAGCATGTAAAATCCCTGAGTACAGTAAACATTTGAGAGTCGAATTAATAGCGTCCTATAATTATGTGCTCAACTGAAGCTTGTGTTGCATTTGGCACTTTGCCTCGTTTCAGATGAATATGACTCGCAGACTGTGGAGTAGGAAATACAATTGTTCCTTCCCCCGCGAGGAGACGGTGCCTGTCATCGCCGTGTCCAGCTTCATGCTCTTTCTGCCCATCATCTTCTACTTGAGCAGCTTCCTTCACTCTGAACAAAAGAAACGCAAGCTCATACACCGTGAGTAACCAGCTTAATTCACTCTTTGTCGCACGGAGAGATTTTTTGACAGGGTTTTTGAGGGGTTTGGGGTCTTTGTGGAGGAAGGGGGGGTTGACTGACTGATACAGGGGGTTTGGTGGTAAGGAGGTAGTTACAGGTTGATAAAAAAAATAAATTCAAAGAGATTTGTTTTTAAGAGAACAAGGTAACTTGTAATGTTGGAATTATAGCAAAACATTAAAGTTATTCAGGCCTGCCGTATAGATGTCATGTACAGATGCTGCTTATTTTAAATGAATTGCTAATTTGAATAAATTTGGAGTTGAAATAGGTTTCATGAAGTCAAATAGAGATAAATAAGTAGAATAAACCTGAAACATATTAATGAATTAATTACTGATAATCTAAATATTGTGGCGAACACAGCTCACTGGGATCATCCTCCCATCAAACCTAACAGTGTAACATACTGTATGGACTCATTTTCCAACATCTCCATGACTTTGTATCCTCACGACTGCTTCCCGTCTATCGGCTAACTTCAGTTCAGACGATTCCCTCTTCATTCATTCATCACACGTCTCTGTTCTGGGTACGAGTCATTGGATGGCAATTCCCTCTTAAACCTGTTATTTTTTTATTTTACATTATTTTACAAAAGGACTACAAATTCTCTGTGGTGCAGGCTTCCTGTTTTTCTCTTTGTGGGGAAATGTTTATGCCTTGTCTATGACAAGAGACTTTATCTGTTCAGTTGTACGCCTGCCTTGGCGGTTTATTGCTTTTGAATGCAATACTTGAGGAACACCGCACGCATTTTCCTCTAAATTGACCCAAACGTCCACCTGGACTCAAGGAGGAATTGATTTCTTTTTTTTTTATGTAAGGGGTCACTGTGAACTCATATCTGTTCAAGTCTTGTGAATGTGAATTTGAGGGAATTTCTTCAAATTCAGCACAAACACGTTGTTGGCCATGACTCACTACCTCGTATCCTAATTATGAAATTGAATAAAATTCTCCCATAAATGGAGCGGATCAGGAAGCTTTATTTGTTAATTACGGGATAATGACTTTTCAAGAAGTCACAATGTTCTTGAACAAGGAACCTTGATTTATCTTCAGCTCTTCAAGATTCCTATGACTTTATTATTTTCCTACAGGTTGATTATTTATTTATCTTTAACTAATTAACGCACATTTAAAAAAAAGAAAAATCTTGCAGTTTAATTTCAACAAATTGTATTTAACTGTATTTTTTTTCTTCTCATTTTCAGCCAAAAGGGCAAAGTCATACTCCAGTCTGATGAACATTCAGAGCAAATTGAGCTGAAGAGGAGACCGGTGATGAAGACTAAACTCAGAAGGTACATCACGGGAGAAGATTGGACTCCTCACCATCTTGTGCGGGAGGTTTGAACTTAGCAGACTCAACAGCAGCATCCTGTTTGTTTCTAGAGCCTGTGATGAGTATTCAGAGAACTTCAAGAGGCTAGATACGAGGAGTAAATGCTCTGGGCACCTTTTTTATTTTTTGTGCATACCTGTGCCTTCACTTTCTCAAACAATCTCTTCACAACATGTCAAACAATGTGTTTAAAACAGAAAACAAAACCCTGCATTATAAATATCTTTAAAACCCAGCAAAATTAATGAATGACATGATGAGCTTTAATTTGTGAATTTATTTTGATCCATATTAAAGGAGCTGTTTGTTTGAGTCAAATCATATCTAACATCATAAACCACCGATCAGATTATTCTTCATCTTGCTGCACAGATGCACCAGCCTCTTCTTCCTTTCAACTCGTTAACAATCTTCACGTTCTACAGTGCATCCTGTAGCCTGATACACGCACAACTAGCACCACAAAAAATGAGTGGCTTGTGCGTGCAGGAGTGAGTGTGTGTGAGCTCTACTTATGGGTTGAAAAAATGGGTTTTCTGTCTCTAATGTATGTCCAGAAGAGAGCTGCAGAAAAGGAAGCACTTGATGTCCATTAGTGGTGACATGGATCTGCTGTAAGAAGAGTGAGGGTGCACATCAGTGGGGCGGGGGGAGTAGATAAAGACATTACACACATAATATTAGCACACTCCAGAGTACCACACTGGGATGTTACCTGTTATCCAGTCAGAGTTTTTTTGTGGCTGCATAAAGCTTTTAATGTGCTTTGTTGTCGTTTTCCACTGATGTTTAACTTAATTTGTTAAAAGGCTTCTGACCGCTCATGAGAGCGAAGTCTAATTTATGTCTCCTGAGTGTTCAATTGAATCATCCTATTAAACAGGATTTTGCTGTGTAGTAATGTAAACCTTAATTTTGAATGCATAAGCCTAAATAAATACTTTTACGTCAGAAGACACTTGCATGTGCTGTAATTTAACCATGTCGACTCCTTTCTGCGGTTCAATTGAATTAGTGGTGAAAAGACTTGATGAGGTAAAATATCACATTGTACATTACTACCATTGCATATGACAACTTAAGCTACATTTCAGATCAACATTTGTACAAATTATGACGTCACTGAACATAGAATGCAATTTAATGAAATGACCCCCAACCTTCTATACATTTGAAATAATGTGAACTTCACTCACTTTTACTTTCATATTATATTTATAGTTATAGGGGCCGATCTGCACAATTATCACTTCTCCTTTTTATACTTTGAAATAGTAATTTCATTTATTTAATACTAAATAAATACCTTTTCTCTTTACTGTTCCATACTTGTAGGGTACAAATATTCCTGCATTTATACCCCTAAAAGGCCCATGTGTTGAGGTTAAATCTGTTTTTTTTTCACACAGTACGGGCCCTTGTTCTCCGGTTACATGGCGGTTGCAGGTTTTTCCCCCTCCGTCATTAGCAGCTAATCTAGATGTGGGATAAAGATACTTGGCCAAATAATCGCAGCAACGCATCCGCTAAACTCCTTTTGGCTTTTTGGTCTTGTGGAGCGCAAGCCACCGCTGGCCATCAGCAGCTTTTTAAGAGCATTACGGAAAATGCCGAGTCATATGATCCGGTTGCGGCCAGCCGAGCGGCTAAAGACACGCGCTTTTGTCATTTGCGCGCTCCCGCCGCCCCGTTGTGGTGTGTGTTGGTCGGCTCGCGTGTGGCGCGGCCCCGCGAGCCTCCAGAATGACAGCTTTGATTCCCGTTAAGCCCTCGGTGCTTTTCTGCACCCGGACGGGTCCTTAAGCGGGGACGGCGGCTGAAAGTCATTACAAAGGGACCTGAGGGCGTCACGTGACTCCGAGAAAGAGATGGATAAAGGTGTGTGGTCACTCAACGGGGACCCAAAACCAAACTGTGTGCTACAATGAAATGTTCACACATTGGGCAGAAAGCTGTGGCCTACGTAGGCCTCGTAAGGGAAACTAAGCTATTTTATTATTATTAGGTTATAAATACTTTTGCATATAAGCAGACTATAATGAGTTGGAACCAATCTCTAACCCCGCTCCACTCTTTTTTTTCCTTTAACTTCTCCCTGCATATTGATGTGTAAAATTCGTCACAGAAGCCCGCTGAAGAGAGCAGAGTGCTTGTTGTGCACCACTGTCACTTATAGCCAATCGTGGATCAATATGCAACCAACACAAGCGTGGTGTGGGAACTTGATACAGAAAAGTGAGGGGCATGTTGTGTCTAGAGAGCTATAGCTAGGATTTAGAAGATAGGAACATTTGTATATCGGCTGGGATTTTACAAAAAATCAAATGTTACCTCTAAAATCAAATGTAGCAGCATCTTAAAGAACTCAAGTTCCGCCAGAGTGCACTGTGTAAATGTACTGCTTTCAGCTGAGGCGTATCTCAACTTTACATATAGAATAGTTCACCCAAAACCTTCCTCAGACCATGTCTGATGAGAAATAAGGACTGAGACAATGGCGAGTGGGCATCGCCTGATATAATACACCTTGATATAATTGTATTTACTACAACTCTCTCTATGTGTAAAGGTTTAAGTTGGGCATCCGAGCACGGGGAGAAGCTGCGTGCCTGTTCGCTGCTCCTGTTGATGGCTGAACATGCTTCCCTTTGCACGAGTCACCTTGAGATGAGGCCGGTCCGTTTTTCTATTTGATAGAGGAGCGCGGTGGGGGGGGACACTCGTCATGTTGTTCCTGAATCTGGCCTTCTCTTGTATATTAAATATAATTCCTGCTAAATGCATGATTTGTTCTTTGACAAGGTCACGGCCTCCGCTGGCCTCTGAATTATTTTCTCTCCTCCGCTGCCGCCCCCCACTCTTCGGTATTCTGTCCGGTACACCTTGTCTTAGGTCTCATTCGTTATTGCAATATTAAGAAGCTGTTAGTCAGGAGTTGTTATGCAACCCCCTCCTCTAAGCTGTCAGTTAGTTAACTGGCTGAAGGTCAGGCTTAGATTTTGCACCTCTCAACCCCTGAGCAATGAATATGATGCTTTGTTGAAGAAGGAGTAAACATTTGCCCCCGGGGCTTGGAATTAGCAGACACACACTCATGCAACCTCACTCCCCGAGCATATGCAGGGTGAATGGGGCTTATTATACACCTGGGAGTGGGGGTCAAAGTCTGTCAATCCCTAGCTTACGGTATTATAATAGATTACGGAATCACTCTTTAATGGCAGTCATTCAGTTTGTAATCTCCGGAGCTTGATGCGAAAGCACTCAGCGTTCCAGCTAAGGGTCTGTTGAAAATAAGGCCTTCTCCTCATTCATCCCTTACCCCCCCCACCCCCACATTTCACAAAGGTCTCATGACACAAGTCAGCTGTTGGTGACATCACAGATGCTGGATCATATGTCAGAAACCTTCGCTGGCTGACTTACATCCCTCGTGGCTCAGTAGCAACTGAGGCCACTTGAGGCCAAAGGAGCGGTGAGGTGCCCCCATGGAGGGAGGGTGGGGTGCATGAGAGAGGCCGGGGATGGTAGGGGGGCACTTCTGAGGGCAGGAACATGTGACCCATGTCAGGATTTGTTTGTCTCAACATCCAGTGGGCCCATCTTGCCATCAGCTTGAGACGACACCATTTGTGTGGAGTGTGCGGATGAATTATAAAGTCTGAATTTTAAGCGGGCGAGTGACCGGATTTGGTTTTGAACGCTGCACATGAGGCGGATACGGCTACTTCATTTGCATGTGTTTGAAATATGCATCTTGTCTAAAATAATACGTTTCAAGTCTTTTAGTTTGTGCAACCAAAGAAGAATTTTGATCACAAGGCCGTAGCGCCATCTCCAGTCAGCTGCTGAGTATAACACCCAAGGCTCATTTCACTTTTTCCCTTCAAATGATCAAAATTAAGAATGTTTTCGTGAACATTAAAGCTGTTGAATATTTAGGGCCTGAGCCGACTGAAAGTCGGGCGAAGCCCTATTGAGTTTCGAAGAATTCTTCTTATTTAATGATTGTTTTTCTTCACTGCCAAAACCTTCAATCAATATTGTGCCGTTATTAATCACATTTAAATGTATTAACTAGTCAATACCACATATACCATGTTTTGGATTGATTTTGTTAGGATTTTTTAGATGCTAAATATTTTACATAGGTTTTATTCTAACGCTACTGATATTTTGGTTTTGTGGTTATATGATTAAAAAAAAGTATGTCTTTTTAAAAGCAACCTAGCAGAGCTTATTTGAAAGGATTGTTAGTATTCAGCCAAATATGAGCTGCATGTTTGATGCTGACAAAACACTTTTCCAACCAGCTCTAAGTAAAGCTTTCTGTTGAATACATACCTCTCCTGTAGAAATGCCATGAATCAAGGACCCTTTTGATTTTAATTGCCTAAATGGTCACATAGCTCCTTGCCAATAAAATAAGTGCCCAAACTGTATGCTTGGATAAAACAGATAATATGTGTGTGGTGCAGCTCACCTCAAACCTGCCTTGGGTTGTATTAGAGAAGTTTGAAAATGCTGGTGAATGCTTGATGCTGCCACTAGATGACAGCATCAAGCAACTTACGATGTATCAATGATCCCAGACTCCGTGGTTCACTGCATTGCTGCATACTCTACTGTGAAAACTATTATCTATATGTACAATGCATATTTGCAATAGTCTATAATAAAACAAATGGAACTCCATCATTTGAAAATACATCATTTGTTGAATTATTTCATGACATTAATGAGGTTTCCTACATACGTTAAAATTACTTCGTAACGACCTACTATTCTTTGTCATTTAAATGAAAAAATATGAAATGTCTTTTGTATGACATACTCTGCACTTATACTACTTCTAAGATACTCTCCTTTTTCCTGACATACAATACATTCTGTTCTTATACCATGTATTAGATTTTTAGGAGATGCTGTACGACAACATTTTTATTAAGATGTATACTATGGAAATAACTGTCTTTTTATGAACTAAAATGTTCTGACATATATTACCAAAAACACTTTACACACTATACTGTGACTAATGAAACAGACTGCAGATGACCCGTCATAGTCAGGTCCATGGAATTCAGTTTATTTTAAATTGCAGAGAGACAAAAAAAAAAATATTGCACACATATCATACCAGATATATAAACACCAATTGTAAAAACAGGCAAGTTTAGTGCAATCGATAAGTCTGTGATCCGTGAAGACAGAATTACAAACAAGGAATTCAACACGAATGAGGTCAGGAGCAGGGAAACCTGAACAGACACGACAAACATGGAGCCCAGACCCCATTTCCCACTTATTCCAATGAAATCGTCTTTACACCATCGGTGAAGTTAAAGATATGAAGGTCGGTGATTCGGAGAGAAAGAGAAAGTCATGCTTACACACATGACCCTCGAGGTCAATTGTTACAAAGCTGCATGCATTTTGACAAGACATTTTGGTAGAAAACTGTTTTTGTTTCTTTTACGTTTCTCAAATGCAATTCACAAACAATGTATCTTATTTAAATCATATATGGCTTAATTGCTTTGATCCAAATGAAAACATTGTAACATTGAAGGATTAACCCTGTCGAATCACTTTTGGAGTCATCTCATGCGATCTCATTAGATCTGATCAGTAACAATAGTTTCTACATTATTAGTGAAGTGTGCAAAAACTGCAAGAGCTACAACAGTTTAACTTTAATCCCCTTACTGAGCATTTATGAAAAGTCAACATTAAATCAGTAGAAAGATGCATTATCTGTGTTTATTGATGTATTTGTCAACAATTATACCTCCCCATGTGGCCACCCATAAGGAGAATGTTGTATAAACACATAATAAATGATAATGTAGTAAAATATAGATGTAATAATATAAAATGTCTTCAAAAGGGAAATTATAATTGTTGACAATAACTGTACATAATAAACTCTTTAATGTCCTTATTCCTGGTCATATATATATATATATGTCATACAGCTAAATGTTATTTTATTGAATATACTGCTGGTAAATGCTCAAAAGAGGGTTTAGAGCATAGAGTTATCAAACATAATGATAATGTTGTGCCTATTATCTTAAAACAACACCAGACATTGTAGCAGTAATGGGATCTAAAGTTCAAGAGCATCACCTGAAATAAATGTCCATGCGATCTGATTTTCTTCAATGAAGGAATTAAAAGTTGAACAGACAAAGACACATTCATTGTCATATATCAGTGGTTACGACACCTTGTGAAAAACGATTGCTTTTTCTGTTAGTTGAGGGACGTGGTCCAGACCCTGAGCTTAGAGCTAGTGGTTCTCATGACGTGGAGCAAAAAGTCATTTTAGGTGGTCTCAGCCTCTCTTCACAGAGCAAAGGTGGAGGGCGGGCGGCTGCTTGTGACGATGAGGAGAAACTAATGATGTCGTACTTCCAATGCGCTCTCTCCTTCCTGTGGGTGAGACTTCCTCATCCTTCTGGTTTGTGCCTACATGCTCCTCCGAATTATCTGGCTGGCCACCCTCTTCCTCCTCCTCCTCCTCCTCCTCCTCCTCCTCCTCCTCCTCCTCCTCCTCCTCCTCCTCCTCCCTGTCCTCCCAGCAGCCTCTCAGGCCCCGAGCAGCTTCTTGACAAGGTAGCCTGGCATGCTGTAGAGGAAGAGGCCCAGCATGATGAGCAGCAGCAGGGCCAGCACCATCTTGATGATCAGCCACTTGTAGCGGTTGCACACCAGGTAGCGGATAGCTTTCAGTGGGCTCAGGAACCACAGGAAGGTAGTGTCCGGGCGACTAGGGTGGGGATTCCACAAAGGGGAAATTATTAGGTAAAGGGAAGCCAACCAGGTGGATGAGGGGGGGCGGGTTAATGAAGTTTGGGTGAGGGAGAGAAACAGGAGGAGACATGGGGAGAGAGAGAGAGAGAGAGAGAGAGAGAGAGAGAGAGCTGGCATTAGTGGTTAGTGAGACATGTTGCACCTATTTGGAGTTGTGCTTTGCAACAGCATGCTCACATTGAATGTGTTGATAAAATGTTATTAATAGTGCTGTCAAATGATTAAAATATTTAATCACATTTATGTCATAATTAGCAGATTTTTATCTCTTCTAAATGTCCCTTCCTTTATTTTTTTCCATAATTCTTTTCATTTTCATGCTCTTATCAACATGGGAAAGTGGATTGGCTTGCTTTATGCAAACGTTTTACTGAAAAACAACATTGCCAAACAGTGCGGTACAAAATAAAATTATAAAGTGCACATTTCAGGTAAACAAGGACTCAGCCCGTAGTGCAGTTAAACCATGGCTTAATATTTTAATTTTTTTGCTGTGAACAAAGCAGTCAGGCCTCTTATTTCAGAAACAATGAACCGTAAAAGTTGAAAAAGATAAGACTACTTCTTCTTTGCTTTCAAACAGACAAGCCTGTTGACATTTTCAGACAACAGTCATCCACCCCCCCCCAAAAATTTATGTTGTTTAAATGGGTTTGCATTAACGTTGATAATAACGCGTTTAACTGACAGCAGTAGTTATTTAGATTAACTTAAAAACAACTACTTATACCACCCATCCTGTATGATAAATGTGTGGATGTGGTGGCTGCCGTCTCTCAAATGGCAAAAAAACCACCCTGTGTGTTGCTTGGGCACAAAATAGTTGATACAATTGACAACAGCAAAGAGACTATTCTATTGCTTGGACAAGAGTAAACAAGAGAAAACAAAGAAGCTGAGATTTTGGCCGGACAGGAGAGGAGGAGCCACAAACACAGGAGGAGCAACGACAGGAACATCCAGGGTGCAAAGGAGCTAAATAGAGAAACAGAGACAGCGAGGAGGGGGCGGAGGCTACCAGCGCATCAGGCCCCCAGCATCTTCTTGACCAGATAGCCAGGGAGTGAGTAGAGGAAGATGCCCAGCATGAGCAGCAGCAGTATCAGCGCCAGGGCCTTGAGGATCTGCCAGCGGTAGTTGTGCCAGATGAAGTAACGAATGGACTTCAGGGGGCCCAGAAACCACATGAGACTGGTGTCCGGGCGACTTTCGCCGAGGGAGGTGGAGAGAGGGAGGGAAAGAAGGAAGGAAGGAAGGAAGGAAGGAAGGATGGAAGGAAGGAAGGAAGAAAGGAAGGAATGAAGATTGAGGGAAAAACAGGGAGAAATGGTAAGGAGAGAGGGGGAGTCGCACGCGGGGAAGGAGGGGAGGGACAGAGGAAGACAGTTGAAGAGATGGTTGGAGGAGAAACGAGTGTGAATGTGTAACAGTTGCCTTTTGACAGTGCAAAAAGCCCAAATCAAACTTTTGATCAAATATTAAAGTCCTGATTTGTAGTGATTTGGTGCAGTTGATTCGATACGATTTTTGCACTGTGATGATGGCTTTGTCCCGGGGGAGGAGGGGAGATTAAAGGGAGAGCACCACACAACCAACCAATTTCTACTGTTCAAAAAGGTGCGTGTGTTTCTGAGCGTAGTACATTCTCTGAATAAACGTCAATGTCTTACTTTGGTTTCTCCAGTGGATCCGGCTCATTTCGTCCAAGCCCTACAGGACTTTTCTCCGCCTCCTCTGCAGTCACCAGGTGAAGCTCAGCTTCAACCTTACCCTATAATGACAACGTGACACATGTGACCGATCGAAACGAATCAACCGGCTACGTGCCCTGAGCGTATTAGCGTAGTCATCGATGCTGTCTCTATAGATAGAGACAGATTAATAGGTCTCCTGTACTTTAAAGTTATTACTTGTAATGCTCTTTGTTGACTTACATTTCCCTTTGTACTGTTGATTTTAATTTAGATTAAAATGACCCCGACTGGAGGTAGCGTTCCAGCTGCTGTTATGAAAGGATTTATGAAGTCTATGGTTTCATGTGTGGTGCGGACGACTGACTAACCGTGAGCTCCATCTCATCGTTCTCATCGCGGGCCACAAAGGGCCACCAGCCCTTGACCCTCTTTTGTTTGAAGATGGAGATTGTGGGCAGCTCCTGCTCGTTCCGGATCATGGCGAGGGAGCACTGCTTGGCCGTCTTGGCCCCACGAGGGAACCGGTTCAGGTCCAGCTCAATCGCACCTACGAGTCAAACGCAAAATGTACTGGTGCATCTTTGGAAAACCAAACGGATGGTTCTGCGAATGTTGCCCTCAGGCCTCACCCAGGAAGTCGTCAGCGGAGAAGTGGTCGGCGTCCCAGACCTGCAGCGTGAGGCGAGGAGGGATCTTATATTCAGTCTCATCCCAGGAGAACATAGACTCCTTCTTGGAGATGACGATCTTCTCCTCAGCCATGAGATAATCGAAGGGGAAGACGAAGCGCCAGTTGAAGTTGCCCTCACCAGTGAGGGAGTGATAGTGCACATCTGTGTCCTGCCTGTCCTCCTGCTGTCCTTTTAGCCATCTGCAGGAAGTAGCATAGATCAGAGTTAGGTTGGATTATGCTTGGGATGACTGGATAGATTGTGGATGAGTGAATTGATTTAGTCAGTCATGCACTTCTAACTCATATTAGGAAGAAAATTGCATTTGTCTTTCGGGTACTGAATATTCATTTTGTTAATTTTAAACAAGAGCATAGGACAGGTTAAATGTACCAGTGTGCCAACAAGAGAGATGATGCCAATAGGTCATAATCAAGAACACATAATGTGGCTCCCCAAAAGCAAATCAGATTAATGTGTGTGTGCGACGATGCTAAAAAGTTGTTGAATGATACATGAAACCTGATTTGATGTTGGAGCTTCACACTATTATCAAAGCCATGCATACTCTAAGCATTTTATTTTAAAGAATATAACACTTTCATCTTTAGTGCCTGGGTGCAGACGGTCGGAGCTCTTTTCTTGACGCTGGAGTGAGATTGACTTCATAATGCGTTGCATTTAGGTGTCAGTTCCTGAAGCTGAGATCATTGAGATCACTTACTTGGACACTTAATGAAATAAGACATATATATATATATATATATATATATATATGTATATATGTCTTTCATTAAATTTGAGGGAGGTTCATGTGATAAATGAAGTAAGGAATTGATTTGCTATTCAAATTATTTTATGGGGTTCTCCTTAGAACAAGTAGAAATATCTACTGGAACCAGTCTGCAAAATGACAATGTTAACAAAAACTTTGGAGCTGTGTAGTACTACTACAATGCAGATTATTTACTGATATACATGCAAAAAGCTCCAAACCCCTTTCAAATTGAAATGACAAATATCTTGATAACCTGCATGTAAGGTGATTTAAATTAAAACCTACATTACAGGACCAAACCACAAACATTTAACAAACTTGCCTTTTGAAATTGGAGTTTGACAGAATACATCATGAAAATGATATTTTACAAAATAAAACATTGTAGTAGACTAACAAAACAAAATAATGGGTTGACAGAATAAATAATTTGATAAATCAATTAGTGGTAAGTAGTTAAAATGAAGTCATGATAATGTATATTTTCAAAAACCTATTTTTCTGTCAGACTTGAATTGCTTTATATATGAATTTGATTGAATTACTTTGCCATACATACAACAACAAGTTGTTTGTGTGGCCTGATCCTGGCTGAACTCGTCTTTCATTTGGCATTACTCCGAAGCGTGCTTTGTGGAGAGTTTAAAACAAGCAAGGTTACGTGCTGGATGGAGATTTAAGACAGGAAGTGACACAAGGGAAGAAAGAAATGACTGCTGGAGGGAGGGAGGTGGTCGTACGAGCCATGCTATGGAATCGTGTGTTTACCCCCTGACATAGATGTCAGACATCTTCTCTCCTGTCATGAAAGCATCGTCCTCTAGAATTACGTCATCAGTGTTCCAAATAACAACACGAAGCTCAAAGCTAGACAGCAGCAGAGCATCGACCAGAGGAGAGAGAGAGAGAGAGAGAGAGAGGACGACAGACAGACAGGAGACACACCACAAACACAAACAACACAAAAACGCACAAAAAAAAAATGGAAACAAAAACAAAGGAATAATGGTTAACTGCAAAAAAAAAGAAAACCCACACACGGCTCACACCCACGGGACGAGGCAACTGGGCGCCGCATCCCACTGTACCTACCCCCTGACAAATATGTCACTGGACTTTTCCCCAGTGAAGTAATCATCGTCCTCCAGTATTACTTCGTCTGTATTCCAAATAATCACCCTGAGCTCATATCTGGTAAGGGGGGGAGGAAGGAACACACAGTTGGACTTGTATTGGACAATAAACGGAGAGCTAACTAGTTTAACACACTCACCGTTACTTAAGCTGGGGATAAAACTATGCATTCTGTTGGAAAAACTGAACTTCAGACGCTTCACAATGCAATTAGCAAATGTCTTTCCCATCAAATCTGCGTTGGATAAACAGTTATTCACAGTGAAGTCCGTCTTATTCGCTCCGGTCTGGGCGTACCTCTTTGGTTTCCGCGGTGCCGTGTCAATCGCAGGCCCCGGAGCCGGCATGTCCATTGGAAACATATCCACCCACATCTCAATGCGGCCCTTCGAACGCACACAGAAGCAAAATGCAGTCCAGGCCCCCGACTTCAATCTGCGTGGCGGCCCGCGGAGGAGCGCGTGAGTCTCTCTCTCCCACCTGCTCGATGCCGGGTTTGTCCGGGTTCAGCAGGGGTCTGGTCTCCACGTGTTCAGGGACCAGCTTACAGCCCACCCTCGGGATCTCCTCCCAGTGGGTCAGCACCGTCAGGGCCAAATGCTCCTCCGTCTGCTTCTTCAGACCTGGGAGGACGACACAAACACAAGGGACTGCGGATCGCTTATGTCGGACAATTTGGACATTTATTTCCAAAACCAAAAGTCATAAGCTGTGTGTGCATTTGAACTCTTTCTACTCTGCTCTGATTATAGCATTGAAATCAAGAGAAATTGGTTTGATTATCTAAGAGTCATTGATTTTTTAAGCAGATATTAGCAGGGCAGATTAAAATAAGAAAAATCAAAGAAAACAATTCTTTTACAACCCCCCCCCCCCCCAAATATTACAGTAAATATTCTCCTTATTAATCAATAGATAGTGATGTCATAGTTTTAGAGAGAAACATGCAGCCATACCATTTTCATCCTCAATCTCTGTAGGTCCCTGGAATACTCGATTGGCCACTTTAATTCGGCCTCCGGGCCCGTAATGAGGTCCGTCGATCTTGCCGTCCTTGCAGAGCTTCGCCAAAATCTGACTGGGCTTCAATGGGTCACGCCAAACATTGTATCCATGGCTGACAGGGATGGATAATAAAGAAGCAATTGAACTTTACAGAAGTTATTACTATTATTTATAAAACTTTTATCTTGGGAAAGAGAACGAACACTAAATAAAGACGGGTGGGGTTGTAACTAAAACATATCAAAGATAAAAGACAAGGATGCTCACACAGAGTAGTTGGATGAAATGCCACAGGTGGCTCTGTATTTGCTGTAAAAACGATTCTCCAAGTCGATCTTTGTCTCTCCGATCAGGTCGTCAGTGCCGACCAGGTCCCAGTCGTACACGGACACCGTTAGCATGGACTCCATGGGGAACGTGGCCTCGATGTCAAACGACCTTAGCACAGACAAGTACAGGGTGAACAGATGGGAGCAGGAGATGTGCGCCGGAGCAACATGCCGCCAGCCGGCCATCAACCTACTTGCCAAACACGGGATTGAGCTGTTTGGAGATGTAGTTCTCTTTGTCCTTGACCTCCGACTTGCCCAGCTTGATGACAACGTATGGATCGGCCTTCCCGTTGATATCAGCAGGATGGAGATCTGTTGCCTGGAGGAAAACGCAAAAACGGACGGAATCCGATTGATGTTGGGGACGTTTTTCGGTTGCCGTATTGGCTCAAGTGACGTGGATGTCACTCACCCTGACCACGTAGACACGGACAAGCACGCCGATCGGATCGTTGTGGGGGATGCTCTGGAACATGCCCATATTAGGATCGAACCCTGCCTCCCTTGTGATTTCCTCGGACACAGGTAGCTTGTACATACATAGGGATCCCTGGGGCAGAATAGAAATGAACAGGGTCAAAGACGAGTGTGCCACGACATATTTTTTTTTTTTTTTTTCACACCTTGAATCTGCCAACAATGCGGTCGTCATCCAGAGCTTGTTCGTCGTCGTCCCCAGCTTTTCCTCTGTACAGGTTGAAAGTGTGAAGCCAGTCTTCAAAGTTTCCATACTCACTTTCCAGCTCCTTGTTGTACACCTGCAAAGGTAAACAAACACACACCGAGCGCCCGGTCTCTCCGGATGTCCCATAAGGTGCGTCGCTCCATTCTTTTGTCAGCGTGGGAATGACACACTCACCACCAGCTCGTCCACTTTGGCTCGGACGGGTCGCCTGTCAGAGGCGTCCGCTGCCTTCTTCCTGTCCTTGGAGCTTTTCTTCTCTCTGCTCTTTTCCTTTGCCCTGGACCCTTTGAGAAGAAGGTCGTCGTGTGTGATATCTGGTTGGAGAGGTGAAAGTGGAGGTGGGTTGGAGTCACGAGGAAGGGTTTGCACGCCCGACGTGTTTATCCGGTATAAAAGGACATGACAAACTTAACCCATTAGTAAAGGACCTCAAAACGCTGCCAGTCAGCTGCCATGTATATAAATGTATATAAGACATGTTTGTGAAAATGTTGTTTAAATTGGTGTGCATGAGCCAGCTTTCATACTGTGTACTGCATGGACGGGAGGTCATGCTGATGAAGGAAGTGGTCACGAATGCAATGATTGACGCAAGTTCAAAGCATGGATGAAGGTTGAATCCACTGCAGCAAAGAGACGAAGAGCAGGAAGCACATTATAATGATTCCGTGTGACTTAAAAACCCTGCATCATTCACCACAGCCTATACAATAATTCTGGAGGGAGTAAGGAAATCAGTATTGGTATTGGAATGGTCACAGAATTCATGCCATCTCTCCAATTTGTATGACATACAGAATATTAGCAGGATTTAAGAAGTTGGCTGAAGGTGTACTTGAAATGTTGCGTTCACAAGAAACCCGCAAAGCACACTGGTTCCATGCAGGGGTATAGAAATGTAAAATGAATTGTTGCTGGTCATATATCGTTAGTATAAAATGTTACAGTTCGTTAGTATACTGTATGGACATGAGTATTAAAAACTACTATGACACACTCACTCATTACAGTGCTGTGTAATTTACAGTAACTAGGGAGCAACTGTACTTCCTTCATCTTGAGGCTTATCAACTCAAAATGAATAAACAACTGAAAATCATTCTTCAAAAAGTCAATATTTGCGACATATCCCTTCAAAAGTAATGAAAGCCTCAGACATTTGGGCACGCGGGGAGGCAGCCAATACCTGCTGCCTCTGCTGCTATCTCCAGGTCCTCGCGCTCCTCCGCCTCTGCCTGAGCGGCGTCCTGGGCTCTGAGGGTCTGGAAGACCAGGCATAGAAACTTGTGAGGGCCGTAACAAACTGTGCGTGGACGTAAATAAAATACACGAGAATAGAGTAGACGAACCTCCTTCAGTGTCTCTATCGAAGCAAAATATTTGGACCACCAGTCAAGCATCCTCTCATCGGTCTCCTCTTCTTCCTCTACTCCTCCCTTCTTCTTTTTCTTCTTCTTCTTTTTGTCTCTGTCACTCTCCTCCTCGGTCTGTTGGAGCGGTTCACAAACATTAAGCGAAGCGGCAGCGGCTCCGCTCGAGTGCAAATGGAGGCACGCGAACGGTCACTTACCATGTCAACTTTTACAACAGCGTCAGACGTCTATGATGGGAGGCGTTACACATAAAACAACACAAGGGTTAATACACACGACGGAGGATGCAGGTAGGAACAGCACACGTACACACTAGGCAGGTAAAGAGGACTGGACACAAGCAGCGCTCTAATTGACACGTGTGCACACACAGAAACTAGAAGGTCTCTACAGCGCGCAAACTCAAAGACGTTCTTACGGCGTCCAACTTGACCACCGTGTCCATCTTTCGGACCAGATGCTCCGCGTCCATGTTGACGAGGATGTCACCTGCCGGGCGAGAGAAGGTGCGGGAGGAGAGGCTGGGTGAGGAGCGAGGCTGGGAGCCGCCATTGGTAAGGACCATGTAGCCATTCATTAGCTTAGCTGGAGCGGGGCCCGAGGGGGGACAGGAGGACAGGACGTGCGAGAGAAGGAAGGGACACGACAGGTGGAAGGGAAGGACAGGAAAGAAAAGCGGTCAGGGCAGAAAGCGAGAAGAGACATCGGCACAGTTAATAAAGAATGAACATTCATTCTTTAGTGACCGGAGAGCGGAATCAGAAATACTTCAATTGAATTCTTAAAGTTTGTTTTAACCTTCCTTGATGTAGAATATAGTGTTATCCTCTAAATCATTAAAGCTAACCCACATTCCAAAAAGGTTAATACAAACAAACAACAAATACATATTTTTTAATAGGACCACCAGATATTTTTTAAGAAACAAAGGAAACCCAGAAATGTCAAAAAAGGGAACAACATGATGCACTACTTTTCTGCTAGTTTATAATTCAAATATATAGAGATTAGAAATCAATTCACAGTTAAAAAGCTCCACACTAAAAGTGATTCAGAATATGTCAATAACAGAAACACAATGCTTCACTTGGGGGTTAACACCTGCAGTGGCCCAGTTGTTGGAGGCCTTGTCTGGGGTGGTGTAGATGAAACGTCTCAGGCTGCTCACAGCGTGGGACCCAACCAGGATATAACGGCCAAATGCCCGGCAGTCCACCACCCGGATGTTGAGAGGAGGGTGGAGGAGCTCATTCTCTGGAAGGTCCTGGGGACACAGTGAGGACGTTGCGTTGTTGAGGTTGTATTATTCCTGCAGCAGGTCACACTGTGTGTTGCAGTGAAGCCGACTGACTTACCACTTCAAACCATTTGACCAGCGTGCTGAAGTTTGGGTTTTTCTTGTAGTTCTGGATGAGGACAGACTGCACACCTCGACCTGCGCACTCTATGTCCACACGAGGGCGATCCACCTGAGCCAGGTTGATCCTCTTCAAGTCCCTTAAGCCCCAGAACAAGACCTGACAGGGAGGAGAGGAAAAAAAAAAGCATTAGACCGAAGGAGAATTCAAAAAAAGAGATCATCTGGTGGGTAAAATCTTGCCTCTATGCGGTAGCGACTCAGGATCGGTCGGATGCCCATCGGCACCGGCAGAATGGGTCCGCGCTCAGAGTCCGTCGGCCCTTCAAGTGGGGGAAGGTCGGCCCTCCCCCCTTGACCGATCTAAAGAGAGCAGACGTACAGTAAAAGGATGCAATGCTTCTGTGCTTACTGTATTGATACCCATACCAGTTTTCTTTATTACAGTCCTAACATTTGTATTCATTCTGTCTTTTCTTATTGTTTAAACTTGCAGAGGAGGCAGAGGGTAATGTCATGTTGGTAGAGATAAACGTTTTTATAGTACAAACCCCCGATGGAGTAACCAGAGTGAGAGAAAGTGGGACGAAAGGAGGGAAGAAAAGAGCACCTTTATTTGAGGAACAGCAAAGTTATGGACAGCGATCAGAGCTCGCCTAATCGCCTCGACATCGAAAGGTATCTGTAGGCGGCAGGAAGAGGAACAGGAAGGAAGAAAGAGGCAAATGGATATTTCAAAGGAGAAAAAAGGTGAAAAGTTAGTCTAAGGAGGAGGGAGGTGACATAGGCGGCAGAGGAATTTTATTTAGATGAAAATATTTAAAGGAAGAATGTGAGTCAAAATATTAAACTGTTGAACTCTAATGTCTCATTTTCATTTTCAGAGCTGAATTCATCTTTAATAGGACGGGATGGTAGGACGGTGGGTGTGTGTGGGTCCCTGTGCTGTGTGAATAGTGCAATCATGTGGATAAATATTTTTTGTCAGTGTATGTGTGCGCTTGCATGTGTGGAAGCATTCACTCGTGTGTGTGTGCGTGTGTGTGTGTATGTGTGTGTGTCGTTTCGTCACCTGCAGAAGCTCAAACGCGGCCAGCAGTTCCCCAGCAGCGTGGTTCCCTCTGTAGATCTGGTAGTACTCCAGCTGGGGCGGGAACCTCGGGGGCCCGTAGTGCTCGTCACACATCTTGATGGTGGGCTTCGCAAACGTGCGACCTATGAACTCTGCCTTGCCCTGGAGACACCATTGTGACAGCAGGGCAGCCAAGACAGTCAAGGGGGCAAGGGAAGGGATGTTAAAAAGGGTGAGGAAAGTGTAGTTTCCATGGCAGCCACTTGGGGTCAGTATTGGTCAAAGGGGTGGAGGGTTTAAAAAATGGGAAATTTGAGAGGGAAAGCTTGCGGCAAAAACTATGTCTTATATAACCCAACCAAAATCAATAACTAAATATTACAGTGTACAAAAAGAGGCGTGCTCCTTGAATAGATATCTACATCAGCATTTTCTCGTCTAGGTTTTGCGGTTGGGTGTTGTGGGGGAGGTTTCCCAGACCTCACCACCGCCACTACTGCACAAGCATTAATGCTCCTGCAGCCACTGCTGCTACAAAGTCAGAGAGGCAAAATGGAGGGGATACATGCAAGTTTGTTCCAGAGCTCATCAGCAGCTAGATGAACCTGACAGCACATGCCACAACAACAACAACAACAAGTAGCTGTTACAACATCCAATGCGACGCAGTACTACATGCTTTCACACTCTGTTTAGCGAGCGCAGCGTGAGCAAGGCCAGGGACCAGGTGAAGGACGGCGTGGATTGAAACAAAGGTGCACAGACAAGTCAGCACATGAGGGAAGCAGAAGCAGAGCACTTTAAGTCTCCTTTGCTCAAAGTGAATGCTTTTAAAGATGCTTAACAAGCATTGAGACATCTACTAATCGCTCTCCAAATGATCCATCTATTCGTTTTGGATAGAGTGAGATCCTACCACGGTGTCCTGGTCAAAGATTTCAACTACAATGATCGGAGGGTCATCTCTCAGCTCGCTGGCCTCTCCGAAGAGCTCCACATCGTCAAACACCAGCAGCTGGTCCCACGTCGGGCAAAGCGTCTCGCTCAGGATCTGCAGCACACACGTCAAGTCAAATAAGCTTTGATTGACACACGTGGACCCATCACATCACGCAGAGTGAAGCCTGCATGTAACCCATCAGCTCCTGGGAAGTTTGGGTGTCCAAGTCACTACCGCCGATGTCAACTCTGTTAACACGTAACCAATAATCAATGGTCCAGCTTGTGAGCCTACCTCGGTGACCTGGCTGTGTGTGGAGAAGAAGACTCGGGCGAAGGGATCCGACAGGCCGCTGTTGTCCGCAGCAAACAGACTGCGAGCCTGGTACATGTGTGCTCTGAGCTGAAACACCTGCTTCACTGAGGGGCGAACACCACATTTACGCATAGTCAGAAGCCTTTGAGAACATATAGACATTAGAAAAGTGAAACACAAAGTGGGGGCAAATGATGGGAGTCAAGTGTTGACTTCTGAGTGAATTTGTTTTTGTGTGTTTTGCCTCAAATATAAGTAAGTAAGTATAAATACTTCAAAAAAAATGATGGTTTCAAACGTGCTTACTGTTGTAGACAAGGCTAACGGGGGGCACGGAGTGAAGGCCGTGGCTCATTTTAGCAGATTTGATCTCTTCGAAACCATTAGGCAGACCACAGAGAAAGTCCTTCCTTTGTTTGTTGAGGCCGAGCCACAGATACAACTCCAGCTTGGACTGAACTGTCCAGCCTGCAGGACCAAACCCCTTTTTACCAGGCAGCTGTGGGCACAGAATAAATACAGGAAACTACATATCACAGTACATTGTTTCTTGTGTATCACCACATTGACTCAATCATCATCATGCAGACAATGTTGGAGAAAGATTTTACGGTGGTTGAAAGTGAGGAAAGTGTGTTTTATGGACCAACAGTGTTTGACAGAGACAGACGAGGATTGCACCTTGAGGAAGACGGCTTTGACTTTGCCGCAGTCTTTTCCCGTTTCCTCGTCCACTATGGAGTAGAGGATGTCTTTGGAAGGAACCCGGGCGTAGGCCACGCGCTTGTTGTTGCTCATCATCCAGATGAAAACATCTGGGATGCTGTGCTGAGGCTGGACCAGATCAATAAAAAGGATCGATTGACAGATGATCGAAGACTTATTCTGGATTCCCAGCGGAATTTTAGTGACTTATTATTAATAGCTCTGAGTACTCATTTATTGCTCATTCTGGGTCCGTTGAGGTGAGGTACAGTACCTCGTCTGCTAGGAAACGGAGCTTCTGCAGGAAGTTCTGCACCAGCTTCAGCTTGTCTTTGACTATGTTTTTCTTCACCTGAGTTCGGATCTGCTTGGCCTGCTGGCCCATGCTGTCCTGCGGATTACATGCACACAAAGGCACCCATCAGAGCTGGCGGTGTGTCTGTATTCAATCTAACCACGAGGGGATTCACTTTTCGAATATGGAAAATGTTGTGGTTCCAACACGCATTTCTTTTCCTTTCTTAGTATGTGTTAAGTAGACACACTACTCAGGTCAAACAATGGATCTTATTCATAAAACAACCTCTTATTCACCTCTTCAATGGATGAATTAATTACTAATATTTCTTTACAGAACCCATTGCAATTCTTTTAGATTTCCTTACAAATCAAAAGTCTACTTGCTAACAAATACAAACTTTATTCCAAATACTAAACGGTTAAACGGAGAATGCGACAGTGTTACAAATGCCTAGAAGTAGTAGTAGACAAAGTCATTATTCCAGGAAGGGACAATGCATTAGAAACATAAACTCTTTACTCATTAAGGCGCTGCGATTAGAGACTGAAAAGCAGCCAAATAGATCAATCACTTCTATCCCACACGCTGCTCCCTTCCTTCTCCAGCTGAGGAACATAAACCATACCATCTCTCTCATGCACGACTTGAGCCGCTCTCGATCCAGTTTGGTCCGGCCTGCCTGGTTCACATCCTTGTTAGCCAGAGTCACAAACCGGCTGGAAAGAACCACAAGACACAGAGGATGTACACGAAAGCAACTTGACCCTGTGCATCTCATTCCTCTGGGATTGTCACCTTCACAATCACGAAGACTTTTGGAGACGTCTCAGCCACCGTCCTCAGTTGGTTTTGGGTCATTAATGAATCTGATAATAGTTATACTAACTTACAGTTATGGGTAAGTTTGAGAAGTCTTAAGTGTCTTGCCTGCAGCCGAGACTGAGCTCTTCCAGCACACCCCGCAGTCTGCGCTCTGGAAAAGCCTTCTCCGTCTTAATGATCTCCTGCACATCATTCAAACCCTCTTCCTGTTCAGACACAAATAATTTTCGTTTTGGACATAACACGTTGTTAGGTCTAACAAGGTTTACATAGTTTCATCAAATAGTATAAATGTCTTATACATAGGATATTTTTATGCTATGAAATGTTATACAGACAATCATACATAATCTAGCACCACAATGAGGTTGACATTTTCGGTTCTAAGGGAACTATTCAAATTCTACCAGATGGATGAGATGGAAAATCATGAGCACTGCAAGATTTAGCTGGTTCCTGACTACATACCTGTAAAACTGACAGTTCTATGAGCTGCTTCAAGATGATAACACACTAAACTAAACCATTCTAAACCACACTTTGACAGCATGTTGATGTTAACATTTGCCTCATTTATTTTATTATTACTACTACAACTTGAGTAAAGCAACCATTTGCATGTTGGGAATAAAGGTTTATACTGACCAGCTTGTCAGCAATCTTGTCCATCATGTTGGAGTTGTAAAGTCGTCGTCTTTGGTCCTGCCACCAGCTTTTGATGTAGACACACGGCTTCTTTTCAAAGTAGGGAAGATGGAAATAATTCCTAAAAGTACAAAAGAATGGTTCACAGTCTAACTTCCTAACTAACTGTTAAAAACCCCAATTGCACAATAAACATCGTGAAACCTTGCCCTTGTGACACTTGACCCCTGACCTGTCCGTGATGACGGGCTTCATTGGAGGAGTGGAGGAGACAGAAACCAGGTCCACGTCCTCATCCGCTTCGTCGTCACTGGAGTTCTGCATGAGCTCGCCCTCCTCTTCATCGTTCTCACTATCTTTCTTCTTTTTCTTTCTCGATGAAGGCTTGCTTACACCGTCTATCTGGTTGCCGTAGTTACCTGTTAGCGGACAGATAAATGACGTTGTCCCGGAGTTTGCGTGGTTACATTGATTTTTCTACGTCGCATCGCTCTGATAAATTGTAAAAGTGTGCACAGTGCGTGTCAATATCAACAGAATGAAGGAAATGTTTCTTTACCTATTGTGATTTCAAAACTGATCGCTTTGTCACCAATCTTCCTATCTATCATGGTGGCCTCCAGGAAGGAACCAAAGAGGAAGAACTCATCTATTTTCCCGGTGGCGCTCTGATGGAGGAAGGAGAAGCGCAATAAAGAAATAGTAAAACATTCCTTTGAACTAAAATACTTTCATTTTATGAATTACCACATTTGCTCTTTTCTGTGATTCTCTTAACACATGAAATGCTGCTGCCTCTTCTCTAAATTAGTGTGCCACTTGATTCATTCATTACATTTGTAAATGCACTAATTCCCATCATAGGTTCTGCCCTATATTGATTTTTCCACATTCAAATGGTTATTTGGAATATTAGTTTTTCTATAGTGATTACCAAGCGTCCTCCAAATAAAGACATAACATTGACCCAATTCTTAAAACGATTCCATTTCCTCAAAATGACCCTTTTTTGCAATAACCATAAAAAGCATTAAAGCCTTAAATGGTTTAACAGGGCAAGTCCAGAAAAGATGGAGCCGATTCAAAGGGACAATCCAATAGAGATTGGTATCCCCAACAACTTAACTGAATCAGACTGCCAGAACGGCACCAGAGCCAGCTCACCATGTTCTTGACCAGATAGAGAATACTGTTTTTTTGTTACACGGTAAATACATTAGTTTATTTACAGTATTTCTTATTTCTCAGATTCAATTAGAAATCTGCGTCTAAGCTAAGTATGTGACGGCTGGCACAGACTCACACTGGCATGACTGACTGAAGCACCGCCAGCCGCCAGATAAAATAGCTGGGAAGCTCTCTTAGCGAATTGTAGTACTGAATATAGTGGTTCGGGACATGAGAGGAGGTCTTACAGCATGTTCTCCGGGATAGAATTGTGTGATTTCCTATCAAGTAAAACAAAAAAACGCCAAACCCATTGCCCGTGTCCACATTTGGGTCTCCCTACCTCGGAGATGTTAGAGACGCTCTCCACCTGCACTTCAGTGGAGCTCATGAGCTCGGGGGAAGTGGTGTCGAGGATCTCCACGGCGACGGAGAGCAGGAGACGGGCTCTGAAAGACACGCCTTCTCCGAGACCCTCGTTCAGGTCCTGGTGCTCGTCTATCAGAGTGTACTGACGGGTGGAACCGTACATGTTGGCCCAAGCGGGGCCCAAGGTGGGCAGGAACCCTGAGGATGAGATGATGTGTTTGTTTACAATCACCCGTTGAAGATTTCACAGAAGGTCTTTTAAAGTGTCTACATTCCTAGCATCAAACACCAGCTACTTCCACCGCTCCCCAAAACAGAAACAGAAGCAGAAAGAAGAAGCCAGACAGCAGTGGGGAAGTTATCAAGAGAAGAAAGTAAGAAGAAACTCGGCTAGAAACAGCACTGTATATTTAGTGTGTGGTGAATTTCTCCCAGGAATTAGCTACATTTTGTTTTGTATTTATATGTGCTGATCCATTCATTGATTGCAAGTCAATTAGAATGTGATCCCCATAAATTCACACAGTAATTTCCAAAGGGTCGGGTGAGTCATGAAGTTCGATTGACGCAGCTCAGTTAATTAACACATACCGTAAAATAAAAACCAGTTAAGACGGACTAATGAATGTTCTAATTAACACATACCGTAAAATAAAAACCAGTTAAGACGGACTAATGAATGTTCTTGACAGCTAATCAATGCTAATGAGACCAGTGAATTGACCCACCTTTATCACCATCATTTGATATTTTGCGTAGGTCAACAAAATGGGTTCCTATGGCAACATCGTTGACCTTATCCGAGTCTCGAATCTGGACCTTCATGCGTTTGCAGAGTGGAGGGAACAGCTCGGTGAAGACGACCTGCTCGTTCCAAATTGGTTCATAACTGCTCTTCTGGACTGAAGTCTTCCCCTGAGCAAAACACAAAAGGAGTGATCCTCAAATATAAAAAACAATCCCATTTGTAATGAGCATTTATGTGGCTCTCGTCCTTATGTTTTAGTAGATGATACTGTTGTTTAAATCATAAATACTTTTAAGGATCTACGCTCAGAAGAAAATGTAAATTGCATAAAAGACTGGTTTAAATCTTTAAGGTCTGACCTAAACTTGTATTAGTCCTTCAGTAACAATAGTTGTCTTTGTGTAACTTGCCATATCTCAATAACAAAACCACGTCCATTAATAAGATGCCTGAAAAGCAGCAAAATCATTATTTTAATGTGTTTAATTCAGATGACAGAAACCTCACACTAGCTTCAACCTGTACTTGAGATGTCATTTTTGCATGGAAATAGCGATTGTCCTGAAAAAATCATTTTGAAACCCCTTTGTTATGTGATCTCTCTGTAGGATTTTAAGATACATTAAATTCCTCAATTCCTTAAGATGCTTTCTCTGAATGAGCCTTCTCCTCTAACTCTTCATATGCAAAAAGGTGGAATCACCAGCTCTTAAATGCTGGCTGGAAATAAATGGTACATTACTTAAAGTCTTATTTGTCTTCCCCTTTGTAATCTGTTGATATTACAGGGTTTTTATGTATATTTTTTTGTTGTTTGAGTTCTTGTGTTAATATTTGTGTGTGTGAGATGAGAGT
The DNA here is from genome assembly GCF_949316345.1 of Pungitius pungitius. Lineage (NCBI taxonomy): Eukaryota > Metazoa > Chordata > Actinopteri > Perciformes > Gasterosteidae > Pungitius > Pungitius pungitius. The sequence goes on from NC_084919.1 coordinate 9,759,755, forward strand.
TGAATCGCGTACACATGCTGCTTTTCCCATAAACAATAAATAGCACTAAATGATTATAGAAAATTCCCACTACAGATGTGGGGATGCATTATCCAAACCATGAGATCATGAATAATCCCTCGGGGGAGAAATAGCCCTCCTATTAAATGGCAACAAAAAAAAAAACTAAAGAGTTACTTTCTGCCCAGCAAACTGCACTTGGACGTAGGGGTCCACCAAGTCTCGGTTCTCTCCTATGAAGGCCTTCTTCACGTTAGCCATGATGTTGGTGTTCATTTTAGGAAGTCCCTCAGCGCGGTAGATCTTCACGTAAAACCTGGCCCACTGCCTCTCTACTGGGATGCCCTCTGGAAGGAGGAGGTTCCTGGGAGCAAACAGCAGCACATTGTGGAGTTATTACCTGCGTTTGAGAAAATAAACTTCCACTGGGAAAATGGAACATTTCATTTGACCTTGGCACACTTCAAAATCCGTTTCATGAGAAACACACCGGTAACGGCACATTACCCCTCTAGTTCGTCTTCGTCGGTCTCGTTGGCCTTGTGTGGGGTCTTGATGTTGTCGCCCTTCCCCACCACGGCGATGTCACACTTCACGTATCCTTTACACCCCGCTGTGATGTCATCAGGGTCAGACAAGATGGCCCATTTGTGGTAAAACTGGTGTTCTAGGATAGATGTCGATCAATTAGTTGATCACAATGAACCCAAGAACAAATTGATTTAAATATTCAAGAAGCAGTAATGAATTCATGTCATGATCAGTTGTTATATTCATATTTTGCAGCTACAGCTCGCAATTTACCAGGCTGAGAGTAAACAGTCCCTACATCCATCTTGAAGGTTCCCACCAATGTCCCACTTCGAAGAAGATTTTTAGAATGAATGACCTACGCAGACAGAATGGAGAATAAAACATTAAAACAAAGAGCACTACGGTATTGTGCTTCTTTTTTACTGAGAAATATATTTTCATGCCGTCACACTTGTTTATACACACCAAAGGTCCGTAATATCTTCTTTGTACCATTACGTTTTAGAAATACTTCACCCCCAAAAACACAGTTTATTCATCATTTCTGCACCACAAGGCAGGACGTTGTCAAACCTGGCTTCTATTAACTTAAATTGATCCAGGTTTTTAGGTTCATCAAGGTAACACGCTGAAGCTAATTGATATACAAATGTTAATTTTCGAGTAGAGGTTTTCCTTTTATTATCTCCACCATTCAGTTTTTTGTCTCATTAAAACATTTTATGAGTTTGATGTGCTCATTTAAACCTTAGGTTTAAGCATTATAACCAATGCACCACAGCATGTACTAAAGTGGAAATGTGTATAGCACTATGGCTGTATGTGTTTCTGGGGATTGGATGACTTACTGAAAGCTTGATGATCTTATCAAACATGACGTCAGGAGGGACGTGGAAGTCAAAGACGAAATACTGCAGAGAGTAGAGAGACAAGGTTAGTCAATTAAAAACCTATATTCATTATTCTACTGGATAACAGTCTTTGTTCTAAATGTCTCTGGGATTATAAATGTGCAAAGTGGCTTTGAGGTTTAGAGGGTATCAGTGCAGAGTTCAACTAAGGAATGGAGGGAATAATCTCAACATCAAAGCTCTGGCCCCGGAAGCTTTGAGGCGCAAATCGGTAGCTTGAAAAGAAATAAGTTATTTATCAAAGACTACCTTTTCTGTAGGTGTCTTCAGATGTGATCTGTATGCAACTCTACTACAGGCAGCGTGTATGAAGGGTACCGAGACATCACAAGCACTCGGATGTGGCTCATGGGATCACTTTGAAGTTCCTCTGTGTCTGATATTTTAATCTGTTTTTAGTGTTTGTTCACCGTGGATACAAATAAACAAAACAACTGTACATCATTGACTTTGCTTCAGGCTACATCTCAACCTGAAGCTGTTATCGCTCCAAGGCGATAAAATGTGTGCTGTTAAGTCAGGATCAGATCTACTGAAGTGAAAAACCCAAGCAGAGGGACACGGAAACATGTGATGAAAATGGGGTTACATGACATCGATGAGCATGATGTGAGCCAGGAGGACCAGTCCTGGAAAGGGTGCACCAGTCTGTAACAGCACAGCCTGAAGGGTCCAGGTACGAGGAGAGGAAGCATGAGTTGTCCGTCCACAGGGGACTTTCAGACTCAAACAGTGCGGATCGATAGCAGATAAACTGTCACTTCCTGTCCCTGCAGGACACAATCCAGAGGCTGAGCTGACAACCGGGGATTGCATTCAAGTCAAATGCTACTCTAAGCATGCAAAGTGAAATGCGGTTACTCTGGTACGTCATGCACTATTCTTGTTTGATTGGCATTAGTTAATAGGCATTTCTGTCTTATTGTGTCTTTAGTTATTCTACCAAAGTAAAATAATATTTTACAGAGAAATAAAATAACCTCTCAGATATTGACATCAGATTTTCTTTAATATGGACCTATGCTGTATTTACAGTCAAATGAATTGTATATACTGTAGCAGTGGTACACCCTTCTACAGTTAAGTCACATGTAACTTTCTCTCCAAATTAAATGCGTTACTTGAATAACACATAGGTTTGGAAATTGCTGACATTGCTGACTCTCTCAAAAGGAAGCTCTCATATAGTTTATAGCTGCGTTCCCGCGGTGAGATTTTAAAGTCTCACCTCATTGTAGTACGGGCAGTTGGTGGACTCCTTCATAGACGTGTATTTTTTGTCATCTCCGATCTCCACACACACAACGGGGTCCATGTTGAGGCCTATCAGCTGTCGGGCCTCGATCACTGTAATGCTGATCTGATTGTAGACATGTAGACACAAGCACTTTAGATATGACTCTGAAAGCAAAGACAGGTCGAATTCTCCTCCAACAGTGCGGCAACCACAAGTATCTCTATCACCTCAAACCCTGCAAATACAAGGTAAACCCCCCACGATGCACAAAAATAATGATTGTTATTCCAGTCAGTGAGGGCTTTTGCTAGATTACATGTGTTTTTCCTCTCTTGGTTCAATTAATGTAGCATTGGTTGGATGAACTACATTATTTCTACATCCAAGTTATATCCCACCGGTTTAATTAGAGGGAAAACAGAAGAAAGTCTGCAGCCAATAATGATGCTGGGATTTATAAGAGGATTGAATCAATTATCCTACGGTATATATATATATATATATATATATATATATATATATATATATATATATTTACAATAAGATAATTCATCTTGTGAAATCTATGGAAAAAAGCAAAGATGTGAAAATGAAATTAAAAACTATTTTGTAAAGGGCTTCAACAGCACAATTTGAAGTAGTTTGCATAATTCACATTAACATAGACGCTGTACTTCTTCCACCCCTAAACTACCCTTACTGTAAGACACATAACTGGACACACATGTGTGTTGGCGCACAAAACCCAGAGCCACGTACACACCTGATAGTCCACTGGGCGTCCAGAGCTCGGTTCCATCTTAATATCTGGCTTTGACCTTACGAAACACAACACAATCAAGGATGACGTTCACCTTTGCTTCAACATTCAACACTAAAAGCGTGTGATTACAAACTCATTTCTAGGTTTTGAGTCAGGAATGCTCTCATTCTCACAACCTCCTTGGAGCAATAAGTTGAAAAATATATGCCATAAAAAAAGCATCACTAGACATTTCTCTACTGTGTGTGTGCCTCCATGTCTCCATGCAAAAATGCAATGAGACCTCTTATTGGAGACGTTGGTGGTGACGGCGGTAACCGAGGCCAGAGAGATGGTATCTGGGTCCACGACTCCAGCGAGACGCATCGCCTTCCGGTCCAGGTCCAGGTCCATGTCCAGGACCGCCGGCTCATCTGAATGACGATATCACAACAGAACCCACCGTGAATGTTCTGTTGGTGGCATCTACACTTTGACCTCCTTTTGCTGGATTGCAGGATAACAAAAAGTATAACAGCTTCATTTGGGGTTAAATTGATGGTTCTTTACCTCCTCTCTTGTGATCGTCCCTAGAGCTCCTGATCTTGCCGAGCTTCATGGCTGAGAACACTCCCTTCCCTGCTCTGGTGGAGGAGAAAGAGTCGGCAGAAGAGAGGAGGAGGGTCGCTGGGTTTTCATGATGTTCTCGTGAAAATCACTCCGAACCACAGGAGAAACGTGACTTAAGCAGAAAACTCTCTGGCTCGCTGCGGATTTAGCCAAAACCCAACACCAGAATTTATATCAAGGACATCTATGTAACTCTGATAGACAATTCATTTCAAAGAATTTAATCCCCCTCCTCTGCTCCACACCACAAAGCAAGAGTATCCAGTGTCTCCACATTGAAATTGTCTGGATTAAATGTCAGGGCAACGACAAAGAGCATGTGATGTCATCAGTGGGACGACAAATGAGGGGGCCTTAATAATTAAAGTGTGAGTGTGAGCGTCTAATTTGCTACGGATACGGATACATGTCAACAAATGAATGAATAGGAAGGTTTTCCGAGAGTTGAGTGTGTCCGGGTTCGAATCCCGCTTTGATCTTCCCTCGGTTAGTCTTGAGGCGACCTCCAACCTCACCCACGGAACGTGGACAATCGCATGATTTGACATCTCGTTTGATGGATGAGTTTTCATGTAAGTAAAAGCCTGCAGGCATTTGAACGGCAATACGAAGAGGGACAGAGGAATCGCTCATTGACGAAATGAGAAACACTTTTCTACTCAAATCAAATCACGAAACTCTCAGCCTGCGTCATGTCTACAGTGCGAAGAGACGTGTGTATTGTGCTTACAGCAGATGTGCTATTTAATCAGTGCATTTGTAAATGGCTTTGGATGTAACACCTGTTAATTCTACCATCAATAAATCAAAATGTATTTACCAATCCACAGAAATCCAGAGCAATGGAAAATTAGCATCTGACTCTGAGTAGAAAATGAAAACCAGTAAGTGAAAAACACTTTAGAGATAATCAAATTATAGTGAGTTGTATTCTTGGTTGATCGCATAATGCGATGGTCCATATCACCTGCTTGTCTACTTTATGATCCAGCAACAAGCCACCAAAACAAAAGACACAATGTGTGAAATAATGTGTTTCATACATACCACATGAAAGACACCGCTGATCCTACTCAACTCCACACAGAGGTCAGATCTCCATATATCCGCCAAAAAGTCTCCCCAAAGCTGCTTTCTACACTGAACTATATTTCCACAGGCTTCACCTGTTAACTGCAGATCGTCCAGACCAGCCGGGCTACAAAGGAGCTCGCCAGATCAGTGAGGGATGTGATCAGTGATGCAAGAGAGAGAGAGAGAGAGAGGGGTGGAGGGGGGGGGGGTGGCTGTACCAAAGAAGAGTTCAATGCAAACTGACTTGAACGTCATGTTCTATTAAACTGAGAAAAGAAAACAATGATTATGTTAATTTTAAAAAGTGGCTCCAGGTTTGGAAATATGCAAATTACCTTTAGATTCGATCAACTAGGGACCAAATATGCTTGAGAAACTATCATAATTGTTAATATCTTATCTTAATTATCTTAATATTCCTTTTAGGGTTACTAAACGTAACCATACAACATGCTTGAGACTAACCGAAAATGACTCACATTGCCTGTAATTACTCTTAATTGCCTGTATTTCTGGATGTGAGTGGGAATGAAGCCATTGGCTCACAACAGAAAGACTCAAAGGTACACAAATCACAGAGAAGCCTCTCTCTGCTCAGGTAGCACTTTGTCTGACCAAAGCTATTTGGCAATAGAAATAATCTCAGTTTAAAGGAAACCAATATTGTATGGAGCACTCTGTGTCAAAGTCAGTCACAAGATGATCCACGTTTCTGTCACTGTAACAATGTCCTGTTACCTCTACCTTTGCTTCTAAGAGAAATTACAAGGTCACAGTAACATGTCAGGAAAGTGTGAGCAATGATTGCTCTTTGGAAAAAGAACAGTGACTTTCAACCAAAAAGTTTTTTTGAAGTAAAAAAAACAATTGAGTCACCCGATGTTTGACTTACTTTAAACCCCTTCACTCTTTCCTTTCCCTTTCCCTGAGCCGAGCGAAGAACGAATACAAAGACAAACATCAGATGAGTTTAAAAGTAGATACCTTGGAAGCTGTTCTACTTCCTCCCTCTGCTGAGTTACTGGCGTAATAATAACTGACTGAATTCAAATGTCAAGATTTCGGTGCGAAGGCAAAGAGAGTTTGAAAAGGGGTTTTTCTAATTTGAGCAACAGAAACATGCAAATTGACGCAGTTAAGAGTCACTAACCTTAGAAATAAATTACAAAGACAAGTCAACTTGATGAGAAGCCAAAGGAAAGACTTCTTATAAAGGTTCTTCGAACCTACTGTTCTTTAATGAACAACAAATGCATCACTTACTATTATATTAACTGAAAAATTAAGCGCTACACGTCAACCAAACACACACCTAAACTGGAAGATCATTCAAACTTTGTCCTGCAGATCTTGACATAATAAGCCAGCTGTTGCATATATGAAATGAACTGTACTCAATCTGGGGGTTTGTGCAATAATTCATAACTTGCCAGAAGGGGTTAACTTCAAAGGATATTCACCTGTACCTGCATTTCCATCTCCATCACAAAACTGTGTATGAAAACTATTGTGAATTCCTGTTTAATGTGCGTGTGGAGGGCCGCGGTGCAGAGCAGATGACGGGTGTGTGAACCGCTGCTCACTCCAGACTCTTAGCTTTGAAGATTGCGATGATCTGTACTCACAGAAAGTGGTGCTTGTTCTGCAGTCATCGCTTACACATTTGGAGTGGTAAATCTATTCTATCACTATTGGATGAATATGGTAATTTGTCTGGATGGAACTGCCAGTGGTGATGGCTTCTCTCTGTAACGTCTCAGATCAGCAGAGCTCGGCCTCAGTGGGGAATTTATGTTCTTTCACTGGTGCTTCTGTGATTCTTTTAATGAGTTACAGTGCCAATGATTAGGGAATCATCTATCCAGTTGGTTTGTTTTATTTCTAAATAGGTACGTATGGTATTTATCGTCATTAAGTGTTGAAGACGTCCACCTCGCCTTCCTGTGTGTTGTCCTTTTGTGCTCGTTTTTATAAGTATGGAAGATAAAATGAAACCCGCCCGTGATCAATAATTTATTGACATGTACTGTCAGGTGCGTTCTGCTCGGGGGGCTCTGCTTAATGGGCCTTTAGTGAGATATCCTACACACTACTACAGTCCGTTACTTTCTCTCATAGCCATACATTGGATGCACATATTTGGATGCCTCCAGGAAGGAAAGATCGTTTCTACCTGATAACACATTTGAGACATGAAAACATTCACTAAACCAGACAGTCCTTTGTTGGCGGATTTATTCCTTTGCTCCCGACTTTGACAACGCCAACGGGACTACTTGAGCTATAATAGAACATCAACACTGTACATCCCTGTTATATTGGCCTCTCTTATGGAGCGCTTTGGTTTAGTTGCTTAATTTACCCACAAAAAAAGGAAACTGATACAGGAATTGACATTTCTGTGGCTAATCCTCTTAAAAAATGCACAACTGACCAAGCAAGAAAGAAGAAGAAGAAGAAAGGCAGTGGAGGAAATTGAAAAGGGAGAAAAGAGTAAAAGAATGTATTTTTGCTGACATTGCATCTGGACTGCAACTGGGATGGAAAAGGAAAACTATGAAGGCTTTCAGAAACAAAATGTGCATTTCTTCTCAAAATTCCTGATTGTGTGTAAGCGTTTCCAAAGATGTTTCCTTTTAAGTAATCTCATGAATACTATTCTCTCATGAGAAGACTCAAGACGAGATCACGCAAGCTGAGAACGACAACCGCTGCAGGCCAATCACAAGCGAGGAGCTGACGGACACAATAAAGCTACACAGCGAGAAATAAGAAAAAGACATCTGCTTAACATCAGCCTCTGCAAAAGGAAAGAAAATGACCAATACATCCTTCTGATAATTTAAAACCTAGCATGAAGGATCAATTTGGTAAAATGTGATTTATTGCCTGAGCAGAAATAGATTCTTTAAAGATTAATTTCTGATTGCAATGTGTCAGCAATGTGTCAACTCACAGATTTCTTATTTGGCATAAAGGGCGTACTGTGCTGCACATTTGAAAGCTGACAGTCATCCAAATGGTAGTAAAGACACATTAATATCATACAAGAATGGCGCTTTTCTGTATCGAACTAAACATCTGTTGTTATGAAAGTTTCCACAGAGAGTCAGTGCTACAGTGAGCCGACTCACACCTGCAATATAGCGCCGAGTGAAGATGCATCGTCAACATGTGATGCCAGAGCCGCCTCTGAAGACACAGCATGTCACGCTGATGGACAAATGAACAACACACTTTGAAAAAGAAATCATGATACCTAAATGAACAATTGTGTCGGTAAATGAATCCTTTCAACGGAAGCTGTGCCCGTGCTGAATTATCTCCTTTGAGGGCCTTTGATGTTATGCAAATCAATCATGCATATTGAAAAGGTTTGAATGAACACAATAACTGTTTACAGCAATGCTTTGCACTGCAGCAAAGCAAACACAAAAAAAAGCAAAAAGCCTGGTTTATTAGCCGGTTGTGTTAAAGTATGATCACACACTAATGTTGTTCCAAGTATTCAATGTCCACATGAGAGTTGCAGTCTCAAATCCTCTCTCTTCATTACTGGCATATGTGCTCTTCTGCATCCACTATTCAGTATCTGTTCTGCTGGCCGTAAAAACCACGGAGAAGATTATCTATTTATTAAGAATAACAGAAATCTTGCAAAGCCGACTCATTGTGGTATCGCCGATATCACAAAATACTCGTCCTGCAATGGGAAAGCTGCAGAAATGAGAGGTGGTAGCAGTGGGACAGTCCACTTTGGGTGCAATTTCACTCCATTAAGGGGAGAAGGAACCAGATATACCGTACCGAGCCACCTACACTTGCAGTCAAACACAGTTAAAATGAAATTCCCACTGAAAATGTCGAAGAGCACAAACTGATGTGAGTATCAATGACCCTCAGGCTGCAGGTGATGCAAAATAAATATACAGCAGTGGGTGGAGTTCCTTGTATCATGTAGATACAGTTGTTCTCTTTATTTATTTCTCTGCATTCATGCGTTAAAACATAACTTGTGTGGGAAAAATTCTCCACACCGCAGTTCTCTGAAGAGCTTAAGAATACATTACAAGCTGTGCTCCCTCAAAGTGCAAAGACTCAGACAGCTGATTGCAATACTTCAGTTCTATAGTTATAATGATACCTGAGAGAGACACAGATAAATTTGGCTTAAAGAATACAAATATTTCTGAGGTGAAATTGCAGAGGAGGGATGTAGGATATTTTCCATTAGGTATATATAACATTAGGCCCCGGGCGCATAGTGAAAGAACTCAGGACACAGTGGATCACTTCAGCTTGATTCTAAAAACCTCTCAAGCAGATAAAAACTGAACAGCTCGGAATTGAGGGTGTAAAGGGTTTTGGATGAGAAATGGACATGCTATTAAAACCTCTTTTTTACATGCCCTGTCTGGTCCAACACCAGTGTGAGGCATATTAGAGGTGGATTTGCTGGTCAGCTGACATAATGAATAATAAAGCAATAAGGTACAAGAGGCTGTACTTTATCGTCAGTTCAAGGGTGTAGTTAGCCGACAACCCTCGAACAGTACCATTATTGAAGATAAAGTACTGCCTCAAGTACCTCATTGCTTTTATCACACGGTTACCATAACGTGTCCCTTTGAGTGCGCAGTGATGTGGACCCCTCAGGTCAACGTGAACAGCAACTGTACATTATGGCTCAGTAATGAACCCCCCGTGACTAACTCTCAACCAATGACGCTGGATTTCATCTACCCGTGTTATAATTTGGTATAAAGTTTTAGCTTTATAAATAAAGTGACTCATTTGATGCCACTTTTGGTGATATACAGTATTTCTCCATAGCTGTACTTTTTTCCCCCTTACTCCGTTATATCACACCCCTGGGATGCTCTAAAATTTAGATTAATGAAATTGACCTCAGGCCTTTGCCTCTCAGGGTCAACAAACACAAACATGCAGCTTCACACATATATACACGTGCATTCAACATGCACTTTGATAAAGTATTTAGAGGTCTTGTTATGTTATTCTCACTGGAAATCGATTCCACCCACAAAAAACTTCATATTTCATATTCAATCCACAAATAATGTCATATTACACTCTGCAGAGACACAACAAGCAAACAGGAGAAGACAAACCAACAGTTCAGTGCTGTGGTTCGGAGGGTCACACAGTGACTTTGTGGGGTCCGGTGCGATTGTGTCATCCGAAATGACAAAGAGCCAAGAGATGCACACAACAGCCTCAGTGGTCGGTACCTGATACAACCCCACTTCAAAAGACAAGAACCCTCCTTTTGAGCACAACGACTCACACATGTTTTACTCCCTATCAGTGACAGATGTAACATCAGGTGGATGACATTTTTTAATGTGCGAACGCTGGATCCGTACGTCAACTTCAACGCAGTAAAGTTATTGTTTCCCTAGTGCATACCGAGACGGCACTGTTCCTGCTAACGAGCACTCAAAAACTGAAGTACATAATTAAAACAACATTCTTTGCTGCTGTAGCGAGGCATCAAATATTCAGAGGCAAATCATCAGCGTTTCCCAGCGTCGTGTGAGTGTGTTTGACTCACTTCCTGAAGGTCGGTATGGATCCCTGCAAGGACCGTCCAGGAGACGTCCCCGACCCGCGGCTCTGTCCCGACAACAAGCTCTCTGTTTCGAAGGCGAACATCCCGTCGCGGTCATCGGGGACGTCGAGGAACTCCCCGTCGCTCCACACTCCCGCCGAGCCGTCCATCGACTGGTATCTGATCTCTATGGTAACGCTGGTCTGAAAACAGATGAGAATGAGCAGGCTGTCAGGAGCTAATTAATAGGCCTTCACTCCCACAAAGGTCAGAGTGAACCTTAAAGCGTTTGATGTAAAGGTCGTTTTTATTAACGTATGTATAAAACAATTATGCTAATAATATATGCTAATCTATTTTGAATAGAATATGACTTGATTAACATATTTTGGAATGTTTCAATATCAGCAGACATCGTTTCTTTTATTTCTTTCCTCTTTTAACACACGCACCAAGTATCTGTATCCATGACAGCACTTCAGCGCTCAAATTCTCACATCTTGAAAAAACTCCAAATTCAGACAGACCCATATGTCTCTAGGGTTTGGTTAGCAAGAACCAAACCAAGAACCCCCCCCTTGATAATTAATTAGAGTAGAGGCAGCATTGGCTTAAAGATGGAACCAGAGTGTGGGGAGTTGACTATTTTGTCTGATATCAGGCCACGTCTTAAAAGTTTAGTCTTTCAATACAAATTCATTAAAATGTGCTTCAGAGCCTTCCACCTTGTTGTACGAGCTGTGGGAATTCAGTGCAATTCATCCAAACGTCAATGACGCTGGAGTTTGTCTTCTGGGAAGACGTGTTTGGACAAAAAGTATCCTCCTGACAATGACTGCATCTTTATTACAGAGCAGCCAATTAATTCTGTGGACAAGGACAAATGAGGGGCTCTCGCTCCCCCTCACTCTCTCTCCATGACTCTCTCTTATTTGTACATTCGCCCAAAACTATAACGAGGATAAGATTGCAACATACCCCTCGTACGAGCATATCGTCGCTATGGCAACCACACCAGGGCAGCTTTAGTTAAAAGAGTTTAGGTTGGAGTCAGTTTCTTCCTGCAGGGAGTTACTGCTGAAATGCTCTAAAGTGTGTGTGTGTGTATTTTTTTATGCTTGATTTCACGGGAAGCTACTTGCACGTATGTCAGAGTGTGTGTGTGTGTGAGAGTAAGCCCTTAAGCAATCCCATGCTGTGTGTTATCATCTCAGAAACATCACATCAGCACCTGCCAGCTCCACTAACACAATTCTGCACCCTCGGTGCTTTCAAATCTCAAATCATTTAAGCACTCATTGTCACCACTTTAGCTGTTCCAAACACAGTTTCTAATCAATAATAGAGAATATCTGGATTCATGTTAAGTGTTGTGCTGTTGGTGTTAAGAGACTTTCCATCAGATATCTGTTCATCAATGCCAGTGTTATTTAGGGTTTTGAAAGCCCTTTTAATTTTATCCTTGATGACATATATTTTAAAATAAATAAACGACATATATTTTTAATGGATCGTCCATATTTAAGTATTTTAAATGCTTTGAGTATTATTCTATACACATTTCCACAAATCTCATCCCAATATCCGAATCTAAATACCGATGGCAGCGATGAATCTATATTTGTTGATTCTTTTGACCACCAACGCAACAAGCTTTACCTTGATTGAGGTGTTGTTGTCGTCGATGAGGGTGTCCGTCAGCTCTAGGTGTCCCTCCTCGGCCACCTTCTGAAGCACCATGCAGAACGTCCCCACCAGTCTGCAGGGACCAGCAAAGTCACGCTTCATGAAAACAAATCGATTTGAGTCAAGTCACCCCTCGTGCCCGTCCGCTTCCGTATGTGGGAATCTTAAAGTCTTTTGCTCACTGTTACATTTGCTAATTTAGCAACTTATTGTTACACTAATAAATGTATTTTTTTTTTTCATTCAACAAAAGCATCTGGTCTCCACCACTTAGTGTCATAGTGTGCAGTTAAGTGTGTGGCAGTGTGTTCTCATAGGTTTAGTTACAAAACCAGCTCGGGGCAACTGATCAGAAACCTTTGACACAAAGTGGCATTTTGTGGTATTTCCTTATGATATATATACAATGAGCACTATTTTAAAACGTTGTTGCGACAATAAGCAAAATTCTTGTTGTATAAACTTATCTTGATGTGATAATACCACTCCTCTGGTGTTACATTTAAGCAAATGAAAAAACATAAACTGTATTCCAGAGGCTTCTACTTAACCACTCGGTTCTTTCAACATTTTAGAAAGCTATTTCTCCCGAGCCAATTATAATGTTTTGACGCCCCCAAGGTCAAATTAATATAAGGACTCACTTTTCATTCACCCAACATACTGAATGAAAAGGTTATCGTTTGCTTCTATGTTCTAAAGATACCATTTAATGACAAGAAGAAGATGTTTTGTCTCTGTTTTCTCTCATTTAAAAGCTGAAGGCTTTAAGATACCTTAAATTAGAAATGCGGCAAGTTTTAATTTTAACGGTTACTTGTTTTTTCTAATTGATATAAAAAGGACACCATTTTACTTAATTAGATTAGAATTTTATCAAAAAGAATCTGGCATGGTAAATTAAAAAAAATGAATCATCAATCAGCCCTTTGTTTTCTATGAGTAAAACCTCATGACTGAATTCATGGAATATTTTAATATAATAATGCCTTATCTTGGAACATCTGTAAAAAAAAAAAAAAAACATGGAGATACCGCATCACCTGAATTCGATTGAAGGCATTGAAACAAAAATCTATTAAATATAGACTTGTCATTACATGCCATTTCTAAACTTTAAATAAGCAACTCTGCAATTGGGAACACTGGATCGTTGTTATAATGGTTGGAAACATTGGAAACACGTTGGAGCATTGGATTGGTATTGTTGTAACATATAAGATTAGAGGTACAGTTCATTTCTCTGTTGTCCAAGGATCCGTCACAGAACATAACAGTGGGAAGAAACATGGTACAGTCCCTATTCAGCCCACCAATTAGAGCTGGTAAATAATTTAAACAGTTTCCCCAAAAACAGTGTGTTGTCCACATCGCAATCAGCACCAGCCGACAGCGAGCCACATGTGTTACTTCTAGTGTACTTCAATGGTCACTAGTGTAAATCCATGCCATTATGTCATGGACTGCAAATCTAGTTGTGTTTTTAATTGAATTTCATATGGCAGACTGGATAAAACATGAAAAATACTAAATAAAATTTCAAAAAGCAACAAGGCAGTCATTGGAAATAGCAGACACACGATAGAGAGCTGGAGGAGTCTTTTAAAATAGATAATATAACAAAACCAAGCCGACGGTGGTCCTCACAGCGAATGCTCTGAAATGTGTTAATTGGAAGAATTTCCCACAAAACCTTTCATGTCTGTCTCAGACGTTTGCTCCCTTTGACACAGCGGGCACTGAGCTGAAACAAGCGCCGTTAGACTGAGTCCCTGGAAAGCCACATGAGGACAGATGAGTTTCAGAAACACGTCTTTTTTTTTTTTCCTCCAGTAAATACAAAGTGTCCACAGATCTTGCCAGATGTTCGACCAATTTTCTTCGGTAGGTGCATTTTCTTGTCCTCGTCTGTACGGTCATTTCTCTGTGGTCGGTGGTGACGAATTTAATGCACAGTTGAAAGTGAGGTTAAAACGTAATCATGAGGTACATTTAGAATGCCAAAACCATGATGAAAAAAACAAAGCGTATGCATTTTGCCTTTAAGGTGTTGGCAGATGCTGTGAAGCTGCCGGCTTACCGCTGAATCCCTCCGTGCTTTTCGACTCAAGAGAGGCCGGAGGGATATTAACTTTTTCTGTGAAGAGCTGTAGACGCAACCCGCCAAACTCCTCAATCCTTCCCTCAGACAGCGAGAATCAATGGGTCCCTCATATGGTCCGTAATTTCCTTTTCGCAATTGAAGCATGTGTACGGCTGCTCAATAATTTAACCGAGACAAGCTGTGTCAGGTTCTGGTCCGCTTTTTAGCACTTCAAAAGGTGCCATTCATTATTGATCGAGGTTTTGCAAACAATTGACTTTCATCTGGTTTATAATGCAGAGCTGCCTTCCATTTCAATGGGTGTACATTTTCCTTGTGTGCCTCGAGGTTCTCCTGAGAACCGAGGCATGACAGTGAAATAAATCCATAGCTTAGGTAACTTAATTGGAGGTGAGCCCAGCTTTGGATTGTAAAATATTTGTTGTTCTCCAGGTTTCATTAATCCAATCTAAGCTGCTGGTACAGTAACTCTAATCAGATTGAAACTGAAAATGAAACAGCCGACAAAGTGTGTGTGTGTTTGGTTGAGGAGAAGCTTCTGCAAAGCTCCGCCCCCCCTGCACACACACACACACACGCACGCACACACACTCTGATGAACACATCTCTGACTCCTGTGGCTATCGCTCAATCAAAAACACGAATGTAAACAAAACCACGGAGGAACGTCGATAAGTACAAGATGCTGAAATGTTTAGTGTTTAATTCATGTCGCATTCAGAAGCTCCCATGTTCAACACTTGATTTCTGAATTATTTTATGTCGTTATAATAGCTGTGTAAATTCATCTTGTAGCTGCACACTGCGGAAATATTGAGTTTATCTCGAGGTGCGGATGCTAAAATACTCTAACTTCTGTTTCACTGGGGTTCGGTCATCTATCGCCGATGAGGGTAAAATAATGGTGATTAATTCTATGGCAATGGTTGTAGTATCACAAATTGGATTGGAAATGCTGGAAATTGGAAATGCTTCCTAAATACTATTCATGAATTAAATGAAGTTCACATACCAACAAAAAACCCTGCAGACTTCTACACTTTAATGCAATTATGCAACCTTCTCCCTTCATCGATCTCTATTTGCTGTGGTAATATGATCGCACACACTGTATGGTCGCACAGTGTGACACAGTGACCTCACAGTGTGTAAGTGCAGAGAACGATGGAGCAGATCAGTTACTCTGGTAATGATGCGGCTTATGGACATATGGAGCAGGTGTGAGAACAACGCAAGCTATGACTCATCTTGAATTATTTACCCACTTCAATGAGTGCGGGGTAGTGCGTGTGTGTGTGTGTGCTATTAGGTGGCTTTTTAATGCAACTTTACAGCACAACAACAGCAAAAAGCGTGAGCATGTTAGCATGTTTGCTTTTGCTAATTATCACTACATACGAAGGTATTTCTAGACTGATAAGAATGTCATTCATTCTGCAGGAGTTTGGTTGAAGCTCCAAGTCTTATATAAGTCTGTATACAGTACATATATAAACCAGAAACCTGAATGTTCATACACTATTTTAAGAAAGTGTAACATATTTGTTGAAATACAACGTGTACAAAGTGAAAAATAATAAAGATAAACTCTGATCATCGAGTTGGACATTTTGAACCATCCTCCACTTTCTGACTCTCTTTGAACTGTTACGCCTGTCCGGTCTCTATTTTCCTCTTTTCACACAATGGTACCAGAAAGCAATCCTGACGACAGGACAAGTAGTAGTTGCCATGACGTAGAAGTGATGAACAACATCCGTCTGCACACCAGTCACCGGGTTTTAGCTCAGAGGAAATTGTGGGACGCATTGATAAATGTGTGTCCACCTACACACATTCACACATGGCCGGCATGATAAGGTTACACAGACCAAATATAGAGGTGGTGGACACACACACACAGAGTACATATCCAAACACACAGGGACAACCGTGTTTAATGACTGTGTGGGCGACATAATGTGTCCTCAGTCTGGACACGTCAACCAGTGAGCCAGTTAGTTGGACGGAGCAGCCCTAATGATCTGAATGGATTTGTTATGGACACACGATGGGGACAGACCTCCTGGCACAACCAGTCTACGTCTTATCTGACCCGGAAGCAGCAGAAGGAAAGGCACTTCAAGGGAAAACCAACATCAAAAACTAAAGAAGATAAGGAGGAGTAATGCGAAAGTCGTTTTTATTAGGCCCTTTTAACCATAAACTCTGCACATATTGTCTGTTTTAACTATTTGGAGGGGCTTTGCAGATCCTTCAGGTTTGAGTATCATTGCATTGCTCAAGCCCCCCTTGGTTGTAGATGTAAGAACTGTAAATAACTCAAAATTGAAATACTTCCTCCTTTGCTTTGGATTTATTCTGAAAAGCCTACAAACAATGAAAGAAAAATGTGTCTGGTTGCCAAAAATAAACAAGTATTATATCACAAACACACTTTAGCATCAAACAAATTCTATGTGTGATCCAATTTACCCCGAAACGCCGAGGGTGTATTTCGGCGATTTTAAAGTGACGAATGCGCCTATTACTGAGGATCCAATGCAGTTTCATTCCCACTTGACAGGAAACTCATTCATGGCCAGCGCCGTGGCTTGCAGTCAGTTACAAACACAATCGAGTCAATTTAAAACAAGCTCTCAGGGAATACGAGCTCACGCTCCTGCATCCGACCAACATGCCCTCCTGTGTGTCGCTCTCAATAGGTCACAGGGTGTGACAGGAGGAGAGCGAGGCCACTGGGGGCCACAAACAGTTTATTCTGAAATGCTGTTTGTTCTGTTAAATGTGGTTAAAGGAGGAGCCGTGTGTAGCAGTGCAGCCTCACCTGTTGGAAAATACTTTGCTGTAATTGTACACTTGGATTTCCAGCATCTCGTTTCCATCCAGCCTGCTGGCGATGGGCCACCGAAACATCTGGGAAAGGAAAAAAAAATACAATTTGAATCTGTTAATTGTTGTTTTCAATTAAAATCCAGTTTTGTCCGACCAAAGCTGAATCATCCTAATTTACCATAAAGCACATTATATGTACCATCTGCCATTTAAAAAGTGTCCAGGTCTGCATTGCTCCCTCATGGTCTACAATGGAACCCACAAAGTCTGTAGATCATCTGACTGCTGTCTCTCTACCTTCAGTACGCTCATGCTGCTGTTTGGCATCCCTCCACCTTACCCGCCTGCACCCAAACTTCCCCCGGAATCATCGGCTTCATCAACTCTCCATCCACCGGGTTCGGACCGCGTGGGGGGGATTTATCTCTCTGCTCAATGCAGATGTCCATCGATCACATATCTCCTTGTAGGGTCTGAGCGCCAAAGACTCTTTCTTCTTCTCAACACATGTCTTTCTTCATCTGACTTGCGTCTCCAGGTTTAAATGAATGTTGTTGTTCTGTACTAGACATGATGGATTAATTTGTTTGATTCACTTTCAGTAAAATCACCTCTGAGCCTTTTTATCTGTGCTTTAATATACTGGGTAAGGCTGTACGAAGGTAGGAGGGTTGCGCAGGTGATTTAAAACTCATTAACTCCCTGCTGGTTTTGTCCTGGGATTGAGGGAAAACACCGCGGGCACCATCAGGCACGCAATCCTGCAGGATTGTCCCATTACCGAATCCCGGTGTTCCCACCTGCTACCCGCAGAACTGCCTTCAAGGATCTGTGGACCTGTGTGTTCGCATGAGTGCACCGCACTGAACCATAGCCCTGAGCTCTGCAGAGCCCGAAATGCTCTGCAATCCCTGGTCTCTCCCTTCTATCACATGAGCCAGACATGACCGGTACCGCTGCCTACTGATCAGTTGCATTTTACTGGCCACATTCGGCCTGCAAACACCGTCGGAGCGGTTGGCCCCGTTTGCTACGATTACGCACGGCCACGTGCCACATCTCAATCACAGCTAAAATCTGCTCCGATGTGTTTGAATAGCCGAGGGAGGGTGGAGCGAGAGGCCCCAGCATGGTTTCAGTGCACTAATGACAGCCCACACTGCTAACGGAGTAAACGATGCCTAATGCGCACATCCCAGAGCATTACAACACCTAGAGATACCATTGCAAACATTGATGTGTTTTCACTATGCATCACAAGTGACAACCATAATTTCCCTGGAGTAGAAAAAAGACACTCATTTTAATCCCCTTCATGGTACATTTATGTGTTGGTGGAGGCGCATGTTTACCACTTTACTATGCGCACAAACGTTAAGCTTTTCTTGTCTTCGTTCTCTGCTGTTCAAGACTACTTATCTGCTAAAAAACACACATGCAGAAATCCACAACATGAAGAAGTAAGGAGAGCTTTAAAGGCTTTGAATATATTCACAATGCAGATATAAGCAGAGCAGGGAATCCATTCAGGTGGAAAGGTTCAACAGTCTTCAGTTGTGCAGAGGTTTTTTTAACCAGTCAAATGGCATTTTGTTACAGTAATACAAAATCAAAACACAACATCCCGGCATGATTGACTGCTGCATTTTCAAAAATGACATTTTTCTCAGACTAAAGCTATTTCTGATGGTGCTATGCAACAGTAAGCTAAGACGCTCTCCAGGTAGAGGCACAAACATTTCATTCACTCGGCTCTATTTATTTATTTGACAGGGACAATAGACATGATTATGTAATCGCAGTGGTTCAGCCAAACGTCTTATTTCAGTCTGCTAAATAGACGTTGGCACACTTTTTATGAGGGAGTTACATAACCTCCGGTTGTGGAGTAGCGAATTCTTTGCAAATTTTTGGCGTCAATGTCGTTTACCATTGTCTGCATTCCCCGTTGGCCTCACCTAATTTTACCTTCCTTCGAATGATATCTGCCTTTCCCTTTCTCTCCTGCCTGGTTCCATGTACTATGCATTATTAAGCTACAGATACGGTGTATAGCTGATGAAGCATCTTATATCAGAATGGTACAAATGTAACAAAGTCAGTCGTCACTGCAGTCGAGCAATAAAGCAAAAACTGTTTAGAGACTATACTCCATTCATTGTCTTATGTAAATGAAATGTTCGTGTTTGGTCAATATTATGGATCAAAGACTAAAACCTCAGCAACTTCAGCACCTCGTACAACGGCATGGATTTATCAATGCACAGCGCTGTTACTCTACAGGTATCCTGCTCAAGTCCCCTTTGATATGTAGAGCAGGGATTAAACCACCTCGGCCTGTTTAGCATTCGATCGCTCTCCCTTCTGAGTCACAGCCGCCTTACTGTCCCCTCTGCTTTCCAGATGAACAAACTGCACCCAGCCTCAATTCAATCAGAGGTTGAATCAGCACCGAAAAAGGGAAAACAGCAGTGCGAGTGTGTTTCTTTGGGTTCTTGGTTTGTTTTGTACAGTGTGTTGCTGTGTAAGAGATCAGGCTTGAAGCTGTCAAGTGGTGTGTGTGCCTCTAACACTGGCTAATTTAAACAGCTGCAATGCGCCTACTCTCTCATTCTGTCAGACTTTATAAAAATGTATCCAACATTATGTGGATATAGAGATGTGCAATAATAATCTAAATTTAACGATAAGCTCTCCTTCCAACCTTCTGTACCGTAAGCGAGAAAAGCCTAATAGGCATTGTGAGTCCGAGCATTAAAAGTGACAAGGTATGATTTCACAAACCAGAACCCTGGAGCCCACAGTGGTCGATAAGTGGGGCGAAAACACTCAAGTGGAGATCAGCTATTACTGCTGGGATCCCACGCCGGAGCACTGGCCACGCTGTCCTCAGTTCACCCCTCTCATCATATCTCATCAGGGTTGCCATGGACACAGAGGATTGAAATACCTCCGTGCTCAATTATGAACAATGTGTTCTATTTGTCATATTCACCAACAGCCAGGGACAATATGTTTGAATAAAAACAGCATTCTTTGTGTTATTGTGTTAAGCTTAAAATGCTTCTGGTGGTCTTATATAGGGATGCAGGATAAAAGAGAAAATGGTGGACTGAAGAACGAGGCCATATAAGCTCGCCAAAGAATTACAGCTGCCTTTACCAGCATAAGAAAAAATGCTTTGCAATATTTAGTAAGGTTAGCAAAGGGTTTCTCTGAATTTGCTGAACAAGATGATAAAATAGAGAGTCCATCCCTGCCACAGTAAATTATTAAATGCTGCAGCTTCACTCGCCAACGGTAACCTTCTTCTTTATCCTGATTTTTTTAAATCACAACTTCTTTTCTTTTTTTTTAACAAACGTTGTTTCGGTTATAATTTGGTACCGAAAATATGACGAGTAATACAGAAGTCGCTGACAATAAAAGTTAGTGCTTAGCACTTAAGATCTTCCTCTAAAATCTTCCACTCAACTCAAACGGACACATTTCTTTGAAAGTTTTAGCAGTTCTATTTTTCAGACTTTTCTCTACGCTCAAGGGAATTATCCACAAGTCACTGCAATGAGATTTTAAAAACGGGATAACCAGTTAAAGCGTGCAGACGCGAAGGTAAACGAAGAGGGATGACACCTGCGTGTGCAGCTATACGTTCAGTCACAGTTCACACATTTTTATTGCTTTATTAGTTTTTTTGTCTCATTCCCCAGTCATTCTTCCTCTAGGCCAGTGGTGCTTAAAGTATTCTACGAACACCACCGGTTTATAAGATTCAGGTCTATTCCGGGGAGGGGATTTCCCATCTCTGAGTAGGGCCCACACTGAATAAATTATAGTCTGCACAGAACATTTACTTTGCAAGTTGGAGGGTGGCTAAAAGTTAGCACATTACAACCTACAGTGAACGTTGCGTATTTCTTTGTACTGTCGTATTGACAGTTTAAGTTGAGTTCCTGCGTTTGACAGTCTGGAGGAAACAGCATCTCTAACAAGACGGTTCTGCTGAGGAATTCTATCTGATCCAGTTCACTGGCTTTGTTTTATGCCCACAAACACCACCCAAACCCAGTCTCGCTTTTCTTTTTCTCCCCATCGGACTGTCCATCCGTGTCTTCATTTCCACCCGGACTCTGTTTCCCCCGATGACAGTTTAACTCAGCTACATGCAGCAATCTTTCTGAATGCATCTCAGTCTTTGTTACAGTGTGTGTCAGATGAAGTTTCACGCCTGAGAACGCGTTGGCATTAATACAGTCAGAAACTTCAATTCAACCAAAACGCTATTTATCAACACGTTAGCCTCTACAAGCCCTGTTTCTCATATTGATCCTCATTGATAACAATTAGGAAAGTAGGAAAATATCATATCAACATTTAAGTGGTTTATATTATTTATCATTATGACAGTACTGAAACACCCAGTGAAATCATTGTTATCCAACTTATCTTCTGCGTTGCTTTCAAGTAATTGCGGCCAGCAACGTATCAGAGGACTCCTGATTAGAAGTCAACCCACGTTGGTGAATAGCTGATCCATCTTAAATGAGACCAAAGGCTAAATTATCCACTAATCTTGGGGTTTAGAAGACCAGTCTCTCCCTCGCTGTCTCTCGGAAATTACATTAACATTTCTCAAGCATTTGGCCGTAGTTCATCTAAAACCTTTAACCCCTACTGACTGGGGGGGGAGGGGGGTAGGTATTGTGTTTATTCCTTAAAAAGCAAGATGATAACAGTTATTGTGAGAGCTTGGCTCCTTATCACAGCTAAACAGGGAAGTGCCCCGAGGCTTACAGCTATTTACCACGTTCTTCGCCCAGAGCACTCTGCAGTGCGTCGTTTTGTTCCTGTTTTTTTCCTGATAGACATTCTACCTGGTGAACATGTTAGAAGTGCCGAAATACAGAATACAAGATTATATTAGAGTTTAATTCTGCTGCTTAATTCCACATAATCAAAATGTAAGTTAGTAGAGTTTCTATACAGTAAGTACAGCAGCTGTAGGTTAATGTTTTGGTTTCTTCAGTATCCAGCTTCCCACAAACTCTAAAATGGCAAGTAAAATATTCTGCTGCGATCATAATTTATTCAGTGTACTCAGAGATAGAAAATCTCCCTCGAGCGGCCCTTTATTTCAAGAACTGGTGAAGTTTATGAAATGTATTTTTAGCACCAGCGATTTTCCAGCTTCTGTCTTGTCTTCACAGGCAGCTCCTACTCCTCTCCTTCTTCATTGTGGTCAAGTGGTCGTGGTATCAATAAAGTAGTAGATGAAGCTGAACTATGACCTCCAGGGTGGGTTCTCTTCTTTTATTCCCCAGTGGATCCTGTGCGGCTCGGTGTGATCCATATAGGTTTAAAAAGCTAAACCTGATGGTGGAATGTCCTCATGCAGCAAACTCGCCTTCCTTGAGCAACCTGATAAGAGGCAGTCGGGGGACGTTTAGGGGAAGTGACCTCACGTGGTCCCTTCCTGTTCTCTTTGGTCTGCTGCAGCACGCCCAGGAGTTCAGAGTCCTGAATTAACCAATGAGGCTTTCAGTGGTACTGAAAAAGCCTTTACAGTCACACTAAAGTGACAACTAAAACAGCTATATGTTCATAAAATACCACAAGAAGATCAAAAGATAAAATATGACTAAATTATGTCATGGTTGTGCACTGCACAATTGTGAGCTTGTTTTTTTCTTTTAATATTCCCTCCCCAAGATCTGTATTTCTTTGAAATAAACAACACACAAGAGTAACATGACATGGTATGTAATGTGTCAAATGTCAACCATGAACCTGTTAATTAACCACTGAGCCTCACAACAGCTGTGCTCCACATTTAAGAGAGAATCTGTGATTGTTTATAAATACACCTCACATGACAATTTAATGTACATATAATAGACAAAACACTATAAGCACGGCCTGTGTGTCACATGGGGGATTGCCGGTGCAGGCGGAAGCAGGACTCAAATGCAGGATTCCCAGACGAAGTGTGCTCTTTATTCGAAAAACAGGACAACTTGCACCGACGGAAAGTAACACGGACAATGACGCGACAAAGGACAACTGGCACACAGGGCTTAAATACACAAGGGAGGTGCAGGTGATTGGACACAGGTGGAAGCAATCAGGCAATCACAGGACAGGAAGTGAAGTTACCCAGAGACACGAGACACAAGAAAGCCACAAAATAAGACAAGCAGACCCAAACCGTGACAGAACCCCCCCCTCAAGGACCGAATTCCAGACGGTCCTAAAGGAGGGTGGAACCCAGAAAAACAGACAAGGGAGGGAGGCAACCCCGACAACCCCCGGCCGCCCAGGGGACTCCAAGGGTCGGCGGCACGGGGTCGGGTCCCTCCGGCCGGGATGACCGCCGGACCTCAGGGTCTCGGGGGGCCTGCCGGGTCGGCGGCCGGGCCTCAGGGTCTCGGGGGGCCTGCCGGGTCGGCGACCGGGCCTCAGGGTCTCGGGGGGCCTGCCGGGTCGGCGACCGGGCCTCAGGGTCTCGGGGGGCCTGCCGGGTCGGCGACCGGGCCTCAGGGTCTCGGGGGGCCTGCCGGGTCGGCGACCGGGCCTCAGGGTCTCGGGGGGGTGCCGGGCGGTGCGGCTCCGGTGTTGTCGTGGCGGGGGGCGCCGAGCTGTGCGGCTCCGGCGTCGTGGCGGGGGGCGCCGAGCTGTGCGGCTGCGGCGTCGTGGCGGGGGGCGCCGAGCAGTGCGGCTCCGGCGTCGTCGTGCCGGGGGGCGCCGAGCAGTGCGGCTCCGGCGTCGTCGTGGCGGGGGGCGCCGAGCAGTGCGGCTCCGGCGTCGTCGTGGCGGGGGGCGCCGAGCAGTGCGGCTCCGGCGTCGTCGTGGCGGGGGGCGCCGAGCAGTGCGGCTCCGGCGTCGTCGTGGTGGGGGGCGCCGAGCAGTGCGGCTGCGGCGTCGTCGTGGCGGGTGGCGCCGAGCAGTGTGGCTGCGGCGTCGTCGTGGGGCTCCGGCCCAACCCCTGACCCCACCCCCCCTTCAAGGACCGACTTCCAGGCGGTCCCCAGAGGGTGGGAGGGAGGGGTCATGGTCAGGCGCCGCGGGGCCGGGACCGGGGGCGTGGTTCTCGGGGCAGGAACGGGCGCTGACCGGGTTCTCGGGGCAGGAACGGGCGCTGACCGGGTTCTCGGGGCAGGAACGGGCGCTGACGGGCGTCTCGGCGCCGGAACGGGCGCTGACGGGCGTCTCGGCGCAGGAACGGGCGCTGACGGGCGTCTCGGCGCCGGAACGGGCGCTGACGGGCGTCTCGGCGCAGGAACGGGCGCTGACGGGCGTCTCGGTGCCGGAACGGGCGCTGACGGGCGTCTCGGCGCCGGAACGGGCGCTGACGGACGTCTCGGCGCAGGAACGGGCGCTGAAGGGCGTCGTGGACGGTGTTGCTGCCGCCGACCTTGGAGGTCCAGGACGTGGGGATCGTACCTGGCCTGGAGGAGGGCGGCCAGCTCCAGCACCTGCTTCCCGCGTTCGCTGAGGACTGGAGGCCGGGCGCTGGCCTCCCACTGAGAGTCCCAAGCGGTGTCCGGACAGCGGCGAGGGCGTCGACCGGGACGCCGCCCGGAGCCTGCTGGCGAGCCGGGGTCGGCGTTACGCCTGGCAGCCTGCTGCACGCTGCGGGGACCGCCGAGGGCCAGACGGGTTCCCAAAAACGGGTTCACAAAACTGAATCCCGCTGAGTCCTTCCATGGTCGCGTCATTCTGTCACATGGGGGATTGCCGGTGCAGGCGGAAGCAGGACTCAAATGCAGGATTCCCAGACGAAGTGTGCTCTTTATTCGAAAAACAGGACAACGTGCACCGAAGGAAAGTAACACGGACAATGACGCGACAAAGGACAACTGGCACACAGGGCTTAAATACACAAGGGAGGTGCAGGTGATTGGACACAGGTGGAAGCAATCAGGCAATCACAGGACAGGAAGTGAAGTTACCCAGAGACACGAGACACAAGAAAGCTACAAAATAAGACAAGCAGACCCAAACCGTGACACTGTGTGTGTCATTAGCCCGGCCAGAAATCACTCAACCCAAAACCTCACAGACGAAACATTTCAAAATTGTTACTCTATTTTTTTCAGGCTTTAGGATATTCTCCCAAAAGTTAACCCCCGGCACCCGGCTG
Organism: Pungitius pungitius; assembly: GCF_949316345.1. NCBI lineage: Eukaryota > Metazoa > Chordata > Actinopteri > Perciformes > Gasterosteidae > Pungitius > Pungitius pungitius. The sequence continues at coordinate 9,785,220 of NC_084919.1, forward strand.
TCCACCTTCTTATATGTATTACTCTTTACACATCATATTACTTGTTGCAATCCAATAAGTCAGGTGGTTAACCATATGATCGATGGTGCCGCCGTGGTGAATAGGAATTGTTGTTGTTTGGACAATGATGTGGAACTTTGTTAAATCGGTGCTTCGATCAATGCTTCCTCGTTAGAGAAAATAAATATCCGAATCCGGGCAGATTTGAATTGCAAAACCGCCCTTTGCAGTAGAGAGAGTTTAAAACATTACGTACACAATGGCCTAAAAGAATTTTGCATTGCGTAATCACGAGTTTCTCATTAAAAAGTCAGAGTGTGCACTTAGTAGACTGTGAGGAGGTAGCAGCTTGAGGCGGGGGCAGAGGGAATATTCCTGCACTCATTATGTGTGCATGCTTCCAATCTCGTGACATCCGGTATGAAAACTTATAACAACAACATTCCTGATCAAATTCTTCCTGACACCTACTGCCACACACACACACACACACGTACATTAGCTTTACTGTATCTAGAGGCGCGTAGAATAACCCTTGTGGTCTGTTCTTCGCTGCAGTTACGTCCCACCAGCGAGGGGGAAGTCCTGCTGTACTGCAGCTAAAAGCCGAGTCCCACCACGGTATAAATAATGGATACTGAATCCCCATCCAGTCTATCTGCATCCTAGTTCAAAGGCACCCAGCTAGACCACGCATGAAGCAACAAGACACACAACTTTATGCTAATGAGCCTCGACTTCGGGGGTTGGACTGAGCTTACTGAGCCGTGCCAATGTTCCAGCACTGAGGAAGAAGACGTCGGATGAGGAGGGCGTGACGAGGAATTGCCCAAGAGTGTGTGTGTGTGTGTGTGTGTTTGTGTGTGTGTGGGGGCGGGGAGTTGAGGCACGTGAATGCACCGACAGCATGTAACGTCCCTTGCATGCTCACACACACATTCACACACAGGATCTACTGGGAGCACAAGTCGTTTCATGGGAAGCCCTGGTCATTTCATTGATGCTGAGTGATGCTAACGACCTCGCCAGCACAACAGGACGCAGGCGAAAGCATCGGGTGAGGCGCTCACAAGGGATCACACTCAGTTCCATACCAGTCACTCTAGTCATGTCACAGGAACAACACAATGCACCAGTATAGATCTTCATGTAATCGTTGTCACAGACGTGTGTGTGTGTGTGTGTGTGTGTGTTTATGCAAGAAAATGTTTAGTTATTTAGTCATTTTCTTGATTAGACTGAAAACAAGCAGACAAAAGCCCTAGTTATCAGCAGAGGAAGCAGCCTTCTGCCTGTGAGCCCATCAAAGGAAAAATAACATTTCTCTGTAGAAGCAGGCAGCTCAAAGGGAAGAAAAACTCCCCCGGGGAACTACTTTAGGCGTTTGAGGCCCTGTTTCTTTTGTTTTTCTTATTTAATTCCCTGGCTTTATCCCCTGCTCCCGTTCTTTCTCTTTTGCCCCCACTCTGTAAGTGCTGGTCTCTCAGTGTAACAGGAGCCTGCAGGAATCCTATGCGGAACATTTCCCAGAATCCCACAGCAACCACTGAAGAGATGGACCGACCGGGACCCAGACGGGCTGCATTTAAATTCTTCATGTTCTGAGAGGCTGTTGCATGATTGAGTTTTTGTCCATTTAATTTATTCTGAAAAGTCAAAGCTTGGCTTCTTCAGGGACAAATGAGTTCGCTCTGCAGTCTTGAGTGTCTAGTTTAATTAAAACTGAGCAGGTATCATCGCCATGCATGGAAGGAGGCCTCTGCCTTACCTCCCAGCTCCTTACATGCCTTAATTGAACGGGAGAAGGTCATTGAAAGAGGAGGCACTTGGTACATAAGGGAATAAGTTTGACTTAGAGAAGTAACGCTGATGTGATTAGACATGGGACTTCGCTTGGTCTATAGTTCAGCACCATCCCTTCATATATATATGGAGTTCTTCTATGTATCCCTGTGTAAATGAATGCAGTGCAAGGTCGAAGTGGACGGGCGTGTCTTTAAGCTTTAGTTTCCTCCCACAGTCCATAATAGACAATAAGTTCAGCTTATCTGATAACTTTCAATTGCTCTTAGATAATATTCATCAATCCAGAATCCATCCTTTTTCTAACACAATGCATGCTGGGATAGGGTCGATCGAAAAAATTGATCGATGGGTTGAACCGATCCTCAAGAGATATTAAGAAAACGGTAAAGTGACGTCATAATTTAAATGGACCTGCAACAAAAACAGAAGCTTCTAAATAAAATCACTAAGTGAATAAAACAATAACATAATTCTCTGATCACTTCATCTGATGTTTCCTATTCTTAATGTCATGAAAAAATAAGCCATTTCCAAGTATTAAATACCAAGAACTGGAAAACTTGTAGGTGTAAATGTTCCTGACCTTATTTATGTCTCATTATTAGGTGTGAACTGCATTATACCATGAAACAGCTTACAGTTTGTTCAAATTTTTAGTTAACTGGAATAAAATAAATGCAATCAGCAAAAGTAAAAAGTTAACATCCGGTAATAGATGAACTACACCTCGGTCGCATGACATCACCACCACGAAGATTTAGATGGTGTTCATTAGTCTCGTCTTTCTCTCCACCCTTTTTAAAGAAATCTTAAAAATCGTTTTTTTTACGCTTGTGTTGATTCAATTATCTCTCCTAATTGTTGACTTACATGCTTCATTAAGAAAACTTGCAGTGACGTCAGCGTGCTGTTATCTGCAGGGGAGATTGGAAGTTTGGGGGACGGTTTCTATTAAGTTGAGAGCTAATTGTTCGTCCTTATCGAGGTGTCCAGGGAAATAAAGATACTGACCTCATTGAAGTGGGCCACGTCCTCACAGTTCTCTGCCACACGGCTGTAGAAGGACAGTCCTGAGAAATAAGAGGGAATGTAAAGTTTATAAACAGATAAATGCATGGTTTATAGCATTGCATTGATTGTCCTTTCAGTTGGAAAAAGGCAGGGGAAATGAATGCAACACAAGACTATTCATTTATTTCTGCTTGCTTAGTTTAATAAAGAAGAGAAAAGAAATTCTTCTTTACGTGGCTCTATCCTTTTTGTGCTGCGCTTCTTCTACTACACTCCATTGAAGTTTTACATGCTTCTTTCTGTGTGTATGGCAACAACGCGTCTTGTCAGGTTTCAAATAGAAACAAAATCAGGAAAATGGGAGATTTCAATTTTACTGCAGTTTGGGTACTTTTTTCTAAAGTAAAGGATCAATTTGCTGAGAGACATTTGTCAACATCACTGTCAACAATCTGTTCACATAAAAGGCAAATGAAGCGACAAATGAATGTCTTAAGTATCTGATAAACACTCAAATGAGTCGGGCTGCGTGGGGCCACAGGAGACGGAAATGAAATGGTTACATTATGACTCATTATGCGACTAAAAAAAAGCAAACAGAGAGAAGAAGAAAAAAAACAGCAGAACAGAACTAAAATAGAAGTGAGATCATTGCCACCAATCGACGACTTCCACCAGATAAAATGATCCTGAGAACAATGAGGTGTTGGTGCAGTGTGTGTTCAGGGTGATCCACGGGACACAAAGCCATTGGCTGCGCAGTGAACCGAGTCCCTCACGCGGTGCTTGGTGATGCCGCTGATGGTGCCGGACCGCTCGCACTGGGGCTTTGTCGCGCTAGTTTGCTTTGTGTGTCTGAGGCTTTGTGTTGCTGTTTGTTTGGGGGCCACGTGGACAGCTGATGTGTACAGATCACAAATTCATACATACATATCTACATGTAGGCAAACACGCTCGGAAACCTACACAGTTAATTACGTCCCGTGTTTGTTTGGCCGGAATAATCCTTTCAAATGGAAAATAAAGATTATTTATGGCCCCTCTGCGTTTTTATTTGTGTCTTTTTGCTCATTTACATATAAAACAGTCTTAAAGATTAGAGAGAAAAAAAAATACGCAAGAAAAAATCTTTTTATCAATACAGTTTGACCATTTTGACTTTCATGTATGATCACAATCCCACCACTTCTATGTGGGAGAAGGAAAAGAGACAACGTTCCTTCTAGATTATTCCAAACAGAAGCATACTTTTCATACGAGGTTTTTAATCTAACCCAGGTGTGGGTTTATGAAAAGTAGACCTTGTGAGGCTTATATAAGGTGACTTAACAACACAAATGAAGCATGCACAGAGATTTGTTTTACCTTTTCTTCAGCTTTAGCTGGATCGATAGGGTAAACAGACCAAACCACAAAAGAGACAGTTACCTCCTCCAGTGGAGGACGTAAAGTGTTTTATGGGGATAAAAGAGAAAAATGAATGATGCGTGTGGGACACAGCAGATAAAGCTTTGATTCAGCACAAACAAATATGATGAGGTTAAAAGGATGAAAAACAAAGCAAGAGAAGTGGGATAAATGAAGGAAGTTCAAGTGCAATATCGTGAGAGTGGAAATAAGACTTTAATTTTTAAGATAACCCTGATGTACAGAGTGTGTGTGTGTGTGATCCCGCGGGCTGCTGTGCGGAGGCCCAGCCAATAAGCAAGTAGAGCCGGAGTTTCCTTCTTTGATAAATCCAAGTGCTACAGATAACAGCGAGGATCCATCAAAGACTTGCTACAAAATCAATTAGGTTTTCATGCCTCCTCTTTGAAGGAGGCTTCATTGCCCGTGGTAAAAGATAATAATAAACCATTCCGAGCCTTATTGAACGGGGAACTCCACAGTCTTTTTCATTGTTTCGTTGTTTGATTACACCTTGAATGCAATTCATTTTCAGATTTACTGTTTTTAATAACTCAAAATATTACACCAGATTCTGGAGGACGAGTGTTTGGGTTTCTCTCAAACATCACATGTGGATTCAGCCTCACATTGCATCGCTCCACCAGCCTCTCAAGAGGTCAGACGTGGTTAGATGTGCTCAGGGAGGGCTGGGGAGAAGCCAGGCAGCTTCCTCTCCAGACAGGAAGTAGTTTGAGGTGAAAGCACTCAGGAAGCACTACGGTCGGGTTGCCAGCAAAAAGCACCGCAGCTCAAAGGACTGGGGACAGAAGACTGAAACGCTGCGATGCAACGTCAATAAACATCGGGATCGCCTCATAATATCAATAGCGATTATTATTATACCATTATACTATAATCTGGAAGAAGAAAGATAATAATAAAATTGATTTCACTGTGCGGCATAGTATGACAATTGCTAATGAAGACATCATCCCGCTTTAATCCTTTCACAGGAAGACACACTTTCCTAATGTGAAGCAAAATAGAGTGAGTAATTACTCAACCAGAAAATCAACCAGTATTTGTTTTAATGAAACTAATCGTATGGTGGGGATTCAGTGTAGGATGGGATCAATCGCTGCTTTCACTCGCTCATCTTTCAAAAAAGTGGTTGCAAAAGGGAAATCGGCCGTTTTGATGTGTTGTACGTGTGTTTTTAGATGAAACCTTCTTTTCACGACTAGTAGCCAAAAATCTTGCATCAATTATACCATTATACAGAACAATGGGAGTTTTGTATTAAAATCTAAGAACCGATCGGCTCCGAGCTAAAATGAGAGGGTTGTTACTTATAATAAATAAGTATACAGACCCCAAGTGAGTCACACTGCTGCTGGATTATTGTTGGATTATTATTATAAATAAAATGTTGAAATGTCATTGTTATTTGTACAACATGTTTTTTAATGCTGCTCCCAACTGACTAAAAGGAGGAGAAATCGCAAGTTCTGTGACCAATCAGATTATCTGACCCTCGTAACAATCTTATTGGTTGTATCAGTCACGCCTCCATCCTCTCTGTTTGTGTGTGCAAAATGGGCGCGGCCTTCCTCACCTGCCGCATCTCCACACCTGATGGCAATCAGCGCTGCTTAAGATTTCCTCTATTCACTCATCGCCAGATTATTTTGCCAGCTCATTGTTAGTTGAATCTCGGCCTAAAGAGACTCTTTGACTAAAGAGTAGGGTTTCTAAACAGTCTTTTTGGAGAATAAAAAATACCAACAGTACAAGGCTTCTTTACACTAAGGTTTGCACCATCACGGCTATTAAAACTATCATGTTTTGCCTGCTAACATCATTTATGTTTTTTACAAATCTTGCATGGTAACTGTTAACAAAGGGGATTACTGCTTTTTCTTTTAAAATCACAGTGTAAGCATTGCCTGAATGAAAATACTATATGACAGAAAATGGGGTACGAAGGCACACTCGTACATCGTTGCAGACTAACAATTTAGAAAACAGATGAACTGCAGCGGCTGTGCTGACAGGACACCCATGGGAGGAATAGCCAGACATCCTAATCCTTGACTTGGATGATGCAGTTCATGTAATATCAAGACCCTGGGGAATTTCCTGCAGCACAACACTGAAAGGCATCCTCTACGCAGCTCGCACACAGCCGTGCACACACACACACACACACACACACACACACGTACGCAGCAGTGGAGAGAGGAGAAAGGAGGTGGTGGTCTTGTAACAGCCTCAACGACACCGCCGCTGGCAGCGGGAGGATCAGAGATGGGATTGAACGCCGGTTAGGGGATTGGAGCGATCAATCCAAGCTGCTGAAACACACTCTCTCTTCCCAATTTGCTCGCTCTATCACAGGGCTAAAAAGAGGGTTGATGTTGAGGAATGATTCCAGTGAACGAATTCCCATCCAGTCCCACGTTGATCCCTGTCTCCTCTGAACAGATGCAGAGAAGATCAGGTGTTCACCTGCTTAGAGCCAACCGTCATCTAATCACCCGTGTTGGTTTAGTGGTAAAATGAACATGTACATTTGAGAAATAAATGTAATGGCACTATATTCCCAGGGATGTACACACCGTTACGCATTGCTTTTTCTTTTGGTGGCTATTATGAATAATTTACATTTCAATAATTGCTAAGAGAAATCCAGACCGTTGCGGTGAAAACGGGTGAGGGAACATCATTGGTTATTATTCACAGCAGTGTAACCATCCTACGTCAAATGAAGCTTGTTTCTTTAGAACTTTGAAAAATGTAAGTGTGCATGATTGGAAAAAGAGACAATGGAGAATGTCAAATGCTTAAATAACAAGCTCTGCATTATGAAATAGTAGTAGTTTATCGGACCTTACTTTTCCCCCCTTATTTTAAGGTCTGTCCTGTTTCGAAATCGGAATTTCGCACATTTCAACATGAATCAGAGCCAACGATCCAGGCGGGGATTCCCTCAACTTTTTTACGCATGCGGGACCGTGGATTGTCCTCCATCACGTTTTTTTTTTCAAACCCAGAGAAAACCCGCGGGCACAAAACGGAGGCTGCGTCCAAAGCCACGACTCGGAGAACGTTGTCCTACCTCTGAATGTAACTTTGGCCATTCTGTCCCCTTTCCCCCGCAGGTGGCCGGCTGTCTTCAGGTGAACCATTAGAGCCATCATTAGTCCCCTCGGGTCACGGGAGTATTTCTACCCCACACGGGAAGAAGAAGAAAAAAAGACAAAAACGAACTTGACCTGGTTTGGTGCAATCTGTCGATCTTTAGGTGATCCTCTCCGTGCTGCGTGGCTGCTGCGTCCGACGCGCATCTCCGGGCGCATCCACCGGCTTCACTCTGCTCTCCGTGCGGGGAGGGAGGGGAGGGGGCTGCCTCGGCTCCTCAGTGGGGGACAGGAGATGATGCTTTGATTGTGAAAGATTAGTCCAGGTCTGGGATTTGAGGGGAAATTCACAGCATCTTTTTTTTTAAGGGAGTTTTTTTCTATAATCATTACTGATAATAAAGATGTATGTTCTTTATCTTCTCCTCAGATTGCCTGGTCAGATAGAAAAGCCTCTTGGATGTATTTTTTCAAACATTTGATCTAAATCAGAAAAAGTGTAATTGGCATCTTCTTTCAGAAAATAAAATAAAAACAGAGCTGAAATAGTAATACGATCATAGTGCTTGTCATAAACAATTACTTCTTATTCAATTTTGCTATGAACACTTACAATTAAAAGTATATTGAGGTTTTTTTCAATACATTGTAGAATAAAATCTTTTTCTTTAGGACCATTGTAAATAACAGTTGCTAGGCAACTTCTGTCCCCTCTTTATATTGATGAATTAAGGTCGGGGTCACATGAGCTTGGCCAGTCGTCATGTTCTACCTGCTGGCTGTAATTTGTGTACTATTTTCAGTAGAAGACCAACGCAGAGGGAGCTGTGCACGCTGGGTCCTGAGGGTGCACACATGAGCACCGGTTTACCAGATGTTGGTACACTTTTAAAGTACCAACGCCCTCCCAGAGCACTATTGCATTGGCATTTATCATACTTAACATAATTATTTGACAACATACATAAAACCTTAAAGTAAAGTAACACTGAATTATCTACGTCATGACAGCTGGGACTTTATTTAGAAAATGGCAGGGTTGCAGCGGGATCCCCTTTAACTGAAATGTGATTTTTCACAGCAGACAAAGGGATAACGTCTTTGGTCCGGCCAAGATATGGAACTTTCTGTCAGATAGAAATCCCCCCAAAATGCATACAATGTCTCACAATGTGGTCTGTCACTTTGACACAGAGTACAGCTCAACAGCACCACAAACTACTGTACAAAATGTGTTAATCAACATAGTTTAACAGTTTCAACAAAATAACATTATTAGCATTAGCATTATTGCAGGATGGTGTTACTGGTTTGAGCAAGGTGTACTGGATAAAAAGGCCATCTGAAGAACGCCAAGGAGTGTTTTCCCCCAAAGCCCGGTATTAATGAACCTCTATTTTTAGCTGCAGCCCAAGTAGTTCATTCGATTTTATTTCCTTTCCACTCTCTGGGAAAATATACAAAACAAATGCGGAAGAGTAAAGCTGTTCCAGAGATTCATTATCTCTCTGTATGAGATACTCCAAAGGAGTAAGATAACATGAAATATATATTTTGCTGTCTCCAAGTGAGACAACTTTGCTTTCATGGGCAATTATACTGCAATTAACCTTCAATTATAATTCAATTATCCTGTAAAACTGCATGTAAACATAAAAGTGAATGGTTAGATTTACAGCCTTGCACAAAAGGCAAAAGATACCACGAGCTGATAGAACTGGAGCACAACATCATTTAACACAGCTAGACACGCAGTCAAACCCGATACAGTAAATCAGCTGAGATGGACCATTTCATCACAAGCATCATGTCAACTCACTTTGGGGAACTACGGCAGGACTTGACATAAATAATCTCTCCGACATGCATATAACAAGATTGGACACTTTGGACTTTAGGAGCCAACTGAAGCCAGATGAGCCGCCTTTACCCCTTTGTGCGTGTGTGTGTGTATGTGTGTGTATGTGTGCATGATTGTCTGTGCATTTTGCAGTGAATGATGTTGTTATTTGGGCAGAGACGACATAAAAAAACAGCAGTTACTTTATTAGCCCCCGGAGATGCAAACGGACACATGTATTGATTTTGTGGCCATTCTGGCACCTTTTCTCAGCAACAAATACAAAAGAGCTTGGGGGGATTGAGTCGTCTGCATTAGTTTTTTACAGAGCAGATCAGTGCCGGCGCTCCGCACACGCACATCACGCGCTGCGCGTAGGGCACCAAGTGCCTGGGGGGGCACCAAAAAATCTGGGACGTGAAAAATCATCACAGTAGGCTACTAGTATAAATAACAAATAAAATATGTCTAAAGCATGCTAATATGCAAAATCAATACAAAGTCAAAAAGTAATAGGCCTAGACCAAATTAGTGGAGAAAAAGGGGAACCTCCTGTGCGGCCCCCCCCCCCTCCCCCCACCTCCCAGTGGTTTGTTCCATTATGCCTCAAATCTCAAATGTGGCAGACAGCTTTGAAACGGCTTCGAAAAGGCATCAAGAGTCGGGGGCGGAAAAAAAAGACAGCCGGATGATGCTCGCGCGTCGCTCTCAGCTAAGACAATGTTTTAAATCAGGGGTCCCCAAACTTTGTCTCGTGAGGACCGTTGCTAGCGGTCAGCGGGCGGCCGGCTGCCCGCATGTACTCGCCTCATAATGTCCGCACGGACCGCCGTGGGTCGTATTCGGTACTCGTCCGCGGGCCGCCTGAAGTTTCTGTTACCGTTTCTGTTATCATTTGTTTTTCATGTTATCATTTACGTTTTTGCATAACAATCGGCTTCAAGAGGCATATCCCAATCTGTGGATTGCTCTTCCTATTGCACTGACTCTCCCTGTCACAGTTGCTGAGCGAAGCTTTTCAAAGCTCAAACTAATCAAAACGTACCTGCGCTCATCAATGGGGCAGGAACGTTTAAGTGGTCTCGCTGTCATCAGCATCAATGGGACGTGGCTCAGAAACTGTCATATGACCTGAGAGCTGATTTTGCAGCTAGGAAATGCAGGCGTGTGCCTCTGTAGGGCCTTTGACAACTGATGGTAGTGAAAATGTTTGTAATATTGTTCTATCGGATAGCAGAATGGTCTCTTTTATAGAGATGGTAAAGTAAATTCTACTGTGCAGTTTGCACTTTATTATTATTATTTGTACTTATGTATTTACTGAAGAAATGTGCACATTATTACTTACACGGTTATATACTTGAATACTTTCTGCATTTACAATGTTCAGTTCCAAATCTGTGTTTTTAGTAATTGTGGTGGTATTTGGTAATTAGAATTTATAATTTTATCTTTTATATAATTTATTTCTTTTCATGTTTGTTTATGTAAATTATTTATGTTTAGAAGTTATTTGGGGAATAAAGAGAACCTAACTAAGACCTAACTACGATTCTGAATGGTTGTTATTCCTTTGGTGGTGGTGGTGGTTGGTTGGTTCGTTGGTTGGGGGGGGGCACCACCAAGCATTTGTGCTTAGGGCACCCAAATGGCTAGCGCCGGCCCTGGAGCAGATTGTGGGTGTGGTTGAAATCTGACACTATATTTAAGCCCTGATTTCCTCTCTGTACCACTCAGATTCTGCCTTTAGAAGCAGTGAATAAGGGACCGTAGATGTCTTTCCCCAGTGTAGATGAAGACTCTAACCAACAGAGGGAGATGTTGGTTGGACAGAATAAATGAAGAGCCCATACAGACGCTACATAAGGCATATTTGTGCATTTCAATATGAATCTTTGATGAAATACCCGTTGTAAGACTCTATAAATAGAGAATGGGTTCAATAACTGCCTTTCTGTCACTTTGCTGCTGGTCGTTTGCAGTTAGAGCAAAAAGGTTTTACAGCAAAGTCCAGGGAATTAATCAGAAACATTATGAGCTCTAACATACAGGTTGTATACAATGGTTTCCAGCGAGGTGAAAAAACTCTCTGACTTTAGTGCGTTAGTGACAGTGGGAATAGTAATGTGGATAATTAGATGTATCAATGCAAAGTCCATCATTAACTTATAGAATTATACATTTGGCAGCATCACACGTCTTTAGTCAGCAGAAGCAACACGCCATGTGTATTGTGCTATGCATACATTGTTCTTAGCAATTATTCACACATTCGTTCATTTATATTTCATTTTAAAACTTCCCCTTACCTGCTGCTGGACATCACATTCTGTCCTTTACTGTCTTTAATATGTCTTGCTGCTCCATCTAGTGGTCGATTTACTCCTCTTAAATGCAATTTTGCAGACACAGATTAGTGAAGCGATGGACATGTCTGCATTGGGTCAGGTCTGCAGGAACAGGACAGGTGCAATTAGACTGCTTTGGCATTTTTAGATAGACCTTCAAAGTTGACATTGAAAAAAAAGACCAATCGCCATTCCTCAATAATAATAATAGTATGGTTTGAATTAAACAATGAAAAGTTTATGGGCGATTTAATGTTCAAAACATCAGATCTGAATTATTCTGGCCCTAATTATTGGTTGACTTCCCGCAGCCTTTTACTTCCCCTCCACCTGCTACAGCTGACGCTTTGGAAGTGATCAGTGGCATGTGGTGCATTCTTTGTGCCTTGATTCGCATGAAGATCTAAAAGCCATAAATATTGTCACCGAATGAAACATTTCATTTGCTCCAAATAAAATCCAGAGAACATGCGTCTTCATTCACGTTGGTTTTTTTTTTATCCCACAGAGCTCCCAGAGGTGCATGGGTGTGTTATACATCGTCTGATTTTGAAAGGGGGGGGGGGGGGGCGGTGTCCCAGCCCTCCGCATCCAGCTGGTGCGTCGCTGCGCAGCAGCAGCACTCCCGACATGGCTTTAGCCGCAAGCAGGACGCTCTTGGCGCTATTCGTTACGTTTTGCGCACCAGGAGGCGGCTGGGCAGGTAAAAAAAGATTGGCATACTTTGGTATAATAAAAAGTAAATGCATGTTTTGCAGTATGATCTTATTGTTGCTTTTGTGTTTTTTTTTGTGGTTGAATCCATAAGACATTAGATCGATCGCTTTTTTGCAGTTTTGGTGCATTAAAATGTAATGCAGCTGTTATTTTGAGACTAAAGAATGCGCGTGCTCATTTTTCCAAATAGTTTCAGTGTTTCCATTTTGCTATGACCAATGTAGAGTTTTTCATTTACCTTTTACAATTGCGAAAAAGTTAGTGTGACTGACAGCACTTTTTCGCTGTTGGGGGAAATATGATGTGGGCAGCTGGTCTCTTAACAGCAGTCATGGAACAAGTCCTTCATTAATTACCTCACATGGCGGGCACGTGCTGCAGGAGCTGTGATCAACAATTAGAAGATGATGATAAATATCAGACGGCCTCTTTGTGCTACAGAGGGGGGTCATGCCTGATCTGTGGTGCAAGATACATAACCTTTAAAATCCATTTTCATGGGAGAGTAGAAGTGGTTTGGTCCCGGAGTCTCCTTTCTGTCAGAGGTCATCTGTCATCAGCATTTAGAGGGGAGGGGTGGAATTGTACTTAGAAAGAATGATTGAAAGTTTTTTTTTTTTAAGATTTTGGAACCCATGTCTGCCTGTTGAAAAATCAAATGAATGTACCATTTATGACAGTCACAGACACTGTCGTTTTCAAAAGAAGACGCCTAAATCCTCCAGACAGTCAAAATATCAGAAATGCCATAAAGCCACATGGCATTTGGAGCGCAGGGCGCAAACCGCTTAGGCCAGGTTTCAGCCCGCCTTTTTTTCCCCTCCTCCTCCTCTTTCTTCAACGTACTAACATATTCTCAGGTCTCATGTCTCCTTGTTAACTGTCTGCACTCCTGCACGAGAGCATTGCTTTCTCTGAATATAGGCAGCTGCTCTTTGTTATCCTTCCCTCCCGTTTTCTTTTCCGTCTTTCAAGAAGTATTTTCAGAGCGGTCCTGCACTTTCTCTGCAACGCCCCTCTTCTCATTCGTTCACTTATTCACACCTGGGAGCCACTCAACACAAACACAGTTCCCTGCTGCAGGCTACTGAGCCGCTCTGCTGTTAAATGTCTCCCTCTCGGGTGTTTTGACAGTAGTTGTTAAGGGTGAGGTGAGTGTTCCTCATTAACTTTCCCCGCTCGCACGTCATCAGCTTGTCAGTCTAGAACACTCTACAAAAGTGGATGAAATTGGGCACCTACAGGCGGGAGCAGTGCAAATGGAGGGAACAGAACGAGACTTCATTTGGCTAATAAATAGTGTCACTTCTTCCATGCAGCCACAGTCCATCAACTCCTGAGTGCAGCGAGTCATTTGGAAAGAGTCTGAGGGGAAAAGAGGGAATCATGTCTTTGCAGGCCAGTCGCGTTGCATTTCTCTGCTCTACTTGGAATGCAAGAGCGCCCGGTGACATATCTTGGAGAAAATGTTTACCATCAGCAACTTTGTAACTTTGCATTGGGAAAATGTGACGCTGATAAGATATTCCCTCATATTTTCCACAATCCCGGGTGGGTTTGATCCCCTGAAACGGCCTGACCCCCGTACCCCCCACCCACCTGCAACTGGGCTGCCCGTCAAAACCTGCCAGCGATGGCGTGCGCTGGTGTCATGATGTCATCTCTAGTGAGGTTCCAGTTGTTTAAACAAGTACCGCCTGGGCCATGAGCGCACCTGCCACAGCACAGTAGATGTCAGCAAACCAAGTGTTTCACAGGAGGATGAAGCATAAACCAACCACAGATGTCGGTCTTCATTAGTGATGGAACATTTGAATGGTTTGAAAAGTCTTTTGGGTCAAGTCTTTGACCACCAACACTGAAATGCAAGGCATGTTAGACTTTTTATGTTGATTTTGGCTTCATCTGGTAAAAGTCACAGGTGATGTCGTCTTTGTGCACATGTAGTCCTCCCAAGGTAAACAATTGCTCACCTTAGGTTGTTGCTTCAAATGAAATATGTTCTAAGTTATATTTCCCTTATAAATTATAGCTTAACTTTCAATATATATGGTCATGGTGTCGGCTTTATGATCATATTGATTACTGGGAAGAGTTTGTTGAAGGTCGGAGGTCACATGGACGCTGACAGAGGTGCTACAAGGAATTCAACAGCTCCTGGCAATTTTTGACACTAAGCCCCCCCCCCCTTCCAGATGAAAATGATGTTCATAGAGGCAGCTGTGTAATTCTTTGTTGCACATCTGTCAGCGTCCCTCTAACCTCTGACCTCCAGTAAACCTGTCACAGTAAATAATACTAAGCCGACAGACCCGACTGTGACCACAGGCATACTAGCACATCACTCATCAGACCCTATATACCAGACACTGCCAGTCGCCAGAATAAGCTGTCAAATAGGGACTGTTTGTTGTGTTGCTACTGACGACGGCCGACAGGGAAGTAATTTAATTGTCTGGAGGGATGTTGTTGTTGGAAAAGAAACTTTGCCGTTGAGTGTTTTCAAGGCGTAAGCACAACAATAATCAATAAGTAAACAACTTATTTGGGTTAACCGGCTCTTTGAATAATGTCAAAGGTGGTTGAGGGCTTTTATTACACAGGCAGACCAATCAGAAGTGTTTTTTTCTTCCACTCATAATATAATATACGACATGCTAAATATATTATTGAAACAATATATACGATTTTGTCGATCCGTGGTTTCTTTTGGTCTTTGTTTTTCAGCCTCACCTCGACATCGGGACACTTGCTAGGGGTTCGTTAGGGATGAGCTGGGGGTCAGAGTCTAAGGTGCCGCGGGGCTGTTGTCAACATGGAGCACTGTGCAGGTGCAGGATCACAAAGTATTTTTGTGGATTCCTGTGACCTGAGGGCTTACCTTAGGGCTTACCTTCATGTGCTACGTGTACCAAACTGTTCATGCACATACACGTGCATGAGTCTATCTCACTCTCTCTTCAACACATTCTTTAATTAAAAAAATAAGAAAGCACCTCAGGCCCTGCCCTGATTCTTTACATACTTAATTCTTTCCCCTGTCTTACCTCATCACACTGTCCTTCTTTCAATGTTGTATTATTGTCGGGTTTCCCATGGCAACGCTCTGGAACCAAGTCTCCCTCCGTAAGATTATGATATTACAACAGCTCAGTTGCTTAACTGCTTCCCAATCTGTTTATTCTTCGATGGAAATCGTGCATCTGCTGTGCTTGAAGGGGTCTTGATTTAATCAGAAATATCTGGTTTGCCCTTGGAACATAAATACCAGAGAGGCCAAATCAAAGAGTGATGTCTGGACAGAGGAGCACATCCCTTCCACCGTAATACGTGTCCTTATTGGAAACAGGCTAGGAGCGATGGAAGATGGTCCAGACTTGCTTTAATGAGGAAGTGTGTTTGGTTTCGGGGAACCCTTTGAAATGCCTTAATAGAATCTGGCACAATGCAATGTAAATCTGCATCTCAGTGTCTGTTCTGACTGGAGTAAACAGAAACAGCAAACACTTAATGAAGACACAACAACAACGAGCCGCAACCATCGGACCATTGTTATGATAGTCATCATGAGTCATTATTAATCACTTAATCGCGGTAACTGTTGAGGCAGCACTTTTTGCTGCCGCGGATCTGTTGCCCAAACCGCCTCCTTGTTCTGATAATGACTTATCCAAGATCTAGGATGTTCAATAAGCAATGCTTTTGATCAGTGCTTCTAGTAGAATAATAATGCCAGCGTCTCTAATGTTGTAAACAAGCGTTGAGCCCTTTTCTCACTATGTTTCTAGAGTTATTACAAATATCCACTTACTTTTGTTGAGTCAGCTGAGGTTTCAGCATCTCAGGCACAAGGCCGTTATTTAGAAAAAAGCTATTTTCAAAATGTCAAGTGGTTGTTTTTAATTTCTCAATATGTATGCAGTCCCATCTGGGACCATTTAGCAAGATGAATTCATAAAATGATATTGTGTTAAAGTGACACTCAAAGCAAAGAGGCAGTTTCTGTCCAAAACACAGTGGTGTTCGTGTTCTCTTTTTTTTGTTTCAATTAAATCGAGCCAAGAGGGGACCTGAAGATCGCCTATTGTCCTGAGCTTTCAGCCATCCAAGAAAGTTCTCATATATTTAATTAACTGTCAAAATAGGTTTTACTTTTCACGGCTGCTTTACATATAAATTGTATTTTTAATTTGAATCAAAGTTTCTTTAGATGGAAGCTATAATCAATGCACAGGAAGTACCACTGGCACTAGAGAAGAGCTTGAACATAAAGCCACGCAGTGCTACAATGGGTCGGGCAGCAGGCCGTCACAACAAGGAATGAAGGAAATACTCATTTGTTTTTCAGCAGAGAAGTCCCTGCGGTCACAAAATGGGAAACAGACATTTGTGGATAAGGGCCCGAGGGAGAGCTGGGAGCCTTCAATTCATCTAGATGGAAGACCTGTGGATCGCTTTGTCATCAGCTCCAACAAACCCACAAGGTCTCACCGCCTCACCAAAGGAAAGGACAGTCGCTCGCACGTACTGGAGGACGTAGGTAAGGCAGAAACACAGAGAAGGTTAAAAAAGATATCGTAAGAGTAAGAAAATGACGAGAGACAAAGCTCAGACAGGGTTTAAGATGGTGTGATCAAGCGGGAGCTGATGAGTATGTTTCTAAGACAACCCAAAGAAACAAGTAATTAGGAGGGAAACAAATGCATGGAGAGCAAAGGAAAGGAAGTTTGGCTTAAACATGGTTGTAATGGGCCAAGACCAAGGAGCGCTGTGTTCAAAGCAGCCGGTAATGAGTACGCACCTGCATGCACGTACTATTGATGTTTATTGGAGGATTGCTTCATCATTGGATGTGATGTCATCCAACTTCGCCAGACGGAGAGAATGGAGCACTTGGGGTTGACGGCGATCATCCATCCGCTCTGCAGACACCAGTTATTTTAAGCTAAAGAATAGCAGGTCCTAACAGCTCCTTCATTCCTAATCCTGCATTGTAAAACATAAGTCAAGTCTCTTAATGCAGTGTTGACACACGTTAGCCTGCTTTTGTAATTATTCCCGCTTTCCTCTGTCCTTGGCATCTTAGAGACATACTTCATCAGCAGCGCAGAGCAGTCTGCAGCCAACCCGTCTTTTCCACATCCCGACCCAGCGTCTTTAACTCAATGTCCTCTGTTGTGGTGACTTGCTGTGTGTTCGACGTGTGTAGGTTTGGTGGTGATTGTGGTGGAGGATTGGGTGGATCCAAGTGTCGCCTCATGCATTGTCTCGTGTGGTGTGTCAGTGCACTCAAATAAGCCTCTAAAGACTGTGTGTGTGTGTGTGTGTGTGTGTGTGTGAGTGTGTCGCCAAGTGTGTGCTGCAGCGGCCTTGCGGTCTCTCCGTCTCCGGTGGTTTGCCATAACTCCCTTGCGACCGAGTCTCAGTGTTGCCTTTCTAGAAATTCCTTGCAGACGGAGCGCCGTTACCTCAGCGGCACGAGGGACGCACCAGTGGTCATAAGTTACACCATATCGATATCATTAATGTGACGGAGATACAACTTGCCAGGATCACATGGGGACTGATGGGGGACGACTTTTTTCGCTAAGGTGGAAAAAACGTATTAGTTGAAACAAAGAAGAACGGCATTTTAACTTTAAATTTGTATAATGCATGGTTGGCTTACCAAGTTTCTGTTGGCAACATCATTTAACATTTCATTGTTTTGTTTTTTAGACCCTGAATGGGTTAACCTGGATGGCTTTGCTGTGTTGGGCGGTGCACCTGTCAGGAACTCATCAGCAGGTAAACTTGAAGTCATCCTTAAAAACATTACATGGTAGAGGTGCATCTCAGTTAACAGACATAGCAGTAAAAATATTTGGTTAAATCAAAAGTGGTTTGCTGTAATGATCTGCTGCATCATGGATACAAGAGGAACCGCTGAATCTAATGGAATAATTATTCTCTATGAAATTTCACGGAGCTCACGTTTTGTCCTGTTGACTCCGATGTCTGTGACTCGTCCCATTTATTAAGCTTGGCCGTTTTTTTCTTGCTAGCGCGTATGTTGACATGAATTTCAATTAATGAAATGAATCTAACAATAAAAAAATCCCATCACGAAAGTTTTCAATCATGGAAATTGTTTTTACGGTTTAATTTCTTGTATATTTAATAGCTTTGCGTTTTTACCATTGGCCACTTTGGGCTCTATGAACCGATAATGGGCATTGTTTTTTTAGTTTTTTTTTAGAACTACTACTACTACTAGACTAAATGAAAAAGTAATCAATACTTGTTTGTAGCTCTATTTAAACTATTTAAGCCTTTTAGTCTCTAAGAGACTTGGCGTCATCATACTCGCTAATTATAGTTCCCTGTTTCATATACTGTATATGTAGTTAAATAAGTAGTAACGATAATATATACACATTATAATTTCTCTTTTTTGTATTTTTCTTTTTAGTATGCCGCTAAGTTTTAATTTACTTTGTTTGGGCTAGCTGCATACTGCTACTGATGTTGTTTCCTATCCAACCTGCAACAGTTTCTGGATGTGGAAACTAGCATATTATTTTCCATGAGGTCCCCTGGTGAATCAGGAGCAGTCAAGTGCACTATCCGATTAGCCACATGGAGACAGACTGATACCCAGGAGATGTGGCCTCAAGTCAAGCTCCTAACATTTGCATTTGTTATTCACTTGTAAAAGTCACTCTGGATAATGTGGCAGGAATCTTGATTATGAGCAATCATAAGCAGTTTTGTAGAAAAAAACAACCTAATTGCTATAAATACTAAACACGAGCAGCTGTTATAAAACCATTTAACTGAACCAGATACATGTAATCCAACTAAAATGCACTCTGACTTATAGGCAAATTAGTCCAGTTACCAAATCAAGTTTCTCTATAGTAGTAGTAGCCTATAGTAAAGCACACATTCTCCAGTATCTGTCTGAACACACTGAGGTGGGTGTCCACTGCAGCAGTGGGGTGTCTGTCTGTCTGGAGGCCTCACAGAACCTCTGACCATCGAGCTTCCAGGAAAAGAAGGAAAGGATTTGGCAAGTGCGAGCGTTGTTGAGTCAATGGTTTAGTGGTCTGCGGCGTCGGGGCCAAACTATGCACTGTGACAGATTTCCAGAGAAACAGAATGAGGAAGAGGAAAAGAGGGAAAGGGAGGTTTAGGTTGATTAGAACCAAATGCTTTCTTTCTTAAGTCAGATAGTAAAACGAGATTGGCCCATATTATTGTTATTCTTTATAGTGTTCCCTCACCAGCTGTCCTTGACTGATGATCAAATGAAGTTGGCCAGTTTGAATTTCCTGACTGATAATTAACAGTCCACCAATTTATTTCTAAGAGATGAGATCCATTAGATGAATAATAAACACTACAGTAAGTAGTAAGAATGCTGTATGATTTGTAGTAAATGAAATAGTGATTGTCAGTGATTGTTCGCTGTAAAAGACGAGAGGAACACGCGGAAAAGATTATCCATGTCACTTTTTACAGGTGCAGGAACATCTTGGACAGAATTGTTTTTGTTAAAGCAATAAGGTACGAGAGGCTGTACTTTATCGTCCAATAATGTAACAGTTCGAGGGTGTAGCCCTGGACGTCATAACCCTAACCCTAACAGTGTTTACATGCACGTTCGGGGACTATTTCTCCTCTAGACTGATGAATTGTGATACACGTTTGGTGGCTACAACAATTTTGTGCTAAAAGGCAGCTATTTACTTACTATTTATAATTTCACTTGTAACCATATTATAAAAGCAAAAAGGGTTGCCGGCCCTCTGCAGCGCGTCAAGCCTAACTACACCCTCGGACTGTTACATTATTGGACGATAAAGTACAGCCTCTCGTACCTTATTGCTTAAATAATGCACCTCCTGTGACTCACTCTCAACCAATCAGAACGCTGGATTTCATCTACCTGTGTTATAACAGGAAATGCAACATCAGAGAGAGATAGCTGTTGCATTAATAAACAGCCAGTTGCCCAGAACGCAAAGGGGAGGAATGCACCATGATGTGTTGTCAGGAAACTTACAGGGAAACTTACAGGGGAACTAAACGAGGCAAAGGGACGGCTTCCTGGGAGCTTTTTTAGTGTGCTGCTAGTCATGTCCTCATTGCATAGCGGTTGTGTCCCTCACTCATATCCACCTGCAATAAGACTCCCCTCTCTCTACCCTTTTAAGCCCTACAGAAACATGTTTTGGGTGTGGTTGCTTCCGTTGGCCCATCTTATTTGGTCAAATCCACTTGAGCACTAACCCAGATGTGCATGCAGCTTTCCTCACTGAAAACTGGGCAGACCTGTTTCCTCTGACAGTGATTGTGAGGAAACAGATGAATGCGAGATGGAGGGAGGAAAGCAAAAAGATATTTTGTATGTAACGCCAATGCTATCGCTCAACACTGCAGCCACATGAGGGGGATTGATTGTCTGGCTGTCTGAGTCAGTATTCAACATGGAGTCACTATTAGGCTGGAATCCAAGCAGGAGGTCTTAGAACCTGGAGCAGATGACAGACAACTTTGAACGAATATTTTGTGTGACAACCTTTCTTTATGTAAACTGACACTGTTGGCTAAAGTGATACGTAATTAAGATGTGTCTTCATTGGAGCAATTATATTGAATGATTTTTTTGTCTGTTAGTTTCAACCATGCCCTAAAGACAGATCAACCACAGAGCACAATTTATGATTGAACTAAAGGGTCCCAGAGCTAACGTGAACTCTTTTCCCTCAAATATCATCCACTCGCAGGTCAAGCCAGGTCTCGACACCCTGCTGCCAGAAATCCAGCTTTAGTACAGCGGGCCACCAGGGTGAACAGAACAGCCCAGGCTTTGGGCGTGTCTAATACCCGGACACACAGGCGCGCCCCTCAGTCCTCCTCAGGTCCCAGGCAGCCCGAGAGAGCTTTACCAGGAGCTCCCCCACTGGAGAGGAGAAGGCAACACCACACCAAGCCCCAATCTGACCAGAGAAACCGAAACACAAAGAGACTAAGTAAGGGCAAAATCAGTCAAATATGTTGCTGAAAAAGACTGAAAAGATAAAAAAATATATACTTTTTGCAGTTATTTTGATTTAATTCTGTGCAGGAATGCGCTAAATGTATCACCCTTTAGTGTGCATAGTGTAAACCCTCGCCGTGCCTGGTATCCCTTTCTATTCATAGCGTCTGAGTCCGTTCATGTGGTGTCACTGCAGGCACAGAAAGCCCTGGGCCGGAGCGCACCCGCCGACAGAGCAGCTGCAACCAAAACACTCCCATCAGGTACCTAGAGGTGCACAGAGAATCATCACATGCCTCTTCTCATGCATCTGTTGCGTTTGCATCTTTTTTGTGGGTGAGGAATCACAAGCCGCCGCATAACCAAATATGTCCATGTCCGTATGCTAGAGCCGCCCGAGTACGAGGCCCGGGACATCAGCGTGAGGGTCATGTCTCCTCAGTCAGTCCTCATCTCCTGGGTTGACCCCGCCGTTGAGATGGGAAAGGTCGGCCCGGAGGAAATCAGGTGGGAAAGGAAGTGAATTAAAAAAAAAAGAAGAGTCAGAGAGATACACTCGAACTTCCCCCCCGGAGTAAAAACATCCCCTTTTTATTTCAACCCAGATCCTACACAATCAGGTACAGGGAGAAGGGCGAGTCAGCGCGGTGGGAGTACAAAGACAGCAACCAAAGGAGGATGATGATAGACACACTGTCTGCTGACGGCATGTACGAGTTCTCTGTCAGAATCACTCAGAGAGAAAACCATGGAAAGTGGAGCGTCTCCGTCTTTCAAAGGACCCCTGAGTCAGGTATGCACACTGATAGCAAAGATTATTTTGTCAGTTTAGGAAAAGTAATGAGTTGTGAGCCAGGAGTGAAAGTTACATGGAGCTACAGACATTTCCATGGAATATAAAGGAATTCTATCCTGCGGGGAAAAACAAATCTATGTTTTTACATAACTTGTCTACTTACCAATACCAGACTTCATCGTGTTAAATGCCTATTTGATGCTTGATTCCATCTTTGGCTGCAGCTTTGTCAAGATTTCAGCTTTTAAACCGTGTCACAGCAGACCCTGCTGCGGTTCATTGGTATGGCAACGTTTACTGCCTGGCTAACAGCTTGGATATCAATCTGTAGTTCCATTCATAATTCCAAAGAAAGGTTCCTGACAACATATGGCAACTTTAATTTTCTTATTTGAAGCCTTCTGGCATGAACTTTCCTTTACATTCCTCAAGCAGCAATTTCCTCAAAGTGTTCTTTAGATTATGCTTCTGGTTTCTGTCCTTTTTTTGCTCTCACTACTGCCTTGACATTCACTTGTGTTCTTTTCCTCATTGATAGCACCATCTGGGCCACCGGAGAACTTTGAGGTGAAGCCACTAAGAGGGAAAGGAACTGCTGTCATAGCAACATGGGATCCACCTGAAGAACCCAATGGGAGGATACGAGGTCAGGACGGGAATAATAAATGAATTCATCTTTGCAAAATTAAGGGAAATTAATCATTTCCCTATGCGATTTTTCTCTTGATAGTGTGTGAAAAAACAGTATTTGTGTCATTGGTTGGCACATGGAGTAATGTGAGCTAAATAGTAAACATCTGGGTAATAAACAGAGAACTGTGGTCACTACTTGATGCATACCCATTGTTATATTGGTTTGTTGGGAAAAGGGCAACAACTTCTTCTATGCAAGTTTTCTCCTGATTGGTTCCACTACTTCTCTTCAACAACAGTTCTTTATGCTCCTGCACGCAGAGTACATCCTGTCTTATGCCCCTGCTATGAAGCCATTTGGAATGAAAAGTGTGACACACCGCGGCAGCAGCAGCACAGCCACCTTGGATGGTCTCACGCCGGGAGAACGGTACATCTTCAAGATAAGAGCCACCAACAGGAGGGGGCAGGGACCACAGAGCAAAGTCCTCAGTGTTGTCATGCCGGGATGTAAGTAGATTTTACTTTAAACAGCATGTGTCGGCACGTTGTACCTCAAAAATTTGACCGATCCTACATTCATGAAAATGTTTATCCACCTTTGCAGCCAGCAGCGCTGCCTCGACGTTCACAAAATCCAAGGACAGCCGGAGTACTGTCCACGCGCCTTCCAAACAGGATACTGACCACGATGAATCGGAGGTCCAGTCCACAAAGGGGACGGAAGAAAGAACAACCACTCAGCAGCCCCCTCGGCCACGCTCTGCGGCACCTGCCATCAGGCGCGGGCGCCCACTTTCCCAGTCGCGCTCCTACCACAACGTCTTCTCCTCAGTAAGAGGATCGGTCAGGAACGCAGTGACCAGAGGGTCGTCCAGAGGGAGAGCTCAAGGTAAAGAAGATAAGGATGAGGAAGAAAAGAACATTGTCACAACAGCATCTCCGGTTGAGGAGACGACAACCATGGAGGTTGCACGGGAGAAAAAAGAACCGGATAACAATGTTTCCCCTGAATTTGAAGATGAAGTGCCTCGGACTACTGAAACTCCCAGCCTCAAAGTTTTGACGCACTCCCCAACGATACCACATCCCAAACCTCCTCCTAGGAGACCCATTAAGATCCGGGTCCATAAAAAAACAGAATCCAAAGCTGCTTCCTCTTCTTCGTCTAAATCTTTTTCCGCCTCATCTTCTCCCACCTCCCCGGCTCCCACCTTTTCTTTTGATCCCTCCGCGTCTCCTACTCCCCCCCCACAAATCCAAGAGTCGGCCGCAACTAGAAATGATTACGTGGCTTTGTCGCATCCAGAGACTAAAGAAACGTACGATAAACACAGCACAACACAGACTAAACCCTCCTCTACACTTGTAAAAGACACCAATTCACAGCAAGCGGAGGGTACATCTGTTGGAAGAGGTTCGTTTGCCACGGATCGCACGAAGGGGACCGGCTCTAGATACGGTTACAGCCGAAAACATCCTGGAAGTGTGTTTAGAGGGAATTCAACCCGACTGCTGAACGGTTACAAACCCGCCGTAACCTCACAGTTCAATTCACCGAGCGGAACTTCAAACCGAGGATCTTCAAACCGAGGGACTTCAAACCGAGGGACTTCTTCGAACGCGCGGAGCGCCGCAACGTCGCGGTCCGCTTTACAAGACAGGACGCCGCCTGAGCGAGACACAACCCACGGGGAGGGAGGTGACGACAGCAATCACAAAGGCACAGGCGCAGAAGTAACCAAAAAGCAAGAGCCTACTTCAAGCCCCTCGCAAACCACGGAGGAGGAGAGAGGGGAGGAAGTGGCAAAGAAGGAGAGAAGTAGTGATAAACCTGTGGTCTCTCGTACAGGCATCAGCCCGTCGTTTGCTGCCAGATACCCTTGGCTGGCTCGCCGTTATCCTGGCAGGTTTGGTTCGACGAAATCTTCCGCTAAGGCCCCTGTGACCGGGACGTCGTCCTCCGCCGCGGCTGGTCGATCCGTCTTGAGGGGGACGCCTGGTGGGGCGTCAGGGGCAACAGGTGCTGCAGGAGTGTCCACCATACAGGACACTAGTGACGATCTACGAGCTCCTGACTCACTGAAGAATGGAGTGGGCGCGGCTTTAGTTAAGCCTTCTTTGACCAATAAAAATACAGCCTCTAGTGATGCTAGAAATCCTACTACCTCATCCTCTTCATCGTCTCCCTCTTCGTCAGAAACTTCTTCGACCTCTGATTCACGTCATTCCTCGGGGAGACAAACAGCCTCAAATGAGCCAGTCCCTCAAGAAACCTCTAATAGTAATAAGAATAATGATCAAAATAAGAACTACCTAGATGGGGAAAAAGGTGGCAAATATGATAAAGTTGCTTCGACGTCAGCTGACCCTAACCTACCCGTTGAGGACAATGACAGTGTGGATACAGGAGAAACCTTTTCCAGGAAAAGACCTGTATTACCATCTGGAGGCACTCACGCTAATCGCCGTCCTGGCGCGGGGGGGAACCGGCTTCCCATCAGATCAAAACCAGCACAGAACTCGAAGCTGGGCTCTTCGACGTCCGGGTCCTCCTCTTCGTCATCTGATTCCTCTTCCTCAAATTTGCCCCAAGTAGTTTTGACATCAGATCGTGACGTCAGTAGCGATACCACTGTGTCAAAGACAGGGGGATTAATTGGAGGAAACTCGCAGGCGACATCGTCATCCTCAGCATCTTCATCGTCATCTCGGGGCCAGGGAGGTCGGCCTCGCTATCCCATGGTCAGAGGGAAACCAACCAACGGAGGTCAACTCAAGCCTGCAAATGGAAACGGTAAAGTGTGGCTGCTGGTACCACAGCCTGGTTTTGCTTAAGTAATGATCCATTCGTAGATTTTAGAATGCAGTCATCAGTTCATTATTTAGCAACAATTTTTTTTCTCCTATGATCGTATAATTGTTAGGTAAAAATGGACGTCCAAACCTGACAGCCACAAGTGACAAGGATTCCTCCTCCGCTCGGGAAACCAGCAAGGCTGTCGGACAAAGATTTATCACAGGACCGGATGGAACCAAATGGGTAACTACGTTATGTTTATTAGTTCATTGATTGTAACAATATATGTAATATTGCATTGTGAAGCATATCATTCTTGAAAATTTTCTTCTATCTAATTATCGCCAAAAGATTACAGTTTGTTCTGTTTGAAGTGCTTTTCAGATTTGGCAGGAACATGTTTTTCTTAACAGATAGTAGACTTGGAGCAGGGGCTTCTGATGAACCAGGATGGTCGAGTTCTCCAGGACTCACAGGGCAGGCCCAAGAGAGTGGTGCTCGGAGCAGATGGACGCACGATTTTTGGTGATTCACTTCCGTCAAAATAGCATTGCATGACATTCAAACAAACAGTATACGGCTTGATTATATTACATTCATTTATTTTTGCTCCTCCGCTCCACCTTCCACCAGACGACATGGGCAGTCCTCTGTTGAACCAGGAAGGTATGGCTCTGTTTGGCCACGGCCGAGATAGCCGGCCGGTGGTCAATCCCAAAGACAAGGTCCTCATGTTGGGGGGGAGACCCGTGGTTGGTTTGGACCGTCCTCGCCTCAGCACCACCACCACAGCTCCCACTACCACTACCACAGCTCCCACCACCACATATGATCCCACCACCACTGGCATGGAGGAGTCTACCGCTGCCCCTCCGTTCCCAACCTGTCCACCTGGAACCTTCTCCAAAACAGATGAATATGGGTATCCACTGCTGGATACGGAAGGAATATTGGACTGTTATCCAGAAGGTGAGACTTTGAGAAAGACATAAGCAACTGGAATTCATCACAGCTCACAGCCTTTGTATAAAAGATTCATGTACAAAGAGATTTGTGCTAAAGGGATGTAACAAAATACTGCTGTGTCCCAATTGAGTAAAGTTAAGACTTTCCTCTTAACTGAAGTTAAGGGGAAAGTGAATCATTTAAGAGAATAATCACTTCACTTAAATTGCTCAGGCCAAGGCCATTAGTGTTTTCTATGTGAGTCCAATAACTTTACAACTGTGTGCTTTAACTATGCTTGCTCAGTGTGTGTGTGCGCGCGCGCGTGTGTGTGTGTGTGTGTGTGTGTGTGTGTGTGTGTGTGTGTGTGTGTGTGTGTGTGTGTGTGTGTGTGTGTGTGTGTGTAGAAACCACATGCAAGTCTCCACATCTGGTGCCTTATTGTGGTGAGAGTATTGCATGTTTAAACACAAGAAGAGCTGTCAGTTGTGCATTTCCATGTAGGTCGTTGTTCAAAGACAGTATATTAAATATATTAAAAACACATGCATGAACACACACCATGGCTATTATTAAGTATTGAAGTACACATTGTGAACAGATTTTAAATAATTGATCCAATCCAAACCAGTAGAGGATCAGAATTCTAGATTTGCAATTCACCAAAACGCAAAAATAAAACCTTGCAAGCAATAAACAGATTTCTAGTTTGTTTTCTGTTTGAGAAAGAAATAAAGTAATGGGGATTTCTGCAATTGTCATGTAAAAATATATGGAGTGAACAGAGCTGAAGTCCAAAGTAAAGAAAGCAGGTCCAGTTTTCTTAGAACCTGGTTTTACACAATTTCTCTTAATATCTCATCACACGATTAAATTCACTGAAATTTGTGTTTGAGTTCCAAAAATATCAAAGTGTGTATAATGGCTGGTGTGAAAGGTGGGGGTACATGTCAATGTGTATCCAAGCTCAGAAATATGAACATGGTCATGTGAGATTGATACTACAGCTTGTTCCACTTTTCTGACAGAGGAATCCTCAGGAATGGAGATGGACGTCATGGTTACAGGGACCTTGGTGCCTGACGCTTTAGATCTTAAGAAAGGTATTGGCTGAGTTTGGCTTTTTCTAATGGTCTTAATTACACTAAATGCTGATTGTTTGTTGACTGCACTGTTTGTTATTGATTATGTATTTGCTAGCTTATCTGGTCTCTTCCTCTTTGCCTTGTTTGTTTGTTTGGCCTGACCTCGGCCCATGGCTGAAGTTTTGGATATTTTGCCGTTTCCAAAAACGTCCCAAAAAAAGGGACCATGTGAACTGCATTACTGAGCTGAAGAGAATTTCCTCGCTTATGATTTATTGCGATGTGTTTGCTGTTCAAAACGTTCGCTTTGAAAAGTGATAGATGAACTTAAGCCTCAACTGAACGCCAGCTGGGTGGAAAACTGCAGCATTTGATTAATGGGAGCGGTTGTTGTCATTCCCCTTCGTGTGTTCGGATCTACCAAGGATTATGTCGCATTTGAGCCGCATTTGATATTTGCTTTAATTTTGGGGGTTTCGCTTGACGAATTGAGCATCACATTGTTTCCTTACTATTTCCCTGCCATGGCTCAAAGCTGGTGGCGTGCGTGTAGACCATGCTGTCACACCGAGGCCCAGTAATGCGGTGCAGGGGGAAAACACGACGATGAAAGTAGAAGGGAACTAATTGGATTCCTCACATTTGTCAGCCATGCAGACTTGTCAAATGACCGTTGTGTTCAAGGCCCCCTCGTATGGAAAATATGGGTAGCCATTTATTACATAAGAATACAGCATTTGGGAAGTGAGCTCACCATCTACCCACGATTAATGAAATCTATTTGAAACTCTCATTCCACAGATCATGGTGCCAATTGCAAAGGATTAAATGAAACACAGCAGCACGCTTTAGAATTTGGGTGTAAACACCAAACATCTATTTAAATGAAAAGCTCACTGACACGTGTGTTGTTGCTAGATGAGCTCTTGGTCCAGACCACCATGCAACCCACAACCACCACGACGGAGATCCCGACTCCGGAGCCAGACACCAGAACGTCCAACCACGGCCCGTCGTCCGAGCTTGACCTCGGCGGGAAGAAGCGATTCACAGGTACTCAAAGACTGAAACGAGTGTGTGTTATCCAACAATAGTCACAGGTAGATTTACTCTCTCTCTCTCTCTGTTTCTGTGCACACACTAAATCTTTCAGAGCCCTCAGTTTGGAGTAGAGCCCTTAACGTAAAATTTTAGATTTAACATCACATTTCTGTTTCTTTTAAAAGGAACGATAACCAGCAAAAGACACAAATTATTATTATTACACTAAATAGCATACGTCTCTTGCTAAGAAAGTCTAGGAGCACTTTGTGAGTGTGTGTGTGTGTGATGAATGTCATACGTGCTGTAAATAATGGTAGGCGGTTATGTTTTGTTTTGTTGGGTGGTAATACATTTGGACCTCTAACTTGGCTTTGTGAGCAATGCCTTAGAAATATATGACCCTCTTATACTTTAACCAAAATATTTTAAAAAATCTCAGATATAAACTATAATTTCTTTATCCACACCATAATGTAGATTATTGCAGCTACAATATATACTCTATATCCATATGCAAGAAAAAATGCAATAGTTATATTTCTAATGGTGTTCCAATTGGTTCCATCCATCTGCAATTGGATCACAAAAACACAGTTCATTGAGGGCTCAGGCTCTCCAGAAGTGATCTCAGTAAACTTTGGCCCCCTGTTCCCACTTGCTTGCTTTGGCCTCTCATGCCATATCACTTCATCTGCTTGCACAAACAGTGTGCAATATTCTCAAGACAGTTATAAATGCTGCGTCTGCTTAGCTCCAGCCTTTAAAATACGACACAAGGTCAGAGGCCGTTCAATAGCGGCGTTTTATGCCTTTTACTTTTACAGTATCTCCACTATTGTTATTTCCACAGCTGAAACAAGAATTGTGGAGACACTGTGACCACAAGCTTTTATAGTACATATACAGATAAATACCAGCAGTTAAAGTACATAGCTTTTGGAAGATTAATGGGTTAGTATTTTGGATGCAAATGAGTGCAGAGCCATTTACTAGTTTAACAAAGGGGATGAAACCCTGAGCAACGGCTTCACTATCATTTCTTGACCAATTGAATTATGGGTGTGTCTTTACCGGTGCACTGCCAGAGCTTTTAATATCATCTGCTTCAGAAGCAACAGTGGGACAATCACAAGGCTTGGAAACCATCTATCTTGGTAAACGTAAAGTTTAAGTACGTAAAGTAAAGATACAAAAGTATTGCCATTCGCTCACATAGAAAACGTACTTAAAGCAGTACAGCAGTGAAAAACTAAGCTGTCGTTGTAGGCTCAATGAGCAGCCATCCTTTTTCATATTTATTTTGATATAGTTTAAGCTCAATTCACTTACTCACTCACATGATTCTCCCGCTGGAGATAATAAAAACAGTTCCATGAATCTGTCAGTTAGATACAGTTGAGTAAATGAGGACCAGGATGTTTGGACTATTAGAATGATAACTAATGCCTGACTGGACTGATATTAGACTTGACATTATGTGAACTGTACAGATACTGTTTCCCATTGTCATTTGATCCATCTGGCTCACACAACAGTATTTGCCTGTTTTGGTTTTTTTGCATTTGGCTTTTTAACAAGCAGAAAAAGACAGACAGAAGGACAGATAAACAGAGCAAAACATCTGGATCTTCTCTTTGCATGAGCCTGCACTGATCCCGGACATGTGGATGCCATTTTGAACTGCAGCCTAACGAGCACCCTGTGCGTAGAGGGACATCGACCTGCATACCTTGACGACAGATCGTGTAATTCAGTGTACGAGAGCATAATACATAAGCCATATGATTGCATAACATACACATACGGTAGGAGCTTGTAAACGCCTGAACCCATAAAGCCTTACAGACAGCGTGTTGATGTGGAGACAAGCTACTGACATGTGTTAGACTCTTTGTATGTGCAGAGGGAAAATCATCGTGGAAGAGTAGGAACGACTCCAGTGGGTCCCTTCAAATCGCTGTCTCACTAACGAAGAGTGAGAGAGCTAAAGTATTTTCAGCTGTAGGTTCAGCCGGGCGTCCCAGAGTCCTAGAGGACAAACAAAAAGAGAAAAAAGAGGTCTACCGACGTGAGGGCAGGTACCCACTTTAAAAAAAAACACTACAAACAAACCCTCATATTAGGCTGTTTCAAAATGACTGAATGGGACTGAAAAACTAAAAATAGTACGAGCTAGAAAAGTGTCAACGTGTTGTAAACTCTGCTGCAAGTTTGTGCCCATTAAAATGAATGATTTTTTAATATTGAAAGATAAATATCATTATCAATTATCAATTGCCAACAAACTAGATTCAAACTGTCAAACTAGATTCCTTTCCATCTCACTTTTCTGGCCATCAGCTCCCTACGTGAACTACATCCAGAAGGACCCAGCGTCTCCTTGCTCCTTGACGGAGGCTCTGGAGTATCTCCAGGTCGACGTGTTGGAAAACCTGATCGAGAAGGACAGCCTGGCAGCCAATCAGAATCAGCCCCCCAAACACAAGCCTCATAACCTCACTGTGGTCGCCATGGAGGGCTGCCACTCCTTCATCATCCTGGACTGGGGTCGCCCACTGAGGGATGATATGGTGTCAGGTAGGTCATCACTTTGCCATCACTCAAAGTCCGAGTTAAGTCAAATCCAAGATCTGTTTCCAAACCGATTATTCGTGTGAGCCGTTGCAGTGGCCGGTGGGTTAATAACACATTTTTATATGGTGTGAAAACTTGGGTCAGATTAGAGAAACTCTATTTGTCTCTGTTTCATCATCTGTTGTGTTTTTGGGATATGCCTTCAACATGTTACCATCCCTCCTGAGTCAGGTCTTAGGATCTTACTCGTGTTCATTGTGAACGAATCAGGAAACGTCTCCTGTGGAGTTTATCGGGGGGAAAATCCTGATTCTATTTTTTGGTGGGTCGGCGGTTGTGGGACAGAGCACAGAAGGAAGATCACAGCATACTGTGTGAGACGTGGTGGACTATCAAAAGAAGCAGCTTGGCCAGCGAGGGAGGCACACGGTTTTCTTTGGCAGGTCATCCTGAGGGCTGGTCCTTCCACAGATGTCTAAAACAGATAGTTGGACTTTTCCATCGCTGTTGTTTTCTTCCATCGCTCTCTTTCCATCTGCCGTCCCTGGTGTTTCCTCTCTGCTTGCACACACTGTGCACAAGCATTTTGGCACTTTTCTCCCCTCATCAGAATCTTCTCCCATTTCAAAAACTTTCTCTGTCAATTAGTTGTATCTTTTTTTATGCTAGATTCACAAAAAAACTATTCCTATAAATGTTTCTCTCTGATGTCGCTCATTGGTTTTTGCTTGATAAGACAAACAAAAACTAACGATCATGTGAATTCATGTATTGTGAATTGCAAAGATTATACTCTGTAAATACAGCTGAAATGATCTGCCGGCACAAGTGGACTCAAGAGATGACGGTCATTGACACACTCTGATGCATTGAAGACCTTTTCCTCACAGGTTTTTGGGGAGGTTTTTTACTATTATTAACTATAATAAGTCTGTCCTACTTGGCTCAAAGGCCGAACTCCTTCGAAAACAACGCCGAGAAAGAGTTTACAAGCTACTCCATCAAAACCTCAGTTTGACAATGTAGAAAGAGGAAAGAAGAAAAACAAAGCAGCACGTATTTCCCTTTTATTCTGTCAGCCGCCAGCTGTGTTGGTGTGGCTCCAGTAAAAACAGACATTTAGACAGTAAAGTCAAAGCGGAGTAGTTTGTAGTTGCATGTGCGGCGGAGCTGCTCCCCATAGTTTCAAAGTGAGTGACTGAGAGCTGCGTGACTTGCGGTTGCTAAGCGGATTCTAAGGATTGGTCTAAGAAGAAGAAAGCACAGTCATTGACATCATAACATAGATGGGTATCGTTTAGTTTCACATTAAACTTCACTATGTTGTGCCCCTGCAGGATACATGGTCCACAGCGCTTCATATGACGACGTGCTCAACAACAGATGGTCCTCCAAACCCTCCAGCGGGAGCCACCTGCCTTTGGAGAATCTCAAACCAAACTCCAGGTAACAAGAACCCCACCTGGTGTGTGCTTATATCAACGTGTAGACGTGGCTAAAGCGCTCAAAGGGCAGCTGATGTTAGCACCTACACAGAACCTCTTTATTCATTCGCAGTATCATGTCCAATATCGGCGTCATAGAGAAAGTGAGTCATGTGTGTCTGTTGTATTATTCCATGTTAATGGGGGTTTCTAATTGTGATATTCAACCCAAATGACTTAGAGCAGAATGTGAGTTGGACACTGATAAATACAACAAACATTATCCAACACATTCACACGGATACAGTCACCTGGGACCGTTTTGGTTATTAGGACGTGTTTCCAAGAGACACGAGTTATGGCTTTTACCACATGGGCCGGTCAGAAGAAGGGAGATTTTTTTCAAACTCCAAACCATCTAAATTCTTGTTTTGTTTCCAGCTCTGCTTGCAACTTGATAAATGGTACGTGGGACTACAGGGACCACATAGGCACATGTCGGTTTAATTATGATTTAGTCAGTGCATGAAACACGTTATAAATTGCACGCTGTCGCATAAGAATCTGGTGAAAAAACAGTTTCAGATGAGTGAGTTCAGAGAATCAGGTATAAGGGGTACCCTCTCCCCCACTGCAGGCAAACATTTGCAGTGTTATGATAGGAGTGGGCTTTGGAAAAACAATCACTGTTTGGCTACGTGTAATGGTTAAAGTTTTCAGAGAGTCTGCAAAGAGGGATTTGCCTCCTTTGCAACCGGTTTGTGTTCATGACAGCGCGTCTCGCGTGGTTCCAGTGGGGATAGCTCGTGCGACAGTGTTGGCATTTCCTACCCTAGGGGCTCCTTCTGGATGCCAGGACTGCTGAGGTACAATAGGCCTCTACTCAGACACACGTATGTAGATCCACATTTGGACAAATTGGATCCACAAGTTTTCCTACAGATAAATTGAGTGAATTACAAATTGCTTACTATTTTGCAATAATTCCAGTTTGCATGAGTAATTTCACTCTCTTCTTTGTTGGTCAGACAAAACAAGGCATTGTACGATGATATATTTGTTGGTTACTGTTGTGGCGTGGCCATGGCGATTACTTTGAGCCATTGAGGCTGTACATGGTGAACGTTTTTTGCATGAACTTACTGCAACCTTGCAGAGTGAAAGGAAGCACACATGTGCACGATGCAGCAACAATGAACACACACTTGCAGTAACACATTAGCCAGCTACAGTGGAAAAATGAGCAAATTCTCCAAGCTGTCGCTCGTGGTGTTGTTCGTGATTTAATTATTCTCCACAACCCAGAAACTAGGTGATTGTTCAGTGAGAAATGTCTCTTTTAAGGACTCTTTCTCGCATAAAATGTATTCCTTCCAGCATACATATATATAGACATATGTATATACATTGCTTTTTTATTTTGTGTTGTCTGTTAATCTCCTCTTTTCTCCCCCCTCGGCGCCTTTCCCTCCCTCTCTCCCTTCAACGCGAGCCAAATAGTTATTTTATTGAGCCGCGCTCACTTTGGATTCAAACGAATAGAAAACAGACCACTCTTAAATCAGCCTGACTGAAGCCTGCCCAGTCATCTGCTACGGCCATTAACGTTTCACAACAACACTGGCGCCGCGGCGCTCTAACTCGAACCCTTGTGCGTTTTCATTCAGGTACTACTTCAAAGTGCAGGCCAAGAATGTGTTCGGTTTGGGACCCGTCAGCGACACGCTCACCTACGTCACCGAATCAGGTTTGTCACGTTTCAACGCCTGCAACACTTTGAGATTGTGCCTCGTTGTGGCTTCAGAGTTGAAGACAAGGTTATGGTGGAGTCCATTGTAACGCAATGCGAGATGTTCAAATATAAATCCTTCATCGCAGTGAAGGCCGACTTCAAAGGTATAATCAGCGTTCAGCATGAGGCGTATTTCATTCTGAATATCAGGAAAATGCATTAAATGTGCCTGTATGCTTTTCCTCCCTTTGGGAAATGATCACATTCATTCTTTCTTTCAGACGACCCTCTTCTCATTGAAAGACCACCTGGTGAGTGCTTTTAGGATTGAACCATTTTCACTACATAACCATTTAAGATCAATACTTTGTGTTGGCAAACATCTCTCTGAAGAAGCTCTGAGGGATGTGCTTATTGTGTCAAAAATGATTTATTAGATTACAGTGCAGAAATGGAAAAAATTCAGAAGCTGTGTCTTTTATTGGATTGGTTCAATAAAAGTGTCATTTGTAATAGGACTTGGATACTGGTGTTTGCTGCTAAATATTTTGTGAGACACAAGTATTTTTCACTTTTTTTATGTGACTTAATCCCTCAAACTGCATCCAAAACAAAAAAGACAAAAGTAAACTAACTGTATAAGCTTATAATATAATCAGCTTCTCTCGCTGATTCTGTCCCACGGGCCAAGTGCTATGAAAAGCCATTATGATATGATATGAATGGCTGTAAATAAATAAACAAGCAACCTAAAAACATCTGCATAAGATAGGGGACAAAAAGAAAATGATATTGCCAAATGAAGGAGTTGATTTTGAAGAACTGGGTGACTAGAAGAGTTTTTTACACGTGCAGCTGTGGCACGGAAACTGAACCACAACGTGACGCATCTCCTCCTCTGCTCCTCAGGGGGAGAACCAATCTGGATCCCCTTTACCTTCAAGTACAACTCGGCCCACAGCAGCTGTAAGGGCAGCCAGTACGTCAAGCGGACGTGGTACAGGAAGTTTGTGGGTGTGGTTTTGTGTAACTCTCTACGATACAAGATCTTCATGGGAGATGGTCTCAGAGGTAACGTGTAACATCGGCTGCGTTTATATTCAAACCGGTTATGGTCAGTAGGCTTCCCTGTGCAATCATAAAGAATTTTAATCATGATACCCATTTCCCCCTTCTCCTCGACAGAGCCCTTTTACAGTATAGGCGATACGTTTGGCCAGGGAGAAGACCAATGCCAGTTTGTGGACTCCTACAGGGACGGGAGGACAGGACCAGCATACCTCTCGAATAATCTGCCCTCAGCACAAGGTAAACATTTGTGGCTTTGCTACTTTTGCTCAAAGCTTTGATCAGTCCTTCTGGCTCTGTGGGTTTTTTTAGTGGATCAGATGCATATATGCAGAAATACAGATGCATCATACTATTAAATTGAGGACCGACCAGGGGCTTGTGTGTTTTAGCCCTAATGTCACATGCTTTTCATCACGCAGACCCGTCTTTCCCTGAATACCTTAACTTTTTAGATTAATGTCATAACTTCCTGGGCGTTCGTTGGTCATAAGATCCAGAAATGCTCACTCTTTTGTTTGCTGTTGGTGCATTTCTCTAAATGGCTGTAAACATGTCAAGACATGTCTTCCCTTTGCAGGGTATTTTCGGGCCTACAGACAGCAGCCAGTTTCATTTGGAGTTATTGGCCGGCGTACACCCCATCCCTTCGTGGGCTGGTATGAATGCGGGGTGCCCATCCCTGGGAAGTGGTAGACCAGGCTCTCACCATCTCTGGTGCTGCCATCAAAAACAGACTTTTTCCTCACCACTACGACTTCATAACAGCATCACACAGAGAATATACTACTTTTTAGACAACTCAATGTATATCCTTACAATGCACTTTTTAATATAAAGCAATCTGTATATGAGGGGGATAAAAGAAGCATGTGTGCTTTCGCTCATTGTAACTCTTGTCTTAAAGTGTCCATGTACTATTCCCAACTGTCCTGAGGACAGGTCCTAACCCAGTGTTATTTATCTCATCAATAGTGCACTCACACAGTCAAACCAGTGACATTGGACCAAAGCACAAGCTGCAAAGCAAACTGTAAGAATGGGCACTTAAGGTTTGTGTATAGGTCTGTTTATTTTTAATCTCCAGATATGAATTTCATTTTTTAATACCTTTTGACAGCTACTTTTGTTGATTATTTGTGTTCTTAAACCGTTATACTGTTTTGTTTTTTTTGCATCCTCTTGGAAATCATCATATTTCATTCAAAGTTACTGTGTAAGGTTTGTATGTATACAGACAAAGAATAAAAGACCAAATATTTGCTCAGGAATTGTGAGAGACTCAATAAACGGTTCTGGAAACCACAGCAATCCAAAAACACGAATAATAACGTATTCTCCTGCTGCCACATTCTTTCTGAGCAGAAGCTTCCAAAGTCGAAACAGAACGCTTTAATCAACATAATGAAAGATTTTAGTAAGCTTTAAGTCAAAAGTTGAGCATTGCCTCGCTGCTCCGTCGGCCCCTGGGCCGGGAGCCAACGCTGAGAGACGCCGACGTACTGCGGGGCCCCGCTGGAGGGAAGGGAGACCAGGGAGACCAGGGAGAACCAGGGAGACCAGGGAGAACCAGGGAGACCAGGGAGAACCAGGGAGAACCAGGGAGAACCACAGCCCGGCCCGCACGCAGCCAGCCACGGCTAAATGACTGCTTTTCATCTACAGGAACCAGCAACAAATGAACAGGAAAAAATGGATTCAGATCCTAATTAAGATAAAGAAAAACTACACTGTGGAAATACTAGATCACTGTCCTGCAGTGAGAATTAGATTTTGAAAAGCCAATGGTGAGTATTGAACTAATGATCGAACTGGTAAATGTTGCTGAACACACATAAGATCTTTCACAAGGAATGGACTTTCATTTTCATGCTGAAAGCCTATTCTGGTGCTCAGGCTTTAATGTGATGTTTGAACACGAATTATTGTCCATCTGTGTGAAATCACTTACAAAAAAAAGGAAAAGGGATGACCGTGACTGTGTCAGCACCACATTAACCAGGTGGAAAACAGATGGGGCCTTAATAAATGGCAAGATGTCTTATTTCTATGTGTTGCCAATTCATTATTACTCCCTACGATATTCACAAAATTAATTATATCTATTTTCTACCCATAATGCACAGTTCTGCCTCAGAGCCAAACCCCACAGAATGAAATCTGGTCAGAATAGCCCATATACTTTATTAACATGCTATAGTACATCTATCAGTACGACATCTAACACCACATTCATTCCGTTGGTACATAAGTCAAGAAAGTGGATCAAAATGTAACAGATTAGTGCAATGAAATAAAGTCATAAACCAAATCCTCCTTGTTGACCATGAATGAATCACTCACTGGACAAGTGAAGGTATCTCTCCAAAAAAAATACTTTAATCATATTACATTGAGCATTGAGTTGGATTACTTCCCTTATTTTAACTAAGTCCTTATCAGAGGAGCCCAGGCAGTAGTTTGTTTAAGTTGGCTCCAAAGTGGTAATGTTGGAGCGATAACAGTTCAATTTGTCAACACTTGGATGTTGGATGGTATCATATTTTAAACTAACAAACTAATTAACATGTTTCCAGTCAATGATGAACCTCTCTTTAATCCAAATATTTCCATTGGCTACAGATTAAGAATAATATAATGCCTAATTTGCTTTAGAAAACAAAATAACAAAATTAAGACTAAAAAGCACAAAAACAGCTACAAAGTGCTACAGATGTTAGAGAAAATAAAAACATACTTAAATTTGTACGTGTGCGGGTGTGTGTCCTAATATGAAATAATGACTGCCCCGAGGGGGGGGGGGGTTGGCGCATATAACCAATACAACAGGACCAAGCGGGACCACAAGCGGGAAGACAGGAGTGCAGTCTTGAGCAGACTTGCACTCTTCGCCCGTGCTTCTCCCGCCTTGCATGCTGGAGACGAGAGCTGCACAGTCCACGGACACACGGAAGGGACTGCAAACACCAACATGTCAGCTCACGCGCATGAACCTCATGTTAGGCACACACACGCCGTCTCTTCCTCATCGACTGATAAATACAAGCTTTGAATATTTTTGTTGCACTAACGCTAGAGGAAGCATGTCTTTTTAATTTGCTGGATTACCCAACAGCTGTAGAACAGCTATAATTACACCAGTCAGCAGTTTGCAACTTGCTGCAAAGATGTTACGTGACATTGTGAAAAGCCAAAATGCCGTACTGTGACACAAACAGCTTCTCACACAGACCGTTGGATAACAGCATGTAGCAGTGCTGTGTGTTGAGGTGGGGCCGCCTCGTCCGTGTCAGGTGTCGAGAGTGCAAGTTGAAGGCAGGCAGGCAGGACTCAAACGCAGGATTCAGATTTCCGGAATGTGCTATTTATTTCACCACAAAAATCAAATCAGAAGCCAAGGAACGTGCACCAACAATGACTGACATTAGACAATGACGCGACAAGGGACAACAGGCACACGGGGCTTAAATACACAAGGGAGGTGCAGGTGATTGGACACAGGTGGAAGCAATCAGGCAATCACATGACAGGACAGGAAATGAAGCTCACCCAGAGACACGAGACATAAGAAAACTACAAAATAAGACAGGAAGAGGACCCAAACCGTGACAGTCCAGTTAACTTTAGAAGGATGGGACACTTATTTCTTAGTGAACCCTAAAAGGTCTCTTTTCATCGGCATCTGTAATTGTTATATATAACATATGTATATAAATAATATATAAATTAAATCTATGGACCACTGTTTATCTCATTTGCTAAATACGTTGGTGATGAGATCGCTTTCTGACGTTACTGCTTTATTTGCTCTGTGTGTCTTTTCAGCCATTTATTTGTTCCTTCTGCTTTGATCAAGAAGCGAAAAACTTGACATCAGAAGACACGAAGATGCGATGGTTACGTTTGTTGTTGGCATCAACAACAATTGCATGTATACAAATGTCCAAAGTTGTTGGGATTTCGCTTCCCTTTCAACCCGAGCTTTAATGCTTAACGACGCGGCGCTAAAACATGGCGCGTCAGCTCTCCTCCAGGGTCGGGCAGACGCTCTGCACGGAGCAAACTGCTCTTTTTTTTTTAGAAAGGGGCAAAAGGCCACGACTGCTTGATCGAGTCCAGGCCCAGCTGAGTTTCCACACGTGGCTCTTACATTATAAATTCAGATATTTTTCAAAACCCGGCTGCTCAGATGCCAGAAACAACCGCGGTCATTATTGTGTTGATTTAGAAGCGGGCTTATTGTCATACATTTGAATACACCACACAATTGTTTATTACAAGACCATTAAAATCTTTTGTGAAAGAATGTGTGGTTGTGAAGGAATGCAGGTCTTCTAACGCTTTTCCACATGCTGCTTTTTTTTTTTTTGTTTCTGTTTGATAGAAGTGGGTCAGCACAGGCTGTTTGGAATGGAAAAAGTTAGGCTCCATTCTAGAGAGCTGAAATCATCGAGAGATGAATCAGTCGAAGGTTGAGCAGAGAAGAGCAAAAACGAGGTGAAAGGGGCTGACCGACAGACACTCAAAACCAAGAACTTTAGTTGTGTTCAGAAATTGTTAAGCAGGCAATACCTGTTTTTGATATATCCATTTCAAATATACTGAGTGGAAACTGTGAGGAATGTATTAAAAAACCTGCATTTTTTTGAATGCTTCTTTTTTCAGTAATTCTTTGTTCAAAAAGTTACATTTCTGAAGCAGGTGCTTTATTTAGTACCTGAATGTGTTACTTCCTCTTGCTGTTTCTGTTCAAGAATATACGACTCCTGGTGACCCTTAGACAAAACCCTATGGTTTCAGCTCTTTAAGATCATGTACAAAAAAGCACATGCTTTGAAAGAGGGGATATGCAGAGAATACAGGAGGATTCTGAATATCATCACCAGCTGGAATGATGGGAGAAAAAATGCCTTGTGCTTTCAAACAAACTTTTCGTTGAGTAAAAGCATTTAACATAAATCAAACATCTTGGAGAACCCAACT
Organism: Pungitius pungitius; assembly: GCF_949316345.1. Lineage (NCBI taxonomy): Eukaryota > Metazoa > Chordata > Actinopteri > Perciformes > Gasterosteidae > Pungitius > Pungitius pungitius. The sequence continues at coordinate 9,825,580 of NC_084919.1, forward strand.
GGTCAGAGACATGATATTTACCAAAAACAAAGACGACATAACAAGCGAGTGACAGAGGCTCTGTTGTTGTGCTCCAGGCTCACTGCTCTTTTAATGGGGTTTGGATCAACGTTTGGCCTCCTTTTGTGTTCACTACTCTTACCTCATTGTAAAAGTCAGGTTTGAACCCAGCCTCAGCAATTGTATCACTCTATCAGTCACGTGGCTAGGTCACCCACAGACCTGAAACGCCTCGGGGGGGGCAATGGAAAGGGGATCTTATGGGGGTTTAAAGCCACCATTATCTTTTCTGGTTATTCCTTAAAATTATGTCTAATATAAACCTCATTGACACAATATGGGGACAGGGAGCTTAGAGAGTTGGAGGTTCCATTTATGAAAAAGTGGAAGTTTTTAAACTCAGCTACTTACCCAGGAAAGTAAAACCGGACTATTGTATATTTTAAAAAAAACGTTGCTTTAGGAACACACAACCTAGGGCGGTCAAATAAGGATAGCCCTCATTTTTTATGGCAACATTTCTTCCAGGTAATCAGGTCAGGCCGAGAAGGTGGCGCAGCACAGCTTTACAGCTTGACTCAATTCATGGCAGGGATGTTTAAATTCCCCCGTGGGACGGAGACAAGCTCGGAGAAACAGCCGATTTGAGACATCGTTAACTCTGGGGGGGCGGCGGGTAGGGGCGGGGGGGAGCAGAGTATTTACTTACACTAAAGCATGGACGCTGATTGCTACTGACCTTCCCCTGTGAGCGTGTGTGAGGTCCGAGGTGATGCAACATGCCCCGCGAGTCGTCATATGCAACAACAGACACCGACTGCTGATCACATGCAACTGCGCTTGTGTGTCGATGCCGATCTTTACGGCACGTGGGTTTATTCAATTTAACGAGCCAGTCCCTCATCCTTCAGCTTCTATAAATTCTCTTTAACTGAAGCATCAAAGATCGGGATTTAGATGAAGGGTAATTGTTCCCATGGATTTTGTTGGCTAAGTAAAACATTATATCATCCTACCTTGCATGAATAGATGCGATAAGTAGGCAGTCAAAGAGCTTGAGTGAGTTGTGGTGTCTTTACAGTCCTCGTTAAATTTTAAATGAAATCAATGAAAGACATTCTGATCGATTATTGAGGGTCCAAACTTTCTCCCTGCCAGGAACGAGAGCGACTTTAGATGCGCTAGTTTCTTCTCTCCTGGACTTTGAAAACCAAGTTCTGTTACATCTACAGATATAAAACAGTGTGCATTTTTTTTTGCAGGTGATGAGAGTTAAGGTTTGGTAAATGAATGATGGTTTTGAGGGGACGTATTGAGAAGCAGATTCCACTAAAAAGGGAACGTGGTTTAAATGAAAGAAGGGGAATAGAACTGAGGGTGTACTGTTTAAGTAGTAACCAATACCTAGACTTGAGGGGACATGAAGTTTAATTTATGCTTGATCGCTTGACAATGCTTGACTGCTGATGTTCGACAAAATGAAAGCCAGAAAAGCGGAAAATTTCCCTTTTCGCTTTACCAACATTATTTGGAATGTGTTAGTAATAAGTCTCACGTGGCAAGAAAAACAAGATCATAAATAAACCCCCACAAAGTTGGACGGTTTAATATAAATTCTTATCCATCCATGTGTCCAGTAAACTGTTGTAAACATTTATCAACAGTTTACAGACCCCCTGATACATCAACGCCCACCACTCATTTCTCTGTTTGAAGCACAATGAGTTTCATTCTGAGCAATAAATATAAATGACAAAACTACCTTAATAAGTCACAAAATGTCATATATTTATTAAAAATAATTAGAAAATAATTACTTTTTGAGTATTGGATGTAATTTAATATTTTTCATTCATGTAACAATCTTCTTGTTTATTAAATGCTTACATATCATTTTTCTGCTAGGCCTGATTTTAGGATTAATGAGGTGGAAAAAGATTTCTAGCTTGTTGTTTTGGCTCGATTTTAAAAGAACAATGTGACATTCGGGGGAGGCCTTTCAATGACTCCAGGAGTCAATGATGAGCTCCTCCTTTTGAATGTAACCTTTTAACAGATATATAAGAACAGTATTCATCTTTAAGAAAAGGAAATGCACATTTCAGGACACAGAAACCACATATATTTAGCATGTTGGCGTGAGTGACAGCTTGGACGACATATCCCACCTATCTGATACTAAACATTCAAATAACCTCCACTCAACTTCTTAAGTTGCTCAAATTTCCTATGACTTCATTATCATCCTCCGACTCTGCAGCAGATGCAAACACGTCATCGGAACGGTCTGTGCCAGTGGAGGCCGAGGCCCGCAGCAGAATGTATAAGCAATCAAAACACAACGTTGGCAACGGCATCAACTTTTAACAGGTTTATTGTTTTAGATGTCATTTTGCTCCACGTCCACTTTCCAACCCGGCGGCCTCCGTTGCTGAGCTCGAAGATATGATTATTTGTTTTTACAATGCTGTAGCGTGACATTAAGGAACCAAAGACACAGACATCCTGTTATGATTGTGCAGAGAGGGCACCTTATAGAAAAAGAAGCTGAATTTAATTTGTCACTTTAAATATGCAGCCTCTGTTCTTATGAGCCTCTGTCAACGTGCTTTTATGCTTAAGTTCGGTACAAATTAAATACATATTTAATTGTCTGGAAAACATATTGGTCGCCATTGGGCTGACCAATACATTTGCTTTCTTTGTTTCTCGTCAGATGGAAAAGAGACGCGACCAAGGAGCGTTCCCCTTGTCGGCTGCATTCACTGTCCAGACAAAACAAAAAATACAAAGCCCTATTCCTACCAATGAGATGATAAAATACAAACCAGATTATTGCCAGATGCCAAAACAATGCACAGACGTCAGAAGACAGAAGAAAGTTATTAAGGCAGTACTCACTTATTCCCCTCCTGGATACCGACTCCATGTTGAAGTGAATGTGGAGGGGCCCTTTATTCAGAAAATGCAGAAGTTAATGACTCGTGTCTTAGCCAAAGATTGTAATACACTCTGTCAATCTGTCCTAAAACGTCTATCACATCAGGAAAGAAGGCCTGATGTCACGTCAAATCTCGTGCACGCTGTGAACGACCTCGAGGTCAACCAAAAAAAGGTCAAATTCTAAATCCCCCAGCAAATGAAGGGATGGATCGCATAATGTAAAGCAGGCCTGTCTGAACGTGAGCGGGGGAATCGGGAGTTCGTCGCGACTCGCTCGCTCAGCTCGTTTATTGACCTGAGAGAATCTGACAGATTGACCTATTCGTCTCAGCCATGTGTGAGATAAGGGGCCGATATGTGCGTTCCTCCGTTGGAGCGCAACCCCCACATGCGGCTGGGCCATCGAATGGTGCTTCTCAGCTGCTGTGATCGCTCAAAGTCAAGTAGCCTTCGGGTCCCGACGTGGAGGACGGAAAAACATTTGTTGCAAATTATTATTAATATGCATTTAAACCTGTTAGATCACCGCAGGAGTAGACCAGGGCCGCTCGGATGGAGTCTGGTGGGTCGGCTGCCAAAAGGAATGCTCAACAGGCTTGGTCATGGTGCAATGCTTTTGACATACATGTCAAAACTCATCAAGTGCTCTGCGCAAGTAAAATATGTTTTTTTCACCACCTCTTTGCTTGGTCACCTTTAAATTTAGCTCCTTTTTTTCCTTTGAGGCCGGCCTCCATTTCCATGAGACTATTAAACTCGCTCCCACCCTGTCTGACTTTTTCGAGTTGTAAATATCCAGACCTTCTGCCAGTGGCTGAGGAGCCAGACAGTCAGCACAACAACACATAGGAACAATCGCGTTTAACTGGCGTTTAGATGCAACCAGTAGACCTTGTTACTTGTTATTTAACTGCCGTTGCAAAGCAATTCAGGGACCAGATTTATGTAAAAGTACTCATAAGCACGAACAAAAGGATCGACAGAAGGAACCGAAGTCATGCTTGATCCAAAGATTATTATTAGTTCTAACTGGGTATTGAAGACACTTTTCGCTCCGATTCCTTCTTTCTTAGTGCTTGAAAACAATATATTTTGATTGAAAAAAAAAGGGATAATCCTTTGATCTTAAAAAGCCCTGCTAAACAAAAGGGAGTTCTTCCAGGGAAAATGTAGAACACAGATCCCCGAAGCCATGGCAATATTTTACTTTACTGTAATATTAATCACTGCAGTGAATAACGTCCTTGACGGCGGAGCCAGGAGATGAGGAGATGAGGAGATGAGGAGACGAGGATGGAAAAGTCACATCCCGACAGGAGCTGCCTGGGCCAGCGGGTGGACTGAGGCCAACGAACGGAAGCTCATGAAAGGGACAAAAGGAGGCGCATGGAAGCTGAGGGTGTAACTTTACAGCGACGTGGTTTGTGTTACTGGATGTAAAAAAAAAGGCAATTGCAGTGTCCTTACTTTTTCAACTACAGCTTTCAACGTTATGTCGTACCTTTTATGGTGGTGCAGCTCCCCATCTCATCCCATGTCTCCTCCCTGGATGTCGGTAAAAGTCATTATTTCTTATTTCTTATTGTTCATGAACACACAAACGTTGCCCTGATCAATAAATGCGTCGTGTTCTTTATGCTTGAACTGATGTTGCATGCGCTGCGCTTCACTGTTGAACCCGAACACCCCGACATTTCATCCAAGATCGTCATCTACTACCTTCTGTCCAAAGAATTGCTGGCAGCTCTGGTTCATGTGTCTAACAGTCCTTACGGAGGGCCGGCCAGGGAGCAAGGCTGCCTTGTGTGTTGTGTATCCGCGATGCTGGAATCAAGCCGCTAGTTTTAGATTTAAAACTTTTGTTGTGATGTCATTGTTGTACCGTTTTGAAGGTTCATTACAGGGTCTTATGCTGCTAATTAGGCACTGAAACAAGAATCCCTTCCACAGATGTGTTTTTTTTTCTTGTCTAAGTGCTTTTAAGAAACATTTGTGGAAAATCAACTTTAAATATGAAAGAAATTGCTTCCTCGCCTGCAGACTCTGTGATACGGTGATGTGCAAATGAAAGGGTGCAGTGTTCTTGTGTTGTGGGATGGATGTTTGCTCGCGTGTTGAGGATTTACCCTGCATCGTGCTGAGGCGCCTCACGGTGCACCGGTTTGTAGAAGACTGTGGCAGATGTGTACAGATGAGATCATTCACCTGCTGCTTTAAGGATTTGGACTGATGCAGACTCACATGGACACAGAGCAGCAGAGGGAGGGAGGGAAGGGACATTGAATGAATCAGACTTGTCAGTTTAATCTCGCCAGCATTCATTTTTTTTCATCAAATTGGAGGATTTCAGCAGGCAAGAAATCTCTCTTAAATGGAGACAATAACCCGTGTGTTTGCTTTGAAATGGTTAACAGCTGAGGAGAAGACTAGTTCAGTGGAGGAAAGTGAAAAAGAGGAATTAGTGGAGCTGAAGACTGATGGTGAGAAAGTGAAAAATTATCTTCCCCAACTGGAAGAAGGCGTTGAGGCTACTGGTCTGACTGCCAGTTCTGCATCTGTTTCTGAATGCAGCTGTGACTATGGAAAAAACCCTGGCAGGGAAAATCTCCATCACACACACACACACACACACACACGCACACAACATGTGTGACTTTGGTCCATTGAAATTGATTAGAATTGAATGAAGTTGAGTATTATGTGTTCATTGGAAATTCATTTTTTGAGTTATTTTTTAAGTCTGTGAAGAGGAGGTGGAAAATCTCCCATTGTTACATTTGAAGTATACCTTCTGAACCTCAACTTCTTTTTTTTGGTGTGTGTCTTTTCATGGTCCTTTTTTTCCATTCTGGTTTCTGCTCCTAGTTTTCCATGTTGAGACGTGTTAAGACCGACAATGAAATATAACAGGCCAGAATGATGAATGGGTTCTGGTGCCAACCATCTCTCTGTCCAACATGCTTTCATTAATTATATCATATGAAGTCAGCTAAAACCTGTTTTTAGATTTAAATAGCTTCATCATTTGGCCCCACTGGTCCCCACACAAGCTGATCAATAACTGTTTACTAGGAAGACTCTCCCATGCATCGGTTACTAAACAGGCCCAAGTCCCCAAAAGTGTCACGCGTCTTTTGGCTTGAAAGCGCATGAGGTCACTAAAAGAGAATATAACTTCAGTGGTGCAAATGGAGACACTGGTAATGTTGTTTTAAGACCTTTCACTGTGTTGCAGTCACACACACAAAAAGCTTTGTGAAGCAGGAGAAGTTCGCCTCTCTTTTCTCACCATCTGTCCAATGACCGTGTGAAGAGGACGTTACTTCCAAAAGTTAAAAATAGTCTTTGTCCAGAAGCTTGAATAACGACAGTTGAGTGAAGATATTTTCACAGCAATAAAATGCATATTTGAGAAAGTGAGTTCACGACTTTTTATTGATTGAATAGTCGGCAGAATATTTCGTCACTGAAATAATGGACAGCTGCAGCACCAATATAATAACCAAACGGATGTATCATACGTAAACTTCATCACGCGGTGAAATGTCCGGGTTCCAATTGTGACACGCGCCCATTCAAAGTAAACATCCACTGCCTTTATATCTGTATTTCTCCTGCATGCACATCTGCTTCTTAAGGGGCTGCTTCCCAGCCACACAATTTGCTACGAGGAGAATCTCTCCCCCCCCCCCCCCCCCCGGAGGAAAAGTGTCTGCTGCAGAAAACACAGCCAGCTTTCCACAGCGTGTTGGTGAAGAGGGAAAACTTGCAGACACGGCACAATGTGTTGGCTCACAGAGGTCTCGGTCAACCTCATTTGCCCTCAGGGACATGAAACATTTATCAGGGAACTTTTTATGGGGTTCCATGAAATAACATTGTTTGATCTCGTCAAATACAAACTTTTTTTTCCTCGTATTTCTTTGCTGTATTGTGTTGTGCAATCATCATCGCCAGAGGATGTAAATATGTAAAGTTTCTTGAACTGGACGGGATCAAAATGGCATATTTTCAAGAAAAAATCTTTCATAATTGAAGATACATTTCACAAATGAGCTTGTTTCTAATACACTTGATGGCTTGAGACTCTGTGAAATTATAAAAACACTTACTACTGGGGGGCTTTTCCTTCAGGCACATGGTAATATATCGCAATTTAGGGAAGTTCACCCTCGGCCAATTTTGTGTCTACCGCGAAAAAGAAGGTGGAAGGGCGCTTTTAGTGAGGTTTGTTGGTCAGAGGCCACCTGGAGATACGCACGTGACCATAAGCCGATGGACTAGCGCGGTCCGCCTCCCAGACAGGAAGTCAAGTCAGCTGCACTTTTATAACGATACTCGAGTCCTTGGGTATCCTCCAGAAAGTCTTCATTTCTTTTCATTCTCTTCCACTCCGACATCCTGAGAGCGCGGCCAAAGAGGATCTGCAGAGTGCTGACTCTCAGCAGAAGGATGAGAGAAAACTTATTCACTCTTTTTGAATCAAAATCCAACAGGCTTAATTGCCAAGATGAAAAATACAAGGATGGAGATTTGGGGTATGAAAAGAGGAAAAGCACACTACAAAGGGTCTGTGTTATAAAGCAATTAACTTTTTTTTGGTTTTACAGATACGAGGCTTTAGAATTGTTTTCATGTCTCTGAAAGAAAAGTCAGTGATGCTTTTGTTAAGCTTGGACTGATCTCAATTAAACCTAAATGACCCCAAGCACGCGGTGATTTATAGCAGCCATCTGCCTGAAGCCTTTAGACTCAACAGTGCAAATGACCTAACGGGGAGGAATTAACCAGGAACAGCCACACCTCTAAAGCTAAAACAATCTTCTCTCCTCTTTACTGCAAAGGCTTTCTCAGCAGGCCTGAAACAACTCCAGAAGAAACTATTTGTTCATTTTTCAGTGGTGAAAAACCTTGAACCGCAGAATGTTGGATGAACTTAATACTGATAGATATTAGTGTTAAATGTAGAATATCTAAAAAAAAAAATTAAAAAAAAAGGAATTTTCTTTTTGTAAAGCCCTGCCGCCTCACACCCATGGAGAGGTCTGGCTGTGGCTCCGAGCGCCTGCTGGAGAAGTCCCTCTCCAAAGCGCTCAGACCCAAGCGGTTACCCCCGAATTTAGCTCCGGCGCCCATCTCTGCCAGGAACGAACCGATGGCAGGACGCTGGAAAGTTTAGACCTCCTCGATGTCGACACTTCACTTTTCTTCGTTCGGATTTCCAATCCAAAGTGGGACAATGACGGCCTGTGTAGGGCGAGCAGCTCCGGGACCTACGTGGGGGCCGCTTTGCAAGGCGCAAAAAGGTCTGGAGCCTGGAACTGTAATGACAAAGCTGCAGAGAAGAGATGTTTAAGATATTTCAAGTCATTTCAGGGTTGGAATTCTCGAGCCATAAAGATAGCTATCAAGACACCTTCAATGCAGACACCTCGTGGGACTAATCAATCATCCTCATGATCGTGTTCCAGCTAGTTGACCTCTCTGCAGGCGCAGACCTGATTTACTGCTCACACTATGTGACGGCATGTTGAGCTGTCCTCTGTTCTCCTCCAATTTGAATCAATATCCTTAAGAATTGAGTTTGTGACGTACACCCTTACAACAACATTAGGCCTTCGTGTCTGTAAGTAAACAAAACAAAATCTCAACACCAAGTGACAATTATTTTCTGATCAACGTGCGAAAAGACAAGGAACGAACATTCCTCACATGCCTGATGGAGGCTGATATTAAAATAAATTTCAGTGGGAGATGTTTAAATTTGGTAGGAAAGAGCCCTAAAAAGAGATGCTAAAGGATTTCAGTCCCAATATTTTTCTTTCCGCCCATCCAGAGGTTAAAGAAACATTTTCCTCAGTGAGTTCCACCTTTTTTACGAGTTGTAGAAGAGGGAAATTATTTGTGGCCCTCCCAAAAATGTTTTTACAAAAGCAGGTAGAAGCGGTTCACAGTTGCGTCCTTAAAGGCCTGTTCGTCAGTATTAACAATATAGTAAAGTTATGTAATCTGTAACTGGTCCATTTAAAAAGTGAAAAATCTAAACTGTTAAATGTTTATTTTTATTCATTAGTGAATTCAGTTTAAAAAAAGGGGGTCGACTTTCTTCTCACACGTTGGGTCTGGTCACCATGTGGAGGAACTCTCTGGAAATGTGCTCACCTCTCCATCATGACGCCCCTCAGGGTAAAAGGGGAGATCTGCACTGGCAAACTGGTCAGTCCTAATCACTAACAGGAAGAGCGACATCATTTGGATGAGAGAACATGAACCAGCTGGAAACTATTTGTTCAGTTTAAATCCTACATTCATTTTTTAAGAAACTTACCATTTTTTATAATGACACACAAAAATCAGTTTACTGCTAAATCTCTTTGCAGCCTACTGTAGGATGTCTGGATGAAGTTTACTTTTTGTCAAATCTAGTTGAGCCAGTAGCATAACACACGTTCATTCATCGTTTTGATGCACTCGATATTTCTTCGCAAAGAAAAACGCTTGCATACAACTCAACGAGTTCTCCAGAGCAGCTAGATTAAAACGATTGAGCAAACACCTCCCTCTTCTGGCAGCGCTGCAAGGAGGCACATCATAAACTACCAAAGAGCATCCATGCCGACTGCATCAGCAGGGGAGCGGATTCTCAGGAATTACCATCTTTTGATTGGGATGAAGCCAACTTGGTCGTGCTGGAGAAACAAGACACTGAAAAAGATTTGACAACCAAAATGCACACGATAAAAGCTTAGCATTACAGCCAGGGAGAAGTTTCCACTCTGCTGAGCGCTTCATAGCTTTTCAAAGATGGCTACTGTATCATCCATCACAGCAAGTAGAACTAGAAGAATGAAGCCACAATTACAAGTTTTATATTTTAAATAGATTTTTATTTATGATACATCTAAAGCATGGACGACAATAACATTGTCTGATTTTTAGTGTGACCAAACTCACTGAATAATGCAGTATTTGGTTGAGATTAACAAAAGGCAGCTTTGATGTCATAGGCGGCCAATTTTGTGCGTTTGAAAAGCAGCAGTAGTCGGGAGCACCTGCAAATAAGTCGCTTTAAACTCTGAGCAGGTTTCCAATTTTGCCATGAAGGCCACATTATCTGGCCCAATGTGGGAAATATTTTAAAGTTGACTTAATCAACTTTAATGTAGCCGATCATATGAAAAGTTCAAACTGTCGCAAATCTGAGTGCAAAAACCACCATCACTCATGTGCTCCATGCAACGTAAAACTGAACGTTTGCAACTACTGTTTCACCCGGGGTCAGCATGAAAGGGACTATTTGCAGATCGGGTTTTACTTCTTGGCAGACTGGAGCCGCTCGCTCACATTCTCCCAGTTGACTACATTCCAGATGGCCTTAACGTAGTCCGGCCGCACGTTTTTGTACTGAAGGTAGTAGGCGTGCTCCCACACGTCGATACCGAGGAGCGGGACGAGACCTGTGGGTCGGACACAGGGCAACGATTACTTTGAGGTGAAGAAGGGACCTCTGAAACAAAAAAAGTAAAACTGACCTGTAGTTCCATGCAGGGGATCCTGGTTAGCGCAGGCAGCGATACGAAGCCTTCCGCTCTCCTTGTCGTAGCCCAACCAGCCCCAACCAGAGCCCTGCACGGCCACGGTGGCCGCAGACATCTTCTCCTTCATCTTCTGGAAGGAGCCAAAGTCCCGCTTGATGGCCTCCAGCAGCTCCCCTGCAGAAAGTGACACAGACTGGTTCTACTTCAAGGAAATACTAGGAAGTAAGAATTCAAAAGCATTTCGCGGGACCAATTCAGAATGTCTGTTAAGTTTTTTTTTTTTTTTAAGTTGACATTCTACATCATCTGGAGAGCTGCTGTGTCAGTATAAGGTGTGTGCTGAAAGACGTCTCCACATGTAGGCAGCATCTTTGACCACCAGGAGGCAGTATGACCATAGTGTCGCACAATGAGAGTCACACAGCAGAGCACTTTAGTCAAGTTTCCACCCACTTGGTGAATACAACACAGATAATCAGTGCTACCTTTAACCCTGGTTTAGTCTGCAAAATCCTCATTAACACGTCTTGGCCACCAGCTTTACACTACTGTGTTACATCCCACCTTGGAGTGGCGGTTTATATTTTAAACTGGTGGGGGAGGAAGAACAATATGTTTGCAAGGGGTATGAAACCAAAAACAATGAGCTTAAAATTGAACAGAGTCCTCCCCTGTGCAGATGTAAGCTCAGTCGGCGGTTCACTAGGTGCAGCACTATTAGCAAGCCATTCACATTAGAGTCACATGTGCAGGGCCATATGACCAGTAAACAATGCCGTTAAGGGAAAGATTGGACAAACAGCTGTTCAGCTGTTTAGACGCCTTACCCTTTGGCTCGTCTCCACCGTTTGGGGAGAGGTTTGTCCAGAAAATGGTGTGATTGATGTGGCCTCCACCGTTGAACTTCAGAGCGGGCTGGAGGGCAATCTGAGCGGTCACATCTCCTAAAATAATGCGAGAGATATGTATTAAAGGCAAAGATTACAAAATGATGGCCTGCAATAAAGTTAAAACATCGTACCCCGATGGTCAACATTGAACTCACAACTTGATGTACTGATTAGTTAAGGAGAGTTTGTGTTGTGTACCCTTAGCGAGTGCCTCCTGATATTTCTCCTCCGTAACGTTGAGGTTGTTCACGTATGTGGCATGATGCTTGCTGTGGTGCAGCTGCATTATCTCGGCATTGACGTGGGGCTCCAGGGCGCCGTAGTCGTAGGGGAGGTCAGGCAGCGTGTGCTTCTGCTTGGAGGCAGCTACCTGGCTGATAGTTTGGCTGAGGCCCCCAGCACACCTGGAAAAAAGGAGAAGAGAACAAACTTACCAGTCGACGGCATTTAAAACAAGATTTTTTGTCAGGCTTGCAGTAGCCAGCCTATTAAAAAAAAGGGGAATTGACTGATCTCAGAGGGCAACTCTCTGAAATCCCAAAACTAGAGTGCTAAAGCTAAAAAATAAAAAAGGTGTGATGTTCTGATCGAGATTTAAACTGCTTCAATGAGTTTGGAAAGATTCGACAACACAACGGGACATTTGAGTAAATGGTACATATTTTTTCTTTTAACCTGAATAAAGTGCAAATATTAGGAAGTTAATTTTTGGAGATTCTTAATTTAAGTTGTGCTCCTTTATAGGGAGCAACGACACCAAACAAGACAACAGTGGTACCCGCATAACTAGCTTGAAGTCCCCGGATGATTAGCAGGTGTTGATTGTGGATCGAGGGAAGGTAACGTTAGGTACCTTAATTGACCTGTGAGCTGATGGTACCCGGCTCAGCTCTTTGAGAACGAGTTTACAAATATAACAGCACTCATTTTCAACCCACGACTTAACACGTGCTATGACTACGGGACTATGAAAAAGTTAAACTAAATCCCTCATTTAGTGCGCCACAAACGTGGCTGAGCTGCTAAATGGAGTTAGCACCCCGGCTAGCTAGCTGTTAGCTGCGAATAAACATCTCAAGTTCAGGAACAATCTTCCTCATCGTCCTAATTCCTTGTGCTCGTTGATTAGAAAAAAAGGCCGAGATATATAAATGTTCTGTTTTACCTGCGTACTCGGCCCACTCTGCACAGCATGTTCATAATAGCGCTCACGGGGTAGACAGGACAGAGCAGACACACCAGTAACTGCCCTTGAAAAGTGCGATTTCAACTTGACAGCAAGGCGGACCGCACCATTGTTGTGTTGTTAGGGGGGTGCAAAGGCTTGAGATGAACCTCAATTGCGAAAATTGCAGGCAAACCTCCTTTCCGATATATTGATTGTCTATATATGATACAATGTATGATAGAAATGTGGTATTTCGGAAATAATGTACATCATTAAGTACGCAGACAACTCCCCCAAACCATATGTCTAGTTACACAACTAGTCTCTTCACGTGTGTTATTTATATTTTATTCTGTTTCAGTTTCGGAACCCACAATAGGTGAATGAATTATAAACTGTAAAATCATATTTACAGCCATAATAATCTTAAAATAATTTGTACAATTTAGCACAATTATTGAAACTACCACAAAACTAACAGAATCACGTGAACGCCTCTTCTGCTACAGCGGGGGCAAAGTCAGAGGTCGTCTATTATGAGGCAGATGGATCGCTCAGAATAATTTTCACAGACATAAAGTCAGAGGTATTTACAAATAAGGTGCTAGAAGTAGACAACTTTTCGCTCAGGATCAATTCATTGATTCTTGAAATATACAGTTGGTTTTAGTTTGAAAAGCAATTGCAAAGATGAAAATGAAATGAATGAATGAAAAGCACTAAACTGTTTCGCATATATCACAATCCGAGAATTCATGACGAGGTAAAAATTAAGAGCATGAAAGAAAAAACATGTTCCAATGATTTCAATGTTTGGCTGTAATGATGATACACTTGTTGGTATTGTGGTATTGTTACATTATTGTTGGGTTGAATTTATTAATGGCCTACGATTTTTCCCCTCCCTCCTCACGTTTTAGATCCCCTAAATCGCGTCGGAGTGAGAGCTCTTTGTCTTGCCGTCTCTGGTCGTACTCTGCAGCAACGCGAGTGCAGCAGCAGCTTCGTCCACTGTTCTGCCGTCAGTGACGAAGATGATTGTGATTACGCTGAAGCGAGCCAACTACACATAAAAATTCACTGCTAGTTTTAACACAGTTGCAATTTTTTATCACTCCGCGAAGAATCCGCGAAGCCGAGAGTTTCCAGAAACGTCGAAAGAAAAACGGGCCTGGGTATGTGCTTCTGTGACCGAAGGCCCGAAATCTGCAGCTAGGAGCCCGCTAGTTTCAGGAAAAGGAGCGCAGGGGAGGGAGTCATTTCCTTCACCGCCATTTTGTGATAACAAGGAGCCGAAAAACAGTGCCAAGAATTGCATGCTGCATGCGGCTGAGCGTAAAAGAAAACACTGCCGCCTCACGTTGTGATATTACAGCGTGTATTTTTTGTATCTTTAGCTAGCGAATGCTAAATGTTATTAGCACCGGGGAGTTGTTCTGGTCATCGCCGTCGTCGCCGCGCTGCCTCACCAGCTAACGTGAAGCACGCCAGCTCCCATCGACGGGTCCGGTTAACTTTCACGTTGTCCGCGGGGTTTACTTCCATCATCGGTCGGTGGGACACCGCGTCATTCCCTGCGCGCAGTTACCGCGGACAGCGGGTCACGTTTTAGTGCGCGTGGGCAGCTGGAGATGTTACAGCACAAGAACCCCCCCCCCCCAAGCTGTGATTAATGATCGTGTGTTTAAATCTGCTCCATTCCAGAGTTCACAATGACCAACGAAGAGCCTCTACCGAAGAAGGTGATGCTTTTTCTTTCTTTTCTTTTCTACATGAACTTTGTAGTATATCCATCATGTGTCACGAGCCCCTCTGCGTGGCTGAATATGAGCTCAACGTATTCTTCATTTCACCACTTCTCGTTTTTTCTCCTCTACAGGTTCGCCTCAGTGAGTCTGACATGAAGACCCTGACTAGAGAGGAGTTGTGTACGAGGTAGATGACAGCTCTGCTTTATTATTCTTTGTGGGGGGGGGGGGGGGGATTGATCTATTTAAGTTGAGCCGTTCACGTTCACACTTGTTCTGCTCCTCTCAGGTGGAAACAGCACGAAGCCTACGTCCAGGTCCTGGAGGCTAAATATACAGAGCTGTGTTGTAAGTACTGAAGCGTCCTGCAACAATAGTGTATTCCTCCAGAGCCCGCTCACTTGATTTTCGCTGCTTGTGAAACGGACTTTTCTCCTGACGGACTTTTCCATTCTTCACGGACTCAGCCAACGACGCCACGGTGCTGAAGGAGTCCGAGGAAAAGCTCAAGCAGCAGCAGCAGCAGGAGTCTGCGCGCAGGGAGAACATCTTGGTCATGCGACTTGCCACCAAGGAGCAGGAAATGCAAGAGTGCACAGTACGTATCTACCCTTCCACCTTCTTCATGCCCAGTTATAGCCTTGAGGCCTCACATTTTCTCTCAGTTTTCCAATCGATTCATTTGCCGGCAGAGCTACAATATACACTCACCGGCCACTTTATTAGGTACCCCATGCTAGTAACGGGTTGGACCCCCTTTTGCCTTCAGAACTGCCTCAATTCTTCGTGGCATAGATTCAACAAGGTGCTGGAAGCATTCCTCAGGGAGTTTGGTCCATATTGACATGATGGCATCACACAGTTGCCGCAGATTTGTCGGCTGCACATCCATGATGCGAATCTCCCGTTCCACCACATCCCAAAGATGCTCTATTGGATTGAGATCTGGTGATTGTGGAGGCCATTTGAGTACAGCGAACTCATTGTCATGTTCAAGAAACCAGTCTGAGATGATTCCAGCTTTATGACATGGCGCTTTATCCTGCTGAAAGTAGCCATCAGAAGTTGGGTACATTGTGGTCATAAAGGGATGGACATGGTCAGCAACAATACTCAGGTAGGCTGTGGCGTTGCAACGATGCTCAATTGGTACCAAGGGGCCCAAAGAGTGCCAAGAAAATATTCCCCACACCATGACACCACCACCACCAGCCTGAACCGTTGATACAAGGCAGGATGGATCCATGCTTTCATGTTGTAGACGCCAAATTCTGACCCTACCATCCGAATGTCGCAGCAGAAATCGAGACTCATCAGACCAGGCAACGTTTTTCCAATCTTCTATTGTCCAATTTCGATGAGCTTGTGCAAATTGTAGCCTCAGTTTCCTGTTCTTAGCTGAAAGGAGTGGCACCCGGTGTGGTCTTCTGCTGCTGTAGCCCATCTGCCTCAAAGTTCGACGTACTGTGCGTTCAGAGATGCTCTTATGCCCACCTTGGTTGTAACGGGTGGTTATTTGAGTCACTGTTGCCCTTCTATCAGCTCGAACCAGTCTGGCCATTCTCCTCTGACCTCTGGCATCAACAAGGCATTTCCGCCCACAGAACTGCCGCTCACTGGATGTTTTTTCTTTTTCGGACCATTCTCTGTAAACCCTAGAGATGGTTGTGCGTGAAAATCCCAGTAGATTAGCAGTTTCTGAAATACTCAGACCAGCCCTTCTGGCACCAACAATCATGCCACGTTCAAAGTCACTCAAATCACCTTTCTTCCCCATACTGATGCTCGGTTTGAACTGCAGGAGATTGTCTTGACAATGTCTACATGCCTAAATGCACTGAGTAGCCGCCATGTGATTGGCTGCTTAGAAATTAAGTGTTAACGAGCAGTTGGACAGGTGTACCTAATAAAGTGGCCGGTGAGTGTACATCGTTCTATATCTATCACGATCGCGGCGTGCAGGTGAAAGGTAAATAGAGTTGAGGAGAGCATCTCAAGCTCCCATCAGATTGACAGCTCAGTGGCTGTAAGGAGTCACATGCCATTCTTACAGGGCAGCAGATCAGAACGCGCACTAAGAGGTTAGAAAGGTTTGTTTCCCTCCCAAACATACAGGGGGTGTGGTTAAATTCGTGGCTTTCGGGCATATTGGTAGCTCGCCTCTCGTATAGATGCATCCAATTCGTTCTTTGAAATTAAAGGTCATCGTTGCCGTGAACGCGGCAGATGAGCTGTTGTTTGGGAAAGTAAAAGGAAGTACTAACTCGACAAAAGCTGTTCCTAAAGATTTCAAGTTTCTTTAACGTAGTGTACTACTACTATACTGATGAGTAACACCTGTTTTGTCCCGCAGACCCAGATCCAGTACCTCAAGCAAGTCCAGCAGCCGAGTGCAGCCCAACTGCGGTCATCCATGGTGGACCCGGCCATCAACTTGTTTTTCCTCAAAATGAAGGCTGAACTAGAACAGACTAAAGACAAACTGGAGCAGGCCCAAAATGAACTGAGTGCCTGGAAATTTACACCTGATAGGTAAAGACAATCAAAATAACCCCACTCCCCTCCCAAAAAAAAATCAGTCAAGACTTCCTCATGCCCCCCCCCCCACCCTCACTGCAGGCATGCAGGGACTATGTTGGGGGGGGAAGACTGACAAATGCTGTACTCGCCACGAGGCTCAGACTTTACAGAAAAAGCCAGTCACTGCCAAACCAAACTGTTTTTGTACTCGTGCACTGTGCCAGCTACATATCACGTAACCTAAAAGCGAAAGGACAGTGTGGTCAGGTGACACCTGTGTTTCGGCTCTCTTCCCCCCCCCCTCGCATCCCCTCACCGTCCAAAAGGGCCCGAAGGAGTCCGGACTGTTCCCGAAGAGGTGGTCGCTCACTTCCCGTCACGGATGCGCCCTCCCCTCCCCGCCCCCATCAGCTCAAACCAGACAGTCCACATATTAAATAAGGGATGGGGGGGGGGGCGGCTATGGCCGGAGGTTGAGTCAGGCAGGGAGCATCCCGAGGCCTAAAGCAAAAGCAATCCAACATTTACAGACAATCCGTTTCCATAGAGACGTTTAACTGTGGATTACGCCACGCACGTACCCTGTAGTCAAACCTGGACAGTCTAAAGCCATTTCAGTAACACCAGGAAAGCGCCTAGGAGTAAAGTAAAGTAAAGACTGTGGGCGACGGGTTTGGGTGGGGGGGGGAGCCACTAGAAATGATGTTGAGACTGTGAGCGGAGCCAGGTCCTCGGTCCACAGAGGACGGGGGGGTCCAGACGCCTGTGTCTTTGAACATGGGCCCACCCACGGTAGAGTGTATTTACATGTTTTATTTTGTGACTTGTTTCTTTTGATTGCCATTTCATTTGATCTTTCTCTTGTTCCTCCAAAACAGCCACTTACTGCAGTGTGTGTGTGTGTGTGTGTGAACCAAGACGCATGAGTGACTTTGACTGTTTACACTTGTGTACATATTATCACTTTATGATGAATTAAGCTTTGCTTAATTTCTTTACTATTCATACCGAAACACACTGCTGTAGGTGCACTGAGTCCTGTTTTCAAGTTGTCAATACCAATGTCTTTAACAAGTCATGTTTTGAGTATATATTGTTACTGTATTGTATATTTTCTGTGATTGACCTCACTATCTTTCCCTCAGCCATCCACACATTAGCTCTTTTACCCTTTTTCATCCTCACCTGTGTGGTGCAGGTCTTTGGCCACTGAATTCAGAATGAAACACATGGAACTTGTGATGTGTTTTCCTGTCTTAAAAAAACAACAAAAAGAAAACGATTTACTCACTTAAGTGAGACGGTGAGATTTGAGCTGGCAGTGAGTGCACGACCCATGGAGAGCTCACAGCGTGTCTCCCAAGGCGCCTCGGGGAGATGAGTTGTTATGCTAATTATCAGTTGAGAAGGAATGCAGTTAACTAATTCGCCTTCAGTGCACGCTTATTGGGACAAGTACAACTAGCGAATGGTTTTGACCGGTTGTCTGCGCTGTTACCACTGTGATGACTTCTGGAGATTACGGTTGCTAAGTTACTTGCTGATGCTATTAATATTTCCCTTTGCTCTGGCCAGATGACTTCCTGCAGCATCCATAGATTAAATAGATACAGACAGTTATGGTTTTATATGACATGAATGACGTCTGCTCTCACATTTGGCTTTTTGATGAGTGCGTGTTTAAAGCAGAGCCACAAAGCCAGTTAATGTAAATCTGAAAAGGTGTGCTGACTGTTGGAGAATTACTTTACATGTGGCGAAGTTCACAAAGCAGCGACTTAAGTTAATGGATTTCACTTCTAAAATACTTGCTCCTGTTTTTTTAATTTTATTTTTTAAGTGATGATTACAACCATGCCTGGTTCTGTTATTTAAATTTGAGGGTTTCTTGTAGCGTGTCAATGTAATATTACACTGTTACATTTGTTCGTTCTGCTGTGTGTTCAAACAGTGAATTTGAGAATTGGTTGCTAAAGAATTGCCACTGTTTTTTTAAGCACTGACTTCTTTTCAATATTCAACCAGGTGAATTAAGTTACAGTTTAAGAATGGATGCGTAAGTTCCACAGAAATGATCTAGGAAGCTTGTTGGGCGTTTCAGCCACGATGAGCAACTTAAAGTTTTCATGCATTGTTATAATTTAGCCTTTAATTACGTAGGAGAGAATACGTGAGTTTTTACAGTTAAAAGACATTGTTAAATTTATTTGTACACAACGGGTTTGTCAGTCATTTTTGAACGCATTTGAATATAATATTGGTTTCCGGTTGTGAGTCATTTAGGGCTGGCCAGGTTAGTCTGCTTGCCTTCAGCCATTGGAACCCACTGATGGCGTCACTTTACCTGTTGCGTTTGTCTGCTGGTTCACTGCGTGATGTGAGACTTGTTTCCCTTACAGCCAAACAGGGAAGAAACTGATGGCCAAGTGTCGAATGCTGATTCAGGAAAACCAGGAGCTGGGGCGGCAGATGTCCCAGGGACGCATCGCCCAGCTGGAGGCGGAGTTGGCCCTGCAGAAGAAGTACAGCGAGGAGCTCAAGAGCAGCCAAGACGGTGAGAACCCGAGCGGCACGCCACGCATCCCGGCCATTTTGGCTCCAGCGACTGTTTGTCATAAGTACGTCTCAACCTTCTACCCCCCCTCCCCCCCTCCCCTCTCTCTGTACCTCCACAGAGTTGAATGACTTCATCATCCAGCTGGACGAGGAGGTGGAAGGGATGCAGAGCACCATCCTCGTCCTGCAGCAGCAGCTGAAGGACTCCCGCCAGCAGCTGTCTCAGACTCAGGGGCCGCCGAGCGGCGCGGGGCCCGGCCGGACGTCCGCCGAACCGTCCGGCCAGCCCGAGCAGGCCGGAGCCCCCGCCGCGCCGACGGGCAAAGACTACGGGAGGGTCTCCAACGGGCCGAGCAACGGCAACTCGTCCCAGCGGAGCGAGACCACCACGCCCAGCCTGTACCGCGAGGTCAGCAGCACCGAGGAAGACTTTCCCATGTCCCCAGTGGCGTCCAGCCCCGGCGAGACCAAACTGTCCAACCACTCGGAGGAGGCGTCGGGGAGCCAGGCGGCGGCCAGGAGGGTCGGAGGGCCCGTGGGTTTCGGGAGCCAGCTGAGCGCGGGGTACGAGAGCGTGGACTCTCCGACGGGCAGCGAGACGTCATTGACTCAGCACTCGAACGACACAGACTCCACCGCCGACACCCACGAGGACAAGGTGGCCCCGGTGACCAAGGGCACCAGGACTGCGGGCTCACGGCACACGCAGAACGGCCTGGACTCCGGCACGGGCGACAGTGCTGTTTTGTAATGTACTTTTGACATGTACTGTCTTTTTCTCGTTTTTTTTTTGTGTGTGTTTTTCTTTTTTATACAATATACAAACAAGGCAACAAATGCATAGTTGGTAACAGCGGTGCTGTCCGAGACGGTCCGTTTTCACCCTCCTCCCCTCGCTTATTGTGATGCCTCTGTCACATTTGTGTTGCTAAACAGGGATGTAACAGTTAGAGGGTTAATGTTAGATTTGAAGTGAGTGGATGTATGATTTAAAAACTAGTACGTTTCATTCTGCTGTTTCTTTGAGCATGTCTATGCTGTTCTCGTTTGAGCTCTTGACACTGAAATCAGGCATCTGGTGTTGTAACTCATCGTCAAATTCAGAAGGTATCACTGAATTACAGTAGCTTCGCAGTATTGAAGGTCATTTTTAGATGTTGGCCTGTATTTTTTTTTCTTTTTTTTTTAAATGCAGTTTTAATTTTTCATTGACAAAAAAATTATCTTCAAAAGACTCTGTTGAATTGTGAGTAGTTTATTTGCGATGTTCATATTATTCTGACTTCAGTCCTTTTCATGTACTGACCAAATACCAATAAAGATTTTTTAATACTACAAAGTGAAACCAATTTTTACTACTGATTTAGTATACTAATATGGAAACAAGTTATTTAAAATATTAGGTAATCCGAAGCATCATAGCAAGACTGCTACTTAAATACTTTGTTTATAAAATTACTTGGTTCTAAAAAAAAAAAAATATCAAGATAAATCAAAAGCTCTGAAGCAAAATATATTATATATATAAATAGACATTGTGATGAATTGGAGACCCTTCCCCTCCCAACCTCACAGGGGCGCTGTGGTCCTCCGGCAGTTACACTGGTACGACACCTTACTCCGTGTACACGGGACAGAACTACTGCACGCCAACCAGCACTAGTCAGCTACAGGGAGCAGAGCAGCACTTATCAGCCGTCCATCAAAATGAACCCCGAGCCTGTTGTCATCGTCTCCGCCGCACGGACACCAATAGGTGAGGTTTAACCTCCTTCAGCACCGGACGCGTTCGATTCAGACAGTTTGATTAGTTGCTACGTTGTGGTTCGTCGTCGCGACGGTTCCGTTAACTTTAACTCGCGTGGGAATTAATTCATGAAAATAGCGTTCGTGTTCATTTATTAAGACGAACACGTGAGCTGCTTTTAAGAAGATGTTTTATCCGGGGTTTTTAATTTGGCAGAGTGCACTCAATTACACACTTCGAGGCTTGCAGAGCTCTGATTGGTTCAACCATGTGTCCGGAGTGGTCCGCGGCCAGTGATTGGCTCGCTGTTCATAGAGCCAGAGAGCTGTAGCGTCCTACCATTGGTTGTGTGTGTTGCGCGTCAGAGGGAGTTGGGCGTGTTGCAGTGAGGCGATGTGAGGGTCCTCGCCTCTTTCAGAAGCAGCTTTACTAATATTATTTTGGAACATGTCACCTGTAATCACAGAATCAGCTTTATTTGCCATTTACGTAAGTGCATATCACCTGGGTTGTCTCCTCTGCTGTTTGCACAGAACGTAATGTAATTCAGAATTTGTGGTTATACAAATGCAAAATCCATGCAGAAATTAAATGTATATCACAGAAATATTAACATGTCTTCATCTTTTAGTTAGTTATTGGTGTGTGGTATGATCACTTCAGCTGCCCTGTTAGAAAGGCAAGTGCTTCGTGTAAACCACTGGGCGCTCTGATGGGAGCCGAAGAAGCGGTTCTTGACACACTTTGTCTTTAGCCTACGTGAATGGAAAGTATAGTGTATTTGCTGAAATAATGTCAGCTAATGAATCTGCCAGCTGAGAGGATATCAAGAGGATTCAATATTTGATAAATAATGGATTTCGTTTTTTGAATTAAGTGTAACGTGAGATGTTCCTCTTCTCACAGGTTCCTTGAGCGGCGCCCTGTCCACCGTGCCTCTGCCGGACCTCTGTTCAGTGGTGATCAAGGACGTTCTGAAGCGGGCTGGCGTGAAGCCCGAGGACGTCTCTGAGGTTATCCTGGGACACGTCTTAACAGCAGGTGAAAGCTCAAAGTGTGGCACACGTCCCCTGTTCTGTTTCCACCTGTAATATGTGTTGTGTTAGAGGTCGTCGGAAAGGTTGTGGCTTTTTTTTTTTTTTTGGCAATACCTCATTTTGTCTCGTTGTTCCTCGCCTGTGTATTTTGTCGCTCTTTCTGTCCCGAAGGTCACGGGCAAAACCCGGCACGTCAGGCCAGTGTCGGGGCGGGTATCCCTTACCCCGTGCCTGCTTGGAGCTGCCAGATGGTGTGCGGCTCTGGGCTGAAGGCCGTGTGTCTGGGGGCTCAGTCCATCCAGACCGGAGAGTCCTCTGTGGTGGTGGCGGGGGGCATGGAGAGTATGAGCAAGGTAGGACATTAATAGGTTGATATGTTTTTAAAAGTCAATTATAAATAAACATGTTCACTTATCATATACTATCTGACTTTATGAAAAGATAAGATTACTTATTTTCTTTACTTGCTCTTTTTGTGTTTTGTTGTTTAATATAATTTCTAATGTATTTGCAATAAAAGGATATTTCTCAAATTAAGGGACACTTCTCAGTTAAGAACCAAAATCGGTGTATTCTAAGCTCATTTTTTATCTTGCGCAACATGTTTGTGAATGAAACACAGGAACCGTATCTGGCAATCAGACAAACTGATGGCATTGACCCATCAGCACACAGGGGGAAGTCCACTGTTTATTTTTTTTTCTGGTTCCTCCTCAGGCTCCTCACACGCTGCAAATGAGGGCCGGAGTGAAGATGGGCGACGCCTCCCTGCAGGACTCCATGGTGGCTGACGGCCTGACGGACGCCTTCCATGGCTACCACATGGGCATCACAGGTGTGCATGGCTGAGAAAAAAACTGCATGTACATACCAACAAAAAAAACCCACCTGGTCCTCACATCTTAACGAGTCCTAATAAATCGTCCCTACAATCGTTTCTTCAGCTGAGAATGTGGCGAAGCAGTGGGAAGTCAGTCGGGAGGAGCAGGACCGCTTCGCCGTCCAGTCCCAGAACAAAACGGAGGCCGCACAAGAAGCGGGGCATTTCGATCAAGAGATTGTCCCGGTCGTGGTGTCATCCAGGAAAGGCAAGTGGTCAGTTTTGTCATGGAGACGTTGTCTCGTGTTGTCCTTGGCGTGCAGGTGCTTTGATAAGTGTGTCGTCTTCAGGTCCAGTAGAGGTGAAGGTGGACGAGTTTCCTCGGAAAGGCAGCAACATGGACAGCATGTCCAAGCTCAGGCCCTGCTTCGTTAAGCACAGCAGCGGCACCGTCACCGCCGGCAACTCCTCCGGTTCGACTGGTGTATTTTTTTTGTTAGGAAGATGTAGAAGCTAATCTCAACTCCACTTCTGTATCGGTTAATCGCATCTTTTTTCTTTTTTTTTTAAACGTAGGTATTAATGATGGAGCGGCAGCAACTGTCCTAATGAGCCAATCAGAGGCTGGGAGGCGTGGCCTAAAACCCATGGCTAAAATTGTGTCTTGGGCTCAGGCCGGCCTTGACCCGTCTATCATGGGAACTGGGCCAATACCAGCCATCAGGAAAGCGGTGAGAAAACAGGCAGCAAAATGTAGGAATTGAGAGAAAGAATCTTTGCAATTATTCTGTCATGGTCGTCCTCCGATAGGTTGAAAAGGCCAGCTGGCAGCTGGACCAGGTCGACTTATTCGAGATCAACGAAGCGTTTTCCGCCCAGTCTATTGTTGTGGTTAAGGAGCTCGGCCTGAATTCAGACAAGGTAACTTTTTACTTTTAAAATTGCCATCAAGAGCCGGAGATTTGTGTAAACTCACTCCAGAATCAAACTGCATCACCTGCTCTCCTCAGGTGAATGTGAGCGGGGGGGCCATCGCTCTGGGCCATCCCATCGGTATGTCCGGCTGCAGGGTGCTGGTGACCCTGCTGCACGCGCTCCAGAGGACCGGAGGCCATAAGGGAGTAGCGGCGCTCTGCATCGGAGGAGGGATGGGCATCGCCATGTGTGTGGAGAGGGTTTGAGGAACCTCGACCCAATCTTTAATTTATAAGGGATACTTAACTCATCGTTCAATGTTTACGCTGCGGGACATGATTTAAAATGGTGCACCACGGTTCTTCAATCACATGACCAACGTGATGAGTTGAACTGTTGTGAAAAGCTTACCATTCTCACTGTGAACTTCAATGAACCTTTCCTCAGGTAGTTGTGTAGCATTCTTTATGTACTAACATGTTCAAAAACGGTACTAGAATTATTTTTGCAACCAGGCCCTCTGAAATATGATTGTTCTGACCAACATTCCTCTTATGAATGAAGCAGACAGCAGCTTGGAAACGTATCAAGTGCCAAATGTTTACTTGCTAGCTTTCTCTAACCTAGTGCTTCCTACATGTCTGGCTGTCAATAAAGAATTATAAACCAGTCATGATTTTTTAAATTCCCTCATCAGCACTTGATTTGTAACTAAAGACTCATTCTGAAATCAACGGTCTACAGCGATTGAAGCTTTATTAAGTGTCCAAAAACAAAAACAAATCACTTACAGTTCCTCAGGAAGCAAGGGTGTGGGAGAACAGTAAACAAGCAAAGTGCATGGCCTACACCATGAAGAGCTCCTTATGTATATAAATACAGATGAACATATCAGGACCAATCGCAGCTTCTTAACCCTCCAGAGATCCAGACTGCATTGCTTCCTGGTAGCCGCCACCCTCCTTAGGCTCCGGGAACAGCTTGATCATGTCGTCGATACGCAGGATGGTGATGGCTGCCTCTGTGGCAAACTTGAGACTCTTTGTCTTCACCATGGTGGGCTCGTACACGCCAGCCTGGCGGTTGTCTCGAGGCTTGCCGTTGACCAGGTCCAGACCGATCCTGTAGGACGCAAACATGTCTTAAAGAATGTTCTGCACCAAGCAGCTGATTTAAGTTCAACTTGAAAAGAAAAGTACCATCTTTAATACAATCAGTCGTTTATGAAACCGTTCCAAGATCAAATACTTGTTAGTGCTTCAAACAATTACTTTGTTTGATATAATCTGTTAAAACTTGTTTTCCCAAAATTGTATTAATAAGAGGCTCCTAACAGTTGATTGGAGCAAAACTTAACAGCATCTAGATGGCCAAATATATCCCACAAAAGATGCAGTTCCATGACTGGTGCAGGAAGGACTCACCACTTGAGATTCTTGCGTTCAGGATTAACCTGAGCCTCATTGTGGAACGCCCGAAGCTTGGCCACCAGATCGGTAGAGTCCTGCGCGGCATTTACAGCCAGTGTCTTGGGGATGATGAGGAGAGACCGAGCAAACTCTGCAATAGCCAGCTGCTCCCTGGAACCCTGAGAGGAAATGTTAACAAATAAATCAGCATCAAAAAAAAAAAAAAAGGAACCCATCACCAGATTCCAACAATCGAATAAAAATGAAAAAGTTATCTATAGAATACGTCTCACCATGCTGGTAGCATAATTCTCAAGGTAGATTGACAGCGCTGCCTCCACAGCGCCACCACCTGGTACTACAGACTTGGACTCCAGAACCCTCTTGACCACACAGAGTGCATCGTGCATTGAGCGCTCCATCTCGTCACACATGAAGTCGTTGGCCCCGCGCAAAATGATGGATGCTGATGTGCGCGCTTTGGTGCTGAGCGGATCGAAAGTTGAAACAGAACCACAGTTAACATGCCTGTATGTGCAGATAAGGT
Source organism: Pungitius pungitius (assembly GCF_949316345.1). Lineage (NCBI taxonomy): Eukaryota > Metazoa > Chordata > Actinopteri > Perciformes > Gasterosteidae > Pungitius > Pungitius pungitius. The sequence continues at coordinate 9,851,418 of NC_084919.1, forward strand.
ACGTCTACCCTCTACATATCAGATATTTACTTAAGTTTATCACTACTGCTGCCAGAACTTAGACGAGGCACCAGTAAATGCTATTAAATATTCTCATAAAATTGTGCAGACATAAAAATATATTTGCAGTTCCTACTTCTTGACAAGAATGAGCTCGTCGTCACAGATGCGCTCTTGCACAACCTCCTCTGCCTGGCCGAGCATAGTAGCCTCAAATGTCTCCTCACCCTCCAGATTGGTCAGAGAGGGGCAGACGGTGGCTGAGAAAGAACAACACACGTTAACGTGATATTTAACCATTCAAATCCCTTGATGTGAGGGTTTGGAAAAAGACATTAAAACATGCACGCAGATTAACTGGTAAGTAACACAGAAGACAATTGGCGCAAACTTCCACCTTACCTCCTGTGGCTTTAGCAATGCGTTTTAGGTCTTTCTTGAGAACCCTTCTCACGGCCATGGCTCCTACATCCACAAAGTACTTCAGACACATGTCATCGATACCACCGGTGGTCAGGATAACAGTGGCGCCTGCTGACAAAATCTTTTGAATCCTCTCCTTGGTGATATCAGATTCCCTGGTGCGACAAAAATGCGTGTGTAAACTATTGATTGAACATCACAGAAATTTTAAATAGGATTATGTTTAATGATGCAATTGTGACAATGCAAAAAAAAGAAGTATGCACCTTTGTCTGATCTGGTCGAGCTTCTCTGGGTCGTTAATAAGGACTTGGACTCCCATCTTCATCTTAGTCTTCTGCAAGCTGAAGTCCAGGCAGGCGATCTTGGCATTGACGACCCGCTTTACCATGCCTTATGAAATAAAAAATAAAGAGCAGAAATATCCTATGAATAATTAACTCCTTAGAGCTTACTTGACAAGATCAAATATTAAAACATTTTGGGCTATTATTGAATTGTCTGGCAAGAAGTTCTGATCAGCTGCAATGCATGAGGCATCACTCAACGCTAACCCGTCGGAAACGTACTAAATTTACACAAGCTTACTAAGAATTAGCAAACATACCTTGTGATCCAACAGTGCAGTTAATTGCATAGCCGTTGACCAAGAAGCTCTCTTTCTGGCTGCGCCCATGCGCTTTCAGCACATTGACAGAGTTGATGGGATATTTTGCTACCCCCTTGCTGTCCACAAACTTCACGGCAAGTGCAGCCTCCACCACCATGTTGGCAAAGAAGTCTGAATCACTGAGGGTTTATGGGTTAAGACACATAAGGGTTTTCTTAAACTGCAGGAATTCTGAAGGGTCAAAGGACTGATTCTAACGACAATTTATAAAATGAGCAGGGGGGAAGAGAAGGATACACTCCAATGATTTTGGAGGACATGGAGGTCTTGGCTGCATTGATCAAGCACTCTTTCCCAAGATCATCTGTTCCGATAGTGAGATTCTCATTAATGTAGCGAACTGCTTCCCTGATTGAAAAAAAGGGGAATTTGCATGTCAAAACATAATGAACAAATCCATTCTGCAGCAAGCTCTATCTAAAAGAATGTCACAGTACACGTGCAAGTACAGAGGAACACTCCCTTCATATGCAACTTGAAAATGCTTTGTTAAACACAATTTAAAAAAGGGGCTAGGATTTTCATATTGTACCAACGTTTCATTAGGGGCGGCAGAAATGTGGCTGCTCAACCCCTTCAGATATCGAAGGGCAGTTTCTATTTCCTGTTAGCATAGCCAAGCATCCATGATGAAGGCAGGTGCATGGTACTATAACAGGATATCCATTGATCACCGGTGGCATTGGATCAAAAGGCTTGGAAGTTACCATGTAAAAGGGCTTTTCACTATTAAAGGGATGGCAAAATGTTAATTTTAATAATATTTCGCTTCAATTAGTTCCCTCCTCGATTTAGATAAAAATGCATAGTCTTGATATATAATGTAAGCTACATTTCCCAATATGCAATGCAGTTTTATTTGGCTCTTGCTAAGTCATGCTTGGCTGCAAGTGCAGACTGTTGACTTTAGATGCAAAATTAATGTTTCACTGTTGAACTGCGGTGACGTATTTTATATGACTAGTGTTTTTATCTGAAATACTCTGAAGAAAGTTTATTCATAAACACATTAAAGCATTATTCAGTATTGTCATTACTTGCAAGCCAGACGATATCCACTGATGACTGAAGTGGGGTGAATCCTCTGCTTCACCAGCTCATCTGCACTCTTGAGCAATTCAGCAGCAAGAATTACCTAAAAGAAAGTCACAGTAAATATTTAATAACTACAGATGGACACAGAGTTCATATTCAACTCACTTTGTTCAAACCAATAACATTTTTAAATACCAATATAAAAAACAAGTGGTTTGTTAGACCCAATAAATAAACAAAAGAAAGGTGGCAATTTCATATTGTACCATCATTTCATTAGGGGCAGCAGAAATGAGGCTGCTCAACCCCTTCAGATACTGACGGACAGTTTATCTTTCCTGTTAGCATAGCCAAGCATCCGTGATAAAAGGCAGGTGCATGGTACTATAACAGGATATCACAGTTCTTTATTTTTTTACAACAAACTGATTGCAGCATCAAGTCTGCAGCAGGAATTATATTTTTCAATTGCACTTAATGCTGCCTGGAATAGCATGAAGAATGCATTACACTATCCCATACTGGAGCAATGATGACCCTACTCACCACAGACGTGGTCCCATCTCCGACCTCCTTGTCCTGCAGGTCAGCCAGTTCACACAAGACCTTGGCGGCTGGGTGCTCCACTTCCAGTAGCTTCAGGATGGTTGCTCCATCGTTGGTAATGGTCACGTCCTGTCATGCAATGCATATGGGAGAGATGAGCAACTCAGGCCACATTATCTAGTTAAAATACAAAGGACCTTTCAGCAGTGCTATTGACACTGCGTGGTAAACACAGGTAGAATTGATCAGATTAATCCAACATGCACAATACTATGGCGGTGATTTATAATGTCATTGATTACAACTGTGTTTACCCTGCAGTGAGATGTAACAGAACTGGTTTGAAAAGTCCCTTTAAATATTGCCGTGTGTGAAACAGACCCCAATGTCGTCGACCAACATCTTGTCAAGGCCAACTGGTCCCAGGGAGCTCTTCACGATGTTGGCGATGGATGATGCGGCCATGACTGCAAAGACAGGAGCGAAGCTGCTACTAACACCTCATGACAACACAATGACCATTTATACAGAGAGCTGGTGCATCATTTAACACTTCTGACGTAATTTGTAAATACATTAATATGAATGGTATGTTTTAACGATTTGTTGAGTGGGGTTCTCAGTAAACCAGAAGCCACACCTTCAGACCATGACAGTAATTTTCTATCCCACTAGCATAGCAATCCATTCATGGCGATGCGAGGGTAAAGTTACTGAAATGGGATTGTGACTAAACTAACGTTGGTAGCTAAAGGTGCGCAATGTTTGAAAAGAACAGGCTCTGATGTAATTTGTGGAATTCCACATAAATCAGAGCATAGGCTTTAAGTTAACATAAAAGTTAGCTAACGTTAGCATTAGCCACACGTGTGGTGCACGCAGTAAAATAATTCCCTCATCTCATCGACTATTAGTGACGCACATGAAGTGCAGGTGAAACGCCAAATCAAAGGACATTATAACTCACCATTTTGAGTGCGAACAGATTCGCCAGTAGTTCTCTGGCCGAGCACATTTAAGGGACCATCTAACATCGACATCTTGGACTGAGACACAACCAAGAAGAAAGGAAGCTCCGCGGTGCACTATGGGTAAACCGGCAATAAGCAGAAGGTTCGAGAAGAAAAAGGATCAAAAGCAGCCTGGAAATCGCCATATACGGGATTTTCATTATTCAAACGATGAAGACATTGAATTTGTAATAATATTTCACTTCAACCAGTTCCATTGTCGATTTAGATGAAAACGTATTGTTACATTATATGTTGTAAACTACATTTCCCAGCATGCCTCCTATATTCTTTTGCCTCCCGCTAGTTCATGGTTAATGGCTGCAAGTGCGCCCTCTCCTGGTGATTACGGATACAAAAGTTATGTTTCACGGTGGAACTGCTGTATTAAGATGACTGGTGTTGATTTTTTGTATGAATTTATTTCTCTTACTTTCTTTGTTTAATTGGATGTAACTCCCTTGATTTAGTTTTTTTTAGTAATTTAGGAACTCATTTTGTACCACCATACAACTTTGACAAAAACTTATATTAGTTAAAATATTGTTTAATCAGGGTTTTTTCAAACTCAGATTTCAATATTTGGATTGGGCTTAAAACATGTATTATTGGTCAGTAAATACTCCTTCTCATGGAGCACATACCTAACTTTTGCTTTTTGTTGTATGGGTATATTTTATATCCATCAAAATGTAATAATCAACCTCAATGGTGTGTTATGTTATCCATGTGATCTATACAATGTAAAGTGATATCCCTGCTGTAATGATTCCAACACGCTATTAAATAAGTGAATAATTAATTATTGCACCCCTCATATTTGCCAGTACTTCTCTGGCCGAGCACATTTTTACAGTGACCTGCAACTTCCTGATGCTAAACTCAGAAAAAACGGAAGTTGTCATGATAGGCCCATAGCGCCATCGAAGTCAGCTGTCACGTGATACAGTCTCTATGGATGGAATTGCTCTGGTATCAAACAGCACCGTCAGAAATCTTAGAGTTCTCTTTGACCAGGATGTCCTTCAACTCTCATAAAGAAGACTTCAAGGACTGCCTTTTTTCATCTACGTAATATATCAAAAATCAGGAACTTCCTGTCTCAAAGTGATGCAGAAAAACTAGTTCATGCATTTGTTACTTCTAGACTGGATTACTGTAATTCTTTGTTATCAGGCTGCTCTTGTAAATCGCTTAAACCTCTCCAGCTGATTCAGAATGCTGCAGCGCGTGTATTAACAAGAACTAAGAAATGGGATCATATAACTCCTGTATTAACTTCTCTGCACTGGCTTCCTGTTAAATCAAGAATAGAATTTAAGGTACTTCTCCTCACCTACAAGGCACTTGCTTGTGAGGCACCGTCTTATCTTAAAGAGCTTGTTACACCGTATTGCCCTACAACATTTCAACTTTGTCATATTTTCAGGCTGCGTTGCTTGTCTTTGATTTCTCACCATTCTCCTTGAATTAAACAGCAATGCATGTTTCTACCTGATTAACAGAAGCTGTGAATGGATACCAACTGCTGCTCTTTACCAAATTTATCAATATCAAATGAACACCACAAGTCCAGAGATGAATTTAATCAGAATTTATTACCTGCAATGCATTGTTTTGTTGAGCGACAACAACTAGGCAGTTAAAAAAAATACAGTACTTAACTTAAACATGACACCACGATAGAGCATACCTATTGCATACAAGAATAACTTTCTAAAATGTACATCTTTACAAAGTGTTTACAAATAAAATGTAAAAAAGACAAAAGTGCAAAAAAAGACTCAATGAAGACAATCCCCACCAGTGAAACAGAGCAAAATATACAATGAAAAATAATCATACTTCATATTCCTAATTCGCTTTTGATGCATATTGCTGGGTATTAACATGATTAGGCCGTGATAAGGTCATATTCAATTTTTTACAGGTTGTGATTTGGAACTTATTGCATGTCAAGCAGTGCGCGATGAAAATATTCACAGTATTTGATTCAAATTTAGTCTGCAACCTTAAATCTGAATAAAACCATATTTTAATAAATAATTTATTTTACAACGTGTCTGTCTTGAATAGGGATGAAGGCCCAAATAACAGCGATGCATTTAAATAAATAGGACAACTTTAGTGTTTTTTAGAGTAAAGGCAGTGTGTGGTGATTTCTGGGAGAGAAAACAATTATCATTGACATTGATAACATTATTAAAGTGATTGAGATCACTGTGACTTTCTTTCTGTGACTGAGGATGCAACATCAGTAGTGTGACAGCTGGAAGTGTCCCAACGTAAACCAAGTAAAGACAATGCATGTGAGAAAAACCCATATAATACATAAAATACAGTACTGTAATGTTTTAACTAACCGTGTTCTCCTTCCTGGTCCCTCGAAAAAACAAAACGTTAAAACATGTGTGATTTGAAAAAAAATTCACTTGTTGAAATGCACATGATGAACGCCTCCAGACCGCGACACGTGAAAACATCTCTGACGTACTGACAGATTCAAAATAGATTTGAAGTCCTATGGTTTATTATAGATTATCTAAACTATAGACTTCTCTTGATTTTAAAGCATGATAACCTATTGATGAGAAAGATGGCAGGTGGAGGGAAAGCCCAAAACCTGAACAGGTCTTATGCCTACGGGTCAAAGTGAAGTTATACTTATCCTGCTGGATATCAACCAACATGTTTTCTTTACAGTTGCATTGTTTCTGTAACAATTATTGCTTAAAAAGCTGTTAAAAGTGACACAAACCCGAGTAGCGAATTTCAAATACAACTTTGTAAAGCTGCTTGTTCAGAGCAATTTGATCACGTAAGCACAATTAAAAACACGAGCCACCACTGCGGCTCACGCCTCCTAAACAGGTTAAGACCAATTAGTGCTGAGAAAGCAGTTAAAATAACCTTAATAGCAAATTAAGAGAAAGAAGTACTTCCGACGTTGTGAGTCAAGATCTGCCAAAGGTCCTCAGATTGTTAAAGCTTCTACTTCGGTTTGTGACGATGGGCACAGGCAAGATTTTATTCCTTACAATTGGTAACAGATATCCTGAACTACTGTTACTGTACAACAGTTTATTGACACAAGCAGAACCAATCAATATGACTCCAATGGCCTCTACAAGAGTTTGAATTCCTTTGACTACTGGAACCCACTCAGTCACGATGAAGCAAATGACTGAGAACATGTTGAGGTGCTGAGGCAACTCACCTGCAGGCTTTTGACTATTGACAGGAACCTATTCACAAACACGGCTGCAATCAAAAGAGCTACGCTGCTGAGGGACGTGATACGTCTGTGGATGGATGCCCCTCAAGGCAAAGCGGCTGTGTCCGTTTTGTTGCTAGATGCTGTGCGTTTATTTGGCTTTTGGTTTGTCACAAAAGACTCAGGCAAAGCTACTGGAGCTCAGACACTGGAACTTCTCCCTCAAAGACTGGACGATTTTGGGTTGGCTCTGCTGCGGCTCGCTCCACAGGTACTTCTCCAGCTGCTCGCGGTCCAGAGACCTCAGCGGGTCGCAGGAGCGCGCCGGCGTGCACGGGAGACTCCGGGAGTGGACGAGACCCCGGTTGGGATCGGAAAGGGCCGCCGACCCGTCCTGCTCGCGCTCGCCTTCGTCCTCGGAGCGGATCTCCACGTAGTCGTCGTCGTCTTCGCCGTCGTCCTTGAAATTGGCCAGGTAGTTCTGGGTGGCGCCGAGTACGCTCAGTGCGGAAGCCCGGTTCAGGACCACCACCTGTTGACCGTCACGCAAGGTGAGCTCGGACTGTCCTTGGGTCGGGCGCTCTGGGAGGCTGCTCTGGCGACCCGCGAGGCCCAGACTGGGGCCCCGAAGTCTGTCCGTGGGCGCGTTGCATCCGGGTCCCGACTGCCTGCCGTCCTGCCGCTTGCTGCCCAGAGAGCCGAGTGACTGCCAGTGACTGGACGGGGAGGACTTTAAGGAGGGGGAGGACGGAGCGTTGAAGGAAGGGCGTCTCTTGATGGAGCTGTACACGTGCTCCTCCTCCTCCTCCTCCTGCTGCTGCTGCTCGCTGGGCGCCGACACGCACGAGCTCCACCTGTGGGCCGGCGGGTTGGTCGGGGACGGCGGCGAGGTCTTGAAGGACGGGATGGAGCAGGCGGAGGCGAGGCGGCGCTGCGGCGTGGAAGACGCTCGGGCGTCCTCCAACTCGCTGGACGAGGACATGAAGCTGACCAGCTCTCCGTTGCTGTAGGTGGAGTGGAGCCACTCCTCCTCCAGGGACGTCTCGGGCATGGACGGAGAAGACAGCAGCCCCGGGTGGGCGTGATGTGGCCCGGTCGGGCCGGGAGGATCCTTGAACGTTACCTGGTCGTAGAGATGCGAGTACTCTGCTATCCTTGCACCTGGGAACACAAAAGGCGTGAGTTTGGATTTTTCTAATATGAATGTAAAAAATAGCACGAGCCTAAAAAGGAAAGAAGGTGTATCATCGGCGTTCAGACACGGAACTAGAATGTTACTAAATGTCATGGCAATAATGCATCTCCAAGCTGTAGGTATTACGCCTCATACGATACCAGACCCAAGCATCACAACTATCCCTTTAGGGTGTCAAGCTTTATATCAAGCTTATCCAATATGTCTTTAGATTTTAAAATGTGCGTAAAACGGGAGCACAGTTCACATTATTACTCTGTTCTGGCAGATGCCTGTGCTCTTTGGTTTTGGGAGGAAGGGTCAGGTTTTTTTCTTAGTCATAACTACCATTCATTCTAGAGCCAAATCATTTGTGTTACCTATGGCAGTGCCCCCTTGTTTCTTTTCTTCCAAGATGGCTGCCAGGTCTTTCTGCTTCTTCTCAGTTCTCGTCCGACCACATGCGTCTCCAGGGTCCATGCTCCTCATGCGCAGCAGCTGGTTGGCTTTCTTGATCTTCTGGCTGTACTGCCGGGCCATCAGGAACACCCGGTTCTTGGATTTTTCAATCAGATCCAAGTCCACGGACTCCCCCAACAGCAGAGAGGAGGAGGCCAGTGGTGATTCCAGACCTGCCAGCTCCCCCGGGAACAACCTGTGAAGGTCCTTGAGGGGAAGGTCCTTTTGAGGGACGTTCCGTGGAGGAAGCTCCACCAGGTCGTCGTCCTCCAGTCGGAAGCTGCCGCTGCTGAGGCGTGCCAGTCTGTTGCGGATGCTCTTCACCGTGCCAGCGGGGGGGTCTGGGGTGACAGGAAGTGGGTGTGTCGTAGGAGCAGGGCTGTGGATTTCTTCTACAGTGGGGCCTTCACTCAAAGGTTCCTGGAGGTTGATGACTGGGATGGTGAATGACGGCATGGAGGTGACAGGTGGGGGTTTAGGCTGATGTGTTGGGGGGCTTTTGGTTTGCGGTCTGGCCGCTTGAGGACTAACTACAGGGGGGCTCTTTGGATGGCGGTCTTTGGCTTTGGCTGTTTTCGCCCTCTTAGGCGACTCGCCGGCACTGACGGGGAAGGCCGCGGGGTGTTTGTCGGCCTTCTTCTCATTGACCTTGATGTAGTTCTCCAGGTCGTTCCAGATCTCGTCGACGTGATCCGACATCTTGTCCCCTTTCTGTGAGCGCCGAGAGAACGTTTCGGAGGCCGACGAGGAGGAATAATCCGGCTCAGAGGGACACGGGACACGATGGAACGGGTCTGGTCCTTCGTCCTCCCCGAAGTGGAGGCTCTCCTCGGAGACAAACGCCGCAATGCTTCCAGTGAGGTCTTGTTCAGAGGCCAGCAGACTGTCTCGTTTCAGGTTATCACATTCATGCATTTCTTTCAACACTGTTGATGGGGGCTCCCTGAAACAGACGGTGTCGTAGATATTCTCCTCTACTATCTGGAGCTCCAACGTCCCAACCGGCCTCCCCTCGTGTGTGACGGACTGACTGCTCACTGAGGAAATGTCTGGTTCGATCGAAGGCTCCGAGACCACAGGAGCCTCTGGAGCAGTTACGGCCCTTGACGTCTGGCCCTGGAGACCCTGTGCATCTGCAGCAGCGTCTTTCTGTGGCAGGCTTTCCTCAGGGTCTCTTCTGACAAGGCCCATGTTCTTAAGGTCCTCATAGCTGATGTTGTCGTACACATTCTCAATATCGTCTATCGTCAGCTGCTCCGCTGAGGATGATCCGGATATGTCATTGCTGGACGACTCGGTGTGAATCACTTCCAAATTGCCGATACCAGCCTGATCGTCGTCAGGACTCTGTCGAGCCTCCGTCGCCTTCTCCCCTGCGCTGCTGGCCCTCCGCAGGACTTGGCCCCCATCGGCCGGAGGGTCAATCTGCACAGTGGGGAGCTGTTCGACGTGCCAGCTGCAGGGCCGAGCCGCCGCGGGCGACGCGGCGGCCCCCGACCTCTCCGAGGGCACCTCTGGTTCTGGTCCGCTCTGCTCCGTTGGGACAAACATCTGATAGATGTCCTCGTCCTCATCCTCCGGCTGCATGGTTCTCTGGCGGGTGGGGAACATGGCTCTGCGAGCGCGATGGTCGGCCCAGATGTTCCTCACGGAGTGGTCGCTCTCTGTGACTACTACGGAGGGAGTGGTGGTGTCTGGAGGCTCCTCCGTTACGCGACGTGTCCTGAGGAGCGGCGGGTGGTGACTTCCTTCCCTCACCAGGGATTCTCTGGCTTTCTGTGGTGAAACGTAAAGGAAGAGGTTGTTGAGGCTGTTTAGAAACATCAAGATAGCCATAGATTAAATTGCCATAGTGTAGTTAATTATACCTGTAAGTCTGAAGTGCTCATATTAAATGATTTCCACTGTTCTATACTGTCAACGGATGCCTGAGGGTTCAGCCGCTTCCTACTGCTTTTGCCGGGGACTCGCAGCCGTTTTCCACCTCCCTGAATAAAGAGTTTCCAGCATTAACATTGTGTCCGAAGGCTAGACAGAAGAGAGGGATCTTGCAGGTGTATGTGTGAAGAACGTCAGTCGTCGGGTGGCTTTAAACTCACCAGGCCGCTGTCATCTTCATCGTCAGCATCTTGCTGATGTGGCTCCTCTTCTCTGTCACTGTGGTCATTGTGATCTCCGGGGTCCAGGGACTCCTGAGATTGGTTGATGAGGCTGCGGCTGCGACCGATGGTGCCCAAAGCCAGCTGGGACATTGGCGAGAGCAGGGTGGCACCCAGACTTGTTCGCTGGAGAGGAAACGATTTTTTCAGCATTTTGGTCGAACAACTTTTGCGTGAATGTGAGTGAGTGAACTCATGCTTCTTTAATCACTAACCTTTTCGCCTTCGGTGTTGGCAGCATTCTGCTTTGCATGCTTCAATAACTTGGATAGAGGCTCTAGAGGGTCAAACAGAATATTGATTCATTTTGCGAGTTAAACCTTGTTTAATATTTTGAAATATCTTTCACATCTTACCTTTCCTGCGTCCTCTACGAGGGGTTGGACCATCCTTGGATTGATGGGAATCTTTCTTGTCTCCATCAGGGTTATAATGAAACCCAGGATGATCTGGATAAATTATATAATTATTGAAACACATTTTAATATGTTTAAATGTGGCAAAAGCAAACTAGAATTAGAAGTATAACATAAACTGTGTGTTACTTACGCATTGCATCCATCTCCAAAATTGCTTGCTTTGCCTATAAAGAAAGTCATAAAATAAGAGGTCAACAGGTAAGATTATGAATGAACAAAGATATTGACACTAGATGGCGCCACATTACAATCCCTTCTCAACATGTAGGCGGAAGTTTGCCACTTAGAGGAAAAATGAGGAGAAAAACTGGTCTGGAATTAAATATGGAGATGAGGAGCAAGAATGTGGGAGTGACTTTTCCAAAACAAAGTGTGTGTTCACGCCTTTGGCGAAAAGAGAGGGAGCCGTCACCAGACGAGCCGCTCTTACCTTGGCTGGGATCTTGGCCGGATGGTTTTCAAGTATGAGCCTCTTGAGGTGCAAGATCCACATGCGCTTGTCTGGTTGGGACTTGGCCTGAGGGCAGAGCGCAAAACATCAGAGAGAACATAATATCAGACGCACAGTTTAAAAAGGGCAGCTGCGGGGTGGGGATAAACCCTTTACCATTTGAAACACGGCTTTCTTACGTCATGCAGATTATCTTGTATTTTTCCGTGCTAACACAGTGGTTAGGTAACAACAATGGCCGCCCTTAGCGCCCTAAACACTCAACATGTCCGTGCAACTCGTTGAGGTGAGCCTGGACAGCTGCAAATAATCTTTCCTGCTCAATGTTGCTCGCGGCTTCACGGTTCAAATGAAACGTTCACATGAATTCACATTTTGAATTTTGTGATGATGTTGTTATACCTGGACCGTGTGCTGGAGCTTGGGATTCTTGTAGTGAAACACACTGAAACTCAGTGGTTCTTTTGGAATAACTTCCACAAGCATCAGGTTACAGCACTGCAGAAAAAGAGGCAGGAAGAAGTCGGGTTAAAAAAACGTTAAGGGCAGTACATTTTGGGACGCGTGTCGTGCTTCGAGCATGACTGACCAGTATGTGAGCCTTGTACGTGTAGGTTTCTTCTCTTTTCTTGGTGATGAGCAGAAGCTTGTCGAACAGAAAGAGAGTTCTCTCGTTTTTGGCTCGCTGCAGACGAAATGTTCCTTCCAGAACCAGCTCTCCGTAGCCGATGAGATCAGGGCCCTTCCAGTTGGTCAGCAAGCTCTGGATTTCCTGCAGATGTGTACATTTTAACACAATTACAAGGCGTGAAACAACATGAGGAATTAAAACAACCTATCAACATTAACAAATAAAAGTAAAAAACATTAAAACTGTTAAATGATTACTGAAGTTTTGGGGGGAGGAGGGGGGGATTCTTAAGAAAAAGCGAGGATGAGGAGAGAGGACGTCTGTTGTGCTACTGAAATGCACCGTATAAATAAATAATAATGAAGAGGCTTAAACCACAACAATGGAATTTCTATCCAGCCAATCCTCTTCTTCTGTGGAGTAAACGCTTCCACACACATTCCTGTACTCATCCTACCCTTCTGGCTCCCAGCTGATGAAAGAGACAAGCTTCCCTTTTATGTGCCCTCCTTACGCAAGGCCATCATTAGCAACGAGTGGAAAACACAGTGACTTGCTTATAAGACGTGGAGAGGATCAGAGCCTATTCGAAGCTAGAATTCACGTGGCTGCTCTGCACAACAGCAAAATAGATTTGGCTCCTCAAAGAGGTTCTAAAGTGTCTCGTCTGTTCTGGCTATCTGAATAATGAGTGAGGAGACCACACACACACAAAACTACTTAGTGGATACACAAGGGGTATCGGGCAAGCGGGACAACACCCGTTTGTAAACAAATGCCAAATAGGCACCGTTCTTGTATTGTGCTCATCGTACCTGCAACCTAACGGCGTGCTCGTGCTTCCTCTTCATGTCGTTGATGTGCCAGGCCACTCTCTGCATGGTGTCTATGGCTTCCTGCACAACCTCGTAGGTCTCTGTGTCCTTCTCCATGCGGTTGGCTATCTCCTGCATGGACAACACACACAAACACACACACAATGCTGGGATTCAGTACACTGATACAGCAAACCGCGCGCGCGCGTGTGTGTGTGTGCGTGTGTTTTGCTGTACACACAAACACACACACACACATGTATGCATTCACTGTACTGTAATGCAATGAACATACACCAAAACATACACACCGTGCACCATATGTCTAAACATTTGGCTTCTCCCATGGAGATTTTCATCGGGCCCCCCCCCTGAAAATACTGATTCTACTATGCACATGCATTTGATTTTGGTATGACAAAAAAAGTGTATAGTGTATGCAAAACTGACAAGTGTGTGCCTGTGCCTGCATATCTGTGGGTGAAGAGTAATTGTTTGCGCGTAAGTGTTTTTTGCAGAGCGAGGGACGGCAGACACACGCACGTGCAGCAGTAGGTGGTACTTGAGGATCCTCTGCACCGGCTTGAGCAGGTAAGAGCCCAAGGGCAGGGAGTGCTTCAGAGATTCCTGGCGCTCGCGAAGAAACTTGGCCAACGCCTTGTTCCTCATGCACTCCGTTAGCACAGCCACCGACCTGTGGAGGCAGAGTAACGTCAGGGATGATGATAAAGTTATACCAGGTGAGACACGGTGTGCGGTGATTTAAAATGATCCAATCCATTGGTCTCCTGCTGAAATGTGTATAACAATATACATTTGAGTGCTTTTGTGACATCTAAATGAGTGCTATATATCTCTTGCACAATGCTTGCTGATACAGTCTGTATTTTAAAATGTAAAAAATCACAAGGAATTTAGATATGCATAAAACAATACTCATACTACTAATACATTGAAAACATTTCTTTGACCATATGGTATAAAGATAGGCATGAAAAAGGATGAACCTCTGAATGAAATGTTCAATTCAAAGTCAAAGCTGTATTTCATCAGATAAAACTCCTTAAACATGTGAGAGAAATTAAGATATTATCCATTTTAAATGCCACATTTTAGCCTCAGATCTCAATCGCCACATTACATAATTTGCTAAAACAACAGCCTTATAAAACATACTGGTTCCTGGAGAAAGAAAGCCTTTTTTCACAAAAAATGGAGGCTTTGTGTGAGCGTGTGTGCGTGTGCATACATATGCACATTGGAAAAAGTGAATGTCAGTTGGGATTTACCCAAAACTTTCTTTCTGTGTCTCTTGCATGTGTGTGTGCGCATGCACGTGCATGCCTGAATTCCAGTGAAGCCCCACACAGGCCTCACATTGTTCTGGCGGAAACCCGACCTTAGTCCGTGATACATCTGTAGGCCTCTGCATGTGTGTGGGGGGGTGAGTGAGTGAGTGTGTGTGTGCGCGTGAGTGTCTCCCTGCGTGAGTGTGACTGTCGTGTGTGACCTTGGTGAGGGTCACCAGCTGTGGTGTGGATGTGGGAGATGGTCTATCTCGAACAGCTGACAGTAACCCCTTCAAACACACACACAATCAGCCCCCAATTAGTCCTCGTTAGCTTATTGAATAGTTTCTTCGCCCTCGTGCCTTTCTGATTAAACACTGGGAGAGAAACAGGTAGCCAGTGGATGGCGCAGTTTATCTTGGCAGGAAGTGGCCTCACTTTTCACACATGTGCACAGCCACACACTGACACAAAAAACCTCCACGTTATTCCTCCCAAAGGGCAAAACTTGCACACACAAAAACATTAACAGACATTGAATATGATAAGGTGACAAGAACAATACCCCGTCAGTCAGTCTGAACTGTGAGCGAAAGAAATGATGCAGGAAATGGGCTTGTGGGATGGAGGGAGTGAGACCCTGAGGCTCAACTGCAAGAAGACACTTTGTCTCCTGCTGAACTGATTTCTATGGAGTGTGTCAGTTTATCGGGGAAGGGAGGAGTGGGGGGGTGTTTAGGCATTGATCGAGGAACACAAAGGAGCCACGTGAGACCCTGGGAAGGTGAGATCAAGATGACGGGATGACGGCGTGACATGAGCACACACTTACCGCGGGTAGTTGGTGCAGTACTGGGTGTAAATGTGGAACTCTTCACTCTGCAAAACACAACACAGCGTTTAGGTAACAGGAAGAGTTTGAGTTTTTCTTCTTGTACAAATGTAGATGTCTTGTTATCCTCAGGATCACACAAACATTTGATCAGTTACTAATATAAAGTGTATGTTAAGTGTAATATAATATAAAGTGTATGTGCCCTGTAATAGTAGTAATTGAGGCAGTGGTCCGGTGCAGATTTGATGACTGGCCCAGTTATTTCATGTTTACGGCCCGACACACTCCGAGCCCCTCAGACAAGGCATCGCCTCTGCTCCATTCACTGCCTCCAATTCAAAGTCAAGCCTTTGGTTTAGGGTTAGCGTGCGTCCTGGCCTTTAAGTCTCTGTTGATCCCGACGGCACGCAGCGCTCAGATTATATATCCCATCACACTTCATCGCCGCCCCTTTAATTGAGACTTTCCCATCCTGCGCGCCTCATCGGAGACACCAGAGACAACTTGACTGATCAAAGTTCGAAGCTTTTTCACACTGCTCTTGAAAACTCAACATGTACGTCTCCATATCCACTCTTTCATCTCTTTTAGGGATCTTTTGAGGTAATTTTTAGAACCTTTCGGGAACCCCTTTTGATGCCATAACAAAAGACGCAATTGAACTATTTGTGTCCATGAACAATTAGCAGTCGCAGGATGCGGGTGCTTCTCAGGAAGCCACATCACAAACACACAGATGACGGTCCTGTCCTGGTTCCACACACACGCAACATTTCCCCACATGCAATTCATAGTAAAGCTGCACTTTGCATATAGTGTGTGTGCTCATATTTCTTGCTGTAGGTAAGGTTCAAACAGGGGCCTCCCACCAAACTCTACCGAATGCACACAGACAGACTGTCATAATCTGTCCGCCCGAGGTGCTCCGTGGGAACCGTCCTTAATTGAAGAGCAGAGCTCTCCTCCTCGTCTCCAGCAGTCTGCCGCCACAGACCAGGGCTAAACACAGCCAGATGGGCCACCGTCGATTTCCTACGGTACCCATCCAAACACACTCCTAATACACACTCTTAATATCCCTCTGGACCATGGACACAAGACCACAAGATACATAAATGCTTCTTCGGAGTACACATTTCTGCCAAGCATGCACTTCTGCACACACTGACTTGTCATTAAGGCGCACACTCTTTGAACCCAACCAGGAAACCAGCAGTCCCTGAAATAGCTCAGATCTATGATATACATCCCTTTTGGAAATATATACACGCTCAGCTAAATCCTATAATCATCAAATCCAAATGCCGCAAGTGAGAGTTTTGGCTCCAATACATGATGCAAAAATATCTCTTTCCAAAGGAACAAGACACAACTTATATAGAGAGATTTGTATTTTTTTTGGAGCAGTGGCTACTACTGAAAGAAGAAAGGGTGAGTGGTATCAGCACCCACTGATCATTTTTAATGAGTAAATCATACAGCAGTAATTCTTGAGCTGTCAAGACTGGACCGGTCACACTGAGTCATCCGCTAAGCAATGAACACAACAGAATCTCCTTGGGTGAAGAAAAAAAAAAAGTAAAGCCTCTTGTCCTCTCTGTGCTTCAGTCAGCATGTAGCAACCCATAAAACACGTTAAAGGCTTACTCATCACATAGCGCAGATAAGACTTAGTGGAACGGAGAGGAACATGAGGATAGATAGCCAATTATCAGAGAGAGAGGTGGAGATTTACAACTAAGATGGGTCTCTTCTTCAAACAAGGAGCTAAGTTGTGATTCTTGGCTGCTCAGACTGCACAAGTATTAACTCCAAATGTGTGTGTGTGTGTGTGTGTGTGTGTAGTAGGAGAGGTTTTGTGTTTCTGGGTATTAGCAGCCATGACTAACCGTCAGAAAGACAAAAGAACTATGGTTACAACCCCGTCACCAGAAGTCAGTGTGTGAAAAGGGGAGGTCCCCCAATCTCACACTCCTGACGGGAACGTCTTACATTTAGATATTCAATTGCACAGTCTCCAGAGCGAGATTACTTTTATGTGCACCTATTTTCAGGGTCAAGAATGAGCATTCAAACTTCAATTTGTCAAGAGGAGAACCACAACAGAGGCAGGTGTCAATGAGAGATAGTTCTAATGGTTTTAATGGACAGCCTCTTGAGAGGAAAGTAATCAGAGTCCGGAGACTCCAGGCAGGATGTGATTTGACCTCATTTTTATCTGGCTTTGTCCCAATGTAACCCCTGGCTATGAGGAAGCTAAACTCTACTGGCTAAAAGTCCATTAATAAGATCGTCCTTTTTCCAAGTTAGTGGAAGCCCTGAGACCGCTCCATCATGCAGGTACATTAATCAGTCACTGACGAGTCTTTGTCGTGCCGGTTTGTTCGATCTCGGCTAATTATTCAGAGAGGTGCCGTGGGCTGCTATGAAACAACTCCGTCTAAACAACAGCTGCTGTATTTAGGGAGTCAGTGATGCTGACTCGGCTTGATTTATTCATACACGGTCGGGCAGTTGCTCTGTGGTATCGGGTGTAATTGCAGTCGGGGTAGAGAGGCAATGTCAAATGCCAAAGAGGAAGTCCTGGAACGCAGCACATAGTCATGGGAGTTAATCAGGCAATCATTTCTTTTTTAAGGGCATGGGGGCGGGGGCTTGGCGAGTTGAAGAAAAGCTGTAACACCCAGACCAACAGTGGCTGAGTCCACTTTTTCTTGATGAAGCACGGCTATTATCCCCCTCTAGTAAAAAAATTTGATTACATATTTGGACTGCCCTTAAAATTCCTCTCGAGTTTTCCTTCCTCCCAGCTTACCTGCTGCACTAAAACTCAAAGCTACTAGCATCAATAAACGTTATGCGTCGTGCCGCATCCGCTCCTGATTTTTGTCCACTTATCGCTTACAGCAGTGCAAGGCCCATTTCTCATTTTCTGTCCTCTTTATGTCTGCGTGTCCAGCTGTCTGGCCGACCAGCAGAGGAGAAGTTTAGACAGTTCAACAGACAGTAGAAGAAATTCTCTGAAATACATCAATGAAGAAAGACTCCATTGCAAGTAAAACACACATTCGTAAAAACGTAAAAGTAAAAGCACCAACAAAAGAAATGGAAAACATCAGCAGGGAGGCAACCGTCGTTACCTTGGATACGAAGCAGTCTGCGATAGCGACGGGGTCAGCGTTGCACTTCTCAAGATCATGAAGAAGATTCCTGAAACAAACAAAGAGCTCAAATAAATACGTAATTGATGGGAAAAATCTGCACACACAACGTCCGGCGTCGTAACACATAAGAAAATAAACTTCTCATAATGAGAAACTGACATCATTTTACACAGGCAGCTCCTGCGTGTGTGTGGTTGTGTACGTGTGTGTCTTTGCCCACTGTAAAAGAAAAAAGCTCCACTGCTGGAGTTATTGTCTCATGGCTGACGCATGAGGTCATCGCAAACGCCTAAAACTGCTTTCACGTTTCCTTTTACTGGCAAGTTTGTCTGTGCATGACAGCTGACAAATGGATTGGAGCAGAGAAAGAGTGCGTGTGTTTGCGTCTCCAGACCACCGCGGGTGGTGAGTGACACACCCTGATGCTCTACTAGGTACCTCGGCTCAGGCCGGTGCCAGTGGGGACAAATATGCAGACGGTGTCTCACACACACACACACACACACACACACACACACACACACACACACACACACACACACACACACACACACACACACACACACACACACACACACACACACACACACACACACACACACACACACACACACACTAACAATGCTCTTACAGAAACTAACAGGTGGTCCCCACCAGTTTCTCCACTCAAAATATCAGTGAAAAGTCTGAGGTTTAAAGGTAACCAAGCCCAGTTTAAATGTAATATAAACAGTGTTTTATAAGCAGAGTATTTAAGCGCTAACTCGACCAGCACTACAACAGGTCGCACGCATAGGAGGCCTCTCCCATTCAACCCGATTCGATCCGTTACAATGTAAACGCAGCGTTAAGTCTCAGGTCCCGTGAGTAGGTTGTACCTGTTAAAGTGGTAGATGTCCTGGATGTTGCCAAAAAGGGAGCCTTTATCCTCAGAGCTCAAGGCCAGCCGAGACTGATTACTGATACACTCCAAGTAGTCCTGCGGGGGAGAGAAGGGATGAACATGACAGACCAGTAGCCAGCGGCCGAGGCGCAGATTCTTTCCTGTGTGCATGGGACAGCATCCCCATTTTGCAAGACTCGTAATAACCCGTGCGGGCTGGAAGTCATTGGCTTGTTGCACTTCACTCCTTCCCGCGGCAATTCATTTGCCGTTATTGTTTCGCATATAATGTTTGCACTCAATAACGTCGGCGTCATCGCGTTCTTGAGTCAATAAATCCAAAAAAACAGTTACACAGGAAGAACACTTGAAACAGCAGAGCATGCACGTCCACCGAAATAAAGTCACGGTAGGCTGTATTTCCATTTTAAATTGGGAGCAGGTGCGGGTCGAGGTTGAGCGAGGGAGGAAGCATCCAGCGAAGAAAAGGATTTCGAAACAGACCACAGTCTGCAACTGGGCAGGACAGACATTACAACACTTGAGAAAAGTACCGGCCTGCTCCGAACGCCCACCCACGCCGCTCATTTACACACACACACACACACGCACAGCACTTGTGTGCCTGTAAGGGACGTACGAGGATAGAGAGAGAAACTTTTTCTGCTCGCTCCCGGGTCCCGTTGTCTGATTTCCGGTCGGCTTTAGGGATTTATGCTCCTGGGCGTCTTTTATACATTTATCCATCATTCCCAGTATAACAACAGCAGCTGATCCGGAGTCCATTACATTAGTTTGGTTGGAAAACTAGCAAGATGTAAAAAAAAATAAGAGAGTCAAAATAACCTCAGCTAAACACAAAGCCTGTAAACTGACAGACGTGGAGATTTCAGGGTTAAAAGGTGAAACGGGAGCTTTAGGCCAAGATTTGGGTTTTAAGAATCGGAGTAACAGAGTAAGACTAACGGCCGTGTTGGTGGAGATGTTTGGGGGTCAAGTCAAAAGGGTCATGTTAAGAATTTGTCTTCTGCTGGAGATCGTGTGTAATGTGATGCTTTATTAGCCGCAGGGTCACACACCTGACTTCGCCCCGACCCGTTCAATCATCACGTTCAGCCAAAGCCTGACTCAGCTCAACAATGCTCAGCAGTCAGATCCACACACGTACACACACACAAACACGCACACAACACACACTAACCTACCAACCTGTGCACTCCCTGTCAAGCATCAGACATAACATGTAAAAACCTGAGGTTTTGTCGCGTTAAGCATTAACCTCACTAGTACACACTATAACTCAACACCAAAAAAAGATCCTCTTATTTGGCACCAAGGTAGGAAGTTATTCCTCCATACAATGTCTCTGCCAGTCCAGATATGTTCCCTTGAACTTGTATTTCCAAATTCCTGGCCAGTTTCAAATGGCCTGGTGATGCGTTAAAGGAAAAAGACATGGGGAGGAGTAGGGACAGAGGGATCAGAGCTTTGTCTCTGAGGTTGTTTGTGGGTGACAGTCTGGCCTCATTACACACACTGATAGGGCCGAGGAGGGACGGGGGCCACAGAAGTGGGCAGCGGCCGTGAGGGTTCAGCACACCGCAACTTAAGGAAAGACGGGCAAGTGGAAAAGCAGGAGGGGGAGATTTTTGCCTTTGTTGTCACATTTGCATGTGTTTGCTTGAGTTGCAGTGTGCTGAGCCTTCATGGCCACCCTGGAAACATCCGCCAAACCGCATGATACTTGCATGTACTGTGATTCATGGATACAGTTTGCACATGATCATGCGTGTGTGTGTGTGTGTGTGTGTGTGTGTGTGTGTGTGCCTGGACCACAACGCTGCCGGTGACAGACAAAGCACAGGTGAGCCCTTGGGAGTCCGGGTAAATATTTGTGTTAAAGCCGTCACACCCTCTTCTACTGCAGGAAGCAGCATGGGCAAAGGGTTGCAGCACCAGCTCGTGTGGGGCTGATAATAGATGGGAAAATGTTGGCCTGTTTTTTTTTCCACACTATGTGTAAAAACTGTCATGTTAAAAGCTCCAGTCGCACAGATACACTCTTTGCATTCATCCATCCGTCCCCTCTGTGCACTCATTGGAACGGTCATTAAAAGGAGTGAAGAGAGGCTAAAAGCACATGTCTTTCTCTAAAGTAATAGTGAAGAATTAGCTATCTTGCCATGTAAGTGGGGTCTTGCAGAGCTGGGTGGTCTGCTTCTATAATGGCAATAGGTGGTCCGCAGGGCAGAGAGTTATTAAGAACAGCTCCTAAGCCCTGTTCAGTGTTTTCCTAACCTACTTTAGACATTGTTATCTCAGAGCTAAATCCCTTCACATACCTTCCTCTATCTCAACCCATTTCCCCTCACCTTCCAGTCCTGAAGAGGGGAGGAAAGGAGGAGCGGGAGAGGTTGGGACATTGCAGGGGTGACAAAGACCATACCTCGCTCCAGCTATTCTGCCTGTCTCTTGGGAATAAGAGTTTCCTGGTCTCTTTTGACAACAGACCTTTTTAACCCCAAATAACAAACACATGCAGGCTTAAACACAAATGCAAAATAGCAAAAAAAAGCAATTTCCATGCAAACATATTGCCATTTTACACCACGATCAATCCAAATTAAGCTGCAGGCCAAACCCACATCACAATTTTTCTGCGCGCAATATGAATCTATGAAGTTTTACAGAGAACCCAAAAGAGCTCAACACAGAAAAAAGAGAAAGGAGATCAACTTTTGATGCTAACCACCAAACCCAAATCTTAACAAAGCCGCTAATGCACTGACTAGAGACCATATGTTCCCTTGCAGTTCAAAGACGACCTCACAAAAAGGGGGTATTTATATGAGTGTGTGCATACAGTAATGTTTGTGTTTAACGTTGACGTTTTGAATGGGTGCCTGTGCACGCAGGACAAAGGCACCGGGGTCGTGTAACTTGGCCACACCCCTCATGCAAGCGCGTGTGACCTCATTGTGTCAGCGGTTTCCCAGCAGGCAGCGAGTTGTTTATGCTTTCATTTCCTTAATAATAAGTTTTATCAAGCTTGTAATGATCTAAATTGTGAAACAAAAAACGAAGTTGTTCAAGCCCTCGGTTGACATTTGATGTCATGCCAATAAACCGTTGACCTCGTGGTAGTTCTTCTGCGTCCAATTCCTTCATAAACATGTTATTGAGGCTTCCTCACCTCCACAATGCTGCGCAGGTCCTGGACGTAGGTTCTCTCCGTGTCCAGGATCTCCTGCACCACCCGGTCCACATACGTCCTGGGTGCCTGCACCTGACCCGTTTGCCCTCCTGGTCCATCTGGACCCACCTCGGGCTCCGAATGTTCCGTCAGTGTCTGTCCACCGCTCGGTCTCCCTCGTCCCGCCCCCGTTTCCACCCGCGCCTCATTTCTGGCGTCTTCCTCCCGGCACCCCAGCTGCCGGGCGGGGACCAGTTCCAGCCGAATGGCCCCCGAGTCCCGGTCCGGTTGCACCGCGTTGCAGTGCGGGGCGGGGGCCAGGGCGGAGCGGCTCCCCAGCGAGCAGCGACTGTCGCGGGAAGACGCTGAGGAAGAGGTAGAGCTGTAGCTGATGGGCCTTTCGGCGCTGTCGGGGCAGGAGTCCATGCTGAGGGCGGAGCAGTAGCGCGAGGAGGTGTGGCGGAAGGCCGGGTTGCGGAGGCAGCGCGCCGGAATGTCAACGGAGCTCAGGACCGAGCCGGGGTCCGGGACTTCAGGGAGAGGAGGCAACACATCAGGCAGGTAGTTGTAATCGTCTGGAGATGAAAATATTGTGGTTAGTGAAACATATGACTAATATATCTAAATAGCTCATGCAAAAAATATTTGTGGCTCAAGCTGTGCTGCGGTGGAAATACCTTGCAAACTTTTAGTGCCATAACATCCTTTCAAACTGCCTCAGCTCATTGTTGCATTACGGTCTGTATTTTGTTTGGGATTTAGCTGCACACTAGACTTCCTGGGTTGCATTATGTAGAACTGTCTGTTCTATTCCAACACGCCACCACACCAAAGCAGCCCCTTGAGATGTTGGGCTATTGTTAGTCTGAATACCCTCCTAAACAATGACACTGCCTACTGCATTTGGTAATTTATGGTTGTCATATTCATCATATTGACTGCGTATAATTACTCAAAAACAACAAATACCGTGGTCTAGACAAAAGTATTGCTGTCTTAGTGGCTCCAAGGCATACAGGATAGATATGGTTGCCATCTGCTACAATGATGTTGGGCCATTGCAAGAAACTGGCAAAGATTTACACTTGTTAAGACCAGAAGAACAGCAACAACAACCCTGTCCCATTTCTTTTTTATATTGTGCCCTTAGACAGTGCTCGATATCGAACATAAATATTTAAATAACATGCGTTAAATTAGGTATTTCAGATAAAGTATAAGATGCATTAGTTGATCGTAGCTGTAACTATATACCGTTAAAATTTAAATCAGATTCAGTTATTTTTATTATTAATTTTTCCCAAACTTGGCGCTAAAAGAGACTCACTGTACGTAGCTCCTAACAGTTACACCAATTACATATTCCTACAGTGTTATTCTGTTTAGCATCCCAATTCCTGTCATTCTCGCTGACCACGGATTGCCTGACCACCCTCCATACAAGGACCACTGGCCCTCCCAGATTTTCCTGAATTCTACTCAAAGAAACCTTTGATTTCTAATATATTCATGCAAACAGCAAAGGTGTGTGTATGTGTTTGTGTGTGTGTGTGTGAGAGAGAGAGCCCTTTTGCAGCAGGACAGAAAAAAATATTGAGTTTAATGACGGGATTAGAAGCGTAATGCTGAGAACACTCCACTCTGAGGCAATGAATGAGAACCTTATAAGGATGGAGGAGAGACAAGTGTGTGTGTGTGTGTGTGTGTGTGTGTGTGTGTGTGTGTGTGTGTATATGTGTGTGTGTGTGTGTGTACAGGGGTCTATTTCGCGTCTGGCCAAGGCCGGTGCTCAAACCTTTGCGTCTGCAAAGACATGCGTCCAGATCTCATTACCGGCTCCCAAAAGCCCCACCGCCAGGCCGGCTGAAGTGAAACCACACATGCAGCACATCACACAGCCCTCCGGGTTTCGCCTCCATGTTTTCCAAGGTCCAGCTTAACAGAAATGCCAGCTTTGATGGGAAGAACCGGGAGCGAATCAACAGAGCGGAGAAGCAAGGGAAGGACGGCACGGGATGGGGGGGGGTCATTATCATCAAAGCTCGATACGCCGGTGACCCGGCAGCAATGCTGTTGTGGCAACATTTGGATCCAATGCCTCATAGGACAGCGTCGCTCTCGCGCTGCCAGCAACGCCGGCTGAGGCCGACCCCGACTCCGTCTCACTTCAAAGCACCAAAGATCACAGGCCAAAAACATGAAACGTGAAACTGAGAACAAGCGCAGAGAATCCCGCTCGCTCACCTTTCAAATAGGGAGCGTGGAGCTCTTTTTGTGACACGGTACTTGAGCAGCAGGCTTGACTGTCTGAAGGGTCTGTGATGGAGAGATCACTGGGTTTGATAGTGGCAACTGTGATGATGTGGTAAAAGAAGATGTTCTGGACTCCATTCCCGGGGATTCAAAAGGCAGGTTATTGGTATCCCTCTACTTTCAATCTCTATGCCTTTCTAAGCAAATCAGCCGGCTGCCGACATGATCGCAGAAAATAATGATGTACTGTGCCGGTTTGGAGTAAAATATTCACTCTCCTTTTACCTTTTTTTTTTTTTTAGCAACTGAAGACTCCACTTTCTACAGTAACGGCTGCACTGATTCTCGGTCCACCGCTGTGCAGCAAAACGAAGGAAGGAATTAGAGCATCCAAAAACTGAAGTGGCACGATACGGTTTCCCCAGACATGTTTGGAACAGATTCGCCAAGCATGCGTGTCCATCCATCACGGCGCTCCTAATCCTGACCCACTTACTTTTAACAATTACAGATCAGAGAGGAGAAGGAATCCGGTGAGTGAAAACAACACACTCAGACAAACCAACAGCCTTGGGTTTTTGGATGAGCGATATGCTGCTTACACAATAAACAAAGGCTTTTATGAAATCACACACCATAACATTAATGGGTAACTTGACATTTTCTTTGCTCTTTGACAAATCTATAGAATATCCATCCTTATCACAGTAAGTGATATACGCACATCTATTCTGTGTGTGTGTGTGTGCGAATTTCACACAAAACGCATTCAGTTTATCACTCCAAAGATAACGCTAACTGAGCTAATAACTTAATGGTCCAACACCATCAATTTCAGCTAGATATGAGACGGCAGAGTGTGTACAAATGAAACTTGCATGCACACGCACACACACACACACACACAGAGAAACTGTGTTTCCGTTTGCCATGAAACCCGAACACAACAAAGGGAGATTGCTCCATCGTGTGTTTACCTAGCCCCTCCCTCCCTACCTTCCAGCTTCATGTTTGGGGCACACCCCAGCCGTTTCCTGGGTTAACTAACTCACACGCGCACGCACACGCACACGCACACACACACAAACACACACACACACACACACACACACACACAGCAAAGATGTCCAAGCTTCAGTTACCTGCTGTCCAGATTATGCTCAACCTGATCCTCGTAAATGATCTCTAATTATGCTCCTTAGCATGCAGGTTGGGACCGATTCTCCTCTGTGTGAGTGCACCAAGGATTACGATACTGTGAGAGACTAAAGAGAGAGAGAAAGTGCCTGAACAACTTGGCTTTAATCTCCGCCTGTCATTTAACATGGCAAAACATGGCAAAACAGTTGAATAGTCAAATACTTTTACGTGGTCGGATACACTTTCGGATTGAAAGATACAGATTCTTAATCTTAAAATTAGTATTTGACCCCAAAAAATCTGAACAATAGGTCCATTTAATAGCTGTCCTGGAGCTTCTGGTCATATCAAACCACCGTATTTTCAGAGAGAAAAGTTCCCAAGTTGTCGTGGGAACATAAATGTTTAAATGTAAATGTTTGACTTTGTGGTGAAATCTTGAGGCACTTACTCCTTTAATAATAAAAGGAAAAGGAACTGCAACATTACAGCTGAGAATGAATCAACAGCCATCCAGCTAGAGCCAATGATCATGGTCCCTCAAACATGTGCGCGTATGTGATCTACAAGGCTGCAGTCAATCCGACACGCAAGCCTCGCCGCTAGTCCGGCCATGTTTAATGACTCGAGCTACACTTAGAGCGTGCACTTCAGTCGAGCTCTTTACGGTCACCTGAAGGGCTCTTTATGCTGGAGTGGCCAGCAAACAGCTGTCAGCACCGTGGCCTCTTTACGGCCCTGATGCTCATCACTGGTACCTCAAACGGCACAAACGGCCCTCAGAGTGTTTTGTAATGGCCATGTGAACGCCCTATGTAGACATCGGAACCACTAACAGCAAGTTTAAATATTTGAAGATGAGATGGGGACGAGTACCAAGCAGTCCGAAAGAAAGTAATCTCTGTGTTCATCTTAGTTTTTTTAAACCATTGGGTCTAAAACATGTGTAATAAGCTGTGAAACCAGCAGCAAAGCCCACATGCAACATCCAGGGAGTCCACTGCAGCAATACAAAAAAATCCTAAAAAAAAATCAAAGAGGATTTCATACGGAAAGGAATGCAACTTTGGAAAATACCCCCCTGGTTTGGCTCACTCTAAAGGCTCACATTAGATTCAGCTGGACTTTGAAAGGCAGTGTTGCAGGGAGGACATTCGCGGAAGAGCGGGTGCAGTTCAGGGTCAGTTTGGAGAGAAGGAATGATTCTAGTGTGCGGTGGTACGGTTTGAATTACACTACATTGACCTACATTGATTTGCTTGCAGTTCTACTTGTGCTACATTTTAGATGTCTTACACAATACGAGTTCGATATCGCTCTAATCTGGCAAATGGGAAGCGACGCTACGAGAGCTTTCCTCTAAGAACCCGTTTTGCATCCCACAAGCAACAGCAGCCAAAGCACAATCCACAAGTAGTCACTACACCACCGAGCCGTAAAACCACTCATTCTGGGCACTGAATAAATTCACTATGACCCTTCAGATGACCACGAAAAAGAGCGAGATCAGTGAGGAGAGGTAACGTCGGTCAGTGAAGCTTTCTTCTTGCCATCTCTTCTCCTTCTGTTCATATCTCATTCTCTCTTGCCTCCATATGCTCACTCAGGCCTTTTTCATTAATAACAGTTGCTTCCGGCCTCTGCTTTGATTCTCGCCATCTTCTTTTTCCATAGGCCATTCCTTTCTTCCTTTTTCCTATTTTTTCTATCTCAGCTTATGTCATGAATATATATTGGCAGTTACTCAATGTTTTCCGTGTCGTATGAGCTCCACTAAACTATACCACGCATGTATTTAATATGAACACATTGACCTCGTCATGTCTCTTATTTGAAATTTGAACACATGTGCTTTTGACACTCATGCACATATCTGTGAGCATTCAAAAAAACTTGTCTATTTTTACCTGAATGCAAAATTATGTAGATACATATTTTAATTCAATTCTACAACTTTGTTTGTCTGTGTGTGTTCCTGTTTATGCTATAAAGGCCTACCAGATGGCAACTGAGTTCAATGTAATGGGATGGATTGTTTTTGTGGAAGGTTGGAAGCAAAGGCATCTCGGCAAGTTATACTCGATTGTTTTTTGTCTTCATTTCGACAGCATCTTGGGAGCGCTGCAATTTAGAAAGACAACGTCATGGTGGAACTTGGTGGGAGGAGGACATGTGCGACTGGGAGAGAGTGAGAAATGAGGAGGGGAGGACCTGAAGGAATGAAAGTAGGAAGAAGAGATGAGAAGAAAGTTCAAAAAGGTCAAACACCCACTCCCTTGCTTATTTTCTTTTCCATTTCCCACTTGCTCCGTCTCATTTTGAACCCAGTCTTTTGTTGTACATCAACCCTGAAAAGAATTCTCCTGAATTCTCTCGTCATCTTTAAGAAGTATTTAAAAAACCTGCTTCTGAAGGTATTTGTTTCCTGCAAAACGAACAAAGCACATTAGTCCCTTTAGGGCAAGGCCTCACATCGTCCGCTGCGTCCACTTAGAGGTCAGTCCCCGTTCCTGATAGAGACGCCGTCCTGATCTCAACTGACGCTAAGGACCTTAAAGTGTCACTCAGAATTTCACAGCGCAGCCAAACGACTGCCGAGGAGCCGGGAGGAGGAGGAGGAGGAGGAGGAGGAGAGCGGCCGGAGGTTAGGGTGAGAAGGAGAGACGAGGAGGATTGCATCGGAGACGGGAGGCGTTTTCCACGGAGCAATTTATCACTGGACCAACAAAGACCCAGCGCTGGCTCCGTTGTGCATTATAATGCAGATGTAGAGGGGAAAAGAGATCCATTTCTTAACTTCTCTGCAAAACAAGCTGCACAAGCGATCTCAAGACTGTATTTGAACCGCTTCAACGCACGCTGCGACTGGGTGAGACAGAGGTTTAAAGGGTGACTTAAGAGACTCCTGTGGTTTTCATTGCCTCACAAAACATAGTCAAAGTAAACACACACACACACACACAGCCGGGAGGCTAATTACCAACAAATGGCTTTTTCTCACAATAAACTAAAACCATTGAAACATCTGCCGGGGGGGGGGGGGGGGGGGGGCGGTGGCATTCACACATTTGATGTACAGAGATCATCTCCTCATGTTCAGGTTGTGTTTCGGAGACGCCAGTTAAATCCTCTGTTTGTTGTTGGACATCAGCGAGGAATGTGCTGCATAGTTTTGGCTGACAGCACTGGGGTTTAGCCTGTGTGTGTGTGTGTGTGGAGGAGGGGGGGGGGGGGATATAATGTCCACCTGCAAACTTATACACCCCATATATATATTTTCGGGCACACACCCTCACTGATCTCGCCCGGCCTCAGCCCGTGACACACTAGCCTCGTTATTTGACCCGATTGGACTGCGGCCCGGAGCTCGCAGCTGGACTCGGCGCCCGCTTCAGTCGCTCACCGTTCAGTGCTGCGAGATTAAAGAACTATTAATTAGTTTTCTATATTAGGCAGATTACTCCAACGGGGACCTGCCCCCGTCATTCTGCACTCGTGCGGCTTTGTGCAAGTGTGTGTGTGTGTGTGTGTGGGGGGGGGGGGGGGGGGGGGGGGGGGGGCGATGTCCCAGAGGACTGGGCTAGCAGGGTGGGAGGAGAGGGACGGAGGGGTCCATTGTCTCCGGCACCTCTAAACCAAAGACTTTGCTCTAAACAGTCATTATTCTCCCCCCACCCTCCCCTGTCCCCCAGCCCCTCGTCTCTGTTGGGCTCCCCTCTATCCCCATTTGTAGCCACCCCCAACTGCTGCCCTCAAGGCTCTAATTTGGGTCACAGGCTGCAGAATGGCATCTCAACACTCGGTCAAACCTACACCCGGGCAAAAGGAAACAGACACATGTGCAGGCCCGTAGAGACAGAAAGATCTGTGGGCTTTTATCACATTCTTTTAGCAAATATTTAGAAACCCATACATTTTCCGCACAGCCTGCATTATAATGACGACGGCGAAAATGAAAAAAGTATTATTAATAACCACATAACGGTCGCGAAAGCTGCTCAGAATCATTGGGAATTTAGGTGCGAGAAAGCAAACGCCCTCCTTTTTGTCCCCGGGGGGCCCGAGGAGACGCTCTTCATACAGCTGTACCGCAGAGAGACGCACGCTGCAAAGGCTTCACGCAGCGCTGTCAGCCCAGGAAAAGACACCACACACACACCGCCCAGAAGGGCCACCGCCGGCTTGTAAGCGGACCTTTGGTTTATAAGTTGCTGTCTGAAGTTTGACCAGATGCCACTTGAAAAGGACTACTTAAAAACTTATTGTGACCATTGGTAGCTTGTGAATTAACTGAAGAGGCGTGCAAAGCCAGCATATTATTCTACGGCGCTTGTAGACAAGCAGTACTTTTGACATAAAAATCTAAATCCACCACATCACAGAATCACTGTGGGAAAAAAAATGGTGTGTGTCCATGCTGGGAAACATCATTGAACATCTTTGAAGGAGTAGAAGAAAAGTTGCTTCTTACCGGTAGGCATGGTGGTTTCTGGCTCCAATTTACCAGAGACGAGACTGAATTAGTCTTTTAGACTCAGATTTCAAAAGGTAAACAGGATTTCTTGAGCATGTCACATATTCCAAACACTGTTTCCCAGCAAAAGCCTGGAGAGATTTCCTTAGGTTTCCTAAATCATTGCGAGTCCTTTTCTTCTGGGAGCAAACGTGCAGTCAGCTCCACCAAAATACACACTGGAGCAAACACTCTCCGGTTTTCTCCTGGACACACACACAGACACACACACACACACACACACACACATACAAACACACTCCCCTGGCTGATGTCTTTTCTTTCTCTCACTTCAGTTTGCTAAGGATCTCCTCTGTCTGAATGCCTCTCTTTCTCACTCCCTCTCTCCTTCGGCCACACATCCACCGCATGCATGTGTGTGTGTGTGTGTGTGTGTGTGTGTGTGTGTGTGTGTGTGTGTGTGTGTGTGTGTGTGTGTGTGTGTGTGTGTGTGTGTGTGTGTGTGTGTGTGTATACGTGTCTGAAAGTGTTCATGTGTGTGTTTGCATGCGAGTGTGTGTGTGTGTGTGTCAGAGTGAATGGCCTCTGCTCGCTACTGCTCCCTCCCTGCTGGGTATTCCCCTCCCCTTGACTCCTCCTCCCTCTCTCCCGCAGCAAATTACAAGGAGCTGGGAGTTCCTCCTCTCTTTTTTTTCCATCTTCTTTTATCTTCCCCCTCTCCCGTTCCATTACTGCCTCTTCTTCGCCCCTACCAAAATCAAACTTTTTGAGCTGGGTTTGTAACGCTTGCGGGGTGCAGGCTCAGCGGGCAGCTGAACGGCTGCTCCAGAGATCACACACGTATACGCACTTTACAAGAAGGTGGTGGGGGGTGGGAGGGGGGTTACGGCTGATCAATAGAGCAAAATCAAACAAAAGCTCCTCATCCACTGCACAGCTCATTGTGTCCCACATCAGAGAGACGCTGGACTCTTACTCTCTGTGAAATAAACATATTTTATACAATAGTATTTAGCAGAACAGTGCATCTGTGTTTTAGGGCCCACTCTGCCTTATTATACAGATTAAGTTCATGTTACTCTTCACAGTCATCATCATCGCTGTTATTGTGTCATGGGCTTGAGACTAAAAGATGCTCCAACCAGCATCACCACAGCATGGGTAGCGCATGCAAATGTGTAATATTACACTTCCATCCACGTTTGCAGCACCCGAAGGCCTCCGCTCATTTGCTCTGTGGTTATTGTTCAAACTACAGATTGTACTCTGAATGAAATTCTAAATTCAAATGCTGGAAGCGAACAATTGGGAGTGGAGAAATGACGGCGTACAGAGGAGGAAGACAGTTGTGGCTGGGCTACAAGGGAGGGTTTAATTACAGATAATACAGAGTGTCATTATGGTATTTGTTTTGGCACTTGAATCATTCAAGGGAGTTTCAAGTCAGAACATCTCGGCCCTTGTGAAAATGTCCTCAATCTCAGAGTCTCTCTTGCAAGTGCTCACACTTAAATCCCTACGGAAACCCTTAAATATTGTGTTAACACAAGTTTAGATTTACCACAAGAAATAATAAGTATCAAATGCCAACTTTTGATACTTGATTTTCCAAAGCAACATTCTACAGAGAAAAGCTTGCTGGTATGAAAATCAAATAATTTGTAAGTAAAAAAAAAACAGAAAAAAAGAATTAGTTGGTAAACAAATGCTTACAGAAATATCTTTGTTGGAAACCTGTTCTCTAAACGCGTTTCATTTCAGAAATCACTTCCGGATCGGCTGAACGTCCCTAAAAGAAGACACACGTGAGACAATGGGCCCTTAGTCTCACGCACTAAAGCAAATGTGTCGACTATTTGTCGTCCCTCGTTAAAGACAGGGACTGGTCCCGGCAGCATGGGGTCCTGCTTACAACACCCCCCTTCTCCTCACAATAAAATAAGAGAGACCCACTGGACTATCCTCTATCACACACACACACACACACACAACCTGAAGAAGCTTGACCCCTCCCTCCAATGGTCTGAGGGTCCGTTGACCCACGAAGCACCTAAATCTCCACTCGCAATCCAAATACTGTCCACCTCCCCCTACCACCTTTAACCCCCCCGCTCTCTAACACACACAAACACTCACACAGGCACACACACAATGAGCACCGCTAGTATGGCAATCACACAGAGGGAGCGTCTAAACGCCTCGGTTCAGCCGAGCACGACCTGTTGATGACAGAAGCATACAGCAGCAGTGCGGCTTATCTGATGCCCCCCGTGTGCTCCGAAGGCCTCACTGCAGGAGATCGACCCGAGCAACAATGTTGTTCCTCTTTTTCTGGGAATGATGATCGCTATAGTAGAGTTGCTACCCATGTGGACAGAGTGTGAAAGGGGAAACGGGGGGACTAGAGTAGAGAAAGAGTATTGATATAAATCAAAGATTAGTTCATTGTTTTGACTACAGTTTTGACACAGCAAAAAGAAAACTTCCGCTAGGAGCTCTTATCAGATTCTGTTCTCTGATGGAAAAGAGACTACAGCAGCTTGTGGTACAAGTACTCCAATGACAATCTTTTTGGATATTATGTGTGAATTATAATTCAACATCGGTCATTAATAGTCGTTAAAATGGTTCCGTTTTCCTTAGTTTTGGGTGGTAATCTTTACGAAATAGTAGAATATTTAGTTATATTTGCATATTTACATCACAGAGTTTGACAGAAACATTAATCCCAGTATGTATGCTAAGAAGCTAGAGCCAGGAGGTGGTTAATGTGAACTCATTGCATCTCATTTGTTAAAGCAATGCATCGACAATTTTAACAGCCATTAGTGAACGATGCGGTTGAGTTGCATGATGGGTAATGTAGGATCCAATGTTTCTGGAGGCTGTTCCACACTAAAAAGGATTTCTCTTTCTCTTCGTCAATTTTGACAACTCTTTCTCAACAACTCTCTTTTTTAATCTACTACTTTCTGCACGAGTTGCAGTCAGGGCAAACATACATTTTCCCCTGCGCAGGGCGGCCAGTGCTCCTCGCCGCTGTCCTAACGCTTTGCTCCCGTCTCATCGCTCTCTTAACTCAGACAGCAGATTTCCCAGCTGGCCTCTCTCCTTTTCACGGCTCACAACAAGCTACACACAGACAAACACTCCCCCCCAAACTCACGCCAAGCACCCAGAGCGAGAATTGATGGTTTGAGAGTTTGCCATGTTGCCAAGATGATCGGGAGCCACGGCGCCACGGTGGTCACTATGGCGACCGCGAGGCATTCATCTCCAAGGCCGAGTGGCATGTGGAAAGACAGTGAGGCAGAGGGAAGAAAATGCTTATTGTCAACAAACCACTCCATTTCACACAACACTTGCAATGAAAACAGTGAAGCAGGACACAGGGTTCAAATACTTCAAATACTACAGCCTATTAAACATGTTTAAGTGTGTGTGTGTGTGTGTGTGTGTGTAATAAAAGCTGTCCTCATCCACTTAAACATGTTTTCGAGCGAGGGGGGTTGCAGGTTGAATGTTATTGCTGTGAGCAGTGTGTGTGTGTGTGTGCGTTCAACAGTCAGCTTCATTTTCTCAGCTGTTTTCTCAACGGTAAAGTGAACGCTGCTTCTGTGGTAACACATTTCAGGACTACACTGAGAAAACAGAGTGAGATAGATTGAGACTTAAGAGAGACTGTGACTAATGACAGTGGTTTGTGGGTGGAGGGGTCATTCATATACAGTTTCCCCCTCCCTCTGTGACCGTGTCCGTCACTCGGTCTCTCGCTCTCTCTCTCTATCTCTCGCACGCAAAAAAAAACACACACACACACACACACACACATTTCTTAAGTGCCACAAAGACGTGTTGAAGTTTCTTGGAAATATATCATAAAAAAAGAAAAATAAGAAAATAACTAATCAACCAAAACGATCTTAGTTGACCAAGTGCAAAAGATGCGATGGGTACACTTTATTATCGGGCAGAAGGCTTCTTTTTGGGGGGATATTTGATTACGTTCTTACTAAGCAATCAGTGGTGAATTACTAAAGCTAGAAGCAGGTAAGACTTTTCCCAGATAGTCAATGGAATAGTACACACTTATAAATATGCTTGTTCACATTGTGGCAGAGAGTTCAATGAGGAGATCAATGCCACGTTGAATAATCAGTGGCCGCTTAGCTTAGCAAAATGACACTTGACTCTGTCGGAATTTGACAAGTGGGGTTCAAAGAGAACATCTACGTATATCAGGCTGATGGATAGAAAGGGACTTTTAGTTGTAGAAAATGGTGGATGGAATGTACTAGTGCACTTTAACTCGACATGATTCCCCCATTGTCAACCTAGTGATGCAATGCAGCACACATTTGCCGCATTAGATCACAAGTGTCCATAAATCATGAACTGAGCTCCGGCCAACAAGAGCCAGGGCGAGATTTTTATTTCCTGCACTGTGTCTAATTTCCTTTGCGTGGGAAAGTCTGCCTTATCCTGTATTGATTTTCCCTTTCCCAAATGTATGAGATTTCCAGGTACAGGGACGGTATCCCCTGCGGCAGCAAGCGTCTGCTCGCAGGTCCAGGACAGGTCCAGGAATTTCTGACTCCATCCAGAAACCTCCCCAGAGGCAACGGTTTCATCTTATACAGCGGCATGAATCCCTCTAAATTGTCCCGGATCAGCGTCCAGGCAAACGGGAGCGTCTCCGCCATTCAAGCAGACCAAACAACAGCCACACAGAAATAACTACAGCTGCTCGGTCAACAACAAACGAGGTCAACAGCCGCTGCTAATGATAGCGCAGGGAGGCATAGCGGAACCCGGGAACAGCATTTAGGATGGGAGATAATGTCAGTTCATATTAACAAACAAGAAGGAACTCAGGGGAGAAAAACGGTGCGATTAGAATGAGGAATTATAACTTTCATGTCTTATGAGTTAATACATTTGGCTGCTGTGATTGTACATAGAAATGTCTCTACTTAAATAATGCATTGTCCATGTTATTTCAATTGAGTGTGTGTAGTGTACAGTGCATCCCCGAAATGGAAAGGAAACGCTGTATGTGTGTTTGCAGAGTTGTTGTGTGTTGAGTGAGCATGTGAGCATATGTGGCGGATATACGGAGGAAGCTGTGTTTGGCCTCAGATTAAAATGCAGGACGAGGGTCCCGCTCCAGGAAAGGAGACCAGCAGAAAGCAGACATGGGGACTTTTCTTCCATTAGGGAAACACATGACACACTAAAATAACACGCTGCATAGATGGTCATTTTTTATTATTAATCTTCTTTGGAATACGTTGTAGTCTTTAAAATGCACACTTTTGGCATGTTTATTTTTAAGGTATTCATACAGTATATACCTTAAAATATATGCAGAAGAAGCTTGATTTGCAGTATTCTATACTCGTGTTTTTTGAAGTAACCAAAAACCACAGCTTTCTGTTAACAACAGTTTGAATATATATATATATATATATATATATATATATAAATAAATAAAGGAGGAGAGTATATTCATGTACACTACACAATTTTTACTATACAAGCCTACAAAGGAGACCGAATCATATATGCATACATATAAAGTCGTATCCAGACAGATTAAGATTTATGACATAAGTCCCCTTCGACAGAAAATGAGTCCATCCCGTTTTGTCCGTCTGTGTCCCTCAGAAGCTGGGTGTTCCAGTTAGAGCTCCCAGAATGAGGACACACCACAAAGGAGATCTCACGTGTGTGTGAACACACACACATACACTCAGGTCAAACAACTTGGTTATTTGAAAAAATTAAAATTACACTATGAAATAACCATGTTGTATCTAATGTCCCCAGTGGAGACGGGGCTTCAAAATCTACGACAATCCTAAAACTCAAACCCTTTGAACTTTTCTAACCACAGCGCATGTTTGAATTGCATAGAAATCATTAGGTTAAATCAATTGAGGTGTCACTTAAAATCAACGGGTCTTCAACCACCACAACACACACACACACACACACACACACGTACCAACAGTATGTTGACCATCACCTCAGAAACACAAAAGGTGAAAGTACCATTACAAGTCCATCCAGCATTGACTCCCAGAGACTAAGCCTAACTGATTGTCCAGGTACAGCAGCGCGGTTCCTAATCAGACAAGTGGGCAAAGGTGCCATTAGAGTGCCGCCAAATTGGGACTTTTGGACAAAGTAATTGGAGGTCATATAGGGTTTGGGGAACTCAGCCTCTGTTGAAAAAGAAAAAAAAGCATCTGCAGTGTCATCTAAAGATGCGCAGAACCATTCACCACATCAGAGGCCCCTCTCTGTGTCCTGGCAGTGTACAGCGCCACGAGAAAAAGACGATGACAACTCACCTCAGAGACACCATCCCCGCGATCAGCCTGCTCTCAGCCGCTGGCATCCCAGTGTCCTCTCATCACACTTTAGATCCATCACCAGGCACTCAAAACGTTTCACGCCAAACGTGCGGCCATGGAAACCCTAAATGGCTTCAGAGAGGTAGGCAGGGCTCGCGTCGAGGCCGCCCGGTTCGAGGTCCACCCCTCTGTGAGATCAGTGCAGAGAGAAAGAGGGACGCTGAGAGGAAAGAGTAAGAGAGGGAGAGAGAAAGAGAGAGAGAGGGGAACAGATGGAAGCATAACACAACTGAACTGACTGCCCACTGGGAGGGAAGGGAGGGGGGAGGGGGGAGGGGGGGGGGGAGAGAAGAGCTTGCAAATCCAAGCAGTCCACTTCCTGACCAATTATTGCTGCAAGACTAGCCTCATTCCCTCTTTCCAACTGGGCCTTTGCGCCCGCTCTCACTCTGCGGAGCGGTTTGGCCACACAGCACTGCGGGCGGCGCGAGTGACAGTGGGTAAAAAAGGAAGCTGGCGCTAAAACTGTGGCGATGGGCGCTGGGGGGAAGGAGAAGGGTGTGGGTATGTGTGACCAGAGCTGATGCAGGAGGAGAGGAAAAAGAGGGCAGTGCAAGGACGAGTCATCTCGTCTATGCCCCCCCGTTCTAAAAAAAACAAACAAGACAAGTGGGTCACATTACACACAGCATCATTTGGAGCTTCTTTATTGGGGTCTTTTTCCTTGGTCATGACTTCCCAAGGACATCTTCAATATCACAGCTTCTTGGATGTAAGGGGACTACCCAAAAAACAGCCAGCGGGCAGAGATTGCAGGTCTCAGAGCTCGAATTGCAACCTGCAGTGAGCTGGTCTGTATGAGCGCACACAGAAAATATCCATGCCAGTGGTCATTGTTCTGCTTCCTATCAGAGCAGGATGGAGGAAAGTCCCTGCTCTCTGAGCCACTGGCTCCAGCCTCCTGGTTGCAGGGCTTCCTGGGATTGACGAAGCAGCTCCTGGCTCTGTCAGCACACACACACACACACT
Organism: Pungitius pungitius; assembly: GCF_949316345.1. NCBI lineage: Eukaryota > Metazoa > Chordata > Actinopteri > Perciformes > Gasterosteidae > Pungitius > Pungitius pungitius. The sequence continues at coordinate 9,889,043 of NC_084919.1, forward strand.
CTTTCTCACTTCCTAGTTTTCACAGGCCTTAACCAGGAAAAAAAAGCTCTGTTGGCTTTGGGATCTCAGACATTAACCTTTGATATGGAACCAACTATGACGCACTTATCTCTGAAAATAATTTACCTGCAGCATCTTAAAAACAAGAGAAAAAAGAGGAACTATTTTAACCCCGCTTTCTGTGACCTACGCTTGCAGTGAACAGTAACCCCCCAAAAAACCGGGCCGATGTGGGTCAGTGACTGGCCGTCATCATCATGACCTGGATGAACCCACAAACACAGTCCCAATGCTTTGTAAACCAGCACCACACCTTGCACTTTGAGACACACGGGGACAATGGCAGACTTTGGCACCGCGTCTGAGGATAAACAAGCGGGGAGCTCGCTGCCAGCTGGACGCTCTCAGCATTGTTTTTATTTGGCCTCGAGGGTTAAGATGGGTGGAGTTGGTCAGGTGGCTTGTTCCACACAGAAAAAGGGCACTAAATCGTTTCCAGTGATTGTTTGCGATATCCAAACTGTGATAGTATATGGTTATGACAACACTCATTGGCTGGAGTGTTCCTCAATGCCTTGTTTATCCAGTGACTAGGTCATCTAGGTAGTGAGAATGTCAGATTTTGATCCAGACTTCCTCAACTGACGGCGGAAGGAAAACCCCTCTTCCCGCTTCCCTGCTGCCACTTCCTGCTGGTCATCAGCTGCTTGTTTACTGATGAAAGAATCAAACCGGATGCGATTTCATCTTGCAGGTGAATCACACTCATGTGATGGTTTTAGTCACTATCGCGTCACCAAACATTACGTTTTTATCTCCCCCGCCCAGAGATTTCCTGGTGGCTCCAAAATTGACCGCACAGGAAATGCTAACGAGTGACAGTTGACACAATTGTGATGGGCAGGACTAACCTCAAATCACGAAAATGTATGTGACCACACATGAATTCATGTTAAGTTGATTTTTAACAGGAAGAGGAAAAAATGCAGCATTTTGTGCAACACAAACTCAGGTTAACATTTTGATTAAAAGTATTCATTCACAACAACAAAATAACGGATACTACCTTTGCATATCATGCTGTAAACGTTGGAGAGTGCGTCGGGATTACAAGCTTAACATTGTAGTTACAGAGCAGAGGCCACTACTTTTCTGCCGTTAGAAACAGCAGCCAACAAACCTCAACGCTTTGACAATGATAGTGCTGATGCATTGTGTGTGTGTGTGTGTGTGTGTGTGTGCCTGAACGTCTGCGTATGTGGGTTTCAGTGGGATAAAGAACCAGGAGTGCGTGTCGGCTTCGCTCCCTTCAACCTGTGGAGGCTTTATTTCTCTCATACTCATATTGGGCTCATAATCTGCCTTTCCCATGCCAGCGAAAGGCCTGGAAGCCCAGCCCTCTGCTCTCTTTAGGGAACCTAAGATGTCACAGCGCACAAAAGGAGCCGTGAAAGCCTTCCAACTCAAGCAGGGGGTATTATTTACAGTACCAAAAGAAAATCGCTCTTCTCCCCGAACAGTACCCTTCCTCTGAGCGTCAGCCGTCTGTCTCCTTGTAATGTACTTCCCCCTAATTTGCCCCTTTTTCAATCCTTTCACTTTTCAAACTCGCTTCCTTCCACGTAGCTTCACTTTCATCCATTCGTCTCTCCCTCTCTCTCCCCCCGTCTCCAACCCGCTTGCCCCACTGTAACAAAGTAAATAGTGGGTTTTGTAACCAGTAAGCCCAAAATTAGGAGTGAGCCATAAACCGTGGCTGTGCCAGTCTTCATTGAGCCATTCAAAACAGGCAGTAAAATCAACACTAATCATACATGTTCCTCAGAGGAGAAAATCGAGTTTATTAAATGCCAAAATAAATACATGAAACCATTAAGCAACACCCTCCCGTTTCTTTTCGTTCAGGATGATTCATGTTTGCACACAAAAACCTGCACAAAGTAAAGGTGCCGACACAATGCAGATCATGCAGGCAGTGCATGCATGAGATCTACCTAACCAAGTATAACCTAAAGCAAATGTTTCTAGTCATGCCTTTTTCAGCGACACCATGAAGCTTGTTAAGAATTCCTCCACACAATGGATCTAAATTAGAAGGAGATTAGCGTTGAAAGACAACGATTGACAGCGGGCCGCGTGAGAGCGTCTGCCCACAGTTTCCATTGAGGCCATCGTCTCACAGATGCCGTCTAGCTTACGGGGAGATTAAACCGTGGAGTGGTATTAGTTTCAGGTATTAGCATAACGGGTTCTCAATAGTTGCTTAGCAACATGACCCGCGGCGAGCGCTTTTTTCAAGAAATCGGCCGCCTCTCAATTACAAGCTACTGTATAAACAGCAGTCGAAGCTGTGGCACGGAGGCGAGTGTGAGGTCACATGTCACTGTAATAACAGCTGGACACGAAAACTTCAAATACATCTCGAGTCCATCTCAAAGGAATTGTTAAAAGGCCCTGGGACTGGAAAAAGTTCCTCCTCTTGTCTTTACAATGGATACAGATGTTAGTGGCAGGTCTTAACTCGATCCATATGTGACCGAGAGGAAGGAAATACTTGAAACCCTCAGACAACCTGAAAGCAGAAAGGAAGACATGAAGGAAAATATACATCCACAGTCGCACATAGAGCACTGAGATCTTATCTCATCTTGGAAAATTACAACATAGTAGTGAGCGCTCCCAGAAAATCTTCAATTCATTTACAAACATTTCTGAATGGTGTTTTAAATGATGCGTGGTTTTGCAGTACATGTGGTCATGAGGACGTCATCGTAAGATAAAAATTTGCAGCAGAAACCTAGAAAATCAACAGGTTTGTTTCTGGGTTTTTTTAATCTGCTGAGTGTTGAAATTGACTTGTCTGTGCTGGATCCAAAGATAAAGGACACCTTGACCGGCACAAGCAGAAGTGACTGAGCGAAGAAGTCAAAAGGTCGCATGGACATGTGTGAGACGATGTATGGCTGCGGTCTATATGTGGCCTGGATACACGAGCGCCAAGGAGAGGGCTGGATGGGAGAGGGAGGACTCGGAGGGGTCTTTATTTTAAGCATTGTTAAAACCAGGATGTGATTTAGAGACAAGCTCCTAACTGAGCTTCACTGCTCAGAAACGCCTGCCGTGGGGCTTATGGAGCGCTGTTCGGGGAGCCATCGCATCGCCGATGGATAGAAATGAAATATCTGAGAGTAGAGCTGGGAAGAAGTTTATATTTTTAACTTTGATTAACTCAAACCAAAAAGAAAAAAGTCTGAAATACTGTTGTGTGCAAACGACCTGTGGAGAGTCGATACAGTGCAACTTCCCCAAGTACAACTCATTCACATCAAACAGCATCGCACACACAGCACAAGAACTCCACTCATGCAGACGTAAGAGGCTATTTATACACCACTTCCTTTTATTTACCCTGCTCATTGTTCAGGCCACATCTGCTGAGGGCCAAGGGCACAATGGCCAGTCCATGTAGCTGACCACACACATACACACACACACACACACACACACACACACACACAAACTGAAGCACAAGGACTAAGGAAGCACTCAGACACTAGGCAGCATTCAGAAATATCCAAAGCTTTTGTTCTGGGACAGAGTGACCAGCTCCAAAAGCTGATACCACCTGTTACCCAGTCTGACATTCTTTCAGGCACACACTGACACTGACACTGACACACATGGGAGCTCAGCTCACACACACACACACACACACACTCACACTCACACAAACACAGGTCACACACGTATATCCTAGCATGCATTCATGCATTCATTCATTCACACAAAGCTGCACAGATGCCGTGTGTTCGTTGTATCGGCGCAGTTGGACATTTGGCTGAAGTGCAGAAGATGACAGCTCATTACAGCCCGTCTGTTTCATGTCAGCTTTAATTCAACAGGAAGTCAGTTCGGGGCTTTGAAAAGCCACCGGACAAGCTCATAACCTTTGTGGCCCCGAGGCTGTCAGCTCGCAGCACACCACGTGTCACATATAAAAGATTGACTCCCAACAAACACAGGCATGCAATGACCTGCCATCCCCATAATTATTAAAACTGTGTTAAAGCTCATAGCTATTTACTATAGTAGTTATGTTCTATTAGGAAAACAGCTCCAACTGGCCCCTACGGGGATAACACATTTTCCTCACTGATCAGCAGCAGGCCAACAGGCAACGGGAAACCACTGTGGTTTCATGTTCAAACCACTAACCCAACCGTGGCAATCACAGAAATCGGTAAATCTGATCCAGGAACACAATAGCGCGTTGTTAAAATCTGCACTTTAAAAGGTAATTTACACCCTCCACGAGGCGAGCTAATTTGGCTTTACTAACGAGCTTTTACTGAAACGGTTGAGGAAAAAATGGTAAGATAAGTGCAACCATGTCAAGCAAAGAAGCACCTAAAAGAATAAAGAAATATAATCTCAGGAAAAATGTCTATTTCTATCTATTGTAAGAAAGAACCTAGGAATGACTATTTGAGCTGAAACTGGATCAACAAAATTTCAGAAGAGAATCATCTTTACTGCTGTCTGCATAACATTTCCTCAGTAAACACACTCTGACACAAACACAACCTGGGCCTCTTCCTATAGGGCCGTGCTGATTGGTGGTCAGAGGGAAAACCCACGTCCTCTGTGTTTTCCTGAGGCTGCTGGGCTTTTCGGCTTTCATTTCAGGAGTGGAGTCTGCTCCGGACATTTCGCCCCCTCTACATATTTTCTCCTCTGTACAGGAAACAGTCGTATGTCAACACATAAATTATGCTTGTGTCCCGTCTTTGACTGGGGGAGTTTTCGGCCCATTTGCAGCGGCATGAAATGACATCCAATGTTTTTCTAAGCTATGCAAACCATAAAAAAAATATAGTTTGGAGGTAAAGGGATATTTAGGCCCTAATGTCAAACACAATTCTTGTAATTGAAGCTCATGAGATTAACGCAAATCCAACGACCAGGTCCGCGTAATAACCAGGTGGGAGAAACACATTCTACATTAAACACCTGTCAACACTACAATAAAAACGACTGGACTATAATTGCAACGCGAGCGCACAGTGCAGCCTCAGCAAGGAAGCGCGTGTCCGCATCTGAAAGCAGGTGTTCAGCGTGAGGCCTGGGCTGGGGAGGGACAAAACTAACAGCTACGAAACGCCATGACGCTCATTTAGACAGCAAATGTCCAACCGCCTGTTCTAATCCTCTGCGTATCCGGGCATCCACACTGCTGCACCCCAGCGTTCAGAGCGGGTCGGACCCCCGGCCAACTGCAGACGGGGGAGGGAGGGGTTTCCCTGCCCAATGCTGCGCAACAATAAAACAAAGCCATCCCACTGGCTGGGGGGGCGGGGGGGGGGGAGTGGGTGAGCATGCAGGGAGGTGCTGGAGTTGGGTGGAGGGAGAGCGGAAAGTGAGAGGAACAGCTGCTGAGTGGGAGAGTTAGACGAAGGAAAGGGGGGCCGGGGGGGGGGGGGGGGGGGGGGGAAACTGGAGGGGGAAGTTCTCTCTCAGGGAAATAAATCACTTTTATGTCGGCGGCCTGTTCAGGGCGACGCTATCATTGGGGTGAGAGGCCCCCCCCCCGGTCTCTTTAGGCATACACAAATTGACAAGCGCACAATGACACAGCTTATAGCTATACTGTTCTCTCCACAATAAAGGCTCAGTGTGCCGTGTGGGCTCAAAAAAGCTTTTACATCCTAACACACACTCACACACACACACAGACACAGAATGGGCCGCCTTCTCGTCTCCTGATTAGTCATTATGTCCCTCCGTGGCCCTTTTTCACAGAGTGCTGACAGACTTGCTAAAGGCAGCGATGGACAGCTAGGAGCTGGGGGCTGTCCATCTGTGTGTGTGTGTGTGTGTGTGCGTGTGTGTCTGTGTGCGTGTGTGTGTGAGACAAAGTTTCTACCGGTTGGACTTCAGCATTGCCCCCGTTTCTAGAATTACTTATTGGAAAAGTCTTCTGTGGGGCTTTCAACCACGACAGAGTAGTGCATTCATCTTTCTCTTGAGGGGGGAGGGGGGGGGGGGCATTAGCCCGCAGGGGACACCGTGCACTTTGTTGTATATATTTTGGGGTTCTTAACATCAGCCCTTTTGAACAGAGAGAAGAAAATCCACTGAAAAGAAGAGCTCTTTTTGGGCATATCCGTTAATTTAATTCCTTGTGGTATCAAAATTGTATTAAAAATATTCTAAATAGAAACACTAGCAAATACTGACTCGATTTCTCCCAAGATTTCTACAGCCATCATTGCACCAACCGCCAAGTCAAATTCCTTGTATGTCTGACATATTATGGCAATAAATGTTTCCTGATTAACCTCCGTTTAAAGACATTTATAAAACTGAATTGCACTTTCACTTGTTGATTGCTCTGCACTTCGTAATAAACTGCAAAACTATCGCCCTTTACCCGTCACGTCAGCAGAAGCACATTGGTGCTTGAGAGCAATTCTCACCTTGTACGTGTAGAACATTAAAATGACTCATGTTTTTGTACTTTCATTATTAAAAAAAAAATAGTAAAAAAAAAAGTTGCCCATTTCACGGATGCCATAGATCTTTATAGCGCCTTTGACAACTAGTTGTTGGCTACCCGAATGCTCCTAAATAAGAACAAGCATTATGGTGTGCAGTCCACTCAGCAGGACACACCTGTCCTGCATGGACAGACGAGTGTCACAGCATCCAAACACAGCCGCTCACTCCGGTCAGCCTGATGCTGTAAAACACCAGTCCGCAAACACAAACAGTGGAAACACATCTGGACGGCTCAAAACTAAATTCATTTGGGATATTTTGGGTTTCATAAACAAAGCTGGTCTCTATTTTAATCCGATTTAAATGAATAGTTTATTACACAATTCACCCACTTTCTTACCACAGCTTTTCTTATTTTGGTCGAGCATTTAATGGGCCGCCCGACTCTCATCCGCTCCGTCACTGCCCTTCTCTCGCCCTATATGCCTCTCTCACTCGGATGAGCCTTTCACGTGTACATTTAAACCAGAATAGTGCAGTGTATAGGGAGGGAGGGGGGGGGGCACTGCAGACATAACAAAATCAGGGAGGAAAGAAGCCTGCCGCATATCCGGGGCCTTGGGGAGTTCTGTGGTGGAGGAAGGAGAGCAGCAGTGAGGCCAGCGATGGCACACACTCTCATTCTGCTTCAACCGCATTGTTTAGTGGACTTTAGTGGAACACCACAAGGTGTAAATCAAGATCTCTCCCCCCGCGTCAACTTAAACAAACGTTTAACTCGATTAACGTTTGCCGGGTGACAAATGGCTGAGATTCAGGGACGTTTGGTTATTCATTCTCTAGTTATTTCTAGTATTTCTTTGCAAATATTGAGGGGTTTTCAAAGATCAGAGGCAATGAAAACAAATCAAATGCATCTTTTTACTGTGTAATGCAATTAGTACATTACAACACAAAACACCTGCAGTGTTATGAGACATAAAACCAAAAGTATATTCTCCCAACTGAAGGCCTCATGTCACTCCTGTCATCAGACTTTGATCTCTTTTTATTATTTTTTCATATACTTGATAACATCTCAGGTCTGATGTTAACCACTGACAGACCCGCCCTTTAAGGGGATTTCATAAATGACTCAGTCAAAGAATGGATAAAGTTGAGATGACAGGATGCAAGTAACAGCAACAATGAAAAGAAAAAGGTATGAAAAATCAAAACTACAATAAAACTAACGAATGGACAATCCATTTGATTGAGAGCTTCACTTTCTTCCTAACCTGCCCCTCACAGTTTAAGATGTGGGGATATTAAATAAATTAAACCACAAGAAGTTATTTTCCAGCACAAAATACAACTGCTGCTTAGTTTCCCACCAACCAGATAAACTTAGCGAGGAATCCACCCGGCTGGCATAGAAATGCCTCTGCCCATCATGGGACACTCTCTGGCTGTGGTGGACTGGTGACCCTTGACCCCCAACCCGGAAACATCCAACCGATCCTTACAGGAGCGTTTCACTGAGGGACAGGACCGAGTGAGGGATCTCCATGTGGAGCCTGGGGAACTTGACTTGCTTTGTCGCAACAATAAGGACAAGAAATGCATTTTAGTCAAACTAAAGGAAACGTTTTTAGAATAAAATAAGTGAGCATGGTAAAGTCATTTCTGTTTCTATAAGATCCAACCAACTACAGCTGCAATCCTTTCCTCAAGAAAGCTTTGCTGGTATAGCATTGCGTGCATCCTTCACACATTAACATTTCCCCAAATCATCACAGCATTAATATACCTCATTTTAAAGGACAACTTACAGTATATTATGAGCAGACATATAGAGTATAATAAGAGCATCTACTTGTTGATAACAGGGGACGCATGTCCACAATTGTATGGACGAATAAATTGAACCTTGAAGCACCTGCGGGGCAGGGCAGACCAAAAGTACACAACGTCACCAGACAAACACACAAAAAGGACAGAGAGCCACATTAGCCACATGAAAAGCAGGTGTGTTTACATGCTCTTACTTTCCAGCATTCGGTCTCAACTGTACTGTGAGTTGGGACACTACGCACTCAGCCCATCATAACGCTATACAGACAGGTAGAATATAATGAACCACAGTGGAGAAATTAGAAGGAAAACCCAAATACAATGCAATACGATTGCATTAGAGGCTTTGTGCATTCTTTATTATACCCGAGTGGTTGGTATTATCTGCCCTTTGGACATTGTAATCCATACAAATATAAATCTAGGCAAAGATTTAAAAAAAAAAAAGAAAGAAAAATCCATGTGACTTAATCTTTCTCTTGAAGAACACCTTGTTCAACCAAGCAGGTATTAAAGCATGCTTTATGCTTTTTGCATATTTTTTTAAACGGTTGGCATTTTAAACGTTTAGGTCAGCGGGCCACACTTTCTCTGCGCTGGAGATAAACCTTACAATTACAGTACGTGGAACATGTTTTTACAGCCAATCTCTAAAGTACTTTAAGTGGTTGTTAGTAGTATTAAAAAAAAGCAAACATGCACTTAAATCCCAGCCTATAGGTATGTCTGCTGGAATGTTTTCCCCCGCTGAACAAATACAGACAGCCGTGTGTTACTGTTATCAGATGCACAGGACGGGTCTTGACTTACAGAACACACACACACACACACACAAATATGCCCACACACGCTTAATCAAAAGGTCTGAACTAGACGTATGATTGTGATTATGATGTGTGTAATCAGCAGGTTTAACATGTGCTCTTTCGGCAGCTAGGATCCATTGTACCACTAGTAATCTAAATGTGTCAGCCATGTTTAGTGACTTAAAACAGGGACACATACAGCAGCAGTCTAAATTTAAGCTTTTTCAAGAGAGACTACCAAGAGTTTTACAAATAAAACCTTTTAAATTATGAGATAAAAAATGTTCATTTCACAAAAAAGTAACAAAAAGATCCCGTGATAAAGGTAGCAGAAAAAATGAACTTGGAGTAACCATAGGGACTGTAGTAAAGCAAAATCCTTAGGTCAAGACAAGCTCCAAACTGATTGAAAGTTTAGAAAAGCATAGTGCACAATATATACAACACAATGATAAATACAAATGAACAGTAAAAGAGATGAGGTCTGCTGAAGGTATTTGCTTGGTAGTTACCCCTGGGTTTATGGCAGAGTTTATTCCCATGAAAATAAACCTCATTCATCTCAGGCATCGTACGGCTATAGAAGGACCAGTAGCTTTAACAGAATACTCAAATGGAAAGGAAAAAATGATGCCAAGCCTTGAAATATCCTTCACCTACATCCTGAACAATGCGCTTCTCCAATAGTACATCATTTATGAATCACACGTCCTGACTGTCAACTAAACTTCTGTCTGCTTCTGGCTACATCGTCACCTCAGGATGACACACACATCCAGTAGATGATTCTGTGTGTGTGTGTGTGTGTGTACATCAGGTCAAGGTTGCCTTTGTTGGTTATCTGTCATTAGCTGGAAGATAAGGAGGTGAAGATAGTATAACAACAAGATCAAGACTTTCCAGAGTCACTTCTTGAAAATCCTTCAACCTTTAATCTCAAGACTGCAGAGGACTACTAGCCTGTGGGGGTTGGTTAGAACCACCACTTGATCCGTCACTAAAATGCATTACACACAATGAAAAGAAAGCTAGTGGCCTGTGTAGACCATCCAGCTAAGTTTGCTTTGAAAGGGAAGTTCCCTCAGAGTAACAACAATCCAGAAATATCCCCGTTCAGCACGCAGCAGGGGTCTGCGTGTCCTTCTGCTGGACCACGCAAACATGGGCCGGAGTTGGAGGTGCACAAGCAACCACAAACGTGCACGCGCACACGCGGGCCTCCGACAGGAAGCACATGAGCGATATGGACACCGGCCTATTGTCCTCGGACGTGCGCGCGAGCAGATGTACACACAAGTGACGTCAACCAGGCCTTTTTACAACGGGGAGAAGCGCTGGAAGCAGCTCGGTCATCAAGCGATCTCTAAACATATGAACACGGCCATCAGAACCAGCAACCCGCCCCATTCCTCGCCACCCAGAAACGTTTGTGCACTTTGTCACAAGTTAATGGATCACGGTGTGGGATTGTCTTCACTTTTCCACCTTGATGCCGAGCTCCACGCAGCTTTGCATGTAAAAAAGGCCCCACTTTGCATGGCGGGCCAGGCCCGGCGCTGTCGTTTGCATCTTCGCTCACGGCAGGAAGTGAGAAAACGGCAGGCACTTTAATATCTGCCGGATGACCTCTAGATGAAAAGCTTTTAAACGGCGGGGTGGCGTTGAGGTACTCTGACTCACCAAAAGGTTACTCTGACGACCCTCCACGAGGCAAACTGTCCCACCACCTGACACGAGGAAGGGATTTTGTGACGCAGTGTGCGCTCTGTAGGCATTCGTGATGAAAGTAAAATTAAAGCCCGGCGCTCCGCTCATCAGCACAGGCGGCTGGCTCTTCCTGCTGTGCAGCTGTCTGACGGAGACAACGCGGGGACTTCTCGGGACTCAGAGACCATCGTTAATTCTGCCTCTTCACTTTTACGGCATGGTCAAATTCCATGTATGTCTAACATATAACGGCAATGAACGTTTCCTGATTCCTGATGGTGGACTGTTGTTTGGTCAACTTTCCTTTCACCTTCTCATCGCCCCCCCCCCTCCCCCCCCCCTTTCCTCTACCGTCCTTCTATGCTCCCCCTCTTTTTGTCGAGTCCATCACGCCTCAGCTCCTACATGTGACCTCCGGGTATGTAGAAAGATCATGACCCCCGCCATACAAAGAATTAGTGCCCTCCTCCTGCGGGCGGAGAGAGCTCAACTCCAGCCCGAAGCAGGGATTAGGAAAACAGGAGGGCTACCACATCTCTCAACGCCAACAGTTTATTTGGGTTAGGGATTCAAGACACTATCAAAAGTTGGCCCTCAGAAAAGGACTCAAAACTGCCCATTTAGTGCAAATCCGAATCAGGGGGCAGAAACCAACGAGCTGATACTGAAACAACTGAGAAAATAAGTTGGGTTCCTCTTCTAATAAATCAGACAATCATTTTCTCATCAACTCGCCTTCAAATGTGCTGCTACTATGGAATCAGCCTTCCAAGAAGCACTGTAACTGCTCTTGTTATCCAATATACTCCGGATATGCATCATCCCGCATGGAAGCACAGTTGGATCTCTTCCTCATGCTGGGTGTTTGAACTCTTCATGCTCTCTGGAACTAATTTAGGCAGAGATACAAGCGTGTGATCCTGCTGGACACCAAGATGGAAGTTATATTATCATTAAACAAAAAGTCATGTACATAAAACACATAACTATTATTCCTAGAAGTCATCGCCATCAAAAACACAAGTGCTGTACAGTCCACCTGGACTTCAATATAAAATAAGGCAAGTTGTGATTATAGTGGTCTTCAAGGGAGAGAAACGTGATACGGCGCGGGACTAAAGACATCCTGCTGAGCCATCCGTCTCAAAAGACCTCCAGTAAAAACATCAGTCAGGGGGCAGAGAGAGAAAGCTACCTGGCAGCTGCACTCATCATAAACATGATCACTGGGGCGGTTTTATTTCCATGTGTCAGAAGGTGAGAACAGTACAGCCGCTTGAGGAAAAGGCATCTTATGGGTCGCCTCTTTTCTATTGTATTTCACACAAGACCAGGGGGGTTTACGGCCCTGTGACACTGTACTTTGTGCTAAATGCTAACATTAGCATGATTAGTAGGGCTCACCAATGAATCAAAATTCTTTTGAAATGTTAATATGACAAACTTTGCAAATCGCAGGATGCACAATTGTCCCATTTTAGCGCTGTGTCAGGGTAAACACAGGGGTAATTATCAACATTGATTAGGGCCCTTTTCCATTTATGTTGGCCAGGGCCCCGCTATTTTGCTTGCTTGCTCCTTGGATTGGCTGGAACCCATTTAAAAGAACTGGAGCACCACCCATTTTATCATTTGCACCTTTGTTTAACTCGGAAGGTCAAAATGGCTGCTACGAAAAGGTGTTGAACAAAAAAAGTGAAATCCCGACCGAATGATGGTGCCCGAACTAAAAGTTAAGAAAACAAAGTCATTCGACCTGCATCCCGAGGAGCAGCGAAGGTGGTAAGAAGCTCCTCCGGCCACATACTGTTCCATAAACCCGGAGCCTCAATGTCACGGCAAGCCAAGCGGAAGACAGTCAATCAAACTCCCGACAGGACATGAGAGGAGGGTTAGGGCTGTAACTGCGTTCAACATTACAGGACAGCGAACCGAGAGGTGAAGGTGCTAAGGTCATCCAATCTCACGTTACATTCCCACAAGATTTTCAAGTGGGAAGAACACCTGCCGTCCGTCTCTTTACCGTGACGAAGGAAACTGTCATGCAGCCAACTTATTGGTACTGGTCAGTGACGGAGTAAAGCTCAGTCGGACTTTTAAAGATGACCTCATCGCTTCTTCAACTCATATCTAATACGACTGTACAGCACAAAAATGCCAATCTCTGTATAATCTTAAAAATGAAGATGTAGATGGTTCTGTTTGATGCAGATCGATGCCACACATAGCGCCTGCAGATAGTTAGCTTAGCATAACATGAAGACTGGAAACAGCTGTGACCAAAGGTAACAAAATCTTCCCACCGGCAGCGATTTTCGGTGCTGGTCTCCTGGCAACCAGGGCCTTGCTGTGTCTTCCTGTTTCAACTTGTAATGCTACGCTAAGCTAAACAAACTGGCTGCAGCGTCATTTGTGTGTATACAAGAGTGATGTGTTTCTTCTCATCCAACTCCCTGCAAGGAAGTGAATAAGCATAGTTCAGACGGTCCCTTTAATTCAGTGTGCAACAGCAGGAGCGGATGTGATGGTGGCGAGAAAAAAAAGAAGAAAAATAAAGCCTTGTCAGTCATCAACACAAAACTTGATGTTGATGTGTGAGGCATTAATCATCACTTCTGAAGTGTGAAGATCACCTGTGAATGCCAAAAAAGAAGAAAAAAAGCCTCCTTTTGCCATCTGCTGTCATTACATAACAGCCTGAGGTCTGTCCACAGCAAGACAAAAATAAAAGAGGGTGATTTCAAAACTGTCAGTCACTGTGTCCACAGAACAAGATCACTCTGTGACCAGTGTTTCTGAAAGATGTTTACCACAGTTTATGCAAAAATCAATTTCAAAAAGAGCTTCAGCTTGATCCACAGCTCCACCGACTGCAGAGCTTCATGTCTCTTCTGTCCATCACCCCCCCCCCCTCCCCCCTCCCGTCATTATTAGTTCCCCGTGTTATGCAACCTGCTCCCCCATCAATACCTGGTTATCTCCTATCAGCATCCATCCGTCAGCAGTTATTTATCTCTCGCGTGCAGCGCTGCAGTCTGGCCCGCGTGCTGCTCACACGACGAGCACACCTGGCGCTAATTGAACCAGGTTAGACGCCAGTGGGTCGATTCGATTTCCACGGTCATTTCCACTCACTCTTTTCGTCTCCGAGGTTGTCACCGCGGACGAGTATTCGGGTCGTGGTCGTTTGACGGCGACCAAAAGTCACGCATTCGCTAAACACGACGCGACCTCGTTCGTCCTGGTGGTGGCGCAGTGTTAAAACGCTGACCGGCGGCTCACCTGAGGCAGGTGGAGGGAAGTCTCTGCAAGCACGTTTCACTCGGACATCAGGCTACGCGGAGTGGTCCAAAAGTTGACGTCACAGGCGCAGTAATTGCTCCAATGACAAGTGTCAGGTCCAATAGCGACGCGCCCTTTTTCTACGCAATCAAAATATCAACATACTGCTAATCTTAATTTGAATTTTGTCCAGCATCAGGTCCAATTCAAAGTTATTTCACCGACAACTTTAAATGGAAATTGTACAACGCAATTAGAAAAGTATTGAAATGAATTGAATGAATTTTCCATATCCCCTTGGTTACGGCATGTGGTCTGTTGATGTGGGGCAGAGTTATTGTTCCTATAAATGCTGCTGAATCCCTGTGGTGGAAAACAAATACAAACAAATGTAGCAAATCCTTAATGATGCAGGTGATCAATTTTAATTCCACTTATATTGTTTTCTGCATCCAATGCACACGGGACATTTGAGCTGATTTGGCCAGTAAAAGATCTCCTCAAAGGGCCCATAACGTGTTAACAGTTTCCTAATCTTTAATTACCGAGTTATGATGCAGTGTTTTCTTCAAGCAGAGCCAGTTTTGTTCTGTCGTGGATGTAATTTTTGTATGGGTCATTTCAATCTTTATACTGTGGTGCATGTTGTATCCCACATATAGCAACTGTGTGAGGGTACTGTATTGTGTGCTTGCTAAATTGTATTGTTGTAATGTTGTCTTTACTAATATATCATATACCTCAAAACCTTCTCTGCAGGGATTGTGTTGCTTAAAATGTAAACATTTGGACAACATTTCTTGACATTAATAGCACCAGAAATCTTTACCCACTGCACATATCCCTGCCTCTCCTTCTTATGTTCTCTCCTTTTATATGGATATAATATACCTGTTTAAAGCAGGTGTTTGTCTAGGGGAATAAAATATATTAGTATGAACAGCATTAACAGTAGAATAATGAGACTTCCTTCACTTGAGACCTATCGGGTTGCCGACTGCGTAATATATTTGGCCTGGATTAGCGTCCCTCGGGGGAATGAGCTCGGCCCTGCAGACTCTCTCCGTCCAAGATCATCTTTCGCACGGCGAGGTGATTTCGTTGTCGACTGAAACCTTTAAGGTCCTGAAAGTGGGAGGGATTTGCCCTCAGGTGAAGCAGCCGAACAGACGAAACAATGCCGAAGCTGTCTGTTCCCGCTGCGGCCCTCTTAACATGCCAGTATCTAGTCCTCCAGTGTAAGAAATTACAGTCGGGTAATAACAGTTTTCCCCCGTACGTGTACCTGCATGCCTGGCACTTTTCAGTTAAATGCAACTCCCAAAGTCCAAATAGTTTCGAGACGGTTGCGGTCATGAACTTTTGATAGCTTCAAAAATGTATGGCCTAAATTTTGTTATGATTTTATATGTTTTGATGACAAATTCCATCTTCGAGCATCCTGCTTTTCTGTGTAGTTTTTAAAAAATAACTAAAATGCAGATTACATTTTCCACGTGTGCCGTTGAAAGCAACACTCTGCAACAGCAGGATATCATGTGTTGTTCAAAAACAGGCGTTTCTCTCAGATGACGCGGGCTGTGAGACACAGAAAATGACTTCCTGACCTCAAAATAGACATTTCCTGCGTTTAACGATGTTTATGCACGTTGGATAACGAGCACACGCAATTTGTTGTGCCGTTTTCCGGCCAAAACATTTGTGCTCACAACTCTTTCAAAGAGTAATATTTGCAGTACTTGCAGCCATATCTTCTGAAGAGAAATGGATGTAAACATTTGCTAACATTTCCAGCAACAAACTACTGGGACATATCCATTTAATTTACAATTTAAATGATACTGTGAATTCTATAGATACACATTTACATCTACGGTTATTTCTTTATATTGTACAAGAAACTTTTTTTTACAGTTGTTTTCTCAAAAGCTGATTCATGTTTTTATTATTATTATTATTATTATTATTATGTTGTGTCTAATGTGCTGCCAATACAATCTTAGCCATTGACTTACTGTTCTATTTTGTGAACTCTCTTTTAAACCTATTTTTATGTGGTCAGAAACGCCGGCAGTCACAACTCGGCCTCTCCCTTCTGCTGCTGACGCGGAAGCGTTAATGCTCTTCTTTACTGGACCAGGTGCACCTCGAGGAGGAAATGCAGCGGCACCTGGGCAGAGCTACTGTGGAGGGAAAAGGGTCGGCATCAAGGACACCGTCAGTCACACAACGAGTTGTGTGTCGGTTAAACAAATGAATCCACACACTTTGTACACATGGTATAAACAGAGAGGGAGCTGTGCAGGCCGGGTGTCGGAGTTTAGATCGCTCTTTTGGGGTTTGGCTCAGCTGGCTAGTGACACACTTATTTGTTGTAGACTGAAGAGGATAGATTGCTCAATAGCTCAAGATTGCTGTTGAGTGGAGTAGCGCTAAAGATAAACAAGGCCGGTGTTTATGATGTTTCAGTGCATTATGACTGATGACCAGTTATAAACAGCTACATATATTCTGCTCTCAGACATTCAAGAATGTAAAGTAGAAAAGATGAGGGCAGACATAATAAAAATCATTATCGCCTCAGCTGAAACTTTCCACGTTAAAAAATAGTAGAGCCTCGCAGGCAGAACAATACAGGGAGGACTCGTGGGATCAAACCCGGTGCTTAGCTCATGCCCCCCCGTGTCTTTAACCTCAACACACCCGTTTGGACTGACACCCACTCTCAGACGTTTGGGTCACAGGTTTTGCACTGCATGTTTTACAATTCTCCAAGACAGATTTTTCCCTAGGGCTGAGCTGCAAACATGGCAGATCTCTGTTTTACCTCTCATACATGCACACACAAGTATCTGTACACCTACACCCATTCAAATGCTTATCTTCAGCATCGGCTTGGTGAAAATCCAAGAGGCTCGGTCTGCAGCTTTAAGTCCAGACTGACGACTGTGAGAGAGAGAGAGAGAGAGAGAGAGAGAGAGAGAAAGCCTTTGTGATATCAGACCCTGAGACAGAAAAAAGCTGCAGAGAGTTTTCCAGGATTAATGGAAATTAGCACACAAAGTTGTGAAGAAAGCAGGAAACGCCACAGGAAATTCCTCAGAGGGAGTGTAATGCTATCTCTGATCACTGCCCATGTGGCATTGTGCATGCCAATGTGGTGGGAAAATAGTGGGGACTTTGTCACAAGGGAGATGTTAAATACACTGAGATATTTTAGAAGTATTGATTGTCGTGTTGCTGTTACAAGACACCATGTATGCTAGGTATGTATGCTATGGATTTGAGCTCGTTTATAAAAAGTCTGCTTTCAGCCAAAATATAATTTCAATCAGAAGTAAACCATCATTTTGCATGAATGTGTAACTGTTAATCTTTGGTTCGAAATTGTAGAATTTAAAGGACAAATACACACTTTTTAAAGCATATACATGATAAATAAATATTTTGAATGTATATACGTATATATAGCAGCAAACAGAAACTTCCTGCATTTTTAGTACATCAACTAATTATCTTAACACTAGATATTATTATATTAAAATGTTTGTCTTTGTCAAGTCTCTGAATCACAGGAAATCTGTGAACCACTCAAACAGAGAGGTGTCATGTTGGTAATCTAATCTGCACTAGGAGTAACTACCGCGCGTCTGTCGTCACAGTCACGGGCTCATGTGTAATCCTCCGAATACACAAGTCCACACTTTGTGATTCTACTGAGTGCACTGACTAACAATGAAACCTATTGGTATCATTGAGGTGATAAGATCACGTTATTTATGTTTCATAAATCCACTTTGTTCAGTCTTACGTCACATATTTAAACAAAGACATTAGATTGGCTGATAAATGTAACGTCCCTGTGAGGAAACATGACGCGAGGTGTGTAAAAGACATGAGAGTGAGAGCAGCACGGACCCACCTGCAGCCTCACTATCTATTAATGGTTGACCTTCCATGAAGACCATTTCTCTTCCTTATGTAATGTGCCCCAGCCCCTTTCTTCTATCTTTAACAGATTTATTATTATTTTATTACATCACTACCTGGTGTCAACTTGTCCAGAAATGATGACATCGTCTGACAAAGTAACCGGGTGTCCTTTAAAGATCACCATACAGCTCAATGTTGTTCAAGGAAATTACTTTAGAAATTGTAAAAGTCTTGCTTATGACGAATGATAAGTTCATGTTTGAGAGAAGTTTTAGCTTTAAAGTTATCATAGAAACAGTGAAGGAGTCCCAAAAACACATTTATTTTATTTCAAATGTGTTTTGTTTCTTTATTCAGGTTACTTGCTCCTACGGCCATTCGTTTATTATTGACACCACCTCTACCGGCTCATTGTTTGTGGTGGCACAGATTCGGACTGGTGTATATGTTGCAGTAACCATTGGAAATGGTTGCTACCATACCTACCGAAAGCCTTTCACTTTGCACGTCGCATGGATACTGCACAAGTGCCACTGACTGACCAATACTTTCACGTGTTCACTTTAACTCGTCGGTTTTGCCACCGTAGCCCATAAGCACCCCCCCTCCGTAACCCTAAACTCGGTTTCCCAGAAACCCTTTCCACTGCCATCCGCAAAACCTTGACTTCAACCAGCCTCTTCGCGCTCCGGTCATTAGTTGTGTGTTAGTCACGTCGCATGCCTTTAGCGTTAAAGCGTGTGGCAGGTAGCGGCGCCCTGGTGGGAAGCGGGTGTCTGTTTTCCTCATCGGTGGAGAGTCTAGGTCACAAAAAAACCACAGGAACCTCCGGCTCACCTCACGCGAACTCTGGTTCCGTCTGACAGCCACAAAGAGGGCACAGTTTCAAACTTGAAACAAGGGCCGTTATTATAAAGCTGCCAGAGTGAGAGTGTGTGTGAAATTTTCAATCTCACTTGGTGACGGAGTCACGTTTCCCTGATCTGTGGTTTGGGAGTATGAAATCTGTCGAACAGCAACTGTGGAGATACTTCACCATGACACCAAGACACGATTTTAGTAGAATTTAGTCAACATCAATTTGGTAGAAAACTGCATTGAATTGCATTTGAGGCAATAAGTAAATCGAATCTCAAACATGAGATATTCATCGACAGAAAGGGAATAAAACATTCCTCCGAGGTCCGACGGCCTGATGGATGAAAGGATTATGTTTGTCTCCATTTTCGCAGACACGACACAGTACCTGGAAACTCGATGTTGAGTCTCGGAGAAACCAGATGCGTGATTGCGATCGGTCGGCCTCGGTCTCCTTTAGTGTGTTGCCAAACAGACAAAAGATCATTTGAAGCAGCCCTGCGAGCTAAAAGTCATCACTAGAATATTCTAAAAAGGATCTTGGATGTCACCAGCAGGCTCTGCTCTTCCTCCCTATAGTTATAGATAGCGGACAGATGGAACTAGGCTGTCGCTTCGCTAAAGTTAGCAATGCAATTAGTTCACACACTAATTAGCTGTGAGAGGAGCAGAGGCACACCACAGATTTCCCTGGTGTCTGGAACCTGTTTCTCAGCCCTGGATAAAACTAAATGAGGTCCTGGCAGCTGCAGCAGGAGATATCCAAAAAAGAAAAACATGGCCCATCCTGCAATACAACAACGATTAACAAAAAGGGGATTAAGTGAGGTTTAGGTTTGGCAAATGGGAATCCATTTTTTACACTTCTGGCTGCATCAGTGGTCAGTAAAAACAACTTTCTTCATATTATATAACAGCGGTTCCCAACCACAAGAAGCTGGACGTTTTTTTGAACAATTAGCCGTTAGCGTCAATCCAGAAATGTACGACCTGAGAGGCGTCACGTTATCATCTGGCTTTAAACAGCTTTTTGGCGTGAGTTCTCCTCTAAAGGATCACAAGACAAAAAACACTTTAACTCTCTATTATGGGACAGCAAGCAGGGAATTTTAAAATGGTTGTTAAATGTTTTTAAAACCAAAATTGCAGAGTGAAGGAGGCTCCATTATGAAATCTTCCATAACTATTTAGAAACATCCCTCTAATGTCTCTCATACTACCTTCTTTACCCAACTCTGCTTGGACAAATATGTGGTTTCCGTTCAGGCAATTAACGGCACATTCCCACACACTTGCATCTATGAATCCCTGCCAAGCGGAGAAATTCATTGGAACGCAAACATAACGTCTGATTAGTTTTGCTTTAACCTTTGCGTGTGTGAGTGCGTGTGGAGGTGAAACTGCCAGCTCCAAGAATTAAAACAATTAAAGCTCTGTTGGGGGAGTGCCGCGCTGAGAGGCACGCACATGAGGTCTCTGGATCAATGTGTATCATGACATCATGGTGACATCATGCTTCACCTGCCTGACACTCTGGACACATCAGGCTTTCATCGTGGAAGGAGGTCGAGTGGATGCATTTTCAGCCAGATTTTCACAATCTGGGGCTGTTCTGCCGAGAGATATTTTAACTTCTCTGTTGCGTTGTGGTTTGTCTGA
This sequence comes from Pungitius pungitius, assembly GCF_949316345.1. NCBI lineage: Eukaryota > Metazoa > Chordata > Actinopteri > Perciformes > Gasterosteidae > Pungitius > Pungitius pungitius. The sequence goes on from NC_084919.1 coordinate 9,909,619, forward strand.
CAGTGGAGAAGAACTTCTCTGGCACATAATGGACGGTGCTGTTGGAACTGTTGGAGCTAATTTATACGCTTGTACTCCCCTGGAGGGACGGGATTGGGAATCCCACCCATTTACGAGAAAAGGGCTGCGTCTCAATGAAAACTGATCCCCATCTGATGACTCTGGGTGCAGCACCGGCAGGAGCTGTTTTTCTCTCATGTGAAAAAACAAAAAGCATCGTCTTTTCAACATTCGTTTAAAAGGCTTTAACTCTTTGTCTTCCGGGTTTTCGATTGTCAATCTGGTCCAGAGTGCATCTGCAGTCAAAGAGGGTCAGTGGTTTGGTCACCCAAAAAGTGTTATTAAGCACAATGCTGAATGACAGACGCCCTATTTTTAGATGTATTTCTTTTTTTACTACTGTGTTAATGGCATCCAAGAGTTTTTCTCCTTTCCCCTGTCTTCGCAGTACCGACGCTGTTGTGTAGTTTTTGTTGATGTTGAAAACGTTAAATCAGCAGTCATTTTTAACAAACCTGTTGACAAACTGTTCCTTGAATTTGCAAATGGGTTTTGTGCAACTTGACAGGGAATCAGAAAAGTGAAGTTGATGAGTTGAAAGATGAATGCTCTAAAGAGACTTGTAGATTTAAGTGCTGATTATCTGTGTGTTGCAGTGATAAACCCACTGGGATCACATGACTGGTTATATTAACCTTATGTATATTGTTGCAGCTTACACTTCTCCCATGTAAAGCATGTTGAATGGCCTTAAGGGGACTTCCCTCATCTCACAGGGTTGTGTTTGTCTGTGTGTGAAGACACGGTGACGACAACACAAGTTTCCTCCCCCGCCTTCTTGTCCAACATGTGAAGTCATGTCATTTATATAGCTCAAAATCAAAAGAATTTCTTTTAAAGGGCCTGTACATGGGTTTTGGCAAAAATCTTTTAAAGCTTCCCTGCATCTTGAGGCATAACTTGTAACAGTTTCAGTCACTTTACATCTATAAATACTCACTCCAGCACGCTGTCAAACCACCCAACTTGCCTTGCTTCACCATGTGGCGTTTACACTGTTGAACCTCCCAGGAGAGAGACTCGCTCTTTAACTCCACTCCGAGTATCGACAAAGGAGACCCATAAATAACAGGCCCACGTTCAGCCAACACAGTGAATAGTGTAACCGTTCTGGGGGCAAAGACGTCGCGGCAAGTCTCTCGTCCTCCAGAGGCACCGAGCCGCTGGCCCGTAACCACCCTACGTATATTCTCTCGGTGACAGAGAGCCTTTTTATGCTCTCATTCAACTTGAGTAAATCATTGAGGGGAAACACTGCCCAGTGGTGGTTGTCTGGAAGCATTCCTGCAGAAACAAACCAGATGTCGGCGTGGAGGTTGTGAGAGGCAAAGAAAGACGGAGATAACGACAAATTGTTTCAAATAATTCACAGGAGTGTTTTGTTGAGTTGTTATTTAACATGATGGAAGAAGAGGTTTCAGAGACCTGATGATGATGACGCCTGACCTGGTTCTACCTTTGCTCCTCGGGATTCCGCTTTGAGTCACAACGTTGTATTCGGGACCATAATAAACACACTTTCTAGTCTATTTTCATCCAACACTTCCTTGGTAATAAATGCGCTGTAACAACCATGCGTTACAGCCAACACGAACCGCATGCGGATGCCAGACCATGAGAATTGATACATTTAATCCCGTTGCTATTGTAAAAGGCGTTTGGACATGGTCACAGTCTGAGGGGTCTGTGTTTCTGTTGAACCCCCACGACTGAATCTATTTTCCGAGGCACCTATGACACTCATCTGGACCACAACAATGGCCCCTTTCTCCTCTCCCCCTCACGCCTGGCTGGCTTCTCTCAATACGACGCAGGGCAAAATAATCCATACCCCTGAACCCCCACACAGCACTTGCACACACGGTAAAAACACACACACACACATACGAACACACATACGAACACACACGACTTAAACGGTCACACGTGTTGGGGCTCACAGAAACTGAAGTCCCACTTGTAGAACTCACAGGCACATGCGTTAAACGTTGGACTAAGGCAAACACCAGGACGTAAACTCACATGTAAAAAAAAAAACAGAATGAAAATTAAAGCTGCGAGCAGCGTTGGACGGGTCCTCGCTACTCCTTGCACGGCCAAAAATGAGCTAAAAGGTTTCCTTCAAAATCTTTAACAAAACTTCTTTTGGTCAATTTCAGGTTATAAATTAAAGGTAACTAAAAATACTTACACAGTACGTCGACTTCAGCTTTATAGTACACATCCCCAGGGTGTGACTCGGTGATAACCAGGACATACTGATGTACCATCCCAAAATAACATCCTCTTAAAGTACCATATATGAGCCAATTGCCAATAACTGGCCTAGTGTGGTCTTTTTCTAAATTTCTAGAGGGCGCTATAGAGACACATCTTAATACCCAAACATGAGACCCAAAAATTATCAAATTTTTTAACAGTCCAGATATCTCAGCCAAATGTAACAACTTTTGGAGTATGATAAAGGCCCCAAAAAGGCCCTCAGTTTGTGAGAATAATAATAACTCACAATAGGTTCCTCTACGACTAGTCATAGTGAGGACCCAAATAATAATTCCTCGAAATACAATAGGACCCTAATTATAGACATAAGAGTATTTAAGCTCAAACTGAATCGGCTCACTCAGAATAACAACACTGCCCTCGTGTGGCGCCTGTGAAGAAATACAAACAATTTGCTTCATTTCTTCCTCACAATGAGTTAATATTGGTCCCAAACCTGAGCAAAAATGATCCAATATACACAATCTTGTACAAGGCTACCTAGTGATTTTTATGGATTTTTTGTGGATCACAACATGCAGGTTCCTTCAGATCAGTTTTTCGCCACAAGCCCGTCCATAAACGTTTCAATATGTCTCGTATTAATAACTCTCAAGGGTAAATAGGGTATTTACAACAACAAGGCATACAAACTTCATCCCAACATTTGAGGTGAGCCAGGAGCTTAGAGATATGACTGTTGTAATAGTGCCAATGTACAGGCGGGGATGTATTTAGGCTTTAAAATAATTCTGCAAACTCATATACGGTACATATTGTACATGTTGTTTTAAGCAAGGGGTAATTGTTCGTCATAGAAGGTCTGAAGATACCTTTGGTATGCAGGTACTATGCAGATGCTTCCTGTCACACAACTCACACTCAAACTAAATGTTCTGAGTGAACTGCTGATAAGCAGCTGTCACAGCGTCACAGAGTGAATATAGCTGCTGTGGGGTTCTGGACAGGAACCGTTCTTCACACAATATCTGACCTTCAGGCCTTGGGTTGAAACATCCTCGATTCTGACAGTAAACAACTGCAACAAGTAAGACTTTATTTTCTCATTTTATGCTTGATGATTAAATCTGCAATTTGAATGTTTTTCTGTTCAATTGTACTTTTACAACTTTGCTATATCATCTATTTGATGTTTTTCATTTAAGTTGCTCTGTCGTAATGATTCTGTGTCTCCTCACAGCATACCAATAACTGTCTTTATGCTTTTGTCTCATGTTAAGTCTCATGTTTAACCATTTTGGAGAGCTAAAGCTTTGATATTGATATCAAAAAGGTCATATGCTCCTTGCCCCATATTGGTATTAAAGCTGCTCTTTTACATTGTGCTACACATGAAACAAACATGAGCTCCTTTGCTTACCATGTTGTCTTTGCATTTTGTTTATTAATAGAGTTGCAGTTGCAGCTACTGAAATATCACCGTGGATGTTTTTATGATTAGTTGATTAATCATATGCATAACTCATCCGGGAGAGCCCATGTTGAGTAGGGCATGAGTCTTGCCCTAAGACCGGCCCCCGGGGAGCAAGTTGGTTGGTTTTGATAAGACGTTGAAGGTGGTGAGGTCACCATTTGGACATCTTATCTCTACAGCCATTTAAAGGGCTGGGGCCTTGAATGGCTCTTTGACTTGTTATTAAAAACACTTTAAATATTCATAACTAATTTCACTGTTTAATTCTAAGAGGTGTTTGATTGAAAAAGGTTGGAATATCAGATGTTATAGAATATGCTAATAGTCTTTTTTATAGACCTATATCGTTTATAACCAGTAAGAAATAGTAATATATTTGGTGGTGGTTGTTTAGCAGCAGGACAGTTTACTCAAATTTCAGGCAGATAAACTTCTATAACTTAGTTTGAAGCTCCCTCTATGTATGCATTTCTCGGTATATAATAACAGAAACAATAAAACACTTTTATTCCAGATGATTGAAATGTCACAGGTGTGATTCTACATGGAACTTTGATGCTGGTGAACATACAAACGTTAACCGACTTGAACTAATTTCACTCTAAATAACTAAAATATCCATCACACATTCAACATATTCTCTAAACCTGCATTTTCTGAACTACTTTTATTAGCTATTTATAATATTTTATTATAAAATCATAATTTGTGGAACCTTTTCACTTTTATTCCTACATGGAGGGTCCTTTACCAATTAATTGATTCGAAGTAGTCTTCATTTCTTAAATTTGTACCTTTCGTATGCAGTTTATTTTTTTTAATGGACTATTTGATTTTTCCCGTCGAGCAACATGTGTCGGCCATTGATTGAATACAGCAGAGGAGACACGTGTGTGTCTAGCGTGACCATGAAATAGTTTAGACATAGAGTTTCACGTACACATCGCAGCTTTGGGTAATTACGTCATAAAAAACAGACGTCAGTGTGATTAATCAACACATTCACATTTGTTTGACCCAAACAAATAAGTCAATTATTAGAGCAGCGCCTGCTGGGAAAGGGAGACACAAACACAGAGGGCTGAGAGAAAAGAAAAGAGATTGTAATGTGCGTATGAGTTTTTCTTGCAGTCTTTAGCCGAGGGAGACAAGAGGTGTTTTTTCCCTCAACGTTGGAATTCTCTCCACCCTTTGACCTCCGACCTGTGGTCTCCTGCCAGCTGATCGATTCCCCTTTTCCCTCGCAGAAATCTGGTTTTCCCTGAAGTGTGACTGGAGTCTCTCGGCTGTCTGAGAGCTGCTACACCAGGAGGATGGCGTCAAAGGAGGACAGCGAGCTCGACGCCCTGACCTCAGACAACAGCCTGCTCTGGACCCCGGACACATCCGAGCTGGACGGGACCGCCAGCCGGCTGGAGCAGGTGATGAAGAACATGGAGGAGCTGTTGTTGGACGTGGAGCAGCTGCGGAGCGAGTGCCAGTTCCAGGCGTCCGAGCTGGTCCGTGCGGCGGGGGAACTGAAGCAGCAGCAGGACGAGCTGAAGGACACCTACGCCGACCTGTCCAGAGACATGCAGGAGATCATGGATTCCTTTGAAGAGCTCTTCAGCACCAACAGTGACTCCGAAGCCACAGCGGAGCAGGCAGATACAGAGGAAAAGCCGCTCTGAGGGAAAGGGGAGAGACTGGCAGACTCTTTCTGTTTCTCGCTGAGTGTGTGGTTTGCAATTCGGATGTGTGCGTCAAGTGTGGTTTGGACTGGTGTGGAGGTTTTTCTGCAAGGCTTTAATGAGATCCTTAAATTTAATTATACGCACCATTTCTGTAGTGCAAATTACACTTTCCAGGTTCTATATTTGACATTCACTTTCACTGGAAGGCAGTTTGTAAAATGCATTGTTAGGTATCATTAAAGAAATTAAAATGCACACAGCCTCAATCAATGAAATGTCCCATGTACAGGCAATTATAGTTCCACTCTGCAGTCTTTAACACACATTTGACAGACCTTTGCTGCGGGTCAACAACTGGAGGTTTTTCTTTTTTTTTTTCCTGCACACACACACACACACACAAAACACACATACATACGTCACACTCTCATTTTCCACCACCATGGGGGTTGAAAGTATCTATGTTCTTACTCCCGTCAGGATGGATCGGTCCTCCAGCATCTGTGCAGCAAAGTTGCCCTTCTTCGGCTTTTCTTACTTCCATATACTCCTCCATTGACTCTAAATAGAGGAGTGTGTGTGAGTGAGTGTTATTTTCAAGTGCGTGAGTGTGTTCCTCCAACACGCTCCTTTGCTGTGACCTACTGGTCTGTATTTAGTGGTTATGGGATGTAAAAGGGACAATCAGTGGCCAATGACTTCAACACGAAGCAATGAACACTGACTGGTAACTTCAAAATCTCTTTGACCCTCAATCTCACTTTGGTGGGTTTCTAAATGTGCCAACCTTTGACTGTGAACCATCCTGCAAAACTAGAGCTGGTTATTCCTCTCACTATTTGTGCACAGAATGTGCATTCATCATCAGGGTCTAATCCCAGAGCAAATTAGGTTTATCCATCCCAAATACTTTTTATTTAATGTTGGACTAAACAAAGTTAGTTTTAGGACATGACCACATAATATGATTTTTTTTTTGTGTGTTTCAGACAATGGAAAGGGTTGTATTTACATCAACTATCCGGGGTTACATGTAGGCTATGACTAAAAGGACCACATATTGTTTATTATGCATTCAATAAAAGTAATTATCCCCTGTGAATATGAATAACCATTAAAATGTTTCCCCTAAGATCTATTATTGTTGACAGTAGGTATCTTAACATATTTGATCATAAAAAACCTCTCCCTTGTCAAAATAGCTTTCAATAGTTGTCGAAGGGATTCTTGCAAAAGGCGTCATTTATTTAACTAAAACACATTGTGAAAGGATTCAATATAAAACTACAGGATGAGTAGCCTCACAACTTGAAGGTTTTGACTGGAAACACTGGTCAAAATATAAGATATCTCAATCTAAAAGAAGATCACTTTTTGGGGGATTTTCTGTGCGGTTGAAACCCGACACTTTATGAGCCGTGGTGTTGTTGAGTTGTTGAGGCTGAGGAGATACAAAAGCCGGGCGTCAGTGCCTACCTTCATCACGAGTGAGGAGCACAGCCCTCTGGACGGCTCAGAATTCACTCGAAGAAGGTAAGACAAATTGATACGTGCATCTGATATGTACATAATGGACTGTCATTCATCGTGAGAAGTATTTGCACTTAGAGTTTCATTCTTCTTCTTTTTTTTGCAATCCTTGTCAGTTGTGCTGTGATTTCTGGTGAAAATGAACGTCCTGCAGGTCTTGGGTCTCCTACAGCTGCTGGCCGTACCTGCTTTCGCTGTAAGTATGAGCTTTGACAATATCAATATGTCATTTAAATACCCATATCAGCAGTAAGTCCAATGGATGCTGTTCATATGCAACAAAGAGGTGTTTTGCAACGTCTAGAGGGCGGTTTGTGGCTGAATGTTCCAACTTCTATTTTGGCGTCTCTAGTGTGCTGTTAGTGTGTGTTAGTGGTTCGTGGTGGGCTCTGATTTGACGTGTGAGAGAACACCATGTGTCCCAAAAGCTGAGTTGTTTTCCTTTTTCAGCTCAGATGGCCAACCCACGACCACTGGGGACAGTTTGGGGCCTACGGGCCCTGCAGCCGCACCTGTGGAACGGGAGTGGCAACGAGAACCAGGACTTGCATCACTTCCAGGTGGGACATGGAGGCACAGGACGTCCCATCTACTGTTTTATTTTGTAATGAAAGTAGCACGATACGTGTTTCAATTTCTGCTGTTGCTCTCTTTATTACCTCACATTGCAGTGTTTATTCTTTATTGATCATTTGTAAAGTTGTGGCCACCATCTGCATCAATGAAGCCAAATGCATTAAACAAAAAAGAACAACTAGATTATGAATGACATGATTTCTTCTCTTTTACAGGACAGATGGTGGACATAATTGCGTCGGCTCCTCTAAGTCCTTCCGAACCTGTAATATACAAGTAATCATCTTCATTTTGATCTTCTTCACAAATTCCACTGGTCAATAACCAACACTGATGTTTCCTATGCCGTCGATCCAATCATTTTGTCTCATGGCAGGAATGTCCATTTGGATCCAGGGACTTCCGGGAGGAGCAGTGTTCCCAGTTCGACAGAGCGGACTTTCAGAGCAAAAGCCGCACATGGGTGCCTTTTTATGGAGGTATCAAAAATCCACCATTACTGAGTTCATGAAAAAGATACTTCTATTTAACCATTTGTGTTACAGTGGTGTTTTTATGTGTGAATAGTGTCTACGTAATAGGAATAAATAGTGAGGGGCATCGCTGTTGGTTACTGGTTATGTTTCTCTAAATCTCTCTAAATTGAAAACCCTGGATCATCGCGGTCAAAAGATTTTGTACTATTCGTCTCCCCAGCATCCAACCCGTGTGAGTTGAGCTGTGTCCCAAGAGGAGAGAACTTCTTCTACAGACACCGAGGTGCCGTGGTGGATGGGACACCGTGCTATGTGGGCCGCACTGACATCTGTGTGGAAGGCATCTGCAGGGTGGGGAAGGAAACTGGGTTCCGCGTTAAAAAAAAAAAAAACCACAGACTTTCAGAACTCTTGTTTCATAGTTGCGGTAGCTCAACAGAACACAAATTCTCCCTCCCCAGATACTGACCCATGAAGAGTTCACGGGCCTGGATGGCGACGCTAACACGGCTCACTCTGCTGCCGCCGCCCCTCCCCCGAAGGAGACGCTCACGTACGTCTACAAAACCGGTGTCTATGGCCAGTGCTCCGCCTCCTGCGACGAAGGCACGCAGCACCGCAGCGTGGAGTGTTGGGTCGAGGACCGAGCGGACCCCCGCGTGGTGGAAGAGTCTCACTGCATCGCCCAGCGGCTGCAGAGGCCACGCGGACAGCAGGCCTGCAACATGCAGCCCTGTGGCGCTGAGTACAGGGTCTCCAGCTTCGGTGCGGTATGTGACATCATGCAGACGCACTAAAAGAATGGGAAGAGGTTTGAGACTTAACAAAAAAGAAACGTACCGAATATTTATCCTTTAAAGCACAAGGGAAAATACAACATAGGCAAATGAGTCAATGTACACTTTTTCTGTACTACCACACTCCAAGAATGGAAAGACATATTTCCTAATAACATTGACAGTTAAATATCTCGTCTCTTTTTATGGTCAGTGTTCGGTGACCTGTGGGGAAGGCCAGCAGACGAGGGGGGTGACCTGTGTGGGGTCAAGAGGTGAACGTCTGGCTAACCAAGCCTGTAAGGGACTGGCAAAGCCCCCGTCGGTCCAGGCCTGCCACAGACCCGCCTGTTACACACACGTCACCTGGCATGTGACTGATTTCGGACAGGTAGGTGAAACGGAAGTAAACACAATTGGAGCAGGTGTACTGGGAAGAACGAAGGCTTTCATTTTTTTTTAATGTTCTGCCTGTGCAGTGCACCAGAAGCTGCAGTGGGGGAGTGAGGGAGCGGAGAGTGGGCTGTTTTGATATGGATTTGAACCCCTACCCGGAGGCCCGGTGTGGCACAGCTACCAAACCCCTCGCTGTGGAAACATGCAACGCACAGCCATGTCCCAGAGCTCAAAGTCAGCCAAACCGGAGTCAATGAACTCTATTGGTTTGATTACGTTTGCTTGTTTGTATTTAACCAATGTATTTTGTATTTAGTGGTTGAGAGTGTGCAGAAACCAAGGACACGTGAGAGCACCGTGAAAGGATTTGTACCCCATGTTCCAGAAGACCCTTCAGGTATTTATAACCCAGTCCAGGATTTAAATACATGACATTACATTACTAAAGCAGTAAACAAGATGCACAGAAAATGTTTAAGATGATTGAAAACATTTCAGCGTAGGGAGTGCTGTGATTATTTTCAAATCTTAAATGAACCACTGGCAAGTTAAACAATGCACTTGCTTGCTCTAGCTTCCAGGTGGCAGACAAACATTGCCTCCCCTCCTGTGCTCGGCCCGCACTGTGCACAGTCATCGCACGGCTGCTGTCCTGACGGGCAAACCTCTGCCACGGGGCCACAGAACCAGGGCTGCGCACAGGACGACTGTGTTGGCACCAGGTATCACAGCTTCCCCAGCTACCTGTCTCTTTCCACCAATGTGTGACATAAGTTAAAACGACGAATGATGCGTTGGCTCAAGAGAAATTCTGCCCAACATTTTAAATTCTCTCATACCAGGTACGGATGTTGTTTGGATGGTGTGACTGCAGCTCGAGGATTTGGAAGGGCTGGATGTTCCGAGCAGCAGACAGCCGTGGTAGGAATCACCTCTGTGATCATGTAGATCTCTTCAAATTAGATTCTCGCAAAAGGAAAGTGTTACTTATCCCGTGCAAATAGTTGTACAGGGTGTTCTTTGGCCGTGGAGAGGCAGTGGCAAGTCTGAGAAGGGTTTTGATTTGTTCACAAGGCAGGGAGGATCTAATTTATTAGGTGTGTGATCCAGTGTTTTAGGAATTCAACTGATTTAACACATCGAGATTTCTTGGCGTCTGTTGGAGTTTGAAAATATACATTTTGATGATCTGTTAATTAATATTACTATACCCCATTTGTCAACAAGAACTGACCCTATAGTCCCTGCTGCACATCAACACACACATTGGCTTTACAGTGTATTTTATCTCTCTGTTTCTGTCATTTTTCCTAAGCAACACACGGCACCTTCTACCCTTCCATCCTCTGGGAATGTGTGCTCCATGCCTCGTGATGAGGGCCCCTGTGATAATTGGAAGGTCCGCTTCTACTTTGACTCTGGCACAGGCAAATGTACTGAGTTCTGGTATGGAAGCTGCCACGGCAATGCTAATAACTTTGTGTCCCTGGAAGCATGTCAGAGAGAGTGTGGGAATGTGATGATGACATCAGCATCTCACAAAGGGACCCACAGGAGAAAGGCCCAAAGTAGTGCTTTGAGGGCACAGGCATGACCGTGCTCCCCAATAATTCCTCCAAATACCGGTATAACCAGAGTTTGAAGCTACTCTTGTGACATTTACACTCACAAACATGTATTCTAAAACTTACCAGATCCTGCCTTTATTTGAAACATCAGACTTTACTTTTATCTATTTAGATTGTCTCCCAATAAAACTGACATGAACCTTGCTGGTTCATCAGTGGTTCTGATTTTGTTAGTTTGAGCTGTGTTTTTGTTTGATGCTCGTTATATTTCGCTTTTACACAAGGACTACGGTAAAACAATGTCAATGTGATAATGAGTTACATCTAAAACCTAATCAATAAACTTGGAGCTATCTGGTAACCGTGAAAGAACTGTTTTTTTGCTTTGTCTCCATGTGTTCTTGAAATGTCTCCAAAAATGCACATTACTTTATTTTAATCATTTTTTCATCAAACTATGAAAAGATTTACTAAACAAAATACAATGGGTTGATCACATAGCTTTCTACATATACTCAAGCACTGTTGGATACAGTTAGTGCAATTGTTTTTTTTTTCCTTCTTTTATATTGAAATACACTTAAATACGTATATGGGTGTACAAATAATAATAATAATACAGTAATAAAATATAAAATGAAATACATTTAAGGCTTATATTGTATTTTTATGGTCAGACTTTTATTTTGAAACCACATCTTTATTTTGGACGCAACTGACCTCACAACCGGAAACATCTTAATTCATTTCCTTTGACTATTCACCCCAAAGCAGCTAGCTAGTTTAGCTACATTGCACGGAGACTTGAGAAGCATTAAACACTGTTTGTCCCGGTTTTGCATGTCCAATAAACAGACAGGCTCCACAGTCGGCACAAACATGGTAAGGGATTTTTGTTGTATGCTTTAAGACTTGAAATTATTTATATTATCTTACGTTATATTTACCTGTTAATTCATCATAGCTAAGCTAACGCTGCGTGGAAAACGCTTAACGCTAACTCTTGTCAAATGTCTTCTGTTGCAGTCAACACGTATTGTAACGTTGGCGCTATTTTGCTCATTTCCAGTTGTTCTCTTAAATGTGAAAGGAGTAAAGTTAACTGCGTCAGAGATTAAATGAGCCAATTGCGTTAAAGACAGTGAGATGTGTTGCTAAATAACCGACGTTTTTCTCGAACACCTCCGGAAGAAGGCTAACTCACGATGCATCGGGAATATAAATGTAAATCTGCCCATGAATAGTTTAGGGTTTTTGTTGATGAATATCATAAGCTGCCATCATTGTGTAATTAATTTTGTTAATCGTCTTTACAGTCGCACACAATTTTGCTTGTTCAACCGACCAAGAGACCCGAGGGCCGCACTTACGCTGACTACGAGTCGGTGAATGAATGTATGGAAGGTACGTGTTCAGCTTGAACCCTTCAAGGAATACCACCAGGAACATTACATTATCATTTCAGTAATGTGCCTCTTCGAGGCCAATTGCATTATATAGTTTGGCACGGTATTGGCTCGTTGTGATCATTTGGAGGGTAAGATTAATTAACGTTAATGATACGTCTTTGATCAAAACATATTTAAGACTATTCACAGGTTTGTGTTTTAGTGAAATCTGTATTTTTTTTGCTTCTTAGTCTCTCGTAAGAATCACTTTTACAACATGAAAGCCAGTAGTGCTGAGATCAAAATGTTGCCGGGGCAAGTTCTTTTTTCAGAAAGGCAGGTTCCTTTTTTCAGACCAGAAACTGATCTCAAAATAGCATGAACTGACCCGCCTCCTCATCATATGCAAATCACATTTAAATGAGTCTTTTAGGACTGACTTTGCCACTGAAGACTAAAGTAATTTTTGAAAATATAGTAGTATTAGTCGTATTCAAAACACACATGAGCCCGAGAGAGGTAAATACACTGATATGAATAGTATTTATGTTGGTGGAAAATGATGACGCATGGATTCTACATACCGTTCATGACTGCTGCTGCATGCTGATCATCACTGAGACTGACATGCTGTAAGGGACGAGAGGCTGTACTTTATTGTCCAATAATGTTCAAGGGTGTAGTTAGGCCAGACGCGCAGTGGAGGGCCGGCAAGCCTCGAACTGTTACATTATTGAAGGTAAAGTACACCCTCAAGTACCTCATTGCTTTTATAACACGGTTACCAGCGAAATTATAAATGGTAAGTAAATAGCTGCCTTTCAGCACAAAATAGTTGTAGCCACCAAACATTTTGTATCACGTTGCATCAGTCTAGAGGAAAAATAGTCCCTGTACGTGCATGTAAACAGCATTGGGTCCCGCTCCATCTCATTCATTCACATCGCTCATGAAGTCCACCTTAATCGTCCGGCTGCATTGCCTCAAAACGATCATTTGTGGGAATTCCGGTCTTTTTTTCCCCATCGCCACAGAGCTGAAAGCTAAAATGTCAACTAATGATCGCGCAACATCTAACGTGTTACAATGTGTGCATCTGGTCAATGTGAACAGCAACTGTACATTATCGCTCAATAATGCACCCCTCCAGACTCGCTCCCAACCAATCAGAACGCTGGATTTTATCTACCAGTGTTTTAAATATGATTGAAACATGCCGATTCCTGAGACTGACGTGCCATTCATATAATCGGAATATGGTGTATTTCAGAGTGCCATGGAAATGTTGAAACAATAATGTAAAATGTGTCGACAGTGCATGTTAAATTAAATAATCTGAATTACTTTTCCATTGACTGCTTAATTAAATGTTTCGAAGTACGTGCACACACACATACGTTGTTCCTAATAGGTTAGTTATACTGGCTGCGGTAGTTTAACAAAACATTGGCCAAATGACCAGATTCATGCTACATGAACAAATACAGAATCCCTTTTGTCATCATTTCTAAAACATTGCATTAAGCCAAAGAAGAAAATTGCAAAGATGAAAAAGATAAAAAATGTTATTTAAGATTCTGTACTGCTAAGTTCTCAATAGAGTTAGAGAAAAATAATTGACGGGATTTGCATTTGTATATGGATGAGGAGGCAGGTCCATGCCGTTCTGAAAAAGGAACCTGCCACTTTGTGATCTCACTTATGAAAGCCTTATTGTACTTTAAATTAAGTTTACATTCAATGTATCTAACATTTCATTTTCTTTAGATGCATAATAGTTTTCCTTGCATTGAACCTGTCTTGCACCTGTCTTCTAGGTGTTTGCAAAATGTATGAAGAACATCTTAAGAGGATGAATCCGAACAGTCCGTCCATCACTTATGACATTAGTCAGTTGTTTGACTTCATTGACGACTTGGCCGATCTGAGCTGTCTCGTGTAAGTATGATTTTGCTTATAATTTGAATGAAAACCACTTTAAATTGGGTGTATATCGGTCACCTCCACTAAAAATATCATTTGAATTGTTGTACAGGTACAGAACTGACACTCAAACGTACCAACCGTACAACAAAGACTGGATCAAAGAGAAGATATATGTCCTTCTGCGGCGTCAGGCTCAGCAGGCAGCAAAGTAAAGGCATCGGTGTGGAGTTGTCCGGCTACACACACTTGGAAGGAGTTTATACTGCACTGTATTTCCACTGTGTCTCAAAGACCTTTTGTAAAAGGACACCATTGTCCGTTTGACAAGGGTAGGGTTTTCATATTATACTGTACATGGGAAAATGAAGGGGTTTGAAAACGGGGAGGGCGGGGAATTTGATGCCTCATTTAGAAATAGTCATGCTCTGCAGCATACATACCTTTGTAATGTGTTAAACTAAGATCTGAGTTGAGCTATAAGCTGCAAGGACTTGTTGACTGAGAGAAATTCATGTTAAAATGCTCAACACGTTAGGTAAAGACTATTTTTTTGTCAAATATTTGGGCTTTCAGATTACCCAAAAGTTTCTGTTTATGTACCATTGACATGGCAGTTTTATTTGAAGATGCTGTGGATTTTAAATGCAGATGCTTACTTTTTCAATGCCTGCAGACCAATCCAGTAATGCAACAGATCCCATATGATTTATTTCCATATTTTATCTTATTGTCTGTATATCCTACCATTATGATGTAAAATCATTTTTTTACGTTTTACGTAGTATCTGATTTTAACTATCTAGATTGTTTTCTTTAATTCTACCCAAATAAACTATTGTTTTCAGACTGGTCTGTCTTGAATTTCAATACAAACGTTATCACATTGAGGAAATATATGCCTTGTTTAGTCAGTCTTGGAATTTATCCGCCAAACGGATGTCAAATTATGACAAGCTGCTGGATGGTAAGTGCTAAAGGTAAAAAGTTGGATATTTTTATGGAGCCTTTCTGCTGATAACCTGGAAATTCAATTTCTTATTTATGTTACTGCCTCTTTAAATGTGGCGGACTGCCCTGTTGTTGCTGTGCTGGAAACCCCGTACGTATTCTGAAGGGACCCAAGATGGCTGAATACTCACGGGGGGGGCAGTTAGCAATTATCTGAGCAAGACGTCGGAAATGAATGGCATATAGCAATATAGTGTAAAGTGTTACCCTGCAATAATTATACGACTACCGTTTGTTGGTTTGCACACTTTTTGGGATGCATGGATACCATTAAGGAGAGAGTGGGCTCTCCGCGGCCCCGAGCCAGAACATGGCGGAACACTTGGGAGAAATAGCAGCTAATACTAGCTAACGTTACCTGGCGTATTACTCGGACTGAATGAGAAACATTGATCTAGGGTAAACACGGCATCTTTGATCCGCAAGTGTGAAATAATGTTATCGGTGCGCAGCTCTGGACGTTTAGCTTTAAAACGTTGTTTAACATTGAATACACGGAGCGTAGGCACTTAGCGTACTGCTAGCTAACGCGTTTGGTTTGCTAGCTAACGCAACTGGCTAACGGTACGCGTACGAGCGTACTAACTGCACCAATAATACGCAGGTTGTTTGTTTTATAGGGCACGTGTCGTAACGGTGGGGATTATTGTAAATACATTATATCTGCTGTGTGCTAGGACGTCCCGAAGTCCGTATGTGCCCTCGTTTAGTCGATTAACGCGTGAGCTAACGTCAATGCCCTCCGCACTGAGAATTGAACTGTCGTTAGCTTGCCCACAATGGTCCGTGGTGTGATTTTGTGTGGCGCGTTGCCCACACTACTGGCGAGATAACTTTTGAAGCTGCTCGTGAAAATACACGGATATTGCGAAATCGATCTGTGCAATCTTCCTGGATACTAGCCCGAGCTCCTGCAAAGAACTGATAGCTCGGTTGACCCCCCCCCCCCCCCCCCGACACCAACGTTGAGTTAGCAGCGCCGCATCGAACCCAAGTGATCGGCTGTTGAGGCAGGGATTGGAAGTTGTGGAGTGGACACCCTGTAGAAGACAATAATTTCCGGAAAGGGGAAACCGGTCACAACTACCTGCCAGGATGACGGACACTCGCCGCCGAGTCAAAGTCTACACCCTGAACGAGGACCGGCAGTGGGATGACCGTGGAACCGGCCACGTCTCCTCGGGCTATGTGGAGCGTTTGAAAGGCACGTCTCTACTCGTTCGGGCCGAGAGTGACGGTAAGACGAAGAAACGACCCGCGGAGGGATGAATGGCACATGCCAGCGGACATGGGACGTGCACCGTGTCGGCCAATGTTATAGTAGATCAGTACTTACTATATGTAAACAATACCTTCGACACCTGTATTTCAGCTGGAACCATGTATGTAAAGCCTTTCTGAAATACAACTCAATGCGAGACTTTTTGACAACACCTTTGTTGGTCACCTGACAGGTTCTCTACTCCTGGAGTCCAAAATCAATCCAAACACAGCCTACCAGAAACAACAGGTCAGTACATAGCAGGGTGTAGGATGCTCATCTAGAATATGGACTGGTTTGGCCATTCTAAATCGGCTTTGTTTTTCTTTCCCGAAGGACACTTTGATAGTATGGTCCGAGGCCGAAAATTATGATCTGGCACTCAGCTTCCAGGAGAAGGCTGGCTGTGACGAAATTTGGGAGAAGATATGCCAGGTAGCTGCACTTTCTTCGTGGGTGTGTGTTTGTGCGCTCAGTCTGTGGACGTGTATTGATATCGAGTGTGTTTTGGTTTCAGTGACATCCTGTCTCAACATTACTCTTACGTCTCGTTGTTAAGGTTCAGGGAAAGGACCCATCGGTGGACATTACCCAGGATGTGGTCGACGAGTCTGAGGAAGAACGCTTTGATGACATGTCCTCGCCAGGCTTGGAGTTGCCGCCATGTGAACTGAACCGCTTGGAGGACCTGGCTGAGATGGTGGCCTCCTCCCTACCGTCACCGCTGCGGCGCGAGAAACTGGCACTAGCTGTGGAGAACGAGGGCTACATTCGCAAGATCCTGGAACTGTTCCGTGTGTGTGAGGATTTGGAGAACAGAGAGGGACTGCATCACCTGTATGAAATCATTAAAGGCATCTTCCTGCTTAATCGTACTGCACTCTTTGAGGTTATGTTCTCTGAAGAGTGCATCATGGACGTCATTGGTTGCCTGGAGTTTGATCCAGCACTTGCGCACCCACGGCGGCATCGGGAGTTTCTAACTAAGACGGCCCGCTTTAAAGAGGTGATCCCCATCTCTGATCCTGAACTTCGTCAGAAAATACACCAGACGTATCGGGTGCAGTATATTCAGGACATGGTGCTGCCCACGCCCTCTGTTTTTGAGGAGAACATGCTGTCCACCCTGCACTCCTTCATCTTCTTCAACAAGGTGGAGATTGTGGGCATGCTACAGGTGAGATAGGCGAGTCTTATACGGTATGCTTCTAGAGGGTATTTATTTTTTTTAAAGTATGACACTTTTCATCCTAAAAGCAAATAATGCAAAAGTGGGTTCTGTGCAAGCTTTACAGAAAGAAAATCCTGCTGTAATATCAAAAAGCAAACATATGAGACTATTTGAATAACTACTGGAAATTATATCAATTGTAGGCTTGTTCAACGGTTTTAATTAAGGCGGCTTGAGCTTCCCCCAGTCTGAGTTTGTCTGCTATTCTTTTTTTGGTGATGTGACCTTTGTGTTTTTGTACTGTGTCAACTCAGCAGTGTTTATGTATGGCCGTATCCATAGAGATGAGGAAGTGTTGTGTAAATCGGTTATGCTGCGCTAGAGGAAAACAAACGGCCAGGCTGTTGACTTGACTCCGGCACACAGAGCTTTGTGAAGTTCTGTCTCGTCAAATGAACATACCGAGTGTTTGATTTAAGCAACCATTTGATATACTATATATTGTAGACGTTATTAAGAATGCACTTGATTTTCTTTAATGTAAACTTTAACAGTGGACTCAATATACATGTATATGATAGTGCTTGTCAATTTATTCAAGAACTATGATTATAATATCAAATAATGTTGCAAGGTGCCTTCAAAGTCAGTCATGGTAAAAAAAAATGATGTTTTGGTTTCCTGGTAATATGCATGTGACAAAAACCGTAGTACTTCAACAACTGTATAGCAATAGATTTAACAGAGTGAAACATTTGGCCCAGGATGATTAATTGTGATTTAGAGGGTCATGTTTTTTTTTGTATTATAATTGGTTGAGTCTATGTGAAACTCACTGTGTCATATTTACTCTTTTTTTTTTTAATGTCAGGATGATGAGAAGTTCTTGACAGACCTTTTTGCACAGCTAACCGATGAGGCTACAGATGATGACAAAAGACACGAACTGGTATGCCGGACCTTCAACCAACATTGTTCATCAAAAACTGTTTTTTTGTTTTTTTCTATCACTGAGGTTGTTTTTCTTCTAACTTACAGGTGAACTTCCTAAAGGAATTTTGCGCCTTCTCACAAACGTTACAACCTCAAAACAGAGACGCCTTCTTCAAGACATTGTCAAACATGGGCATTCTACCTGCACTAGAGGTCATACTGGTGAGTTCTCATTTTGACCATGATACAGTATTTTATTCTTGAACATGCAAATTAACCTGCTATCAAACAAATCAAATATTTCTTTATTATTTCTTATATTATTTTTGTCCCCAAAGGGTTAAACTTTTATTACAATATATATATCGTCATGGTGTCTGCTGCAGATTGTCTGGTATTATTTGATCGTAAGGAGGAGCATTACTGGTTTTGAGTTGTGTTACAGCCCAGGTTTTGTTGGGCACTTGTTGGCTGGGGCAGAGTGGTACCTGGCTGAGTGTTGGTCAGGCGAATACACTCCTTTGCCCCACCGAGATCCTGTTTCTAATATGTTTAAAAAAAGCATCAGTTATGTGTGAATATAAATGCGGTGAGGTTGACTCTGCCAAAGTCCTTCGCCTTACAGGTTAGGATAATAGAAGCTGGTGCGTGCGTGCGTGCGTGTGTGTGTGTGTGTGTGTGTGGGTGTATGTGTGCGTGCTGGGGCAAGGGGCACACAGCCCAAGAAGGAGGGAGGCACATGTACCACTTTTCTTCCAAGCATCCTCAGTCTGAAAGGTTTAGTGTGGACAAAGAGGGCCGACTTAATATACAGCTTAAGTTTTGCCTCGCAGAATTAAGCCTGTGCGCTTAAATATAACCACATTCTACAAGTGCCTGGAATCGATCACGATTTGCATCTTCTTCAGAAACCTTTTTCTTTCTTTCTCCAACTGTTTTTTGTTTCGACATGTTCACTCCGAGCTTTTTTTATTGCCTGTTGGAGCGGTTAGTTTGATCACGATTATATGTTCTCATGTTGAGCTGTGTCTACACACGTAGGCCTCCGCCTTCACGCATACAGTTGTTTGATAGATTACCTGCTTCATCACTCCATGTCCACTTGCATCCTTCTGAAGTGCACTAAGCTGGGAAGTTAAACACAATTGGGTGTGCTTTTAAGATAATACTTGAGGACTTGAATGATCTCTGACGGGGGGATTCACAATCCACTGAATATATTTCGTGTTCATTAAACAGGGAATGGATGACGTTCAGGTGCGTGGGGCAGCCACAGATATTTTCTCTTATCTGGTGGAGTACAACCCCTCCATGGTACGAGAGTTCGTCATGCAGGAGTCTCAGCAGAATGATGATGTGAGTAAATCATCAAAATCATCAAATTTTGTCAGAAATTCAACAAATAATTTACTTCTAATCCTCCTGCCAGCAAGTGGATTTATGTGTTACTAATGATTTATTATTGGCCTTCCAGGACATCCTCCTGATCAACCTGATCATAGAACACATGATCTGTGATACAGACCCGGAGCTCGGGGGAGCGGTGCAGCTGATGGGTCTACTACGGACTCTGGTGGACCCTGAGAACATGCTCGCCACTGCAAACGTAAGTCTGAGCGCTGCTCATAATCACGTTGGTTTCTACGGTGACTTGACCTTAAACCAAAACTCCTGATCCATCGATCCAATTTGTCTAGAAGCACTTTTAAACGTTGCATTCTTGTTTTTAAAAATAAGTTATTCTGCCTGCCGAAGAGCAAAGTTTTTACAGCTATGACGTAACGTAAGGGAATCTGATCCTGGTAAACCGCCCGGCCCGATCCACATGTAGATATTGCTAACGAAGCTACTCTCCAGTAGTCCAACAAGTCGGTTGCTTTATTTGAATATGTACTTCATAATCAATGAATACAATTCGGTTTGTTTTTTCTTTTTCTCCCACCAGAAAACGGAGAAGACGGAGTTCCTAAGCTTCTTCTACAAGCACTGTATGCACGTCCTCTCGGCGCCGCTGCTGGCCAACACCACAGAGGAGAAACCGAGCAAAGGTACGGTGTGTGCGTGTGCGTGTGTGTGCGTGTGCGCGCGTGTGTGTGTGTGTGTGTGTGTGTGTGCGTGTGCGTGTGCGTGTGTGTGTGTGTGCACACGTGTGCTGGATTTGTAAATACAGCGTTGACTACTCCCTTCCTTTTTCTCTATTAGATGATTTTCAAACGTCCCAGCTGCTGGCCTTGATCCTGGAGCTGCTGACGTTCTGCGTTGAGCACCACACCTATCACATAAAGAACTACATCATCAACAAGGACATCCTCAGGAGGGTGCTGGTGCTCACGGCCTCCCAGCACGCCTTCCTGGCGCTATGTGAGGCACACGCAGTCGACCTTGGTACCTGCCCGTCGGCCTCGGGACAACATTCTGAAACTGTGGTCTTTCTGTGTGCAGGTGCCCTACGCTTCATGCGGAGGATCATTGGTCTGAAGGATGAATTCTACAACCGCTACATCATGAGGAACTTTCTCTTCGAGCCTGTCATCAAGGCCTTCCTCAACAACGGCTCACGCTACAATCTCATGAACTCGGCCATTATTGAGATGTTTGAGTATGTCCGTGTGGTGAGTGTTTTCTCAAGTTGTCCCCAACAATTATTTTTCGTCAGAGTTTAACATATTGTATAATTTATTTTAAGCCAGCCTTTTATACTCCTTTCGTACTCAGAAGTAGACATTTCTTGATATTTGATCATGTTGATCACTGCCTATAGTGGTTTGTTGATCTGACAAGATGATGCAAATGATCTTTCCGGTTTGTGCTGTATTTGGATTTACAGTTCAAAGCACTATACAGTTTGGTGTTAAGATCTTTTAATTGTTCTTTTCTGGCTTAAGTTTATTAAGTATAGTATATACTGCATTTTGCTTATGCATACTAACTATACTATTAACCAGTTATCAATAGTTGACCATTGACATCACTTTGGAACTATGGATCATTTTAACTTGTTTGGTTTGTTCTCCCCTCTTTGTCTCTCCCACTTGCTGTTTTTCTCCACACTTCATTCTTATTCTACTCTCCTCAACTCTGAACTATTTATTTTCTCCTTTTCAAACCCCCCCCCCCACTCCAATCTCATTTTGCCCCACGCTGTGTCTCTGCGCTCCCCCTCCTCTCCTCCCATTGCCCCTAGGAGGACGTGAAGTCTCTCACGGCTCATATAATAGAGAACTACTGGAAAGCTTTGGAAGATGTTGACTACGTCCAAACGTTCAAGGGCCTAAAGCTGCGCTATGAACAGCAACGAGAGAGACAGGACAACCCCAAACTGGACAGGTGAGCCAACCACGGCTGCACCGCTATTATTAGATTGTTTACATTGTGCATTATGGATATTCTTTTGTCCAGTATCTTGTGTCACTTGTTATGGCTAGTGCCTATTATTATTATTATTATTATTATTCATCCTCTCCAGCATGCGCTCCATCCTGAGAAACCACCGCTTCCGTCGCGACGCGCGGACGCTGGAGGACGAGGAGGAGATGTGGTTCAACACAGATGAAGACGATCTCGAGGACGGTGAGGCGGTGGTTCCTCCCTCTGACAAGATGAAGAGTGAGGAAGACCTCATGGAACCTATAAGCAAGTTCATGGAGAGAAAGAAATGTACGTATGGCCATGCATAGTTTTCTTCCCGTAGGAGATACTTAAAACGCGGGGGAACTACAAACATTTTGTAGTTATTTATTGCAGGAGAGAAAATGTGTTGCAGAAATAATGGCTGCTTTGTTTTGAATGGGAGATTTTTATAGGCTGGTATTTGTGGTTTCTAAATTGTTTTACAGTTAAACGAGCTGTGCTTTTATGATGGTTCTATCAGTGTTAGATAACTAACTAGCAAGAACATCAAGAGGAGGACTGGGGAGGGAATACCATCACAAAGGGAGTTTTATATACCCGCCCAATATAGTCACTAGCAATTAGGTAGCTATATAATAATAAATCAACCTTTTACGAGCTATTGGAAAGTTACCGTCTGATTCTGATGTAGTGCTGCTTTGGTTGAATTCCTTTTAATTTGTGCAGTCATTTTTACTCTCGATCTGTTCAAAATATAATTTTTTTTGTTCTAGTTCTTCATTTCAGTCTTTTGATTTTGGGTTAGACACACAACAAATGTCTTCTAAAAGCATGTGTTCCTAGAACATATATTTGTTCACCCATCAAGTGGTGAAAAATACGATAATGACCCTTTTTTTCTCCCTCCCGTCCCTCCCAGTGAAAGACACGGACGACAAGGACGTGCTGGGGAAGTCGAGCTTATCCGGCAGGCAGAACCCGAGCTTCAAGCTCTCCTTCTCTGGCTCCACCAAAACCAGCCTGTCCAGCCCTCCTTCCTCTGCCTCATTGAACCCAGGCTCTCCGGGATCACCAGGCTCTCCGGGCTCGGGGGCGCGAAGCTCTCCCTCCTCCACAACTGTAACCACAAAGGTAGCCGTTGGCGTTTTGTTGGCGTAGATTTGAGCCTGGACGTCAGCCGTTTATATTCCGTGCATTTTGGGAGACGTTTGATCTAATTGAATTCCTATGATTTGAAAAGAAATTGAGATGAACTGTGATTGGAACTGAGCTTTTGATTTCCCCAGTCCACATATCCTCATTTGTAGCACACCTGTAACATGTTAACATCAAAATATACAATATACCAACGGCCAGCTATCGTTGACCACCTCTACAACGCGGTGTAACGGTTTATGTTTCTGAATAATTAGTCCGAATGATGTGATTTCTGACTTGTGGTTCCTCTTCAGGGAGGCTTAGTGGGACTGGTGGACTATCCCGATGATGACGACGACGAGGATGAAGAGGAGGAGGATGATGAGGAGGACTGCGAGAGCAAAGAGGACGCTCTGCCCCCCTCAAAGAAGTCCAAGCTGAGCTCCTAAAGAAGCTTCGCTGCCCCCCCCTGGGACGGGCTCAGCCCACAGACCTTTCGCAGGCATGATCAAACTTGTAAACAGATTGAATGATTTTTAGAGCCACCCAGCGGGCGGCCAAGCGGAGGAGCAGACTGTGCACGGATGCAAGGCCTCCTCAGACTAGCCCACTTCATACAAGTGCCAATCAGGAAACCTGGAGTATAAAAAAAAAAGAAAAACATCTGGAAGCGTGAATGTCGGGGGAGACGGAGATCCGCTCGGTAGGTGGTGGGCGCACTCCGGGCTGGTGATTTA
This sequence comes from Pungitius pungitius, assembly GCF_949316345.1. Taxonomy (NCBI): domain Eukaryota; kingdom Metazoa; phylum Chordata; class Actinopteri; order Perciformes; family Gasterosteidae; genus Pungitius; species Pungitius pungitius. The sequence goes on from NC_084919.1 coordinate 9,933,283, forward strand.
GACCGCATTCGGGAAAAAAAACATGTACACACAGACTGAAACCCCAGAGAGCCTGCCGGCTCGGACCACAACCCACTGCCCCCCCCCCCCAACCCCCCACCCTCCCCCCACTCAGGGAATGACATCACAGCGGCCCAAATAGGTCGGCCAGTTCAGACCCAGAACCACCACTCGCACCCCCCTCCCCCCCCCTTGAGAATTCACCTTCCTCCTCGTTCGGTTCCACCTTCTTTTGCTTCTCTTCTCTTTCCTCCTTTGTTCATCTGCTGCTTTTCAACCCTTTTTTTCAGTTAGTGTATAGGACCAGACGGGAGGCAGCATGTGGCGCTGTCCTTGTTGTCGTTTGATGATGTCATCAGTGTTGTCGTTCCTCAACGGACATTCTTTCTCTGAAGAGAAAAAAAAGCCAGCAGTTTCTTCATAATTTTGTTTTTGTTCTCTATTTGTCTCTCAATCTTTCTCCAGTTTTTTGTAAATGATGACAAAAAAAAGACCTGCCTTTAAATGTTCAGGACGTTTTCAGTCACACTTGAACAGGTTTTTAAAGACCTCAGTAGGTGAGCTAGTTTTACCCTTTTTGCCCTTTGAAACTGCAGATTTTTTGGAGAATTTGTAATCCCGTCTTGATTAAAGATTGAGTGGAATTCTAGATGTGATGAATTTTGTCATATCTTTTCATTTGTTTTCCTTCTAAATTAGTGTACACTTAGTTGTTCAGAATATTTGGGACCATTAAAATGATCTTTGCTGTAAGATGTCCTCCTCGCTGCATCGTGCTATTATTGATCCATCCGGGTTTCCCCGGCAACACGAGAATATAACTGCAGTGCACAAGGTCCGGCTGGGTTCAACTTGGTTCCACAAACTATTATCCGGCAGCTCAAGCCCACTCCACATAGATTAGGGAAAGACCTCCGATCCCGCCCTAATACTGTAAAAATGTGAAATTTCAGTGTACATTTTCATACTTTGAAACATGTCTGTTATTACCAAAGCTGATTGATGTTGTGAAAACCATGTACATGAGAAAATATATGGTCGGCTTCTGTTGTCTAAGGACAAACTCATTCTGTTGATTTGACTCAACTTTAAAATGTATTTCAAGCCTTAGTTCTTTTATTTTTCTTGGCGTACCTCAGTTGCTGATGTTATAATCCACCAGGTGGCGCTCTAAGTCCATAAAAGAACCATCAAGAGACGCGCGTTGCCCGTCCTTGTGTAATTCTTTCAGTGGATGTGTTTGGGATGCCGTCATTTTGGCACAACCGAGGTTAACCCCCGTTGAGAGGATTTGATGCTTATTGCTCATCATATGGGTTTATCATCTTTACAGTACTGTTTGAAAAGGTTATTCTGTATGAAAGCCTCACTATAAGCTAAAATATGATATTCACCAATCACTACAATCGCTAACTTCATAGCATGGCTGTTAAGAACAAGGTTGTGTTGCAGTGAAAAATTATACTCACAAGTGTGCTCTTTATTTGTTGTCGATCTGGTCCTGTTGAGGAAAGGTCGAGTCGACATGCTGATCCAGTAACACTGTGCACTGGTAGACCATAAAGTGTTGCTTTTTCTTTTTTATACCACGAGTGAAAATAGTTTACAAAAAATGTCAGCGCCTCCCAGCCCATGTGGTCACCTCGGTGGGAGTTTGAGAGCGACTCCAAAACAAACCGCGTCCAAGGCCACCGAGGAGTCCCTGTGTTGTCCCTCCAAGTGCATTGTGGGCCTCAAAACGCCGCTTGTTATTTCCAGGAACCGACAGATGAGGATCACTCGGTACTCTGGCGTGCGGCGCCCAATCGAGGCTCCCATTCAAATGAAAGCCGCCGCCGCACAACAGCAGCTTTTTCAGGAGTAGCCCGTCCTGCCAGCCTCAGTTTGCTCCTCAGCAGGAATGTGGCAGTGTGTGTGTGTGTGTGTGTGATCTGCGATCTGCCAGTGGAGAGGCCAACCTGCTGCTGGTGCCAGCCTCTGCTCCACCAGAATGTCGGCTGCTGTGCTCCCGGTGCCAAGGCGCTCACCCGGCTCTGCCCGCCTGTACGTCTGCCAGGCGGAGGAGTCGCCCATCGGGTGTCACTGCTGTCCAGCTTCCCGCTGGGCCCATGAAAAGCTTCTTTGACGGCTCTCTCCGTTTGGCTCGTCTCCCCCGGCTGCCAACTGCCACTTATCGAGGGCCGCCTGTGACTGATCGGTAGAGAACGGTGATAACAGCTTTGTTGGTGGATAAGTTGTGTGGTAGAAAGTAGATATTAGTATTAGTAGATATTATTGCTATTAGATATCATCCACCCTACCTGATACTGAGAGTCAACCAAGCTCTATGTCACACTTTTTAAGGCCCCACCTCAGTTTTGGGTCTCAAATTCACAATGTAGTGTACTTTTATAGTTATTTGATGGTTTCAGTTACTAGTTACTCTTTATTTAATTTTCTTCTTTTAATGGATATCTAATCAGTTAAGAAAATAGTTGCAGTGGTTTCCATCTTTAGTTGGGCTCGTTGCCCCTTACAAACAAAGCAATGTGTGGTTTGACTTTCACCAAAAGAAGATATTCTCTCTCCAAGCGTCTTACGATGTCTCATTCATATCAGGGATATAACGACCTAACAAAAGGATTTAAAACTAATTCCTCCTTCCAAAGGGGTATTGTAGCCATTTGTGTAGGAAACAGTGGGTTAGTATTTTGTTCCTCCACAGCGCAGTGATTCGCCCGTAGGGGGCGATAGAGACGACTCCGGTAGATAAAGTTCTGCAGATCAATAGAAGAAGAAATAACTCATTAGCTGTTCCTCGTCAATCACAGGAAGTCACCTGTCCTGTCCCCCCCCCCCCCCCCCCCGGCACAAAGTGCTCTCTGTGTCCGCCGGAGCTCCCCTTGATTTAATGGAGGGGGGGGTAGCCCAGCACTACCCGCCGTGGCGTGTGATTAATCACCGCGTTAACCCCCCCCCCCTCCGGGGTCAGCGTTCGTCGGTGGCGAATGAAAGAGGAGGGCAGTCGTCACCCGTCACATGTGGTTCGCGTTAAAAGGCGCAGAGGTGAGACGCGGGGAAGTCCGACATGCCTCTCATGCCTCACCCCCTTTGAGGCGGCTCGCCGGACCGATGTCTGACACGTGAACCGAGTCGAGAGGTCGGCGCCGCGGACCCTCGGTGGACGTCGCGCTCCTCGACGTGTGCGCAGGCCGACGTTCTACGTCACGGAAGTAGGCCCATTTTGTGTGTGTGTGTGTGTGTGTGTGTGTGTGTGTGTGTGTGTGTTTGAGACGTGAAGCAGGATGCTGACTAACAGCTCAACCCAATGACTAAAGCCTAGTATTTTTATTTGAGGTGTCCTGTTCAGAGTCGTCCTCCTTCAGTGGTTGTTATTCATCAAACTACAACAGGGAGGTACCAAATTGACTCGAATAGCCAACCTGGTATTGTTTGGTAACAAGTGAAGTTGCCTCTGCAGCTTATTAATTAAACATACCATGCATACTGATTTGCCAGCTATGGTGCCCAAAAACAGTCTCTAAACTAAAATGCCCTAAAAATGTGCTGGTTCAAACGTCTAAAATGTTCCCATGTGTTTCTTTGAATTTGTCTCTGAACTTGGAAGTGTTGCTTAGGAGCTCTAGGAAAATTGTGAAGTTGTCGAAATTCCTTCCCATGATTTATTGTCATGTGGTGATTAGATTTTAAAACCAGAAAGTGGCAAAAATGTTTAGAGGGTCTCAATCCCCCCGCGCCTGGAAGCGTCTGTGCACAACGGTCTTTTGGCTCTGCTCATAACTTGCATCGACTGCAGCTCAACACTCAGAGCACCTACAACTGTTCCCAAATGTGCCCCCATAAAACCAGCGGTAAGCCCCCGCGCTCCCTTTGTTTCCTCCGCCGAAGGCCGTGGGTGCCTTCATAACTCTTGTCGCTCTAAATCAAAAGACAAGTAATGAGCTTTTTCCTCTGTGGACGCGTCGGGGCGCAGGGGGAAGAAGAATTTGGGGCCCGATCTGCCGCCGCTAAATGTTAAGTGGTTGGTATTGTGCCTCAGCGTGGGGCACGGGAAACATGGACGTGAACGTAAGAGCTCATGGCCTGCGTTTTAAATGGAAATGTCACAGTGCGCCCCTTCCGCACTCAGGCGTTTGTGTGTGTGTGTGTGTGTGTGTGTGTACTCTGCAGACACGCTGTAAATCCACACCACGAGCTGCAGATAGCCGATCACACACTGACTTCGGCACACCCGGATCTATTCCTAGAAGCCGCGCACTTTCCAGGAGTTTAACGGTGGAGTGTGTGTGTGTGTGTGTGTGTGTGTGCTGGGGTCCAACAGATATAATCCCCAATCATATAAATGACTGGGCCTATTAAAAGTGTGTAAAACTCACACCGAATAAAACAACTCCACCAGCCCTTTGGGCTCTGGGTGGTGGGGGTGAGGGGGGGGCACGCCGGAGCCGCCGCTGTGAAGGAGAGCGTTAGTGAGAGGCCGCCATGCAAAAATCACCCCCCGAGCCGAGAGGTGAATGAGCGAACCACGGTGCCTGCGCTGTTGAATTCACCGAATGTGGCCTGAATGAAGGCCTTGAAGGTATCCGCTTGCAGGCAATAAACCGGGGAATCGGACGCATGGTTCAGCAGGAGTTGAACATGTGGGACCAGTCACACACACACACACACACGCGCGCACACGCACTCCCCGAGTCAGGATACTACTGTGTACATTCAACTCAACAAATCAAACCTCGAGCTGTATGCTAACGTCTCGGCAGGCTGTGGGTTCTCGGCGGTAACACAAAACTAACCAAATACAGTAGCAGTCAAAAGGCTGTTTTGACATTGACAATTTGTGTCCCCTCTCTGCTCCCAAGGAGACGAATGCCTGTTTGTGGATCGCAGGACGGTTCGATTCCCCCCCCCTCCCGACCTCGCCCGCTCCCGCTGCCCGAGTGTCTGAGGCCTCTGACGCCGCGTGGCGCTGGCGTCCTGCTCTCTGCCAGGCGGCGTGTGTGGTCGACAGGCGGCGGGTGGAGCCGTAGGACAGCAACGGGGGGGGGCGGGTCGAAGCAGAGGCACCCCCCCTCTCTTTGGGCCGAGTCGGTGCCTCGCCACGTAGCTGTTCGCCGTCCCCGCCTCCCGCCTCCACCTCGTCTTCCTGTCACTGGCTGACCTCGGGTGAGTCTTACCTACCGTACGCATGAGACATGTGCCTCTTTTAATCCGTTTCTGCATCCTGCTAAGACACATTTCCAACACCCTCTCTCCCTCTTCCCTCCCCCGCCCCCCCCCCCCCCCCCCCCCTCACAAACCTACACCTCATCTCCCCCCTCCGCTCTGTGGCCTGGGGGCAGATGGTTTGGCTGGGCAAGAGATAAGAGAGATGTGTCAGCCTGTGGTACTGAACCAACACATCTTTCATCCCCCGCCTTCCTTCTTTCTTCTCTTCCCTTTGCCCCCCCCCCTCCTCCTCCTCCCGCCTTACTTCTCTCCTCTCCTTCTTTCTTTCCTCCTGTCCGCCGCCGATCCGCTCATCTCTTTCCTCTCCGTGACGTCTGGGTGCGATTAGGAGCGAAAAGGCCCTCGGTCGCGTCTCGTCAGCGGAGAAAGGGAGAGAGAGACGGTGTTTTATTTGTGGGTGATGGAGAGAATGGGCCTCAGATGGTCTCTCGGAGCGACGGCGACGGGGGGGGGGGAAGCGAAGGTCTCCATGGGAGAGGAGACGCATCTCCTCACGCTGCTCGGGCACATCAGAGGCATGAGCTCCTCGCTTTTTATGGAGGGAAAAGTGGTTTCCACCAAACTCTGCTTCCATTTATCTCCGGCTTGCTCGCCCTACTCACACACACACACACACACACACACACACACACACACATCCGCACACGCTCGCATTTGTGCTGCACATGCACTCGGGTGCGTATAACTCTACACATGCTGCATTTGCTTTGATTCTTGATTGCTTTGGTTCCTGCGGTGGCTTGATCAGGTTACTGTTCAAACTGTGTGTGTGTGTGTGTGTGTGTGTGTGGAATTCAGATGATGGTTCCACAGCCAGTGGTGGGAATAACAGTTTCTCAGCTTCTATTATTAGCTCTCTGTTCCACAGGCCTGATTCTTTCCCCGTGTCTGCTGTCTGATACCAGCGTCTCATTACTATCTGGCTCAGCGCAGGAAGGGCCACGCCATCACAGCCTGCTTTTGGGGGGTGGGGGGCGGGGGGGCGGGGGGGCAGCAGCAGCCTCCTACAGTTCCTACAAGGCTTTTTATAGGCTCCGCCACTCCTGCATACTTTGTGTTACTGTTACTCAGTGTATCTAGGGTCGGGGGGGTAATAGTTCCAAGGGAGAGCACACCGGCTAACCACATATTTGGCAGATGTACACCCCCCCCCCCCCCCTTGACCGGTGAGTGTTTCAAGGGGCACAGTCCTCGCTCTGGTTCTTCCGCCGTTTAAACGCATTCACGGCGCTCAGAGACAGAAAACTTGTGTGCCCCCCCCCCCTCACCCTCCCCCTGGACTACTATTGGCCACACAAATTGCCTTCCATTACAGATAAGTGCAGCAGTGATATTGACAGCGTCCCGGTGGACCAAAGCCGCCTTGACCTTGTGAAGCTCGTTTCCCTCGGACCGGCCAGACGGTCAAACACAAGTTGACCCGTGTTCCTTTAAAACATATTCCACCCACATTAGGAGAGCTGCATAGTGTGTGTGCGCCAGGTCTTTTGTTTGCCACATAGGCGGGGGGGGGGGGGCTAGATAAACATGCACGGGTTGTAGGAGATGTTTGCTCGGCGCAGTGAATGAGGGTCACAGGAATGTGCGCGCTAATGACTAATGCATATTTGTTTGGGTTTGAAAGTGTGCGTTCACTGTTGTGTAAATAGATGTTTTGACTACATTTTGACTCGTACGGCTCCAAACAAAAATAAACCTTCACTGAAGTCCCTCTTCCCCTCCCCCCCCCCCCCCCCCCGGTGTTTAATCTCCGACCCGAGACCAGCGAGATGTCGGTGTAGCAATGACGTCCATGTGTCCCCCCCGAGCTTCTGAAGCCCACTGTGAGCTTTGGGGATCCGGTGTGACGGGTCCGTTGTGGTGTTTAACTCTCTCCATGGATCTACGGAGACTGTGGAGTGGTAGAAACAAACACACACACACACACACACTCACACACACACTCACACGCGCGCCCCCATGAAGAGGATGTGAGCTGCTATCACCGTTTTCCCTTCGTCACACATGAGGAACTGTATTTTCTCTTTTCCCGTTGCAGTACCAAGCGTTCACTGCTCCGACAGAATCCTCGGAGGAGGAGGAGGTGGTGGTGGTGGTGGTGGTGGTGGTGGTGGAGGTGGTGGAGGTGGTGGAGGTTGGGGTTCAGTTAAATCCTGGACTCACGAGGTGCCGTGGCGGCATGAGGATCTGATGCCGGCTAATGGGCTGAAACGGCTCACTGTAAAAGGCCACCGGCCTGCTGGGTGGTCATGTTTGTCAGGTGGTGTTATAAACTGGTGCTGAAAAAGTTTTGGGTCGGGTCCAGAAAAAAAAAAGTCCTTAGCTGGGCACTCTGGCTGCTCCTGGAAAGATATGAAAAGATTTGCAATGGAAATTGAAGGTTTTGTCTGACTTGGACTCGGTGGAGAAGTTATTTTGTGTCTTCTTTTCAACCAGCAAGCTCAAGAGCTGGAACTTCTGGTAACGGCATATTTGAGTGTTTTCTCCTTTTGTAATGTCAGTCGTTTCTTCGTTTTTTTGCAGTGTTCTAGTCATACATTTTAGAAGAGTTTTAAATTCCGTTACATCTGAATTAAAACTATATTTGAAATATTAAATCATGTAAAAAAAAAAAAAAAAAAAAAGCTCTCTGCAGGTCTCAAAGTCTTGAAAAGCAAGCTGCTGCTGACATTAATGTTCGTGTGTAAGTGTGTAGTGTAGGTATCACATTTTTAATAACTTCAAGTGTGATTTTTTTTTAATTGAAAATTGGCTGGTTAATGGTTAAAGATGTGTTGCCTGATTCAATAATGTATGTGTTAATAACTAGAAGAACGAAATGTCAGTAATTCCGCCGTCAATTCAGGTTTATCATTCTTACAGCTTTGGACATTATGACCCTGACAAGAATTGCATTCTAAGAAAATAGGAAAAATTCCTTGAGACGTCTTAACGCTGCAGAAACTTGAGAAAATAGTTTTTCGTAGCAAAGGTCACAAGGTGAGAGCCTCTTAGCGGCACAATGCAGGAAAAAAAACTGAAAACTAACTGCACCATTGTTGATGGCAGGGAGCCAAAATAACCATGTGGTTGTTGAATAAAGTAAAATGTCAAGCCTGGAAAACAGACCCTGGAGTCACTGGACCAGACTAGAGCTGAAAGCTAAAAGAGCTCCGCTGGGACGTCCACGTTGTTCCGTCCGTGTTTAATGTGCGAGGACTGTCTGCTAGCAGGGTAGCTCCAAGAAGTACGTGCAACATCTCATCTTCATTCACAACACACATCTTCTGCTTGAAACGAGTCGCAGTCTTATCAATGCTTCCACACACTCGGCCCGGTGGGGTCAAAGGTCACCTGTTTGAGATCGGACCCTTCTTTGACCTCCGCTGATGTGATTGACCACTGAGCACAAAAGAGACGCAGAGGCCTGTGTTCGCCGGGGTTCTCTCTGCCGCCCGTTAGCTGCAGCGGGGGGGGGGGGGGGGGGGGGTTTCCAAGTCAGAGGTCAGAGAGATGCCACATGCTCGGTCGTCTGTCACATGGCTCGGCCCCCTCTCGGATGACAGTGGATGGCTTTGAGAGCCCAGCCCAGTCCCCTCCACGCAAATTCATTCAGGCTATCGGTTCCCCCCCCCCGATGGGGTCGGCATGTGACTTATTGAGCATTCCAGTCTTTAGATGCCATGTGGCCGAGCCGCGGGGGCCACACAAACCAGGACACCCTCATTGTGTGCGAGTTTTCAAGAACCGTATTTACTGCAGTATTTTGATATTTGCCGTTTCCATCTCAGGTTTGTTTTACTGTGTACTTTTTATTTCCTTTAAAAAATGTGAAACTAATTGATGCACATTGGAAGCAAGTCAAATCATTTCTAAAATCTCCTTTGTTGTTTTTTTGGACTAATTATAACAGATGTGTCTTTTTCAGATCTGTTTTCCTACATCAGTCAGTCTCTCTCTCTCTCTCTTACACACACACACACACACACACACACACACACACAGAGACGTATAGATTTAAGGTGACCTTGTCCAGACGGGATGTAGGGCTTAGTTCCATGGCAAAGCGCCGGTGTTACTGCTGAGGAGGTGAAATGTGAGCCGGCTCACTGTCCCGGATCGATGGACTCGCCTCTGCTGCTGTCCCAGGAGTCCTCTGGCTCTCTATCACTGTCACCACTCCCTGTCTCTCTCTCTTCCTCCCTCTCCACGCCGGCTGTCTCTGTGTGTCTTCTTCACTCTTTCTTCTTTACTCCTCCCCTCCCTTTCTCTCTCTCTCTCTATTTATATGAGATATTCATCTATGTTGCAAAGCCAGAGATTATACTAGTAAAAAAGTTGATATATATAAATATATATATGGATATATTTCTACACTTGTCCACACACGTTTAACCTTATTCTGTCCTTTTCTCCTCTCTCCACATCCTACCCGCCCTCCCCCCCTCCTCCTCTCTTTCACTCGCCTTACACTACCCTTCCTGAGATACTTTACTCTCTGTTTTTGTCTTTTGGTTCCATCGATCCACTGTGAAAGCAACTGGTAAGTCTGTCTGCTGCTGAGGAAGGAATGTGGCACGGAAGCTTTTTTTAATTCATATGGATTCAACTTGAAAGGGCAGGGTTTTTTTTTTTTTTTTTTAAACCAGTATCTGGGAATTTGACAAAAAGTAGTAGTAACATCCAGTCCAATTTACTAGTTCAACGAACAAAGTGGTTTAGAGACTATGGTCAAACTGTTTGTTTACAACCTGTCTGCTCACGCTTCGTCATCATCACTAGAAATGGGGGCCAAAACTATCAAAGTGTTATTTGTGAAGAGGTCCAGGTTAGATTAAGGGTTAAGGTTAAGCCTGTATCTGCAATGCATCATGTCAGCGACGCCCCCTGATGTACAGTACAATCGCGTGTTTGTGTGTCGCGTCGTGTGTGCATGACAACATTCCCTTCATTATCACCTGGGGAACACTTTGCCGCCTGCAGCCATGACTGTGGCCCTGTGTTCGGAGTCCAATATAAAAAAAAAAGAGAATTCCAGCCAGGAGGATTTTCCTGTAAACGTCCTCCTCTGGGTGAGAGCCATCAATCCGCCTCTGGCAGCGTTCTGCCCGGAAACAAGGATCACATCCAGTCCAAACAGGCCAGTGTTTGGTTTCCACCGCAAAACACGGTTGGACGCCAGTGGCGAGACCCTCACTGCGAGTCCGTGTGTGGGAAAGCAAGGGGGGAGGGAGTGGAGTGAGCGGAGGGCGGGGGGGGACACAGGTGAATAGCAAACCCCTTGTATTAATTTGTTAATTTGCTTGGAAGTGCAGAAAGCCTTGACAGTCTCGCTTTCTTAATGCCTCGGACGCTTTCATCTCTTGACGCGTTAATGGCCCGCTAGCGCCGGCCGCTGCGCTGCAGGAGCACACGGAGGATGCCCGGTCTTCCCCCACACATGTTACTGTGCTTTGTAATGAGTTGAAAACTCCCATCTGTAGCCTCGGCCTCTGTTCTCCTTTTTTTTTTTTTGTTGCTCTGGGTCAGAGAAAAGACGCCATTAATCATCACCTGCGTGTGTGACAGCCAGTGTTTGATTGGAGGTTTGATCCCGGCTCTTTGACAGCTTTTCTCTTCTCTGTTTGACGTTGTTAGAGGGGCAGAGGCAGGCTGGCGGGGGGGCAGAGGGGGGGGGGGGGTTTGGAACACACTTCACAGGAAGCGTAATTGGCTGTGAGCGAGCGCTTACTGGGTCGGCGGCGAGCTCCCTGACTGAGCGGTTTGTGTCAGCCGCCCCGGACCCCCTTCAAGCAGCCGGGGATATTTCTAATTTACCTCCGACATCAGCCCCCAGGAATGTTCCCCCCCCCCTACCCACCTATGGATACCATACCCCCCCCCCCCCCCCCCTCCCTCTCGCACTCACTTTTGCTCTGCTTTCCATTATCTTTATTTGAAATGCAGATCTATATAGACTCATCAGAAACACATGTTAGCATGCACACGCGCGCGCGTATGTGCAGAGAAGTACCTACTAGGACAACACACATGTTGCGCTTGGGCACACAAATTCACTTACCTTCGGGTCTGAAAGCCGATATGGGGGTCCACTGTAAAATGGGCCCAAGGTGCACTCCGGAAATACCTGGCAGCAGGAGCCAGGATGCATGTTGCTTCGTCCTGCACTGCCAGGTCACCAAAGTTCAGGCTTTCTTCCCATGCATACCTCTGTGATTGATCTGCATCGGAACGGAGTGGTTCTGCCCTACAGGTACAGTTGGGTCGAGCTGGTCACTAATGCGCAACCTGGTGGGCTCTGGTTGGACGCCTGCTGACGGGGCGCTGCTGATCAAGCACAGGCCTTCTGTGGCCTCCGCCCCTCTCTTTAGTTTGACCGTAGGAACTGGATGCTATAATGGCTCCATTGGATTTCAGTTATTTTTTGGGGGGGGGACTCAGAACAAAGCAAGAGTATCGTGATTTTAAAAGCTACGTCTCGCCATACCAAGGCCCCAATACCAGTACTTTTGGAATACTTGTAACAGGAAGTGTTTATCCCCCACTAATTATGCCCCCGGGAAACCAGGCTTCCCGGAATGAACCAGTTGCGCTCATACATAAACATTCGGCTAAACTAGAAAAGCCCTGTTTTAGATGCTGAAAGTCACAGGAAGGCAGACATTAGTCTCAATAATTAGCGTTCGCGTTTGCTCTTTGACAAATGTGATAATACAAGTGATAATCTGACACGGTGTTGACCGGGTTGCAGTGAAGCCGGGAACATTTTGAGGATCAAAAGGTGTGCTAAAAGGCGTACGCTCCCCTAGAATCCTACCACCAAGGTTACAAGGAGGGGAGCTTTGCCAGGGTTCACTGCCAAGGTCTGGACATGTGTGTGTGTGTGTGTGTGTGTCAGTGTGTCAAAGCAAATGCCCTGGCTCTGTCTTTATGAACGTCCACCTGAGGAGAGGCTGTTTCCGCTGTCACGGTGAATTCCTGTGCTGCTCCCACAGTGTCAGCGCCCACAGCAGGACGTCATTGGGGTGGTCGCACTCAAGAGGCCCCCCCGTTTCACAGGTCCTCAGGTCGCCCCCTGCCATGCCCGACGGAAAAATAAAGAGCCTTTTGTGCGGCGGAGGCATCAGTGATGTGTTTTAGCCAAGAAGCTTGTGTTTCAGCTGCTGACACGGATGTTGATCAAGGCCATAAAGTGAAAAAGATGGAGATAGAAGCTTGATACTACATATGAAAGCGTAGAAGCAAACGGCCACAGTGAGATGGAGATGGAAAATGAAGGAACATCGCCGTTCCTGTGAAGCCGAGGTCTTGGGTCAGGGCTGCAAACATTGATAAGCTAGAACGTCCGTCAGTACCAAGCGTAGCACCCAGTGCTAGCAGCGGTAATGATGTCTTCATGTAGTCGCCGAGTTAGCTGCACAGGTCCACATCGGCACGGGTCATTTCCTCCAACCTCACTGGGATCCCGTGTCATTTAAAAAATGATGCTTAGCCAAGAAGAGCTGCCAATCCCTAACACCAGCCTAAAAATCAAGAAAGATGCGTGAGAGTCTGTGGAGCAGAACCAGTGGTCGGAGTCCAAGTCGATGCTGCGATATGATTGGCCAGTTGGAGTTCAAGGGGCAGAACTCAATGAAGGATCAATTAAACCTTTACCAAAAAGACAGGTTAGTAAAATATTCGATTTTCAAAAAAAGTTATTGTCTAAGTGTATTAAAGGAAAACATGACACACTTTGTATTTAGAAGTCACCCCCTGATTTTGGGTTTATAAAACCTTTTATCTAAAATATGTTTATTTCTGTCTCTCACGAAATTATTAAGTCTAAAGCACCTGTGGCATGTTGTTTTTTTAGAAGAGTACTCTTCTCTACATCACCCGATATTTAGCTTTGTTTTTAGAGGGTGGATTCTTGTGCCGTGTGCCATCAAGGTGCCCTTGAACAAGGCACTTAACCACCAGCTGCTCAGAGATGCTCGTCGACCAATGAATGAAGACCGGGCATATATGGGGCGGCTCCCAGTCGTCCGCGGCTGGATCTGTGGGAATGTGTTCAAACGTGCCTCAATTACTTTCCACATTATGAATACAGGAAAAGCTTGATTGCCGCATAATTTCCGCACAAGCAGGAAATTTCATTCTCGCCGTGTGCTCTGGTTTGGAACGCATTGTGCATCAGATTAGAGCGCGATAGTAATCTCCAGCCAATTAGGATTAAAGAACCAGATAATTGGTGGTCTCCTTTTGTCCCCGCGTTCATTATCCTAATCATGTCGGCTGGAGGAGCCACCGACATGATGCATGTGGGTGCAATAAGTGTTTTATTGTTTTTGGGAACTGGACCGTGGAGGGGAATTGAATGAGGGTGCGTGATGAGGGAGGCGGGCGGGGGGGCTGTTATCTAATAGATATTTCCACCTGCAGATGTAACAAAGCCATGTGATCCAGACAATTTCATTTCCCGTTGTCTTTGTCTTCTCCCTCTTATATTTCCCGTTCATGATGACCGCACTCCCCCCCCCCCCTCCCCCCTCCCCCCTCTTGCATCCCCCAGCATCCCCTCCTCTCACTTAAATCTTTCTCCCTGCCTCCCTCTCTTTCCTTTGTCCTATACATCAGTGAATTTAGTGACGCTATAGATACATGACGTCACCCTAGCGGTTGCACACATTACTGTAATGGCGCTCTGCTCGGGGGGGGGAGGCCAAGACGCATTTTCCTGCTCTATTCTGCATAGGTAGCGGTTCCTCTCCCTTTGTCTGTCTGTCGCTCTCGCTCTCTCTCGCTCTCTCTCTCTCTGTCCGTCTCTTCCACAACTCTCTTTGTGCCTTTGTCTTGCCGCCTACCTTTCTTTGTTGCCCCGTTTCTGCATTTTGTCTTTGTTCCTTTTTGTTTTCGCGCTCACACTTCTTCTGCTTTTCCTTCATTTATGAATGTCTTTTTCTTCCCCCACTTTGGTCTCTTAATCTCTCCCTGTCATGGCACACACACACACACATACACACACACACACACACACACACACACATCTCTCTCCCCTTCCTGTCTCTCACGGCAGTTAGTTGAGTGATGGAGCCAGCTCTTCGCCATATAGTGCTCTCATAACGACCCTGCGGTCTTGATGTGCAGGATGTCTTCCGCCACTAGGACCCCACTGGGAGGTGTCAGTACCACTCTGTGATGGGGTTCTGTGTGTGTGTGTGTGTATATGCGCATATGGCCTCCCATGCGTGTGTGTTTCACTGGTAATGTAATGTAAATATCATTCGTAGAGGAGGAGAAAATGGAAGATCAAAGCCGACGGGGATATGGGAGAACGGACGGCTGCGTCTAAATGTGTCTGGTCTCCGATATCAATGATGAGCCTGAAGTGTTTAGAGACCAGCGAAAATCCCGGGAGGCCTCGATTCCATCAAATCTGAAGTTAATAGACGCACTTGATGAGCGCATTAGTCTATGAGTGGCTGCTGTGTGCGGGTTGCCATGGGGCCGCCGGTGTTTGCAGGACTGCAGCACAGCTTCTCGTGCATCTGCAAGGTTTTTCCATGAGATATTGGAGAAGGGCGGAAAAGCAATTGAGTAGAAAAAAAGTGGAGCCCCTTAACGCAACGGGGCAACGAGAGATGATGGGCGCTGACAATGCACCCTTCAACGAAAAATGCGCTTCCTCCCCGACCCCCCCCCCCCCCCCCCCCCCACTCGCAGCTGAGAACCTTCGAAGGCTCCAGGACCCCACCAAAAAAAAAAAGAACTGGATAGCTGTCACCCTGGGCTCCCTTCAGCCACGGAGCCCCTCTGCAGGGGCCTCCGAACCAGGAGCCACAGGAAGGCGTGCGGGGGGGAACCGTAGAAGTCTTTTCGTATGATGTGGCCTGTAAAACGTCCTTGATAGAAACCAAACGTGACAACAGCAAATTACCGCCAACGAAGGGCACAGGGGCCCGAGGGAGGCGGTCACACAGCGGGCCGCTCAATGGCGAGCACAAAGCTACTGTCCCGCTGCGTTAGCTGTGTCTGACGTTCATCTCGCTTGCCCCCCCCCCCCTTGTCTTCTTCCCCCTCGCTGCCGTCATCGCGGCTGTCGTACCGAATGAAGCCCGAGGGACGTCCCTTTGCTGGACAGAAAGCGGGGCAAACTGTCAATTATCGATCTCACGTGGGATTATCTTTGTTTTTCCCAACTTTTTTTTGCTTCGCTCACGCACACACCGCCGAGACGGTTGATTTTTGTTTCTGCTATTGATCACAAGCGGGGCATAATTAATCCTCGCTGTCCTGCTGCTGCGTCAACAGGACAAATAAGCATCTGAGAAGATGTCTGAGCCCGTCTGCTCCTGCACTACTTATTGATCCTCCGGGGGGGTCGATCGCGCATGAACTCTGACTTCTAGCAGAACTGTGTGTGTGTGTGTGTGTGTGTGTGTGTGTGTGTGTGTGTGTGTGTGTGTGTGTGTGTGTGTGTGTGTGTGTGCCAGTTGCCTGTAATCTCACCAACTTGGCAGAGGTGCACACCGGTCCTGGGTGGTCGGCGTGACAGCGCCCCCCCCCCCCCCCCCCCCCCCCCCTGCTGAGGGAGTTGTGACTGGGGACTGATAAGGGCATGTGATCCCTGCAGAGGAATTATCGCACGGCTCACTTCATCCCTGATCCTGCTTGCACCCCAACATGAAGCAAATTACTGCTAACAATCTGCGGAGGCGGCCCGGCTCCGTGGAGCAACCGGGACAATGGCATTGTTCTCCCTCCCATACTCCCCCCGACAAATTATAAGTACCCCACTGGGCTTCGAAGGAGCCTGTCGGCCTCGATTTCCGAGAAACTTTACAAATCCAAAACCGTCTTCGTAGATGGCCGTGAAAAGAAAATGTTTCTCTTTTTTTTTTAAATCTTTTCTCTTTTGTGCGCACAGTTCTTGATTGTTTTCTAATTGATGGTGCTTTCAGGTTCATATTCATCGCATGCTTTCCCATGCTCCTGATGCACTGTGGGCTGATTGGATGGACGGGGGTGCTGGGAAGGTGCTGACGCATACAAACAGAGAGCCGACTTGACACCTGAGTGAGAAGTAACGAGATCTGAAAGCTGGAAACAATAACTAACATTCCAGGTTTCATCGAAAATGAGTATTCTTCTTTGGATTTGTTGCTTGTAAAGGTATGACGCTAAATTAAGTAAATAGAAAAGATGAAAAGAATCACCTGTATTTAACAAAAAGGTAAATACAGACGGAT
The DNA here is from genome assembly GCF_949316345.1 of Pungitius pungitius. Classification (NCBI taxonomy): domain Eukaryota; kingdom Metazoa; phylum Chordata; class Actinopteri; order Perciformes; family Gasterosteidae; genus Pungitius; species Pungitius pungitius. The sequence continues at coordinate 9,949,719 of NC_084919.1, forward strand.
CTGTGTCCTGAAGGTCACCTCGGCACTGAGAGCAGGTGTGTGTGTGTGTGGGGGGGGGGGGTTGTCATAAAGCAAAGTGCAGTGTGAGACAAATGAAGAGTAAGCACAAACAGGGGCTCCTGACACACGAGTGCATGGACTGTCAGGGTGAATACATTTTTCGTGCATCATTCTCAAGCATTTATTCCCTGTGATCTCCTATGAAAACATTGAATGTTTGGAATTCGGAAGCATGTCTCTGACTCGAGAGCGCACACACACACACACACACACACACACACACACACACACGGCGAGAAGCAAAGAGGCGTAAAAAGCCTTCAGCAGAGTGTTCGGCCTCCATCGGCGTCTTCCTCGTAGTGGTGTAACACCTCAGCGACAGCGCAGGGGCGACCCTTTACTGTCACTATCATCATCTTCATCACTCCCGGAGAAAAGGTGAAACGCGTTAATCTGGGCGCTTCAGCAAAGCCCTTAAGTGAGGCTGAGCTTGCCCTGTCTGGGTCACCTTGTGTCCCTTTTTGCCCGTGATAAATTGCCCCCCCCCCCCCCCCTTTGAACTCGTGCCCAAATGTGGAGAGAACAATGCAGATCTGAATGAATTTACCTCGCAGTTGACTATTTGCATAACTCTTTAACTAAGGATGCTCTCATCACATTTCATCGATTAACATATCTCGCAGCTAATGCCCAACAAGATGAATTGAAGCCATTTATCTGCTAAAGGTCCTCGCTGTGCCTCGGGACATCACCATTTGTCTTTGCGATGATTACGGAGGGGTGGGGGGGGCAATAGCTTGGTCTTTTCCACTGGAATGTCGTCTATGGAGAGGAGCGAGTAACAAAGGAGCAGTGGAAGAAAAACAACCACCGTGCGCACGTGTCGGGGAGATTTAAGGCGCCCGAGCCGATGGCGTTCTGTACATCATCTCCAGTGCATTACCCTCCCTGAACCCGGCTGTTGTTCACGCCGCTCGCCGCGCTCCCCCTTCCTCCCTTTCTCCCTCCCGTCCCTCCTTTCTCTTGCATAATAGCCGCTGTGGCCATGAGCTAGTAGATGGAGCAGTGAGCTCACAGCGGCTCACGCCCCGCCCACCCATCCCCAGCCGTTACTGAAAAGCCGCCAGTATTTCATCATCCTCTGTGTCTCCCCTCAATGACCCCTGTTGCAGCTATACTCCCAGTCCCCTCAGGGTGGCAGCGCAGCCATGCGTTTTTTTTCTTCTTCCCCCCCATAAAGCGTTGTCCTCTTTGACTCGGCGTGTGTGTGTGTGTGTGTGTGTGTGTGTGTGTGATTGTGTATATGTGTGTCTAACGGCTGCCAGGAACACTAACCGCCTGGAGTCTGCAACACGCTCTTTCTCTCTCCCTCTCTCTCCCTCTCTCTCCCTCTCTCTCCCTCTCTCTCCCTCTCTCTCCCTTTCTCTCCCTTTCTCCCTACAACAATCTGGCACTGGCCAAAACCAATAGACACAAGTGAGAAAGTGAGAGAGAGGGAGGGAGGGAGGGAGGGAGGGAGAGAAAAAGAGAGGAGGGAGGGGAAGGAGAGAGACTGCGGGAGGGGAAAAAAAAGGACAAAGAAAGAGGAGAGAAGGGAAATGTAACGCAGGAAGAGGAGGAGGAGGTGGTAATGTATAGAATGATGAAGTAAGTGAGAGAGATGGAGGGAGACACAATAGGATGCTCTGGGACCTTGAGGGATTTGAGAAAAGGAACGAGACTGGGAAGAAGAAGAAAGACAAAGAAAGAGACAAATATAGAAAAACACGGACAAAAGGCTGACGCATTAAGACAGATGAGGTGAGAACACAATAGGAAGGAAAGGAGAGATGAGGAAAAAAACGAAGGTGGAGAAAGTGAAGGAGGAGACGCTGATGCACCTGAAATGAGTGTTTTGTCTTCGCATATCTGGGCCAACTTCATCTGCAATGCAGAGGACGTAAATCTACCATCTGACAACAGCTGGCCATTAATAGGAAAGTGTGTGTATGCGTGTGTGTATGTTGGGTTATGAAACCCCGCCCCCCCCAAGCTGAGGTATGTGTGTATTAAGCATGTGTGTATGTGTGTTAAGAAGAGGAGAGTGGTAGCAGTGCCTGATGTAATGGCCATAAGGGGGGGGGGGGCACAAGTGGAAGTACAAGGAGGAAGGAGAGGGGCTCTTAAGTCAGCACCTGTCGCGTGCTGCCCCCGAGGGAATGTGTGTGTGTGTGTGTGGTGGGGGGGACTTGATGGGGGGGAGGAAAAAGTGCTGGAATCCAGCCCAGCCCCTTGGGGTTACCCCCCCTCTCCCTAATGATTCCTCATCTCTCTTATATAACCCTGTGATCCCTGCACTTGTCACAGAGGCAAAGAGGAAGACACACACACACACACACACACGATACGCACTGTGCACTGTGCAGAAAGGTGTTTCACAGGATGGAAGACGTTGGCCGATGTCCAGAGGAGGATTGAATCACTTCCCTGTTGCTTCCCTTTTTTTTTTTCTCAGTGCAGGGAAATCGAGTAGCGCTCAAACTGCTGCGGCACTTCCCCTTCCTCCGGCTGGCACGTCCGCCCTGCCAGCTGCCCGGCAGCCGGGGAATCAGACTCACCAACGGAACACACACACACACACACACACACACACACACGCACCGGGGCTCCTCTACTGTCGTGTTTCGGTTCCACGCCGTACTTGCGCACGCCGCTTCAGCTCTCGGTCACCGAGCGGCACCGGCGAGCATCTGGAGTATTCCTCCAGGGCTGGTAATGAGGACAGAGAGGTATTTCATACCTCCATGCTTATTTTGCCCCACTTGCTGTTGTTAAAATCCCTTTGAATGTCCGAGTTCATATATCATGTTTATACCCTGGAAGTGCCGGGTAATTCCTTCGAGCTGTAATGGCAATAAAACCATTTGATCCCAAAATGATACGTATCATTTTCAGGCATTAGCCCCATAAAGATTTAAGAATCCCCCTATAAAAAAAAGAGTTAAAGTGAGCCGTCTGGACACTTTCACTGCACCGTGACCCACTGATGTGACCTTTGACCCCGCGGAGTGTACGCACAATGGTGTGCAATGAAACACCAGGGACATGGTAAAGAAGTGGAACTCCCCAAGGTCAATGACTTTGTAGGACGTCGAGAGAAAAAAGGAGGGGTGACGCAAGAGGAAAGGCAAAAAGATGAGAGGAAATGAAAGTGAGAGCAGAGGTGGCGCTAATAAATTTAAAAATAAAAAAAGGTAATTGTTAAGTAGGTTCTATCGCTCTCTCACACACACACACACACACACACACACACACACAGTAGCCTACTTTCCCACTGATGTGGCCAAAGCGCTTGAGTTGAGATCCCCAAAGTAATTATGTTCTATTTAATTACAATTCCTTGGGGAGCGGTATGGAAATGAGCTGCCATGGTTCTGTGCCACCAGGCGGAGAGCAGCAGCAGCAGCCGCGTACGGCACAGCGGGGAAAAGTTGAAGCGTCAGGCCACCGACAGCTGAGGCATTACACGACTCAGTGGACATTGAGCGTGTGACGAAAGCGACCCCGTCACCTGTCGCAGTGCCAGCGGTGACGAGGTCTCCCGCACTTCCAGTTTGAAGCATTTGATCTGTAAAAATGTCGTTGACAAGCAGCCGCGCTGACTGAGTGAAAATGCAGCAGAGGTTACGACACGCGGTCTGACTGACAGCGAGCCTCGCCGCGGGAAATTCGCAATCGGGGGGCGGGTTGGAAATAGAAAACACCTACACTGAACCGCGGGGGCCGACAAGCCATTCATCCCGCCCCCGGCTAGCGCACAGATGTGCAGCCAACAACACAATCCAATCACGTCTCAGGGAAAACCGCGGAATGCGGTCAGATGCCATAACAATGTACAGCATCAAAGCCTGTATGGGTTGTAAGCCCCGAGGGGGGGAATAACCCCTCAGATTAGCGCCGTAAGTCATGGCAGCCACCCTTTGCTCAGGGACCCAGACGTCATAAATGGCCCCAGACACTGAGCCAGTGTCGGGCTTGGCCTCGCTGACCCCTGGGTGGACGTCTCTGGGTGGTTAGATTTTTTTTTATCTTTTTTTTTTTTAGTCATCCGCCTCCCGAGGTCAGTCGTTCTTTGTGTCACGCTGAGTGTTTTAAATTGTACCGTTTTTTTTGTTTTTTTTGTTTTAGACGCTCGGTTCTGACTCGGAGGCCACGGAGGAGCCGTGTGAGCAGCGGCAGCTGTTTTTTGGAGCATGGTGGGTGGGGGGCAGGGGGGGGCGCACCCACGGGGTTGAGCCTATCCTTATGACCGCAAAGATCCGAGACGCCCTTCAGTGTCACTAATCTAGGCCAATGGAAAAAAGTCTTTTTTTAAAATCCAGAATCTTTATTGATTCATGTAAAGCTTGCCCCAGTTTCGGCGTCTTGACGACTCGGACAAACCCGCCGTTAATCCCGTGTAATGACAGGGTTATTTTATCTTTTTAATGTTTGTGTTGTTTGTCTTACTTGTCTTCATCTCTCATGCAGACAGCCACCTAATTGACATGTGTTTTATTACATGAATATAAAATAATACACACAGTTGTATGTGTGTCCTACCCTCCCCGCGTGCCCGTGTGTCAGGGCGGCGTCATGTGACTCGGCACTAGCGATCGCCTTGGCGAGGGCGGCGAGTCTCCATCACTCCATTGCTCCTTGTGTGACAGACTACACACAGTGAAAGTCGGACATTTCAAGGTGTCCACATTATTTTGCTCCCGCGACTTGGATGGGAACCATGGGAACATGAACAGTGAAAGCGGACCACTGTTCCACCCTCAGCAATTGATTGAAAGGATTCCACAGCCATTTGATCCATTCACGCGACCTGATCACTGCACCCGTGGCAACTGTAAGCGGTTTCCACTGTTAAATGTAAAACGAATGACCGCTGACAGCTCATATTGCGTAAGCCTGGCTCATGGCTAGCTATTCATTTTACCACATGGCATCATCTGGATCTCGAATGGAGTGCTGCTCGGTATGAAAACCAGTCGGGCTGCAGCACGAGGAATGTTGTCACGTGGAAGCTGTCCCTCGGGGACGAGTCTCACTGCTTCTATTAAGGCCGGTTTCTGTCAGTGCCGCAGCTGCTGCCTCTCAACCCGTCCTGTCTGACCCAGACAGGACGTCTCTGCTCTTTTACTACTAACAACAGGTGTATGTCTTAACGCAGGAGGGAGGGAGGGAGGGAGGGGGAGGGGGGGGGGGGGGCGCGGCGGGGGCGGCGGGTTAAACCCGTAGACAACGCACGCACAAAAAGAAGCGCGAGTCGAAAGCGGCGGAGTCGCTGAGTGAAGCAGGTTTAGATGAAAGAGGCTCTTTTCGGCATCGGCTGGCTGCCGAGTCTTCGCTGGCTGCCACGGGGGGGGGCCCGGGCCCCCCTGATATGGAAGGAAGAATCCTTTAAGCAAGTGAAAGGGAACGAGAGAGAGAGGGAAAGCAATGGCGATCGGAGACGAAAAACACTCGTCCCAGCGTTTGTTCCTTTTTTTCCCCTCCTTCGCCGTGCGTCCTCATCACACAAAGGCGGGGCAGAGATCCCATTAGCTCAATCCAGGCCGAGTCATGCTCGCGCTCCCCCGGGCAGGCGGCGCCTTACGTTGTGTGCTTCTAATCATTTTACAGTCAGCCGCGAGCCGATGTTCTTGGCGTGGAGCCGGGCCGATAAGAACATCTGACTCAAACCTCGGCATCGCACCTCCCGGCGCCGTGAGCGCAGCGACGCCCGGGGAAACCACGGGGATTTTCTAAAGCTTAAACAGCGGTTGCAAGATTTTCATTTGGTTGGACTGCGAGGAATTCGTGGTAGTTGACAAAGTTAGTAAAGTCTTATGTTTGAGAGACATTTAAAGCACTCGGTGTGGTTATACATCACCCAGTATCATTGACTGGGATTAGGCCAAATGCAAATATTCAACCCAACGAAAAGCGACGTCACAGTTTCTGATGTTGGCGAGTCAGAGCAGACTTGAAAGCCACTGACACTTCTGTTTTTTACCACAGGAACTTTTTCCAGGAACATTTTAGAGAAATTTTCCCCCATTTCAACAGCAGGAACCTGGTTCCAAGAATCGCATCATTCTTATTGTACTTAGTGATTTTTCTGGTAATCCCCATTTTTTAAAAAACTTTATTGGAAACTCTTATAGATTATAGTTACTCTTATAGATCACTCTTATAGATTATAGTTATTTTCTAGCACATTCTAATGACATAACTGTGTCCGTTATCAGTTGCAACGACCGCCAAAGGATCAGTGTTACGTGGCAGACTGCATGGGGCAAGATACCTTCCTCCTTGACTGGGGGGGGGGTTGTTGTAAAGCTTTGAAGGCTTATAATAATAAACAGAGTTATAAAACAAATTGCATGCAACTATAATTTGTGCAGCACTTTAGGAATAACATCAGATTTTTATTCACACACTCTCAGTTGATTATTTATCTACACTAATATTTAGCCTCCCTTATTATATATTTTATATTTATTTTAAATACATTTCCAGCCAACAATTTCATAAGTAAACTGTAAAAGCAACAACCGAAGATGCAAACGAGAGGAACGTTAAAAAAAATAAATGAAACAGGTTAAAGCCTGAGAATGTTTCTTAATGCTGCAGCCGTTGAATCAACAGCACGATGCTAACAAGTCTCTCCTGCCGACAGAAAAACGTCTATGATGCAGAAAAAAGCTCAACTTGAGAGGATTGAATGCCCTCTCACATTTTCAACTGGCCCTTGTGCCTAACAGTATATATACTGTATATATACGTCTCATTTCCAACAGTGATTGTGACACTCAAGCACAACAGTAAGTGCAAGTTAACCAAAGCCATCAATCGTGAGTCTGTTATTGGTCCTGTTTGCTTAATCTTTGTGGTTCTCCAGACTCGGTTGAAATGCAAACAGACTCACTCAAAGAACTTCTTTTATAGAGTTCCTGATTTGAAATCACTATTTGCCTTTGCGGAGGCCATGGAAATGTTACAGGATGTATAGGAAGACAACAAAGAGGGACTTACTGGTGTGACTGAGAATATTTGAGCAGTTGAAGTGGAGTTGGTTTCCCTCCTAACCGTCGATGGCTTTAGGGACTTTCTCAGGCACTTAATCTTCAGGTGATGAGGAAGTGCCCCTTTAACGGTTGGCCACAACGTTTGCCCAATAAACCCTCCTTGGCACAACATTTGTGACCGAAAAAAAAAGAAAGAAGCGATTAACACATGTTCATCCCGCAGATATTATGGAGCCGCTAAAAGCAAATGTTCAATCCCATTCAAAGAGCGGTGGAGGAAGGCCTGTGTTGACTTAGCGGCACATAGAGATCCCCTTGTTTGCCGCTCTCTAACTGAAGTGGAACGCGCCGGTTAAACTCTCTCAGATGGCCTGAGTGCTTTATAATGCTCAGCATCGGGCTCTCATCTGTTTCGTGCCCCACGCGGTCCCACAGGCGTTATGTGCGCGTGCACGATAGCATTGGTATGATCATCTCAACCTACGCAGCCTCTTTGATGGTCTACACGCGTCCTGTGTGTGTGTGTGTGACCCTCTGAGGGAGGAACTGAGGACGAGTCACAGACCGTGAGTCACAGAGACTCTGGGAGTTGTTGCGGTGAGGCTTATTCGCCGCTTCGTTGCCGCAGGCATCCATCATCACCATGATCATCACCGCCGCCACCGCCTTGACGTTGAGAGGACTTCGCATCACAGGAAGTCAGCTGCGTTGGCCAACGGATGCAGCGTGCGCGGAGACCACACAGCACACTCGCCACGTAGCTCCCGGGCTACCGGTGGCGGGCGGGCCTTGCGCGTCGTCCTCCCGTGACATCGCAGCGGCCATGCGCGCTTGACTGACAGGCCCGCGTCTGTTTGTTTTCCTCCTCGAGACCCGAGTCCATTTCCCGTGCGCTCCCTTTGTTTTAGACCGGAGTTTAAAGAAGAAACGCTGTGTTTACATTGTGCGAGCGCTTTGAGCGAAAGCACAAAGCCGCCACACAGTGGGTGGATTATAAACTTGGAGCGGGTTTCAAACAGACTGAATTCATAAACACAGAATTCCCCCCACACTCAACTCGCGGGTCCACAGCCCGCCAGCATATTACCGTGGATCAAACCCAGACGAGGCCTTGCCCTTTGAGGAGTTCATGTGCGTGTGGCGGCGTTGGCATTATGTTTGCACCTACTTGTGTGCCTTCTTTAGTTTGCTTTCACACTTCCATCACACAAAGCGCTGCATTTGTGTGAGTGTGTGTGTGTGTGTGTGTGTTGGCATGACGGCATCCCGGGCAGCACCTTGGTGGGGTGATCTCTGGTTGCCACGCTGTACGGAGGCACGCGAGGGGGACGACCTGGATCTCCATGTCGTATCGAAGGACTACAAGGGCCTGAATACCCATTAGGTGCCAGCTGTTCGGAATGAGGAGTAATTGCACTGTTGGCAAGGCTCCACGTGGGGCCCAGCGCTGTGGCTCGAACCCCCCCCCCCCCCCCCCTATCCCCTTCCCTGGGCCCGCTGCCAAGCCCTCCCGCATACTGCCTCTATGACCCGGCCTACCACCACCTAAAGACCCCCCACCCCCCTCCCCTCCCCCAACACCCAGGCCCGCCCCTACGCCACAGCCCGTACCACATCATCCCCCAAACTGTTCCACCCATTACCACCATCCTCTGTTCCACATTCCTGGAGGGGCACTGGTTAAATATAATCCCATAATAAGACACTCAGCTGTCCAGGAAAAAGAAAGACAACTCTCCTCTGGTAAACTCTAAACTTCCTCCCCCCCCCCCTGCGCTCTCTTTTTTTTCAAGTGGAGGCGAGGTGACACTTTGGGCCCCCTTGGCCAGTTGCCTTTGTCTTTGGGCTGCCTTGATTTATCTTCCCTCCTCCATTCCCCCAGTTTATCTTCTGCTAGCGGTATAAGATTGCCTCTGTGTTGTGTCCCCAAACAGACACATAGGAGGGCCATTGTTTACCAAAGGGCCACATGGCTCTATTGTGCATACCATACGCGCACCGCACACACACACACACACACACACACACACCCAACACAGATGCAAGCAATTTATACATTACTCTGTCGAGCCCTTTAACGTACTTTTATCTTTCCTGCAGTTCACTAGATTTGTGACATCGAGGTCTTGGGCCGAATGGTGAAATCTAGATTTATAGGAATTTGTACCTTTCACCTAAATTCAAATATAGTGTTTAAGACCCACGTAGCGAGGTAAACAGATATTACGAAAAGGGTGCTTCCACACGGCACATTAGTCTGAAATCCCTACAGTGCAAGAGGGCTTAGGCAACCACTCCGCTGTGTCTATTGGCTTTCGTTTGACTTCATTTGTCAGCAACTCGTGTGACCTTGGCAATAAAATAATTAGCTTATCATCGGGGGACTAGTGCACGGTTGAAAAAAAACAAACAAAAAAATGTCTGGTCACATTTCTCCTGAACATAGATCTATATATTTTTTTTACCATAATTTGGCTATTTTATTTTTCTATTTTCATTTGTATGAACTCTTTAATACAACTTTTTTTTGTTTTCCTGGATCCAATGGTTGAAGAAACCTCTGAATGTGTTAATTAGGCCATGCCTCGATTATTGGTTAATGTGATTCTAAAGATTAGGCTTTAGAGAGTTATCTGTAATCTTATTGTAATGCAATTGTTGAGCGTTTACGGTAAATGTTGCAGGGGAATGAGACGGTCCACTCGCTGCCGTAGTGCCCTCTGAATGTGTAAGTGACTCTCACCTCTACGAAGCACGACCCCGACACCGGAGGGGTGTGTGTTTCAGTTATATGGAACTGAGGTGGGCGTGTGTACAGTGTTGAATGCATGTGGAGTGTGTGTCCGTGGGTTATCAGCTTCAAGGGCTTGGGAACCTGGAACAGCCTGCAAGGACAAAGGGGTCCAGAATGGGAGAGAGAAGAATAAGGGACAAAAGAAATATTAGCCGTGAACTGTATTCTAATCTGGCGGATGGAAGATAAAAGATGATGGATCGTACCAATTTTCGTGAATCCAAAACATCTATACGTTTATTTTCGTTTCTCAAAGTTTATCACCACGTCACTTTTTCCTCTTTCCCTGTGTGTTTGTATCTCCTGCTGCTATAATCAGCTTCGTCCCGCCTCAGCTGCTGTATTTACCCTTCCTGTTTATTCCGGTGAAGAGAAGAATGATTGAAGGGGGGAGGGTGGGTGACGTTGCTTGTGTTCATTGGAGGGTGAAAACCAAAACAACAGATGGAGCGCGTTGTGTCTTTAACCCAGATTTCTACCTCTCTAATCCTATCTTCCCTGCGAGAATGTCCCCCCCCCCCCCTCCCCCGTCGCATGGCAGACTCGACACGCCGAGCGACCACTCTGCGTTTTGAACCTGGCTGAGCTCGGGATAGAAATGGGGATGAGTGATGACTGGCAGGAGTCACCCGGGGCCACGCTAAGGTCAAGTCAAGGTTGAGCTGCTGTGAGCCTGGATGACCATCCTGGAAACTCCAGTCCTGCTGATTCGGTGTTCGAGTGAATAAAAGTGAGCAGTAGTTGGGGGGATGGGGGGGGGGAAGAGCGCTGGACAGTCAGCTGTCGTGGGCTTGAGAGGGGTGATGGGTTGGCGTCCGTCAGCTGATTGGGGGGGGGGGGTTAAGAGGGAGGGGGGGTTTGTTGGGTGTAGCGGCTGAATCAGTCAGCTGGCGGAGCGTCATTAGTCAACCTTCCGAAACCAGGTCATCGGTAGCATTACCAAGCCTTTCCAAGCTACCCGATCCCCTGCCCTCCCGTGGTCCACCCACACATCCAGATGAACTAGCCTGCATTTGTATCTTTCTTCATTTGTTAGGCGTCTTCCAGCTTTTGATGCATGCTATTGCTTTGGCCACGTGTCCTTACGTCAGCCGGATTATTCTCCTTGAACCCCCGAACCTCCTCTCTAACATACAGCTCCCCCCACCATGCGTCATTTCATTCTTCGACCTTTAATTCCACCCCAAACGCCACAGTTAGCGCCGCTTAAGGCCGGGCAGAATATGCCGAGGTCAGAGGCCTTGCCTGCTGCAGGACATTGCGCTGTAAATTAGTTGATTAGAAATCCCTAATTACTCGCCTCTAATCTGTCTCAGGGTGCAAGTCTCCAGCTTAGTTGTCTCGCCAGCTGCCTTAAGCGCAGGAGAGAATGAGCGGGGGAAGAAGTGCAAGGGTTTTAAGGAGCTCAGGGGTGATCTTAAGGTTGATCTGTACTTAGAAGTAGTGCATGTAAACAAAACCTTTGCACGCATGTTTGAGCGGTTGGATTCTGGAATAAAGGCACATTGCAATGTTTTTCAGGTGAGGTTTTATGCGCTTTGATGTGAGATTATTTTGTTTTTCCTTGATTGTGTTATGCAGCGTCATTTGATTTAATGAATACTTTCCAGACACCCATAATGGCAGTTACTTCCATAACATCGTTGACTCCCTTACGATGGCTTTATTATATTATCGGCACAATTATTGGTGTTGGTATTTAGTTTTTCCTCCAACTGACGGCATCATAGCAACCCACTGCTTATGCTCCTAGACGTCCACTGATGGCTGGTCAGCGCTTCTGTTGATTCTACCCAGAATCAATACGATAACAGGGCTGACGCTGCACAACAGGAGCCAGGCGGGGATCAATGGGTCTGTAATGGGATCAGAACCGGCAGAAGCCACAGAGCCCTCCAAGGTTACAGCTCTCACACGGGGGTGTGATTGAATCAAATCGGCTGGTATTAGAGACGCCGGTCATCAATCAGAGTTTGCAGGGGGGGGGGGGGGTCATAAAGTTCAAAGGGAATCAGAGACGTAGAGTGTGTGTGCTTGAATTTTAGGGGGTTGGATTTTGACATAAAGGACGAAGCCGAACCCTCCCCTTCTTCATACACACCTTCCAAACATTCTGACATTCCTAGTTCTCCATAACAAAGAAGAGACAGCAGAGGGAACTGAAGCTCAACAGAGACCTGTTGATGCGTCCTGAATACCTTAATACCCCCAATTAGGTAATGATGCGTTAAACTCAAAGCTTTCTTGGGAGTGGCGGTAAATGCAATCAGTGAGAATCAAAAGCGAAGGTCCTTTTGACGAAGAGGAGGGACACGAGGGGAGGTCCGTGCCCGTTGACTTGTAGCCGTGGCAGAGGTCACGGGCAGGCGAAGCCCGTCTGAATCAGCAGGGGTTATGACCGGTAGGATATGAGGTCAAGGGTCAAGGCCTTGTCCGGTGGCCCTCTGCTCTCCAGACGGCCATAAACCGGCTCCTTCATTAGCAGAATTTCAATAGGGACGGATCATGGTAATGACCATTGGGGTGTCGGGTTGAGTCTGTCTTCTGTGTTTTTGACGTTCTGTGGTCAAGGAATTTTACAGTGCTGAAAGGATTAATTGATTAATTTTCGGTAACAAGATCTCAAGCCAAAAGGCCAAACATACTGCCTGTTCTCAAAAATGATTGAAATGTTATTAACTATTTTTATCATTACTGTGACTTTCATTTTTTCTTCAAAAGTAATTTCTTCTGGATTTCTTATAGGATTTACAAATAACAGAATATATTTTTTTTTCCGGCTTCCAATGGAGAAATTGTTGCTACAGAATCCATGGTCAAATAATCATTTAGTTGATTGTGAAACCAAATATTTTGACTGCACATACTTCTATATGAATTTATTAATAAATTAATTGAAGAAATAATTACCTGGATTAATCAATATTGAAACAGATTGTTAGATGAAGTCGTAGCTGATGTGCATGTGAATCACCCACGCTTTGATGTGGCTGATATTTTGTCAGCCACTTCATGTTTAGTTTGGTTGAAAAGGATTTAAACCTAGCTTTACAACATCTGATGAAAGGACTGTCAATAGAAAAATTCAATTTATGGGCAAATAAACAGAGGACGTTCACAATGAAGTCTCTGTTGGAAAGATACGATCCGATGAACTAAATCAAACATCTGAAGATTCTCCACTATCAATACAAAGCTCAGCCTGTCTCTCAATCCATCATTACTCTCCCTTTCTTCTCAGTTCTGTTCTGTTTGAACTTGTCTCATCTCAAACACAGTTAACAAAATGAGTATGTAAAGAAATCAACACAATGGCTCAGAAGAAGTTTTGGCCCTGAGGCGTCACTGAACCTATGATTTTTAATTTTGTGTTGACGTTCGAAGCCCTGATTCAGCATTGCCGAGATGACCTGAATCACGAAACCTCAAGTGACCAAATGCAGGGAGAGGGAGGTCAAGAAAATAGGCACCAGAGGGAGAGAGAGAGCGGCAGGAAGGAAGGAGCGAAAGAAAAGACGATTGAGAGAGAAACAGAAGTGTGTGACTTTTTATTGGTGTCATGAGAGCAAAAAATCCATAAAAGAGGTGAAAAAAAACCTCCTGCTCTTAAGAGCCCCATCACCGCGGCAGTTAAAGGGGCCTTCAAAGGCTGCGTCTAATCAGCGGTTAAATAAAGATAGGAGCAGGCGGCGCTTTGGATGGCCCCGCTCCTGTAATCTAACACCTACTGCCCCGGACTCGGTGGCCCCTTGAACTCCACGTGTGCGCGCGCACACACACACACACACACACACCTCTCTGTGTTTATATGTCTTTCTCGTCTGACACATGCCGGCGTACAGAGTGCCCTGACGCGTTTCTGACAGCTCGTATGTGGTTAACAGACTCTTAAAGGTGCCGATTAGCCAGTTTAAACTTCCTCCGTTCGCCCTTCCCTGTCGGGCCCTCGTGTCTGACCTCTGTCTAAACCTGAGGGAGACAAAGCAGATGTGTATGCTTACCTTATGTATTGCAGTTATAGCGAGGCGGCGTACCCTCTGTACCCGTGACCCCTTCCGCTTACCTGCCCGTCTTATCTGCCGCGCCATAGACCCATTCGTCATGCGTGTTGGTTCTCACCGTGATAAGGTGCCGGCCCGGTGAGTCAATACTCCAGCCTTGAGTCTGTCTTCGCGAGCCTCTCCCCGCTTAAAGAGGCACTGTGTGAACAGAGCAGATACCAGGCTGAGCAATGAGTTTGCTTTAGGAATATAGAGGGGTAGACAGGTGAAAAAGGGCCTTTTACGCAATGTCAATACATCTCATTCTGCAATGTTAAAGTTTACAGGGCGGGCTGCTTTAGTTTAACCTTGGTATGCAGAGTTATGTTTATGGGCGTTCATTAGTTCAGTGCAGATGATGGCAGATGTGCAGGTACACACACACACACATATAGTGAGCAGTCAGCTGCAAACACCGTCGTTTCAAATCTCTTGGTGAGTCTTTTAACTTTGCAAAAAAAGATCAAAGAAAAAATCTTTTTTTATACCATGCACACTTCTGTAAAAAAAAAAATGCCGCTTACATTACCCACAATGCAACCAAAACACTGACTGTTCAGTCAGAGATGTTGGTGTGGTTTACTATTAGTGGCTTAACGTCTCCAGCCTCACAAAGGGATGAGATGCTATGAGCTGAGCAGCTCACCTCTATGTCTTTTGAAATTTTTAGATGTATACTAAAATCCACTGATGCAATAGTGATGATATCAATGAGTGAAATCTACTTCTAAAGTATGAATTTATTAGGGAGGATGCTAAGCTTGTCTTTGTAAGACTGATCGTATCTTTTAGATTAGAATTTTTTTTCAAAATGCCACAACTTATAATGATAAATAAATAGTTTTAGCTTTTTACGATACAGATTTATAAATGCTATCAAACCTACATTAACAGCCATCCTGCCATAGACACCTGTGGTAGTGGTCTGCGGTACTGGCACTCCTTGTCATTCTGATGTTTTCTAAATCCTACTTACCTCCTCCCCATTAACCCCTGACACCTTGCCCCCGTCCCCAGCAAATCCCTGTGGTTAAGCCAGCATTACCAGCGGTCTCATTAGGACAGCATTAGTGTCAGAGATGGACACAGTGATATGGCTCCACAGCTGGATCAGGCAAGCCAGAGAAGACCCCAAGATGTTTTGGTTTTTTTTTTTTAAATCTGCTTCCCGGCCTCTCGGCCCGTTCACGCTATTGTTTAGGGATGCCTGAGTTCTGACACCCGAGGTCAGAGGTCACTCGTCCACAGGAGCCGTGCCGCTCCTTCTTCCCAACGCGCTGTCACTATGATTCACCACTCACACGGGTCCCTGTCACTCGGCCCCGACACAGCCGTCACTCACACCCCAATGCGTGTAAATATGCAGAACCGCGCCCGCGGGCAGACGCACACCGCCGCTGCCGCCGCCTCGACCGCTCTCACGTGCACAAAACCCTCCAGCTGTGGCTGGGAAGGTACAAAGGCCAAGGTATTTATTTGAGAAGGGATTTTGTTCCCGGCTATACGTATAAAAAGCTAAATGTGAACTTGAAATGTGTAGAATTTTCCAAACGGGGAACACGTGCTTCAGGTTTTAAGAATACACTCACACATGTTTTGTCAGGGGCCGTGTTGGGGTGTGCAGTGTGGACAGCCTGCACCAATAAATAGTTTTAGTGCTGTGTTTTGTGTGCAATCTTAAGACAAACCATGATATTTTGCATCACTAAGTATTTTACCAAAATAGTTTTGTAGCATCTTACAGCAGTGTGCGCTCGGTCTGTGTCGACACATCGGAGGACTTAAGGAGGGGGCGGGCAAAAAGCAGATAATGGGAACGGCCACTAAACGATTAACATCGGGTAGTAAAATACAACATAAATGTCGGGTGGATTTATTACGGACTTGAGGAAAATGTACCTTTTTCTAAAAGAGTAGCGGCTGCAGTGCGCTTGGGAGTGTTTATCAAATCAGTTCAATAAAACCGTGCTTTTAGCGCATTCTTCTGCTTATGTGACAACAATATCGTGGCAAAATATCACCACCCAACACCTGTTGCTATGCTATTGAACTTTGCTCCTTTGCTTTGCATTATGTCGGGCTGGAGGATGCCTGCTTGGTGTTTGTACGGATGAGCTTATTACCATTTTTGGCAAAAATGAAGAAGCTGTGTTAGTGTTAGAAAAACACTCCTTCTGGACTTTGTTTCCTTTAGACATAAGGCAGGGTAGGTTTGATTTCCTCATAACATTTTGGAGAAAAATATGATTTTTCTGAAGTAGGAAAAGCTTTGTTTCCACCATTTTCCGCTCTAACTATTTCATTTGGAATAAAGGAGTTGTTTTGCCTCTGTGGGTGCTATAATTTAAACTTAACGCTTTGCCGGACCTAAAAGTCACAGCGCCGTGTCGGGGAAGAGTGACACAGTCACAGATAAAGACCAAGCAGCCTTGGCCCCGTGACCCAGATAGCACCACTTAGAAAACCACTGCTCACATTCCCACCGCAGGCAAATGGCTCCTTCTCCTAATCATTAACACGCAAATGGACCATGTTCTTGTGTCTTTGTGTGTCTTTGTGTGTTGATCAGTGTGTTTGTCGCGTATTTTGTGCCGTACACAAAACGCCGATGGACATAAAATGCTGAGAACTCACAGCCCGTGTTTATATTTAGAAACACACGATACTTTCAGCCACAGTGACTTTACTCTTTATCTCTCTGTTCTTGTGTATTTAAGAGCGGATGTTTGAATAGGTGTGTATCTATTAAAAAAAAGAAACCGACATAGACGTTTGTTTGATCACTGCTGTATGTGTGTGTGTGTGTGTGTGTGTGTTTGTTGCTGCGCTGCTCAAACTGGGCTCGCTCTCCTAGTGTTGATGTCCCATAAAAGTATACGAACACAAACCGGAGCTGTCACAAGTCCAACTGTGATTTTTGGAGCCTTAAGGCCGTTCATTACAAAGAAAAAGAATAAGAGAAGGAAAGAAAGGAAACGGAGCGGGTGAAGAGATGAAAAGCAAGCGAAGGCCCCGGCTCAACGGTATCAGGTGTTCAGGTGTGAACACGCAGAGATCACAGGTGGACACGGGGGGGGGGGGGCTTTTGAGTTGTGGCAGAAGTGGTCGGCTTCGTCTCTGTCAGGTGTACTGGTGTCCATGGCAACATCCCACCTCAAGGGTACAGATCAGATAGGATGCTCGGGCCCTGAGGCGACAGGCAGGGGTCAAAGTTCAGAGGCGGCCGGGCCCGTGGAACTCTCATGGTGCACTGTGCTGCCTTTAAACTTTAAATGAAACATTTTATAAAAAGATGTGAAAAAGGATGTATTGTTCTCTATGCTAAACATGCTGAGCTAAAAATGTAACATTTGCTGAAAACTACACATTATTATCCTTTATACTTTTCTATTTTATAGTGTAATGACAACAGGGTCAACAAAGGTGACATGAGCAGTCAAAGCTTATAAGCCTGACTTCTTCTCAAATTGATTGCAAAAAACAACGAATTGTAAAATGTTAAAAATTACCCAAATAAATATAACCATATCAAAGGAAAAATAAAAAGTACAACTCTACGCCATTCACAAAATACATTAAAAAATAGTTACGCTTTCAAACTAAATTGTGGTTTGGCAACTATTTTACTTGGTTGTGTCCCTTTCTCACAGCACCATAACTTTCCTCCACGTAGCAAAGAAAGGGAGAAGCAGGGAGCGGTGCCATCGGTCTGATTGTAAGAATGAATGAATAACTTCCTGCCTGGCGGTGTAAGTGTGTTTGTTATCTAGCCCGGCTGTTTCTATCGGGATCAAACAGCAGCTTGGGCTTTAGCCACAGAGGACTGTGCTCTTTTATCTGCACTGGCGGGGCATAAGAATTCTGCTCATGCAGAAAGTAGGCGCAACAGCGGTTGCACGTGTTCACGGAAAAACTGTTAAGGCCGGTGATTTGATGAAGGGATTTTACCAACACCAAGTGTCACGCGACACATCCAAACACAACCGCCGCCTTCCATTGCACGAGGGCATCTCAGCAACCACCCCGAAAAACACCGAGGTCCTTCGCACCTTCTCGGGAATGTAGTAAAGTAGCATCCCAGCCCCAGACTATTTCCATCGGCCTATTGCATTTCCCAAACCTTATTATAGTAATTAGACTGAGGTGCCCTCGGGATGTGTATCGCACTAAAGGGAAGAGGCGTCACTATTCCGTCACGGAGAGGCTGCAGCGGCCCAACAGTGGTCTTCAGGAAGGGAGAGCGTGACACATCGGTTCTCCTCGCTCAGAACTCCTTGAACTCTGTGGCATTTGAGACGTCGGCATGCAAGCGGAGTTACCGATTTACCGAGCTGTTTCCTGAACTACTGCTGGTTGGGTTATCTTTAAACGGAGTATGTATGCGCGCTCGTTTAAAGGATTAGTTTAACATTGTGGGAAAGGTGCTTATTCACTTTCCAGCAGGGAGTTGGACGAGAGGGTTAATAACCCGCTCACCTCTTTCCACTAAATAAAAGGAACAATTCTATTAGCTTAGCATACAGACTGAAAACAAGGGGAGCCAAGCCTAGCTCTGCCCCCCCCCCCCCCCCAAAGCTGACTAATTAACACACAAACTGTACAAAAATGTAAGAGCAAATACATGGTCCCGACATCTAACCCGCCTTAAAAGGTGAATTGCTGTTTTTGCACTTTTCTGTTTATAAAGATCAAACAAACGAGATATAACACGTTAGTTAGTTAGCTCTGGAGCTGCTGGTATGTGGATTTCGTGAGCTTTGGACAGAGCCAGGCTTGCTGGTTCCCCCCCCCCCCCCCGGTTTCTGGCCTCTGCACTAAGCTAAGCTAACTGGTTTATGCCAGTAGACTCGTGTTCAATGGGAAGATTTGACAAAGCGGCTCATTTCTCATCCAGATCTCAAACCCGACAGGGAGAATTAACACGCTTCCCCAGCTCGTCAGACCATTCCTGTTTTAAGCATTTAGACAAAACCAGAGGAAAGAATCTTGATATTTCGAAATACGCCGCGTCTGGTCTCCTCTCTGGGATCTGTTGGTTTCCGGTGGAGGGGGGCTTCCGCTCTCCGCTGAGGGTGGCCCCCGCTCTGCACCCAAAGTCTGCTCGGAGATCATTTGGAGACAGACGCATGAGCAGGTAGGATTAACATAATCCGACTAAATCAACTCTGTGGATGAACACAGAGCAGCAACGGCATGCCTTCGCCCTCTTCCCCTCGCTTCATTCAAGAACATCTATGGCACGATGATTGCATGACGTGCCTCACAGGAAAACTATAAATCATCCTCTTTTTTAACAGATGAACACACCTGCATATACCTGAACATTGCTCGCAACCCCTCGGCGGGCGCAGCATGCAGTGAAGAACACACCCTATAATTTGGTAATATTGCCCCCAATTGGGGATCCCGTGTATAATGAGCGCGTTGGAAGATTTACCCACGGCGCGCGTTTTCATTGCACATTAAATCATTGCTCTCCCACCCCGACGACGTCTTTGAACTGTCAGGGAGCGGACATTTTCTCGCCAGATATGTGGATGTTTTTCACCGACCCCCCCCCCCCCCCCCCCCCTTAATTTAAGTATAACACAATGCAGAGTGAGGGAGAGGTGGGGGGGGGGGGGGGGGGGGGGCAGTGGGGGTTGTGTCGTTTGATGTGTTCTTACCCGATCCCAAGTAAAATATCCCTGCAGCTTTGATGTGTTACCTTTAAACCCCCCCCCCCCCCCCCTTCACCCCTCTGGGTTCTTCCAGGAAAGCTAAGAGTAATCATGCACACACACACACACACACACACACACACACACACACACACACACAAACGCTTGTTTTTTTTTTATCAGGTGCACATACAGTAGATGAGACTAATGAAGTGTGTTTAATATACATCTGTGTGCGTGTGCGGAGGTCTGTGCGCACAGGCCGCCATTGAGGTCGCCCCCCCCCGCCTCTCGCCGGGATCCCTTTTATTCAAGCCGCGCTACAACGGGGGATTCGACGGGCTTTTGGGAGATTTATTCGCTCTGGGAGTCTGAGTGAGCAAGAGGAAATACCCTTAACAAGCAGAGTCAAAGTTTGATTAGCGTTCTTTTTTTTTTTTTCGGGGCAGCCTGTTCTGGTGACTCACATCCCTCGAATAATGACACATTATCCCTCAACACACACACAGTAAGCCCCCGCTACTTTACAGCCATGATCAAAAGCAGTAGTGGTGCATTTTACAGTCCCGTTTCATCACTGTTATCCTCTAACTAAGCCCAGTCATTGCCTTTATGACATATCTCAAACTTTAAATCCTGGTTATTGCTCTTATACAAAATCCTTCAGCTGTGCCCTTCACGAGTCTTCGATTCGCAATTCTCTTACGATTATGAAAAAAACAACGTGAACGAGTGGTTCTGCTTTATGATGGAATCCGAACCGTAAACCAGCTGTGCGGCCTTAACGAGGTTCTACCCGTTCGGTCCGGCGGTAATGTAGTTCCCCCTGCCCCCCCCCCCCCCCCCCCAGTCGGACACTAACGAGACGCCGCGCACTGACCTCTGCAGCGGCTCAAATTAGATGTAAATTGTGCCTGATTTTTACGGGGGTCCCTAACGCGATCCAGATCCCCACGCCATCGCGGCCGGCGGGTCAACGGCGTGAGAACGTCTCGCTCCCTAACGACGTTTGGAGTGGTCGATGAGAGGGGTCATGGGTAATGGTGACCTCGCTGGCCCACACTTCACTTCCTTCTAATTAGAGCGCTGGGCCAGATCAAAGGAGCCAACCGCATCGCGGCAGGAGGCCTCCTCAAGGAGGGAGGGTATTAAAGACGAAGAAGAGGAGGAGGAGGAGGAGGAGGAGGAGAGGCCTTTTCTGTAAGTAATGGGGTCCGGTAAGGATGGAAGGGGGGAGAAAGGGGGGGATTTAAAGTTTTTTCTTTTTCATTTGTCCTGGAGGTCAGAGGGGCACTCAACCTGCGTGCAGCGGGATGGGCCCTCTTCTATTGGTGGAAGGAGCGCCTCAAAGAGGACAGACTAGTACAGAGGGAGAAATGCACTTGTGTCGGAGGCAGAGAAGGAGGCGAGAGGGGAGTCAGCGCTGTCTGCCGGCCTGCTCTGTGTCTGCCCACAGCTGTGAGGAGACGGACCCAGACACGCAGGAAGGGGAGCATTTAGCACTTCCTTCCTCATTGATGTGTGTGTGTGTGTGTGTGTGTGTGTGTGTGGCTAGCGCCCCCCAGCTTGTAACACGTAATGGACGAGGGCTAAGTGGCTCGACACAAACACACACAAGCACGCGCACGCGTTCGTTTCTGGTGGACGCCATGGACACACACAACCGAGCAAGCGCCAGATGACATCTGTTTCCACGGTTACTAATGAGAGCGCGAGCAGGCCGGATTAGAATATTCAATCGAAGGTTTCCACTGTGGGGAACATAAGCATCATGTGGTGGTACAACGTATCAATGCAGAGTATTCTCAGGAATCGTTCTCAAGGTTGTGGCGGTGTCTTATTTTGTGTCGACCCAGGCTTAAGTAATCATTTTCTAGCTCTCAAACTATCTGATGTTTGTATGAACTACCTTTTCGCTATTTGCGTATATGAAGATTTCTCCCAAATCCCACAAACGTTAAGCATAAGCTAATGACTTTGAATGGACTACTAGACACAAAAGGAAGTCAGTGAAGTGTCAGTTAACTGATCGACGAGAAGGAAACGGAAGATGGATTTTGTAGTGACCCAGAAGTTGTTTGTTTAGACTGATAACCGAAAATCAATCATCGCGCCGCAGCAAAACATTATGTATTTTGAGTAGAAGAAGAATGGGGGGAAAGCACATGGTTCCCTTGAAGGATTCGTGAGAACACTGCGTTCCTTCACATTATGAACAATAACTTCCCTGTAGTCATCACACGGCCCCAAGATGCACTCGGCTGAAAGTGTGGCGTGGTCATTACGGTCGCCGTTGTGTCTCCTGCATATTAGTTAGTGTGATATTATTATTTTTTTACAGTGCTTCAGACTAGTTTTGAACAACTTCATGACCAGGTCTGAATAAGATACAATGTTTCAGTACTGTTACTATAAAGCTTAACCAACCGTTGTTGTTATTATTATTATTATATAGTATTGTTGTTAACCATATTTCTGGAATGCACCAAGCTCGTAACTGTAATTTTCCAGTGATTCGTGGTCTAAACTCCGTCAAATCCAGATGCTTCTGTCCGTAAGCCGGGCTGAGCAGAGCATACCGCTCCAGTATGATGGGGCTAGGCTCTCCTATGTGTCTCATAAGTGCGCTTTGGATGGGGAGATTGGGAATTTCATATACTGGGAGCTATGTGGGGGGAGGAGAGGAGGGGGGCGGGATCAGCAAACAGCAAAACCTGCAGCCTGGGAAGTTCATGGTGCTTTGATGGAGCCAGAATTCCAGGAGCTTCCCATAATCGTGGGATGAGGCGGTGTCATCCCTGTCACTCACCTGGATTTATCAGCACTAGTTATCTGGAAATGAGACGGCATTCCTTGCCCAGGTCGACCGGCAGACAAAGAGGCCCACAGTCACACGTGGGACGGGATTCCACGCCGTGCAGACCAAAATACATCCTCTCTCGGGGGGGGGGGCGGTACGTGTCGTGGGTTTCTCAACCAAACCGCCGCAGGTTGTTTGTTTAAATAAACCTCTCAAAGATCACGGTGATTAAAAACCTGTTTGTCAAAAGTCAAAAAACCAGAGCCTCCTCGGGCAAACCACCCCCCCCCCCCCCCCCCCTTGTGAACCCCTCGGGGGCGAACCAGTGAACTACGTACAACCCCCTACTATTGATGTTGACATGTTCGCTGACCTAGTCTATCAACATGCACACACACTCACTCACACACACACGCAAGCATAATTGGACGCCCCTCTCCGTGCTAACCGGCGCTGATATCATCTGTGTCGTCTGATATGCTCTGATCTGACCCCAGTGAGGGCCTCGCCTGCCCTCCGGTTCTGTTTGTACCCATCAGAGCACAAGACCCCCGGTGGGCTCACTGACCCCGAGATGGAGCTTCTCTCTCCGGGACCCTGCAGGGCTTTAAAGCCCTCCTTTCATTTATTGGATGTAAGAGCAGCGCAGCCACAAATCACTGACAAAAACGTTGTTGTCAGCTTGTGCGGATCAAATGTTATTTTCATAAACAAAGACCCACATTCATACGGATGAACCATTTTTGAATGACGCCTGGAGGCGTTTTTTGTAAAGAACCACTGACGGTATTACAAATCATTTACAGAAGGTGCCATTCATGAATATTTCTGGCTTATTTTGGAATATTTAAGCTTTAAAGTAATATCCAAAAATGTAAGGCCTTTTATATCTTCCTAGACCACAAGGCGACGTCTTTAGTTGGATCAACGGTCCAAAACCCAAAGATATTACATCTACAATGAGATGACCCAGCAGAAAGGCACGTAGCTAGAGCCCGAGGTCATTTGGCATTGCTTGGCATGCTTATTCAAATTAAATTAACAATTGTTTAGAAATCAACTGTCGATTGACATCTATGTATAATAGGCATTGTGAAAATAGGCATGTTTTAACCAAACCTGACCATCAATTACTAATGCTTTAAACTTATTTAGTTTAAAAAACGCCTCCAACATATTGTATTTTGCAAGACTTTGTGTAACTCATTCACTTGTTTCGGCTGAAGGTATATTGATATTTCTTGTATCCTTTCTTTCTGTTATTGTGGTTGTGCCCTAATTCCTTACGCTGCTGTCTGGGCCAGGCCACTGTTGGAAAAGAGACTGGGGGGGGAAGCTGTGTTCTTTCATGTGGTGTTTTCAGTCTCTTATTTTAAGGCGGATGCCTTCTTGAACGCGGAACATGAACACATGGACTGACATCATTTCATGGATTCACGCGGAGTCATTTAGGCCTGAAAGTTTGGTCGCCAGCTATCCACACCAGCTCATTATGGTAACAATTATTGAGGTAATCAATCGGGGCAAATTGTAGACCAATAACTGAGGCCTTATTGTCTGAGGCGGAAGACAGCGTCCTTCTTCTTCGCCGACCGACCCCGAATGCATCGTTTTGGGCTTTGACCCCTTTGCACCCTCCACTCTCCTCCCCACCCATAATACCTTCCTGTCTCCATTATCGGGCTGTGGGGGTCACGCTGTGTAAAGGTCAGGGTTTTAGGGGTCACGCTGTCACTCAGGCGGGCGCCAAAAATAGGTGCTGTGTGATTTTAACCACGGAAGAGCTGGCAGCTACGCCTCCGACAGCCAGTGAGTTATGTGTCCACGTCATTGAGCTTCTTTACGCAGCGTCCACACACACACACACACACACACACACACACACACAGAGAGTCTGCTAATGTACATGGACTACATCAACTCTATAGATGTTGTTTGACCCCAAGTACCGAGTTCATTGTTCGCAACACAAAAGAAAACTAACAGTTCTCCAAACCGGCCCGCAGGAATCCAGCGAGGCTCGCTGTGAGGGGGGGGGGGGGGGGGAGGCGGCCGGGGCCGTTAAAACGCTGGTAAAAAACCCCCATTGAGGTTGGCTGTGACGGCACTTTGGCTCTGAAGAATACGCCGCTCCACTCCGGCAGGGATGCGAGCTGGCACAGGCGCTGTTCAACGCGGACCCGGCGCTGTGACACTGCAACGCAAATCAAAGGTGCCGCGTTAGGGGCCGCAGGATCCATCAATCACGGGCCCGCCACCACCGTCTGCAGGAGCTGAATGGGCCTGCATCGCGGGCTGCATTCCTAAACAGTGTCTCACCTGCGCTGCAAAACAGGACGCTCTTCTTCCCCTGTTAACACACCCACTTACGCCCGCGCTCCGAGATAGGTCCCTCTGCGAGTAGCTGTAACATGAGGATACTTCTGAGGGCCCCGTGTGAATGGGGACGAGGTGATGCGCCTCGTGAACTGACACGCACCGCGCTGTGCGGTAAGTGTGCGCGTCTCCGGTTACCCGCGAGCCAGAGAGGAGTTCAGCTTCCGGGTCGTGGCTGTGCATGCTAGAGGTTCCCGGCATCTGCTGTGTGCTTAAAATCCTTTAAGTAAAGAGAAAGAGAGGACGTGAAATGTCCTCCTGTGTCTTTAATAACGTGCTCAAATGTTCTCTTTCTTGTTGCAGCGATAGATGTTTTATTCATTCTCGGTTTTCTATTGTTAGGTATTTTGCATCTGTTCTTGCCCTCATGAAATAAAAGGGATCGAGGGATTGAGTCTCAATCCAGACCAATGCACGCAGATAGGAATATCGAAAGTCTGAAAGCACAAAAAACGGAAAAAAACGGATATGTCACAGTGTATAAATCACACCTGCGTGAAGCTGCCTTTCTCTTTCTCAAGGATGTGGCTTCTCCTTTCCTGCTGCTATAAAGATTCCTGCCTTTAAACCTGGAAAAGCCCTGTAATAAGAACCATCAAATCATGTGATTGATTGGCCAACGCGGCCGAGAGGAGACAATGCAACGGGCTGGATGGGCCGGTGCTTGCCAACGGCGAGGATGGTATGTGGGCGTGTGTGAAAAAAAAACAAAAAACAGCGAGAGCAAAGGAGGGACAGAGATTGGAGGAACGAGGGAATATCGTTTTCAGAGAAAGGCTGACGGATGGGAAGAGAGGGGGAAAAGTGCGAAGGAGAGACAACGGGAAGCCGAGTCGGGAGGAAGAGAAGGCCGGGCGGGGGGGAAACGACAGAGCCCACCAACCTGCAGCCGGCCGCAACCTCACACCCCACGTCTCACCGCTTTGTTAAAGTGTGAGTGGGGTTACACTGACTGATCGGATACCTGCGAGCATGATGAGCCCATAGGAGGAGGAGGAGGAGGAGGAGGAGGAGGAGGAGGGGGGGGGGAGTGGAAGAGTTGCGTATTCCTTTTGGCATACCTGTTGTCACATCTGAGTCTTTACAGCTCAGTTTAGTTTCCAAGCGGTTATAGACAAGTGGCTGCACATGTAACTGAGTGGGTGTTTGGATCCGGTTGGGTCGACTTGTCGTAAAGTTTGCACTTAGTTGTGTTTGAACAAGAATCACCTTTATAAAAAAATGTGCTGGTTCACCCCCCCCCCAAGAAACTGCAATATGCCGGTGTCATAATCCCCTCTAATCCGATTATAGTTTCATGTATAAACTCTGTTCCGCAGGCTATGAGGGATGAGGAGACACACACACACACACACACACACTCTCTGTCACTCCAAGAGCTCATCACACCTGGTGCTTCCAACTTACAGTTGTCACACTTGACTGAGCGGAAGTCGGATCCCTGATAAGGATCGTGGGACTCCGTCTGACGCAAGAAGCTCAGGAGGAGAACAGGCAGAGAGAGAAAGCTGTGGGCGAGCTGCGGTCTGTGAATGTGTGCATGGTATGTATGTATGTGTGTGTGTGTGTGTGTGTGTGTGTGTCCCAGGGTGGGTCGGGTGAGGAGGGGTAGAGGGTTTGCGCTTGGATGGGGCGGGTGACAGAATGATGATGGGGGCAGATCAGAGAAAGATGCTTAAAAGATTTTAAGGAAGGAAGGGTTGATTGATTAATGGTTTGAACCCCCCCCCCGGGGAAACTTCCTGTACTGTTCACACGTGTTGCCTCAGAACTTTAAAAAAGGATCCCGTCATTCTTCCTCAGAAAATAAATCACACATCACCAAGTGGATCTCAAACTTTAAGTGCTATTTCCATGTTGTTAAATCTACTTTTACTGATGTCAGTGGATTAAAATCTGCATGCATTTAGAACGTTCTCTTGATTTCCTGTCGAGAAACAATGGGAATAGTTTGCAATCTTTTCCAATCAGCTGAAACTATATTTCCATTCACACCCGTGGAACTCTTGTAGCAGCTTAAGCCCTGAGGATGCTCAAGCAGCAACGAGGTGCATTGTAAAAGTACAAATGGCAGGGAACAATAGGGGTTTTGTGAGCAGCGCAAAGGAAAGAAGAAAAAAAGTGGTCGATGTGCAAGTTAAGAAGGAATGCAAAGTGTGTTTCAAAAGACTTTCGACGGAGCTGGCAGAACATTCTCTGCGTTTGGCTGTGAAGCGCCGCGGCGAACGCCAGGCCTCGCTCCTCCGGCGCAGTGCCGCGAGCGAGCAGCCTGCGGCGCAACAGACACAAGGCCGAATGCACACACACACACACACACACACTGATCACCCAAGGGGCTGCTAACAGGTTGGGTGGTGAGATGATAGGAACTGGGAAATGTATTGGCTGTGTGAAATTGGTTTTTAATTAGTTGGTGAATGACAGATTGAGTAACAACAGTTGCAAAAGGCTGCCGTCCACCGAGTTCTTCCTGATTCATTGTGTCGGCGTCCCAATCAGCCCTCGTCTGTCGGATGCAATCATGTGATCACCAAAACAATCAGAAACGTTACGCGGCATCAGTTCTTCTAGGATTCTCCCGAAAGAAACCAAAACCCCCCCCCATAAAAAGACGTGACGGGTACCCATAGCAACAGTACTACTTGTGACTCACTGGTGAAAAGGGGGCCGGCTTTATCTGGAGGCCAAGTGACCGTTTATAAGAGCCAACACTGATATGGAAAATTACAAATCATGTCCTCCTTTGGCTTTGGCTCTTTGCACTGTTTCTTTTCAACACCGGAACACTTTGCTGTTGCGCAATGTTGTTAACGCACACTCCCACTCAGCTTTTAGTGTCACTGCTTGTATCACTACTGGTGCTGCTGCACTAGTGTCCACACTTCTGCTGCTACTGCATCATTTGCCTGCTATTATTGTTGCCTCTGCTTCGTCAGCAATTTGTGCTCAAGGACACAGTTGTTGTTACAGCATCACAGTGAGGATGAAGTTACAAATAAAGGGCGGGCGGAGACACGGATACATTTCAAAATAAAATAGAAAACCCTTTTAATGACCTCTGAGCAGAGGCGCAGAGTTGGGGTGAGGAGCCGGTGATGCATGTTAAACCGGCCACACAAGGGAGCCTCTGGACCACAGAATGTCCCGACGCAGCGGTTTTTTCACTTTTCCATGCATCGCAGAGGCTGACGAGGGCAAATACAAACACCAACACGCCGTGGCACTTAGGGCCCTGGAAATCTGCTGACATGGCGGAGCTCGGGGCCTGTGGCGCCGCAGAGGGGCTCAGGCTGTGACGGCGCTGGTGATGGCGCTCCTCGCCCGGCGGTGGCCAGGGGGGGGGGACACAACGCAGCTCACGGACGCAAGGAGGAGAGGGAAAAAAAGACAGCTTTGAATGGCACATATTCTTTTAAAATATTTGCCATATTTCTATTTTGACCCCTTTGAACCCTCCACTATTTAATTTCCTATTCAATTATTCATATCTCGTCTGCATATTTAACGGATTTGAAATACATAAAATATCCTCTCTCAGGGTTTGGCAGCATTTTATTGCTGACACACCTCTGAGCTCCTAGACAGGAAATCAGACATCAGCCTTTTTGCTCTTGATTTGTTTGGGCTAAGATGGGGGAAGTGGGTCATGCTGAAACACCCCCGGGGTCGGGGGGGGAGAGCGGGATGGACGGAGGGGTATGTGTGTCTGCGTGGGGGTGT
This sequence comes from Pungitius pungitius, assembly GCF_949316345.1. Taxonomy (NCBI): domain Eukaryota; kingdom Metazoa; phylum Chordata; class Actinopteri; order Perciformes; family Gasterosteidae; genus Pungitius; species Pungitius pungitius. Next base: position 9,978,146 of record NC_084919.1, read on the forward strand.
TGGGCGTGGAGCGATGAAGAAGGGGAGAGATGAGGAATCATGGAGACTCAGCAGGTGATGACATCTGCAAGAAGAGTGAACTCTTCAAACCCTCCAATTTTGCTCTGAAATCATCACAATTGTATATTTTCCGTCTAGCACGATACCAGATGTTTAACTCTTAATAACAACTCATTTGCTATATTGTGTAGATATAATAGAATGTTAAAATAAAAAATAAAATTCAAGCAGAATATCAAGTCTGGCATTTTCAAATAAAGTAAATGCTCACATTGGAAATCCTGACATGAGGTGTTTCCTGTTGTGATTAGTGGCCCCAATTGTTGCGTAACTTCTGTGGATTGCAACCTCTCGCATGCAGCTGTATGTTTGATGCAATCCAACGGCGTCTCTCGGGGCCGTTTCTGTGTGTTTTGGCCAGCGACGCCGTCTACTCTTGCGTTTATAGTGTCTTTTGTGTCTCGGCCCGTGTGAGACATGCCCCCCCCCCCCCCGAGCCAATGTGCCAAAAAGTGGTACGGCAAAGAAAACAGAAAAAAAAAAGTGAGCATGAGAGGGACAGACAGAGAGAGGAATGAAATAGTAATGAGAGGAGATGGGCCCGGCCCCCGCTGAGCATCGCCCCTCTGTGCCCTCTTCCTCACCCCCCCTGCTGTGATAATGTCCCCCCTCGTCTCGTCTCATCCTCCCCCACCCCCGAATCTCCGACCTATCGCAACCTCCGGCACCTTGAGCGAGTTTCTCCCTGGGTTAACTTCTCCCGTTTGTGTGTCCTCGACAGCGGGGGGGGGGACAGGCACCTGGCGAAGGGGGCGAGACGCGTGAGAGAAGGGGCGCTTACTTCCAGTCGGTTGTATAAAGCCGTCAGTGTCCCCGTTAAGCTCCGCCATTCCCTCCTCTGCCTGTCCTCCTCGCCCCGCTCGTCCCCGTCTACTTATCAGAGTGTTTATTCAGCCCGCCATTGTTTCCTCTCCCCTGGTTTTCAGAGAGGAGCGCGGGGATTCAGTGCATTCACCAGAGAGACAGCGGGAGCAACCCGAAAAATGAAAAGACACCTCGGGGGGGGGGGGGTTGGAGTGGGGGAGGGAGGTCACCCTCTGCTTCAAACACACCCGTCGGTGGGAGGGTGAGGCTCCTATGCCAGCGAGAGGTGGGTGGGTGAGAGGTGGCGCCGGGGATGGAAAGAGGGGGGGCCCCACCCCCCTCCTCCTGGACCGTGCCCCTGCTGATTGAGATGTGCCCCACGCAGGCAAACCCCGCTCCGGAGTGGCTCCGCAGCGCAAACACCCCCTTTAGCCTCCGGGGCGCGCCAGCCCGAGTCAAGAGCCCGCTGGGAAGCAGCGTGTGTGTGTGTGTGTGTGTGTGGGGGGGGGCCTAGGGGTGACTTTGACATGCCGCTGGACGGAGTCTAAAGGATCTTGCTGGTGGGGGGGGGCGGTTGGGACAGAGGGTGGGGATGGGGCAGCGCTCTGTGCCAGGGTTGCCCGGGTTACGGGCAGAAGGAAGAGGCACGATATTCTCTCAGTGTCTTGGAGGAAGGTTTGTGTGTGTGTGTGTGTGTGTGTGTGTGTGTGTGTGTGTGTGTGTGTGTGTGTGTGTGGGGATGCTCCGATCCCTGCTGCTCGGGTGTCTTCACCCGCTACCCTTTGATGAGCAACACACACACACACACGCACACACATAGTTTAATGGACAAACACACAGGCGCAGTATAAAGAGGGCGGACAAGTCTCCTACGCTGCTTTGGTGTCTTTGATCCCGCAGGAAGAGACACACACTCAGATTACACTGTAAATTAAAGTTCCTCGGTAATGTCTGGCAATTGGTCCCATTCAGCTGCTTTTATGATGGGCTACTCACATTAGTTTGAGAAAGGTAGAGGCAAGCCGACAGATTGATTGTATGTGCAGCGGAGTGCAGTGTGTGAATGATTATGTGGGTCTGGTTTTTATTAGGACATGAGGTGGTTACTGTCCTGTGAGCCACTGAGGTGTTCTGGTATCCATTTGGAGGAATCAGGACGGATGATTGAACTGTTTCCGAGGGATGGGGCTCACCCTGATAGCTGCTGCGCTCCCCTGATCAAACCGCCAGCAGAGACCTCGTGTCATGCTCGCTTTCATTTTATAATCTTCCTTTCCTTCTCCTTGGTCTTTTTTTTCCTCCATTTCTTCTCGTTCTTTTTTCCAGTTTTAGTTTTGTCCTTTTATTTCTGCTTGTTTCCCGTACATTAACTTTATTCCATCCTCCTCAATGCAATGAAATTGGCAACATTTGCAATTAGCGTTGTTAAGATACCTGCGAGTTTCCAGTGTTATAAGCAGCGAGTCGGAGAGATAAAGAGAAAGCGAGGAGATGACGAGAGGAGAAATGATCCGTAATTCCTCAGGATTTAAATGTACAGAGGAAGTGCTTTTCCCCCCCCCCTCTTGTCTTTAAAGGCAGCAAAGATGATTCAAGTGGAACTTTAAAAGAGTCGTTCAGGCTCCCAGGTGGAAATGTTATACCTGCACACATATCTAGAGTGACACAGGGAGGGAAGAGGGGGGATCAAAGCCGGTCTTGGGCTGGAGGAGGCCAGACGATCACCCTAAAACAGATAATTGGCCAGTGGGATTTATAATGGGGCTGTCAAAGGGCTCCCTTGTCACAGCACAATGGTATTTGTGTGTGTGTGTGTGTGCGTGTGTGTGTGTGTGTCCACTACCCCTATGTGGACAGACTGGCTTTTAACACTGGGACTAGAAGTCGGTTTTAGGGTCCCTATTGGTGCTTGGGGGAGGTTTAGACGTCCCTGGAGACAGGAAGAAGGGACGGCAGAGAGAGAGACTGATGCAATGGGAGAGTTCGGCTCGTCGTGCAATGCTTGGCATTATTGTGATGTGGGGTCGCTTCACCCCGAAAGGCCCGGATTGGGCCGCTCTGTCCTTCAGTGACGTGCAAAACATGTTTAAAAGGAGCTACATCTACAAACAAGAACCTGTCATGGACTTCTATGGCAGGTGTTGCACATGGCTCGCGTTGTTTTTAACATACTCACTGCGAGACGAACCGGAGGAAAACACCAAAACCAGTTAATCAAATCATGTTTTACGCCCCCCGAAAGCAACATTTTCAGCTGTTTTAGCGTTAGTGATGAAGAAATCAATGTATTTGAAATCAATTTGGTAGTCCGCAGGTTTAACGGCGATAGAGGGGTTACGGGGGAGAAGAGAGGAGGCGAGATTGACGTCCCTAATCCCTCTTTGGTGGCCTGGCTTCCCTTCAACACAACAGGTCCCATAATTACCCCCCCTCCTCTGGCAGCTCACACTCACAGCTCTAGCAGCGGGGAACTGGCTAATACTCTTCATCCTCACACACACACACACGCACGCACACACACACGCACACACACACACAAAGCCCATGTTGTTGGATCTGTCTCGAGCCGGTGACACGCAGCAAGAAGGACAGACAGAAGGGGACAGTGTGGTCGCCGTGACACTCAGTTCAGAAATCTTTAAGAAAATCACCCGGCTGGCAGAAGGTGTAGTCAAGTGGCCCCGGGCCCCCCCCCCCCACCCCCCCTTTTTGTCTCCCCCTCCTGTGCGTCTGTCTCTCGCTGGCTGCGTGTGCTGTGCGCGCCTAATTAACACAGCGGCACAGCCAAGAGAGCGCTTGGCGGGAAAAATAACAATAACGGTTACAGTGCGGGTACGACAGGGGACAGATCGCAGGAGAGCGGCACGGTGTGGTTACAGGATGCGTGTGTGTGGGTGAGTGTGTGTGTGTGTGTCAGCTTGCGATGGGAGTCGCAGGTGTATTCAGAAGGAAACATGCTCGGCAACAAGACTTGCAGAGGTTTGACACTTGTTGTTGCAACTAATGTGCTCGTTAAATACTTTAATACTTGTGTTGCAGTACAAACTTGTTGCTGCTTCAGTGTTCCTTGATTTGCAAGTTCACCTGTCAAGCATTGAGACAAATTCATACGACAGATAAATAGCAGCATGGTAGTTGTGGCCTCTTTAAGTCTGCAGAATGGTCTATTTTCTTGACAATGGTCCAAAGATTTATTTTATTTTTATGTCACTTTTTTTTTCTTTCACCTTTTGCACGTCAGTATCAGATTTTTGACATTGAAGACCAGGTTCAAAAAGTAGTTCCTCGATACATTTTTTAGTTTTCCTTAAAGGACGTTTGAGAAGCCAAGAGGCACGCTGTTATGTAAATACAGTTTGTTGATTTTTTTTATTTTTTTTTCATCCGACCGGACTAAATCAATTGTCTGGAAGCCACAGATGAGCTGCTGAGACGCAGTCTGTCAGTGGGAGGCTTAAAGGCGTCTTTTCAGACCGAGGCCTCCTCCTCAAATGCACTCAGTTTGCTGTTGTGCTTCTATTTATATGATGAATAACCGAGTGAAACACTAAGATAGAGCTGTGAAGTCAACCTTGATGCCGATGTCGTCATGGTGACAAACAAAACCCTATATTTTACATAAGATCTTTCTTTTATGATTTGCATATTCTCTTCGGACTGATTTGGGATGGTCTCATAGAAACACAAAGTGAGGCTGCATTAAATGTGTATATATACCTTATAATGTAACTCTAATTCACTAGTTACCTTTAAATGAGTTATTCATTGAATTAAGTCTAGACGCATGCGCGTCACACATCTATGTGAAATTACAATTGTGTGTGATTTTGTTAATTATCTCAAATTCAACCCTTCGCTGCCACTTCCAGTCTTGACTGACACCATTGTGCTGTCATGTAACAATCATGACCATTTCAACACAAAAGTGTGTTTTTTTAAATTAAATCTTTGTTAATAATGCGTTTTTTTTCATATTCTGAATAAAGACTGACTCTTGTAGCGAGATAAAGAGCACTTTGCACCACCTCCATGCCATAGTTTTCATGTTTAATGAACCCACCTTAAAGGGCTGCTCGGGACATTAATAATAGATTAGGGCTGTCTGGGTCCTGATAGCTGCTAAATAGCTTCTGAACATGATGTTACGACATCCTCCTGAATCAATAAGGAACTCTGCACTTCAGCCCTGGTGGATATTTCAGCCCTAGGTCTGTAGATCTCTCAGTGCTCAGAATTGATCCCCGGCATCTTATTCTTATAAGAATTACTGTGGAAACCTTGCCCACTGGATGCTCACTTTCCTCCGTGCAGACGCATCCTGCAGTATTGGACACAGACATATTGACGTTGGCGCTGTGTGTGGATCCTTCTCCCCACAGCATGCATTGCACTTCAACCCCTCCCACACGCTCACTGGGGTCCGCATCATACCGTTGGATGTGTTTGCTGCTCTTAGAATAGCTTATTTTTTATTCAACATCATGAGATTAGAATGTTTTCAATTGATATGCCAAAAATAATGTTATTTTAAGTCAGTTTAGCAACATGATTCAAACCTATGCGAACTCATTGCAATTACTAAATCAATTGATCGTTACATGAAGATCAGTATGTTTTAGTGACTTATTGTGCAATACACCGACATATCCTCAATTATTTCTACGCTGCTGCATATTATACAATATGTATACTTGACCTTGATCATTTCTGTCAAGCTTCATATTGTATACATTACATGTATGTGAACATAAGAATGTCACCAACATTTAACAGAGTTATAGATAGAATTTTATAGATAGTTTTGCTGTTGATGAGAGTGTTATGTAACATCTCATTTGCATATTCTTTTGCAGCGAGCAAAGCAAACCCAATAAATATGTCTCTCAGGCGAATGCTAGGTTTGAGGTTAAGGGTTAAAGTGAGTGTTTGACTTTGGGTGTGTGTGTGTGTGTGTTGGGGAGGGGGGGGGGAATCCCAATAGATGAACATACGCAAAAGTTATATATTAATTTGACAAATGCCCAAATTGACAAAAGCAGAAACCTGTATGAAGATGATGCTGCTCATCTTTTCCTTCCTCAAATGTATCCCAAACCAATGAAGCCCTCTCCCCCTCATATCCATCACTCTGTTACACTTCTGTACAAGATAACCATCCTTAGTTACGCAGTCAGTCGTCCCCACCCCCCCCCCCCCCCCCCCCCATCCCTCGTCCCACCCACCTCAACCAGCCATGACCCCCCCATGGGGGTCATACAATGACTGTCATGCATATGATTATTGGTGGGGGCCTTCCTTCCCCTCTGGGGGTCCGCTCATTGACCTCCTGACAAAGGATGAAAGTGTCCCGTCCAGGGGAGGGGGCTGGCCGGGCCCGACGATGGGGTGAAGAGCCCTGCGTCCTCCTCCGGGTCGGGATAAGACCCAGCAGGGCTTTCTTCACGCTAATAGGCACGACCCCTGAACCCCACACAAAGAGCATCACTTCAGGAGCCATGGGCACTCAGTGTGGGAGAGCAAGGAGGAACCAATAGGAGCAGGCTGGGGGCTCCGGGCTCCTTTGAGAGAGTCGGACCACTGACTTCACAGAGGAAAGAAACAAGAGGGAAGGAGGGAGAAAAGAACAGGAGAGAGAGAAAGGAGATAAGGGGAAGATTTTTGTTTTTATTTAGGTTCAAAGGGCTCCTCCTTTAGTGCAAGGGTCTCCTTTTCCTGCTTTTCTTCTCCTATTCTTTCTGTCTGTTAATGGATGAAGGTGGAGGGATTATTGTGTCTTTCAGATTCCTTCTTAATTACTTGGTGTGTGTGTGTTGTACGTTTCCATAGTGGTGGCTACTACAGTAATTTAAATTGTGTGCTTATTTCTGTTTTAACATGCAAATGCTTTCTTTTTATACATTCTGTTGCTTTTGAGGTTGATAAAAAAATATACTGTTTCTGCATTCTTTGAGAACTTGGCTCGTCATAAATTATACATACAATGTCACATATTTGCATTAAATATCCACATTCCTCACTCAGTTGTTATGCAGCATGATGAATGTGCAGACATGCACCCTGTTGATGCGTAGATAAATATTATCTTTGAAGTTTATTCTATTGATTATTTATTCTAATCTTTGAGTCTGAAAAATATTCTCAGAGCTGATAATTATGATTATTATTATTATGATTATAACCTTCAAGACTTAACATAATCAATTTCATTCATTCAAGGAAATTAACAAACAAATCCTTACATTTGACAAGCCGTAAGTTTCTGTTAATTGAAACATTTGTTGAATTGATTAAATGTTTCTTTAAATTCATGAAACGCAACACATACCCACTGCACAGCACTACTCAATGCAGCGTATTGAAATGCTACCAATGTTGGATCTTGTTCCTTTGACTAATCACACTTACAGGTCCGATATGCCTCTGGTCCGAAATGCTAGACCAAGCTTCCATTTTTTCCATTTATTTTAAGTTAAGGTCTTTTGGAGGTGGGGGGTCGGGATGGGGAATGCCGGCCCGGGGGGGCTGTTGCAGTTGGGAGAAGAGAATAGCTAGAGTGGGGTTCGATGTGGGAACCAGAGGCCCCTCCTGGCCTCCTTGTTGCAGCTCCATTGATCAGAGGGGAGGGGGGAGAGGAGGCGGGGTACTGTACCTGCAGGGAGCTGGTGTGTGTGGGAGAGAGAGAGCGAGGAGAGAGAGAGAGAGAGAGAGAGAGAGGGGTCCACTTTTGGTTCTGGTATAATCCATCCACAATGCCTCTCCTCTCTTCTCCCCTCCCACTGCACCTTCAGTCTGACGGGTCCCAAACGGAGCTCTCAGTCGTCAGACACACTTACACATCATGCAGTAAATATGGAAGGAGAAAGAGGAGGGAGGGGTGGGAGCAAAATGGCTTTCCTTCAGGCTCCATTGCGTCTGTTGACAGAGGCTCAGGGTCACCCTTTTTCAGACAAAAAGAAAATAAAGTTTCCTGACATGTTGTTTGCGAAAATGATTTGTCTCTTTGTTTGTTTGGGGGCCAATTACGGACAGAAAGAGGGTGTTGCACACCTGATTTCACACCGCCAATGAAGACACCAACACTTTCGCAGCACACACACAGACTCACATCTCTGCACACAACAGTGAGCACCTCTGCACGCTTCACCCAATGTGATTCACATTCTTATTGTGATGATGTGCCGATGTTTTATGCTTGCCGTAAAAGAACCAATTGACTGGGTAATGACAGTTCCTCGGGGAACGGTGTCCCCGGTGGCCTATCACATGTTGAGATAATCTCAATCATTCCTGTAATTAATGAGGCCGTAATGAGGGCTGTGAAATTCTGCCTCAGGTCATTAGCCACAGAAACACGCCGCTGCTAGCGCTAAATGCTACTTTACCCTCGGCCGTTGCATAACGTTTAGCTTGTCTTTGAATTACAAAGACGTGCTTTGGGAGAACAGGGAGAAATTAAGACATAGTTTTCAAAACACTGATTTTGGGGGTTTGGCAATTTGGTTCCAGTGTGAAAAAACTCAAGGCAAATGTATGCAAAATGGCTTGTTTTATTACAACAGTCTAGCTCCGAATACTGGAGAAATATACACTCACCGGCCACTTTATTAGGTACCCCATGCTAGTAACGGGTTGGACCCCCTTTTGCCTTCAGAACTGCCTCAATTCTTCGTGGCATAGATTCAACAAGGTGCTGGAAGCATTCCTCAGGGAGTTTGGTCCATATTGACATGATGGCATCACACAGTTGCCGCAGATTTGTCGGCTGCACATCCATGATGCGAATCTCCCGTTCCACCACATCCCAAAGATGCTCTATTGGATTGAGATCTGGTGATTGTGGAGCCCATTTGAGTACAGCGAACTCATTGTCATGTTCTAGAAACCAGTCTGAGATGATTCCAGCTTTATGACATGGCGCATTATCCTGCTGAAAGTAGCCATCAGAAGTTGGGTACATTGTGGTCATAAAGGGATGGACATGGTCAGCAACAATACTCAGGTAGGCTGTGGCGTTGCAACGATGCTCAATTGGTACCAAGGGGCCCAAAGAATGCCAAGAAAATATTCCCCACACCATGACACCACCACCACCAGCCTGAACCGTTGATACAAGGCAGGATGGATCCATGCTTTCATGTTGTAGACGCCAAATTCTGACCCTACCATCCGAATGTCGCAGCAGAAATCGAGACTCATCAGACCAGGCAACGTTTTTCCAATCTTCTATTGTCCAATTTCGATGAGCTTGTGCAAATTGTAGCCTCAGTTTCCTGTTCTTAGCTGAAAGGAGTGGCACCCGGTGTGGTCTTCTGCTGCTGTAGCCCATCTGCCTCAAAGTTCGACGTACTGTGCGTTCAGAGATGCTCTTATGCCCACCTTGGTTGTAACGGGTGGTTATTTGAGTCACTGTTGCCCTTCTATCAGCTCGAACCAGTCTGGCCATTCTCCTCTGACCTCTGGCATCAACAAGGCATTTCCGCCCACAGAACTGCCGCTCACTGGATGTTTTTTCTTTTTCGGACCATTCTCTGTAAACCCTAGAGATGGTTGTGCGTGAAAATCCCAGTAGATTAGCAGTTTCTGAAATACTCAGACCAGCCCTTCTGGCACCAACAATCATGCCACGTTTAAAGTCACTCAAATCACCTTTCTTCCCCATACTGATGCTCGGTTTGAACTGCAGGAGATTGTCTTGACAATGTCTACATGCCTAAATGCACTGAGTTGCCGCCATGTGATTGGCTGCTTAGAAATTAAGTGTTAACGAGCAGTTGGACAGGTGTACCTAATAAAGTGGCCGGTGAGTGTATGTCATGCCTTTCCTTTAGATACTGGACACCACCCCCACGGACACACAAACACACACATACACGCAGACCAACATGGCCTGGAAGAGTGTTATGTCAAGTACCTCCCATCCTGCTTTGTTGCTGTGTAGTGGAGTGAGTGAAGCGAATGGCAATTCTTCATTCTCACCCTTCGTCTCCCGCCCCAACTTTCATCCTTTTCTCCCTCCTTTCCTTCTCACTCCATCCTCCCTCCGTCCCTCCCCACCGTGGAGCTGCACTAATCCATATTGAGGAAGCACCCCCCCCCCCCCACCCCCGAAGTTTCCTCCCCTTTTCTTTCCCCTCCAGCCTCCTCATTTCTCTTTTTTTAACGTCTGTCAATTTTCAGCCTTGTTCACTCCCACCATTCAGCTCCTGCGCACTAATTTCCTGCATGTTTCAAATATTCCAACTGCCAACTCGGGGTTTCCCTTTTCTCTCGCACATGAGAATCGGGGAGCAACTTTGCAGCTTAGTGCTGAGATACCCCCCCCCCCCCCCACTCCGCCGCTCTCTCTCCCTTTCCTTCCCCGCATCGCTTTCCACTGTACCAATCAATCAATCTCCATTTATCACATTCCATCTCCTCTCTCCGGCATCCAATCGGGGACTACAAACAAAGCAGGCTCCCCATTATCAGCCCCCCCCCCCCCTGCCCCGCCCCCCCCTTCGGACCCACCCACCCGCCTACCCTTCAGCCTCCGACCAGGACTGGCTGGTTAATCTTCCCGAGGCGTTCAGTGTCTAACCGACCCCCCTGATGCCAGCAGACAAAGAGAGGGCTCCCTAATTCTCCCATTCTCTCCTTTAGCCTCACCCACCCTCACCCTTTTACCGTACCCCCCCACTTACATTCTCCATCCATAGGGCCCCATAACCAGCGGAAAGACTTTGAAGAGGGGGCAACACCCCCTCCCAGCCTGTGCCTTCCATCCTTCTGGTACCCCCACTCTTCCCCCCCCCCCCCAAAAAAAAGAGGAAAAAAAAGAAAACTGCACCGCCAAAGCTGTCAGGGTGGCCCTTCCTTCTCTCCCCCCTTTGTACCCCGCTTTACATACCCCAGAACCTTACCATCTACCCCCCCCACCCCCCCCACCCCACACCCACCCAATCCCGTTCATGAAAGACCGACCTGCTCAAGAATGTTGTTTTTAGCTCCTTCCTTTTCTCATTGAGCGGGTGATTGGTGATGTGCCCGGTTTTGTTGCCCGTATCAATGGTCCACTTGATGACAATTTGGCGGGCGAGACGGCCATTTTTAATCAGACGTTAATTTATTGCGCTGCACCCTCGCTGGCGTGACTTTGGTTAAAGGAATGAGTAGGGTGTTGTGTAGCTTTTTGTCCCTTGTTTTGTTGGGGAGTGTGGCTAACATTAATAGCGTGTAGCTATAGTCCTCCTTCACAGAGGCAGCCTTGCTCGGGCGAACAGTCCATTTTATTAAAGCCCGAAATACATCGGAGCGCAAACCCGTGAAGGAAACAAAAAACCTCGACCCTCCGGCTGCAAGAGATCGTACTCGCTGCACGCTGCACACCATTCATGTGCGGAAACATTTTTTAGGTCCAGTGAGCTAAACAGAAGGAAATGGCTCAAAATGTGGACTGCCCTTTTCTTTTGGTGTGGAAAGAGTGGGACAGAGGTTGAGGGCGTGTGAAGAAGATCTTCTCTGTTGGTCTTCAATCGAGTCTGGATGTTTGAAACAGGAACGTTGGCCCTTCAACGGTCGACGTAGATCAGATGTTTTGCATGTTATGAGGTACTTATCCATTGTCTGTGTGTTACCTGGGTTAGGGTTAGGGTCGATTGCAGTGGGGAAAACCCCAGTTTGGAGAAGCAGGCGGGAGTACCGGTGCTGGATGAAACTACTGCTGGGGACATTTACAGCAATTACCTATTTCAGACAACCAATAACAAAGGCGATCAGCTTAAGTGTCAGTCAATGTGTGACATGTGCTTCATAGAGCCCTTTAGTGACTAACATCACCACGGTCACAGCGTTTTTCACAAAGGAAACTTGGGTAACAGGTACTGTGGTGGATGGATGAGCGGGTGTCAGCTTAGCTGATCCATCAAAGATCAACGCTGGGCCCCTGTTACCTGGTCTCACCGTATTAAATCACCACGCTGGATTTAGACTGAACAGGCAGCCAGAAATCTGAGCTCCAACTGTGACCAATTTGCATGCGGCCTTATCCAACATGTGTAATACGTGGGTCTTTCTCTTTTTGGTACTGCAGGTTTTATTGTGGCGATCTTCTCATGTCCGCTCGCACACCACGTTCCAAAAGCCCATTACCAGTCAAAGTAGAAGGTGGGTGTCTGTGGGCGGGTACCTGAGTGAATGGCATATGCGCAGCTGGGGAAAGGATCCTACTTCAAACGGCAGTATGAATCGGAGAGGTATCACTAACACCACCCACTCAAAAGCAATAAAACAAGAGCAGGGAGGGGTTAGGTGCGTGACTTACAAGAAGGGAGGAAAAAGTGGTAAGAAAGACATTAACTGAAAAGTTGTTGAACATTAACAGAACACAGCTGAATAACCTTAATAATCTTTTTCCTGCTTTTATGAATCAATGTGGGCATTGTTCTGAAGCGACTCCGTCTCACAGCACGTCTGATTGCTCCGCTCAACCGCCACAGCCAGTAATGTAAAGTGCAGCTCAGGTATGTATGTGGGTATTACATGGATCGGGGTGCACGCCTCAAAGGGGGCCGGGGGCCCCAAGTCAAATAAGACAAAAACACGAGGGCAGGATATGAAGTCAAGACTTGAAAATACCTCAATTGTAAGAACACGAGCCTCGGGGCATCACTTGTTCACACACTGCAGCGTGTGAACCCCTTTCAGAAGCATGCCTGAAACATATGTCATTAGGTTAAGGCTATATAACTAAAACCTGACATTGAGAATCAGTCAGCTACCTCTAAATCCAACTTTCATTTTTAGTAAATGCCTGCAACTTACAGGAAGCAATAACACTCAAAATGCTTCAAACAGTCACTGTTTCACTGTACTCACTTTCTTTTGTTCTTGCCAAATCTTATCACAAAAAGGCTTTTATCAAGATTTAATGTAACTTTTACAGCGTATTATCTGCACAACACGGGGAAAATGAAAGAGAAACAGTGGTGAGGTTGTGAGAATGAGATAAAGACAGCAATAGATAGTGATAAAACATTGGTGAGAGAGAAAGGAAGGAAAAGAGACCGACTCCATTTAAGAACACTGTGATTTTTGTGATTTTTTAAGTGCGTGTGTGTGTCATCAAGTCAGTTAAAACATTTAGGAAGCTTTAACGGCGTATTTGATAATACCTATAAAAGTCATTCAGTGGTTCTTTGGACTTAAATTGAAAGGAAAACACACATTTTGCCCAGAAAATAGCTCGTTCAGTCTAACCAGGAATGGAAAGTTTAATTTACAAGGAAAATACTTTTCTTTTAAACTAGCATCGGATCAAGTGAAAACACAGAAAAGTGTTTGTTCTCAATAGTCTAAGTGTACACAAATATATACACACGCAATACACAGACACTCATGCAAGCAAAGAGTCAATTCCTCCCTTTTATTTTTTAAATGTGTGTGATGTAACAACATGTAATGCACATTGAACAAAAGCCCTCCAGACGCATGCAAATAAACACCCACCCAACTGATTGAAGTGTAGCAAGTAAAATAGTCACATGCTATACACAAATCATGTGATTCTGCATAGGGTGAACATATAATAGTATGTGGCTTTCATAGCATCCCCTCAAGCCTTTCCACGCTGTAATTACACACTTCTAAGCTGCTTTCTATTGCCTTTTATATCACAGAAATGAGTTAAAGGCTCATGTAGACCCTCCGTACATAATTGATTGTGTGCTTAAAAGCGCACGCATGACAAATATTATCAATCATATGAGAGCAGGAGGGTCTAAAGTTGAACAAACCTGAGATGTATTTATCTTAGTCCTTAGTTGAAGGACGTCCTCCTACATATGGATCACAGTAAAGTACTGTTTACAACAACAACAACAACACGCTAGTGTGGTTTATCAGTAGTTTGTCTACACAGGCTGGTGTGGATTTCCCCAAAGTGTTCAGTTTAAATATCAGAAGACCAAAACACTGTATGAGACTGTGGTCATGTGTGATAGATTCTTACCGTGGAAGGGAAAGGGCTGAATGTGTGTATCGGGCAGTCAGAGGAGCAGGCGACCAATTGAACTGAAGTCCATCCACCTTTGAGCGGCCAAAGTAGCCTGTGAAGTTTGACTGATCCTCAAAGCACCATCCTTTACTCTACTTTTAATCTGGGTTGTCAGATGACATTTTTGATATCCCTGAACCATGCAAATTAAGGCTTTCCTTCCTACATTAGGCTACAGGGGGGCTGTCTCTGTTAATAAAACACTTATTATAATTGATCCGTACCTTCATTCTCTGATTTCACCCATCGTCCTTTCATATTTCTCCTCCATTCGTTACAGCCTACATACCCCTGAGGCATATTGGATGCATATAAAACATGATTTTCGGCCTAATATAAACCTGTTATGTACATACAAACGGCTTTTAATGGCTGCCCACTTCAATTCTGTAGCGTCGGCTTTGAAAGGGGGGAATAATTTCAGGCTTTGAGGATGATAAAGAGTGATGGAGGGCGCTGTATGGAGAGGCGAGCATGCGTTTCCCATATCAATCAAGGCCTATGGCTGGCGAGGCTAGTTAGCGGCCCCGGGATTGTTTTGAGGCCCTTGGCTGGGGTTCCAGTGTATCCCCAAGGCCTGTCCCTTTTGGTTGGCCCAGTGGGGGGCGAGGTGGCGCCTCCGCAGCCCCGAATCCAGCCCACGTTCATGCGTCCGTTCGGATCCATCACTGCAGGGCGGAGTGGTGGGGCAAGGGCAGGCCTTTGTCCAGCGCCGCATTCTTTGGCCCATTGTGCGCGGAGCGCAACCATTTAGGGATTTTTAAAGGCTCGTTTGCACAATTCCTTTTGTCAGCGGCCCTCAGCACAGAAAAGCAGGAGAGCAGCGCAGAGGGGGTGGGGCCGGTGTTTTTTTTTTTTCTATGTTAAAAGGAGAAAAAAAAGGATGGAAAACAAAATAAGGAATAGAAAAAAGGGGGTGAAAAATGAGGGTTTGTGGTTGATGTTCTTTTTTAATTAGTTGGAGGGGTGATTTAGTGGATCCGGGGCCTCGGCACAATGCGCGCCCTCGTTTACCACTTCTCCACTAAACTCTGCTTTTCTCATGGCACCAAAGCACATGTCGTAATGGGAATACAGATACCAGCTCAGACAAATCACATGTTCTCATAGAGTAAAACAAAAGATGCTAAGCAAAACAAGATACCACAGACCCCCCCCCCCCCCCTCCACACCACCAGCTGCTCAAGAAAACAGCGTCTTATCAGAATATTTCCTGTGTGTACGACTAAGCTGTGAGGGTCCTTGGTCGGAGGGCTTTGTTTTGACTGTGATAAACGCAATGCGTATTGACGTGCGCGTTCTGTTGCGTAACCCAGACCGTCTGGCATCACCAGTTACATCATGACCTACAGGCGGGACGCTGGGATGTCTGACTGCTAATTCTGGATTGGTATTTCAGCCAGTAAAGTTAATCATTGATTTAATTATGTTTGCTGTGTTTGCGGCCACAGTGTCACACCACTCACACGGATGGAGCATCACTCTACTCCCATTTCTCCATGTCCTCATTTGGGTTTGGGCTTCTAGCGCACGACTCATTAATGTTGATGTAAAGGGAACGTGATTTTACTTTCGTTGTGACGTGCCTTTCAGACATGTATAAGACCTGAACGCAGGGCTTGAGTGAAGCATGAAGACATAAATCTTGTTTGGAGGATCAATATTAGCAATACAGTGTTACATGTATGAGATCATGTTTAGGTACGTTAACAGTCGCTCAGATGGGTCCAGAGAGGTCAAGCAATAACAGTAGCTAAAAATACTGAAAACTTAGCGTCCTCCTACATCCCACATCAGATGCTTTCAAGAATACAAATATCTGATAGTGGCGATGAAGTTGCATGTCTTTGGGAACTACTGAGCACCCGGATAAATGCAACTTGGATTTGACTGTTTGAGCCGTGTGAAAGTTTGTAAATGGCTGTTTTGACATAGTTTTGCTTTTGCTAGACATGGCCTCAATTGATTTTTCATTCACCCGGGATTCACTCCATTCACCGCGGAGGCCGGCGCCACAAAAGCTGTGATGAAGCGTTCTTCATGGTCAGGGTGAAAAACTATTTAACGGGTTGATCCCCGACCACGTGTGAGGCCAACTACTACTTGTCTACAGAGGTTAAGATAATGTGTGTTTAAGAAACAACATCAACACCTTCCCACGCATAAGCTGACGGAGCAATGACTTGATAAACCGACCTGATTCATTCATTCATTTGTCAGGCAGCTAATTGAATAACCAGCCGGCTCTATATTGCAGAATATAAAATATATAAATGTGAAAGAGGTTTTTGTGTTTCACGGTGTGAGTGTGTTTGTGTGTGTGTTGTTGTTTATTGTTGGCCTTACGATGCACATGAATAGCTTGCCACAGGGGGGTGGGGGTGGGGGGGGGGGGGGTTGTAACATGCTAATCTGATGCTCCTGAGGATAGTTAAAGTCTCTCCTAGTCCTTTAAAGCACATTGTTATCATCCTGATTTGGTTTAGCACTCGAGCAGAAACCAACGCATTCCATCCCATTGTGTTTCATTCCCTGGAAAAGCTGGAGAGAAACAAAAGGCCCCGTGCATCACAATCTGGCCCCTATTGTTGCTCATACAGTGACCTGCAGAGTCTGTTAGAAAGTTTTATTGACTGACTTAACACTTGCCTGTGTGGAATTCCAGGATTCAATTACTATTTACTTTTTATTGAAGAGGCTTTTTTAATATTGGATTTCTGGATTGTGATCCTCTTGAGGGAAATCTGGGGGACAATGAGTGAGGGTTGTGACTTCTTGCTGCAGGGGTCAGAGTTGAAATGACATGCGAGGGGGTTGATGAAGCAAGCGGGGAAAACAAAGGGTTGCTATGGGACAAACTAATGGCATTTGAGTTGAGACCAAGCCCCTGAGAAAAGCTTGAAAAGTAGTTTCAACCGAAACTTCCACCGTGCAAATCTGACAGGAGATTATTCAAGATGTTTGGAACTACATGTCCAGACAAATGTGAGTGGATTCTTTACCTAATCTATAAGGACATGCGTTTCGTTCTTTGATCTATTCTGTTTCCTCCGCCACTTGTGGAGCCTGTTAACTCATCTTGCCAAGTTTTGTAAATATGTTCAGAGCAACTAACTTGCACAGACGTGTTCCCCTGTGAGTCAAAGGGTGGTATGTAAAGAGCAGAGGAGCTCCAGCTCAAAGCTGATTCCAGCCCTGCGTTGACTGATTCAGTCTCTTGAGTGCGAGTGAATTCAGACGCACACAAAACCAGGGGTCAAGTGAGTTAGCATGCGAGGTACCGCCAGGAGATGCACCACACACATGCACGCATGCATGCATGGGAGAGTGGGTGCACAGTGGCACCACCTACAAAGGAGCGGATAACCTCCAGCTTCTTTGGGCGAACCACCTGACCCTGCCAGCAACTCGATATGCATCCTACTTCTCAGCTGTTCCTCGTTGTCCTCCCTTTCTCCCTGTTTTTTATTATTGTATGCCCCTTTCCAGCAGCAACCCACAGGAAGCCATTCACTTCCTAATTATCTACACATCAAACAGGGGTCGCCACGGAGACGCAGGCCATAAATCCAGCCCCCTTCCCCTCTGCTGTGGTGCGATAGCGCAGCAACAGCTGCCTCTAATTGGGGCTGTAGGTTCAAACTGCTAACATATGACTTCCCTCCCATTCGCTAAACGCACTCGTCTGCCGCTGCCAAGGCCGCAACACAACGCGGACCGGGTCACCAGCGCCGAGAGGGATGAGGTTTCAGATAAAGAGGGACAGAGAGCGAGCAGAGGGGAGAGAAATACACCCGTTGATTGCACGGGAAGCTCCGTGCGGTTTTTTTTTGGGGGGGGGGATATGCTCTGAAGTGGTCCAGCGTGGCCCCGCTTCCACCGCAGAGGCCCCCCGGGGTCAACAGGAGCTCACCCAGATCGACAAAGAGAAAGAGAGGGATGAAGAGAAGAAGAAAAAAAAAAAAAGAAGAGTGACAGGCTGTGATAACAAAGGCGGCTACAGTGCGGTTTCACGATGGCTCTCTGGGTGAAAACCGATGAGTTATCAACTCCGGCTGGGCCAGATGTTGTGTTAGAAAACCCTCTTTCACACTTGTGTAGCAGTTCAACCATTCTTTACTGCAACGTGAACCACCTTTATCTGTGTCTCAATATTTAGCTGAGGGTTAGTTACAGGTTTCTTTTGAAACGTGGACAGTCAGATAAATGATGCGATAAACCACGGATGGATAATGAGCCGTTTCCAACGCATGACCGAGGGAGAGGTGTCAGGAGAGGAGTCGATACTCCAAAGGGGCTGAAGAGGCTTTAGTACCTTCCACTGGCATGCAAATTGGACCCTCAGAAAGTGAATGAGCCTGCACCATTGTCTCTAATGGCCTCTTGTTTGAAAAGCCGCCTACAGTGTGAGGTTTTTTTTCTCCGTGGGCTCCAGGGTACGTGCACTTCCTATCTTCCCTCAGGTTTACTGCATCCAGCAGGAAACACAATTAGCCCAATCAAAGTGAAAGGAGGGGGTCGGGAGAGGGGGGGGGGGGGGGTGTCGGGAGGACTGCGTTTTATGAACATGGGTGGTGAAACGGCAGCATTGTGACGGCGGAGCATATTGAGAGCTGGGAGGCAGCTTTTTGATGTAGAGGACTCTTTGGCAGGCGTCTGACTCTTGTTAAAAATGGACCGGCGTACAGTTAAAGATATATGGCCTGGGACAGCCGCGTGCTTTGGATACATTAGCGGATTAGATTTTAAAGGGTTGTTTAAAGGATGGCCAGTAAATACTATTCAGCTCTGATGCTTGCAGTGAATGAGGCATTGTTTAAGAGCAGCATTTTTAAAAGCACTTTAATGGAAATCTGTTTAAAAAGGGATGTTAGAGAGATTAATTATTGGTCCACAAACTGCTGTGTCCTCATTGCAAAAATGTAATCAAGTAATAACACTATCACAATATTCATCACATTATTACACCAGTATTATTTTTCATCTCTTTATCTTCGTCTCTTATAAACAACCCTTTCCCTCTCTGTGTTAAGATGTTTTAACATGTCAAGCCATCACTGCCCCTCTTGGCGTTTGTCAAGGATTCATTTTTAGGCTAGACAGGTCGGTTACCCACAATGCCGTTTGGTGGTGGTGGGGCCGGAGCCCTATGGTGCTGTTCGGAGTTCCGTCTTTATGAACGAGCATTTGGTTTTATGATAACGTTGCTTCCTTTGTTGTGACAATGCAAACAGTTTGGGCCGCTTCCTACCAAAGGGCTTACGAGTCCAGTCTTTATTATTTAACAGATGTGAATACATTTAAAAATAGTCTTCAACTCTGACTAAACCAACATTTGCAACGCCTCAATTTAAGGAAGGCTGCCCAGGGTGGATGAATCATGAACCTGTTTTTAATGCAGGCCTACATAGCCGGGCCAGTTTAGTGGCCTCGTCAGGTGTGAGGATTAGAGTTGCTGCTACTGGAGGTATATAAAGGAAAGGGTGGATAGCTATTTAAAAAGTTATTGAATCAGGACATTCCTCGAACACTCTGGGAGAGTAGGGGGGGGGGGGGACCCTCTGTATCCATCCCTCTCATACCCCTGGATGGACTCAAAAGTGGGCTCACTAGATGTGCCTTAGTCAGCACATGCAGGGGGTGCGGACAAAAGATCCATTCTGCCAACAATAGGGGGCATTTAAACCGTCCCATAGCCTGGCCACTCCAAGGGTGGGGATGTTGGGGGTGGTAGGTGAACGGGGAGAGAGAGAGAGAGAGAGAGTGGAGATAGGAGAGCCTGGAATTTCAATGGGAAAAAAAAGAGTCAGTGCTGTTCAAAAGCTAAGCTTACCTATGGGCCAGGTCAAAGGTCAGGGACTAGACACACAGAGGAATCCCTGTACTAAAGCAAAGGTAACGGGGGCTGGGCTTAATCACAGTGAGAATTGAAATCATGGGCCTTGCCATTTGTTCCTGTGAGATCACTGCGTCTAGACAATTGGTGCAAAAATAACATTGGACCAAAAGTTGATCCCTGCTCTGCGCTCGAGGTGGTACAGTCACACGGGCCAGGTAGAACGCCATGTGGCATGTTTGGTGCAGCAGGCTTCATGCATACAAGCATCGGGAAAGATGGGCAACTGTGATAACTGCCAAAGCTGTAGTATCACATGCCGTACTTTATCGGGCTCTTTTAATACTGTGCTGCTACCGCTAGGCCTCAGATCTCAGACCCGATGGGGTCGATACAGACAACGTCCCCTTCTCACCTCACCGCAGAATCGCCGGTTTACGTTTGAACATGATATTGGGTGGACATCTGTTGACGAAGCGCTTGCCTGAGCATAAAGCGCACACACAAGCTCAAGGGGACAAGACACTTTCATCCACATCTAGCAGAGGACACCACCCCCCCCCCACCCCCCCCACCCCTCTCTCTTTCTCCCCCATCGGCGTCCTCACACAGCTCCCAGGTGCCCTCCCTTCCCTTTCTCTGCTCCGAATCAAAGGCTGATACTCTAAACGCGATGAAGGACATTGATCTTAATCTGTGAGGAGTAAGGGTAATTTTGATGGGAGTGTGTGTGTGTGAGGAGAACAGAGAGAAGGTCACGGGGGTCTGCGAGGAGGGGGGGGAAGATGATCCCCTGCGCTCCGGCAGGGGCACAAAGCGAGGGCGCGAGCTACAGGAGCGCTCTCCCTTACAAAGCACCCCGAGGATCGTTAAGTGATTGTGTTACAGAGAACAGGTGAACTGCGTCTCTTCCGCCTCGTCTTTTATACTTCCCTCTCCATTATGATTTACGGGGCCATTCTTCCCCGCTGCCGCCACGCCATAACTTGTGCTGTTCTTTTGAGGGCGGCCTGCTCGTTGCCATTGTGCCTGGCCGGCTTTGAAGTGAATTTAAGTCTTAAATGATGACGAGACAAGGAGAGTGGTTTTCTTTAACACCCACGGTGGAGGAGGCTCTTGTTTCTGACAGGTGTCTTTTATAGGAGGGAGTGTGCTGGACCGGTGGTTTGTTGGGGATCAGGTTCCGTCCTTCCCCATCACCTGCTAATCGAATAGCACCGGCTTGCCATCTGTGAAGATTTACTGAAACTGACCTCACTGTATTCTTTAGATTGCAGATTATCCGAAAAGATGTGAAAATGAGTCACGTAATTGAAGCCCATTGTTTGGACAAAAAAACCCGGCTTTATTGGGATTTGTTTTCATCGGCATCAGTCAGCTGGAGCTTTACAGAAAACGAATAGAGGGTTCCTCCAAATTATTGGAAGATATATTTTCAATTACCTCTGTTTGAAATTAGATCACACTTCTTTCTTCTTCCAAAAAGACAAGAACACACTTTTCTCTAAATTTAACATCTGCATAGAAATATCAGGGCTATTTCAGTGGAGATATGGAACAAAAACACAGGAACAATGTGACCCAATATAGTGGAAACAATTTGTTTGATGTGATCACCGTGTAGGAGCCATTTTTGAAGCAAAGTTAATTGGGTGACGCCTGCTGGTCGAAGTTGCACACCTGTGGCAATTAGTGGACAGGAAGACAAACGATCCTGGAAGTTGTCTTTTTTGCTTCGGTGTTGAGTGGTGGGAAGACGTGGACGCCAGCAGGCATATGGTTTTTCAATTGTTGTTGTTAGTTTTTGCTTGTTAATTTGTTGGTTTATTTATAAGTTTAGTGACAGTTTATTTTTGTTATTATACGTGAAAGAAACACTGGAATAAATGAACAAGCCTATTGAAACCCCTGAGGCGTCCGAAGTGACCTTATTGGAAGGCACTACATAAGTTGAAAAACCATATGCCTGCTGGCGTCCACGTCTTCCCACCACTCAACACCGATAGGAAGCGGAATTCACTGGGATCATAATGATACAAACGTCACTGATGTATTAAAGAGACAAACAGAAATAACTGAAATGTTAGTGAAACAGCAAACACTCTCTCTTTTGCCAGATAGAGAAATTCCCATATTTAACGGTGATGCTCTTCATTACAGGACGTTCATTAAAGCGTTCGAGCAATGTATTGAGAATAAAACAACTAATATGGATGACAGACTATACTACTTACAACAGTATACAAGAGACCAACCCAGAAACCTCATCAGTAGCTTTATGCATATGGATTCCTCCATTGCGTATAAAGAAGCTAAAAGGCAGCTAGAATACAATTTTGGAAACAGCTATAAAATAGCATCTGCTTACATTAGTAAAGTTGTGAACTGGCCAACCATCAGACCAGAGGATGGCAATGGGTTGCGATCATATGCTCTCTTTTTACAAAGCTGCCACAATACAATGCAAGATATTGATGGCCTAAAAGAGCTTGAAAGTTTCACCAACTTAAGACTCATCGTGTCTAAACTTCCATTTAGGCTACGAGATAGATGGCGAGCAAATGTGTGTAGCATGCAAGATAACCAGAACAGAGCAACGTTCAAGGACTTGGTAGGCTTCATTGAAAGACAGTCCAGAGCAATGCTTGATCCAATTTTCGGCGACATACACAACTCGACAGAGAGTAAAGTAACATCAAGACCTAAACCACAAAACCCATTCACCAAACTTGGTGGGAGGACCAGCTTTGCCAATACAGTTGCTCAAGCACCTGAACTAAAAAGGAACGAGTCACAATGTGGACCCAAACTGAATACAAGTAAGCGTGCACTTGAAAGGCTTTGCTTATTTTGTAAAAGAGATCACACATTTGAAAATTGTGAAAAGTTTAAGTCTAAACCAAACAGCGAGAAAATAGAATTCCTGAAATTAAACGGGATCTGTTTTGGATGTTTAACCATGGGGCACGTTAGCAAAACCTGCAAAAACAGAATGAAATGCGAAACATGTTCTCTGTCTCATCCAACCATCCTCCACATTCACACTGGCAGGGAAAAGGATGGAATTAGAAATGAAGGTGTGATAACTGGAAACAAACCACTGAGTAGTGCTATGGTTTCGTTAGAAGACGATGACCTAATGGGGGTCAGTCAATCAAAACAATGCACACTTGCAATCGTGCCAGTGAAAGTAAAGGTAGCAAATTCAGATAAAGTCATAAATACCCATGCATTTTTAGACCCTGGTAGCTCAGCTACATTTTGTACAGACTCATTGAAAAGAAAGTTAAACATCACTGGTAAAAACACCACAATTCTCTTGTGCACAATGGGGCAGGAGAAAAATGTCCACAGCAGTGTAGTCTCTGGTCTTGAAGTCAGCAGTATGGAAGGCCTACTGTATCACAAACTCCCAGAAGTCTATACTCAAACAAAATTACCAGTTTCAAAACAACACATACCAATACAAGAATCAATAGACAAATGGAAATACTTACATGAGGTGAAGGTTCCACAATTGGATGCTGACATTGAGTTGTTAATAGGCACAAATGCTGCAAAGCTTATGGAGCCTTGGAAAGTAATAAACAGTAGAGGTAATGGGCCATATGCTGTTAAAACTCCTTTAGGATGGGTCGTCAATGGGCTCATGCAAGAAACAACATGTCAAACGCAAGGAAGTCACTCATGTACTGTAGTTAATCGCATATCGGTAGCAGATTTGAATGACTTGTTGATTAAACAGTATCATCAAGATTTTCCTGAACTGGCAGCTGAGGAGAAATCAGAGATGTCAGTCGAAGACAAACAGTTCATGTCTATGATGGAAAGTTCAAAAGAACTAAGAAATGGTCATTATTACTTACCGTTACCCTTTAAAGAAAATGATGTAATGATGCCAAACAACTACCAACAGGCACAGCAACGTATCATGTCTCTGAAAAGAAAATTTGAAAAGAACGAACAATTTCACAGAGAATACACTGCATTTCTAAAAGGAATGCTTGAGAAGGGCCACGCAGAAGTCGTGCCATCTGATGAACTGGAAACACAAAGTGGAAAGGTGTGGTATATTCCACATCATGGAGTGCACCATCCGAAGAAGGGCTCCCTGAGAGTTGTATTCGATTGCTCCGCATCCTTCCAGGGGGTATCCTTGAATAGCAAATTGATGCAAGGTCCAAATCTCACCAGTAACTTGGTAGGCGTCTTGTTGCGCTTTCGCCAGGAGCCAATCGCTCTTATGGCAGACGTGGAAAGCATGTTCCACCAGGTGAGAATTATGGAGAAGCACGTGGACTTTTTGCGCTTTTTATGGTGGCCAAATGGTGATACAGGTCAACCACTCAAAGAACACAGAATGACAGTGCACTTATTCGGGGCAACGTCTTCACCAAGTTGTGCAAGTTTCGCCCTCAGACAAACTGCCGAAGATTTCAAAGATCTCTTTTTGCCCGAAACAGTGGAAACAATTAAGCAACATTTCTACGTAGATGATTGCTTGAAAGCTGTGGCTACTGAAGCCGATGCTGCGAAGTTGTGCAAAGAGCTTGAAAGAGCTTGCTCAATGGGAGGCTTTCATTTGCACAAATGGATAAGTAACAGCAGAACAGTCCTAACGTCCATCCCACAAGCAGCCAGATCAAAAGAAGTCAAAGACCTTAACTTGGAATCCAGTGATCTTCCTACAGAAAGGACTCTTGGTATACAATGGCACATAGAAAGTGACAAACTCACCTTCGCAGTGAGCCCGAAACAACAGCCATGTACTCGAAGGGGAATACTGTCCATCGTATCCTCAGTATACGACCCTCTCGGCTTCATCTCTCCATTCGTCCTTACTGCTAAGAACATTCTGCAGGATCTCTGCAAACTGAATTACGCCTGGGACAAAACTGTACCAAGCCACTACATACAGCTGTGGCATGAATGGATGGCAGGCCTAAGTTGCATTGGAGAGCTCCGTGTCAACAGATGTTTCAAGCCAAAAGGCTTTGATCCGATAACATCTGCACAACTACATCACTTTAGTGATGCGTCTGAAAGTGGTTACGGCTGTGTCACGTATCTCCGTCTCACAAATTCAGAGCATGAAGTGCACACCTCCTTTATAATGGGGAAATCACGCGTTGCGCCACTAAAACAAACTACAATGCCAAGAATGGAACTTTCTGCAGCAGCACTAGCAGTACAAATGGATAAACTGATCAAAGCAGAGTTACAACTTGCTCTTGAGAACTCCATGTTTTGGACGGATAGTACATCAACACTGAAGTACATTCAGAATGAGAACAAAAGATTTAAAACATTCGTGGCTAATAGAGTGAACACAATCAGGGAAATGAGCAAAGTAAAACAATGGAGATACATAAACACTAAACAAAATCCTGCAGATTGTGCATCCCGTGGTCTCAAAGCCAGTGCTCTTCTGAATTCAAAGGTGTGGCTGAATGGTCCAGAATTTCTCAAACGTCAGGAATCTGAATGGACAAATTCTGACATTGCCATACAAACACATGAAGATGATGCTGATGACGCGGAAGTGAAGAAAGATGTTCTCACCATGAACTTGATTGTAAAAGAAGAAAAAAATCCTACTCACACATTCATACATTATCACTCAAAGTGGAACAACCTAACCAGAGCAGTAGCATGGCTACTTAAGTTAAAAGACGTTCTCTTGCAATTAAGTCTGAAAAGAAAGGAAATACTTACCAACATGAGTATTAAGACCTTAGATGCAGAGAAACAACGTCTGATGGAAAGTAAAATGCAAACAGTCAAAAAACGCATGAATGTGCAGCAGATTACTTTAGAAGACGTCAAAAGGGCAGAAAAGGCAATCGTACACTTTACACAAATGGAGGCATTTCCAGGAGAAATCAAAACCTTGCAAAGGGAAAACGCTCATGTCAGTCATCAGAGCCACATTCGTAAACTGGATCCTATTCTGCAAGACGGATTACTTCGTACAGGAGGAAGATTAAGCCGAATGGCTATGCCCGAGGATCGAAAACATCCTACAATTCTTCCAAAACACCATCATGTGTCCAAGCTGGTGTTAAAACACGTTCACGAACAACTAGGCCACTGTGGAAGGAACCATATGTTGGCCAAACTGCGACAGCAGTACTGGATTCCAGCAGCAACTTCCCTTGCTAGAAGGATACGATCTGAGTGTGTGTTCTGTAGACGCCTACATTCAAATTTGGGAGAACAAAAAATGGCAGATTTGCCAAAAGAAAGAATAACACCAGATTTACCACCATTCACCTTTGTTGGAGCAGACTTCTTTGGTCCAATCATAGTGAAAAGAGGACGCAGTGAAGTGAAAAGATATGGTGTCATTTTTACGTGTTTCACAACTCGAGCAATACATTTGGAAATAGCCAATTCACTTGACACAGATTCATGTATCAACGCAATCCGCAGATTTATAAGCAGACGAGGGCAAGTACGCCAAATAAGATCTGACAATGGAACTAACCTGACTTCAGCTGATCGTGAACTAAAAAATGCCATAAAGGAATGGAACCAAAGCAACAAACTTCAAGTTGCTCTGCAACAAAATGGCATAGAATGGATTTGTAATCCACCTGCCGCTTCACACTTTGGAGGAGTATGGGAGAGGTTAATAAAACAGGTCAAACTAATACTTCTATCACTAACAAAGGATCAAATAGTAGACGACGAATCCCTTCACACTTTCATCTGTGAGGTAGAAGCCATAATGAATAGTCGCCCACTTACCTCAAACTCAGATAGTCCAAATGACCTCGAACCTTTAACACCCAACCACCTCTTACTTCTCAAAGGACAACCCACATTACCCCCTGGCTTATTTCAGAAAGCAGATGTGTATAGTAGACGCAGATGGAAGCAAGTACAGTACTTAGCTGATATGTTTTGGAAAAGATGGGTTAGAGAGTATATTCCAAACCTACAAGAAAGACAAAAATGGTTTAAAGAGAAAAGAAACTATGCAAATGGCGACATCGTGTTAATTGCAGATCCTACTGCCCCTAGGGGATCTTGGATGTTGGGGAGAGTTATTGACACAAAGAAAGATTCAAAGGGGATCGTTCGTAGCTTGACTTTAAAAACAAAGACTAGCGTTATAGACAGACCGATAACAAAGGTTTGCTTATTGTTGGAAAATCACATGTGGGTATGAATGTCCAATGTATGTGTAATGTTTACTCCACCTTGTAGGAATTGACATGTATACTGATCTTTACACACGCACAATGGACTATGGACAATTCAAGCAAGGAATCTCTTGCAACCTGCACAAATGCTACATAAATATACCAATGCACACTAACATGGACCTTTGAACGCACAACGCCTTTGTGGCATAATGGACTATTTGCGTTATACACTGAAGAAGGACTCTGAAAAAAGAGCATTGATTGCATTACTATTTCATTGATGGACTTTAATTTGAATTGAAAAGAATATGGTCACAAATGAACTGGAAAAAAAAAAAACTTGACGTGTTTCAAATGAAACCAACGTATTCATGTTTGTATGAGTGACCAATCGTGATCATTGATGATTCGACAGATTTATATCTTTACTGTGTACTGTATATTGTGAAATGGCTCCATATTTTGTTTTGTTTCTTTGTTATTGTACCTATTTAGCCGGTAGCAATAAGAGGGCCGGTGTGTAGGAGCCATTTTTGAAGCAAAGTTAATTGGGTGACGCCTGCTGGTCGAAGTTGCACACCTGTGGCAATTAGTGGACAGGAAGACAAACGATCCTGGAAGTTGTCTTTTTTGCTTCGGTGTTGAGTGGTGGGAAGACGTGGACGCCAGCAGGCATATGGTTTTTCAATTGTTGTTGTTAGTTTTTGCTTGTTAATTTGTTGGTTTATTTATAAGTTTAGTGACAGTTTATTTTTGTTATTATACGTGAAAGAAACACTGGAATAAATGAACAAGCCTATTGAAACCCCTGAGGCGTCCGAAGTGACCTTATTGGAAGGCACTACACACCGTATTAACAAATCAAAGTTAAAAAATCGTCACTGTGGTACCCTCAAAATAATCTTTTGTCATAAATAATTCCTTGTTTTACGGCCACGGATTACAAGAGACAGCGGACGCTTAGAGTGCATTGCAGCTCCTGTTTTCCTGCTACAAAGTCTTCCGACCTTGTCAATTAGTTCAAGGACAAGGTGTAAAAAAAAGCCCACTTTCACTTATGTACGGCCAACGCAGTGAGTAATATCAGGGTGATCAGACAGGATACAGCGCTGACGGACTCCACTCGTGTGGAAACTAATAACACCAGCTCTTATCTCTTCATTAACTCCTAAACAGTCATGTTTGGTGTGTGTAGGTGTGCGCGTGTGGATTTACTGTGTGCAAACATGACAGTACGCACCCAAATGAATGCACAACTCAGCGTAAAGGCATTTAGTCTTTGTGTATCCGAGTGCCAGTGTGTGTGAGAGTGTGTATCCCAGCTTTGCATCACCGATTCGTGTCCCAACCCTGGAGCCAGATAGCGACAACGGGCCATCCAGGGCGGGGCCGGGGGGGTGGGGGGTGGCGACGGGGTCGGGGGGGATAGAGGTGACAGGACTGTATTACGAGGATTGTGTGTTTGTGTGTGTGTGTGTGTTCGGAGGCAAGGCAGAACAAATACACCCCTCCTCTCCTCCATCCGCCCGCCTCAAGCTAGCGGTATGATAGAGAGGGGGGGGGGGGGGACTGAACACACAGCTGTCCTCAGCTATTATCAGTGATGGATGAAGCCAGAGTGGAGCATCAATGGCATGCCCGGCGCTCACTCACTCGAACGTGTCGTCTGTGGGTGTGTGTGTCTTATTTAACGGTGTGTGTGTGTGTGTGTGTGTGTGTGTGTGTGTGAGACGGAGGGAGGAAGGTCCGAGAGAGAGAATGTGCCAGGAGCATCTCAATAATTGCTAATCGCTAATCACTCTTGACTGTTTTAAACAGAAGAATGAGGGCAACAGAAGAGGAAATATGTGTATTAATACGCTTCCTGTCGTCAGATCGGCTTTTGAGCGGCTATTATTTCTATCAGTGCAGCTGCTCCAACTGCCGAGCCGCCCTGGCTTCCTGCGCCGGGCCGTACCTGCACCGTGCTGCGATGGTACAGCATGTGTCCTTCTGCGAAGGGTAGTTTTCTTTAGCTCTCAGGCTCAGGGCTTAAAACAAGGAGCTTTTCCTGGAAACATAAATGAATATCAGTATGAGGAGTGTATCTGCTCGAATGTTTCTTATTCACGCTGCCGTGCCAGTGAAGTGGCCGTTCGTTCACCATGGAACTCTGAGGCTTTAGCGCTGCCATTTTTATTTTTTGCAAAGGTCTGCGGATGCGTTTTGCTGTGCCGGGGCTTTAAACACCTGCTCCTACGTGTCAATAAGCAGGTCATTTTCCTTGCAGTGCAACTTAAAAAATCCTGACCTACCTTTTCTTTTTTCTTTTAATCAATGCTCTTTAAGGTCATACTAGAGGACACTGGAAAGTGCTTGCAAGGCCTTGGAGATGGATACACAAAACAAGGCCGGGTTTGATGTAAAATTCCAGATGAAAGTGTTCCAGATAGTTCAGATGATGAACTGGACACTGGTGGATTGTGTCTGAAGTGGATCTGTGTGTGTGTCTGTGTGTGTATGTGGGGTTTAACTTAAATTCAATGATGTTCTACGCTCCCAGTCCACCAATTAAAATAATCAATGCCACGCCTGAGTTACGGCAGCATCGTGGTCTGTGGCCTGTGAATACCATTACCTTACCCAAGCCATTGTCCCTCAGAATCTAATTCTTCCTAATTTAACCTTGTGTGTAATCCTGAGAGCATGCTGACGGATGTCCAAAACTCCAACTCAATCCGCAGCCAAGGTTTCCCTGATGAGATTAGTGCGCACCGACTCGTTTTTGCACAATGCTGTCGTCTGACTCAACAGCTGTCAAACACAAGAGATGGACATAAGCCACCAATTAAATATGCTAATGTGTTTCATCCTCTAAGATCTGCAAATTATTCATGTGATGAGTCTGGATTCGCTTGAGCCTTTCGTCCTAATTTGTCCAATTTACGTCAGTAATTAAAAGCTTAATTTCGCCGGGGTCGACTTGTCAGCACACATCCTTCAAGGGCAGGAACCACTGCAGGGAGATGGAGAGGAGACGTGGTGTGAGCTGGTCGCAGCCCATCCAGTACGAGGCGGTGATTTGCATCTGTGTTGGGAGTGCAGAAAGACTGGTGGTATTCAAATAGAGACTGGTGCTTCTGTCTGGAGCTCGCCGATCCATCAGACAGAAGTGACAGCCAGGCAGACACGTCTGTAATGGCCCGGGTCAGAGACCAGAAAGCCCTCACAGGACACACTCACACTGCCATCGTATGTAGTCGACTTACCTAACGGCCGTATTGACATACACGAGCACCCTTTGAAAAGAGACAGAACCATCTTTTATTTCCACGAGAAATTGGCTATGACAAGTCAATGGCAGTTTCTTTGTCTTCCACGCACCATCTATTGTTTGACATCCTTTTCATGGGTCTTCACGGATGTACCACCTACTGACCCCCCCCCCCGTCTCCGCCTCTCCCGGTGGTGTGCACATGAGTGCCGGGTCCAACTGATGGACCTGACGGGGGAATACTGAAAGACGAATTGTCCCCCCATCCCCCCCCCACCCCCCCCTCTCCACGCGACTCATTAACCCGATTTCCACTGAGCGCTGTCCCACATGTGTCAGCGAGGCTCCTGCTGAGGATCCTGCCGCCCCGCCCGGACACGTCCTCCGCCCCGTCGCCCTCCAGCTCGCCATCAAACCGACAGATAACTGTCGAGGAGCGAGGTCGCCCCGGAGAGTTGGTGACCTTTATACGTGCCCTCTCCAGGCGCTGTGCCTCAGAGAGGGTTTTTTTTTAACAGGCTCGGGGGCCGTTGCCTCGATTTTAAAATAGGCGGTTTAAAAAGCTATTTCATGAAATGTTACGAACCAGAAATTTGTGATCTAATTATTTCAACATTAATTACAATTTTAAATGCATTGATTTGATCAAAGCAGTATCAACAGGCTCTCAGGGATGCGGAGAGGGAGGAAAAGTGGTAAAGGTCTTAATTGTGGCGTGTAGGTCCAATCCTAAACCTTCATATGCTGTCACAGGTGTGTATTTTACACAATCAAACTGATCAGAACTATTTTAAGGGGAAGCTCCAGAAGAGAACAGCAGCACATGTCATTGTGTGTGTGTGTGTGTGTGTGTGTGTTTTTTCAGTTGGGGTGTGGAGGAAGGCTCTTGCTGAACATGCAGAAATGCGCCTCGACCTTCCCCAACTGCATTATACATCCTGCTCTCGCCCCGATCCAGGCTCTGTGCAACCCCCCCCCCCCCTGGGGCATGCAACGAGGGATTTGCAGTGCACACTGTCATCAGAGGCCTCAGAAGTCACTGAATGAATGCACTGACCGGGCTGCTGTATAGTTGAACAACATATTATTTATGTATTAAAACATATCTATTATTCTTTTTTTGAAATAGTACTCCCCTGGCCTTAAAACTTTGACGTAATGAGATATGAAAACAACATCCATCACATCTTAAGTGATTTTTAAATGTTTCCCTCCCTTGCAAAGGACGTTTCATGTCATCTTTTTCCATGTGGTTCTGTTAAAACCATAATTTCTTAGCATTGAATAATATCACCTCCATCATTTTTGTGTATAATATCATACAAATCAGAGCATGAAAAATCCACAAGCCTCCCACCAGTCGCTGCCTCCCCCCTCAACAGACATAAAGGGTCAAGGGTCAGACACATCCAAGCTCTCCAATGATCAAACGCTGCACTGATTCAGCCCCCAGTGGACCCGAAATGAACAAATCAAATCCAATCACATCAACCATTGCATCACCGTGGAGCATAGAAATTGTCAGGATCTCAGACATACACATAAGCGCATATTTTCTACTCCTTTTTTTGTTGTTGTTTTAACTCGTAAGGCGAACTTTTGGTGGTGGGGGAGTTTTGAAAAAAGCAGCACCAGCCAAACGCGACCCCATTCAAACACAAACTCATTGATCGGAAGCATGAACCGCCGAGGAGTCTGGGAGGCCCGCGTGGCGGGCCCGAGGTCACACCGGCACCCCACAATTAGCCCACAATCAATCTGTCTCTCATTGAGTTTTTTTTTTGTTTTTTTTGTTGCCGTAGCACAGGCCTACCTCTCGGCCTTGTGCCGAAGGTCCAGGCGCAGGATGGTTTAGTTTAGTCTAATTTAGTTTATGTGCAGGCGGTGTTTATTGGACCAGAAAACCATTTGTTATCTGTTTCCTCCGGAGGGGCAGCCATGAATCAATCTCGATACAGATGTACAAACACAGAAGCGCCCCGGTGATTACTCCAAATAAACACGAGCACACACACATACACAAGCACTTACGCATAAACACACACAAACAAACGGAGGCGGTGGTGGATGTGCACTTGCATACGCACAAGCTGACACAAAAACCACAACTGTGCACAAACAGAGAGACACAGTCTTGCTTTAGGAGAAGGCATCATTTGGACATCAAGGCTACGTATGTGTTTCTGTGATGTATGGCTCCTACAATAATAAGTCATGCTGTAATTGCGGATCCCAATATTTAGGCCAGCTCTTTTGTAATGATTACAATAAAGGCTTTATCTTATAGCCCACCCATATGCAGCGATAAATCAATATGACAACGTACGGCAGTGATGAAAGGCGCACAGGGGTACCCACGTGAGTTAGTCGCAAAAGGCTGGAATCAACATGTGGTCAGAAGGTTACAGGTTCAGTCTGGGTGAGTTTGTTTTCCTCCCCCGTCAAAATAAAGCAGGTTACGTGTGCAGATTGATTTGGGTTTTATTTGCTCATGTTTTTAGATATCCCTCTCTGGGCCTTCTGCGTCAACTCTGATAACGAAAGTGAATTTTCTTTGTGGAGAATTGAAAAACAAGATTATTTCTGGGCTACCTCCAAGAACGTGACGTCAATAGCTTTTCCTTTTTCAATAGAAAGTGTGGTTCCATTGAACATGGTGCACTGGTTCCTGCGCCCAATGCCGTAGGGGATTTAAAGTCCTGACCAAGGAAATCATCATCCCTGGTTTGAGTCCGGTTGGAACCTTCATCCCTTCCTCCAATCTCTGTTCACCTCTCTTCTAAAAACGCCATCAAAAAAAAAATCCTCAAACTTGATACTGAACTGGCTTTTCACGTGCCTCCTTTGGCTTTTTATCTCAATGTTTTTGAAGAATCCCCTTTTGTGCACTTCGTTTCCCATGTTCTCCGATTCCTCTGTAAAGCCCTTTTGTAAACTGTTTTTTACAAAAAGTGACTCACTGACAGCTGTGCTTCTTTTAAAACGTAAGGTGTGTGCAACATGTTGATTGAGGTGGCCGTTGATACTCAAACATTAAACCCTAATGCACCGTCATACAGGGCGGCGGCGGCGGCTCGGCGGCGAGTCGGGGCTGGTTCGGGGCCTGCACGCCGCCTCGGCTCTGCCACGTCGCGGTGCGTAGGAGCACGCTAAAGGGTAGCTGAAGGAAGTGAAAGTTTATATAATGCCAACGGAAAAGTGAACTTTATTATCTGAATTTGTTTTCAATAAATAACGCTTCACAGAGGCCCATTCCCATTGTTACCACAGTGTTTTATTATACCCCCCCCCCCCATCTTAATCACTGCCTTTCTAAAAAAATATGTTATCTCTGCTTTTTTGTCTTCTCTCTCCTTCCTTTTTTTTTCTTTCTTTTTCGAGGTGCTGTGTTGTGCAGCCAAGGCCGTTTCTTCCTCAGAAGATGCTCTTAAAAAGGCTATTCATGGATTCTTCAATGAAACCCTATTACGTTTGTGTGCAAGCGCGCGCGTGTGTGTGTGTGTGTGTGTGTGTGTGTGAGAGAGAGAAACCGGGAAAGAGAGTCAAAGAAAGAGAAATAAAGAGAGGGAAAGGTATTCCGGGGGCCGGGCTACAGTACCATCTGTATGCAAATCTCCCTCAGACTTTGGTAAACTTTGATCAAACACTCTGGCCTCCTTTTCTCTCCCTTTCACCCTCCCTCCCTCCCTCTCCTGCCTCCCTGTCCACTATGTGCTCTGCAATTACTGTAGCTCCACAGCTCTTTGTCAGGGATGCATATCACTCAGCTTGGGCAATGGGTTCCCCTGAGGAACTGCCTCTTGTCGTTCACCACACACACACGCGCACACACACATACATACACACACACATATGTTTTCTGCCCCAATACCCTCTGATACCCTCCTTATACAGGCTCGTATACCTACCAAAACCCCAACACTCACCATTTCTAAGCACCTGCGAACACGCTGGACCCACAAACAGATGGTGACACACACACACACACACACAAAACCCCTGACAGATAGCAGGGCTCTTGGCAAATGGAGCCCCGTGTGGCGCAGGGTGACGGGCATGCCTTTGTGCAGAGGTTGGGCACATTGCAGGCACACATACATGCATACACATACACACACACACACACACACAGCAACCATTGTTTTGTCCATATGGCAAGGTTAACACGTTGAATACAGATTGGGTGTTCAACAGGACAATAGAAGTGTTTTGACAAGGCTTGTCAATTGATGCGAGCGGTAATCAAGATCTCAAAACAGATGACAAGGCGCACACGCAAAACACAAACACAAACACACCACATTATCTCTTGTGTCGCTTTAACGTACATCCGCCAGCCGGGGGTAAGCCCATTAGAGTTGTGTTTGTGTGTGTCTGGGAGGGCAGCTCCAGCCAGGCAGGCAGTGGGCAGAGGGATAATAGGTATTAATCAGGGAAAAGCCACGGCCATATGTCTGTTTGTGGGAGATGGCCGCTCCCTGAGCGCTAGCTCCTCTGTGCCCAACTAGCCTAATTTCCAACAGTAGGTGGATTAAATGGCGTTGAAGTGTGTGAGCATGGGTGTGTGTGTGTGTGTGTGTGTTGTGGGGCGCTTATACCCAGGCAAACTGTTGTGTTTTTATATCCATTTTTTCTCTTCCCGCATGTTATTGTCTGTGAACTTGTTTTCATCCCACAACCAAGCAGGATAAGCCATTAGGCAGATGGTGAGGGGAAGTCCCGCAAGAGGACACGCACACGCAAAGACACGAGATCCTGCCCCACACGCGCGCGCACAAGCGCACACGCACGCTAAGTGCGCACAAAGGCACCAAATCCACCAGACTCCTGTTACGTAATCCGCCGGTTCTGCTCCCCCAGCGAGAGGCTCGGCCTCAACTCCAGAACAAAGTCATCCTAAGTGAACATACCGCTGGATCATTCGGTCTGAAGGGGGTTCAATGCGTGAAAGAGCGTGGCGGTAAAAAAAATAAAATAGAAATAAGCCAATTTGGAGGGATTTGCTCCATTCCTACTGCGAGCTGTCTCTAAGTGACTTAACGAGAGCAGAGCAATATGTGTTTTTATGTCTCGTTAACTCCCTTCTCCGCAGGTCTCTTTCTCCTCCTCTCTGTGGACACGCCGCCGCGCTGAAAGGCTCCTCAGAGCGGCGGCAACAGATTTCTCTTTCAGCCATCTCCAGAGAACGCCCGCACAGACTCCTGAGTGGCACATATTTGGGCTTAGGCCCGGCACTGGAGGCACAGAGGGAAGGAGGGAAGAGGAGGAGGAGGTGAGGGATGGAGGAGGAGGAGGAGGAGGAGGAGAAGGAGGGCTAAAGCCATGTGGCTGATGTTGGTAAACAGTATCCAGCCTTGTCCTGGCATCGTGGCAGGCAGGGCACAACGTCGGGAGATATCATGAGCCCCGGGGGCCACACACAGACCGGGACAAAAGGTAGACACACATACAGACATTTGCATTCATACGCACACGCACACACGCATGCAGGCAGAAAGACACAGACTACTAACAGACAAATAAAAGACTCACTCTCTGTGTCTGCCACTCAGCAGCTGCTCCAGTTTCCATGGCAACGGCCTGAACAATGTAGTAGGAAGGGCTCTGCCGGGGAGAGAGGGAACGAGAGAGGAGAGCGTGTGTGTGTGTGTGTGTGTGTGTGTGTGTGTGTGTGCTCTGGTGCACTTGAAGTGTGTGTGCGTAGGTGTGTGCGTGGGTGGGTGTGAGAGGCTACAGAAGGGGGAGGAAGCCGCAGGGTGCTGAGACAGAAGACACTCTATTTCTTTGTCAGGGTGGATCTTTTGAGAATAGCAAAACAAATACGGAAATGTAGGCAAATGAAAAATAAATAAACAGGGAAAAAGGCAGATATGAAAGGGCGAAGGGATAGAAAGAGATCCACAAAGGCAAAGGCGAGGATTTTATGATGTCTATTTATTTTTCAAAATGAGGTATTTCAAAAGTGCTATGAGTCGCAGCACTAAATGTACATTTTAAAAGTCATAAAAACAAACATCTTATATCCGTTTACCCAGTTCTATGCACCCGATAGTTACAAATATAAACAAAAGAGGGATAAAGAAAAAGGCCAGGTACATGATCGAACACATTTGCTGTACAAAAGAATTATTTGAGATAAAAGAGAAAAAAAAGACAAGAGATAAAGTGATGTCTACCAAGAACTCATTTTCATACGAAAATATATGTATAAAATTTAGTATGTATCAGGTTCACACTAAAAGCATAAAGGTGTGTAGAATTAGTAATATGATACAATACAAAGAAAAAGAGAAGATAAAAAAAAAACAATATATGTTATATTACAAGTTTCATGACTTTCAAAACTTTCATGACTTACAGTACTTTTAAAGGTATATAAACTTCCAGTCTGGTTATTGGCAGCTTCCTGACACGTATAAAAAAACGAGGACAAAAATGTATTAAAAAACAAGGCAGATCTGAGTTTATTTTGTCTGTACACTATTGTTCTATACAAAAGTGTCGGCTAGCAAAGGTGCACAGTTTTACATCCACTGACTTGGAGCACCAGTGTGAGAGAGGAGTGAGAGAAGAAAGAGAACCTGTAGTGGCTTTGCTTATTGTGACCCAAAACGCCTCAGTCGTTACATAGTCTCTTCAGTTTTTGCAGTGGTGAAGGCAAAGTAAGTGTGCACTGCGTCTTGTACGTGAACTCTCCAAGCAAAGTGCCCTCGTATACCCATCCCTGTGGGAATCCCCTGATTCCAGGCTGGTGTCACAGTGAGTACAAAAACAAAAACAAAAGATACAAATGATGTATAAAAAATAAAAAAAAACGGAGGGAGCAAAACAAGGTGTGTCCTCTCTCCTCCCTCATTCTTTCCTCTTTTTTTTATCTCCCCTCAATGTGACTGGATTGAAAAAGTAAACCTTAAACATTCTTAACGTCAACAAATGTGCAAAAAAAGTGGCGGCAGTGAAAGTCCGAGCATCCCCACCCCCCCCTCCCCCCCTGGCCACCTGCTCCTCCTTTCCCCCACAGGTGTGTGTGTGTGTGTGTGTGTGTTGATGTACAGAACAGATAAGCAGGCCTATGTGTTTGCGCCTGAGTGTGTATGCATCGAGTTGACGTGGGGTGTGAGGGCGGGCCGGAGAGGGCAAAGGGTGCCGGGGGGTCGTGTGTGTGTGTGTGAGGGGGGGGGGGGGGGTTCATCCACGGTATATGTGAGTGTTCCTGGGTTGTAGTGGTTGTCTGTTAGCGAGTCCTAGCCTGCTCCAGCCGGCGCATCAGCTGGTGCCTGCGGGCCTGAAGCCTGTCCTTCTCCTGCTGGAGCCTCGCCGCCTCCGTCTCCAGCGAGCTCACGTACTCGGTGGCTTTCTTCAGGATCAGCACCTTGGCCGCCTTCTCGTTGTGCGCCAGCTCCGGCACGTGGTCGCGCAGCGTCAGGAAGCTGGAGCGCAGGTCGTTGCGGCGCTGGCGCTCCAGGATGTTGTGGTTGCGCCGGCGCTCGCTGTCCTCCGAGTCGGAGCTGCCGCGCGGGCTGCTGTCCCCGCTGGCGCTGCGCTTGCTGCGCGGCCCCGACGCGCCGGCGGCGAACGAGCTGCAGGACGTGGAGGAGGACGAGGAGCACGACGACATGGTCCTGGCCGGCGGGCGGGGGGCGTCCGACGTCCTCTGCTTCTTGGGCGGCGGGGCGGGGTCGTCGTCCGAAGTGTACGGCGAGGGGGCGGCGTAGTTGTGCTGCTGCTGGTGCACCGTGCTCCTCTTCAGGATCAGCTCCTGGGGGGCTCTGCTGACGAACCGGCTCGCCGCGCCGGGCCCCCTCGCGTCTTGGCTCTTGGGGTGCACGGAAACGGTGACCGTCCCCGCCGCCATGGGCGACGCCTTGTTGACCGTGGAGCGCCTCTTCTCTACCGTCACCACGTCAATCTCCTCCTCGTCCTCCTCCTCGTCCTCGTCGTCCTCATCGTCCTCGTCGTCCTCGTCGTCCTCGTCTTCATCGTCATCTTCCTCTTCTGGGAAAGAGAAAAGAGAATGTGAGTGACTTAATCCCTGTGACACACCAAGCATTCCCACTATGTCATCTTTGTGTACCAGCTGGTGACAGGTATGTACGAGAGTGTGTGCGCGCGGGAGCGAGAGCGTTGCTCAACGCCGTTTGCGGAACCCTCTTAACGCTTAGTGTCAGTAACTCCTCAACTAATCTACTCGGCAGGCGTTGACACGTTTGAGTCTCAGTGCTGAGCAGACAGGCTGGATCTCTGCCCCCCCCCCCTCCCGCCTTCGAAAAGTCCCTTAATCTTCTCCAGGGAGAGACGAGACAGCTTTAGTCTGATGCCGTCAGTCTATCAGCGAGCAGCCCGCCGTCGCTCTGGCGGTTTTGGAAGGCGTTAAGAACTTCACTTTAGCTTTGACCTCTGATGAAGTCAAATACAAAATTAAAAAAAGAATCTTTTTTTTTTTCCCAGCCGAGCGCTTCGTCTTAAAACTGCGCTTCGTCTTATCGCGGGACTGGCGCCTTTGAAGATGAGAGGAAGCGGCCAATCGCGAGGCAGAGTGTGAGGCCCAGTTAAAATGCCTTTGCGATAATGGCTCTCATTATCAGCTCAGGGGCATCTGAAGAGTGTGGCATTTTACAGCTTACAGTAACCCACTTCAGACAGCGCTGCACCAGGGTACTGTCTCAAAACACTCACTGAACACACACAAACTCAATCTGGCTCTGTCATCAAAACACAACCCGCCACAGCTGTGTTGATGAGGGGGCGTGGCTGCCACATGTGAAGCTGTTTGGTGTCCCATTCTGGGATGGGAACGGCTCATCTGTTGGAGCTGGAGAGCGCACAAGGAGGAGGAGGAGCAGGAGTACAACACGTCTAGCTGGGAGGTGGAAATGGCAGTAGGGCCGTCGATTGTCCCATCGCAGGAACAGGAATACTGTCCTGACTGCAGGGAGACGCTTACATTGTTTGCCCGGTAAAGTCTGCCTCTTTGATGAGAAAAAAAAGAAAATAAGTCCCCCGAAGTCTACCCCCCCCCCCCCCCCCCCCCTTGCAACACAAAGAAGGACGCGTCTTTAACGCCCGCGAGTGGCGGACGGAAGCGCACTGGAGCGGCGCCGCGCGCGGGGCGGCAGGCGATCGGATCACCACCCTTTAAGCCCGCGAGCTGGAGCGGCGCCAGGGAGACAGCTGTCGGGATGGAGGGCCCGTTCAAAGCTGTCACCCCCCCCCCCCCCCCACCCCCCCCACAAACACCCTAAAACAAGAAGCCAGGGCCCTCCTCCTCCGTCCGCTTTTCTTCGCAGTTGAGGAGGTGTTTGGCAGGGATGGCGGAGTCACCCCTCCGTGCCAAGCCCGAGGCCCCTTTGTGCTGCTGTTTCACAGCGAAAACACGCTGATAAGGACTCGTGAGTGTTTGTTTAGGAAACTTGTAGGCGGTAATAGATGGGGAGATGAAGTCTCAGGGCCATTAAATACACACGGCACTCATTTCCCAATGAAAACGCACGGTACCGTCGACGTCGGGTACCCACGCGAATGGGAGTGTGCCAATCACAGCTCCATCCTTTTAGTTATCAGCTGAACCCAAGGCAGCGGTTTGTAGGGACGCTCCAAAAGAAGGGCCAATTTCTCCCCCGCTGTTGGCAAAGTGTCCCTTAATCCACGCGTGATGAAAGTCATCACGCTACTGAACACAAAGCGGGTCCCACCGCAGTCACTGACTGTGGCGTCTTTTTGTTTTGAGTTCAGGAAGGCACACAATTCCCCATTTTACCGCCATCTGCCGGATGGAGAGCCGCGGATTACGTAAACCTGGCTCACTGTGTCACTGGTCCACCGTGAGTGTGTGTGTGTTATTGTGTGCGTGTGTGTGTGTGCGTGTTATTGTGTGCGTGCGTGTTCGTGGAATGTAACGAGATAATCCGATTTTGGGCAAATCAATATTAACAACAAAATAATAATAATAATAAAAACAGCAATAACAATGCCGGTGTTATTGTGTAGTAAAGCAATACTGTTGCAGAGGTTTTTTTGGCGTCATTTTAATATAAAAAGGTGAAATAAAAGCCTTTATAGTGTCTTTATTCTTACCGGAGTCACTGGGAGCGCTTCCGT
This sequence comes from Pungitius pungitius, assembly GCF_949316345.1. NCBI lineage: Eukaryota > Metazoa > Chordata > Actinopteri > Perciformes > Gasterosteidae > Pungitius > Pungitius pungitius. The sequence continues at coordinate 10,018,378 of NC_084919.1, forward strand.
GGTTCGTGGGCGTGTTAACGGTCCCGACTGAGTCTCGGCTGCCGTTCTTCTTGTTGACCGGGAAAGGGAAGACCACGGTGGGGTCCACGCACTCCGTCACCGGACTGCGGCTCGCGACCTCCGGCGCCTTGGCGCACGCGCTCCTGCCGCCCGCGGCGCCGGCGGCGGCGGTGGAAATAGCCTTGCCGAGTTTCTCCGTGACCACCCGCTCCAGCTTTTCCCTGGCGGAGAAGCCGCTCCACATACAGTCCTGGATTATGATATTGCTGGGGTTAGTATCCAAAGGGGACCCGAACAGGTCCCCGTCGTCGGACGCCCCCCATATGTCGTCCTCGGGCAGGAGCAGCAGCTCCGAAGCCCAGTCCAGTGGGTCCCCGAGGCCGAAGCCCAGGGGGTCTGCTTCCGCGGAGGCGGTCGCCGCATCCCCCGGTAGCGCGGCCCGGCTCGGGGAGAGGGGCGGAGTGGGTAACAACTCGAATTTCTTCCAGATGTCCTCCCCCGGTGGCGCAGAGTCGGGACCACAGAGGTAGAAGTCGTCCTCGTCCGGGTAGAAACACGGTTGTAGGGAGTCAAACTCCAAATCGGAGTTTTTACTTATGATCGCTGGCATTCTATCCCACAATCGAAAAACCTGCAAAGGAACAAAAGATAATTTAGTCTCCAAAAAAAGAGAGAAGAAAAAAAAAAGGAACGAGCGTCTCTCCGCGTGCACTCTCTCCTCTTTCACACCTGAATGTACTGCTCTCCAGGAAAGAGCACGAATCAAAGCCCACACACAGACACACAGTCTGCTCCTCACTTACCCCTCCGTGGGGTTTAAAACCCACATAAAACGTACGTAAATGTGACCTGTGACGCACGGAGGGTGCACAACGACGCATTTGCTCACTGCTGACTAAACATGCCAGAAAATGTCATTGAGACCAACAAAAAAAAGTGTGTTTACAAAAAAAAAAAAAAAAAAAACACATGAGATGACAACAATCACATCTAATATACATTTCCGTTTAAAGTGTGAAAAAAAAATTAATAACCGCAGGAATTAAAAGATGCTCACCTTGTCCTGACTTGGGGTAATAATGTGCGAGCCAAATATTTATCGTAACTCGCAATCAGTAATGCAGACACCAGAATTGGAGCAGTCATCTACTCGGGGAGCACAGACAGTCCTCTGACACACATTGTGGCTGGTTCACTGTGTTATACACTCCATCTGCGGGACGAAGAAGGGACTCCGCCCCCTCTCGGGGCCGGGGGGGGCGGGGCGGGGCGGGAGCGGGCTGTTGGGCTTCTGGTGCGGCGCGGTAGGCACGGTGGGCTGCCAGCTTCTCTTCAAGGTGAACCGAGAAGACGAGGAGAGCAGGAATGGAAGCAAGAAGGAAAGAGGTCGAGGAGGAGGAGGACGGTTGGAGTGGAAGAAAGACAATGTTTGTTTACAGCCTCAGGCCAACTGTCTCCCCCCCCCCCACACACACACACCTTTCCACTGGGATGTCCGACCCAGGAATCAGCCCGTGAAACAGTGCTGGTAGTGGTTTGATGTCTTGCTCAGATTGCTCAAGGGCACAACAGCAGGCCCGGTGCTATACTGACCCGAGGGGGCATCAACTGTCCAAGTGAAGGACAGTGCTTATGAACCAACCGCCTATTAATAAAGGATCCCTCTCACACACACACACCTATAAAGTCTTTATGTTTAGTAGTTTCAATTTAATTGATTCTTTCGTTTTAAGGGATTAAAAAACAACAAACATCTGACCTTGATTTGTCCAAACGTGGCCATTTCAAACGGAGGACTACTTCTATTTGTGAAACATGTAACCTGTTATGAACACGCACACTGGAGAATATAATATATATTTTTAAATGGTGAGCAAAGATGTAGCCCGCTGCCCACTGCCCTTCTCTCGCTCTCCCGTGGACCTCAGCATATCATTTTCTCTTTTGTCTGGGGGTAATCCAGCATCCCCGGATGAAAGGATCACTGCGCCCTCTCACGGCCACGCGGGGAACGACAGCAGATCCTCGCACCTTCACCCAAAACACAGTGAGCCGGCGAGACAAAGACAACGACGGCACAGGCTCGACCATCTCCTCACGAAATGAAGAAAAAAACACAATAATAAACAAAGGAGGAAATGACAAGAGGCTGACAGACAAATCACACGTCAGGCAAACGGCTTGTGGGATGGGGGAGGATTCATCCGGGTCCGGGATAAGAGGTCCTGAGAAGATGTACATGTTACGTAAGCGTAAGCGGTGGTTGTAGCCTGGAGTCATTCCCATTCCCTTTTTCTAATGACAGATTAGGTTGGAACGGCGCATCTGTAATTATGCGCACAAGGAATAAGGCGCACACGCAGTCTTTAGTATTGACTCATTCAGGAAAAACGTTTTCGGAGCAGATTCCAGAGAAACGTCAGCTGTGAGCTGCAGGAATGACAAGCAGACGATAGATGATAGCAAAACCGTTTGGAGGGTAAAAATAGATTTAAAAAATGCAAAGTAATTTCACATTATTTTGTATTTACAATATTTACTGTATACACAAATAAATATCAAGAGACTATATATACCCATATGTTCACATTTCTATTTGATACCCTCAACTTGTTATTCATTCATGTAGAAATATGTGTTGGTTGCTGACTTCAAACAACCTCAGGCAGCGAAAAGTGAGAATCTGCAGCTGTCTGGTCTACAAAGCAGGAATTGCGGGGAGTTTCCTGGGACTGGCGATAGCTCCCAGGAACTTGAGAAACGGTTTGGGATTCAAAAAACTCCCCACGGGCCCCTGCGTCCACCCGCTCTCTTTGGCTTCTTCTCATAACTGCGTCTCAGCTCTGACCCTCCAAACGGCAGCAGAGGCAGCGTCCTCTTCTTTTTAATAAAATGGCAAAGAGAGGGGGGAGTGAGAACAGCAATGGGGAAAGTTAGTCTGCGTCCAGTCAGTGCAGATGTGCGAGGAGACAGGAAGCTGGTTTCCTGTGGACCAGCAGAGCAAAGAAGAAGGTAGAAGAAGAAGAAAACACCTTAGTCAGAGGTGCACCAGCGCCTTTGCCTGTTGTTTGTAGGACCCAGACCCCCCCCCCCCCCTCCCCCCCACTCACATCTGCACCGGGACATGGATGGTTAAGCAATGAGGCCAGTTTTGATAAAAGATGCATAGGTCACCCTTGTGGATAGTGCAGACAAGCATATTGTGGGTAAAAACAGCTGCAGTGACATCAGGGCCGCTCAGGTTAGAAAGCACGCTCCGCATATCAATATTTAAAGCCGCGTGTAGCAGGTCCCATTTGGGTGTCTACGCTTTGTTTTCATCACAAACATACAGAGATACAGCCGTGGACACCGCTCAACCTGATGGTTGTGTTGCTCTTTACGGGGACGCAGACCAAAGTAATAGACGTGGTACAAAGGACGGGCTCAAAGCGTTCTGCAGGCCAGTTTAGTCCAACAGCCTGCCGCCATTGAGCTGTCGGTGAAGCAGTTTAACGAGGCAACTTTCAGCAGCTTGATATAGTCTCCATTTAGGAGGCTGCACAAGACGACACAGGCCACTAACAGTTCCCCATGGAGGCTCCTCACTCGGCCTGCGGAAGGCTTTGTGACTCCTCTCCTTCAGTCGGGTTAGCTTCCACAGCGGCATCTTCTCCTCTAACAAAACCGACCCCTCGAAAAGAGGCCACGTTTATCCACGTTTATCCACGTCATCGCATCTCAGCTCCGCCCCAAACCCTTCCCGCTCCAACACGTCATCGCTTCACCTTCACCTTTACCTCACCCCGAACTTAACCAGGCGTTAACGTTCTCCCCGAAGCAACTCAGCAGCAAACTCGATCAAACCTCGGGTCCAACTTTTGCATCCCGGATGTTTTATTTTTACTTTTTTTTAGGACTCACACTTCCCTTTTGTTTGTTTCAATAACACAGAGGTGAGAGGCATTTGTTTTGTCACTACGAAAGGCAGTTGTTTACTGGATAACTACCTCGTTGTTGTACATGACCCTGGGATGATGATGATTCAGCTAAAAAAAAGGCTCTATGTTGGTGGGATGACTCCACCAGGATTTTGCAATTGACTTTGGAGAGAAAAGCACGAGCAAGTTGCAACAAATCCCTGAGGAATTTGAATCAGATCTTACAGTAATAGAAATTCCCTTGTGAACCACCCTTTAAAAACTTTTTTTCATCCCTTATAGAGTTATTTTTAATATGTACCAATATGACACATAGACAGAGAGAAAACACTTTTTTTCTTTCTATTTTGGGGGATACTTTCCCATCAAGTGTATTTTGGGAAGAATAAACTTGTAGAGGAAGTGTATTGGCTTTTTGGATATTACATTTTGAGGCAGCCAGAAGTGTTCTTATTTAAACTGTCTGTGTAGCTCCAAACCATACCTGTCCAATTACACTGGCACTTCAGATGATTCATGGAGTTTATGAACGGGGCTTTTCCCACTTGAATAATGGATCTGTATGTTTTAGCCAGGATTCCTTGAGTAGTTCGATCCACCCGGGTTAATCCTTCTGGTGTCCGATAGCAAATGTTGAATATCGATATACACAGACATGTTTCATGAGTGAGAATGTTAAGAACTTTTAGATAATTCATTTCTAAAAGTGTGAGCTCCGCTGCTGTGCTTTCGTTGTGGCGTTAGGACACATTAACTGGGAGAAATGCAATAACCTACCAGTAGACAATATGAGAAGTGCGTTAAAGATTTTCACGCTGATGGTTTCCAGGCATTCTCTCTGTCTGATAAGACAGGAAACGAAATGCACGTTTCCATGTCGTTTTGCAAAAGTGAAAGTGCAGATTAGAGATACACAACCGTTATTTTAAGAGAGAACAAACGTTCTGACAATCAGTGTCATATTTCCTTCATATTTCATATTTACTTATAGCATCACGGTCATTTCTGTGTATTTATTCATTGGATAGATCAGCAGCAGCCTCCATCAGTTCCCATTGGAGCGTAAAATGGGAGGTAATTTTGCCTCCCTGTTGTTGCATGGCTCACATTACCAGTTATAGATCCGGTCACGGCCGTGAATCGATGAATTTGGCCCTGAAGGTGAACATCATTAGGAGGCCTGACGATCAAACGGGGATCGATATCAGTGATGGATTAACAGATCGGGGGCATCAGCAACGCGATCCAGTCGGTTGGATGGGACCGTCTCAGGAATGAGAGAGAGAGGGAGAGAGAGGGAGAGAGAGAGGGAGAGAGAGAGGGAGAGAGAGAGGGAGAGAGGGGGAGAGAGAGGGAGAGAGAGGGAGAGAGGGTCCTTTAGCCAGTCACTCACACACTGTGTCACAGTGAAATGTGCGCCCGCAGACGCCCACTCTGCCACACACACTCTGCCCATTTTCAGAAACCTCTCCCAACGGCCCCCGAGACAATCGTTGCGCCTCGACTGTTTAAAGAGTCACGCGTAAATTTGGTTTTGCTGTGACAGTTTTACAGGCCCATTGTTGCTCTGTGTAAAAAAGAAAGAAAAAGAGGAGGCTTCGGTGAGTTTGTAGGGTCGTCAATCAGGGGAAGGAAGCCTTATTTAACTGATTGATGTGGGGGGGGGGGTCAGTCACACGGACAGGAGATGCACCGCTTGTTAAATTAACCCATATAAGTGTTGCTATTTGGGGGGCGTTCTGCTCTCACATTGAAATATTTGCTTCCAACAAAAAAGCTCAACAATTGTGTGGGTACATATTAAAGAATTGGACTTTTACCCCACCTCGCGCATCTGTTTATTTGCAGACAGGCTTGCTGTGAACATGTTAACGGATGTCGTGTTGAATGGACCGTGCAGGTGACCTCACCTGACTGGTTGTGCAGCTGTTGGTTAGCTTTGATAGAAAGACAGATAGCAATACAACGCCAGCGCGAACACCGGCTGGAGATGGAGAGCCGATGTGGGTTTGGGGGGGATAAAAGTAGCCTGATGCCGCCTGTCTTTGTTTATTGGGATTAACACTGATAGAGGCACAGAGAGCCGAGAAACGTTTGTGTTTCCCCCAAACAGACGACTCACTAGAAACCACTTTAAGTGCACAATCACAATTGAGTTTGCTGTTCACTAACTTTAATCAACACATGTTCACACACACACACACACACACACACACACAGCCCACAGAAAAGAACAGAAAGGAGTCCTTGGCCCTGGGTGAACCCTGCAAGGCCCTCCTGGAGGTCAATGAGCTCTTTTTTTATTTTTTACCATTCTCCTCCTCCTTTCTCTACCCGTCTTTATCTCTCTGCATTTGTTTTGATCATTTGGGGTCATTAGCCAGATTACATGTTTGTCTGCTCACAAAGACAGATGGTTAATATGTTTCAACGCATCCATTCGTCAGCTCTCTTGTCTCTGGGTGCACTGTGTGTGTGAAAGGGGAGCTCCGCGTCTCAACTGGCATTTCAAGACTTACAAGCATTTCAACACCTCTGGCAAGAGAGGCCTTCGGTTTGTGTGTGTGTGTGTGTGTGTGTGTGTGTGTTGATGTGTGTGCATGCATGTGTGTGTCCAAATACATTCCTCCTCTAGGGTTGGGTTCCCGGGCCTCCTGGTCGATATATCACCCAAAGACATCATCAATGCGGAGCTCGCAGGAGAAAGAAACTGGAACGTTTCACTTCCTGCGAACATGCTCCGTCCTGTCCGTCCTCTCCAGTCAGATTAGAATGAGTTACGGGAATCAGGAACCGGTCAAAGGGAGAAGAAAAGCGCAAACGGGAGAAGTAAACGCAATCCAACAGTGGGAATAATTTGCCTTGGAGGTGAGAAGAAGGAAACCAGGGCCGTAAATTTGGGTTTGAATGTTTGTGTTGACAGGAAGCGGTGTTGTTGGCACCGTTTGAATGGTATCATGTGTAACACTGGCCTAAACAGGAAGTCAGTGGTCAAGAAAAATGCCTGTCCCAACAGCTTTTAGCTATCAGTATCCAAAGGATCCATTTGTCCCCCCGATGAGTGATTTTTTCCTCCTGGTACTCAGAGCTCCAGGTTTTGCTCATCATTTTGGTCCTCAAGATGTGTCATGTCTGTTGACACTACATACGCGGCCTTTGCATGATATGTGTGTGTTAGTGTATGTTCCCATCGAGATGTGTGCTTAGTTGTTATTGTAGTAGTACTACTATTATTAAGAGTTGTATAGCTAGATAGTGGTAAAGATAGGAGAAGGAGCGTATAGATGAGATTATATTCACCTTGTCGTTGTACACAAATCTATATAAACCATCCACAATACAAGTACTTGCACTTATACAAGCAAAGGTATGTTGAAACATACGTTCAGTAAATCCACAAAAGGAATTGCTCACAATTAAATGCTTTGTATGTTCGATTAAAGCCGATTGGCATAGTTGAAAAATTGTTAAATTCCAACAATGGTGATTAGTAGACAAACAGATTTAAAATGTTCAAAAGATTACATCTCATTTGATCAAAACAACTCGAATCGAACACTCAGCAAGAGATAATACATATTTGTAGGATAACAAAAATATCCAGTATGAACGCAAACAAAAAAAAAGAAAGCTGACAGAGCACAAGATAAAACCATTCTACAGTGATCCAAAGAAGATGAAGTGTTTTCATGTGTGGAACAAAGTGAGACATCTCAGACACAACAAACGATCCTCTTTGTGTGTGTGTGTGTGTGTGTGTGTGTGTGTGTGTGTCCTGGTCTGCGCTGACTCACCTTGGATGAATCTGTGATGACCCATTAGGGGATATAAGTGTAATTTAATTACTAATCAAGCCACACGGCTAAAAGGATTTGTTGTTGCCTCACTTGCTTTTAATGCAGCTTGTGCAAAGTAAACGGTACACAAACAATAAAGAAATGCAGCGTGGCATGTGGGTATCTAATGAAATATTCAAAAATATTGGTGGATTATTTGCATAATGTACGCCGTGGAACTGGACGAGCATGTCAAGTTGTTTGGTTTGTACACTTAGCATGCGAGAGTGTTTTAGAAGCCGTGTTGTCAGAAGGCAGTTGTGTCCTAATGAGATGTAAATGACTGCAGGAGGTGGTCTCCCACTCGCTCAACGGGACGCCTCTCCAACTTTGAAGTCCTGTTTTTTGGGGGCTTCCGCGGGTTGTCATGGCGATGCTCCCCTGTCCCCCTCGCCGTCTCCGGTGAATTGGCTCTGATCGGTGTATTGACAGGCATGTCCATCAAGCCTTTTCCCCCGAAGAAAGCCGTAAGAACTCAGACAGCCTGCGACGATCCGCAGTGGAAAAGCAGCGGCATCAAACGTTCACACTGAAACCCGCATCTCTCTTCAGAGGCAATTCACGCAACGCGTTTATATTTAGAAGCTTTTGTTTTGCCCGATTTTGTTCTGATGTATTCAGAGGTCAAACTGGAAGACGGGGGGTATAAATAACTCATGGGAGGTAGTCGGCGGTGCTCTGTATGTAGCTCACGGTTTGTTTTGGTGCCAGCGTGTCAGGGAGGACGGCGGTTGGGGGAGGGGGGGGGGGCCGTGGGCATCGGGGCTTCAGTCTGACCACCAGCAAGGTAATCTGCCAGACAGACCACGCCGCTCCATCTGCTCCGGCTGTGCTTGTTTGCGCGCGTGCGTGTGTGTGTGTGTGTGTGTGTGTGTGTGAGTGTGTGTGTGTGTGTGTGTGTGAGTGTGTGAGTGTGTGTGTGTGTTTGTGGGGCAGTCGCAGACATGTCACCCCGTCTTGCCGTGCACGGCAAAGCGCACGTGGTGAAAGGAGAGGGGCAAAGAGCAGACAGAGCGGCTAAGGAGGAGATGACACGGGCCGTGAGCACAGGGACGCAGTGTTCCTGCAGCCAGCCTTGGTCCTGTCTTGTCACCATTGATCATGCTTGGCTGTCAATTGATGTCAATCTTTGAGAAGGGATGGTCTTTCTGGGTGAATTACTTACAGGCGAGTAGCCTACGGGTCTGTGACCTTTGTGCCCCGCACAAGGTCAACCCCCCTCCTCCCAAAATGAGAAAACCCCTAGACCTCCATCATGTGGTCCTTTAATCAATTAAGCCGCATCTTACATTCCTCTGGTGTGAAGTCACGCCAACGTTTGCTCCGGGGGGGGATTCTCTCTTTCTTGGTCCTGCGACTGAATGCCTCTGCCCCCCCTCGTCGAGTAGGAGCACGTGGCATTTGATTAACATGGAGGAAATGAGTAGTGGCACATTTGATCTATTTGGGGCTGTGCCTGGACATCAGTTGAAACTTGCAAGCTGTGGAAAGTCATGTGACAGAAACAGCTTCCAGCTCATGTGGGCCGCACCGTCCAAAACAAGTGTTTTTCTTTATTGTCAGCATTTCTGTAGATCTTTTTAGACCTGAACCAAAATTCTTGGTGCGTGGAGAAAAACCCGCATGTGACCAACACGCAAACAGGGCTTTTTAGAGGCAGAGTCTAGATTTCACCACATAGTGACGTCAGCACTGGAATGGAATCGATGTTCATCGGAGAGAGAAGGTCTGTGGATGAGCATGTTGGGGGTCAGACCTTCATGCAGGAGACTGGAGTGTAGTTAACGTAGTTAATCTTTGCCTTTTATTAACTATTCAGCTAATTTCCAATGGAAGCCGGTGACATCGGGCCAACGGCACGTTCAAGTTACGCTTTTTTCATGTTTTTATCCCCCGTTTCAATGATACAGTGAAAACGCAATAAATCACATGTTTTTGTCCCACCTCACAAAGTTCACAGGGTTTTATAATGTAGTGACTACCTAACCAAGCGATTGGACGACACTTAACCATTAACCCTGAAACTCAGCCATTGACGAGATAATGTCGATGGCGACACTTTGGTTTAGCCGTTTGGTTGCTTTTGTCGCGGTGTAAACATAGCATGACCGTAATCAGACCTCAATCTGGATTTTCTTTCTACTATTATAGCAGTGGAAAAGAAAAGGTTTGGGGTTGCAAAACTAAAATAGTTTAGTGAAAAGGGAAAAAGGCTCAATTGCTAAAGGTTTGGGGAAACTGCAGTTTGGGATTAAATTTCTACACCTGAAGCCCATGGCCACAATACATATAAAAAACTCACTTTAAAGTTGTTATAATCTGCTCAAAGAATAGAATAATTCAAGTTATAAACCACCATAGATATTAGGACCAATTCTAGGTCCCAATGCATCACACACATGGGGATCAGAAAAGTGGTTTCATCACTAAGAGTGACACCCTTTGCGTTACGCATATCCATCTCATGCATTGTTAATATAAAATAGTATTGGTACGATTTTATTTCCAACATAAGGGCACCAATTCACAGGTTTAATCATTACAGTTGAGCTGCCAACAGTGGTTCAAAGGCGTAGAGACATTTGTTCCAATGTTTTAAAAAACCTGAGAAATCCCTTGCACCACTTTGCTCAGCAACGGAATGAAAAGTGGGAACATGACTAGTCACAAACATGCGGCTTGCACTCGAAATGCCACTTGAGTGCTTTTTACTGCACAACAAGTGGGCTGTAAGCACGGTCTGATGAGCGCTGTGCCGACATATTCTTTACAGGTATGAAGTTGACGTTGCTTTGCAAATAAAGTGTGCAACTCTGGCTCTGCACATCGCCATCATCACTTTGATCATCCCTGAAGGAATCCTCCAACATCAAGAACTCACTCACCGGAGAAGGTCACAAGCAATGTTACTCTAATATGTAATTTAACATGCATTATGCAAGTTCCGGGCCTTTTAAGACCTCAGTTGTGCAGGAATATTTAGAACGCATACATGAATTTAAGCGTTTCCTTTAACCCATTCTGCTCCCTTTGATTTGTCTTTCAGAGAGCACCATAACATTTGCGTGGTTGGGGTGTTGGGGTCGAGTTGTTATCTTGGTGCCGTTAACGAGGAGGCCTGATACGGCCGTGCCTCAGTAACACTGCGATATTCAGCTGCAGCACGTTGAGGCCAAATTGAGAAGTTAAGCTTTGGAAACTAATAAAAGGAGAGACAAATGGAGTCTCTGAAAAGACTTACTCGTAAAAACTGATAAGAAGAGACCCAGACAAAGGTTTTCAGCATAAATTAACCCGAGTGCAAGGTCAGGTCAGGTAACGTATAAATTCTTATTTCCTCGAACATTACTTTGCCCTCACCATGCGAGCTCACGTCCTCTAAGACCTCAGCGTGTGTGGCTTCACCGTCGGCCGCAGAGGCCCATAATCACTCTCAGTAATCACCGTGCTAAATTTAACATGGGGTGGGGGGGGGGGGGGGCGGATAAGGGGAAATCGGGCCCAAATGAAAGGCTTTGTTATCTACTCAGTGCTCATAATGTAGATTATGAAACGGCACGGCGGTCTGATAAACATGGCGAGGAGCACGGGGGAAAAAAAACCCAAAACATCTGCACGCCTGCTGGCCACACGGTAGCAGGGGGGAGACTTTATCCCACTGCCAGTCGAAAAGGAGGAAACTGGCAGAGTGTGTGTGTGTGTGTGTGTGTGTGTGTGCGAGTTTCTAGTAAACCTCTCGGTCTTTACTTGTTTGGCAGCGGGATGAGGAAACACTCGGTCCTTGAGTTACCTCGGGGACCGATTGTGTTTGAGTGGAGGAAAGGAGGGGACGAGGAGGGGCGTTTTTCGGATCAAGAGGCAGTTGGGGGGGGGGGAGGGGGAGGAAGACAGATGGCCTTATGGCAAACGGGGACTTTCTGTCAGATCCAGGTCAGCAAGTTGCGGCGTGAGGGGGGGGGGTGTGGAAAAATGGTCTGTTATCGCAATGATCAACGTGATTAGCTGGAGCGAGCTGCAGCCCCAAACCTCAGTCTGCCCCCCCTCACCCCCCAGGCCTGAGAGCAGCCTCAGCACCGCTGCATGGGAACGATGGAGGAGCACCGCGGACTGCCAACTGCGACTCTCTGAGAGAGGCAGTAAGAGAGGAAAGATTGGCTCGATATGTCAGCAAGTTCAGGACTCGACACAGAATTGTGGGAAAGAGGGAGCGACTTCCTCCTCCGCTGTGTCACAAACAAATAGCTCCCCTTAGGGAAACAACTTCCAGACTGTGTGAAAAAACATTTTCGCTGTGTATCACGGCCCGCCAGCGTGGTTAATGGCTTCGGCCAGATTAAATGTATTGATCTACGCACGTCGTGTCTTCCACAGGCTTTTTGACCTGGGAGGCGAATATGAAATGCAATTTGGATCTCCCTCACAGAAAGGGCGGGGCTTATTCCACATCTCACTCCTATGGTTGAAAAAAATCTCCTCATTCATCAAATGGAAAGCCACTGCCCGCCCTCAAAATGTGAAAGAGGCGGAAGATAAATGTGTGAAAATAACAACAACAACAACAAAAAAACGGGAGAAATATTATAACAGATGCAGAAAATGAAAGCCCCTCCACGCCCTGCAGCGTCTCTTTTCTAAATCCGGTCAGTGAGCGGTGATTTATCACCGAGTCCCAGCATCCATCTCTTTGTGTCCAAACAGAGTGTCAATCACTCCACCGGGACTTCCTGTTTACCTGTCCCATTGACCTCCTCTTTGGAGAGAGCCACCGGTGCTGAGTGCTCCGGGCAGCCCCGAGGACAAGCACTCACACGGCCAGCTTCAAAGTTAAGGCAAAGTTTACTCAGAGTTGAGCTTCCACAGGCTGCCACGCTGTCCACTGAGGGTTGTGTGCTCAGATAAGAAGGGCTGCTTCCTGGTCCAAACATACACATACGCACACGAAAAAAGGAAAAGAAAAGGCAGAAGGACAGGGTGAAAGAAAAAGGGGAGTTGGAGGCAAACAGCGGAGTGTTATCACAGGTATCGTTTGTTTGAGAAGTGACTCGGTGATTTGGACTGTGGTGGTGTATGAGTTTGCTGTGGGCTTTGCCTAATGGACTTTGTGCACTGTGCAATGCTACTGAATTGGAAAAAAAGAAACTCCACTAGGTTAAGTGCTGTTTTATTTCATATACGTCAATCTTCCATGACCCTTTAAAGTGGCTCAGTAGGTAGTCGTCCCCCGTGCTTTAACTTAATTAAGATGTCTAACGTGACGATCCTGTGTTTCCAGCCCAGAACTTCTGGTACGCTTCTCTCTCTCCTCATGTTCCCCGTCTCTTTATACTGTCACGTTATCCCCCAGGACGAAACATGAAAAGAATCAGACTCGCTGGCTGTACGAAGTCTCCAAAGAGGACGGGGACTCCAAAAGGACAAACTAACTGTCAATATAACAAATAATAATATATTAATGTCAAAAACATCAAGCTTTGTATGAGAGCAAACTCTGATTTGATTCTATATATGCAGTTTTTTTTTTTTTTTTGTGCAAAAGCCGATTCGCTCCTGATACATTCATAGTAGCAGAGTCCACTGCATTTGTAAGAAGAGTGCATTAAAGAGGGTACAAATAATAAATGCTAATCAATCAATCGACTTTACAAAGTCGTTGTTTTTAACGCAGTGTCCTGGTTCCCCCAGCTTGTTTTCTGTAACTTTGAATAAACTCGGGCTTGAGGCATGTGCATCACGCAGCGTCTCTCTAAAGTTATTGCCTCCAATACAGACGCCTCGTAGACGGCCGGCCGCTGCGTGACCATCATCAGCTACCCATGGAGCCCAGTGGTGACCGCACTGTGAACTGGGAACATAATGGCCGTTCTGTTCCTGCCATCTCTCAATGTAATGGTACTGTAAACCAAACGGCCCTGCAGCCCCTACAGCCACATTGCCTCGCTGCATTTGGTATTTCTACAACAAATTAGCGAGACAAACTTAGATATTGGGTCGTCTGTCAACGTGATGGGTGAGAGGGGGAAAAAAGAGGCAATTTAGGGCCTAATGTATTTCAATTAGTGGCCAATTTTTAAGGGCTGAGCGGACTTCCGCATAGAGAAACAAACGTGGGTCTGCAGTTCGGGGGGGTGGGGGGGTGTAAGCGTAAATAAGGCCCTGAGGCTATTAGTAAATGAGCAGTAATGTCCCCTGAATGATGTGGATAATGATGCAGTGGACAGGACATTGGATTTTGATTGGGCCGTCTCTGTGAACAGGCCAAAGGACACGCAGGAAGTGCATGTTTGTTCCAAGCAGCACTGCTTCCTGTCGGACCGGCTGTGTGGGCGTGTGTATGTTTTCGATAATCAGGACGTGTGTGTGTGTGTGTGTGTGTGTGTGTGTGCTCCTCCGTTTTGCCTCTCATGGCCGCCAGTTCAAAGCGCCGCTGCTCGCCAGGACGGAAGTTCCTTGCAACCAAGGATGAGATCACTGTGCGCCCAACAAGGGACTTCCTCCCCACACAGGAAGTGGAGGCGCAGCTGAGAGGGAAAGGGCCTTTCCTCTGCCACCCCCGCCGCTCCTGCCACCGCTCTTCCTGCGTCCTCCGCCGCGAGCCCTGTTTTGTCTCCGAAATTGAGATAAAGCATCGCCTTCTCGCCCTCTCTACCTTCTCTCGCTGACCAGGCAGGAAGCGCAGCCTGCTGTGTTTACGTAACAGAGCTCCTCTCTCCCGCCAAAGTCACCCAAAGGCCTCTGGGAAAACGGGAATCCCCAGACTTCATATCCTCACATTTGTGAAGTGGACATCCATCATGGATTGACAGAGCAGTGTATCTGCATGTGTACGAGAGAGAGAGAGAGAGAGAGAGAGAGAGAGAGACGTAGAGGAAGAGTGAAGAGAGGGAGAACAGAAGAGCATCTGTGCTGATGTTGATGACCTTTTCCTGAGAAGATTTTTTCCTCTACTTAAGTTGACCCCTGCTGGAACCGAAGAGGGACCGGACAAGCCGTGGTTAAAGAAAAGAAGCCCCATCTTTCTGCTGTTTGGGCCTGGGCTCTTATCTTTCCGCACGTGATTCAAATATTCACCATTTGCACTCGTTGCAGAGCTTGAAGACTTGAAATATGAAAGCCACCGGTGATGGATATTACACTGTGTCTGTGTGTGCCTTGTTCTTTGGGGGAGACGTGGAACACTCACGAGGCTCATGTGACCGGGTGAGGGTCCACAGAGAGTGGTTTTATCTATTCAAAAAAAAAAAAAAAAAAAACCCGGAAGACTGTCTGGTAACCATTATAGAACGAATGAAGACTTGTGAGTGTGCGGAGGGGAAATGGTTATTTTGTCAATTGGAGGCAGGGCTGGACGAGTGTTTGTGTGTGAACGAGTGTAACAAGAGAGTAGTTGTGGTGGTACGAAAAGATTGAACGTTTGACTTAAAGGCAAATAACCGACCAATGACATTATTAAATTACAAATTAACATGGAAAAATGACATGATTTTGTTGGGGAAATATTTAAATGGAAACCCTTATAGGTCCATTTTTGTTTTTCAATTTTTATGAAAACTCTTTTGTATCTGTTGCGGTTATATTAGAATTGGTCAAAGGAAGTACATATATTTCTAAGATCATTCTAATAATAATGTATATTTCTAATAAAGAGATGTATTTAAGTAATGTGTACAGTACCAGTCAAAAGTAAAGGATACATTTTCTCATTTATTTCAATAAGAGAGTGTGTCCAAACTTCTGCACTGTATCTGCTAACAGTATTTCTATTACCAATAATATATATATATATATATAAAAAATGTACTTTCTTTCCAGTTAATGTGTTCTAATAAAAAATCAGCTTATCACAATCTCCGGAGCAAAACCTCCTCAGATTCTTTATTTTGTCTGATCAAGTGACCCAAGACCAGATTTTATTTCAATTGAAAATCCAACAGAGTCATGAAAAGTATGGAATGTTTGGCATATTTTCTTGACAAATGACATGAACTACTAACAGTGTAACAACTATTCCCCTGTACCTAATCCTGTCCACTTTCCTGTAGGCACACGTCAAAGTCTTTGCCTTCCTCTCACGTGGGGTCAGAACTGTGTCCTCCCGGTTCTTACTGAGGAGCTCGTGTCCTCACACAGTGGGCGGTTTGAGTGGCCGCCATGAGGACCGATGGCCTCGGGACTTGCTGATGGAGGTCAGTGAGTACAAGAGGCGACAGCTGTAGAAACGCTGGGAGCCCGGTGCAGCATGAATACGGCCGATTATAGCGGCGCGCGCACACACACGCGCACACGTGCACACATGCACACACACACACACAACCCGCACAGACCCAACACACCCACCCGCGCACAAACTCAAAACACACAGGGATCAGATCCTTATCTAAAGGATATATTGTTTGGAGGCTGCTGGCGCACCGCCTCACAGGATACAGGCAACGGTTGGAAAGTGTGTCTGTGTGCGTACTATATGTGATCGTGTAACACAGGATACATTCTTTTATGAGTCTACCGTTGTTCAATGGTGCCGCCGTAAGGTGACGGTGTGGTCGTGTAATTCCCAGGAAGCTGAACTGGTTAATATAGGTAGGGGTGGGGGGGGTTGGTAGGTGTGTCGTCCCTTGTTCAAAGACACCAGCTAAAAGGATGAGGTGAGGACGCGGCCCTTCTAAAGCCTCCAGTTCAGCATCTGTGCCGATGCCATGTTGTTGTTGGAGTACAGGAGAACTCCCAAATAAGACACTTTCAGGCGACCAAAACGTTGCATTTAACTTTCACGACTGAAAGCGACAAGTTTAAGAAACTCCCAGAACAGACGAGGCCAGGAAAGGGAGCTGTCATCACGAGGTAACCACGCCCCCTGAAGCATACCCCGCTCCGTGGTCTATTCCACTTCCGTCATTTCCTAACTTGACGTCAAGCTGTGCTGAAGAAAACTCACCAAGAAGTTATTTCACCAACGTACTGATTCAAGTGTCACGTGATGGCGCTTTTTCTGGTGGACTTTGACACAATGAATGAAACTCCACACATTTGTGCTGCCATAAATTCACTCAGCGGAAAGCTGGTTTTTCTGGAGGCAATAAATCACAGGCAGAACGTTGTGTTATTCATGACATATTGCTGTGTGCCTCCATGAGGTGCTGCGGGTTTCATTGCTTGCAGCAGTTAGTTAGTTGGTCTTTATTTTTTTAATTATTTACAGCATTCAAGTAAAGAATAGCAAACAGCCGCAAAGACATACTTGTTTGTTTAAACTTTGAAGTTGTCTTATAACTCAACTTTTAATTTTCCATTGGTGTTACATTTCTAAAGAGTGCAATCATTGAATTCTTTAATTTTTTCAATCAACTTTCAAGCCTCCAAATCACTATCCAGATACTTCTTTTCAATCAAAGAAAATACATTGTAATTCATTGTCTTATTTCACTAAGGCTTGCAAAAAGAAACCCCTCGGTGCCCATTGCACGACTCACAGCAATACATCATAACCGGTTATTCGCTTTATTAAAAGGGTATTTGTGGGCCCTTAAATTTCAAGGCCCTTGGGGAGGCACCCGGGGCCACTGACCTGGATGACCAGGGAGAGGTGTTGCAGCTGGGATGGTGCTCGCGAGAGATGTTGCTGGTGCTGGAGGGAGCAGCTGTTGTGTGTTAGATTGTCAACACAGTAATGGAGGAGGAGTCAAATCCGGCACAAGGAGTTTTTTGTTTGAATCCCGGTCTCAGGTTACATTAATATCTCCTCGGCTTTGCTCGCGATGGCGTGGAGCTTGGATGCCGTTAATGGTTCGCAGTAATAATACCACCGAGCCCCGAGGTATTAGCATTTCTGACTGAGGGTTTCCGAACATCCAACCCTAATGTCAAAACACTGAAGTCCGCTTCAAAACCCTTCGACACCAGCATCATCATCATCGTTGTCGTCGTCGGGGTCTTGAATGTCTGAGCCCCCCCCACCATCCCCCCCCGTTCTCGCTCTCATGGGAACCTCGCCGCCTTTTCAGTGAGCCGCCTGGTTCACCTCTCAGCACTGGCCGCTCAGGGGTTAACTCCGGAGGGGAAAGGTCACAGGATCACAGGCTCCACAATGCCTCGGATTGTTGATTGTTGATGCTGAGGCGGGCCCTCGGGGGAGGGGGTGGGACGGTGTGTAAGTTTGCACTCGCTTGACCGTGCACGTATCTATCTGTTTTGTGCGTGCGGGCTCGTGCGAATGCTCGGGTGCATTATTTTATTTTTTTCTGCGTGCATCCTGACATGTTTGAGTGTGTGCTCGTGCACGCCAGCGCAATGTGTGCACGAACGGAGGAACCCCGATTGGTCCGGACCACCGTGGCAGATGAAGCTTGATGGACTGCAGGCGCTCTAAGCTCCTGTTGATGGGGATTTGGAGGCCTGTCTTTGAGGGGGGGAAATTCAATTTCCTCCTCCTTGCTCGCCAGGCGCTGTTTGGATAGCTTCGTGCCGGATCGGAGAGGGTGTGTGACACTCCAGATTACCCAGTCGCAGAGAGTCCGCTGAGAAAGTGGTGTCTGATCTGCAGCGTGCCATGACTCGACACAGGAGGAATGTGGCACGGCAGAGAGCTGTCAGTCTGTCTGTCAGCCAGCTTCCACGTCTGTCACTCCTTTTTTTTTTTTTTGTTTCTTGTTTCTTTTTGCAAGTGTGAGTGAGCTACAACACGTTTCTTCGACAGATTTCCACCCCGAAACTAATGCTTAATTCAGTTATTGATTTGATTAGGGCAGCATATATGCAAGTGGAACCTTTATTGGCATTTGTCATCACATCGATTGGGCGTGATCAATAATCATGGTAAACGCGTTTAGGATCCCTATTTATTATGCACCGTGGCAAATCAGTCAGATGTTTTTTGTTTTCATTAAAATTATGTTTTAACAGAGCTGAAAAGCAGATAAATATTGGGATAGAAAAGAAGTTTCCGGCAGTCTTTAATGTTACTGCAGTCTTTTTCATGAATCCATGTGTAACAGTTGAAAGGAGAGAGCTTGAGGCCTCAGCCCCTGATTACTTTCTCACTTCTGCACGCCTGGTTAATCCCAGGTGTAAATGTCAAAGCACCAGAAATGTCAGATAACGTACCTGCAGTTTTTATAAAGGTGTTGAGAGAGGGTTTTCTGAAGCTGTTTGACCCCCCCCCCCCACACACACACACAATTTAAATCCTGAGCACCCAGTGAGCCTTGCGATGCTATGTCCACTGCACCGAGGTGCTGGATTGAGTGTGCACCAACAAACACACAAGCCACAGTCCCGTAAGGGGGGGGGTTGTGTTCCACCTCATCAGGAATGCCAATTACCTCTGCATTGTTTGCTGTGTTGTTTGTTTGTTTGACCCGGTGGAAAGCTTGGGATGGGGATCACGGAGGTGGTGTCAGTGACACTCGAGCTGTTTGCCTCCTCATTACCTTCGGCCGTCGCTCTCTCACCTCGCCTTCAAATGGAGGAATGTCTTTAAAGCCTCATCCAGTTTTACGGGAGCGCTGACCACTTCATTACACGCAGATGTTGCAGTGTGTGTGTGTGTGTGTGTTGTCTATGGGTGTGCCAGGAGGCTGTGGAGACCGTGTGTGTGTGTGTGTGTGTGTGTGTGCTTCCTGGGTCACAGCACATGTTATTGTTCATGAAAAACCTTCTTGATGGAGAAATGTGTTGTCTGAAGTCTAATGTTTACTGCAGGAATAAAAGGAAAAGGTTATTACAAAACCTGCTTTGTCATGCGTGGGCCTGAAAAAACACGCACAACATTTACAAATATATGGAGCCAATTAATGAAGATTTAGGCTTTTGAAATGGTATTGGTACTATGCATATATTATGGCTAGGTTGGTTAATAAGAATAACAGATGTGACAAAAGGGCATTACACACTAGCTCTGAAGCTGAAGACGATTCTTAACATTTGTAGAACTCACCTGGGAAACTTGAAATGTTTTTTTAAATTGTTTGTCGTTAAACTGACTAAAGTCAAATGGAATACAAATTAGGTGCATTAAGCTTCTGTTATAAGACAGACCATAAATGAATACCTTCCTTTGTGTTTTTTTAGCATTAGATTCAAAAGACAAGGAGGCGTGGTCCCGTTGGATGGAGTAATCAGATGATTAGTGATTAGCTCCAGATAGATAAGATGTGACTGAGGCTAAGAGGCCTTTGCTTTGCGTAAGATTGGCAGCTCCTCTCCCCTCCTCTCACCATTGGTTTTACGTTTCACTTCATCTCTGCTCATCTGCTCGCCTCCTGTGACTAATCAGGTGTGTGAAGCACAAGTCCAGGCACAAACCGGATGCCACTGGTGTTTCAGATATCCCTCACACCTCATGACTTCTGTTTCTGCTGCGAACGTGGGAGAAACACGCGCCGATGCGAGGCTTATCGGCTTCTTTTTGATCTGCGGCGGTTCATTTCAGCGCGTATTAATCAGCCTTCGCCGAGCGCTCTGCTTCTCTTTCCCGGGCCGTGACTTCCTCTCTCCAGATCAGTCCGGCATCCTGCCCCAACCTCAGTGGCCCACGATGCAACAGCACTTCAAGATCACGGGTCAGAGGGCAGGGGTCAAGCAAAGAGCGTCGTAACGATGTCCAGACTGGACCGACTGGAGGAGTGTGTGTGTGTGTGTGTGTGTGTAGGTAGTTAAATGGTTGAAAGGAAACTGTCCATCAGCGGGAAATCTGAAAACAATTTGACTGCATTAAGGCATTTAAAGCGTCTCCACTGATTTCCCTACTGGCCTCTCGTCAGTACCGCACACACCCGTTGCTGTGTGCAGCGGGGACGAGCAGCACAGAAGGCCTTTCACAATTATGCATTCACTCGTCTGTTTGCTTCTTCATTTACACATTTGTTTATTCATGTATTCATTTGGTATTGACTGCGTTGCGATCCAGCTGTCGTCTGCTTTATAACAGATGAACTGCGACTTTTGTTGTGGACTTGTGAACACGCGCGCAGGCGTGTGCGTGTGCCACGTGCACGCTATGCAGTTAAGTGGCTGGAATGCAATAAGGACATATGAGTGTTAACAGGTCCCCTCGTACTTATAAGCCGTTCCCACTCAAATTTACTCAATGCTTCAATGACACATTACGACATGATTGATAACCGGGTCTCCCCCCCCCCGAAATGCAGAAGCAGCATCAAACATGCTGCAGCAGTGTCAGACCTCCCCATCTTTATTTTATTTAATCTTAAAACTTGCAAAAGGTTTCTAAGCAGGGCCATTCCTGGTGTGGCACTGTTTGCTCTGTATGAAATGTTGTGTTATGAACACTATGTTTTCCCCCTGACGCATATGAACATATTCCTCTGTGTGCAGTCCCTGTTTATGCATCTCCACCCATGTTTAGCATACGTTAGGCTCATGACTCAGCCGTTCCACCGCCGCCACCGGGACAGTTTGGTCGGCCTCCTCGCTCCCTCCCGCAAAACGAGGGCTTTCTCTCTCCAAGGACTCTCCCCTACCCTTTCCCCTTGGCTCACATGAAGGAGCCTGACGAAGCCTCCTTTAATTGTAGCGTGTAATCTGCCTTAAACACAAGGCTGATAATAGCGCTTGTCTGTGTGGAGGCCGGGATTTAGAAAGGCCCCTGATTCCTAGCAGCTCTCTCATTATCCCCTCAGCCCCAGCCGCAAGGAACCGAGGGGCCGAGGAGCTTGTTTCAAGCAGCGCCAGTCACCCTGTGACTCATCGAGGTTGAGGAACGTTCGGAGGAGAATGGAGCCCCTGTTTTGGCGCGTCGGCGCGCCGCTTGCGGCTCTCTGACAGATGGCCCGTGAGAGACGCAAAGGCGGATCTCCTTCCGCGCCGCGCGAGGATGGAAAATGCAGAGGCCCTCACCTCAAGCTATGCAGCCGGGCCGTACTCCCGGAGAGCCACTGGGACCGTCGGAAGGAGGCTGCATAGTTGAGGTTACAGTGTGAGCCATTCCTTAAAGGTGGAAATGAATGTTTTTACTGGCATTGCTTTGCTCAGCTCTTCCCAAACACATTAATAGTGAGCTCTCTTTTTCAAACTTAGAAAAACACAAGACGTGAGTAATCACGTCCTCGTATCCGCTTCTCCTATCATTTGATATAATACCGGGGGAAAAAACAAGACGGTTTTCAATTACATAATACTTTCCTCAATGAGAGGGTATTCTAGGGTTGAAGATAGTTTTGAAAATGCCAGAAGGAGAAAGTTCAATAGTACAACACTCCAACAGAAAATCCCATTCAAAATGCATGGATTATTGTAAAGAACCAAGGTGGACATTGATTTAATGATATTAGTATTTTCTGTAAAATAGGTTCAGATCCCCAAACACGACTCCACTGTGTAAAGATAATGAACGGCCACACGTTTTCCATTTAACTTTGCCCCACACTAATGCTGAACTAAATTGCTTTTAAAAGCAGCAGCAGCTAAATGGTCCAAGCTCTCGCTGGTTAGACGGCGTTAACCGTGGTCCTATGGATTGGTGTTGAGCTTAAACGACCAGCAGTGTGCATCAGGGAATATTCCACTCAAACACCCCGGATCGATAGACGTGTTTAATGCTAATCAACCCCCCCCCCCACCCCCCCCCGCTCCTCCCATCGGTATATTGATTCTCAGATGCCGCCATAAGAATTACTCCAGCTGTAGTTGGGATTAGACACACACACACACACACACACACGCACGCACACGCATGTTCACCCAAACACAAGCGGATGCAGCTTGTGTTTGATGAAGCCGGGGGCGAGCCCTTTGTATTTATTGATCCTCCGGCCTCTGAAGGACAAGGTCGTCGGGGTCATCCGTCACGCGGCTCGAGGAGACGGCGACACGCGCGGGAACATCAAACAGAACCGACGGACAAACGGCGGCGGGCCAGAGGTAAGGCGGTTAATGAGGGTCACGGGGGGGGGGGGGGGGGGGTGCGGGTTGCGGTCGGGGCAGAGCTAACGTCGTTGGGCCGCATTTGATCATGTTGGACGAGGCATCTCGGAGGTTACAGGAGATAACTGGAAAACTACAAAGGCGGCCTGTGCTGTCAACAAGTATCGGGGGATTTCCTCACCTTTTTACCCACTTATCAGATTTCATCATCTGGTGTAAACTCTTCAACTGATTACACACTGGATGGCAGTTTACTTGATGTGATATAAGAGGGGACTCACTATTGTACACACTACGTCTCTGTGTGTGTGTGTGTGTGTTTAAGTGCAGAAATAGAAACTTGAAGGGAGTTTTTTCATCGACGCGATATCTGTATGTTTTCACTGTATCGGCACATCAGCTGGGGCTCCCGAAGCTGAAATAAGACAGCGGCTCACTTGAGTCCACTGCTGAATGCAAAGCATGCCGCTGACCCAGCCTGAGAAGTATTCCTGCTATGCTTTATTGTGTTTCCGCGCGGCTACATCCTCACTTTGACATTTGGCTGTGATAAGAGGAAAGCCTTGAATCCCACACATGTCCACAGCGAATTCCGCCACAGCTACAGAGCGCTGGATCCTCGCTCCCCTCCCACTCCGCCGTACAGTAGGACTACGGCGCAGTCCTTTAGACAATGCCCGGATTCAGGCTGCATGCATGAGGCCCATTCACACTTCCTATCGCTAGCATCTGCAATGCTAATGAGCGAGCGTGTCGCTCTCTCTCTCTTTCTTTCTCTCTCTCTCTCTCTGGAAGGGCGGGTTGTGATTCCTCTATGCGTCTCTGTCCCTGACCCCCTCTTTTTTTTCTTTTTTTTCTTCCTTCTTCCAACAAATTTCTTTCTGTGTCCCTCCTTTTCGTGGCGGCGCAGTTGCGTAGGCGGCGCATCACAAGTCGCATCAAAGCTCAAAGACGTCAAAGGAGAAGCCGCGTGGCTCGGGCCAGTTCTCGGTAGCGAAGGTCATTTGAAAGATTGTTTACGGCATTTCTCCGCGCTTGCGCCGTCACGTGACTATCAGTGCCGTGCAGTTGAAACGGATGGGAGAGCAGTTCTTCTTTCCCTCATCTCCCCTCCGAGGTTCAAATATCCGTTCAGTACCAAACACCTCCTTGTAAAGTCATGAGTCTGTTCCCACCGCGGAGGATTTATTCATCCTGAGAGATGTTCTTTATTAATCTCAAACAAATCCTCCCCTTTCCCAGTCTCTCCCTCCTGCAACTGCTCTCCATCCGACATCTCTGGGATTGACACACACGGCCCGAGCACACTGGGATTCTTTATTAAGACTTTGTTGTATCAGTCTCCGTTTTGACTTCCCTCCCTTAAACCGGCTGCCGGCCAGGCAGCGATCAGGACTTCAGGCTGCGCGGGGCCGTGCCGGAGGTGACTTCCTGTTCAACAGCTGGGCCCTTGTTCGGGGCCCCCGGCCCCGGCTCCGCAGCCATAATCTCCCATGAGTCTTTCCACATGGGCAGAGAAGCCGCCGTGTCGCACCACTGTTTTTCCTGCTGTCCAACAAAGAAGAAAAGGTGATTGTGTTAAGACCTCTCAGCCCCCTGCTTGGGGTCCAAATGTGTTTGTGTAGCGTGTGTGTGTGTGTGTGTCTGTGTGTGTGTGTGTGTGTAAGCTGTGAATCATTTTGCTACCGGGATGAATGCATGAATCAGCCTTTTGACGAGGTCTGTGAAGCAGTAGCTGGCTGAGGTGTAGGCCCGCAGATTGGGAGCGTTCAGCTGTCACCAGCTGACCTCACCACAGACATACTTTGTGCTCAGAAGGAAACAGGGCTTCTCTCTGTCTCCCCCGCCCCCCCCCTCTCCTCCCCTCCTCCGGAGAACACTTACACCTCAGTTGGTTTTCCTTAGATAATCAGGACTGAGTTGTGTGCGGCGCATGTTGGAGGGGCCAAAACTTCCATCTTTTTAAAGATCCCTTTTCACATCGTACCCTCTTCCTCCCCCTTTCCCCCCTCTCCCTCCCCCCCCCTTTGCCATGACCTTTGGCTCGCTGCGAGCCCCGAGGCGCCCCTGGGCGCAGGAACTGACCTGCACAGAGGTCGCCCGGGGTCGCCTGAGTCTGCCTGGGTCCTTGTGTGCACTGATAGGACTTTGATGGCTTATTAGTGAACGTAATGGTGGGTAAAATAGTGGGAGTCCCAGACTGCACCGCCTGCTGGGAAGGGAACTAGACCAACCTGTTATTAGAAGGATTATAGAGGAAGAGGGAAAAGGTAAACACTGAGCTACCATGAGAATCAAACATCAGGCCGCTGGGTTGTTTTTCAGCTAAAACAGATCTAAACTCCTCTCTGAAGCGGAATCTCAGATATCAGTATTATAAATCTGCTTCTGAAGCTTAGTACTTTAATTAGTCCCAGAATGTATCGGCGCGCATGTCTCTTAAAAATCTATTTTGAATCTGAATGAGACTCGTGATAAATGAAATCCTTTCTGCTGCAACCAAAAGGAGAGACGCCGTTGGGTTCACACAGTGCTATTCTGAACTTCATTTCCAACTGAAAGGCAGATGACACACGTGCAGCTACGATTGGACGCGACAGCTGCTCCCAGGATGTACAGAGGGCTTTGATTGGCCTTGGCAGCTGCCCATGCCGAGCTTAGTTTTAGTGCTCGCTAAGTGTGTGTGTGTGTGTGTGTGTGTGTGTGCATTATCAGTGAGGTCACCACTTTACCATACCATACTAATGCCTTTGAGCTGATGTTTATCCCGCTAATTAAGTTATGGTTTTGACCGTTGTGGCCATCATTGAAAGGAGGGTTGTTCAAAAAGCTGCATTGTGTGGGTTGTGTTCGGCGCCTGTTTCAAACATTATTGAGTTGTTTTTGTGCTGGGAGGGTTTCAACCTGCATAAGTGCTTTGGGATTACTTAAATGTTGATGTTATTCTCCAGGTCGCGGAATAATCAGACATCTTTAATGGTGGCTGTTACAAAAAACCCTGATGTACTGAAGCTGTTTTGTATTTACATTTGCATTTAAAACAACATTTTGCAGGCAAATCGTTTAATTCCAATGCAATCAGAAGATCTGCTCATGGATGTTGAAAATCGAAGCTTTGCAAATATCTGCCAATGACAAATATCAATTTGAAACAAACTTTATTAAAAACTGAACTATGCTAATAAAGCAATAAGGTACAAGAGGCTGAACTTTATCTTCAATTATGTAACTGTTTGCTGCGCGTCGGGCCTAACAACACCCTCGAACTGTTACATTGAAGATAAAGTGCGGCCTCAAGTACTTTATTGCCATTATAACACGGTTACCAGCAACATTATAAATGGTAAGTCAATAGCTGCCTTTCAGCACAAAATAGTTGCAGCCACCAAACGTTTTGTATCACGTTGCATCAGTCTAGAGGAAAAATAGTCCCTGTACGTGCATGTAAACAGCATTGGGTCCCGCTCCATCTCATTCATTCACATCGCTCATAACGTCCACCTTAATTGTCCGGTTGCAAAAGCTCGCATTGCCTCAAAATGATCATTTGTGGGATTTTCGGCCTTTTTTCTGCGATCGCTACAGAGCTGAAAGCTAAAATGTAACTGAAATGTCACTTTGAGTGCCCAGTGATGTGGAACGCTCGGGTCAATGTGAACAGCAACTGTACATTATCGCTGAATAATGCACCCCTCATGACTCGCTCTCAACCAATGAGAACGCTGGATTTCATCTACCCGTGTTATGATACAGCCTACGAGTTCCACCATTGATCTTTATTTTACTTCTTCATCAATCAACATTGTGCAACAATCAAAGGAGCGAAAGGACTAGTCTCTACACCACACACCTATTTCAGGTGGACGAGCAGATTCGCTCAACGGGACGAAGAACGGCCAATGACCAGTTGCTTTGAAACTGATAGCTGACCCCTAAAACACACACACACACACACAGTTATTCATGGAGTCCTGTTGGGAGTCCGCAGCACCCATCTTCCCTCCCTCTGTGGTTAGATTTGAGCTGGACCGACAGCTGAAGTGATTACATAACCGGGCCTCTTACGGAGGGCCGCACCACCACTGCGACGGGACGGGTGCCACCGCCGGCCGCGCCGCAGATGGCGGTCCGGCCTGGCCCGCACCTGTGAATCATTTGGACCCCAAATTGTTTATTTGGCTTTCCCTAAGTGCTACCAGTGTTTCCTCTGCGCATTTGTGTCCCCTTAGAAAAAGAAAAAAAAAAGAAGAAAACATCCACCGCAAACAGCGTGTCCCTCTGGGCGATGCACAGCTTCAGCGTGACCATCAACCAAATAGGGCCAAATTAACCCAAAGGACACCCTCCACTTTCCTGCCCTTCCTTCCTCAGGCGGTCCACTAGCAGTAACGCACAGGACCTCAACCAAATCAAGGAGCATTTCAAACAAGCTTTTGAGAAAGACACACACGCGCCGAGCTGTTGTTTGTTGGTGTTTGTTGTTGTTTTTCTTTCTTCTTTGCAAAAACATCTCTTCCCCGCTATTCTAAATGTATTTGTGTTTGTTGGTACGGGCGGCTGGCGTCTCATTAGTTAGACGTTCCTCTGAAACCATCCAAACAGCAGTGTGCCGTGGCTGACAGAGGCATGCGGTTCAAATTCATGGGCCGCAAGCCGCGGCTTTAAGGTTGCAGGGCGATGCACACCGACCACGACTGATGATGAAGTAACTCTCCAGCACAGCGAGTCCAAAGGAAAAAAACAAACAACAAAAGAAATGTCAAATAAAATGCATATTGTAAATTAAGCTCATTAACAAACAGCGCTGTGTTAACCAGCAGCGTCCTGGCGAAGCGTACAGGTCCCACCAAGGCCCCCCCCCAACCTCCTAATGAGACAACCAGCAGGCTAATGAGGCCCCGAAAGAAGGTCATGATGTAATGGAATACCCAGCTCTCACCAATACGGTAATGGGAAAGATGTACTCTTCTGGGGAATAAAATATTTTAAAATGAATATGTAATAAAGTAGGCTATTAAAACTAATCCCTGGTGGGGATGTTTCTTAATAGGAGCTTAGATGATTATAGTCAAGAACGGCAAGTGGTGATGAAAAATAAAGATTAAACCAAATACAATGAAGGGGAGATGTTTCTGATGATTAGAGGATAAGTAAAGAATGCAAGGACACGAGGAAAACACATCTTCGGTGTGCATTACTCAGCACAGTTTAAGTAGATTTTCAAATATAGTCTGATGATATCTCTTTTTCATTGTTAACGTTTCTGCTGTGTCAATGTTTGAAGATTCTTCTTGAGCAGCCGGGGGGGGAGGGGGGGGGGGCAGTGTGTGACTGATTGGATGCCCCGTGCCTTTGTCTAATGGCAAAATTGTCCTCCACTGCCTCCATAAATTCTCCTTATGTATTGAAAGAAATGTTTTAAACGATCTTGGAAAGTGAACCTAGTCCATATTCAGATGGTCAAAGCATATTCTGTTGTTCCAGTATTATTTGTGGTATGTGTGAGTACTTACTCTGCATACTTGTACTCACATCGACGGTGCACATTTTTCTGTGATTGCGTGTGCAGACCCCGATCTGCAACACCTCTGTTCCTACGAATCAGTGGAAAATTCCAAGGTTGCCTTTGTGCCGGTTTAGAAAACACAGAGGCTGTAACCAAAGCTGCGGCTGTTTCAGCCATAATCCCTGGTGCCTCTCCCTGCACTGCTTCCCCATCAAAGGAGCGCTGATTACTGGGAACTCCGCTGGGAGCCGGGCTGGGAGACTGGAAGTGGGCATGGAGAAGGACGTGCAGACATGCTTCTGAAGACTGTCACCGGGGATGCAGTGCTGAATTTTAAAGATACATGCCGCAACTCCAGGAATGAATCTTTTCCATCGTTGCCCAGCTGTTATGAGTTCATGTTTGTTTATGCAGGACACCCGCTTTTGTTGTTACAAGTAGCAGTTACGTTAAATTCCCTCGCAAAGTGATGGCGTTTCTACTCATTGAATGAGCCTACGCTCTGTATTTATGTCTAGTGATCAAAGCTGCTCTGTGTTGTGGAGACAAAGTGGGGGCGGCCGTGTTTGTGTGGCCGGTACCTAAATACATGCATTTTGAAACAGGAACAAATACAGATGCAAACACATGTGTCCAGCAAAGTACAATGTGTTATATTGTTTTATGCTAAAAACCATTGAATTGTTAAACAGTGGCGTGAAAGGTGAAAGTAAAGAAGAGGAGAGACTCGGTGAACTATTATTCATGTCAGTTAGGCACTATTGAAATAATATGCCAATAACCGATATTAAATAATGCCAATTAAATGATTAGAGAGACTTCTTTTCGTTTGATGAAGAAGCATTGTGTTGCACGTTTTCCAAGATCAAGTGAATCATTCCAACATCTGAGTTTGCACTGAAACACTTATTTTGTATTTTGTTTAAACGGCAACGCTTTCACTGTCGGCTTCCAAAAGGAAGAGGTATTCAAAACAAATCACGGCAAGAGTAAAATCGTCTGACTCACTGGTGGCAAAAGGCAGGAAGCAAAGGATGCTTAGTGTGTGTGTGTGTGTGTGTGTGTGTGTGTGTGTCTGTGCGTGAGTGAGTGTGTGTGTGTGTGTCTGTGAGTGTACGTGTGGCCCAAAATAGACTAGGGAGTGCATCCGCACATTCTCTACTCGTGTTTTTAATCTTCCTGTCCATTTGTCCATCATGTAGTGGTGCAAGCACTTCCTGTCTGCGTCGTGGCGGTGATGACTGCATGCAGCCAATAAAAAGTCAAACAGGAAACTGAGCGCAGACCCTCTGATTGTTACGGAGGTGTCTGTAGCGGGAGCGCCCATTGTACACACGCCGTGCTTTTTCCCTTTTCATAGCACACGCACACACACACATATGAGCACAGAGGTATATGCACATAAGCAAACAAACACTCAAACAAGAGAAGCAGGGACAAAAAGGAGCATGAAACTGTGATTTCGGCACAAAAAGGAGATAAACAACTCCACTCAAACATAAACACGGTGGAGCGCTCACTTTGTGCAGAGAGATACAAACACACACGTAGGCTCTGCGGGACACTAAGGAGAGTGGAAGTAGCTTGATGTGAGCAACAAACAGAGAACACAGAGCTGCTGGATTTGTGATGGAAACGGGCCAAGAATAGTTAAAAATGACTTGCGTTTTGTTATTTCCTGCAAAAAGGGAGGGTGCGAACAACGTTTCAGTAGCAGTCAAATCACACTATGTTTACTTCCTGGTATTTCCCTTGTCACATCTTTTCCACATTTTGGTTATGCGGCAGGATTACCCAGATCCAGCAGATCGTCAGGGTGTCTCACAGAGGACGCTGCGTGCAGACGCTCCAGCGAGGTGCTCTCGTGTCCCAGACAGGGTGGGATGTGCGGGGCTGCTGTCCGAACAGGAGCCACCTGGTGAAAGGCCAAGGTCTGGGCTGTAACCCTGGAAGGAAGCGGGGGTCCTGAGGAGCATATGAGAGGCTACGAGGGGGCAGGATGTGTGGGAGGGGGGAGGGGGGGGGGAGGCTGGAAAGAATCTCCCGCTTTTCGTTATTGTTTTGCACTTTGCGGCTTTTTTTAACCATTCTGCTCTGTTTTGATCGATTGCATTCTGTTCAGTTCTAATTGGTACTTTTCTATCCACTCCATTGAGGCTTATTCACGCTGTTCTTCTTTTTAGCTCGCCGAGTGAAACGTTGTGTGGATAGTGATGCTTGTTACCCGGGAATGGCCTTTTAAGGCCTTTTAAGCCATGAATGATGAAATTGTTGTAAAATGCACCGCAGTGGCTCCCGGTGAAAGTACGCAAAAAGCCTGAATCGGTGAAAGCATCTTTTGTTTTGTCCTCGCTTTCACTCGTTTTAGGCTAAATACAGCGTCACGGTGTGCCCGCGTGCCAGTTTCAGCCATGCCAAACCCATCCACGGTACGTACGTACAGACATGCTGCTGCCCATGGCAAGCATGCTCTCGCTTGTGTGTTTGCCCACAACACACACACACACACACACACACACACATACCCTGGTATAATGAAGCGATTTAAAAAAGGAATTATTTATTTCCACATCATTTTGTTCACACACACACACACACACACACACACACCTCAGTGCACTTTAGTGAACAGCAAGCCTCTGTAATATGATTTTATAATAAGAACGTTTATAGTGCTCGGTATAACCAGCTCAGTGTGTCTTAATTGAAAGTCTCACAAGCTCTCACACTGTTTTCCTCTGAGAATCAGCTGGGGAGAGGCTCTGGGGTGTTGCTGGCGCTGCGTGCAGAAGCTTGCGCAAAAAAGCCAACCAATTACAGACAAAGGC
Source organism: Pungitius pungitius (assembly GCF_949316345.1). Taxonomy (NCBI): domain Eukaryota; kingdom Metazoa; phylum Chordata; class Actinopteri; order Perciformes; family Gasterosteidae; genus Pungitius; species Pungitius pungitius. The sequence goes on from NC_084919.1 coordinate 10,049,345, forward strand.
CTGAAGTTTCATTTGGTTTTGATTCAAATGTTTCCCTTTATTCTCCCAGGACATCATGCCCTTCAATGTGTATCCCCCCCCCCCCCCCCCAGTGGGAAAGGTTGACACGTGCTAAGTGGAGGCTCACGCCTTATTGTCTCTCCAATACAATCACCAGACGGAGGCAGTAGATTTGATTCGTTCTGCAATAATACACGAGTGGAGTTATCTAATTTAGCTAGGATTCTGTCAGAGGTCAGAGAGCAATCCCCTCCTGCGCCTTTGAGCTCCGTCTCGTAGGGTCAGCGGGGGGCGAGGGCACAGCCGCAGGCGGCCGCTAAGGAACCGCGCAACATGCGTTATTGCGTTAGACAGCCCCGCTCTATCTGAGGATCAACACAAGGTTCTCTGGGGTCGTTCAGCGGGGGGGGAATCGTTGCGTTCTGGTCCCGCGGAGATCACAGCCACGGGTCAGTCACATTTCTCTGAGTCCACACTGCACGGCACTGTTGCTGGCACCCAGGATGCAAGAGGCCCCCCCCCGGTCACATGTTACATCTTCGGGACGAAGGACGAGCCTGAGCAGATCAAAGCTCGCCCGCTCCCGGGTTCTCCGTAACCGCTCGCAAACACAGTCGGACCCACAACAGAGACACCCCTTCGTGTGTCCCCCCCCCCCCCGCCCCATGACCCTGTGAACTGTGCGTGTACAGAGCCGAGGCGTAACTAAACGGGTGGCTCCGGCGGCGTCATGAGAAGAACTCGCCGTCATCCATGCAGAATGCGTGTCAGGGGATTGGGTAACTCCGCCGCCGAGGGAAAGAAAGGCAGGCTGCACACACTGCACACATTGTTGAAACAGAAGACATCTTACTTACTCAAGACAAGTGCGTAGTGTGTGCGGAGGGCCCATGTGTGTGTGTGTGTGTGTGTGTGTGTGCGCCCGTGTGTTTGTATGTGCACACGAAGACTGCTCGTGTGTTTGCATGTTTTTCTCTGCTGCTATTTATGTGTGAGTAGGATTGTGCAAACACGCAGATATGTCTATTTCCATGCATGTGCATCAGTGTATGTGTGCGCCTCTTTGTGTGTCCGCATGTGTTATGCCCCTGGTCACATACCCCCTATAACCTAAACATATTTAGCCCAAGCAAATTACCCCTCATTACTCAATGTGCCACAATCAAAGGTGAAAGGTCACTTGTGTGTGTGCACGTGTGCGTGCGTGCGTGCGTGTGTGTGTGTGTATTTGTTTGTGTGTGCACGAGCATCCTTGCATTACAGCAGGTTTTTGTGTCCTTTAGACTGTGTTTGTGTGTGTGTGTGTGATTTATCACAGAAGCTTTGTTTCCCCTCCTCTCACAGTGTTTTTGTTTACCTGTGGCTCTGATCCGGCCGCACAGGAGGTCAGAAGTGTGACAGCACGCCCACGCAAGGTTTCTGTTTGGTTGATCCCAAGGACAGATCAGCGAGGGGTCGGCTCCCGTCTGGCATATCACTCGCGCGCCGTGACACATGAAAAAGGCGGAAGACAAAGACCCTTCCAACACTTCACAAGCGAGACGAGGCTGAAACTAGACGTGTTTAGAGGGATTGTTCAGGGAGAGATTTGTAGCCGGGCCGGTAGCTCCGGGCCGGTGTTGATGGATGTGGTTCCATCCGTGCACTGAAACGTCTCTCTGGTTTGTTCATTCAACAATTTGAGTTTCACCCTGAAATACTGTTGTGCTTCCCTGCAGAGCAGAGGCAGCTTGTGCTCCATCAAAGCCACTTGAAAGCGCAGCTTTGGCTGCTGTTTGCAAGCTGCACAGACTGTAAAGACCCCTTTCCCTTCATTTGCTATTTAGTAACATTGACATTGTGTTGCTGTACTTCTAATTGACTACTAGTTGTCAATCACAGGTATAATGCTCCCACTAAGTTAATCTGGTGTTACTTTTAGGCAGCGCGTGGTCAAGCTTTAATTAAACTAGTCCCTATTTCTTTAATGGTTAACCTTAAAGGGGCCCTCCACTGATCTGACCCATCAAGGTTTGTTTCTGTTTCAGTGCACGTGTGAAAAAAGGCACGGGAGTCAGTATGTATGGGCTCGCCAGACATCTGCACCTCCTCGTTTTCCAACCGGTTGAAGTCAGGTTGCATTGTGGGTAATGTAGACGCCATATTTCAACAAGTAAGATGAATGCAAATTAAAAAGGACAATAAACCTGTTTTTGCTTCATCCATTTTTATCCTTTGGTTATAGTGTTACATTATATTGTGAGCACTACGTTGACCGGGTTTAGTGTCAACATTTTGTTTCTTGGCAGAAGTTAATTAATAACATTTCCTCATGATGATAGAAAAAATAATACAGGCTGTGTTACAACGTATTTGCAGCTGAAGAACAGTAGGATACTATACTTCTGTGTTTTCTAGCAGATAGAGCTGTTTAGAAAACTTGCTGCTTCCTTCTTGATTAGTTAAAAAGTGATGTTTTTCTTATCATCATCATCATCATCATCATCACTACCACCACCCTTGGCCATATCCGTTTCCCGTGAACCTCGCAGTGCTAAAAGACAGCAGTCATCCAGACAGCGCATACAGTGAGCCCCATTATGGGTTTCCTGAGTCACATTCCAGCCAAACGAGCCGGTCGACTGATGGGAAGGGAACGGCATTCCCATCCTCACGCTGATCCCAGCACATGCTCCTAACCATACCCATGCTTTGAAAACATCCGGGGCCCTATCGGATGCCTGGCGGAACGCCGCCTGGCGACTCCTCGCGTCCCCCCGCGACTCCTCGCGTCTCCTCGTGTCTCCTCGCGTCTCCCGACCAGCTGGCTCACATAATCAGGAGCTTAAAGGAGACACTCGGGAACGCTGGCATTCCCTTGGATACCATTCCTGCTCTCGCCAGTGTTGCTGTCAGCATGAGTGAAAAGGGGCTCAGGTTCGGCACCAGCTATGGTAATGGGATGGACAGATGTTTAGATGTGAGGAGCCGGGCCCCCCCCCCCCCACCCTCCCCCCTGGGGCCCCTACAACAGTACTCTCTGACAGAAAGCAATCAGCTTGATGTGGAGGAACAGAACACTGTACGGTATATTCACAGAGAGCTGCAACGTGAGCCTGGGGGGAAGGATTTAGATATGGGGATGGATAAGAGAAAATGCAGCAGAGAAGAGTGAAATCAAAGAATTAAGGTTCACAGAGATGAAAAAAGGACGGTTTGGAGAGGTGCTACATAAACAAGTCGTGTAAATAATACCTTTAAGAAAAGGTGCAAAAAATATATTTTTAAACAATTGGAAAAAGTGCAAGAGACCCAGTTTTAATTCATGCGATTCAATTCTTGGATAGGCTACTGAGCGAGACTGGGAGTATGACAAGAGGGGGAGAGGGAGGAAGGCGGGGGGGGGGGGGGGGGGCGGATAAAAATGAGTCATGTTGGCAGGAGTGAAGGGGGAAACAGCTGAGAGGTTTTTGAGGTGCGTCTTTGGCTCTGATCACACTTTTATTTTGGCTGAAGTAAGGTGATACTTAGGAGCAAAAAGGGTCTCTTTCTCTCTCTCTCTCTCTCTCTCTCTCTCTCTCTCTCTCTGCACACACACTCGTTCTCGATGTCTTTTTGCCCTACTCCCCCACCTCCCATCTGTCCCTGCCAAGTTTCTTTTTTGTCCTGGGAGTGCTTCCACGTGTGTAAGGCCAGTGCTACTAGTTTGGCTTGTAACACTGACTCGACACAAAGACTTTTTATGGACACACCAGCGCTGACAGGGACGAGGCCGTGATTACCTCCTGCTGATTTACTTTTAACTTCAGAGAGTCGGCGGACATATGTGCGCTGCATCACAGCTGTCAGCTTATTACATTGAGCCATGTGCCACCATATTATAGTTATAAGACGTTTTTAAAGCATTTGTTTGTTGTTCTTTTTCATCTACCATTCTGCACTTGTGAAACCACTGGGGCGGGGTCACTGTGACACACATCGGGATGGATCAACACAAGAGCCCGCTCCGGAGGCTGAGGATCCTTCATTTAAGTGAAATAAACAGCTGGCGGCCGCACACTTCATCCGAGAGAGAAGATGGTTCAGTTCTGTTTGCTTCTGTACCGTTTCAATCGGGGCGAGCAGGGCCATCATAGTGTTTCCAGTTGCTTTATTCTTATAATATTAATAATTATTATATGGATATCGATGATTGCAGCAAAATAGGTATAGTTGCTCTAAGACAATATTATTATCTAATATTATATCGAAATGGGTTGCAAAGATTAAAATATTTTGCACGTCCATTACCAGAGGTCAGTTTTATATTTTTTTACTCAAGAACAAAATGTAGGGACCCTTTCCTTGAGTGTTACATCTCATACTATTACATTTCAGAGAGAAATACAGGGGAAGCAAATGTGGAAAAATGTTTTACTCCACTGCATTTACAGATTGTTCTGCACTTTTCCTTTTGGTATACGATTTGTCATGTAGAACTTGTGCTTGTATCGGATCGTTTTTACACTGACCTATTGCAACAGTCACCGAAGTAAAGAATCTGAACACTTCTTCCGGCCACTGAGCCAAACATTGTGAAATCACCTTAGCTTTTAGTAACAGAAAGTCGACCATTTAAACGCAAAATGTTGTTAATCTTCATTCTTTTAAATTTGATATTTTGTTGACATTTCTGTGGAGGTGTGCGACCGCCGTGGCGAGCACAGTTGCTCTCTCATGTAGTCATGTATTCATGTAGTCATGTATTCATGTAGTCATGTAGTCATGTAGCCATGTAGTCATGTATTCATGTAGCCATGTAGTCATGTAGTCATGTATTCATGTAGCCATGTAGTCATGTAGTCATGTATTCATGTATTCATGTAGCCATGTAGCCATGTAGTCATGTAGTCATGTAGTCATGTATTCATGTAGCCATGTAGTCATGTAGTCATGTATTCATGTAGTCATGTATTCATGTAGCCATGTAGCCATGTAGTCATGTAGTCATGTAGTCATGTATTCATGTATTCATGTAGCCATGTAGTCATGTAGTCATGTATTCATGTATTCATGTAGCCATGTAGTCATGTAGCCATGTAGTCATGTATTCATGTATTCATGTAGCCATGTAGTCATGTAGTCATGTATTCATGTATTCATGTAGCCATGTAGTCATGTAGTCATGTAGCCATGTATTCATGTAGCCATGTAGTCATGTATTCATGTAGCCATGTAGTCATGTAGTCATGTATTCATGTATTCATGTAGCCATGTAGCCATGTAGTCATGTAGTCATGTAGTCATGTAGCCATGTATTCATGTATTCATGTATTCATGTAGCCATGTAGTCATGTAGTCATGTAGCCATGTAGTCATGTAGTCATGTAGTCATGTAGCCATGTATTCATGTATTTATGTAGCCATGTAGTCATGTAGTCATGTAGCCATGTAGTCATGTATTCATGTAGCCATGTAGCCATGTAGCCATGTAGTCATGTATTCATGTAGTCATGTAGTCAAGTAGTCATGTAGTCATGTAGCCATGTAGCCATGTAGCCATGTAGTCATGTAGTCATGTAGCCATGTAGCCATGTAGCCATGTATTCATGTAGTCATGTAGTCAAGTAGTCATGTAGTCAAGTAGTCATGTATTCATGTAGTCATGTATTCATGTAGTCAAGTAGTCATGTAGTCAAGTAGTCATGTAGTCAAGTAGTCATGTATTCATGTAGTCATGTATTCATGTAGTCAAGTAGTCATGTAGTCATGTAGTCATGTAGTGGAGCATGGTGGAAGGAGAAGCAGGAGAAGGAGGAGGTGGAGGAGGAGGAGGAGGAGGGGGATGGTGATGAAAAGGAGTTGGAGGATAAGACACACACACACACACACACTTTTCTCAGTCGTCCGTTAGTGCCTGCCACCGTCACAGTGGGGGGGCTGTGGCCTCTGCATAGCCTGAGAATGCTAAAGGCTAATCCTACAGGAATTCTCCAGGAATGTGAAAGTTGAGTCAGGGATCGAACAAGAGAGGGGTGGAGAACAAGTGGAGGGAGAGGAGGGGGGGGGGGCAAAGAAAAGGGTGGCATTCAGGAATAAATGAAATGAAAGAGAGAGACAGAGAAAAGGGGGGGGGAGGTGGATTTAGGTCCATAGAGAGTAAAAAAAGAGGTGGAAACGAGGAGGAGAGGTTGAAAATAAAGAAAAGAAGAGTTGGGCAAAAAAAAGGAAAAACAAAGCAGAGAATAGGAACAAAGACAGAAAAAGAGTGGAAGAGGGGGATTGGCAGGAGGGCTAACGGCTGAGTGTCTAGTTCTAGGATAAACGCCGGGATGCTTTCTTCCTTTTTTCCCACCGCCATTTAAAAGCAGTTGTTTTGGAAACAAAGCAAAACCGGCTGGAACACCCCGTGTCCTGCAGGTACGCGTAGATCGCCCCGATAGTTTCGCTGAGAGAGAGAGAGAGAGAGAGTGTGTGTGTGTGTGTGTGCGAGCCTGTCTTGTCATGAAACAAAACGAACTTTGTGCAGGCTTTCGTAACAATGGCAGTTAGGCGTCCACCCTTTGCGGCTCTAAGCTGTCAGGATGAGTCTGGGCTTGCCCCCCCCCCCCCCCCCCCCCCCCCGGCTTCCTGGTCCCTGCTACATAGATGGCCTTTCCGCCTCGCGGGTGACGTAGAGGCCTCGCAGGCAACGCTGATCCCCGCCGGGAGCTGGTTTGTTTGCACTCGACAATCTGCTTTCTGTTCCACGTGAGGGAACTGCTGGTGCTGTTTTACCTGAAATTGGGAGAGGGAAGTGTTCCCTTGAAAAAGAAAAGTGGACAAAAAAAAAAGCGAGGGGAAAAAAAAAGGGACAAACCGTGCCGGATAAAATCATATGACGTCTTCAATTACCTGTAGGCAGGTGTGGGTGTGTGTGTGAAGTTATGTGTTTCTGCCTGAATGACAGCTTCCATCTGTAAAAAGAGAAGCTGCCTACACTGCACATGTGAGTGTGTGAGAGTGTGTGTGTGTGTGTGTGTGTGTGTGTGTGTGTGAGAGAGTGTTTTCTTTGTCTGGCTGCTGTTGTGAAACATTAATTACAGTTGCAGTTACGGTTACAGTTAAACTTGCTGACAAAACAGTGCAGGCAGCACTTGCACACAGGCAGCTGCTCCAATGTTGGATGTGGGTGAGTGTGTTTGTGTGCGTTGATGCAAATTTGTGCGAGAGTGTGTGTGTGTGTGTGTGTGTGTGTGTGTGTGTGGGTGGTTTCTGAGAAGAAATGGGGGGGGGGGGGTTCTTCATATGATGAATTCATTAACGGAAACATTCTTCTGTTCTGTAATTTCAATGCTCCCGGGTCGTGGCGTTGTCCACGCTGTCATAACACTTGAATATTAGTGAACACTTGGAATTTTTTCTAATGTGAATTTTTTTTCGGCAAGGAAAATAATCGGTATCCATCTATACAGAAATTGATGAAACTTTGTTGCACAATACGTTGCACATATTATTATTTGGTCTTTTTTAACAGCCATCGATAGTAATGATTTGACTGATCAGAACGACGCGTACTCTTGTACGTACTCTCATGACCACCGAGAGCTTGAGTGAGGCGTTCAAATTCTGCCTACTTACACCGAGGTGTTGTGAATGACGAGCTGTGCTGAAGCCATACTGTCTGTTACAGCCCCGTTGAAGAGTTGTTCCTTCAGCTTTTTATGTTTTGTTTTACCATCTCACGGGGTAAACTAGCCGCTTAAATGTCCCACATGTCGTCCGACCGCACGCGTGAGGCAAAGTCGGTGCTCGGAACCGCCACACGGGCCTGTTGAGAGAGCGCCACACCCGCCCTGGATGCGGCGTGGTCGCCCCCTGAACACCCTCGACTCTTTGTGTCCTTTATGTTCGTCGCTCGCTGGGGGGAGTGAAAGCATGTAATCCTGAGTGGCAGCGCAGGAAGCAGCCCCTCTCTCACCGTATCAGCTTTTTTTCACCTTCACCAAGCGTACAGACGCCAGAAGGCTTTTGGGAGCAATTGGGGAGGGGGGAGCAATTTGCTTATTGGGAGATCGGTGGTCTGCATGTTGAAGTGAGATACCGAAACCGCCTATGTGTGAGTGTGTGTGAGTATGTGTGTGTGTGTGTGTGATATGCATGCAATTAGATCCTGCTGTGCAGGCCGCCACCTCGCCTGACATGTACACATGATGTGATGTTGACATGAACTGTGCGGCCTTTTTGAAGTGGTCGGATGCTCAGAGAGGCGCTATGTAAATGCAATGCTAATAAAAAAAACTTTATGTACACTACTGGTATTTAATCATAAGCAGGTGTGTCATTAGTTGAACATATCTAATAAAAGAAGAAGCCGACTGGTTACAGTTGATCATCTGTCTTGTAGATTCTTTGGCCGTGTGAGTATAATGTGCGTATTGTGAGCTTGTGTGTGTGTGTGTGTGCGTGTGTGTGCGTGCTGGCTCTTCAGGAAGCGCTGACACCATCAGGCCGGCTGGCTTGTTGTGCCGCTGTGGTCCCCGGATTCCCCAGGAGACAAACTCCCTCACCTACCAGAGGACAGGCATCACACATAAAAAACAATACCACCGAGAGAGCATCGAGGGAGGGGGGGACGAGTGATAAATAGTTTGAAGCTGAGTGTTTGAAGCACACCGAGGGTGAGCGGGAGAGGAAGAGAGCAGATGGAAACCGAGCGGCGATGAGAGATTTTAAGAGGGAGGGATATGGGGAGAGACAATAGGACCCAACTGGGGGGGGGGGGGGGATACAGAGAGTCATGCAGTTGGAGGAAGTGCCCCAATAAAAGGTTTCCTGTCTCGCTAAGCGTCCTGAGCCTCTGATGGCTTTTCACTGGGGCCTGCTTGACACCAATTAAACTTCTCTGGGGCTGACTGCACCCCCGTCCCCTCAAGGCCACAGCAGACAGACGTGCAGATGATGGCTGAGGGCTGGCTGAGAGGACATCCTATGGAGGGATACAATAAACACAGTAACACTGACACACACACACACACACAGTCCGGGGGGGTTTCAGCAGAAATAAAGTTGTAAATTCAATGAATTCTACAAAGGTTTGTCAGCCAGTATTCTGCTGACGGCGATCTGGGTAAAAAGATGATATTTGCACTTTGTCTCATGGATCACTGCATTCCAGTGCAAAGCTTTTTGCAAGTGAAACACATCAGAAAAAGAGGTCTCACTCTGGCACGAGCGGTCTGTTTGTTTCATTGGTGCAGTTCTCAGAGCAACAGTTGGGTGCCCTGTGGTTTGAGGGTTAGGGTTAAGGCTGGTGCATGGATCCGCGTCTGCGGAGGAAAACTCAAAATGTTGTTATTGGCAAATTACATTTTGATGAAGTAATGCACAATTCCAAATGAACACCCAGATCTGATTCAGACTTTAATGCATACTCCAGTTCTGTGATGTCTGCATGGGAATGTGATCTAACACGTGTTGGTCGTAGAACCTGTAAAAACATACATGACAGATTGACCTCCAGGATAAGTTCTCCATTTGTGTGGCCCTAAAGATCCTGGTGGATCTGGGGTGACGCGGTCCAGGATAAAGGATTGGGACGTAGATTACAGCAAGGGGGTTGATTGGGCGAATTGGAAATTGGGCCCAAAGCCCGGCACAGCATGCCACGCTCCGGGCTTTATCCAGCGCCGCTTCAAAGAGCCCCGCAATCTCTCCAGAGCCACTCAGACAAATTGTAGTAATAAACAACAAGTCCCCCCCCCCCAATCTCACCCGCCTCACCTCCCAGGGGGAAAACAAACGGCCCGGGACCCCGTTGCCCCAGCGACTGAACCTTGACCAGCCCGCCCAGCCTTCCCCGACCGCCTGTTTCCGACTTTGTTTGTTTGTTTGTTTGTTTACTCAAAAACACCAGGGACCGCGACGGGAAGGGAGGGCTATCTGTACTGAGCTCAGACTGAAAGGAGTTGGAAAAAAGAAAGAACCTGCAATTACATGCGATTTAGTCCATCCTGGGGTATTACGGGGCTGCTGTATTTGATTGGGGGCAGATAAGCCGGACTGTGAGTGGGGCCCTAATGACCGACCGGGCCTTACGGGAACCCCGGGTGCGCTTGCTGTAAATCATCAAGTGTCCGCCGATCATAATCGCATCCCCGTTTCACAAAGCCCGCATGGAAGATCTGTCGTCTGTCATTTCCGTTTTCAAACAGATCCGAGAGAAGGGTGGGGGGTTCGGGTGGGTCTGAGGGCAGTGTGGCACACGGGGAGGACACGTCAGGTACCGGCAAGGTCCATATTTGCCAAGAGCTCTGTTTGTTCCCTACAGCCTTTTACCATGTGTTCAGATGGTCTTGAGACTAAAGTCTAAGCTGTAATCCCGATGTTGTGTCTGGTTGCTTGTTTTTCTTCCACCCCCCCCCCCCCCCCCCCCCCCCCCCCCACCCCCCTCTGCCATCTTTCGCACAGCGTGACTAAAGAGGCCGAACAGACTTCATCAAAGACAAAAGAAATGGACAACGCGCACGCTTGTGTGCAGCAGGGAAAGTCCTTCCCTCCCGCCTGAAGCCAACGGCGCTCGGGAAGGTGTGGAATTTGCCATGAGAAGAACTCGCAGGCCTCTGCTATCGCATGGACCTGCTAACGGGGAACCCGCCGAGGCCCGCCGCCCAAGAGTGGCCGATCATTCACGACTCGCTTCTTTTATCTGGTGTGCAGCTGGTGGAGGAAAGCCGGATAAACAACGCTACCGGTACCGTTTTTTTTCTTCTTCTTTTTCTCCACAAGGTCAATCTCTGCGTGACATTCAAGCCTCGCCCCCGGAGCTCCGCCAGACGTTCTGGGGCGAGGGACGGAGATAGAGATGTGCAGACACACACACACACACACACACAAAAAAAAAGAAGAATAGATCGAAAGACTCGGCGACCAGAACGTAAATGTTTAAGTTCAGGAGCTTAGTGGGGAGTGTACCTCCCAGAGCCTCGCTCCGGCACATCCATCATGCTAATATCAGAGAGTCGTGGGAGGAATGTCAACAGCACTCACCTCTAACCTCATGTGTGAAGGCATTACAGTGGAGCAATGACCCCCTGATTCTCCTCGCGCCGACCTCTCGCCAGCCCTGCTCTAATGGAGATTTTATGGACGGCGGTTCACTTTATAGAAACCGTGGGCCTGACTTCGGTGCCTCTGGGAGCCAGATGTGTTATATGTAAGCCAATTATTTGCGATGGAAAGAACTTTTGATGTGTTTTTCAGGTACGGCCACGGGAACGTCGCTTCGGCTTGACTCAAAGGCCGAGAAATTACTAATGGAAAGAAAAAGAGAGCTTGCCTTCTCCAGAAAAGAAACTAAAGACTTGGTACTTGCCAATTAACATTGTCATGCTGTTATAAGACATTGGTGATGCAGTTGTTTAGTTTACGGTGCTGGAAAATGTAGATTTTTTATATTCAAAGATTTAAAAATAATATAAGATATTGATCTAAAAGAAAAGAAACTAGTAAGCAGACGCAGTTTCTTTTGTGCAACCTTTTTTCCTATCACAAAGGCACTAATTAACTGTTAACAGTAACAGTTAAGACACTGAAGCTTTTATTGTGGAGTACAAGACTAATAAAGATTGTGAACTAGCTTTTATATGAAAACCCCTTTAAGAACCTGAAGTTCTATAGGAAGCATCATAAGACGCAACTTTTAGATGAAATGTTAAACTGCACCGTTAATGCATGGATCAATTTAAAATATTTTGTTCATGGCCGTGTGTGTGCTTACAGGCCTACAAATGGGGTTTTTTAATGCAACTTTCTAAAAGCCTATTCTTTAAGTTCAGCCAACTCTTTACTTTATCCTTGTAGATCGACAAAGTAAAAGAAAGACAGACAATGAAAGGAATGATTGAGCAAGACAGATACAGAGTTAGTGCACAGAGAGAGAAAGAGAGATAAAAGGACTAGAAAGAGAGGCAGTGAAAGAGTAGAGAGATCAAGTGTCAGGTCCACTGTGGTCCATTTTGCCCGGAGACAGCTGCAGCCACAACTGTCAAATCCAGAGGGGCCCCTTCCTCTATAGGCATCGGGAAAGCACCGGGAATTATCCAACGTCTCAGCTCTCTGCTCCTTAGGGATCCTCTCTCTGTCTCCCTCTCTCACACACACTCCCTCTCTCTTTAGTTAGCAGGGAAGAGGAGGAGGAGGAGGAGGAGGAAGAGGAGGAGGAGGAGGAGGAGAGGGTCACGGCCAGTTCCACTTTCAGTGCCTCCTCTGATACCCTTGCTCCACATGTCTTTGCCGCTTTGCAGTCCTGTGACGGGGTAAATCCTGGACATTCAGGGGCCACAATCCCCTCTCCCCCCTTCCGTGCTCCCACTTCCTCCTCCATGCGTCCTCTAATAATGATTTTTATACGTTAAAGGGATTGTGGAAGGAGAGGAAGGGGCAAGTGTGAACAACGGTGATGTATTGTCGTCGGGGGCATGCTAACTTACCAATGTCATTAGAGCTGGACATTGCTAGTACGTGTGTGTGTGTGTGTGCGTGTGTCTGTGTGTGTGTGACGGTGGGTTTTGAAACAAGCTAATCACAGTTCAAAGGAGGCCACGGCGTGCGAGCAAAGCCCCGATACCTGCTGCGCCCGTAAAGGCAGCAGAATGACGCGGGTCGGGTGCAATCAATGCGAAGAAAAGACTCAGAACAGGATGCAAATATTAGTGAGAGAAAGGGGCTTTCAGGTGTGTGTGTGTATGTGTTTGTGCTAGAAGGAGGGGGCGGGGGGGGGGGGGGGGGGCGGTAGCTAAAAGGGTGAGAAAGGTAGAAGGTTTTGATGTTTGGAGAGAGTGTGCAGCAGGGGAGTTCGTCGTAATGTATCCATTGAAGTGCAGGCCTCGGCGTTTGATACAGTACATCTGTACCCCATTTCCCTCTTTTCCCCCAGCTGTGCGCTCTCACGTGTGCACGAACAATAAGGGAACCGGGGACCATAAATTCCCTCGCTCCCTCCCTCTCTCCTTTCGCATCCATCTCCCTTAGCCCCCGTGTTTCTCTCTGTTTAATCTCTTCTTTTCCTCATTTTTTCCCCCCCATCAGTTCTGTACACCAACAACCTCTTCTCGCCCCCCCTTTCCCTCCCCCCACACCTTCTTTCTGATGTAATGCAATGATACTAGCCTTTGCTATTAGCTCTGTCGTCCACCCCTCAATTGCTGACTTGCCTGCGGACACAAAGCCTCGTAAAACAGGGAGAAGAAGAATAAATTGATTTCCTCTCAGTAAACGGGGGTCGCGTGTTGTGCTCCGGTTTCCTCCGTCCCTTCCGCGCGTTTCACCATCTCCTCGCCCACGTCCGACCGTGCGCCGCTCTCCGGAAGTACCCGTTGTACCCATTGGCCCCCACCGGGCTCCATGAAATATGGTAGCTGTCGCATTAAGGAAAGCTATTGAAGTTAATTAGGGCCGGTGTTCTCCGCGGAGCCACATCTGCCGCTGCTTAGGCGCCAAACAACTCCCCCCCCCCCCTTCCCCCGTAGGGGGGGACTGGTGCTGGGGAACAAGAGGGTGGTGGGGGTTGATACCAATGGGGAAACAGGACCTGGGGTATTGAGTGGTACTGGCCAGCGGTTGGCTGGGGAGAGTGGCAAGGAAGCCCAGTGGCTCCGAGGTCGTGACCTCCAGGTAATTTGTAACGGTGGCTGGATGGGGAATGGAGTAATGGAGTAATGGATACTGCGTCGCTATCGGGGCTATCAGCTGGCTAAGCTGTTGTAAACCAGCGACTCCACACACACACACACATGCTACGATTAACATACGATATCGACCAGCCGACTGGGATCGTTTCAGGATGTATGGTCCTTCAGTCCCATTGGTTGACCGCCCTGTTGGTTTAATTGCGGGTCACGCAATAAAGGGGCAATAAAGTAAATGAAACCGTCCTCTATTATTTGTCTGTGCAAAGCTGTGAAACAGATCTCAGTGATTTGGTCTGTGGGGTCTATTGCAGGGACGTGGTGTGGCGGCGGTGGTGTGGCGGCGGTGGTGCGGCGTGATGCTGCACAGGACCCTCACAGCAGCTGACTCGCGTCGTGAGGCGTGTGGGCCAGAGAGTGATAACGGAGAGCAAACAAACTGAGACAGGACGAGTAAACTCACGGCACGACACGGACGGTAGTCACAGGACTCAAAAGCGACGGACCCGGCGGGGGGTCAAAGGTTCAGCGGCTGTGTGCGCGTGGTGCGCGGCGGGACGTGGGCAAACGGTTCAGAGCCGCCTCGAATGGACGGTGCTGGACCGATAGGTTCTAAATTATCTGTCGGATTCAAAGAGGGCCGAGTCTGCTGGAGCCTTCTTCTTCTTTCTTTTGTTATTTCAGACTATTTTGCTAATGAGTTTTACTTTTTTGGCTTGAGGTTTGCAGAAAGGAAATATTTGACTTGGTCTCCATGGTTCAAAAAGCGTCTGGTTTGAGTGTCAGCGTCACTGAGTAGTAGTTGTGTTGCCTTACAAAGAAAACCCACCTATCTGGTTTAGTTTAGATAGTTTACTAAAAAGATGACTAAAAAACACTATGTTTTGGAATGAGCCTTAAGGAAACCCATATACTGTATATATAAGCCCATCTTTTACCCTCCACTCTTTAACTCTAACATTAATCTCTAAATTAACAAAAAGATGTGTTCCAAAGTGTTTCTTTAACATTGACGGTTGTTATTTGTCTAATAGTCATTAACTTTACATTCATTGAGAGTGTAATTGCACTTTGTTGACATTGTAAAGTTCTTTGAAGTAAATACAATGAACCTGATGTGACTTTCAGTTATTTGCTCCCAAAGAGAAGAACATGAAAAAGGCGTGATTAGATTATCTGTGGGTCTTCCAATCAGCTGGAGAAGAGAAGGTGAAGAAATGGTCACTTAACCTTTTGTCTAATCACAGAATAACCCACCCTCGGTCAGCCACAGCGGGGGGGTCGCTGCACCCAACCGGGGGGCCGATCATTTGTCACCTACAGTTCAGTTCAGAGAGCGTCTTCACCCTGTCATCCGTCTTCACTTTGCATTCAAAGTGTGTGTGTGTGTTTCACGCCATTTGTCAATAGTTCAGGGTGCATCTCCACTCATTTGTCTTCAGCGAGCGTCTTTAAGTGTGCATTCTTTGTGTCCATCTCAGGCCATTAGTGGTCAGCGCGTATAATGGATGAATGGGGTGGGGGGGCGATCGGGGGGGGGGGGATGATGTGAAGGGTTTCTCTCCTTCTTGTCTAAAAACTGATTGGACAACGTAATGCGATTAAACAGATATCACAGAAAGGAGGACAGGAGGAAAACAACAATAACTGTGTTTAATGGCGCTGGCACTGTACATGCATAACAATGCCTCTGAGACATGTGACTTCACAGTCCAGTTCGACCTTTTAAATATCGTGCAGACTTTGACACCAGAATAATATTTTCACATGCATCTGCAGAAGGTGGAAGGAGTTTCTGAGCTCACCTTAAAAGGAAGATGTGTTTACAGACCAGCATGATTTGTGACATCACAGCCAGTTCAGAGCCAATCATGCGCAAATATAAAAATCAATGTTTTGGCATTTTGTACATCATTTTACAAGATAGTTTTCAAATACCATCAAACCTTTTCTGGAGGGGACGTTAAAGTTGAACTTAAAGTGGCCGTGTTACCTCACAGGATCTTATACGATTTGTTTGTTGACCCCGTTGACCCCGGACCTGGCAGTGTTTGGCTTGACTTCCTCCCACAGCCATATACAACTCTGGATTCCCCATCAATGTGAATGACTTTCAATCTACGTTCACAGCACAGTGCAAAACATACACTGCAGACGATCTGAGGCGATTGTGATCCAAACGTCGCTCCGAGTATATCAATAGCAATTTGCCTCTAAGCTGCTGTTTGATATGGGAAAGAAAAAAAAATGAGAAGAGGCCGAAAGCTGAAGCTGGCAGTACCAAGTCCTGTGAATGCGGTGTTCTGCCTGCATACTTGGCATCAGATCAAGCGAGGCAAAAAGCTAAGGAAAGTGTGTGTGTGTGTGTGTGTGTGTGTGCATTTGCAGCCCTCATTAAAAAGCTCCAGCCCCACGTTCACAGTATGAACACACCACTCCTCCTCTTCCCCTCACTCTCAGCCTCTCTACTAAATGAGGTTAATAAACTCAAGCGTTTACCACCATCACCAACACCATCCCTCCTCCACTGCTTTCTCCTTCATCTCCCCCCCCCCCCCTCTCTCTCTACCTCCACTGCGCTTTGCACTTCCCAGAGCCAGCACTCCTCCGCATCCCCTCTCCTTTCCTGAGCCTCCCTCCTTCTTTCATCTTAGCTGAAATGCTTTCTTCCTCTTTTCCTCACCTCCTTTTTTATTGTCATTGTTGCAGGGTGAAAGCTCTGGGATTTCCTCCCTCTGCTTCCCAGGACAGAGCTGCAATTACAGCTCAGGAGAGAAGAAGACCAGCTGTACGGAGGAATCACCAGCAATGCTCCAGCAGTGTGTGTGTGTGTGTGTGGGGGGGGGGGGGGGGGGGGGGGGGGGGGGACAAAGATGAGGGCGCCCCTCAGAGGAAAGGACATGAAACTGCTCGTATTTCTTCATCGCATCAAAGCAGAGGCGTTCATTTCAGAACCACATTCAGGTTTCCTTTTCTTTATGTACCAGGCAGGGTCATCGTGACAAAAACAGGAGCAACAACAACCTACCGCGGCGAAGGATGCTCGTTGTTGTGATGGAGCTCCGGAGCGCCGGAAACACAAGGGAACACCCGCCCACATTGGGTGCAGGGGGCCGTGGCTGGAACACCCTGTTACACCGGGGCAAATGTGAAGAATGCTTTTAAACAGCCTTGGGTGCTCTTATCTCGGGGAAAGCGCATGTGGACGGGGACATCCTAAAAGGCTGGAGGAAAACACAGAATGTGATTAAAGAGGGAACACGTAAATATAAAACACCCGAATACGTGAAGGTGTGCTGCTGGGGCTGTGCAGAATGGTTATTTGGCAGCGTGTTTAAAAAAAAAAACGAATTCAAGTTACCTCTCAATGCTTACGGCCTCCGGGCATAGAACACATGAAGTATAGTATTTCAGGCGATTTAGTATTACATATTACATATTACCCAGATGCGTGAAAGTACCTTCTGTAACAGTTCAGGACACGCAGATGGAAGTGAAACAGCCTCTGAGGCGATCCATCATCTGACTGGAACTACCCCTCAAACAATAGAATGATTTTCACCTCACGTCTGGTCACTGTGTCCTTCTGGCTGAGGGCCTGCTATCCGTCAAGGTCGCAGGCTGTTCAAGGGGAACGATTTCCTCCACTGAAGCAGTGAGACCTCCTCCGGGTTTTCACTGTATTGTCTTGTACGCGGCAATGACGGGGAGGTTGGACTGATTTTTGATCCCTTCATCTCGTCACTCATCCTGCTGCCCTGCCAAAACACTCCCAAATATATATATATATACATATATTTTTATCGTCAACACATCCGACAAAACAAAGTGTTTATTCTTACCTCTATACCTTCTTTGATGCAGCTAAACATTACTCAAACGGAGGATACACTCAAGGCGTTTCATTGACAATAAAAAGAAGGAAAAAGAAGAAGCCAAACACAAAAAGCGCTCGCCTTATTTTGAGGAAAGTATCTCGACTAATAACATCTCATGAATTCAATTTGACTATCAAAGTATGTGTGCTAGTCACAGGAAGTTCGAGGGTCTGAGGATCCAGTATTTTATGTCTATTAAATCCCTCAACGTCGTGGTTGCAGTAAAATACTGAACTGCGGAAGTAGTCTTTCGACTGATCCCTTTCCTGCCTTTCCTTGCACACTCATCCCCGTCCTACTTTGATGGACACTTTAATCCGCACATTTTTCACATGTTCGCCCCCCCCATCCCGACTGGAAACGATTCTGTGACCCCCGGACAGCGGTGCCAAGACCCAACCGAACGGCGTTATTAAAACGACTGCGATGTGTTCCCGTTCGACTTCGGCCATCAGCTGCTGCTGGCCATGTAATGTTTCCTAGCAGCTGTCCCACCGTCGGCGTGTCTGCGCGTAACAAAGAGAGAGTGATGGCAGCAGGAGCTCCCGTCGGGGCCCACGGGACAGTCGGGGGGGGGAGCAGACGGTCGTGTCGTTTCACTGGAAACATATGGTGAAACTCAAGTGTGTAATTTACCTAAGACTACGGGTGGCCCCCGAGTAACACGCACGCACGCGCACACACACACACACACACACGCACACACAGTGACAGGGTGTAATTTACCTGGAGCCTATGGGTGGCCCAGTATCCCGTTGCACTTGTCATACACACAGACAACTCAAAGTCAGTTCACACTCCCTGGCTGAGACGAGAGAGAGAGAGAGAGAGAGAGGGTGAAACTCATTTCCCCCCGGCCTGCAGGGAGGGTCGTGAGAACAATGGCGGCAGACGTCAGAGATCAACGCGCTCGGAGGGGCTCGAGAGGAGGGGCCCGCGAGGAGGAGGCTGAGGCAGCGTCCGGCGCGTCGGGCCCAAGTGGACGACTTCAACCCCCACGGGAATCTCCACCTGTGGGAGTCGCCCCACGCGCCGCATCACATCCCGTTCACTTCATCAACCCGGGCTCCCTTTTCAAAGACGCCGCGCTTTCCTCCCTGGGAGAGAGAGAAAGAGCTGAAGGTCATGGGAGCACCAGCGAAGGGAAGGGAAGACAGATGAGAGGAGTGTGTCCCTCCCTACATTCCTGCACTGACCTTCACAATAGTGTGGCACTGTAGCCATCATCGGCCCACCATGTTTTTTCACGCTCGCCGTTTGTTTGAGGGGTGAGATTGTGGGCTCTCCCCCTCCCCGGAACCCGCGTAGCCCCACCCCACGTTTCCACGGCAACCGCAAATGGAGCGTATCTTGTTTGGCGACGGGGATTGACGGACGGGCAGTCCCAGACACTTGGCACTGTTTGAGGTGTCTGTCTGTGAAGGCTGATATGATAGTGTGTCTGCAAGTCGCTGTGTGTGTGTGTGTGTGTGTGTGTGTGCGTGTGTGTGTGTGTGTGTGCGTGCGCAGGAGAGTGAGAGCTGGTGTTTGATCTTCTTTCCCAGCCAAGGGGCTTTTACTTTTACTCCAGGTGCAGAGAAGTCAACCTGAGGGCATGGGAGGCACGTACAGTTGAGATCACAACACTGTAGGACACACACACGTGCACACACATACACACACTGTGAGGCAGGAAGTTTCCTTGAGGCAGTAACTCAGACTGAGTAACTTTGTGGTTTAAACTGGTTTACCAGTCCAGTGGTGTCGCCGTCTAGAGACCCTGAGCCTCGAGGATGAAAACCGCCTCCACACGAGTACATCAGTCAGGGCCCAAACACACAAATACTGGGAGCAGGAGAAAAAAAAAAAAGGAAAAAGGTGAAAGGGCCGGCTGGTCCAGTGGGCAGCGTAATGACAATGTGCAGGACAGTCTACTGTAACCACACGACTTGGCCTCCTTCGCTGTGGTTGGGCGGAGAGCAAACTAGGTGAAGAGTCAGCGACCAACGCGTCGAAGGGAGGCAGAGGCCCGCCGTCGATCAACAGGTGCACAATTAATTTGGCTAAAATAATCTGCAAACCATTAACTCTATCCAGTATAGGGGATCGCTGCGTAGTGGCGTTAAAAGCTCTAAGCGGCATTCCTTCCATTCCATTACCTTCGAGCGTAGCAGGAATAATTCCTGTGTATCTCCACACGGGAAATGTGTGTGGTCCATAATGAACTCAGTAAACATCTGCTACTCCTGTATTAAAGAGCATTTTCTCTGCGTCTCATCCTGTAATATGGAGAAATTAGAGTGCAGGGACTCATTCGGCGTGTTTATATGCACACACATTTACAGAGAGCAGACATAACATACGGAGTCCAAGTGTTTTTATGCTAGCCCGAATGACGCTCCAACATACCACCTCAACACCACAATTTTCCGTCCACAACAGTAAAACACTAGCGGGTGTCCTTGGTGCACGGGCCCCGAATACCACGGTTTGGGTTTTTCAAAGTAAAGAACCGATGCCTGATCGAAGAAGCAGGTTCACTATTTAGTGGAATTCTTCTCGTAATCTATATTAACGTAAAGCCAGAAGCACCTCAAATCTAGAACATGTAGGTGTAAGAATATTTTGTTTTTAAGTTCCAAACAGATAACTTGGTAAATATTATTTTTACAATGAGGCGGCATTTGTTCAACTGAAATAATACGTTTACATTCATTTCTGTTTATTTAGCTTGGAAACGTTTCCCTCAAAACACTACAGGGCACCACGAAGACTTGGTTATGCAACTGCTGATAAGTGCAACATTCATAGCACAGCAGCGCCACCTAGTGGCAATACTCCACAGCAAAAAGCTAGCTAACGGAGATCTGACAGGAGTGAACAACAACATCTATCTTTAGGGTTTAATGGTTTTATTATGGAAACCGCTTAATGGATGTCACAACTGGGGACAATGACATTGAAGAAGCATTTACAGCACAGCAGACTGGCAAAACAAAAAGAAGAGAGCATGCCTCCTCAGACTACGAGACCGTTCTCCATGCAGGCTTCTTCCCCGCTGACACGCTGTAGTGGCTGAAGTGACTCGATCCGGTGCAGTTTTTCACATCCTTGCCCACTTTGTCTTCCCCCCCCCCCCCCCCACTCTTAGAAAGTCTGTTGATGGTGCGTTGATCCTTTTGTGGAGGGTCTTTGTCACTTGCTCATCTCCCGCTGGACCTCACTGAGGATCCGCTCCTCCAGGTTGGACGTGTCGTAGTCCCTCAGCATGTCGTACTCCAGCCATGGTTGTGCCCACTTCTGGGCGTGCTCCATCTGCTCTGGGGTCAGTGCCAGGTCAAAGCGAATGCCCTGGATGTTGAACTTGGGTCGCTCCCAGCGTTTGGACCAAGGCTTCGGCCGCATCCTGACCCTGATCTGGTGAATAAACCGGAAATGTTAATATGCTGCAGTTCTATAACATCAAATCAAACCCATCGAGGGCACAGGTTTATCTAAATGACTGAAAACATTACCTGCATTATTAAGAATAGAGATACATGCAGGTGTATGAAAATGTCAAAATATTAAGTGCAACGAATGAGTTTGGAGAAGCCCCACTTAATCCAGGCCACCTTGAAGACCTCTCACCTTGTTGACAGGCACCTCCCCGGTGGGGGAAAAGGGCACAGGCTTCATCTCCGGGTCCACGGTGCTGTACTCGCTCAGAGCATCTCTCAGATACATCAGGTTGTCATCCAGCCTCTTCTCAAGCTTCAGCACGTCGATCTTCTGGATACGGGGGCTGTACATCTCGTAGCAGATTTCCACCCCTGAGCGACACAGACATGAAGAAACAGGAGGTTTAGCTGAAGGACAGCTGGTTCACGTCTCGTAAATATTGAGTAACTCTAAACGAGGAAAGATAATAAGCAGGCATGTCATCTTCCTCAACCAGCCTAATAACTGGCAAACACTTCCACAGAGATGTGTACATAGACACAGAGACTGACTTGAATCAAGGCGTTCCTTCATGTCAGGAGGCAAGGATGACACTGCAGCATGTGTGACATTAATCTAACACAGAAAATAAATAAAACTCACCTTGATTATCAATGATGTTCCTCAGGACAAATGTGGCCCCCAGCCCCTTCCCACCTCTCTGGATGCAAATGCCCACGAAGCGATTGACTTTCCCGCTGGCGTTCGGGTCGGCCATGGTCACCGCCAGGATGCTCCCTTAGAACGATCCAAAGCAATTGATACTGTTTAAAATAGTGCAAACAACTTTTTGCAAGAACATAATTGAAACCAATGCAAACTTTCACTAAGTTTAGGGGAGATTAACGTCCATTAAAAAAATGATCTGAGGAGCAACTTAATGAGGACAGGACTTTGCAAACAGGAAGTTCAATAACTGAGGAGCCAAGACGGGTACGGGCCATCTTGGAAAGGTCACGTGCACCTGTTGAGCCAATAAAGAGGCTTTCTCACCTACGTAGAATTCGGGGATGTGAAGGACTTTCCTCCTGCGAATCATATCTTTCCGCTCGATGGCAAATTTAAACGGATCGGCCCTCTGTCTCGGGGGGACAAACTCTGGGCTCAGAAACCTGAGAAGCAAACAACAAAGACATCTGTGTAAGAACACACACACACACACGCACACACAAATTGACGCGGCTTCATACTTCCGCAGAGACGCCACGGTCTGTGTTTTGTCTATGATGACAGGTTTAGGTGGAGGAGAGAACTTCGGCGGCTCCTCGCTGCTGTGAGCTGAAGCCTGACGACGCAGTGACGTCGATATGAACCCTGGGAAATACAAGAAAAGCGCGACGGAGGTGAGTTGATCGCGTTGCTTAAAGCGGCGGTCGTTTGTCACGTTGAACGGCGGCTGTTAGCTAGAAGTCCAACGTTAGCTACCGCGACGTTAGCTCACAGTTTACGCCTTCAAAGCCCGACATGGGAACCGTGAAGTCTACCGGAGAGACGAGAGCGTGTATTAGTTTGCTTACGTTCATTTTGGAGCCGCGGGTTCCGTAGTAACCTTAGTGAAAACATGCATTTGTGAAGCCCTTTCGCACAGCCTGCCATGTCTGACCTTCTGTTTTCACATGGGAAGTTTTTACGGAAGCCGCGTAGGGGAAACGTCTATGAAACGCGATTTCGTATGAGCTGCGGTAACGTCCATCGACCGCAAGATGGCGCAACCGTTTCATCATTCACCGGCTTCCGGTTCCATTTCAAATGCAATGTGCAATATAGGAAGTAGCACTGCCATACTATGTATAGAGTGCCATATTGGGATGATTCAAAACCAAATTTGTTAAAGTATATTTTACTTGATTCCTCTAAAACATGTATTAGTGGTGTGAGCGACATAGCACTTTAAATACACACCCAATACAAGGAAATGCCATGTATCCAACATTTTAATTCAAAGCTAAAACTATCTAACAGCGTAGTCTACATAAACTATTTAAATAAATATATTATAGTCATTCCGGAGAGGGGGGGGGGAGTAAATGGGGGTGTAATTGGATAATAGCATGTGTCTTGGTAGTGAAATGTGGCTCTTTGAGACCATGCAGGGGGAGCGGCGGTCCTCCAGGTGGGCTGCCTCCAGGAACACGCAGTCAGAAGCGCGCTAGGGAGAGGGAGAGAGAAAGGGAGAGGGAGTGAGAAAGGGAGAGGGAGAGCGAGAGAGAGAGAGAGAGCGGGGCACTGCTCGACGCACGCAGGGAAGGATGAGGGAGGACTAGTGAGACCCGGGAGCGCACATCTCCCGCACGCGACGCGCCACCTGGAGAAAACCCGATGCGGCTGCGGGGACTTTCTGGCGCTACGGAGAAACTCCCGCACGCGTTGGGGCTTCAAGGATGTTCCTCTCAGATGGGACTCTCTCAGCCGTCTCTTCTGCGCTCCTGTTGGGAATAACGTGTCTGAGTGTCCTCGGCGATCTCACCAAGGGCTCCACAGACTTTTCAGGTTGGGAATCATTTCGTTCGCCTTCTTGTTTTTGGAGACACAAGTGGTCTAAAGCTTCTTTTTTAATTTGTTTTATACACTTTCAAAAGCAAATATACAAGCGCACGCTGCAACGACCCGTTGGGATTCATATTGTCGAGGTAAACAATTGGCACCGGAGATGAAACGTGACGCATTAAGTCATTGCGCATGCTTTGAACGCGGGGCACTCTGAAATAAGTCCGAGCAGTGTGTCGCATGAACTTCTCCTCCCAGGACGACCCGCGGCGTGCTGCAGCATGCTCACTACTATGCTTGTTCCAGAATGAACAACTTTAACACGTGAGGGGGGGGGGGGGGGGCGTGCTTATCTTATGGCCAATTCTGACTCACGTTAAGGGCACTGCGAACAACAGGGGGTCCCCTTTCCCAAAGCCACCTGGCTGTAAGGATTAAGGCTTGGTTTATCGGTACAAGCGATACACACACATCCCACTGATGCAATGGAGATAGGTGGGTTAATGTGTTACTCTACATGAGAACTGTGGTCTAGACCAAGTGCGTGGATTTATGGCTCAGAGGATAAAAAGCAAACTTCAGAGCAGCCCCCCCCCCCCCACCCCTCCCCCCTTCCTTCCCCATCCTCTCATGCAATCAGTTTGAAAGGTAAAGTCAATGTTAGTCATATCAGTGCCTGGGTCCCGCCAATTACTTCAGGTTTATGTGCAATCCGGTGTGACGGAATCCGCAGGCTTTAAAAGGCGGCGTTTGGCAGAACTAATTGGTTTTTTTTGTGGGGTTTTTTGCATTAAAGGCCTCCGAGCTCCGTTGAGCCCTAAGCCGGCCTGCGGGTTTTTGTTTACTGTGCCATAAAGCCGGAAAGCAGCGTTGTGTCGGTGTTAATTGGCCTCTAATGGGTCTAATGGTTGGAAAAGGGCAGACTAACACTCTGGGGGGGGGAGGTGATGCATGTAACATACCCCCTCTCTCTCTCTCTCTCTCTCTGTGTGTGTGTGTGTGTGTGTGTGTGTGTGTGTGTGTGTGTGTCCAATGTCTGCTCCTAATGAGCGGCAAAATATCGCGGTGAAGCGAAGGCCGTTAACAGGGTGAAACGGTTGTAATTACCATCGGTGTGGTTTTATCCATGAGCCCCACATGACTGAGTGGCTTTACTGATTCCCTGGTGGCAGGAGTTGATTTGATGGAATCTCGGCTTTCGTGTGGTCTCATGTTTTGGTCCTGGAAGTGGCTCCATAGAGACGTGGGGAGGAGCCGCCCGCCGTCATTTGCGTCACCTGAACTTTTTTGAGGTCGGTTTTGTCCGGACCTCAGTCCCTCAGATCCGGTTCGTCCGTCAAGAACTCTGTGCGACGTGCATGTGCAGAAAATGCTGACCAAGCACGGCCCGGTGAATGACGCGAGAGAGACGACCAAGAATCCCTCCGGGACAAAGAAATCCTTCAGTCCTCGCATTCCTGGCCCGCAGAGTCTCCCTGGAGAGTGAGGGGAGGGGTCGTTTTGATTGGCAGGTGCTGCCAGGCCGATGGACGTGGTGGATCCCAAATTCCCCCCGTGGCCTCAGACCTGTTATTGGCGATGTGGTCGGACCAGTGATGGCGGTCAGACGGGGCCAAGTCATCTAGCCGTTGATTTCCAAAGACGCGCACATCATTTTTTTCCTTCTGTTTGTTGACATCTGGAGTAATAGCACCACCGGGCCGTCATGTCGGCGGGTGTTTGGGTTCTGCGTCTCCCCCTGTTATCATTTTCTATTATACAGCTGCCTCAGCGGGTAATTACACGTGTGGAGTGAGCCCAGCAACACTTAAGAGCCCCCGGGGCCAACGTAGCGGGGCCAGCTAATTATGCTCAATGTTTAACAAGTCCTCCATGTTGTTTGTGAAGATTTGCTGCTTTTCTTTGTTTTAAGGTTTGAGTAGCGATGTTTTTTTTGGGTTTTTTTTTGTCTCCGTTGGAGGATACAAATATAGCTGAATGCTTGGGATTGTCGTCCAGGGGGAATTTGTGTGATGGATGTGATGGATGACCACTCACGGTGTCTAGAGTTGGTTCTCAGTGCTTGAGTTAGTGCTGCAGTCGGCGTTATTTCTGCCTCTCTGTCCGGGTTATCATCTTTGTCAACAACCAAATGAAGTAAGAGGAATCTGGCATCTGCCTACGGCCGGGCCTCTCCAACGCGAGCTACTCGCCAAACAAAGATGTATTGTTTGTCTCCTCCAACCGCAGAACCTTTTGGACGCATGTGGTTTGGACCCAATGTATACGACGCTGCCGAAGGGCTACAGTGCAGCAACTTCTCTTCTTTCATTGAGCCCTTTAGGCAAAAGCCCATTTAGACCCTGTGAATGGGATGTGAGGCTGTTTAGGGGCCGAGGGGTCAACCGAGGTCGTCCCATAGTAAGTGACTGAGTGTGTGCTTAGGGGGGGAGTTATCATCCGTCTTGCTCTTTGTTCCCCCCTCCTGTCCAGCCTCATCACACATGTGGACCGCTGTCGGGAAGGATAGGTCATGAATTTAAATTCCGTTCAGATGGTCGGCTGTGAAATGGGAAACTTTGATTCTCTTCAGTTTGCAGTTAAATTCTGTGATTGGAATTTAGAACAGAATTTGTGTTTTGCGGAAATACTTTTATTTTAACAGTTCAAAAATATCCAAACCAAATTTATTTAGTGAGCTTTTGCAAACTCAAGAAACGGCATAATTTGATTTTGTTTGTTTGTTTTCCGATGTTAAGTAAGATATAAACGTATTTTACTGCATTACTTGTCTTCTACAAAAAATGAATTCCTATTTTTAAGTAATTTATTGAGCAGAAGTGGTTTGACTCTGATTCTCAAATGTGAGGATTTGCTGTATGTCTCCTTCTGAAAGTCTGACATTATTGCAAACCTGAAGAAGCTGACAGACAAGTAGCATATTTATATTTGAAGAGCTAACATTTGGTGTGGAGAAATG
The DNA here is from genome assembly GCF_949316345.1 of Pungitius pungitius. Taxonomy (NCBI): domain Eukaryota; kingdom Metazoa; phylum Chordata; class Actinopteri; order Perciformes; family Gasterosteidae; genus Pungitius; species Pungitius pungitius. Next base: position 10,075,753 of record NC_084919.1, read on the forward strand.
AACTCAAGACAGATCTGAGGATCCGGAAAATGGAAAAGTACCATCTCAAACAATCAGAGTTGTGTGTATTCTGACACACACACACTGCCCCTCCCCACGTGGTTGTGGCCTCCATGTGAAGCTGGTAGTCTGCTTAACGTCCCACCGGCGCTGATTAATGACCCCCCCCCCCCCCCCCCCGCCCCCCCGGCCCACACAATCACCCGACCCTCGTCGAAAAAAAACGCGGGGAGCTCCATCCTTTCAACTGGGACCGATCAGCTGGTCGCTTCACTACGGGAAAGTGCTCGAAGCCTCCTGACACACACACACACACACGCACACACACAGCTATGCTTTTACCCCATGCCCTATAGTCCATATCACTGAGCGCTACCAGAGGCCCCCCCCCCCCCCCTCACATCTTCATCAGCTCTGCTTTTCGGTAGCACACTGAACCCCGCGCTCTTCTGTCGAAGCCCCCTTTCCCTTCCCTCCCCCCTCCCCCCCCCCCGGGGCTCTGGTGATCACTGTTTGTGTGTCTAGTGCGCGCCAGGTGAGCTCTGTCTAAACGAATCCCGCCCTCCCACTTGTTTTGTCTACCGCGGCGGAGGAGGCAGGCGGCGGGGCGGGCGGCGAGGGCCTGGCGCAAGGCCGCCTTTCTCCGCGGCTCAATGGAGAGAGAGGGGGGGGGTGGTGGGGGGCGGTGGGGGGCCCTGCTGTTCAAAGAGTGTTCTCCCTGTGAGCGATTTTCCCCCCCGAAGGAGCGGAAAAAGTCAAGGTGTTTTGATTCATTGCGTGATCGTATCACAACACTGAGTTGTTGTTGGGCGTCAACGAAGGAGGGGGGAGGGGGGGGGGGTTCTTTAATTTGATGTATTGTTTGGAGACGCGCTGTGTGTATATAAAGCAGCAGACATTTTTGCAGTTTCAACGGGTCTAGACTCGACCTTATTTGTCGTTTCTAAATCCACTAAATTCGCTTTGTAGACGGGAGAAATGTTGCAGAGGGATTTCGTCAGAGCTTTCAAAATGTTTTTTATCAAATTTGAACCTGGTTTTATATCCGCTTATAAAATCTAAATCCTTTCAGATCCCTTCTGACATCCATTTAGGTGACGCTTTAAAAAAAAAAAAAAATTTACAACATAAGTGCTAAGCACCAAAACCCTTTATGTCCACAAAAACCTCGACATTCTCCCGTGACGTGCGCTTTTAGGTGCACGTCACGTGGAGAACGGCACGCCCCCCGCGTGCATCCATGGCGCCGGGGGTTGCCATACAGCGGGAGCGTGCGCTTGTGTCACTTTGGAGCGGATGTCTGGCTCACAACGCGATGAAAGCCCGTGTTAGTGCTTGCCCCTGGATACAATAAGCACATATACAAACACACACACACACACGCACATCAAGCAACAGCGTGGGGCTGGTGATGAGAGATGGGTGTTTACAACAGGAAACGACCTTCAGCGGGAGGAAGGGACGTCACTTTACCCCGTGAGGTACGCAAATTTGTCAACTTGAGCTTTTTTTTTACAAAAGGAATATCTTTTCTTTTTGGACTACATCAACACCTCGCTGCAGGGGGGGGTGGGGGGGATTCGGGACAAAGCTTTTAATACAAAAGTGTTAACATGATTAATGTGGAAAATGTGATGCAACTTGGACGTAGCTTTAAAAGCCAGCTTTGTATCAACTGAGTCAAGTCTCGGCCCATAATGCCGCGGTTAAGGTGCACCAGTAGAAACCCGCTTGGTGCGTCTTTGCCAGGATGTGTGTGGGAGGTCCTGACCGTACGTAATGCTTCATTCATGGTTTGGCTGCTGTCGGAGTAAGTAAAGTCAGATCTGTCCTGGTACTACAAACCCTACCCAAGTGCTTTCTTTGAGCATTTCTACTGTTATTCAGCAATATCCAGTCACTCCGTCTGCATGAGCTTCCAATGGGACGATGTCCTGTTCCCGCCTGTAAGCATTGGTGTGAAGGGCCGTGACTGCAGAGAGGGGTGAGCTCAGGCTGCACGGGGGGGGGGGGGGGCTGGGGGGCTGAGGCGGGTGTCTTCGGTGTGCGGGAGAAGGCCCCCACAGGTGGTCGTGGCGCCTGGTGGGGCAACCTGGACATTTCCTAAATTGGTCTCGCACAATCACGGCTCTCAAAACGAATTCACCGCTGAAAGCGCGACTTTTGCAGCACAAATGGAGCTTTTGTCGAGATGCTTAAGAAGCAAAGAGGTCACCAAAAGCTTCCTTTTTAGATTATACATTTTACCAGACGAATCAACTTGTTTTCAGGATTCCTTTTCCTTCTTTCAAATAAATGACACTGATGTTGTATCTTTAGGGGCTTGCACAAAAGCAACACATTAGGCTGACACCTAGAGTTCCTGGCTCTCGCGCTGCATCTGCAGAACGCTGTGGCGCCCAGATGTAAACCAAGCTCAAGTGTTTGTGTGTCCTACCTCTCTGACGAGTGGTGTCTAGTGCCCACGCTGTAACTATCTGCTGCGCACGGCGAGGAAAAAGGGCTTTGGAAATCCCAGTTATGATACTAGTCACAAATTTCTTTAGTTTTCACAATCAAGTGGTGAATAACTTGGTTGATTTGTAAAAAGTCTTCAACAGTTCATATAGAAACTCAACAATTCACTGTTTTCTTCTCTAAATTCAAAAAACCAAACATGTTATCTGTATGTTGACTGAGGGGTTTACACAGACTGAAATATCACTATAATCTGAGGGAGAGTAGGCGTCTCCAACTTGCATTTTGGGAGGAAACTCCCAAAATTAACTGAAAATGACCTGCGTGGGCTGTGGATGACTTCCAACGAATCAGCTGAACGAGGCATTATGTCTTAATCGAGGCTTAAAATCAGCCCATAATTTGGTAATCATCATTTAGCGTGAATCACCGTCGATCCCTAAAACCACCCAAATTTCTGGTAATAACTGTAATTGGGGATAAAAGGAGGGGCCTCATTCCTAAAGCGCTTAACTGCGACGATGTACACCAAGACGTCGTCGCAGGTGTGTGTTTGCACTTGCCCCCTCGCGCTCCGGCGAGGTGCGAAAAGCCCCAAAGAAAACAGCCACAAAACGTGTGAGGGCAATTCTTGAGTGACTTCACCCCCACCCCCCCCCCCCCCACCCTCAGTTGCACACGGCTGCAGTTTAGTGAGCGATTCCCACGTCTCTCTTCGCGCAGCCATCGACAACGCAGCTCCGGTTTGTCATATTCGGGAGCACCGACGGGGGTTTCAAGAGAGACAGTTTGTGTCTGGGATCTGACAAGCGGTGATACCGGGGGGGGGGGCGCACACCAACCCTTTAAAGGATGGAGCTGAGCCATAAACACAAACAAGTGTTGAGAAAGAGGCCCATGGGCGTGTGCACATGTCCTCCCCACTTATGTGCAGGCTGCTAAAATTGTGCTCTCGGCGGGCCACATGACGCACACACACACACACACACACACGCACGCACACCTTTTTTTGTTCCTGCGTCTCAGAGAATGTCAACCATGCTTTGATGCCCCCTCCTCTTTTCTCTGTTTCCTGGGATCTGATTTATGTTCCGTTTCAGAGTCAACTTGTCCGCCTTGATCTGGCTTCCTTTTTTTTTTTTTTTTATCCGACGCCCCCCCCTCCTCCCCACCCCGCCGCTCCCTTCCGTCCTCCCCTCAGTCTTCACCTCATGCTTTGTTAGGAAAGAACGTTCTGAACGCCATTAGTTTTTTTTTATGGTTTGATTAAACCCCCGAGAGGCAAATAGGGGGAGAGGGAGAGAGCAGGGAGAGATGGCGAGGTAAGGAGGTGGGGCATGGAAGGGCCAGTCTGAACAAGGAGGCATTGTGTAGCCCCCCAACTGTGTCGGACTGACAGTCTGCATTACAGCACGCTACAGCAGCCCGCTCCCCAAAGCACTGCTAATCGGCTGCTTACGGGCCCCTCCGGCCAGCTCAGGTAAGGGGGGAGGGAACCAACCACAGAGGGTTTTTTCGCTCCATGTTTAACCCCCCAACAATTACAGCTTTTCTAGATTTGTGGTCGATTGGTTGGTGGAACTTCAGGACTCGATGTCATTGGTTGTTTCGTGGTATGTTTTTACAACGGCAATGGACATCCTCATCCTTTTTGTAACTATCGCCCGTGTGAATTGCATTACGAGTACATTTGTACCAAAGATCAGCCTTTGAGCTAAAGGCTAACCTCAGCATGCCAACATGGTCACCATGACATAAATAGGCTGATTGGCAAGTTCAATGTCTTATAATCACATGTCAGGCATTTGCTTATTTGCTTAAACCGATACCTGACACTATATAAACTAAAACATTGGATGGCTCATGCAGGGTGCACGGATGCACGGTTCATCCTCAGGGAAACATGAATGCGTGCACCGGATGTAATGGTAATTCATCTAATAGTCGTAAGGCTGGCAAGTCCAGAGAAGCAATGACACACCAGGCAGTTTAAGGGCAATAATTGGAAAACAATGTGGAGATTTATTAAAATAATTTGAGTACGTTCGTAGTACAGCAAAGGTGTAGCACTGGGTGTTATACAGAATGCAGACCCCGGTCCCTTGGTAGCTACAAAAACAAACCCCGTGTGAAACACAGAGTGAAAAGGGCAAAGTAAGCTTTCACATCCAGTCTGTTCATTCCTGAAGATGGGTCTGGTTTTGTTGTAACTGGGGGGGGGGGGGCCTCTCCCTGCTAAGTCCCATTGGACATGCTTCAGGCAGCTTTTCCCTCCCTCGGCTCCTGAGGAGCTGCTCTATTGCTTGTTTTCACAGAACAGTCCTCAGATAAGCTTGTTAATTCCCCCCCAAAAAAGCCCGGCCTCTCAGTGCCCACCCACTTCTACCTTTTTTTTTCCTCTCAGAGGAATATATTCTCACAGCACATGCACGCACCTGGATAGAGGTTTGCTAAAACTCATTAAATGAAGGGAAAGAGGAGAGAGTACTTTCTGTCAGGGTGTAATAATTAGAATAATAGAGTTGCGTAGTGTGAGAGTGTCGGGTTGTGGAGGTAAAGCAATGATTCTTGAACGTTTGCTGACTTAATATAACAAATATGTAACTTTGTAATGTATTACTTAATTATCAAGGGCAAAGATTCTTATTCACCATCATTGTATAGGATTTTTCATTTCACTGTCGTGATTGATAACACTCTGAAAACAACAAGTAAAAAGTCCACAGAATGTTGGGCCTACTGCAAAAAAACTTTCACTTTCAGATCTTAAAATAATTTTGGTGCCAAATGCATCAATGAAAGTTTCCAAATTTGTGCTTCTCGTCTTCCATCACCTCAGCAACGCCATCAGGTGCTCATCGGTACCAAAGTGTTGTCCAGTTGTTGTTTTTTGGGGGAATAGTTGGTTTTGTTGAGGGCTCCCTCGTAGAGAACAGCCTTCTGCGACTCTAAACCCTAGATTTTGGCTGGAAGCGAAACGGGATCCTTGCGTTTTGACCCCTCTCTGTCACAAGCTGTCCTCTCTAAGCCTCGGACTGCCGCTGCCCCACCCAGCGATCACTTAAATCCAATCTGCCGGTGAGAGGACGCCTAAAGGAAGGTGCATCTGTCAGTCACTTTGGGACACTAGGTCTCTCTACCAGTGACGAGGCCGTCTGGGTGCCACCCAACTCTCCCGGGCCATAAAAGTGACCATTAAAATGACAGATTCCCCTTCCTTCCGGCTCTCCGGGGCCCTCTCTCTGGGCTTTTCTTTCTGTCACACGCCTTTTTCTTTTTCCACTCTGGCGGCCGTCTGGACTGGGCATCCAAACATCACGGAGGCCCTTAAACCACCCCCCCCCCCCCCCCCCCCAAGTCCTGTGTCTGAGCAATGGTAAGAGACATGCATCTTCAGAGGCTCTTGAGTAAAAGCGTCCTCTCACCCAGTGCCCTTTGACCCCTGGGGGGGGGGGTCATAAGGAGGGGCACGTGCTCACAGAGGTCACGAGAGGTCTCGGGTGGGACCAGTTTTACGGGGATTGCGTCGGTTAGACTCCTCTGTCCAACCGGGAGGCCATCTCCCCGAGCCCGGCAGATGTCTGGTACCCAATCACCCCCCTCAGGATGAGCTTAGACAACAGACCCACAGGGGGGGGGGGGGGGGGGACGTCCTCCCATTGTCTGCAGCAGTAAGCTGACGCTGATATCCCGAAACATTCACCGCTGTCTTTTTGGCCACCGTGGCCTGGCTGTTGGCCTCAGCTTCTCTTGTGATTTTGTCCAGGCCGAAAAAAAACATTTATTTATATCCATTTTGAGTGCAAAGGTTCCTTAGAGCGCCAACTTTCATACGCATCGTCCTTTTGTAGATACTCAACTGTAGCAGTCTTTGACCACACTGTGTTTGCCACAACAGTCATCTTTCCAAAATCATAATTAATATGTGCAAAAATCAACAATTTAAAAAAACATTTAATGTAATAATGAAGCTCAAGTTGTCTGGGCTTATTTATTGTCTTAAGACGTCCCTTTTTTGGTATAATGAAAATGTATCTTTTATAGTTTGATCCTATCCAGTTCCATTCGTCCTAATACACACACACACACACCGTCCACTATAAGCCCGGGAGACTGCTACTGTTGGACTCGTCTGCAAATAAATGAGCTGTGCTCCTGTCCAGCAGATTGCCATTACTAGGCCTCTGCATGCCGCCGTGGGTTTAAGTGCATATACACACGTGTGTGTGTGTGTGTGTGTGTGTTTGTGTGCATAGGTGTTCGAAAGATAAGCCATCGGGTAAGAACAGTGTTTGTGTCTCCGCTTTAATGACTTCAGCTGCTCGGGCTGCGGCCCCTGTCTGTTGGGAGAGGAAGGGGGGGGGGGGGGGGGATGTGTGTGCAGACTGTAGGAGACCATCACCTGTGGATATTTATGTGCGGAAAACACACAGCTAGCCCTGTGGAAACATGTTTCAATGCACTCCTCTCCTACGGCCGGATCCGTATTCCTTTGTGCGCTGTTCACACTTACATTAGCTGATCAGTGGGATGTGACGCTTTAAAGCAAAGTGGGAAGCACACGCTGCTTTACATCCTGGAGAGAAGGGGAGGAAACTCTTTAGTGGAAAGTCAGAGAGCAAAACCACTGCTGGGGTTAAATCCAGGGGACCAACCTCATGTTATTAAGCCCACTCAGCTGACACTCCCCCCCCCCCCCAAAAAAAACCTTGTACGGTGTGTGTGTGTGTGTGTCTGTGCTAACGTGTATAGTAAGTAGTCTAGGAATCCTGCACCTCACTCACTTCTTCAGCCGTCACGCGGCACCCAGTGATGCTGCCAATGCGACACGGCCCCCACTTGTGCTGCACATCAATGCGCTGCCAATGACTAAAAAACACATGTATTCATGGTATTTAAACTGGTCAGGTTTTTAAAACGTGTTGGAGAAGGCTCAAAGCCCTCGACGGGGAGCTAGCTACCTGTGTCTTGAATAGCGAAGCGCTACGTAGAAGGAGTCCCTCGTAGTGACAAGCCTGCAGCGTGTGAACAGCCAGCTTTTGCTTTTACAAGCTTTAAGTTTTATCCCCCAAAAAACTGTAAGCTCTCCCTTTTCTGGTCGACTTCGTTTCTGAAACGGCCTCCTATTTTGATTAAAATATTGCTCAAATCCCCTTTTTGTCGATCTAAATCCTGCCTTGTGAGCAAGGCACCGCCCAAAAACAGAAATGGAGAAAATAATTAAACTAAACCACAACAATTCGAACAGGAAGTCTGTGTTCATACTCTTGCACAATAACAAACTGAACAATGTTGCTTGTCTGATGTGAGCCAGCAGCATGTTTGTTCATCCAATCTCCAGATCACAACAGTTCATCAAATATCATCTCTTTGCCAAGAGGGCAAGAGGTGCGTGCTTGCAATGGTCATTTAGTCACTCAGCACTTAATACCTTTTGACTTTGAATGTGCAGCACTTTTAAAAGCAATCCTGCTCAACTCAAATTGAAGGTTTGAGCAAAATGCTCTTTTTCTGCCCTTGAGCCGAGATAAGTAGGTAGAAAGTAGGTTAATCCAAAACATGACTATAGCTGCACGACTAATGCATTGTGCGCATAGGAATGCAGTGCATTTTAGGAATGCTTTTTTTTTTTTTTTTTTTTTGACCAGAATTTAAAAAGCTTTCACTCTGCAGTTTTCTCTGGCATCTTTACAGCAGGCCGTTGGCCGTAGCTTTCTTTCTTTCATCATGTCTGCTGTGCAGCGGTGTGTCCTCTGCGGCGTCCCACGTCTCTTCATGTCTAAGGTCCCATTTCATGTCGAGACACCTCCTCGGCCCCCAGTCTGAATCGGCCTCCTCGTCTTCAGCCCAAGTAAGTTCGGCTATGAAGAGGTGTAATGCAGACTTGTGACGCGGCGGTTGTCCTTATGCAAACGGCGTGCCCTTGTGCCGCCTCTGGGGTCGGAGCAGGAATGTAATTACTACGAGGCCTAAAGCCACCAACTCGGGCCTTTTAGACCTCTGCTGCCACATCCTGTGAGCATTGGCTTCCTCTTAAAGTTTCCCTCAGCTTTTTTTCGTCCAGAACAATACGCTGTTTTTCCTCTTCTCTCGTCCATGTTACGCCTTAATTATTTTGCAATTGTCCTTTGGTTTCAGTATGTCTTTATCTTCCGCTTTCCTTCTCCGTCACTTGTCGTCTTCTTTTCATAGTCCTCTTTGTCTCCTCTAGAGTGTTGCCAGAGCGCCTTTGAGAGAAAACCTTCGCTCTTCCCAGTAATCACCAGTTGACAGAAAAAGCTCCTCCTCCTCCTCCAGCAGCAGCAGTCCTCCATCTTTGAACATTTGATGGCTATAATTTGCCTAAAATAACACCAATAAAATCATGAAGCTGTAAATGCCTAAATAGCTAATGTACCAAGATGAAACGCGATACAGCCTTTGATTTGGTGATTCTGAAGAAAGTCTTGGTTCCTTTCTTTCTATGGAATGTTCTTTTGACGCACGATCTATTTGAAACTATCAGTTACAACTCTTATTCCTTCCTGCTGATTATCACCACAAAACAATGGGAACTGGAACCTTTGAACCACTAAGCTAAGATTTAATGTTCTACTATTACTGCAATATTAATCATTCTTTCCACACACAAGAGGCTTTACAAACCTATTACCTCACAAGCAACATGAACGCCCGTTACATGAGCAAGCTGTGCGATAATGAGCAGCATAAAGCCTCACCTCCTGGCTCCAGCCAATAGGAGGAGGTGGCATCTTTCAAATGCAGTGGAAGCCCTGACTCCGCCTGAGCTCCACCTGAGCAGCGCTCTGGAGTCGACACCCCCACGTCGCTCATTCGTAACAGACACTGAACACCTCAGCCTAGTGGACCATGAAGAAATTGAATGAAAGCTTCCCTCTGGTCTGATCTGAAAGGAGGGACAGGTTGCAGATCGCATCGATTGCATCCAGCTGGGGAAATGCACGTTATGTAGAAGTAATAAAGAAGCATATTTACCCACAACCTGCAATGGTACGCTACCTGCGCCAGGTTGTGTCCAGTCCGTGAACCCCAGTGGGGAAGGACCAAACAGGACTCTTTCTTTGTCATGTTGACACAACATAGCAACCCGTCACTAATCTCCATCACACCGGACCTCTCAAACGACGGGTCAGACTTCCCGGGTCATTACATGACCACAAATGATGAGCCGGCGATCACAAGGGGTCTCCCATACAGTCTTTACAATTTGCTGAAAGGTTACGGAAACTCTTGCCCCTCGCATTGTGTGACAAGCCCCCATCAGAATAAAAAAAAAAAGCAGGAGCTGCCGTCGGCGTTGTTGTTTATAACAGAATAAATTGACCTTTTTCGACCCGCTTCGCGACAAAAGCTGGTTCCCGGACATCATCGCGACCGCAACCTCCTGTCTTTTTAATGATGGAATAAAGAAACCAGCAGACATAATAGAGCAGTGCCTTTTGTCAAGGGAAAAGGGCAGAGAGCTAGTTAAGGAAGGGGTCTGGCCCCACATGAAAAGGAACCGGGAGGACAAGAGACGCCTGGGTGTTCCTCCTGCATTGTTCGGCCTTCTGCCTCTGAGGGACACCTGTCATTGGCTGGCCCGAGACGCACAGGTGCCTCAACCCCGCCTGATTCGTTGGCCTTGAAAGGAGTCTTCAGTCAACAGGTATAGCGGGAGGGGAACAATAGTGATGATCCTGAAGAAGACAGAGGGGGAGAGAAAGGGGGAGAGGATGTCTGAAAAAGAGATTCTTTAGAAAGCACCTGAGGGTTTGTGTGAGATAATCTGTTTTTGGCTTTATCCAAAATCTCACTTTGTAGGAAGGAGGAAGGCGGGATCAGTGTTTTGGTTGGTGCGCGGCATCTGCAAAAATGTCAGTCATCCACCTTCATAACCTCGCCGCCATTTCCACGGTTACACCCCTGCAGCCGAGGCGTCGGTATAACTGGAGGTGGTGGGGGGAGGGGGGCGTAGCTAACTCGTGGTTTCTCATGGCACGGGCGCTCTGCCAACAACCAGTCTTAATAATGTGATACTGTTACCCCGCCACGCCACACACCCGCGCCTCAAGAACCCAGCGCCATGGCTTGCCCCTACTTTGTTTGTTTTCACGTGTGTGTGTGTGTGTGTGTGTGTGTGTGTGTGTGTGTGTGTGGTCTGACTGCCGGGGGGAATGCCAAGTTCCCTCTCACCCTGGTGGAATGTGGCAGACCTGTGTGTGAGCCGGGGATCGCTGTGGGAGGCAGAGAGAGAGACTAGTTAAGTCCACAAGACTCAAAGAAAGAATCTAAATTTCAGTAAGTGACGGCATAAGTGCAGCGGCTTTAAAAAAAAAAAAGAACATTAAGTCGTATAAAGAGAACTTATTTTCATTATTTAAAGATGTTCTTTTACCAGATCTTATCTCAGGGTTCCAATTTCTTTGATATTAAACCGGTATGGCGGATAGAACCTGGTTTGGATCAAATAAAATAATCAATTTAAAGGCAGCTACTGTTTCTAGTTCACATACTGATCATTTTGAAATGGGAACGCTCGTGCACCTGTTTTTCCATTTTCACAACCCAGCCCCAGGTGGAAACCTGTTACTGTGAGGTTTAAATACGCATCTCCATTCAAAGCGGCCGACCTTTCAAAGCCTGAGAATGTTGCTAGTTTTCCTTCAGTCTTTTATCTGTGGCCATGGTGATAAGGGGACAATGTGTGTGCTTTGCGTCTGTGCATGTGTACCAACGCGTGTGTTAGAGAACGCCGTTGTTTCCACTTCTCTACCCAAACACTAACCAAATACAGGTAATTTAATCCCAGTGTTTCCACTTTGTGTGTGTGTGTGTGCGTTTGTGTGTTCACTTCTCTTTAAATGTGTTTGCAGAGCACTTAGAAGGAAGCTCGAGCTCAACCAGGAAGTGGTTTTCAGTTAAAGTTGTACAAATTGTTGCATTTCTTTGAATTGTCTCCGTATGAGTTTGATCAATTCATAGTAACCTTGATGCATTTGGGAAATGAGACATTTGAGACTCGGAGTCTATTATATTATATGCTATTATTTAAGTATGTCTTTTTGCTGTTTTAAAGGAATCAGAGCTTTTATGTGATTTGAAGCGGCCTCCAATGCTCTGTCCAATGAATGGTTTATATAATGTTTCTATTGACTAGGTCTAATACCAGCTAGCTGCGTGGGCAAGACACACTAATGGAAATAGAAAACGTATGCATGGAATAAAGCCCGCTCCGTGATGTCTGAGGCATCAGGTGGCTTCTCAGTGGCAAAGCGAGGCCTCAACACCGTGGAAAACTCCCAAAGGGGAGGCATCTGTGCCTCCCGGTAACAGAAAGTGTAATAAAGTCAGGATTTAAAAACCCTCCTTGTCAGGTATTCAGCTCATATCAAGCAGATAAGCGTGGGTTCCACGGGCATTACCGTAGGGCCGAAGCCAACATAAGCTCCGGCTTCACCTTCTCTGTGTTATTGTGGCGTTCTAGGCCTGGAGGAGGGGGGGGGGCTTCTAGATGTGAGCAGTGATCTGCAGAAATGCAGCGACTGTCCGTGGAAACGCGCAATTTTGGAACAAAAAGAAACCATAGCATGCCTCCAGCCCTGTGCGTACCATGCAAATGAGGGATTAAATGGTTGTTTAGCTCGGTCAACGCAAAGCAGTGGTAAGAGCTTTAAACTGCTAAGTAAGGATTTTCTTCTTCATTGGTTCCAGTTTAGTTAAATGAACGTGCGGCTTAAAGACGCGCACGGAGCGCGAACGATGTCATCGGGCTGCGGCTCATTTGGCCTCTTTTGCTGTCCCGCAGGGTACCTGTCCAAAGTGTTGAGGAACTACACAGAGCAGGCCTGTGACGGGGACTTCCTGTCCGCTCGCTGCCCGCCCCGCACCACCATCACCGTCCAATCCGCTTTCTATGGGAGGAGAGGTGCCTCTGACCTCACGCAGTGCCCTCAGACCTACCAGGCCCTCCTAAGTTCTCACGACGCTTGGGAGGATGAGCGACAGTGTTCTGTGTCCACCGCACTACAGGTCGGTAACCGCCTTTGTGTCCGAAAATGGTCTTTTTCTTTTACCTTTTCTTCTATTCCTCATAATTGGTGTACTAAGACTCCGTTAAAATGTGTCCCGTGTGTCTCCTAAGTGTCGCAGACCTGGATCCTTTCGCTCTTTGGTATTGGCTCTTATTCTCACACACAAATACACATGCACACACCCGCAAAAAAAAAAGTTCCTCCTGAGAGAAAGTGTCCTATAAAATTGACCACGGGGTAATATTTCCGAGCACCATAACGATTATGTAAGGCTTTGTGAGGAGGTTTTCCGGCAAATTACGCTCGCTAAAGAGGAAGCATGCTTGTTCCCGTGTACACACAAAGAGATTTCATGGGGTCTTTGCCTCAGCATCCTCTCCTAAATGGGGGTGCGGCTGGACTAGAACCCTCCCCTTTCAGCGTCAATACAAACACACACACAAACACATCCTGTTCAGCATTCATCCTTTGGTTTATTCCTGGTGGCCCCTGCCTTCTAGCATCGAACACCCTCCACTTCCACAATAGACGGGGCAGCCATGAATGCCCGGGCACAGAGGGGGCTTTGTGCTGAAGTGAGAGAATGACTGACTGCTGCGCCACACGCATTAGCACGACCCCAGAGAATCCCATCATACGACCCGTTTGTGACCCCGGGTCGGTTGGTATTTTTCATGTACGTCTCCGTAGGAATATGGTCGCTGCCAATAATAATAATAATAATAATAATAATACTGTTGCATGATACAAAATACAAATAGAAAGGTGGTTCCTTAATAGACAAATTGTTTCACTATTACAACTAGAAGCATTCAGCATTGCGGTACTTTTATATTTGATTGTTGGTGTCTAACATTTTCCATCGTACTACAAAACGAGTTATGTCTCTGAACAATGTTACCTTGAAATGTTAAACTTGCTTTAATCTATTCTTTTCTATTTTTCTAAATCCCCCCGTGTCTCCTCCTGCATTGCGTGCTCTATCGTGGTAGATCCTTCTCCTCCTCTGTTAAACTCTGGGTCAAACGGAGCAGAATCCATCGAGTCAATCCCCTCAAGAGTGGGATTTCGGTACCGGGGGAAGCTGTTGTGTTGGAATGTGCTCACCCGGGTTTCAGCTGGCTGAAGAAGATGAAACCAGAGAAGCTAAAGGATGCCATGAAATGAGCGGCGGTGCTTTCTCTCCAGCCTCCTGATTCCTGTGGCTATGCGTTTGTAGTGGTTTTAGGTTGTTGTTTTTTCTGATGTTTGGTCTCACCATCATTGGCTTTTTGTCCCCTCCCCCCCTTCCCCCACCTACCTGCTGTCACTCTGTCCTGCTTTAGAAAATGCTGGACGAGTGCCAGGACAGAAGGAGCTGTCAAGTCCTCGTCAACAGCCGCGTGTTCGGGACGGACCCGTGTCCTGGCAGCAGTAAATACCTCATTGTCTGGTACAAATGTCGACCCAGTAAGTCCCTCACCGCCTCGTATTTTGACCGTGATACATGTTTGGGTCTTTCCCTCCTTTCTTAGACACCTCCACATAACGCACCGTTGATTGATTACATTATAAACATTCAAAGAGGATTATTAGTGGAGCTAGAAGTGTTGCTTTGGAAGTGGATCTTCGTTTCAAACAAAGGCAATGAGGTGAATTGATGATTTGTCCTCTGCATGTATTTCCTCACTTAGTATTGCACATAGTTTTTCATCTGGTATTTAAAACATCAACAGTCTCACAACGCTTTTCGGACTACCCTTCTCTGTTGGTGGTACCCTGCTGCACACCTTTTGATTCCTACACAAGATGGAAATGTTTAAGAATGTTCTAAACGCCTTGAAAAGTGAAAGAGGAGAAATTTCCAAATAGCTGGCTAATGTAGTTTTTGACACCTGCCACTCAAACTGGAATACAAAGTGTTTTTGTTTATGTTTTTAGCAGCTATATCTTTTACAATTGGGATCTTTATATAATTTACCTCTCCACTGACTTAAAAATCGGGTCGATTCTACACCGAATCAAGCATTGCAGTATCTACGCGACTCTTTCATTCCGTTGCTTCACTTCACAAAAAAAACCAAAAAACTCTTCACGCCTCTTCCCTTTATGCCTCTCCTTCCCTCTCCCAGTGAGCCAGGAAGCTAAGAGTATCACTCCAGAGGGGAGCCACAACAGTGCAGTAATCCCACCCACATTCTGGTCCCCATTCACGGCTCAGTGCTGCGCAGCAGCTCACACTAGAGCGACCAGTAGTGGGCATTAATCCACTCCTACTTTTTTCTTCTCCCACTGGACCCGGGAGGGGGGGGGCCCAATCAACAGATCTTTGTTCCCTGTCACTTAACCAATGACTTGTCAGTGAAGGAGAGAGAGAGGCTGCATGGGGGTGTCAGTGAGCTGCAACGGACAGGTGTCGCTGCCTCTGAAAGGAAAGGACAGGCGGGTGAAGGACAGAGGAAGTGAAGGAGAAAGGAGAGAGGGAGCAAGGCCCACCAGTGGAGCCGCTGCGTGGGTCACAGGTCACTGTGGCTGGCTGGATGTGTGTGTGTGTGTGTGTGTGTGTGTGTGAGGAATGCCTCTGCGTGGCTCTACACGTCCACGGAGAACAACTCCACCTGCCTTCTCTGCCCACGGAGCCTTCTCTGCCCACGGAGCCTCCTCCTCCGGTCCTCTGCTCCCAGGAACATCTGCTACTTTGTGTTTGTTCGTTCGTTTGTTCGTTTTTTTTTGTCGCCGTCAACCCTTCCTGACACACGTGCGCGTGCTCTGCCCTTCTGCCCCCAGACGAGTACAAGAGCAAGGTGGTCTGTGAGGAGGAGCGCATGAGGCTGAGCTGCAAACCGGGTATGCAGATCGCCGTTTACTCCGCCATGTTCGGTCGAACTCAACAGGGCACCCTGGAGTGTCCCCTGCACCACAGGAGGGCCCCGTCAGTAGGTGAGGCACCTCGTCCCCCTCGCACACTGACGTTAGCAAGAGAGGAGAGGGGCGACATGCTATCACGTGATCATACACGTGGGAGAGTCAAAGATTGGATATGAACTGAGGCGGTGTTCAAAATGCTGTTTGATCATGCTGTAAAATGTGAAGACTTAATAGTAATATTTCAATTAAAATCACCAAAAGCCAAGCAGATGATTGTACACAGTATAAGTGCACAATATAGTACCAACTGTCAACCACACACACGTGCACACACCCGTAACCAGTAAGCAAGTTGACCGTGAGACCTGGGCGGCTAAAACTGTACATGTCGCCATGTCCAACACTTTCTTTGACAGTTATTGAATTTCAATGTAGTCTTTTTAAAATTGTCTTTAATTGACCACCATGCGTGCAGAACGCTGCCATTTTTGTTGGTGGGTAAAGAACAAAGACACGTTTTCTCTTTGTCATGACAACTAACTGTTGGCGTACTGACAGGTTCTGTCAGACAGAGCTGAAAGCCTCACAGCAGAAGCCTGAAAGACATTCCTATGGGCCTGAGGCTGGTGTTTTGTAGTGAGAGTGAATCATAACATCATCAATACTATACCATCGGTGTTTTGCTCCATTCACAGCTCTAGTCTTGGGGTCAGCGTGGGCTCAGGAGAGGAAACAGATTTCTTACATGAAGACACAAGCTGAGGATGCAAACTGAGCCAATTTTGCATGATGTTCAAATGGGTCTCCTTGTCAGGCTAACGTTCTCATACATATTCATGATGTCGGAGAGAGGAGCTTCCCTCTCGGCTTTGACTTTTTTCTTGTTGCTGCCACACTCCTAAGTGGTTGCATCTCTTCCTTGCCTAGAGATGCCGTTGTGGTTGGGTAAGATTTCCTCATTTCCTCCTCAGCCTGATCTTAAAGAAACACCGGCCTTCCACGCCCCTCCTCGATGTCAGCTGTTCACACCGCTCCATAGCGACTACTCCAATATCCTAACTTAAAAAAAACAAAAACATATCACTTTTTAACATGTATTCCTCTTGTCATGTAAGGAGATGTGTGGAACCACCCACTCAAGCTCCGGAAGCTGCGGAGATCAAACATGCAAACACACATTGGCAGGAGAATTGGGGTGGAATGTAGATCAGGTGTCTCTGTCGTCCCGTAGAAAAGGGACAGTATTGAGTTCCCTGTGTGTGTGTGTGTGTGTGTGTGTGGGATATCCAGATGTAACTTCACTCTTATTTAGAATGTTAATGACTCTAAGCTTGGATCCATGACAAGTTTTACTAAAACCACAGCTAGTGCTGATCCCAGCGTGCTTTATTTTGCCTTAACTTGTTCTGCCTTTGTTTCATTAACGTAGGGATGGAATTGTGAGCTGATGTTAGTGCTTGTGAATAAGTTGCCCGAGCAGGGGCCACTTTACTATATTAAAACACACAGGCGTCAGCCACCTAATAATAAGACCGATATAGAATGGCATTGTGTGCGTGTGTGTGTGTGTGTGTGTGTTATTGTATACCATACAAGCATCGAGGTCTGCTTTGAAGGAATCTCCGCCCTCCTCCTCATGCAGGTGGACCAGGAATGTGTACGTAGGTGAGACAACGTTGGCCTGATATCTGGTTTCACTGAGGATTAAATACAGTAGCCGAGTTCTGGAAAACTCTACTGTTACAGTCGTACAAAAGCCGGATTACAGCAGAAGATAATGGTGGTGTTTACCATCAGATCTCCATGACTTTGTTACACAAACGGTTTCGTTGACTTTACGTACACAAACGCCTTGCTGTTCCTGTTCGCACGTTACACTGCACGTATTTTTTTCCCTCCCTCTCCATCAAATTCACACACCCACAGGCGTGTACACACTGGGAAAACGCCTCCTCGGGCGCCTCCAGACTGCCGAGACGTCCCTCTGTGGGATTTTCCCCCGTCCACTCTGCCTTTTGATGATGTGGCTCCCACGTCAACCAGGAGCAAGGGGCGAGGGTGTCTGGAGTGACAGCCGAGACGCACGCAGTCGATTCACATGAAATGACTTTTCCTCCCCCCCCGCCTGCAGGCCGAGGTGGTGCGTGGTTCCTCACTCGTGTGTGTGTGTGTTTGTGTGTGGCTATTCATGACGGAATCATCTCTGATTGGCAGCTTGTTTTGTTTTCTATTTGTCTCTTTCAATGTTCAATGTGAGTTTGAATCAACGAGGTGTGTTATCGTGATCCCGTAAAGCACGCCGCGTCGGCAGCCTCACTGCTAAGCGAGGTCGCACACGGCTGGCTGCACCTGCCCAGGTGCACTGTGCGTGTATATTCAGTCAGACATTACAGTGTGCAGCAGCCACCTGTCGCGTAGAGCTAGATTTGTTGTTGCGGCCTGCTAGCGATCGCCTGCGAAGCCTCTCGTGGATGTGGTTTACCTTGTGAATTCCGCACGCAGCGTGTTTGAAAACACGGGAGGAAAAGACGGCTTGTCGCGGAAAATATGAGCAGTGCGTCCCCGAAGGTAAGACCCCTTTGATCTCGGGGGGTGGGGGTGGGAGTGGTGGAGCTGGGGCAGGTCTTGGCGGCGATGGAGAATCCTCAAAGCAAAGGGGCCTGCTTCAGCCCTCCTCTCTCATCTGCCCCATTACCATCACACACACACCTCTTGACATCTAAATAGCCCCCCCCCCCCCCCTCGGCATGCAGGGTCTCAGGCTGCTTCTTTTACTTTTTGAAAGCCATTGCGCTTTCACTTTTGAGGTTTGTGCTCCGGGGACAACAGGGCAAGCAGCAAGACGTGTGAAGCCATGAGCGCGGACGGACCGGTGTCTCATGTGATCACAGTAGCTTTTAAAAGCCCAGCATGCACAGCTGCAGGTCAAATTTAACGCCTTGCTTTTAGAATTCGGTTCCAGTTGTTGGCGTGAACGCTGACTTTCTGACTCTGATGCGTACAGAGCCGATATGACGCGGTATGTAGGTGTTATGCTGGACTAGATTAGATCAAATACAGCTGGTTGTGTCGAAACCTGTCCTATAGTCTACCTAAAGCAGGAGTGGACTGATTTCTTATATATGTTTATATTCCAGGTAACAATAGCATCAGTCTGCATATGTTTTCAAGGATAACCGGTTCAGGGTGAAGGGTCCCTACTGATTGGAATGGAGATGTGGTGTTTGAATGTATGAAGTAACATGCTGTATGTCAGGGATTACATACTTGAGTTTGACTGTTTTTGTACCAAGCGCCTCTAGAATAAACCTGATTGACTTACAAAGAGCTGCAGAGGATCTCTGTGTATTCTCAGTGACACGTTTAGACTGCATGCTGTAATACTCAAATTCATGTATTATTATGTTCTAGTAGCATTAAATCCTGCTGGAGGAAGTAGAACTTAAACGAGCTGTCACAAATGCATGAAGGCTTTTCCTAGAACACACATGTTTAACCTTCACAGCATCACAGCATCTGAAAGTCTTTAGTTTTTTTTAATCCCGCAAAAAGGACTTAAGCCACCCGAGCAAATGATACGCATCTCCGGTGAGTCGTGGTAGAGGAGGAAATAAGTGCTTTTTTCCCAGCCCATTGTCTTGTAAATTCCAGTTGTGAGGATTGTTGTGGAGCGTCGCCATGAGGATGTTTCTGGGAAAGGTTGCTTCCTGCTCCTGTGTTTATATTGGAAGATGCGGGGGGAGGGACAACCGCTGGCTGCACCCACAACACACCCCACACTTCCCGAAGCTCTCAAAAAGTCCACCATCACAACACACAACAGCTCCCATTGGATGATGTCACTGTTACACAATCCTGGGGGGGGGGTTGATGCTGGTTTCAGGGCAAGCGGCCAGAAAGTCCGATACACAATGGATGAGTGATGTGACACACTGAGCTGCTGGTACGTGGCTGCGTACCAAGGCACACCTTAAGAGCAGGAGCCTCACTCCGCTTCAGCAGGTAACGGCAACAATAACAGGCCGTGTATCACCCATCTGAAGAATCTGCTTCCCCTCGACACTGTGTTGGAGGGAGTACCCTTGAGGGTAAAGGTCAGAGGTATCAAGAGTTATATGCATGCTCTTGTAGGTGTGTGCGTGTGTCAGGGAGAGAGAGAGGGGGGGGGGGGGGGGGGTTGTATCGAATAAAAGCCGGCAATGACAGTCAGAGGAGGTCAGACCCTGAGGAATGCTCATTGCAATGTCTCTATGTGCGTATGTGTGGCGAGCCAGTGGACAAAGAATAAATGTGTGTTTGTCTTGTCTTATCTGTCCCTGAAACCCCTCTCTGGACCCCCCCCCCCCCTGCTCAACGAATCACCCAGCTGCAGCTAATGGGGGGGGGGGGGGGCTGCTGTCTGTCAGTGGCCTCCCTCGTCAGAGAGGAAGGTCTTCAGCGTCGCACACCAGCTCAAACGAGCCAAACGGAGAGCAGATGCTAATTGGCAGCCAATCAGGGAGGCCAATAGGTCTCTGCCTTGCAACATCTGCACGTGGACACGGGTACAGATGCAGGCAGAAGTTACTGTGCTCCTGGGTGTGTGTATTAATGCTGTCAACAAGTATTCTATAATCGAGTACATATTCAAATAGTTCACGTCCGAGTGGACGGACGTTGATTCGGGTTCTCAAGAAGCTTTCTACGCGCTTTGTTTGATCGGGTTTCGCTACTAGCAAAAGAGAAAGTAAAGTGTCGCCCTTTGATTCAGATGGTTGTAATCCAAGATGACGGGACTGCACAGTTGGACCACTCAGTGAGTTCCCACTGGATTGCTCTCTTTTCTCCCCCCTGAGACTGGGATGTTTGACCCTTTGACCCTGTGCCATAACTCATTGTGGCCTGTCGACGTGTGAGCCCAGCTTCAGCCGTCTTTTTCTCCCTACCTGTCGGGTCCCTGGGTGTGTTTGGGGGCCCACCGGGGCAGACGCTGCCCAGTGTCCACTTTCAAAGGCCTGTCTCCTTGTGTTGTTTTGAGCGGTCGAGGGGGGGGGCCGCGGAGAACCCTCGGCCCATCCACGTTCCCACAGGGTTCAGCGCTGCGCTCTCCTCCAGTTTGGGGTGTCACGGGAGTTCACTTGGTGGAACAAAAAAAATACTGATTCCACCTGTCGCGCCCCCTTCGCCAATGCAGTTGAAGTTGAATTGCATTTGGGCTAGCAACACGACGCTGGTTTGTGGATGGCTGAAATCAAAACCAAACTGAAATTAGTTTGTCAAAAGACAAAAAAAACACTTTCAAAATCCTTTAAATATGTAATTATCTCTGTAGGTTAGACAATCACTGTTGTCTAAACCAAACAATAACTAATGAATCATTAGTATGCAGATACTTTTAGCTCAAACGTAAACCCAGTAAACAGTTGGCTTTAAAGAAGGGGAAAAGGCAAGAGAGCCTAATCGTTCCGTCCACACTCCCCCAGAGGAGGAGATCTGCAGAACAGACGAGCTGGAGGAGCTAGTGATGACGTATTTAGAGTTACAACCGTCACTAGTTTTCTGGTCACACACACACACACACACACACACACTGGATCAGGTAACCTTTAGACAATGTGAGGCCCCTTTGAGGTTTCTGTGGTCTGATGAGGATCCACCTTGGAAGCTGAGGAGACTGTATCGTACATATACACCGGTTTTAAGAAGGAAATGATAGTAGTTACGTAGCAGCTAGAAACCTTTTTTTACTGAGAAATGCATAATCACCAAAGGCTCAGTGATTCATCTCCAGATCATTTCATTTTCTGATTCATTTAAAGGAATCTCATCATAGGCTCAATATCCCAGAGCCTATGATGAACTCCTCCGGATGTCTGATACTCACTCAAAACCTCCTCTTCCTCTCCATCTTTCTGTCAGACTGCCAGTCGTCGGTGGCTCTGCAGGTTCTGACCGCCCGCTGCCAGGGAAAGAAAAGCTGTCTGGTCCGAGCCTCCACCAGAGACTTTGGGGACCCGTGTTACCCCGGCACCAGGAAGTACCTCAACGTCATCTACACCTGTGGTGAGTCCGCCATGCGCCTTCACCGAGGGCTTAACTCGCTGCCACTAGGGGGCAATGTCCGCTCACTAATGTGCTTGTCCAGGAGGGAAAAAAATGGTGCCATGTTTTACTGAGAAGGTCTGTGCGTATTTTTAAGGTGTGATGATGGTCATGATGAGGATGATGCTGTTGGGTTTTTGTTGTTGACCTCTATTGATCTCTCTAAACAGTGCACAATAAAGGGGCCACGTTTTGTGGGGCCAGCAGTGGGACTATTGCTCCTTGGCTGCTTTCATTAGTCGTTTGAATATTATTTCTAAGTAAATAGAAAAGCTCTTCAAAGATTTAAAGGTCATGATTGCTTTGCAGCCCTTTAATGGTTCCTGAACAAATGCAGGGTTGGTTTCTTGGCAAGTGAAGGAGGATCCTGGCGCTATACCTTCTATTTTGACCTAATGTCTGGAGAAAGACAGTCTTCCTTATCTGTTCCCCACCCCTGGGATTATCCTGACTTGTCAAAGCTGTAATACATTAACCTCTTGTGTTGAGACAAACTGACACACACACACACACACACACTATCCAGACTACTCTAACACCAGGAGTTGATCAATCAGCACCATGGTGTGATTACACAGAAAAGACATTGGCACATGGTCTATGGATCACTGTTACACTTGACCTTTCAGTGGGTTTTTGAGTTCTGAATTTAAATCTTGAGTTTCATAAGATATATTCTCCCCTGGGCTTGAAAATCTATATAATGTTTCTCTTAGGACTGCAAACGGACCCAAATCGTGTGTGTGAGTGAGTTGCTATTCCCCCCCCCGCAGCCCTTTTGATGCGTGAATTTACGCACAAGCCCGAACTGTAATTCTGAACTGGTGATCACACTTTATGGCCGTGGCGTCTGGTTTATAAAGATCCACCACCATAAATCCTTCGTCTCCGAACCCCCCCGTGCGCTGCTCCAAGAAACCATCCATCCTTTATCCCAGCGACAACAGCTCCGCACCAACGAGAACACACGGGCTACCCGGCTGTGTTTATGGAGTCTTTTTTTTTTTTTTGTTGCTCCGACTGACCTCCCCTTATCGCTCTCTGATAACGCCACCTACTCTCCTCACAGCTCCGGTGCTGAGTTGGGTCGGTAAATGTGCGAGGTATGTGGGACGGTGTAAATGTGTGTGTGTGTGTGTGTGTGTGTGTGTGGGAGGGGGTTAGAGATGGAGGCTGCTGGCGTGGGTGGAAAAGGTTGAACGTGAGTAAATCACGTCCAGCCGCCGCAGACGCGCAGTCACCGGTCGCTCCGGGCTGCAGCCAAAGTGGTCGTTTTGTTTTTTGGGGGGGGGGGGGGGGAGATCCTCTTTCATTGAGTGTGTGCAGAGTTGACCCCATTTGTGTCGGAGTCGGGGGACGGAGGATGTCTGTCTGCACATGATTGGATGCATTACTGCGTGTGCGAGGTGGTCGTTGCAATATTTTGTTTCCGACTGATAAAAGTGGAACTTACCCAAAGAAAGTGATGGTATTCAGTTCGGCTCTACATTACATTACATTACATGTCATTTAGCTGACGCTTTTATCCAAAGCGACTTACAATAACTGCATTTCCACATAGAGATACAAACTCCGAAGAACAAGTAACAAGAAAGTACAATTTTCATCAAATAAGCAGTTTCAAAACATGTTATAGAAAAGTGCCATTATAAGTACAATTTAAGTGCTACCAATTTGTTAGTGCTACGGTTTGCTAGTGTTTTAGTCAAGGTAGAGTCTAAAGGGGTGTGTCTTGAGTTTTCGAGGGAAGATGTAGAGGCTCTCTGCGGTGCTGAACAGTGATTTATTAAGCCATCAGACCTCGGAGCTCTGGCTTTTTCTTTACACGGCCCTCGGGCGTAGACTCGCTCGTGAGCAATAAGACTGAAGCAAATGGCCCGGAACCGGCCATCAGACGCGCCCCACACGGGCCGCCGCTGTCGCGCTTCACTTCCATGCATGCGCCCCCCCCCCCCCCCCCCCCCCTCCTGGAGGAAGTCCTTACGGTCTGTTTGTTTGTAGAAATGAAGCACTTCAGGCAGGAATCCGATCGCACCTCGAGATGTTTGACATCTCTGTATTTTAACGCGATGACGTTCGAAACCAGCTTGCAGCAATGAGTTATGTCCTTCGCAACTCCTCTGTAGTTTCAGCTTGGAGATATTTACCCAGAATGCAACTGTTGATGAATGAGCTTGCTTAGGGCACTTTCTTCAAAAGCGACCTTCAAATGTGGTCCCCTTTTGAAGTATTTTTTTTGTGTAATCTTGTGTTGGATAGTTTGTCAGGCCTATTAATGTATCAATTTATGTGTTTGAGGAAAACGGCCACTTCTGGCTGATGTCATAAAAGTAAAATGTGTCTTTTGTCATGTGTAGTATCCTATTTTTTTTTTACAGCTCGCTGAACCAGACCTCTGAGGGCCCTCGGTGTGCCTTTGTACCATAAAGCACAGCGATGGCTCTAATCGCATCGCACCACACGTGGTGCATAGACGTCCTCACATGTTGCTCACATCTTATCCGGAAGAAGTCACAGGCTTCCCTGCACAGTTCTTCCTCCCCTGAAGCGTTATTAAGGCTTCAAGCTTCATATCGAGGCCTCTCTCCTGAACTCCGCCCTAGAGCTCTCGCGCTGTTGTAGCAGATCACCGATTGAACCATCTACACACTAAGAGCAGACTTTCAGGGGGATAAAAAGGTTACGGAAAGCCTAATTAACAGGTCCAATTTCTGCGCAGGAAATGGATTGATTGGGGGCCGTTAGCTGGTTAACACGAGGTCTGGTTTTGGAGAAGGGGGGGGATCTCGCGATGGAACAGGCGGCTTGAGGCATTTCGTATTCTAGGGTTGAAACCCCAAAAGGGAATTTGAATCTTCAAGTAAATCCTTATAAAAGTATAATTAGTCCAATTGATATCCTTATGTCTGGGTTCAAATACGGGACTACTGTGGCTTTTGAATAGGATTCAGGAAAACGATATGCAGTCTAGCTTCTGAACCATTACTGTGTATCAAATATGACGAGTCTCAAAATAGTCGGTGCGGCGTTATCACAAAATCTAATTAGCCAAGAAATATTTTTTTTCCTGTTGAGCAAACCGATAGTAACATTTTGAAAATGTTTGTGAGGTTTTAAGGATTTTTCAGTTATGAAATTGCAGTCAATAAAACCGTAGAGAAGAATCACTGGGCGTGATTTAAACCCACATTATATTTATTAAATAAAACACAGATAATGGATTGTTACCTCATTGTCCAAGCTGGTCTTGAAATGAAATTCCCCTCTTATTTTTTTATAATCCTTTATTTCTTTGGCAATGAGGATCCCGAAGTAGCTTCTAGAGGAGCGGTGCAGTTACTGAGCCGTGCTACTGCTATTTTGAATGCACACAATCCGAGCAGCAGAGGCTCTGTCAGCCTCCATGTGGCTCGGACGGGTCGCTGGCGGGTCAGCTGCAGGACGGAAGGCAAAAACACACATGTGGATTCAAATGTTATGCTATTGCAATGTCATACATTGACGAGGCTTGTCAGTGCTGCTCTTATGATGAACGGCACCTCCATGAACGGCAACGGTCGCAACGGCTCTCTTCGATTGGCCGGCTTGTTTTACCAGCTGACCCTGCGGGCAGGACGCGCACCATCGGCGCACATGTGCCCAGATGCCTGGCCAGTAAAACCGGGCCATTATCCGGTCCAGTTTTGTCACTACCCACGTGTCTGGTCATCGGGTTCTAGTGAGCCGCCTGGAAAGTTTTTTCCAGACGGCTTTTCGGCACCAACAACTGGGTGTTCTCCTGACCGGTTTGAGTGTCACGATTCACCCTGTACAGCCTGTCCCTGATCAATGAGAAGTGCGGGTATGATAACGTTGCGTCGGGGCGCACCATTTGACCATCACTTGGTCTGAAGCAAAGCAAAGCGTAGAGTATCATCACCAGACTGTTTGCAATTCGAGAGCCAGCGGAGTCTCCGTATAGGAGGCTACGTCGGTTCCCCGTCCCTGTCTGCAGCGTCGGAGCACAGCACACATCCCCTATGTCCCTGGCTGTCGTGACCGCAGCCCCACGCACTGCCCCGCTAATTTATGAAACCCTCACTAGTCCGTCCCCAAGATTAGAGGGTGCGTAAGGTGGGGAGCCAACCTTCACTTTATGCTGCCCGCACCTCAAACACTCCTGTCCTGCCAGTTGAGGTGCTCTCTGCGGGTCAGGAAGAGTGCCGGGTCAGGGTGGTTCTGGAAGCTCGCTCCCCCGGGTAGGGCCTAGTGACTGCGGGGTCTGTCGGGGCCGAGTCCCGACCAGCGGTTCGGACCTCCTTCGCGGCACGAATTTATTATAATTGTATAATATTTATTTATTTATCTATCTATTTATTTTACACAACGTTTTAATAAATGTATAATTTTATGATGACATTATTTGTTTAATATTGAACAGTTTTGAGAGTCCAGTAGTTCCGTATAAAAGTAGTTCCTTGTTGCCAAGCCAAGAGCAAATTTGTTTTGTTTTGTTGTGTAGCCTGATTAAAAGGACGAGACAGGACACGAAGATACATTTATTTTTCTTTAATGTGGGTTCTTTATTTCCCCCGACTGCACTCTTGGAGCACAGCGTTAATGGGTCAAATTAAGAAAATACTTAGGACGGTGTACACAAATAACAAAGTGCTTTTCTTTACGCAGCATAACCTAGCATAAAACTAACTTACAAAACAACCGTAGCGACTCTCTCCTGTTTAAACAGAGACAAAGAACATGTACATCGGTCTCGTACCAAACTACTGTCGTTCCTTCAAAAGCTATGAAAACGATGAACTCACTCGGCGCCGGAGTGCACGGCTCCATACACGTGCACACCTCAATCCACGGCAGCTTGTATCTCCCCTCCAAACGAGACAGTAGCACATAACCCAAGAACACACGGTGAACAGTTAAATAATCACAATTTACATGGTAAGTCAGGTTTATTAATGCACAAACACTTACGCTGAAACGACACACTCCCAGAGGTGTCCCGATGCTAACCGCCAATCTGTTGTTGTCAGTAGCCGCCAGGTCCCGTTCGGCAAATCCCGCGATTAAAGTGGCAGCACGCCCGCACCCTCCTGCCCCCACTTCACCCGGCAACACATGCGTCACTCCATTCCAACCAGTGACATCATAGGAAATTACGTCACTGGCCTCGATGCGTCATTGTTGCCAGGTGACATCATAGGAAATTACGTCACTGGCCTTGATGCGTCATTGTTGCCAGGCAACAAGGTGACGTCATAAGAATTGAAGTCAACAATCCATTCTGTGAGTCATTATTTCTTTGCTGGTGATCCAAAGGAACACACTCTTGGTTATTGGGGAGAAATTCTCTGTTCTTGATTGTAAGTCAGGTCATTGGCTCATAACCTTTTGAACACTGACAACAATACAACTGTTTTTAAGTTATCTAAACCAACATTTAAAACAACAGGTGAAATGGCTGAAGCAATCACACCGGCTTCCCTTTTAAACCAGGGACCATCAGTATCAAGGTTCAGCGCAGATGATATGAGCCTGCCGGAGATCTCCGAAGTTCTCAAGGTTCTTCGCATGAAAATTCATATGAGTGGAATAACGGTAGCAGGATGGGAATCTTTAAAGGTAAAAAATGATCAAATCGAACACCACAGAAAGGAGGAAGCCATTTTAAGGACAGCTTGTGAAACCCTTCAGAAAGAGGCGAAGAGTCTGATTGATAAGGTCAAAAATCATCAACATTTTGAAACAATCTACAAAGACAAAAAGGAATTAAACAAAGAAATGTCCTCTAAACATAAAAGACTGCAAGAAGAGGTGTTAAAAGAGCAGGAAAAGCTGACGGCTTTAAAGAAACTGATGATGGACAGTGCAGTCATGACAAAAAATAATGAGGATTACGACAGAAGGATTCAACACCTTGAGGCTGAACTGAAAAATGTATCAGATGAATTTAAAAACGTCTCCAAGGCTAATAAACAGCACATTGATCAGCTAACAATAAGGAAGGAGACTGTTAAATATTTGATGACTTCCTTGGAGACCACAAGAGCTACGAACCGCTTGGCTATCCAGCGTCAGCAACATAAGATGGATGAGCTGAACACAGAGATAGGGGACATAAGAAGCAAGCTTCCAGCTCTCTATAATGAAAAAAGGGAATTCAACCAGATAAATATAGATCTGCAGCAGGAACACGATCCTCTGATCAAAAGGGTGAAGATGTTGCGTGAAGAGCGTGACCAAATGCTCCACGACACGGACGCTTTGAAGAGCCAAAACATCAGTTTAAAACAGGAAATCCAGGACTTCAATCAACAGCTTGCGTCTTTGCCGAACCAGTTGCTTGAAGTGGGAGTCCAGAGGACGATTCTGGAATTGCAGCAACAACAATTAATTAAGACCCACACGGAGGCCTCTAACCAGCTCCTCTGTAAAAAAGACTGGAAGTCAGAGTATGACGAGAAGAAAGCTCTAAATGACAACTTGCAGCAGAGCATCAATGAATGGAAAGAAAAGATCGAGCCTCTAATGAACAGTCTCACGGATCTGGATGCCTGTGAAGCAAACTACAAAGCACTGAAGGTCAGTATAAAAGACTCAGTGAAAATGAACAACAGTCTGAAAAAGCAACATCGGTCCCTGGAAGCCAAGCTCTCAAGCAGACAGGAGTATGTACAGAAAAAGAAGGCAGTAAAATTAGAGAACCAAACAGTGGAGGCTGAAAACCGCACCCTTGAGCAGCAGGTTGAGGAACTGCGCTCTGCAGTTCCACAACCTGCCCTTCAGGTAAAGGACAATTTGCCTCGTACCAAAAGGCCCTGGTTTAGGGTAAGATGGCCATTAAGCAAAAGTCGGAAGACCTGAGATCTGAGAGGCCGGGCATCGCAGCGTCGGCAGTTCGATAACCAGCCGCTCAATGTCCCTGAGCGAAACAGCCGAACTGCTCCCCGGCGTGTTTACGGCAGCCCACTGCTTCCGCAGTGGGTCGAATGCAGGGAACAATTTCCCCAAGGGGCCTTCTTAATGAAGGTGAACATCTTGCATGGTACTTTACTGTGCTAATGTAACGTCAATAGGCCTCCTATTGGAGTAACATCTTCGGTTTTCTCCCGGTGCTCGGGTTTCCTAAAAATACTGTAACATGGTACTCTACTGTGCTAATGTAACGTCAATAGGCCTATTGAAGTAACATCTTCGGTTTTCTCCCGGTGCTCGGGTTTTCCTAAAAATACTGTAACATGGTACTCTACTGTGCTAATGTAACAGCAATAGGCCTATCTTCGGTTTTCTCCCGGTGCTCGGGTTTTCCTTAAAAATTACCGTACATGGTCCTCAACTGTGCAAATGACGTAATTTGACATCACCTCGTAAGGTCATTTTACATTACATTTAGACATGGACGGTTTTCTACCGGTGCTCTGGGTTTTCCTCAAAAAGAATCTTTCTTGGTCGATTACATTCGTTCTGCTATAAAAGTCCCTTATCCGAAACAACACAAACCAACATCACAAAAAAAGAATGTCTCTCGGTTACGTATGTAACCTTCGTTTCCTGAAGGGAACGAGACGCTGCGTAAAGACGCTTGGGAACGCCCCTGCGTGACCGCGTCATGAGGCACGTGTAAAAACTAGCCAATGGCGAGCTGGTACATCATAGGCGGGGACGCCGGACCAGGGCGCTATAAAGGGACCCGAAGGGCAGGACCATTCATCTCTGAAAGGCCGAATCGAGTACCATGGGCAGGCCGGGAGTATGGCAGAACGTTTACGCAGCGTCTCGTTCCCTTCAGGGAATGAAGGTCACATACGTAACCGAGAGACTCAGGGAACTCAACCTTTCTTAAAGACGCTGTGGGAACCCTATACCCACTCACCATACGAGCAAGTGACCGTGGTGTGAAGTTTTAAAAACGCACACTCGATGAGAGCACCTGTGCTCAAGGCGAGGGTCAGTCCCCAACAGGAGGGCTTCTGCAGCCGCCATACCCAGATGTTATACGCCTGGTCCGACGTCAGGAACGGAGGACAGGGTGCCACAAAGGAAGAGAGATGCCCAAAGGCAGACGGGAAGACCTGTGGAAAACATAACAGTAACGTCAATAGGCCTATTGAAGTAACATCTTCGGTTTTCTCCCGGTGCTCGGGTTTTCCTAAAAATACTGTAACATGGTACTCTACTGTGCTAATGTAACAGCAATAGGCCTATCTTCGGTTTTCTCCCGGTGCTCGGGTTTTCCTTAAAAATTACCGTACATGGTCCTCAACTGTGCAAATGACGTAATTTGACATCACCTCGTAAGGTCATTTTACATTACATTTAGACATGGACGGTTTTCTACCGGTGCTCTGGGTTTTCCTCAAAAAGAATCTTTCTTGGTCGATTACATTCGTTCTGCTATAAAAGTCCCTTATCCGAAACAACACAAACCAACATCACAAAAAAAGAATGTCTCTCGGTTACGTATGTAACCTTCGTTTCCTGAAGGGAACGAGACGCTGCGTAAAGACGCTTGGGAACGCCCCTGCGTGACCGCGTCATGAAGCACGTGTAAAAACTAGCCAATGGCGAGCTGGTACATCATAGGCGGGGACGCCGGACCAGGGCGCTATAAAGGGACCCGAAGGGCAGGACCATTCATCTCTGAAAGGCCGAATCGAGTACCATGGGCAGGCCGGGAGTATAGCAGAACGTTTACGCAGCGTCTCGTTCCCTTCAGGGAATGAAGGTCACATACGTAACCGAGAGACTCAGGGAACTCGACCTTTCTTAAAGACGCTGTGGGAACCCTATACCCACTCACCATACGAGCAAGTGACCGTGGTGTGAAGTTTTAAAAACGCACACTCGATGAGAGCACCTGTGCTCAAGGCGAGGGTCAGTCCCCGACAGGAGGGCTTCTGCAGCCGCCATACCCAGATGTTATACGCCTGGTCCGACGTCAGGAACGGAGGACAGGGTGCCACAAAGGAAGAGAGATGCCCAAAGGCAGACGGGAAGACCTGTGGAAAACATAACAGTAACGTCAATAGGCCTATTGAAGTAACATCTTCGGTTTTCTCCCGGTGCTCGGGTTTTCCTAAAAATACTGTAACATGGTACTCTACTGTGCTAATGTAACAGCAATAGGCCTATCTTCGGTTTTCTCCCGGTGCTCGGGTTTTCCTTAAAAATTACCGTACATGGTCCTCAACTGTGCAAATGACGTAATTTGACATCACCTCGTAAGGTCATTTTACATTACATTTAGACATGGACGGTTTTCAACCGGTGCTCTGGGTTTTCCTCAAAAAGAATCTTTCTTGGTCGATTACATTCGTTCTGCTATAAAAGTCCCTTATCCGAAACAACACAAACCAACATCACAAAAAAAGAATGTCTCTCGGTTACGTATGTAACCTTCGTTTCCTGAAGGGAACGAGACGCTGCGTAAAGACGCTTGGGAACGCCCCTGCGTGACCGCGTCATGAAGCACGTGTAAAAACTAGCCAATGGCGAGCTGGTACATCATAGGCGGGGACGCCGGACCAGGGCGCTATAAAGGGACCCGAAGGGCAGGACCATTCATCTCTGAAAGGCCGAATCGAGTACCATGGGCAGGCCGGGAGTATGGCAGAACGTTTACGCAGCGTCTCGTTCCCTTCAGGGAATGAAGGTCACATACGTAACCGAGAGACTCAGGGAACTCGACCTTTCTTAAAGACGCTGTGGGAACCCTATACCCACTCACCATACGAGCAAGTGACTGTGGTGTGAAGTTTTAAAAACGGACACTCGACGAGATCACCTGTGCTCAAGGCGAGGGTCAGTCCCCGACAGGAGGGCTTCTGCAGCCGCCATACCCAGATGTTATACGCCTGGTCCGACGTCAGGAACGGAGGACAGGGTGCCACAAAGGAAGAGAGATGCCCAAAGGCAGACGGGAAGACCTGTGGAAAACATAACAGGACCTCCAGTACTGAACCGACCGGGCAGTTAACTGGGTCCGCAGTTGTTCCTACAGCAGGTGGCACCATCTACCGGCATACGCCCTCCTAGACAGGAGTATGTGCAGAATAAGAAGGCAGTAAAATTAGAGAACCAAACCGTGGAGGCTGAAAACCGCACCCTTGAGCAGCAGGTTGAGGAACTGTGCTCTGCAGTTCCACAACCTGCCCTTCAGGTAAAGGACAATTTGCCTCGTACCAAAAGGCCCTGGTTTAGGGTAAGATGGCCATTAAGCAAAAGTCTGAAGACCTGAGATCTGAGAGGCCGGGCATCGCAGCGTCGGCAGTTCGATAACCAGCCGCTCAATGTCCCTGAGCGAAACAGCCGAACTGCTCCCCGGCGTCTTTACGGCAGCCCACTGCTTCCGCAGTGGGTCAAATGCAGGGAACAATTTCCCCAAGGGGCCTTCTTAATGAAGGTGAACATGTTACATGGTACTTTACTGTGCTAATGTAACGTCAATAGGCCTATTGAAGTAACATCTTCGGTTTTCTCCCGGTGCTCGGGTTTTCCTAAAAATACTGTAACATGGTACTCTACTGTGCTAATGTAACAGCAATAGGCCTATCTTCGGTTTTCTCCCGGTGCTCGGGTTTTCCTTAAAAATAACCGTACATGGTCCTCAACTGTGCAAATGACGTAATTTGACATCACCTCGTAAGGTCATTTTACATTACATTTAGACATGGATGGTTTTCTACCGGTGCTCTGGGTTTTCCTCAAAAAGAATCTTTCTTGGTCGATTACATTCGTTCTGCTATAAAAGTCCCTTATCCGAAACAACACAAACCAACATCACAAAAAAAGAATGTCTCTCGGTTACGTATGTAACCTTCGTTTCCTGAAGGGAACGAGACGCTGCGTAAAGACGCTTGGGAACGCCCCTGCGTGACCGCGTCATGAAGCACGTGTAAAAACTAGACAATGGCGAGCTGGTACATCATAGGCGGGGACGCCGGACCAGGGCGCTATAAAGGGACCCGAAGGGCAGGACCATTCATCTCTGAAAGGCCAAATCGAGTACCATGGGCAGGCCGGGAGTAAGGCAGAACGTTTACGCAGCGTCTCGTTCCCTTCAGGGAATGAAGGTCACATACGTAACCGAGAGACTCAGGGAACTCGACCTTTCTTAAAGACGCTGTGGGAACCCTATACCCACTCACCATACGAGCAAGTGACTGTGGTGTGAAGTTTTAAAAACGCACACTCGACGAGATCACCTGTGCTCAAGGCGAGGGTCAGTCCCCGACAGGAGGGGTTCTGCAGCCGCCATACCCAGATGTTATACGCCTGGTCCGACGTCAGGAACGGAGGACAGGGTGCCACAAAGGAAGAGAGATGCCCAAAGGCAGACGGGAAGACCTGTGGAAAACATAACAGGACCTCCAGTACTGAACCGACCTGGCAGTTAACTGGGTCCGCAGTTTTTCCTACAGCAGGTGGCACCATCTACCTGCATACGCCCTCCTAGTGGCGGGGCTCTGGAGTAGGAGGTGGTCTCTACGACCTCAGTCGAGCGACCGGACCTTCAAAGGCGGGCCCTTTCAAGGTCCACGCCCATAGCTTCCAGAGCTCGGGGCGGGGGTGAACTATGGACCCCGACGCCTGAGACAGCAGGTCCGACCTGATAGGGATCTCCACCAGGGGGCCTGCGAGAAGCGATATTAGGTCCGCAAACCATATGCGGGCCGGCCAGAACGGGGCTACTAACAGTAGGCTGACGCTGTCCTGACGGACCCTATCCAGAACCCCTGGGAGCAGAGCAACCGGGGGGGAAAGCGTACCGGCGCATGCTCTTTGGCCATGCCTGTCCCAAAGCATCCAAGCCTCATCGAGCCGTCCTCATTGAAGAGAGCTCGACGGAAGATGTGAGATTGCCACGGCAAATGCTCACAGTCTGCACAGCGTAATCGTAATATAAACAAAACGACCAAAGTCTGTGTGTGTTGTATGGTGCTTGGTGTGTCCCTAACTTCCTCCTTGTCAGACTTGTGTCTGCCTGCTCAGCACATCCTGCTTGCCCTCTGACCTTGAAATCTTCAGCAAAACAGGGCAACGATTCTCTAACTTGGCACTACGAAAAAGCTTTTGATTATCAAAGACACTGCCGAGGGGGAGGGGGAACCGGCGGAGCCTCCCGTGGCGTCTCCAGCGGTTCCAGAGTTCCGCTCCATGGAAGATTTTCCACTCGAGCAGTCTCGTGATGATACTCTATGCTCAGCCTATGACCAAGTGATAAAAATGTATGGTCAACTGGTGCACCCTGACGCAGCACAGTCGTACCCGCACTTTTCGTTGATTAGGGACAGACTGTATGGAGTGAGTCGTGACACTCGGACGGGGCAGGAAACACCCAGTTGCTGGTGCCGAAAATCCGCCGGGAAATGATTTTCCAGGCGGCTCACTATAAATCCAATGGGGGGTCACATGGGATACGGGAAGACACTAGACCGGATAATGGCCCGATTTTATTGGCCAGGCATCCGGCGAGACGCGCGCCGCTGGTGTGCGTCCTGCCCGGAGTGTCAGTTAGTCAATTCACCAGCCATTCCGAGGGCCCCATTGCGGCCTCTAACTTTGGTGGAGGTTTCCGTTCCAGCAAATTGGCATGGATCTTATCGGGCCATTTCACCGGAGCTCACGCGGATACCGCTTTGTGTTGGTCCTCATGGATTACGCAACACGATATCCGGAGGCAGTGCCATTACGCAATATCTCTGCAAAGACCGTCGCGCAGGCTCTGTTTCAGGTCATCTCCCGGGTTGGAATCCCGAAAGAGATTCTAACAGACCAGGGCACCTCGTTCATGTCGCGCACACTGAGAGATCTTTACGGGTTACTGGGCATTAAGTCGGTCCGCACAAGCGTGTACCAACGTATGAATAGGACACTGAAGCCCATGATCCGTAAATTTATTAGCAAAGATGAACGTAATTGGGACCAATGGCTTGATCCTCTGTTGTTTGCAGTCCGGGAGGTCCCCCAGTATGGAATGCCGTTTTAGTCAAAATTAAATAAATACACGGTAATGCATAATGACACTGCATTTCATAATAAATAAATGAATAAATACACGGTAATGCATAATGACACTGCATTTCATAATGAATAAATACACGGTAATGCATAATGACACGGTAATGCATAATGACATTTAGGCAGATCTGGAAACCTTTGCCTCTTTTAAAAACCATATAAATGAGTGGGAAAAAAACACTATTCGCCATACAAGTTTAAGTTGTTTTAACTCTGGCCTACTAGGGGTCTTAAACTACGGCCCCGGTCAACCACACTGTTCACCAGTCGGACCGTAATGCCCCCCCACTGTTGACCGTAATGGTCTGGCCCGCGTTCGGTCAAAGTGGACGGAATCTGGCACGAACCTGAATTGAGTTTCCTAGAGAAAGGAATGAAGCGGCCTCGTAACGCAAGTCGGACTCTGCAGAAAAACACACAGCCCGTGACCTCAGCCCGGGTGTGTGTGCGCGTGTGTGTGTGTTGCATTAATAATGGTAATGAGTGGTTGAGCCAATGCCCATAAAAGGTATTGAATTTGATTGGTTTAGTATAATGTGGAAACTCTCCAAACTTAACCGGCAAAAGGTTTAAGCCACCTCCCGGGTGGGGTCTCCATAGTAGAAATTTTTGGCAGGAACACACTGTTGGCGTGGTGAATTGCTGACGTAAGCGGTCGTGGGACTGTGCTTTCAGGTTTTGTTCAGCTGCAACTGGCCCTGATCAATATCCTGTTGACTTTAAAAATCGACTTCGAATTCTGGTCCCTCTTTTCAAACTGACTTTGCAACACACAGTGTGGTCACATAAAGTCGAATTTAATATCTTAACATCTTATCTGTCATCCTCGGTTTTTCTACAGCCATAACAGCTGCAAGTTGACTGATTAATGTACCTGACTGTTACAACTTGATTTTTTCTTTTTGTAAAAACTTAGTATTTTATATTGCATCAAAGTCAAGTTTTTTACTTTAGTTAAAAATGCTCTAATTTTGTTACAGGCAAATTGATCAGCTTTCGTCAAGTTCAATTTCTCATTCAGTACAAATTAAGATGATTTAGACTCCACTGAAAGCGGACCACTGTACGTCAGACGTCCCTGTCACTGCCTGTTTGTTATGTGGACTGAGTGGGTGCAAGAACTGTTGACAGTTCGGTAAATTTGGCAAGATATTGGATTCTGACTTCAAGGTTCAGTAGCTCACAAACCACACCTCTCTGTAACCCTAGTGACGTCAACAACCAGCTGCAAGGAGCCTGCGCAAATCCTAAGTCACAAGGCAGAAATGGGCTTCCATTGTAAAACACAAATTTCTCTGAAAACAACAAAAATTCAAACTCTTACCCTTTTTAGCAAGAAGTTTTTTTCGTCCTGCAGAAGGTGCTCAGCTTCCCGAAGGAGCGTGGTAATGACGACAGGCAAAATATAGGATGATTTGGTGACGTCATGTAGTCACGTGACATGAAAACTTCTGGTTTAAAATAAAAAATAACCCTTTAAGTAAAAGTATTGCTTTTCATTTACTCTGGGGGGCGTATGTTTTAGTTTTAGGCAAACTGAAAAACGCTGGTGTACACCAAAAATGACAATTTTCACTTGGACTAAAGTGCAAATTCACTTTAAGTCAATGACATGACCTTTGACTTTTTTCACTGAACTGCAGAAAGCATCTCGAGTTGCGTATTGAACTGGTTTTAAAACCCATAGGCTTTAAATAACAGCGTTTTCAACTAAACTACTAAATTCTGTTAGTGGCATCATCATTTAACAATAAATCGCCGATGGCCACAGTAAAGACATTTCTTATCTATGTGTGGTAAAGTTCTTAAGTGCCACCAATTCCTTAATCTGAGTTAAACCTGTTCTTCTCAGAGCTCAGTCATTTCTCTTTTCCCGTGTTTGGTATCCATCATTGTTCACTTTTTTGCTGTGTCATGGTGCCAAAACTTAAAAATGTCCCCCTTTTAATAAAAAAAAGAAAACCAGGCTGTGTGTCGTACGTTGGTGCTCCCCTGATTAACTCCATCACAACCTTTTGAGACAGTCAAAAGGCTCACCAGCTCTGTGGTACCACATCATTATACTACTAGTTAGACTATACGTTCTCTTTACTGTTGATACTTGATATTATTTGCTAATAATACTTTTTGATGTTGTCATGGAGTCTTTATTTTTTCATATAGCTAAATTTATTTGAAAGAAAAATGGGAATTATTAAGCTTATTAAGCAAGTCTGGCTCCTTCAGGATGTACTATTTTTAGTTTTTGCCTAATTTAGGAGTCAGGCATTGTTGAATCTCTGTAAATATTGTGGTCCTTGCGAAGTGTGTGCTCTTGGCCGCCTTATGTCAAAATCTACAGTAATTACTGATGATTTGGTTTTCTTTATTAACTGCAGTAATGCAGTTTGCAGAAATGCTCCCTGGTTAGATTTCCTTTCCTTCATTCTGCAGGCGGCCTCATGACGTTGCCTGGAATCAAAAGTCCATAGTTTATAGTTGCCCTGCTGGCTCAGATTTAGACATTAGTTCTCATTAGCTGGGGTCTGTATGGTAATTGAGAAAAAGCGGTGCCCCTCAGATGATCATTTTTGGGGTCCCTCGCTCCGCTGCTGCTGGTTAAAGCCACTTATGCGGAGGAATGTTCTACGTTTGGCTTTAGGCTGTTTGTCTGCTTTAGAAACGTCGGATAATAGGAGCTGTGCAGTTAACGTTGACGTCCATACAGTCACATGTATACAAACAGGCCTAAACATGCGTGAATAGATAATACCGTGAATGCGAAAAAAAACTGAATGCACAAACATTGTACCCCACCCACCCCCATCCTGTGGTTTTTTACTCGGCTGAAATTAGCAACGGCGTCATTGTTGGGTTGGAAACTGCAAAATAAGCAAATCTCCTGGACGAGAAGTCGCTGCTAACTTTGTCTGATTTCTCAAAGTCGTGAACTGTGTCCACGAGCCGTGTCCCCGGGTCGCAACGAAAACTCTTCTCTCCGGTGTGTAATCCATAGTTCTTGTGGGGGGGGTGCACACAGAGTAAAGCTTTCCAGTCTGTGGCTGGTTTCAGTTTTCCTCCTGCGGTGGACAGAGGGGAGAGAGGAAGGCAGAGGGGGGAGTTAGCGGAGGGGGTGGGGGGGTAAGCTAGAATTATAGTTCTGCAGGGTACATTTAAATGCTTCTGTGGGTCCGGTGTGGACGGTGTTCTGGGTAACTTTAGGTCTGAGACCATCGCAGAGGAGTCAACGCTCACAATTATACTTGTACTATTTTCAAGGGCGGGTCCCTTTTTTTTTTTTCCTTTTTTTTTTATCACGGGTGCACACGCGCCTGCCAACGCAATAGACATTCCTGATGGTGATGGTTTCCCACTGTTACTGTTCACAGCCAAGAAAGGGAAGAAAAAGACTGCAAGCTCCCAAAGTGGATTCAAGCAGATTAACTCTTAGCTCTTATACATTTAGTTAAACACTCTTCCAAATTATAGGGAACAGAAATTGCATTCTCCAGGCATAACTTTCATTTTTTAGTTATGATTGGGGAACGTTCAACGTTGTTGAGAAGTTGCAGCTCAATGCATTGCACACCTTTGCATGTCCAACAAGCTGATTGGTTTATTGGTTAATAAAATTTACTATAAACTATAAAAACTAAACTATATCCACCGCTACATGGATATTAAGAGAATGATGGTACGTTTTCTACTAAATCAATCAAGAACAAACGTGTGTGATTGCTGCACAATGTGAGCGTGCACGCTCCCTCACCTGCAGCCACGAAGGAGCACGTTCCTCCGATCGGAGCTGAATGAAATCCTCAGGTCATTTCCTGCAGCTTTTCATCTCTCTCTCTCTCTCTTTCTCTCCCCCCTCATGCACCCATAGCCCCCTCCTCCTCTTTTCCCTGCTCCTTCTCTCCCCTTTCCCCCTCCCTGTGACTGCTCGCTCACACACAGCAGTGGGCTGTGTAGGTGGACACTACATGTCCCTGCTTCTGTCTCTCTGCTCCCCCCTTGCCCACCCCACTTCTCTCTCCCTCTCTCTCTCTCTCTCCCTCACCTCCTCGTTCTCTCTCCCTCGCTTTCTCCCGCTGTCACATTCCAGTTGTCTAAAGCCGGGTTAAACTTTCTTTCTCCCTGAGTGCAGGAAGGAAGGAGGACCTAAAACAGGAGAAGCATTAGAAAAGCATTATTCTCCGTGGGAGAAAAGAAGAAAGAGGAAACTCTTCACTTTCCATTAGACTTAAAAAGGGGGGAGTCATCCTAAAGGATCATGCCTTTTTAAAAGGGGCTATCCTTGTTCTTTTACTCCCTCCCTTCCTCTCTCTTTTCCTTTTTTGGAGTCGTAGTCTCTCGCTCTGGTCGCACACAGACGGTGGAGTATTCACGTGAGCGTCCCGTTTTCACGGCAAAGTTACTCCGAGCTCTGCTGGCGGGACCGAGAGGAGGAGGAGGAGGAGGAGGGGGAGGAGAGGGGCGACGGCGGCAGCATTTGACAAGACAGACACCCAAACACGCGCTCAGAGAGAGAAAGTTCTAGCCTGGACCCTCGGAGGATTTCCCGTTCAGCAATGTGTGTGTAAGTGTCCCCTCGTCTTCACCCTTCAACACGCTTTGAATCTCGCTGCTTTGATCCAGCTACTTTTCCCCTGTTGGTGTCTTTGCCGAATGCTGTGTTGTTCGAAGAAGTTGGAACATCCTTCTTGTTGACACAGCTTTTTAATGATTCAATGTAATTTTTTTTTAGTGACTGTTGGTTTGCCTCTTGAAGGGGTTTAAATGCCTCGGCGTGCGCTGGCCCTCAGGAATGTCTCGCTGTTGAGCATGATGACTTCTGAGTGGACGACTTAACGTGCTGTTAATTATTTGGTAGAGTGTGCGCGTGCGGTTGTGTGTGTGTGTGCGTGTGTGTCAGTTCAGTCATCCAGCAGGTTAGAGTGACTGCGACACAGATCTGTACTTTCATTTGGGGGCAGATGATGTAACGACCCCGTGAGATCACTTGGACACACACGCTTGCATACGCCTGTAATAGAGCGATACCTGACAACGTCTCACTCGCGTGTGTGTGTTTTTTCCGTAGATGGTGTGTGTGTGTGTGTGTGTGTGTGTGTTACCTAACAGGCTGCTGGTAGAGGGCGGGCTGTGCTGGCTGGAGTTTGACTCCACTGTAATTGACCACTTGGTGCATAATACAGTAAAACCAACAGTGGCAGCAAGGCGCTCACACGGTGCAGAGGGGGGGGGGCTGTGAAGAGAAGAAAAAAAGAGTTTGATTTGTTTAATGCTAAAATAAACATCTGAAACAAATAATCAATTAACTAAATGGTTGCTCATTATTTTCTACTGATTGACCAATCATTTGGTAGTGTAAATCACAATCACTGTCACATTTATCTCCAAAATGTGTTTCCGACAATGATGTCTCCTTTCTGGTGCCGTCTTAACTTTTATTTATTCATGTTTGGGAGTAAATATTGTATGGCTTCTGGGCCAGAAATCAGGTGGATTGATTAGTTGATCTTCTGTTTATCAGTTTTGGGTTGGGTTTAAAGGGATTTCAAACATGAAAGTCATGAAATATTTAGGAGATTTTATAATCAATATATATATATATATATATATATATATATATAATGTAACTTTTAACCTTTAACCACGTTTTACATGCAACGTGTTTTTCCCCCGGCAGCCTACCTTGAGCCCAACACAACTGCAGCCTCACAGCAACGCCCAACAGCGCATGACCTCCACCTTCTCTCACACACACACCTCGTAAACAAGATGGAGGCAACCAGCGGCTCCTGCGCTCCAAAATGACACAATTGCTTAGATGGCTTCCAAATGGTGTGTGTTTTAAACGCGTGTACACACACACCTTGGTTTCTCCCTAATCGACACGTAGCCGCTGTAGCGGCAGTCTGCGGAGCCGACTCGCTCCCCTCCCGAACCACAAGGGACTCTTTTGTTTACAATTCATGAATTAGTGTGCGGTTTGGGTTACGAGAGGTGAGGGCAGGCCCGGAGGAACGGGAACGACCCCCACCCCCCCCACTGGCCCCCCCACCGGGCGCTCGTTTGGGATCAGCCCGACGTTAACTTCATTTTGTCATAACTCAGTCCTCTCTGAACTCTTTGTGAGATCCACTGGCTTATATTGTGAGTCTGGTTTTATTACTCGCTCTGGTCTGAATGGGACCTGGCGCTGTGCTGAGCTTTGGCCCCCGTTCTCTACACAGAAAAGCAAAGCCCCATTTCCTCTCCAAGCCCCATTTTTTTTTTTGTTTACTTGCCTTGACTTGATTTGTATCCTTCTCTTCTCTGTTTTCTGTCTTTCACGCATGCATTCAGAATGGTTCAACTGTCCCGGGGGGAAACTTCCTTTTTTCCTTTTTCCTAACATAATACCAATTCATCGTCAATGTCTGCATGGCTCTCACCCCAGTTCCCTTCTCGTCCACTGAACGTCCCCAGTTCCTCTCCTCCCAAATCCCTGCTGCCAGCTCATTATTATAGACCACAATTCGGTGTATGCTGACATTACAGACTGTAGTTCTGCTTCCAAAGCAAATCTTTTACTTTTCTTGTTGGCTAATTCCTTCAAACGGTATCCCTCCAATGATACCTGCGTTACTGCCCGGACTGGTCCTGGATGGAGGGGCTTGAGGAAGCTGTGGGGAGTAGGTTACGTCCCAGGGAGATCGTGGGGTTAAGTCCTCTGGATCAGTGGATCTTGCTAGATTTAAAATGTTGAAAACCCACGCGCTGCTGTGAAGATGTAGTTCTTTTTTTGTAAGTTCTGTTCTGACGTTGCAAAGGCAGGAAATAACATCACAAGCCATGTCCACCCGGGGTGAAAGACGCTGCCCCTTCTCCCTCCATTAGAAGAACCTTTACAAAAGTCCAGTAAATGGAACCGGAGATGAATCGAGGTGTGCGTGTACCAGACGTGGTACTCTTTGACTCTTTGACTCACTGTATACCCGCAGTTTGAAAGTCAGTGAAGGGTTAACTATTTCTATGATCGGCCTTATGCAGTATTTAGTACACATCGATGGGAACAGGATTATCCATTGTTGTGTTTACAAAACAACGTTTTAAAAGTAACCCAAGAGAGTCACCCCTCCGCCAGTGGGTGAGTTCCTGCGTGATGTTTGTGGGGTCTTTGACGCCGGATTTGGGGGACGGAGTAATGTTGCTTTTCTCCCTCGTTGGGGGACCGGCATGGGAGCAGCGTGTGGTGTTCCTCTACAGCCTCCCGCGTGTTCCCCTCTCTGTTCACCCTGCCTCACTCCCATTAAACTCCATCTGTCCTGAGAGGCCAGAAGTCCAGCAGCATGTTCCGTACGGGCTGAATAAAGTGATTTAGGGTGCAATTG
Organism: Pungitius pungitius; assembly: GCF_949316345.1. Taxonomy (NCBI): domain Eukaryota; kingdom Metazoa; phylum Chordata; class Actinopteri; order Perciformes; family Gasterosteidae; genus Pungitius; species Pungitius pungitius. The sequence goes on from NC_084919.1 coordinate 10,117,544, forward strand.
TGCAATAGTGACGTAGTGGCAGAAAGAGAGGAGAGGAGATATAAATGCAGAGAGGGAGACACATTTCTAACATTTCAAGTAGTTAATCATCAGCATATATAGTTTGGATGTATGAAATGTTGTCGGCAGGCTTTGGCCATGAGCTCGCAGGGCCTTTGACAACGTCGTTGATTTTAAAGGGAAAGAGAGAGAGAGACAAAGACAGACCGTGAGATGAGAAAAGGCCGAGTACTCCTTTCATATCAACACAGTGTTCTTTATGTTTGGCTTGGATGACTTGTTATTAGAAGTCTGGAGACTTTCAAAAAGCCTAAACAATCCTTCAGCAATCTACAAAGACCTCCAATAAAAGGTTGAAATGTTATGCAGCAGGATTACTGGGTGCCAAGTTAATGACAACTCAGACTCTGGGAGGAGGTTTCTATATAAACATGTGTTTTAAGTGGGCATATATTTAGAAGCTTTTAATATACAATAAACACGCGCGTGGTGTAAAAATTAGCAGACGTGCTTAATGATGTCTGTGGATTATACAGCACAGGGGTTTTTTTGAATGAAGCGGCAAAAGACCAGATGCAGATGTCGGCCAGTTGAAGAGGGAACAGCTGCTGTGAGGTACATTTGTGTAAGTGATATGCTATAAAGCAGCTACTGTTTGTGGCTGAATCGTATCCCACTGCTGTCAGAACTTCAAGACGCGTTGGCCAAAATGATGTACAACAAATCGCGACTGATGACAACAATTTGGAAGGGACTATTGTTACAGGGAATAGGCTTGAAATCCTCCGGTTGTAGTTGATTTGCAGGATATACTCAAATAGCTCGAGGTCAGCCAAATGAATTGATTGCTTCAAATCCTTCAGGCCTTACTGAGGCTTTACTGAAGAAGGTGATCTAACATAGAAGGTGACAAAAGCTGCACAACGATACAAATCTGAGATTAAAGATTCAGAGTCAGACCATGGGGCAGGTTTTGATCCTTACTTTTAAGTTAAGCAAAAACCTTCTGCTAAATGAAATATATATTAGTGTGCTTCACAAAAAATATCAATGTTAAAAGCAGCACTCTATTAAAAGTACTCTTCCTTGAAGGCTTAACGATGTATCCTCACTGATCGGCTTGTGTCCTGAATAGCCTGCAGGCTCTACGCGTACCCAGCCTACAGGGGAACCATGCTGGGTCGTTATTTAAAAGTCTCTGAGAGAACTTCATCACTCTGATCTCCAGCCAGAGGGCTCTGATCGAGCCTCCCGTCACCACCGAGGCCTCCCTCTTCCTTTTCCTTCCAACCGAGGATGGAGGGATGATAGAAAGCATTCTCTCTGGCCTTCTTGGGCATATTCTTTTTCTTTTTTTTTTACCCAGCACGCCATCTGTTTCCTGTCTGCAACATGACACCCGCCGTCCAATAGGGTTCTGCTACTCTCGGGGTGTGTGTGCGTGTGCACATGCGTGTGTGTCTGTGTGTGTGTGTGTGCTAGGATTTATGATTAGCTACTATCCCAATACGGCCGGTTTATTTCTGTTGGTACAAAGTGGCCCATGCGAACCCATGTGATTGAAGTCTGACCTGCTTTGCCCCCCGAGTGTGTGGGAACTGCTGATTTGTGTGTCATTGATTTGTATAGTGTTTTCATTGACTGATGTGATGTGCCGATGCAATATGTTCTTGCCCTGTGCCCTCTAAAGTCATGCAAATATGCTGCCTTTTTCACACTTATTTGTGTGGAACAGTGTGAAATGACGTGTGCTGTAATCAAGTATGTAGTGTGCTAATTGTGCCCGTTTAGTTCGGCCACTTTTAGGTCTTGTGTAGCCAGGTCTTTGTTGGGTCTGTCTTATAGAGGTGGAAGAATCAATCTGCATAGTCTCCGCTCTCTCATTTCAATTCTTTTTGTGTGCCAATGAAGTGTGAAAGTGATTCAGCTTAACTCTCATTTACATTTGCTCTTTATTTGGTATTAGACACCTCGTCCACCAAACTAAATCTGACTTCCCTGTCCATCAGCTAAAAGCAGCCTTAGGTCTCCGTCTGCCTGGCACTTCCCCCCCCCTGTCTTTTTCCCTTTCTGACCATTCAGACGGGGATGTTTCCACCTCTGGGCCCACACGGAAAGGCTGGATATCTCTCTACGCCAGTGTGTTTGTTTTTAATCGGCGTGCATAATGACGTCTGTCAGCTAAAGCGAAGCCAGACCTCCGAGTTGTGTTTGTTCAGCCAGGCCGCTGTGGATCCAGGCCTCCATGGCCAAACCAGACACATTCGGGGATGCTGCTTATATGCTATCCCGAATGTTGGTAGTTTGCCTGCTAAGGTATGCAGACACACACCAGGGCTCTGTTGTCGTCCGTGCCCAATTCGCTGTAGTTTGGAGTAGTCGGGCAAATAAAGACCACCCTGGTAACGGCTTTGTTTCCATTGCTTAAGCTAGTTGGCGTTTTCCAACTTCAGCCAGAAAGAGGGAGAAGGTGAGCTCCACCGACGGAGCCCTTCTTTCCTCTTATCTGGATGGTCAGCTGTGTTGTCGCCGCATTGGGGGGCTGAGTCCGTACCTAATAAAGGGTGTGACTGACTCCATGACCTCCGAGGTCCGTCTCCGAGCCCCGGCAGCAGGTGGTTCGTTTCAAAGGCGCCTGTGTCTATCGCTCCTCTCTCGGGGGACATGCCTGTGCATCTGTTGTGGCTCGGGCTGTTTCAGGACCATAGCTGAGGTGACAGGGGAAGAAGAAGAAGAAGAAGGAGACAGGACACAGAGGGCCTGTAGCAGGACATAGAGGCGGCAGGACACACCGATCACCCGCTGTACCCGTCTCAAACGCCAACGCTCTGGGCCACACATTTTAAAACCTGAGGTACCCAATGAGTGCACCGCTGGCCGTGGATTTGCAACAAACAGTGTGTTTTTGTAAAGGAACGGATTTTAGAACATTATATGTATTCACGGCTCCTGTGTGCCAAGAATCTCAAGCTGCGAACGGAGACGGGAAGGGAAATGTTTATTATCATACTCTCCTCTCTCCTCTGCTCTTCCTTTCTCCCCCTCTCTCCATCACAAGCTGCTCCGTGTAGCATGTGATGGCACTGAACTCTATTTTGGGAGTTGGTTTTTCTAATAATAGTAGCACCCGAGCAGAGAAATGTCAAAAGACTGCACAGATGGAACACATTTGGTTCGCTACTAAACTTTTTATTCATTTATGGGAAGTTCTGGAATAGCTGCTTATCTTTAGACTAAATTGATTCCTTCTGCAAATTAAATAATAATTAGCTTTTGGCCTGTTCAAAAACCTGTCTTGAGTAGCAGACCAAACAGAAGGTGGAGGCCGTGCGCACTTGTGGCAATAAGACCGATGACAGAGTCGGGATGACCTTGACCTCACCGTCTATTATCTCTGTCCAGGCTTGACTTGCCTCTCTGGCCCAGCACCCTGTCAACACAAAAAAAGAAAGACATGCCTCCCTTTCTTATGCACGCGCGAACACCCCAACTCCCACACACCCTACAGTCTGTGGAGGAGGTTCGCTATAACGTACTACTGTGACCCCCCCTGACTTAGGGCTTAGGACAATGACACACACTGAATGAGGCAGGTGGTTGTGTTTTACTAAAATGACAAAGAGGGAGTGCATCAAATCATAGAGCGCGTGATGACACACACAAGCTGAAATTGACTCTGCTGTTATTGTTTTTTTTTCATGGGTTTATTCCCTGGCATTCTAATGCCTGGCATCTAATCCAGTCATTCCTGTTGTTTACTGAAAAGGTCAACGTGTCAACGTGCCACTCTGAGGGTCTACTGCCTCTCAATTAACTTCTTTGATCAAGTTCGTCTGGAAGAGGCCGGTTCAGGGAGTTAGTTTCCCACCTCGGCCCACTTTGTGTGTTTGGAAGGAGTGAAGGGCATCTTTCCACATCTGCGATTACACGCTTGGTTCATCCATTTAGACTTTTTAACATTAGAACACGTATAATGTCATGAAAACTCAAGCCCCAAACAGCACATTGTTCATCTGGCAACATTATGAATTGTTACGTTTTGATGGATGGAAGTGAACCTTGGGTTAACGTCTGCTTTCAAGTCAGTTTTCATGGCACGTCTATCTCTCATAATTCTATATCAATAAGGTTAACAAAGTGACAATAATCAATCATCATCCTGATGACATGTTCTCATGTTATATGGAATTTTTACCAGACCACACCGTCGACTGGAATGAACATTCCTCTTTGTTATTGTCACTTTAAGCCTCCATCTGTCAGACCTTTTGATGTATTCAACCACGCAAGAGGTTGAGACTGTAAGGAACAATGTGGACAGCCAACATTCATCTTGCCCGGCACACTTTTACAAAGACTTCTGCAAAGTTAAACCCATTTTTAACTTGAGAGGGGATTCACTTTTAGCTAATCGTAGGTTATCTTCTACTGAAACACCATTCATTCATTCCTCGGGTCCCAGTAGATGTTAAGTGTTGGTGTGCCATCAGCTGTTTGCCGCCTGCTAAACATAGCACCATTGTTTAGACCAGCCCGGGACATGTGTTGGAACATGCTCGTTGGTGCTGATGGGACTGACCGTCTGTGCTGTGTGGCTCTCTCTCTCTCTCTCTCTCTCTGCTCCACGTCAACAAATCGCAATCTCCGTCGTTTCACGACCTCAGCAGCTCTGTCGCCCAATCAGAAAACCCCCGGCATCCCATTACCTCACAACTCTGACACGAAGGAGTGAGTTTAGGCGGGCGGGTGGTTTGATGATTCAGCGCTGGTCACATCCTTGTTGACCCGACGCAGCATCAGATAGTGATGAGGCAGCGCTGACTCCGACAATGTACGCACCCCTCCCCCGTCCGGCCAATTTGTGGACGTGGAAATACAAACATCGGCGGGATCCGAGGGGTCAGAGGTCAAGCCTAGCGGACACTAAAATGTCCTTTTTCGACAGGTGACGAAATGATTTTTATTTCTTATGAACGCAGAAAAGTCCTGCAATAGAAAGTTTATGCCTTTTTTTTTGTTGTACATTTTGCAAAATATATATCTTTTAAAAAAAAGCTTTGTGCATGTTTGAAACTGGGCACCAGGTTGTGTAAGTTCCCAGAATTGAAGGCACGAGTGGCATCCTTGTCTGTGTGGGGTCCGAGGAGGGATCTTCTCACTGATTGCTATCAGCCGCATTCTGTCAACACGACATCTATTCCTGTCTCTGCCTCCATGTCAAACACACCAACTGTGCACGTGGGTTTTCAAATAGCACAAACAGCTGGGATGTCTTAACTGACGGTTGTGTTGAAGCCAGAGTGGTTGTGTTCACGGCCCGTGTTGTGGCACGTGTGTGTGTGCGTTAGTGCATGCATTGTTATTTATGGGTGTCACCCTCCAGCTCTGGTACAATATACCTGTATTATGTCCAACAGATGCATGAGCACACGTGTCTTTAGCAGACAGGTCTTGTCACAAGAAGCTCCTGCCAACTAAGTTTTCTAGCAAACCCAACATCCTCGCTGGCTGGATTTCTTGAGACCACTGGTTCGATGACGGCGTCATGTGATCGGAGACAGAAGAACAAAGCGCAATTGTTCCTGGGTCTCCAGAATTAGTTCTCGTAACATTCTGTTAAAAAAAAAGGAAACCACTAGAGAACTTCCAGAGTCAGTTTTCCATGAGTGTTCATCGTTAAGGACACATTGATGGTCTCAACTCATTTATATTGTTTCTCTAAAGATTTTGAAAGGCATCAACAGGGATTTTATGAATTAGACCTCATGAAAGACGAATAAGTTGAAACATCATCCGAATCTGTTCAAACGCTGTTTTTTTCTGTCTGTAATGTTCAACGACAAAGATGAAAAATCATCCAGACGTCTCTTGCGCATTGTTTTGTAGAATGACTGTAAATCAAACCGTATGTGTCGGGCAATTGTTGTAACTGGGGCAGACGCACACACACACACACACACACACACTCGCAAGTAAAGCCAATAAAGAAAAGGTTAGATTGCCCACACTGACATAAAAATGCAGCAGAACCAGAAAAAGGCCCACGGCCCAACACCAGCGGTCCCTTGGTGGAGTTCCCATTACAAAGTCTACTCCTACACATGAGTGTGTTAATCGGGCCCTGAGGGACTTGGATACGGTGCACTCATTAGATACGGTGCCCCGACCAACGTGACTGTAACGCCGGATGTTGTAAGAGGGGGGAAAAGGAAGAGAAGCAGAGAAGGAGAGGAATGCAATCCCAACACCTTCAGCCTCTGCCCTGTTCACCTCGCACGGTGTTCTGTCAGAATTCCATTAGCTGGGTAAAAAGTGTGTGTGTGTGTGTGTGTGTGTGTGTGCGTGTGTGTGTGTGTGTGTGTGGATAGGCCTATGAATGTGGGAAGCAGGAGAAAGAGCTTGAACAGAATACATTTTGCGAGAGTCTTAAGTGCGTCTATAAACAGTGATTTGAATTCTTGAGGCACTGTGTGTGTGTGTGTGTGTGTTTCAAGTGAATGTTAGATCTCTGACAGCGCTTTAATGTTGTAGATTAAGTAAGCTCTGGCTGTGTGCTGATTGAAACCAGACCCTTTTGCTCAGACACGTGCCCACATATGCCAGCACATTGTTTCAATGCACTTTTTTCAAAACGCTATTCATCCCATTGGGAGAAAATTATTGCCCAAAATGAACTTTTTATTTTATTTTAGTTTTTATTCCGATTTTGAACAGAACTCTTATCTCCATGTGTGCCATCTCCTGTCATAAATGTGTGGTGTGCACACTGTGCGACACTTTTTGCCGACGCGCTCCCTGTTTTTTAAGAGTGGACAGTGAATCTGCTGGTCAAGTTGCATGTAATTCTTGGTCTTCTTCCTCTCCTTCTTCTCCTCTACCGTTGAGACTTTAGCTCACAGAGAAGTGAAGTTTTTTTTGCCCCCCCCCCCCCCCCCCCCCCCCCCCCAAAAATTCAGAAGGCTAAAGCAGATGAAGCATCAAAGACTGCCCTGAAACACCGACCCGCGTCTGATCTCACCTCGGTCTTAGCTCTGTTTAATATTTCATTCCACCCATGGCTGGTACATGGCTTTGTCTCAACCGTTTTCTGCATAGGTCAGCACATGTCCCACAAACAGACACACACACACACACACACACACACACGCTGTGGCCTGCAGAGCCCAGTGAAAACAGAGCCGGGCCCTGCCAGTGTAAACACGGCCCATTGTTACGGCCGCTCTTTCCCGCCTCGTAGCTCCGCTCCCTGTGGCGGTCCAGGGCCGGTGCCATTATATATATATATATATATATATATATAATATATATATATATATATAATTAAGACTCATTTGCCAATACGTTTATGTGACCGTGTCATTATAATGCAGGCTGTAGAGTGTGATTTATGCCCTTCGGTTACTGCATTTTACTGCTTGGCTCCTCCAGTGGGGTTTGCGGCCGTTTGCTTCGAGAGTTTTTTTTATTTTTTTTAGCTTTTTGACAATTATATTTAGAGGGGCAGAAGTGGAGTTTTCTATAATGTACTAGTTTATAAAACCGGAACACATGGAAAATGGCCATTTAGAAGGATGGGTATTCAAATGGTAAAGGTGCGTTGGACTGTATGTGTGTGTATGTTCGTGTGTGTGCACGTATCAGGAGGCCTTGAGTGTCCATGAGCTCACGTCTCTTATTCATAGGTCCCTTAATTTGTGTTAAAATGCGCGAAAGAGAGAGAGGGAGAGCGAGAGAGAGAGAGCCTGTGCGTCGCAGCGCTTCTCAGCTGTGACCCCGGGCCACATGTGCAGCCAATTAGGGCCAATCAGAAGGCTGTATATTCGGGGTGTGGCGTTGGGGGCTGGTGGCAGCGCGGCAGTGGGGGAGTTTTTAAGACCCGTGATTACTGTGTCAGACTGATGAGGAAGGACAGGGGAAGCTGCCGGGGCCCAATCCCGCTGCAGCCTTTCTCTGCGTTCTTCACTTCCACATATGGAAGCGGCTTTGTTTATTTAGTTTGTACCAACTACATCAGAATAAAAGGGGGGGGGAGGGGTTTCAAATGTGTGTGTTTTTAACCTATTTAGGCAACAGATTGGCGTGGTTGGCCACATGAGATGACGGAATTACAGAAAGGAATTTAAATGGCAAAGTAATTTTTTTTACAGCAACACACCTAACGCCATATGATTTCTCCTAAAGTGGGATGGCAAGAAGATTAAAACACAGTCCGGCATCCTTCTCCTGCCTCTAAGAAGCTATATATATATACTTAATGTATGGCAACATTCATTTTAGAATCATTTTAGTACTATGACTGTTCTTATGGGCTGTTTTTTAAGTCAGTGTGGACAAATGGATCCCACAGTGTTTGAACGACAGGGCTGGACTGCTAATCTGGAATAGCGGGCATTTGCCCGGTGGGCCGATGCACTTGGGGGCCGGTCTATAGGCCTATACAAATTTTTATTTTTTAATTTTTTTGCTTTCGACCGGCCCATAAAGCAGGGACAGCGGCCCATTGGTTCATTTTCCATACTGACACTGTGCTGGCCCAATCATCTCTTAGCAGGCTCCACCCCTCCCTCTCAGTGTGTCAGTCAGATGCGTCAGTGGCTCAGAGCCAGAAAGAAATCTGTTCATCAGGATGGAGAAACAAAAACTTAAGAGCAAGGGGGGTGCGGATAAATTGCGGGCCAAAAAAAGCGGTCGGCGGCCGGGCTTGCACAATCTTTTTTTTCTTTGCAGCGCCAGCCTCACTGCTCATTTCAACAGAGAGGACAGCTCTCACCCGGCACCCGCGCGCACTGATCCATAATGGTTGGACATCCCGAATTATGGACAGAATAGTATTTCTTTTCCTACTATGGAAGTCAATGGGGTCCATCAACTGTCTGATTACCGACATTCTTTAAAATATCTTTCTGTGCTTAGCAGAATAAAAAAATCATACAGGTTTGAAACAACTTGATGGTGAGTAAATGATGACACAATTTTCATTTTTGGGTGAACTATCCCTTTAAAACAAAGTAACCTATACTTTCAATTGTAAACTGGTCCATGGCACTTACAGTAGTTCTCAGCTTTGTATGGGTTTTTGGGAACGGAACAGTAGATATACTTATCTACAGGGACCGCAAGGATAGTGTACTGGTTGGTGGATGTGGTGGGCCGGTTAGAGCAAAAATGCCAGGTTCCGGTTTTTGTCCCAGTCCAGCCCCGTTGAACCATATAGGCCGCTGTAATTCTTGTGTGTTTGTGTGACTCCCGTTGACTCGATAATATGGCAATCAAATGGGGGAGGAGTTCAACCTTTTAATGATGCTGGCGGGCACCTGCCATACACTCAAGTTCATCTCTGCCCCACCAAATTGGCACAGAATTTAGTTTGGTACAGATGGACCGCGCAGTTTTTTTCAAACTGCTCCGTGATGATTGACGTCTCGTCCGCGTTCCCCTCAGTCTGCCCTCAACGATCCAAACGGGGACAATCTTCCCGCACAGTGTTTTCATCTTTGGTGCAAGTAGTTTCCAGTTGGGGGGGGGGCTTGTGAGGGCTGCGCCTTTGATTGACTCTTGGTCCAGTGCCAGAATCCGTCACTGGGAATTTGATCAGCGTCTCTATTCACCGGCCTTTGAACAGCCGCTCCAGTTCGACTCTTACTCGTGGTCGTTGCCACTGATTACTCCCCACTGCGTGATTTGTTTGTCCCGACCGGCGGCAATGCAAAAACAGTTAGTCAAACCGCCCGGTCCGCCCGGAGCGTGGCCCGGGCCCCCCTCCCCGACGTCCACATGTGAGCAGCCAGGAATGCACGGCCCACTGCATTGTGGGGTTTGTGTCTGTGGAGGGAAACCGAGCGCAGGCTCTGTGAAGAATGGGGATGGGTGAAGGGGGCAGAGAGGGGGGGGGGGGGTGTCGTAAGGAGTGTGTGTGTGTGTGTGTATGTGTGTGTGTGTGTGTGTGTGTGTGTGTGTGTGTGTGTGTGAATCGCGGCCATCCATAGTCTCATTCATTGCTCCTCCTCCGTACCATCAATGAAGTACGGACAATACAGCTGTGTGCACACCTGGGAGGTGAAGGTCTCCTCGCCTTCAGTCAATGCGAGTTTATTTAACATTTACAGACTGCATGTTCTGATGTATCTAATGTAAACATATTTAGGCAGAACACATTGGTTATTGTTTTGGTTTTGGGCTCTATGCGGAAATGAAAAATAAATGACTGCTTTATTGATTTAAATTTAGACATCACCTAATTACATTTCTCTGTGTCCCTTTTTTCCTCCTAAAATCCCCTCTTTCGCTCGGCCGTTCCTTTTTCTTTGAAGTCCCGAAGAAGTTGCTCCAGGAGCAGGGAGCCCGACCGCCGGCGTACCCGCCTCCGCCCAGCGCCCATGACCCCAACATAGTGGGAGACGGCCCTCCGGAGGGCAGCTCAGTCAGAGGCCCCGACGTCGTGCCAGGTGAGCAAAGTGAGGAACGAGTTCGCCCTTTCACTCCCGCACACGCACACACACAGACACGCACGCACGCACACACACACACTCGCCGCCTCCCGTGGAGAGCAGTTAACACTAAACAGCCCCTGAGGCCTCCGGGGGCATCAGGGGACCTCAGCTCTCAAATCAGGTGGATATCTGTATGTTTATTTGAAAGCCACACGGCTTCAAATGTTTTCCACATGCAGCCAACCACAGCAGTCGGTTTTTGGCGCATTTGGGATTATTTGTCTTTATAAAAATATATATATATATATATAAAATACTGCTTTACAAAAAAAGGGACAAGACAATGAAGTGAAAGAGAAAAACGGCACCGAGGAAGGAAAGTTCAAACAAAGCTTTATTCAGGAGGGATGGCGGCCGGCGTCCAGCACGCTAATTCCTCTGCTCCGCTAGAGGCACCGTGCTGATTAGGAGGGTAGACAGATGGATGAGGAGCCGAGGGAGGGAGGGAGGGAGAGAGAGAGGGAGCTGGCAGCTCCTGAAGCCTGCATGGCTTCCCCTCCTCAATAGCGGATTCAAACTCTGCACTCAAAGGCTCATCCAGAAAAACCTGCTCGTGCAGCGACAGGCCATGAAAGGTACGAAGGTGGAGCGCAGAACCTTAAACTGTAAATATTGGTAGCCGGATCGTCTCATACCTCTTTGTTTGTGGAAAGATTGGATCTTTCTGCCTCAACGACATGTTGCTGCGTCGGCATTCATTAGGTCCACATCTCTTTTCATGTGTTCCCCCGTGTATGTATTTGTATTGGGGGAGTTATACAAGACAAATTTGTAATGGAAGTAACATCACATGAAATGGAAATGATCTATTTTTCTGTATTTTTTTGTTATTTGTGTCAGATAGAAAAGTACAGGACCATATTGTAGAAATTGAAACCACCGGTTAAAAAGGTAAAATAGGTTGGTTTTATTGTCTCAGTATCTGGTCTCTGTGGTGTTTCTACAATATCCAGAGAGCATTTGGCCCCGGTGGTGTTTTCTTTTTACTGGAATGTTCTATCAGTGAAGTCCTGTGTTTATCGATTTTTTTACATTGACAATTTTTCCAATTTGTACATTTGTTACTCAATGTCTGTTGGTTGAATGTTGGCCGATGTGCACCACCAAAACATTTACCTCCTCAGTGAGCTGTGTGTGTGTGTGTGTGTGTGTTTGTGTGTGTGTGTGTGTGTGTGTGTGTGTGTGTGTGTCACTTTGACAAAGCAGACCTGTAGTGACAAAGAAACCTTTGAATATGCACAAAGACTTGAGCCTTCGGCTGCTGAACGCTTTGGTTTATTTTGGCTGCTTGAAGTAGGGGGGCTGTTTTTTCTTTCCAGTGGATTATTGCTTATTCATAGAGCTAAATCTACATTAGTGACACATCTAACCTAAATTTGTTTAAATCTAGCAGATCAAACCGAACCACTCTGCTGAGCTCGACTCCGCGTGTAAACACAGAAAGAAGCTGTTGCTCTCGTCTATGAATAGTTTTCTCGGATTTTGGGGAACGTTTTTTTTAAAATGTTGCCAACGTGAAACCGTTCTCTGAAAGGCCTGAGTCAGAATGAGTTTGACAGAAGCGGACGTGGTGTTATCTTCTGAATCACAGGACTCTTAAGAGTCTGTTTGTGCGTCACGCGTCTTTAATCGGATTCTTGGAATCGGAGACCGCTGGCAGATTGGAGATGACTCAGGGGTCCGAATGCTGTAGTCACACTGCCTCAGAGACAATACACCCCGACTTTACTGAAACTGAGCTCACAATCCTCCACCTCAGAGCGTAGGCCTAAACATCTGTGTCTATATAAAGAGTGGACATGAATGACCTCCCCCCTCAGAACGCAGTCTACGTCGCGTTGTTCAACTGAATGTTTCTGCTTTTGCAGATAGAAAGAAGATCCGGGAGACTAACCCCGACGAGGAGAGGTTTTCAGAAGCAGAAGGAGGAGGAGGAGGAGGAGGAGGAGGAGGAGGAGGAAGTGGAGGAAAAAGTCCACCGTCGCCCCCGGGCATGAATCCCATCATCAACTCCACCTCCAGCGGCCACATGGCCCTCATCAGCAACGCACTGGCAGCCTACAATTACATATCAGGTAGGGGGAGAGTGACACGTAACCTCTCTTCACATGGAATCCCACCACAGGGACAGCAGAGCTGGGACTTAAGATGTTTCATGTGCAGTGCGCCAACTTTGGGGTTAAAAAAAAAAACAGCCCTCTTTATTTTTCCTGGGACTGGAAGGTATGTCCATGTGGTGAATGTTCATGTTTAATGACCTGAAATAAACCTCAGCGTGTGGCTGAGTAATTGTGTGACGGCGTGGAGGATGCTGCCAGTGTGAGCTGAATAGTAACAAGTAGTAGTACTAGTAGTAGTAGTAGTAGTAGTAACAGCACATTGTCTACTACAATCTGGACGAGCTGTGAAGGAGCTGCGAGCCACTAGTCAAGCCCGAAAACAGCATTAGATTGAACCAAATGATGCTTGATCCTCTCAAAAGTTCTGATGGCAGCTTCTCGCCCCTCAAACAGCCCACCCGGAGCGCGCCGCGCTCTTCTTCGTCTGCGGCGTGTGCCTGGGCCTCTTCCTCACCCTCTTCGCCCTGGTGGTCCAGATCTCCTGCCGCACCGACTGCCAGCCGCGCCGGCGGCCCCCCGCCAAGAAGCGGGCGCGCCCCGCCGAGTCCTCCTCCGACTCCGGCGACTCGGACTCGGACTGGGAGACCACGTCGGACCTGTCGGCGCGCCGCCACCGGCGGTTCGAGCGCACGCTCAACATGAACGTGTTCACGTCGGCGGAGGAGCTGGAGCGGGCGCAGCGGCTGGAGGAGCGGGAGCGGATCATCCGGGAGATCTGGATGAACGGGCAGCCCGACATCCCCGGGACGCGCAGCCTCAACAGGTACTACTGAGGACCTCCAGAGGAAGCAGCGTTCATTGGGGGCGGACATGGGGGGGGGGGGGGAGGGGGAGGAGACGCGGTCAGACTGTGGACTCGAACCCGCGTCGGGAGAGAAAAGGTCGAAGGGTGTAGCCGACCTGGGACAGAAAAGTTGCACCCCCGCCCCCGCCCCCCCACCCGCCCCGTTCCGTAGGAGAAAGGAGCTCCCGGCCCAGCGTGGTGCGTTCAAGACGTTCTTACCGGGAAAGACCAGAGGTGAAAGGGCTGCGGTGCCTCGGCCCTGACCTCAGCGCCCCTCCCCCCCCCACCCCATTTTGAAGTGTGGATTTATGGGTGGGCTGCCTTAGACACACACACACACACACACACACACACACAGGCCTGTAGGAAACTACACTACGGCGAGGTCCCGGGTGGTTCTGTTTGACACGGAGCGCGAGTGACCTGCAGAAGACCAGCACCCTCCAGTATTTAAGTGTGGACTTTACAGAGGGTGGGTGGGGGGGGGGGGGGGGGGGGTAGAAAGAAGGGTACTATGGGATAACGTAAGACAATCTTTCCACAGTGAATAACCACGCTGCCTTTGGAACTTTAAAAAACCAAAATATATTTTTGGGGAAATCATCTCAACCCTCTATGAAATCTATTTTATAATATTTAATAGTTTATTGATGTTGTGTATTTTTGTTTTCAAGTATGGTTTATCGTGAGATTTCTTTTTTTATACTTGGCAAAGGTTGTCTGGCACCTCAGGGATGCAATCCTAGTGTTTCTGTGTTTGGTTGCTGTATTTGCTTCTAGGAAGGGGTTTTAAGGCCCATTTAAACAGATAATGTCGGCATTTAAAGAAAAGAATTAGAAATACCATACATATATCTATCTATATATATATATATATATATTCAGCCTCAAAGAGGTTTTGTGATTTAACTTTATTTTTGATACAGTAGGTTTATTTCTACAGGGCGGTGCCTTTTCTAGCTATTAAGTCACTGTTGTGAAGATTGCAGAGTGTGTAATCAAACAACTTGTCAAATGATTTATTAATTGGATAATCCCAAACTCATCTTACTGTTGCTTCGCTGAAGCGGAGCATCCACAACACGCTATGCGCGTGCTGCTGTCCCCACATGTAAATGTACGGAACCAGAATAGGCCATTTTTGTACCAGTGAATTTGCTAGAAATATTTTTTAGCGACATTTCGGGTGTTGTGTGAACCGTGCCCTTATTTCTAAGACGCCAGGGCTGAACCAGATGCTCGGGGGGTCATCGCTGCTCGTGGCCATCTGGAGAAGGAACCAGCACCGACAAAAGGTTCACAGAGGACATGCAACCTGCGTCTCTAAAATCATGTTGCCAGTTTGTTAAAATAAGCTATCGTGAATCCAGCTCTGTTCGTTCTGCCTTGGATTCAAGCATGGAAATAATTATAGTTTTCAAAAAAGCTTGGTATTTTCCTGACTGAGAGTTTAATTGAAAGTACACACATTAGGGTCATCCACATAAAGACTGCCACTCTATATAGTTTTTATTTTAAAAGAAATGGATGGGGTCACGATGTGCTGATAGCTGGTAGTGAGACCAAAACATGACCTCTGTGTTTGGAATAAACTGTCTTCGAAATAACGTGCCCACTGTTCTGTTTAATATTTCAATTGTGCAAATTTTCTTCTGAAATTAGAGACAGAGTTGACACACTGTACAGTAAGGCCACCATCGTGAGATCATTCAGATTTCTTGGTGTTGATCGCCCCCTGGTGGAACATTTGGAGATATTCACTTTGTGTAAATACAAATTAAAGTATGCCATTTATCATATTTCTTTTATGGCTATTGCAGATTAATTTCTGATATAACTTATAATTTAACATAATTTGACAAGTGTGTCAAAAACACTTTAAGATGTATTTTTAGTAAGGAATGCTTCAATAAAACTTAAACTAATGACTAGCTACTGTCCATTTGAATGCACCACGGCCATCGGGATTAACGACGCTCGAGTCATCACCCTCCAATCCTCCTTCAGCTTGTGGATGACCATTAATAAAGCTTCGAGCAGCTTTCAGGTCGGACTTCACAGGAAGTAGTAGTGGCGGATCCCCCCCCCCCCCCCCCCCCCCTCCGGTGCTGCGCCTCCTCTCCTCCTCTCCTCCTCTCTCCGGCCCGGGGCGCAGCTCTCCTCCACCGGGCCTCATGTCTTGGAACCGCGGGCACGGACTGCCGCTTCTCCCGGGATACACCTTCCTGGATGTAACGGTGAGGTTAAACCACCGAGCCCGGTTCTGTGTTTTATCTCATTTGGAAAGCTCACGTGCCTGAGCTTGGTTTGAGAGGTCTTTCGTCTGATTCCTTTGTTTTTTGTAATTTAACAACGTGTGGCAATGCATGAAGGTCCTTTAGAGTATAAGGAAATGTTGGTAGGTGTAAGTGATTTAGTAAGAAATGCCCAATTGTAATATTATGGCCACCTTCGCTAAAACTAGGCTATAGGCGAACATCGGTTGACACTTGTTGCCATGGCAACGACAAACACGTTCAGGCATCTGGCTGATTAAGTGCGGATTGTAAGTATAAATAACATTGCACTCTGTAGAATGATGAGAAGCAGCCCGACCATCTGACTTAACTTTAGATGTTACGGGACGCACGCGAGCGGCGGACTAATATAAGGGAAATTAGAACGTGATCGTGTTGTCACACGTGATCTCGACAAATGTAGTTCCGGCCAGAAACTTGAATAAATCCAGCTGTTTGAAGGAGATTTGTTCACATTAAAACAGCATTTATAATCCATCATTAGAACTGCTAATAACGAAATTATTTTCAATTGAAGAATTATTTGAATTGTGTATTTTGTATGGGGATGGGTTGGGGGGGGGCACTATAAATACAGTGAACGGATGACTTTTAAAATAGTTTAATAGTTTACAGACTTTGAGTGGTTGATTTGATATATACGGATACAGATACTATATTTATATATAATTCCCTGCAGAAGTCAGCCTTCCATCGTCCCCAGACACTGACGTATAGCAGAGGCTATGCTCTGGCCCCTCGTCCCACCGTTGGGATCGGACAGGATCCTCTTTTATCTGAACAGCTGATCCAGCAGCAGATCAGTGAGTTGTCTTTTGAGGCACCGGACGTTACTTATGGCTCCTCCGACCAGGGCATAGTCGAAGACTTCATCCCAGCCCACGTGGCCCTTGACAAAAAGGTACCATACGTTTTTCCATGCATTATTTATTCATCATCGTTTATTTATTCATTTTCTTCCAATGAATTCCTTGTTTTGTTGTACAACCCCCATGTCTTGTAGGTGCTGCGCTACTATGCATACTTCCAGGAAAACATCCTGTTCTCCCCGGAAGAGGAGCTGCGCGTGCGTCCCGTGGTCATCCACTACTACCTCGAGGATAACAGCGTGTGCATCCTGGAGCCCGTAGTGGAGAATTCTGCATTACCTCAGGGGAAACGGGTCAAACGGCAGCGGCTGCCCAAGAATGAACGTGGAGAGCACTACCATTGGAAAGACCTCAACATCGGCATGGACTTGGAGGTGTACGGGGTCACGTACCACGTCACACAGTGCGACGCTTTCACCAAGGTAAACGAATCCTCCGCCAAGTGCATTATGCAAATTTCACATCTTGCATGTTTCATATCATGCATGTCCAAAGAAATGGATGTGTGCACATCCTGTGTCTCGTTCATCATATGAAGGAATTCCTGGAAAGCGAGGGCATTGCTCTGAACGAGCCTGAACCGATGCCTGTGGATCCGTACAGCGAGCGGAGGAAAAACCCGCGGCCTTCCTTCACCACTGCCTCGGGATCCGACAAAATGCACCAGTTTCTGACGATGGATCGCAAGGTGGAGTAAATGTGAAGCCAGTTTTAACTGAATTTAGCTTACTAACTTGCTTTGTTTAATTTACTAGAGCAAAGTCAACCCCAAGATCAGCTCTGCAATAAACCACTGAGATTTGGGGTTGGTATTTTGCATTTGACATCACAACTCAAATGAAAGCTTCTAAACGTCTTCTCGGTCAGGTGCTGCGTTTCTTTGCCCTGTGGGACGACACCGACGGTCCGAACGGGGAGACCAGGCCCGTCACCATCCAGTATCACCTGGTGGACGACACGGTGGAGATCAATGAGGTCTACGAACGCAACTGCGGCCGATTTCCCTTCCCTGCCTTGATGCGCAGGCTGAAGTTGCCCAAGAAAACCGAAGCGTCTGGTGAGTTGCCACCCTTGTTGTGCCTGCGTTTTTTCTCTTGAGCTTTGTGTACAATGGATCTGACGCAGTGCATTGGTGTTTTTTGTATCCAGTCACATGATCAGAGTGAATGCCTTAAAAAGAAAAAAAATCTCTGATATTAAAACTTGCATCACGTGGACACAATTCCCATCATATGGCATCATCTGTGATTGAGTGTGGTCATAAATGTGTCCATGGGCTGTTGGTGCAGACAAAACCGCAACCTAAAAATAGATGTCCTACTCGTATCTCCACATCAGGGACCTTCCCCAGCTGCGTGCTGGAGGTTTCAACCGCCGAGGTGGAGGAGTACTACTCCCCCAGGGACTTCCGGGTGGGACAGTCGATAACGCTGCTGGGCCGCCGCTTCCTGCTTCGCGACTGTGATGGTTTCACTAAAGAGTATTACCGAAAGAATCACCCGGACCTCGAAATGAAACCCTTCGAGGTACCAAAGAAAAACGACCCGCTTCAGCAGAGGAGGAAGGTATGAAGTGGAAGTGTGTTTTCCAACTCTTCACTTCTTGTTACCTGCGGATAAGTCACTCTACAGAATTGGGTTCATATTTCAGGTTTCTTTATCGTACATTTGTTGACTGTGTTGACTGACTAGATCGTTTTGTTGTACTGCTCTGTCTGTGGCTCTAATCTGTCCACAGGAGGCTCCACCCTACAATGGCTTTGGCTCACCTGAAGACTCACTTCAGAACTGTTTTTCGTTAATTCCTGCACCTCCCAAAAAGAACGTTTTAAAAATGCTGGAAAACGAACACAAGGTTTTGTGCTACAGGGCCAGGCTGGTGAGTCATCGTGAGAGAGAAAATGCTTGTTCCACCAAATTCTCGGCATTCACCAATACCCCAATTCTTTGAAGAAAAAAAAAAAAAAAAAGAAACTGCGTGAGCTTAAGTCGCCCCGTGTCACCGACATTCCAGGACTCCCAGAACCCCGGAGACGAGAATCGCCGTTTCATACTGTCCTACTTCCTGTCCGATGACACGCTAAGTATTTTTGAAAAGCCCACTCGCGGGATCATTGGAGGAAAATTCCTGAAGAAAAAGCGCATTCCCAAGCCAGGCTCCACGGTAGACGACCCGGACTTCTACTCACCTGCAGACTTTGCAATTGGAGCCACTGTGGAGGGTAACATTCAGACTCTCTATCGGTTTATGGAAGGAATCATTTCTTTTAATTGGAAAAAAAAACTAAATTCTTCCAGTAAAAGGCAATTCTCTCACCATATCCATAACTCTCTCTTGGCTGTTAGTTTTCAGCCACCGCTTCGTGTTGACCGAAGCCGACCACAATGTGCTGAAGTACCTGGAGTCCAATGCGAGTCGGATCCCTCTTCAGACCCTCGATTCCTTGCGCCAGAAGCTGGGGACGGCAAAGAGCCAGCCAGCTGACCCGAAGGGTACGAGCCGTCAGCTCAGCCAATCCACAGCATTTTGAGCAATTCTGTAAATGCTCCCGTTCTTCACAGGCGGCGACCACGTGGCAGCAGAGCCGTCGTTGTGATGTCACGGAAGGTTGGATTGCTTTGACAGACCTCTCCCCCAATAATTCAGACCACGGGATCCAAGGAAAGCCCTGTCAGATTGTTGGTTTCCGAACATAATAAAAGTGTTTCCCGGTAAACAGACAGAATGGCCCTTTTCTTACCCTCTTCATCCTCAGTGTGCCGTTGCATCCGGGCGAGCAGATTGAAAGCGAAACAACAGCTGCAGAAAATGTCATTTGTTTGACGGAATCTGAAGCGCCTGGAAAGTCATCGATTGTGTGCCGATGCCCTTCTTCTATGCGGCACATCCCAAGTGGTCTGCAAGCTCGTAAAATGGTAAATAGACAAAGTCAGGGAAAGGTTATTTATCGGCGCCCACGTACGATGTTCCATCCATATGAAACCAGCAGAGGACTCAACACGTCATACATTAGCAACTAACTTAAAAGGAAAATGTAGAAAAATGATTTAACTCACAATATTTCTGAAAATTGCATCATTTAATATAGTAATTAAGAAAAAAAATGGAATGGTGTTTGTGAAATCCAACATACATGCTTAATCATTGAGCAACCTGTGATGGATTTAGCATTTTAAACGGACATTATTCACTGGGAGTTGCCCATGTGGCCACTCTATTAATTGTCCAAAATGCCTTTTCCCGACATGGTGAACGCATAATGTTAAGTCCAGCATACAGTAAGCTTTTATCATACAATATCACGTGTTTCTGCTCCAATGGTCCAGACAAAAAAAAAAAAGCAAAGCCAATTCAATGTGGCGAACTGAGAATGGCTGCGACCTCAGACGACACTACAACCAATACAGTACTTACGCATGAGGACATGCATCCACACAATCACGTGTGTGTGCTACATACGGTCTTCACTTTACATTTGAATCATTCTGCAAACAATGGTGCTGCTTATCCGTGGCGTAGCATGCGGCGTATAACAAAGAAATAAAATACTGATATGATGAAGGGAGTAAAATGTCTGTTGTGCTCAAGGGATTTCCTTTGATTTCATTTTCCAGCATTCAGTCTGTAAGCGACTCGAGTCCTCGTAACATCTCAGGCCATTGTCAACTTTCCC
This sequence comes from Pungitius pungitius, assembly GCF_949316345.1. NCBI lineage: Eukaryota > Metazoa > Chordata > Actinopteri > Perciformes > Gasterosteidae > Pungitius > Pungitius pungitius. The sequence continues at coordinate 10,137,777 of NC_084919.1, forward strand.
GTGGTGGCGACGACCAACCTTGGCCGGGTGTCGGGGGGGGGGGGGGGGGGGCGGCTAAGGTCACTGTTCAGGCCACGAGGTGTCCGATCTTTAGGGGGATTTGAGTTTTTTGCTCCGAGGAGAGGCTCCATTCTCGGCTTTAAGAACTCCGTTTTCGTGCTGACCGACTTGCAGGAGGGAGACAGAAGGGAGAGGTCAGGATCTCTACCAAGTAGCAAGCGTTCAATGCCATCAGGACAAAATCAACGAAGCAGCTACTGCGTGTCGTTACTCACGCGAGTCTCTCTTCAGTGGCCGTAGGGGTTGCTTGGCGGCGGCCTTCTTGCGGAGCGCCTGTTCGAGTCTGGACTCCCTCCAGCGTCTCAGCTGGAAGCGGATGAACTTCCAGAGGAGCCACGATTGGGTGAAACATACCAGCAGCAGAACGGTCATCCTGCAGGAGCCCCAAGGCCAGAAGATTAGTGCGATTGTGTGCTTATTTTGGGAGGGGGGGGGGGAATAGACCGGACATTGCCGGAGGTCAGAGGTCAGGTCCGAACAACATTTCTCAGGCTTTGAAAGTTACGGTTGCCATTGACGACAAGGGAACCACAGTCTAGTTTGGTGAAGTTGCCACATTTGCACCGTGTGTGCCAGTAATCTGCTAGATCTTTGTGTTTTGAGTTATGTATTGTACTTTTGTCACTTTTGACATTGAATATTTATAATAAAGTGTGATAACAATGTATGGAAATAAGTTATGGAACTGTAAATGCAACATAGGACACGTTTTTAATAACAGGGCCACAAACGAGTTCATTATGCAGAGATGTTGTTACCTTATCAGTACAGTGTTGAAGTTGCCCATCTCCAAGTCCAGGCCCTGGTTCTCACTACGAGCCAAACCGAAGCCGACAGCCAGGAACATCAGGGTCAGAGTGACCATCCGTGTAAACACATAGCCGATTGCCCACAGGTCGAACCTGAAAGAAAACAAACAAACGATTGAACTATTTGTCAAAGCAATAGATCAATTAATCTGTAAAAAAGGGTCAAGTCATAGCGAAGAAAGGCTGATCATTAAAAAAAAAAAAGAAGACAAACCACTAAAGAGAGAGAGGGTACTGACATTTTCTGATGGTTCTCATCAGTGAAGTAGAAGAGTCTGGCGATGTGAAAGCCCAGTTCGGAGACATACTGGAGGAAGAGCAGCACCAGACCCAAACGACTTAAGCTGAACCAAAAAATAAAGCAGGTTATAAATGAGTTTGGCAAAGAAGATCATCCAGTGGTGAACATCTGTGCGGGTTTCTAGAGCCCCGTACAGTCATCTCTGGAACACAAACAGCCGCGAAGCGGAACCACCGAGTCGAGTAGTGCAGAGAAATCCTACGAGTTTTAACCTTAAACTGCACTTTCCGGGGAGTCTCTTCTCACTCTTCCCTCTGACATTGAAGGTTCTCAAAAAGAAAAAGCTCCTTCTGCTGGGTGCTTACTTTAACAGATACGCTGCGGCGATGTGCAGCAGGTACAGGCAGATGTACTGGAGCTGACGAGAAATCTCCTCCTGAAGGGGAAACAAACAGCCTTCATTTGCAAGTGATATTGTACTTGAGCTTTTTTTTTTTTTTTTCCTAGTCACGCTCTGCGGTTCTATGCAAAACAAAAACACTCATTCCTGTAGTTGTGTCTTTAAGAGGACACCCGTCGACACTGCATTCCCAGCATCGCAACTAATTAAATACAAAACCCCACGAAACTATTTGAAGAAGAGAGGATTGTGAAATGGGTGCTCACAAAAGATGGACACACACAGACACACACACACGGCCTACTTACTAACCTTGCGCACTTTCTGGAAGTAGAGCTCCGGCAACGCATGGAGCCAGTAGGCCAGCTGAGTGAGGTAGAAAAACTTCACCTGAAACCTGAAAGCACATGTAGGCAGAAGGGAAGTAAGAGAAGAGGAAGCAGGGCAAGAGGACTAATCCTCATTGCTGGTTTGATTATGCTCCCATGACGATGTGACTGTTTAAGAGCAGACTCAGCGGAGGAACCCAACGGAAATGTCCCCATTTTAAACGGTTGAATTATTTATTTTTAATTCCCGTTTTAAAATATTTTTCAGCCCAAACTGGAGAATAATGAGACCTCATCAGGCAACCGACTCTGTGGCAGTACTCTTTACAATGAAATGTAACACAATTGAGCACTATTGCCGAGGGGCCAAGTCAAAATCGAGCTTTTAAGCGGTTATCGAATTGTACAACTGACACAGAGGTAGAAATAAATTATCGTCTTTCAAAACCATTTGTATTTTTTATAAATAAACCCTAAAACAGCACGTGTTGCAGCACTCATACCTGAGGTGAAGATGGGGGTAGTTCTCCCATAGACTGCTGAGATGAAAGAGATATCCTTCCTGTGTGCAGAAATCAAAGAAAAGAACACTTTAGATAGTCTTTCATTAGTGTGTGTACGATTTGCATATTCCTGATTCACGTACGTACGTATCCACTCATGCACGTGTGTGAAATACACAAGTTAACCGTGGTAGCAAACTTCTTAAGTAGTATAAGTAGAATAATCTCACTCACTGTTATGACGATGTACAAGCTCCACACGCTGGACACCAAGTGAAACACGCACAGCTGACCCGACTCGTTAAACTTGGTATTCTTGCTCTTGGAGAGGTGGAGACGCCGGTTCACTTTCTGCAACGCAGAACAACGCAAGGGATCGTGTGAGATGCCACTGGATCCCCGTCACAATGGGCGACCGGATGACGGAAGAATGCGTGAGTAACAGTAAAAGAAACTAGGACAAGAAAAGACAACAGATGCTATTTATGTCTGCCGCCCGAAAACCCTCCTCTACTTTGTCTAATCGTGGGGGCGGTGCTAGAATAATACCTCGTTCCTTCTCGCTGGCCTATTTCTAAACAATGACACAAGGGCCTTACCTTCAGTCTACTCTCGCCCTCTTCACAACATTATCCATTAGAGAACTGGAGCAATGTCAGCCGCTCTAATTTAGTCTAAATGCCACGTTTTGACTGGTACCGTATCTTCAAATATTTGAATACGTTCATCCACAGGATGCTCTTAAAATGAACAATAAGATTTAGGTGGATTGACTGCAAAGAAAATGGGACCCTTTCATCTGTGAACATCCAATTTAAAAAGGAGTCATCATTTAACAACTTAGAAAAAGGAATTATAAAGGCAGCGTTGCGTTAGAACACTGGCCGTCATTAATTTCACCAAATGTAAGTAACTATTTAAACAAATATGCATGCAAGCTTTCCAGTTATAACGCTATAATGAATGTACTTGGGTTTAAACTCTGCATTTATCTCACGGATTTCCAGTTCACAAGAAACCTCCTAGAAATCGGTGGTTTGCTGTGCTTCTCTTGCCCTGCTCCATCACTCCGACAGCATACGGAGGGACCTCCGTGTGTGCGATGCATTAGGCCACGGCGACACTCACATCCAGGAGATACTCCTGCACGACCGCGTGGAGGATGATGGCGATGAAGGAATAGAAGAGGATGGTGGCAGAGTCCTTCCATCCGTAATGGTAGAACGTCACCTCGCCCTCTAAGCACACATGGGAGGAGCACATTGCACGCTTTCAGTGGAGGTGTGTTAAACTTCCGGGAGCAACGTAAGCTCATTTTTTAAAACGCTCAATTCCACAGTGGTAATATAATGTTGTTACGGGCAGGAACAGCAGGAGTGAAAGTAATGGGAGACTGTGAATGAAGTTTAGTGTTTAAAAAGAACTGCAGGAGTGCAGTGCGTACCTGCTGACAGCGTGGTGACGTTGTGCTGCGGCTGAATGAAGAGTATGGCCGTCTTGGCTGTCGTCTGCTCAATTGGATGAGATGGGAATTAGCGGCATATTTGGTAGAACATCAACAGGACAGTCCGCAGGGTATCATCATGCATGTACAGTGTGGGGGGTTTGTGGCAGGTGTCCGCGTGCGTGTTGGGCGATAAGAGAATCCGAGTGTCAGTCAAGTCAATCCTTCCCCTTTTTGGAGTTGAAGGAAATCCGTCTGTTTACTAAAAAAAAGCGTGCCAAATTATTCCATAACAGGCAAGTTTCTCCACCTTTTTAGCTGTAGTCTACTTTAAAAAGGGAAGCGAAAAGTGAATCACATTTTCTCACTTTTTTTTTTTTTAGTATTGCCCGTTTTCACAACCAACAACCCCAAAAAGCTTACAAGTGATTTTAATTACAAACAAATTACAAGTGCCCACACTTTAGAAGCTAGAAAATCAAAAAATGAATGCACATTTTGATTGATACATAATTGAGGAAGAAAATGGACCAATGGTGTTAACAATCACAGAACGCCATGTGTCTCAGAGGCCTTTCCGATCCCATTCACCAACTTCATATTTCTCTGGGGGGGGGGCACAGCATTGGGTTGGGGGGACACGGTGGGACATATAGGACGTTCTGCCTGAAGCCACCTCTTTTCTGTGTGGTTATGACTTAACTACATAATGAGCAGGGGAGTCGTCATTGCAAGGGCGCAACAATCCAGTCACCAGTCATTCCTTGCAAGCCGAGGGCTGCAGTGGGCGTCAGACTGTCACATTCAAAAACTAGATCCAGCATGGTGGTTCTCTTTTTCCGACCAGGGGATAGAAGAAAAAAGGAAATGAAGGAAATCCCCTGCTTATTTTATGCCTCACGTGTGATCTCAAAACCAGGGTTCCGGGTTGAAACTCTGCACTGGAGGAAGTCAGTGGGGAATCCCTTCGGGACGGAGAGGTCCGAGGAGCCGATGAGCCCCGCGGACACCGAGCGGCAACGGCTCAAAAAAAAAAAAAAAAAAAGATTGAGACGTGGCAGTTAACTATCACTGTAAAGCACGCGACGGATAGTCACACCACTTCCGCTGACAATTTTAGAAATAAAAGCCCCCGCTCTTCGACGTCTGCTGAATCGCATTCCGAGCCGCGGCGGCGCTTTTATTTTGAAAGCTGAAAGGTGCGTTTTGTCGCGTTCTCAGCTGGACTCCCTGCGGGAAATCACCATTTGTTGCGATCGAAATGTTGCAGAGCTCCGTGTTTGCTGGAAACTAGAACAGGACAGCGATTTTTTAAAAAGCGGTAAAACGTACCTTTTTAGGAGACGAATAAGATACATGTTACACTACATGAGAACCCACATGTCCGATGAACTTTAAGTCCTATCCCGGTGTATTGAACTCCTTTTGAATTTAACTTAACTAAAAAGTAGTAAGGAGGCAAAATACCGACAACTTTGAACATATCGCAGTTTAACAAGCAATAAAAGTGTTTATTCCGTACTGTTTACAGCTGTTCCTACTCGACTACGTGTTAAACCTTACGGTCACCGGTACTTTGAATGAGAGTAGAGAGACATTAATTGTTCATAAAACTTGTCAAACGAAAAAACGGCAGCAAGCATAAGCCACAATGTCGGCGGACCCGATGGCCCCGGAGGAAAGCGGAGATGCAGTCAAACGAGACCATTTTTACAAAGCAGAAGAAGATCACTTCGACCCAAGAGAGGTTTCCGCCGTGCGCCAGAGTCCCATCTCTGCACGAGCAGCGGACCTGCCACCTTAAAACAGCTGAGCGCGACGAGGGAAGACGGAGAATCGGGAGTTCAGCTCACCTCAAACATCAATCCAATCAAAACCAAAATCACCAGACTGAACACGATGTCGGCGTGGTTTTGAATTAAGAACTCCTGGCTGAAGAAAGGGTAACTCTTGTTTCTCCGGCGAAATGCCATGTCAACTCAATGCGGTTTTCCCTGCTATTTTATAAATCTGAATTTTTCTGACTACGAAGTTCAGGAGTTAACTTTCTCACTGGTTCACGCATGCGCGACTTCTTAAAGGGCCAGTGACATAAATACCTTTCTCGATAAGTACAGTCATAGTTAAGCGCTGTGCACACTTTGGTACTATTTTAAGCTACTACCACTATTTATTTAATGTTTACCATTTTAATACTTTGCAATTACTCAATTTTTCTTTAATACAAATTCGATATCAAATAATGAATTATGAAAATGTATTCGGCTACCCAGAAATTAGCTTCACCTATGGCAGCAGCGACATTTAAGTAACGCTCACATTAAAGGATCACTAAATATAATCCCAAACTATAATATACGCTATTCCAAAATGGGCCATGCTAAGATTAAGCATGAATGATCTTCACTTGTAACATCGATTTGGTGATTTTACTGAAGCAAAACTACTGAATACTTTGTGATCCACTGGTTCCTAAATGCTCGTACCGTTTTAACTCAAAAGAAGGATTACTTTGACAACTTAAATACCAACATTAAAACAATAACAAACATTTGTCACCCCAATATGCCGGTTATTTATTGCTTATCTTAAGCCACCAGTGGCCTTTCACTTTACATTTCAAAATTTCATAAAGGCAGTCTGGAGCAAGAGAAAACCCAGCATCATCTCACTGCTTTGTCTGTGGATTTCACCCCTTTTCAGAGCAGTAATGAGCAAAATGCATGTGTGCCCTAGAAAAAGCATCATATGGAGCAGTGATTCTCAACTGGTGGGTCGCGACCCGCATGGGAAAATAAAAATTAGAAAAAGAAATTCATCGTGTGATTTTATTTTGAAGGGACTTTTTTTAATGCAGCGGAGTGTCGGTTTTTTGCAGGCTCGTCCGTCCATGTTTTCAGCAGCTTGTGCCAGGTTAGGTCAAACCATTCTGATATGGGGGAGACATTGGGTTTTTAGGATAATTAAACATCCTGAATGTAAAATTCAGCTCATGAACTTGATTTTGAATAAATTTGAGATGTTGAGAATGTTCCTCGATTTGGGCTTGTCATTAAGGGGTGATGGTGGGTCCCGGAGCCAGACCAGTTGAGAACCACTGATATAGAGCACATAAAAAAGTCACTACAAGAACCCCATTTGCATCTTTTCAATGTCTTACACTACACATTTGAAAGGCTTTAAAGTCAGTGCCTGAGAATTATTTTCCCAACAAATTGTAAATCCAAACAACATCTTAGCAATTCCATGATCAACATGTAAATAAAGATAAAACATCAAACACAGTTTTTACCAGGTGGACTCAACTAGTCCTGCTCAAACGATTGATTATACGAAAAATACAGTTTATTATTCCCTGAAGGGACCGGGCATTTGTTTCTTAATATGGGAATATGAAAAAAATCACAGCAATAAACATTTGGTACGGAAGATACCTGTGCTCTTAAGAAGCCAACAAAGCTCGGACTTGTGCTGAGATGGTAAAGATTAAGAGGTCAGTCACAAACGTGTCCCCCTTTTGATCTAGGAATAGTTTCCCTAGTCGCATAACCGCTGGCAATTATTAACATGAACAACAGCAGCTTCGGTATATAATATTTGAATTGTTCAAGATTCTATAAACAGCTGCACACTTCCAAGCGCGTTTGTTGATACAACTCATGGCTACTTCCTCCATACGGCGGGACCACTGTTCCCTTTGTTTCACAGTTTAATTCTTGAGGCCCCAAGTTTGCTCGCTACCTACCAAAAGAGTATAAAATGTCTCGTCGGGTAGACGGTGTGACACAGCTCCGCGTACTACCGTTTCACCTTTAACTCCCTCGTTGATGTCTGATGAAAACAGTGCTGAAGTTTTCAGCTTTCTGCGTGTCCAGCAATTGGCAAAAAGCAATAAGCTTTAAAAAAACGTTTTTTTGTGGTTTGAGGCGAATGCAGGTACGTTTAGCACGATACCAAAACGGTTAAGAATGCTGTGCCCCACAACCTACTAAATATATATATATATATATAGACGGATTGGAGAAGCCGCCTTCCAAAAAGCTGGTGTGCCTCGTTCCCTGGATTCCGTCCAAGGAGACCTAGAAGATGTCCTCTTCATCCCTCCGCGACATTATGAGCTGCCTCCTGGGGCCAGTGAGATGAGGGACGGTGGCCGCAGAGTGCAGCGCTCCGGAGTCCAATTTCGGAGCGGAGGTGCAGCGTGGCCCCACCCGGCCCATGAGCCCGCGGACGTCTCTGTGAAGGGCCGGGTCGCTGGGAATCGAGTTGAGGGGGACCCACAGTTCCAGACCCCCCGTGTCCCGGTCCAAGCGGGTGGTGCTGGCACTGCTGGGGGACTGGGGGTCAGCGCTGAAGTACAGGGTGGAACTCGACTCGGTGGGACAGAAGTACGGCTCCGGGCTGTCTCCGAACACGGACTTGCCCTCCGGCGAGCTCCGCTTGAAGTCCGACGTGGGCGACTCCATCGGGCTCTCCATCTCCAGGCTGTCGTCCTCCTCCTCCTCCTCTTGGTTGTCGCCGGACGTGGGCTCGCTCACACTCTGGAACTCGTCTTTGCAGTCCGAGAGAGGTGCCGGGCCTTTCCCCTGCGACTCGGACGCGGAGACCCCCTCGCAGCTGCCCCCCGCCGTGATGGTCATGCCCTCGTTGCTCTTAAAGTGCTGGCGGTACTCCTCCATATCCAGTATGGCCGCCGCTCCGCCGGCCCCGTACGCCGCGTTGATCTTCCCCAGGTCTCCCGTTTTCAGGGCCAGCCGGATCAGGAGCCAGTGGTGGTGGTAGCAGGGACAGGAGCCGTTGGCTCGCCCCCCCCCGCAGGTTCCCGGGTGCTCCAGCAGAGAACCAGCCACACCCGAGAGCGAGAAGCTGCCGTGGTTTTGAACCGAGGCGGCCGGCAGACTTTTGTCCCCGAAGGAGAACGAGGACTCCTCTCGTTCCATGCACGTGCTGCCCATGTGGTCGTGGTTGGTACCCTGGGAGATCTCCGTTGACTTGGGGTGGAGGAACCTGTAGTAGAGGACGAGAGAGGTCGCGCCTGCGGAGCGGGGGGGGGGGGGGGGGACAGGAAAAAGTTGATTTGAGTTTTACTGTTTGCATTTATATTTTTACTTAATGATTATCACTTTTAATATTTCACGGGTAAATGAAATCCAGCGTTCTGATTGTTTGAGAGCGAGTCGGGGGGGGGAAACACGTTAGATTTTGCGCAATCATTAGTATTTTTTACATTTTAGCTCTTAGCGCCGAAAATCCCACAAATGATCATTTTGAGGCAATGTGAGCTTTTGTAATCGGACAATTAAGGTGGACGTCATGAGCGATGTGAATGAATGAGATGGAGCGGGACCCAATGCTGTTTACATGCACGTACAGGGACTATTTTTCCTCTACACTGAAAACGTTTGGTGGCGGCAACTATCTTGTGCTGAAAGGCAGCTATTTACTTACCCTTTGTAATTTTGCTGGTAACCGTGTTATATAAGCAATAGGTAGATAGGTACTTTATCTTCAATAATGTAACTGTTCGAGGGTGTTGTTAGGCCCAATGCGCAGCGGACAATAAAGTGCAGCCCCTCGTACCTTATTGCTTCAATCCACTTTGCCGCTATGCTACGCACTGAACCCCAAAACATATCAGACAAATCTGCTCCACAGCAAAGGGAGGGCAAATAAAGAAGTGACTCACCGAGGAGGAAGCTACACAGCACGGTGGCGGGAAGCGTCATGCTGTCCCACGATGCTTCGCTGAGGAAGTCGGAGGCGGCCAGCAGCAGAGTGGCGTTCTCCACCAGCATGAACTGAAAGGGGAGGAGAGTTGGTCAGCACCATCCGTCAGCTCTACGTCGACGTGAGCCAAGCACGCGCGCAGGTGAAGGTGACTTTGAAAACTGTCTGCAGCTGTACGTAAGGCCTGAACAGAATCCAACACAGCGAAAAGTTTGTATCTTACCGCGTAGAAAATGGCCATGCGAAAGCGCGAGGGTCCGTCCTTAACGTTGAGGAAGAGGAAGACGTGGACCAGCCCCATGACGCCATTGAAGGCGCGCCAACACCAGGGGCCGGTGCAGATGTCTGGCTGCTGGGACACCAGCCAGAAGGAGGCGGTGAGCCAGTGGAAACCTAGAGGGCAACGCAGACACAGCCATTGGTAATCCATATGCAGGGTATCCAACTGATACAGAGAAGCAAGTGGAAAGGTTCACCAGGAGGACATGCTGGGGATACTTATATCCCTCGTTACCTTAAGTATGAACTAAGAGGAATGTCTACCTGGGTTGAGCTCTATTTGCATTTGTGTACTCGGTCGCTATACGGAGATCATTTTACTGTAAATTTTGCAGCGTTGGCTGCACAAAAACACAATGAAGCCGGCTGCTTACCTGCTACTCCACAGACCCACCAGTTAAAGACCCTGGCGAAAAACATGAGGCAAGTCACCCTCGCCCCCAGCATGCCAGCCCTCCACACCAGCTGGCACAGCAGGGCCGCCGGAGGCATGGCCAGGTGGCCCGGTCGTATCAGACAGCAGGCTCGGCTGTACAGCACCAAGGCCCAGGAAATAGACAGCACACACAGACCACAGCAATAGGCCACTGAGGAGGTAAACAGAAGGAGAAGCTATGAAAAAAACTACAACAACTGGCATCAGGGCCGGGTCTAGGCAGGGGCAAGAGGGGGCCTGGCCCCCTCAAATAAATGTTGTGCCCCCTCAAACTAAATCTACTAAGCACATAAACTAAGCACAATGCCCCCACAAGATTTGTGGCTGCCCCCTCATACATGCCTGTCTAGACCCGGCCCTGACTGGCATGCCAAAAGACAAGTCGTTGAGCCAATAAGTTACCTGGGGACATGATGCCCACATCAGTGGACACCACCACATGAGCCTGCAGCAGGCTCTGGGGCAGCGTGAGGACGAGGGCCTCCAGCAACCAAAGAGCAGCCACGTCTGCCTGCTGCATGACAGCGGCTCCCAGCTCGGCCACCGAGTCCTGCATGCGCAACACGGACCTCGTGCAGTCCCAAAACCTGCCCCAAGAGGGAGACAGAGGCAGATACCAGCGAGGTGACACACAGTAACCTTCTGTTAGAGGTTTCAATGACTATTTATAGAACTAGTAGTTTTTTTGCAACGCATTGATGGCTTTGTCTCTTCTACGTTGGCACACAATATATTATGTGTTTGCAATGAGGGTACATTTTGGAAAACATCTGGAGTTGCAAAGACCTTACCTTTTGAAGATGCCCAAGTGCAGTATGTGTATGACGGAGAGGTAGCAGCGCCTGTCATCGCCGTCGTCGTAGTACCATTTCATACTTAGCAGCTGAACTGCGGTTCCCGGTAGAAAAAGGCCGAGAGTGATGCCCGCCCACTGCGTCTCCTCGTTCCAAAGGTAAAACCCAATACAGTAGATGACTAACGCACAGAAAGAAAAACACATACAGATATACAGATATGAGTGAATACTTTTCGTTTCCATATCAAGTGAGATCTTAATGTTTTTGAATGATTAAGTGCAGTCTGATTCATAATTTTAATGAAACATCCTGTGTTTTTACCTTGGGAAATTAAAGAGTACACACAGCTTGCTCAGGTGAATTTCTCCTTAATTTAAGAACAGGCTGTTCTGGATAACCAATGAGACACAAACTCCCCGGGGACAAAACCAGACTCTAACACAACGTGCAATTATTTGTCTTTAATGACATTTTCAGAAAAAATAACATCTCATAAAATGAACATTTAATAACTTCAGTGCAGCACTGACCCCGTTCCAAGAAGCAGCATAGTTGTATTTGTTTTTATCTACCTGCCGGAGGCAAAGTCACATTGTGTACACATCCCCTCGCGTCCTGCCCTTGCCCTTATTGATCTGCTGAGTCAGGGAATCATCACACCTGGTTTCCACGGTGCTTTAGACGTGCATTGATGGAAATTTAGTAGAAATAACGATAAAATAAGTATTATTGACATTTTAATGAATAATATTGTGTTTTTCTCGTATGTGTTAAATCGAACGGCGGACCCTTATTTCTGCGACTCAAGGGCAACCCTTTTTCTGCGGCTGCGTGACTCTGCTGAATGACCCCTGGAGGTCAAATCTAATGTTACATAGCTGTGCGTGAAACATTCAATGCAATGGCTGTGACACGGCGAAACGAAGCGCGGAACGGCTGAGCGACACATTTCTCATTCATCAAAGCCAACGAGAATTCTCCACACGCACACGCGCACGCACACGCGCTCTCACGCGCGCAGCAGCCCCGCTGCCTCTTTTCGATTCGTTCAAATACAGGAATTCTGTGCCCACTTACGAGCGGTCCGTTCGGCCACGATGACCAGCGCCGACACGCCGAACAGCAGCGCCTGGCAGCGGGCTGCCCAGCCTCCGCCCCGCCGGGCCGCCGACGGCATCCTGCGGGCGGCCGCCCCGGCGGCGTTCATCACGATGCGGAGGAAAGGAGGCGGGGGAGGGAATGGACCGGTGCCATTGTCCCGGGCATCCTTTACCCTGGGTACGTTCCGCTCTCTCCCTTCTCTCGCTGCTGCCCGTGCCTTCTGCCGACCCCCCCCCCCCTCCATACCGTGACGTCACTGCGCGGTTTAAAGGGGCATCGGGTTTTAGCAGCGTCTGCGGTTACTGTACCGAGTCCCCTTCCCCTCCCCTTGGAAAACAGCGACCTGTTCCCCACCTTATCCCCGTGATAACTCTATTGATCAGATGTTTAATGTCTTGGGTAATGGGAAAGGGTCCATACCACGTTTGGGGTTTTGCTGGATTTATTTGTGTGTGTGTGTGTGTGATTCACAAATTATAGCCTGTGTAAACAGATTAATATCCATCTTCCTCCATTTCAGGAGGGCCAAATATCGACCAGGTCAGGAGTGTGTCATCAGGATGGAAAATGGGTCCTTTCTATGTTGTCATTTGAATGTCACCTGACACCCCTTTTGAATTGTTTAGTGAGCATCGAAAGAACACTGCACATGAAGTCAAAGAGCATGCTAGGCCTTAATCACATTTCTATGTTTCTGTAGTGCATTTATACATTTTCTACAATAAATATTCTACAAATGTTCTTTTGCAATGAACAGTATGAGAGCTAATTAGACAAATTCCCACATCTGTGTTTGTATGTCGGAATAAACTCTTGTGGTGTGTTGTCTGTCAGCTCACTTAAGGACTGAAAAATGTATTAAAAAATGGTACAAAAATAGCAGCAAGCTCTTATTGATAGTGAAGATACATTTGTTGTGTGTGTGTGTGTTCTCTTTTTTCAGGGAAATGGGAAAGACATCTACTGGTAGTGAGTGTTCCAGGAATCATAAGAGGATGTTTATCTACGTCACCACAAGGCAGTTGTATATGTTGCATGCAAACAAGTGCGGCTTTCTTCTGTGTTCACTTCACAGCTCAGTGACACTGCAGGATTTGAATGAGAGGCTTACCGTAAGTACGCACATGTAAACCGAAAAACTCCAATTGACAAACTCGTTTAATGAAAAATCACATGTTTAAATATTGTTCAATCAAAATGTTTCAGAGATACAAAAAATAAAGAAAATGCCACAAATAAATTTGATGTAAATTTGACATTAATGTTAGCAACAGAATAAATTAACAAAGATGTATACATTAAATCAGTCACTGGTTCCCAAGCCCTGCTGTTAAAGTCTTGATTCTTTGCAGCGTCAGCCAGGAAATCCATGATTGAGATGAGGCTTTACTTTAAATCGGCCCATAACAGACGGCTGCTGAGTTGACCTGTAAGGATTATATGGCTGGATTAGCAAGCCTGTTTTAGGGCTCTGGTAAGCAGCCTGACTCCAGCTTGATGCTGGTTGAATGCAGAGAGTAAGGCAGATCGGCAGCGCACTCCTTTGCTGATTTGTCGGTGCTCAGCTCCGTCTTCCTTTGGTGGTTGAATGTATGAGTCTCCCTCTTCTTTATTAGGTCAGTCACATCCCCCCTTCCCATCGCGGCATCTGCTGCCATGAACTCGAGCTGCTCCGCCGCCTCGCTCATGTCAAACCTTTCAATCTCAGCGTTGACCTGGTGCAGCTCCTCTGGCGAGTGTCTGCGCGAGGCCGAGGGGGAGAGAGGACAGAAGCCTTGCAGGTGCACCCGGAGGCTGCAGTGGTGGAGATAGGCACAAGGGCAGCAAGGACACCTGTGAGGTCGTTCTCCGGTGTGGAGGCGTTTGTGGAGCTTGAGGTGGACGAATTGCGTGAAGCGGGCGGGGCATAGCTTGCACTGGTAAGGCTTCTCACCTGAGTGTAGCCGCTGGTGGGTCTTTAAGTTACTGGTGCTACTGAATCGCTTAAGGCACACCTGTGTCAAAACAAAGCCAAGAAGAAATGGTGAATTTTCTATACTGCAATTTTTGTATGGATTAAACAAAAATCTATAGCATGTTAACTATAAGATTCAGAGGTTAAGATTTTGTAATCTTACAACAGTCAGACAAATTCTTTCTACATGTTTCTCATCATTATGCTAAGCTAACTGACTGCTAGCTTTGACCATTTATCATACAGACGATGGAGTGGAATGAATCTTTCCCAAAATGTCAAACAACATTATTAATTGAAGATATAGTTATACCTTGCATTCGTGGGGCTTCTCTCCAGTGTGAACCAGGTAATGTTTCTGCAGGTGGGCTAATTGAGTAAAGTTCTTACTGCAGGTCTGACACTTATAGGGACGCTCTCCGCTGTGCACTCTCAAATGGACCTGAGGATGGTAGGTCAGAGATTAGTACTATTACTATTGATGCAATTATGTCAAACTCTAAAAACCTTAGTTGCTGTTAAATTCAAATCACGTCTAGCCATTTCTAACTATTTACAAGTCAAAATACAGCCACTCAATTAAGGCATTTTCCATGCATTTTAACCAAAACAATGAAGAGGAGCTTACCTTGAGGTTCGACAGCTGCCCAAAGACCTTTTCACAGATGTTGCACTCATACCGGATCTTCCCATTCTGTCTGGTGAGTGGGTAAGACAAGTTCTTGTAGCCCACAATCTGCCCACCTTGTTTGATCTTCCTGAGGTCCATTGCATCCTCAGTGTTGCTCTCAGTGGCAGAGGAGGATTTGGAAGGGAGGCAGTCTCTAAAGGCATCCAAAGGCGAACGAGAAGGCAGTGCTCTGTGCATTGAGGGGACCACGGATGAGGCACTCGATGTGGCTGGTGTTGTGAGGTCTGTCTGGACATGGCTCTGTGGAGAGTGTTCTCTAAGGTGCTCTGAATGGAACCTGAGGTAGTTTGTCCTTTCTGATACCAGTTCCTTATTGTCTCTGTGCTCCTTGATTGGTGAACGAATGAGGTCTTGTTTTGTGTTGGATAGTGCAATCGTCATGTCTTTGGGTCTGTTGGCCAGAGGATGAAGGAAGTGTGAGTACCCGTCAAAAGGCAGCAAATGAGACGAGAGTGTTAAGTGAGGTTTCAGTCCATCTCCGTAGCACGGGTATGAGTGAGGTAGAATGCCGCTGAGGCCGAGGGAGTGGTGAGGCAGTAGATAGGGTGAAGGCCTCAGAGCAGGAGGGCCTCGATGAGGCACGGAAGGCTCTTGGTACGGTTTGGCTACAGCGGGGCGTTGACTGGGCTGTATTGGGAAGTGCAAACTGGAGGGAACAGGACCTCTAAGAACTGATCTCTTGTCAGCTCTGCTATCGGGAGGGCTGCCGGACAGCAGAGGTGGTAAACTTGCATATCCATGTCCATGGATGGAATCTGACTGGGGCTGGTTTGGGTACACAACACGGGGACACAGGGGGAAAACTGCTGGGACGTTGGTCTGAGAGAAAGGTCTTTCCAGACGTTTGGGGAGGGATTTGGAATGTTCGTCTCTGAGGATTTCAGAGACGCTGTGTCCCCGTTTCCCTGTTGTCTTCCCCACTGTTCGGCTCTCTATTGTGGGACAAATAAATAGAGAAATGACATCAGAATCATGTGCAATCATTTTTAGACATTCAGCATTCCTTTGAGTGTACGCATACACTCATGACATTAACGGGACCTTGCACACAAGCTGCTGATTGAAATCTGTGTATGTCTTCATTTTATTTGAACTCTAGTCCAAAGCCTTACCCTGTGTGAGTTTTATAAGGGGTTTGTGGTTTTGCCTGTCTTTGCACCGTCTCCCAGACACTCAATGAAAGTGGACACCACATCTGAAACAATAGGCCTCTGATCAAGCTACAGATAGCATGGAGTTTGTGGGGTGTATTTTTTCCACCACAGGGGATAGTATGTTTGTTCTGTTTCGTGCTGACCAAGACTTGTTTCGCAGGATAACAAACTACTTAAAAAGACCCAAGTGACCAAAGAACCAAAGACGTCATCCAGATATCAACATAAGAAACTTAATGGGGTGAAAAAGATACACATCAACAACTGAACGGTGACCAATGTTTATTTTCCACTGACGTTTAAAAAACACCTCCATGAAATCTAGATCCAAACCTGTATTTCATGTGAGCACTTTCCTCCACTCTCTAAGTCACGAGGCACTTTTTGACTTAGTCCAGCATAATCAAAGCTGACAAACAGAGGAAGACCAAATATAGTAAGTATTCATCCACATTTCACCTACTCCTGACAACAATCAACATCAACCCTCACAAACACACAGCAACCCTTATCTACCGTGAACCCTCCCCCCCTTCTCCCGAGGGGCCAGCTCTCTGCAAACAAACAGGCTGCACTCAATGAGATATCAATCTGTCAGCAGGTCGTCTTGTCAGGAAGTTCAAGTAGTCACTGGAGCGGTTCCTGCCTCTCTTCCTCCTTAAGAGCCACATAAATAAGAGGATTCGTTCCAGAATACTGTCAGCACCTCGGGCAGCCTCTCGTGAGTGCGAGAGCGTGTAAATGAGTATTTTGCTGTGTGCATGCGGCCCCCCTGCAAGCATGCGTACTCTTTGTGTTTGTCAATGAAAACCAAAAGCTTTGTATGCCAAGGAGCGGCCAGCTGTGTTTCTATGTGGAGTTAAAAAAGCGAAACTGAAACATAGCCTAAAGTCCTGAAATAAGTCTCATCTTACTCAGGTACTGTTGCTATTACTGGAGACAGATCATCTTTGCTTTCAGGACCCTACTCTTCTCCTGCTTTAACAAAAGGGCAGAGGGCAGGACCGACAAAGGTGTCGAGCCGCGCTTTGATTGGTAGCTTTACGTCACAATAATAGATGTGTGTCTCAGAGCTTGGCCTCAGGAAATGTTCTCGCTAATTTGATGGGGCAAGAAACTCAGTCCTGGCACCACCCTAAGATAAGATAACAATTTAATTTCTATTCGACTCATGCGCCTACCAATATTGTCAATAGCCAGTTGGTCCAGTGGAGGGTAGTTGCAGCGCAGGGCAAATTCACGGCAGTACCACACCAGAAGCTCCTGGCCCGGCTGAAGTGGTTTGATTGTGTAGAAGTAGATCTCCAAACCGCTCTGGCAGGCGATCAGGTTTTGACCCTCCTCAGAACAGGCCGGGTTGACGTAACGCATCCAGTTGCTCCTCTCCTCGTTCAAACCATCCAGGATGTGGTGTAGACGCCCCTCAGAGAAGACCTACAGTGATATTGAAAACAAGTGGAGAGATCGGAGCAGAGTCAAGACAAGAGTCGGTAGATGATGACATTCTCTGATTCTGAAACCATGATGTCAATGATTTCCTGACACCCTTATGGTAAATACTCAGATGCTGCCACTGAGGTATTTGCTGCACCCAAACCCTTTAGAGTAACGAAAGCAGCAATGACTTTACGTATTTCACCGTATGACTGCAGGTAGTATCGGGTAGACAATCTGGCCCACTACAATTATCCTCCATAACTTTTGTTGTGACGTATTCAGCCCATTGTTAGATTTATCCCTCCATCTTTATTGGCCTACACAACTGTTCTTGATGCTATCTTCTCTTTGAAGCTGTTCTGTCATCTGAGTCATGACTGTAATATTAAAACATTGTCTCTGTTGTGTCTGTTTCGGATGGGTTGGCATGATTTCTAGGGTGCTAACTGTGAACTGAAGAATTACACCGGCGCTTACGTGTAATGGAATATGTCCCTTTGTTGAAACCGAACAGTTCTCAGGCTCAAAGCCACTTCCTTGCTTAGTCAGTGTGAGAGTTTATGAGTCTGAAGAAGCACGGAGACATGTATGGTGTATTTACTGGCAGCGATACCGCTGCCGAGCGAAGCGGAGAGAGAGAGACGATCCGCTGCGTCACTGAAACCAAACAGCTGTGTTGGTGTGTGTGTGTGTGTGTGTGTGTTTTTTTTTCTGTGACCTCAGGCAGCCATGCGGGGAACTGGCAAACACACATTTACCGTGCATGCATATTTTAACCCGATTGGATCCAGCGGCTTTTAAAAAGGTATAGCCGATCACTGGCAGGCCGATAGTTACTTGCACAGGATGTCAGACGTTGACCACAACTGCTAAACGTGTGCCAGAGCAGCGTCACCAGATGGAAATGCACGATGTGAACACAAAACTAAGACAAATTTGAGCTTCACTTGCAGCTCACTTACCCTCCAGAAGTACTTCCTGTCTTTATCTTTCGGAATTGTTTCGTTGGTGTAGCTTTCCCCCACCAGAGGGCCGAAACGTGTCCCCTTAGGAATCAGCTCCTTACTGT
Organism: Pungitius pungitius; assembly: GCF_949316345.1. Lineage (NCBI taxonomy): Eukaryota > Metazoa > Chordata > Actinopteri > Perciformes > Gasterosteidae > Pungitius > Pungitius pungitius. Next base: position 10,156,208 of record NC_084919.1, read on the forward strand.
TCACCCCGAGCACCTGTTCAACAAGGAGGACATGAAATCAGCAAACAAAAACAGATTGGCTGACTAATTGGAGCCCCGTGCCAGCATGCGGATGTAGCTCTGTAAGAGCTGAGTTTCTCAGGAATACAGTTCTTCTTATCTGACTTTCCGCCCTGATGAAGGCAATTCACCAGAAGTAGGATAAGGACATATGGTACTAACACGTGATTTGTTGTTATTATTATGTTGGCCTTCATGGCAAATCTTCACAGGAGGAAAACATGAGCATTTCTCCTGACTGGGACAGTACCCGTCCGCCACTTCACACGCTGAATATTTCATGAGCCAATCGCCCACGTGTTCTTCAGTTTCTTTACGCTATTAAAATTTCACTACCACTCTTGTTTTGCTACCTCCAGGTGTGAAACTAACCCCTCCGTGTCAAGCCTCCAGGATGTGGGAGCGAGGATAATATGTCATGGGCACACCCCGACCAGTCAACGGCACTTTGAGCGACGGGTTCAAATGCCCTGAAGCAATGGTAATGTAGTCTCTCTTTCATCTCTGAGCAATACTGTCATGGTGTACGTAGCTGGATCAACCGCAACATGCTTAGTTTACCTCCAGTCAATCCAGCTAGTTTTACCCTCGCTTTGTAAAACCGCTCTGCTCGAGGTGCCCTTGTGTCACAGATTACTGTAACGTATCCTGCTCTTTGGTTTCAACCAGACTCCAGACAGCCCTCATTAGAAGGTCAAAGTATTTTGCCCGAGACACACAGGCTACTTCCTCTGATCTCGCTTGACAACCGTTTTTCATCTACAGGGGGCTCAACCCTAATATTGTGTAAAGAAACTTAATGTTTCCTTGTCATGGATAGCCCACTGGGCTAATCTTTTATCATGCATTAACTCAACCATGCTGTAAGCAATTCCCCCGTCCATCCAGTTAAACATAAACCATCCTCCAGTTTAAATCCCCGTAACTGCCACCCGCTTATTCCAAAAGATGGTTTATGGTGCTGTCCGTGAGGGGGGGGCTGCTTTACGGTGTAATTGTTTGCTGGAACAAAGGGTTTGGGAATCTGAGGTGGTTACTAATCATAGAGAGCTCAGGCTGTGTGCGCTCGGGGGCCTTGCCTTTCTCCGTCTATGCCTCAAAGCAAACAGAGCAGTGAGGAAAGGCTGAAATAAGACAACAACATGTCAAGTACTTCCCGCCCGAGGAGAAATGAGTGGATGGAAGGATGTTGGAGTGACGCAAGGAGTCGGAAGTTACACAAAAAATAACATACTTGCTTTCATGCCAGGTTTATAGGGATTATTTTCTTTTTAACTTCACTTTCTCTGAAATCTTAACAGCCCAGAAACAAGGGAGATTTGCTGTGTACCTCTGCAGAGCCGGGGCAGCGTTTCAGGGCCAGGTTTCTGGGTAAGGATCTCTCAGCTCGCGTCTTTCGCCAATTGTTTTGGGGCAGTTCCTCCAGAAGTTGGTCCTTCACGATGTAAGTGCACCTCTCATCAAACGTTGTCTCGCTCCATGATGTCATATCTGCATCCGGTGTCTCAGGCGTCGCATGCTGCGGTGACCCTGCGCTTTGCACTGAACTCTCTGAGGTCAACATGGCTTTGGTGCACTGGGACGGGGCCTGAAGAACAGATAGACATAGCAGGGAGAAGATGTTGTCAAATGTCCATTATTCCATATCTGTACAAAAGGCCCAAACAGACGATGTGAGGGTTTACCAACGGAAACTTCCAACTTTTCCTTTTACCTCAAAAAATAAGGAAGAAAACACAGACAAAGCAAACAACAGCTGGAGTACCAAGGGAAGTGAAGCTTTGAATGGAGCTAAAATTAGATGTCAGAGGGAGATGTGACCCGGGGCAAAACAGGGATGTCGGGGAGGTGGCGTTGAATATACCTTCCCCATCAACTGCTGCTACCGGACAAACAGACTTCAAAGTGGAGCCTTCGTGCTCAACACCTCCCCCCCCCCCCCCCCCCCAGTCCCCGCTGTCCCATACATCCTCTCTACCAAGTCACAACACCCGGGGCTATGAGGGGGGGGGGGTCCCTGTGCGTGTCAGCCCACGGAGCGGGACCACTTTCACGAGGAAATCAGCGCCCCCACTAAATCGACCAGACTTCCTCCGAACTGACCGGGACTTGGCTCTCAGCCACGTCTAAGGTCTCTTTCTCTTTCTCTTTGTCTGTCCCTCCCTTCTTTTCGTCCGAAGAAGACTGGTGTCAGCCGCCTCATCTCTGACAAAGGCTCAGTGTCCCGGCTGATGGGATGAAACGGTGGAACAGTGGAAGACGAGGAGATAAAAGGTCTCGTGATTAAAAGACAGTGGTAACGCGTGGCCTCTCAGAACTTCCTTGTTCAGGTTCTTCAGTTTGCCTCGGAGATAGTGATAGATAAGGTTGTCGTTGGTTACTTATATTTGGATAGCGCTCATGCAACATCCTGAAATCAGACCAAACTGCATGTTCGATAAATCAAATTCAAGAATCCTGCACAGTAACTTTTGAAAACACTTTTAGCTGTTGGCCTGTCTTAGAAAATCGTCACTCCTCTTTTTGAACACAAAAATGTTTTGTTAATCAAAGCTTACACAGTGATCAGGTAAATATTTTCATTAGTGGCATTAATGCTGCAAATGTCACATATTTTCATCTCATCTCATTAATCGGTGAGAGAAACAAAAGTAACACAGATAAAAGTTTCACACGTTTCACCCTATTTTCTTCTGAAGTGAGGCCACCACAGCCGCCCCGAAATGACTCTCACAATTGCGACAGCTCACTCCGAAACCACCGAACCAAGTGACACAGCAGAAACGATATTCTAAAAATCAAGACTATGAGTCAACTCACCCAGCTGGGTAGCTAGAAAGCATTCTTTACCTTACAGGATGTTCCGCCAAACAATGCAGAAATCATTTGAAAAAGATCTACGCGTCCATAAGATGCTTCTGAGGGAGCTGCACACTTACTGCGAGGCCTTGAGACGAGCCACACATAAGGCAGGCCGTAGGTGCCCTCCTTTGAAAGCTGGCGTGGCAACGAGCAACCCGGTGGCCCGTCGCCCCCCTGTCTCTTGTCCCCGTGAGTGTCTCTCGCTGGCTCTCTTGTGGCGGCTCAGCCCGACCTCGGTATCCTGTGTACCTGCGTGTGACTGACCCCGCGACTGAACACCGGAGGGTTTGACTCTTCCTCTTGCTTCTTGCACGGGGAGGAGGGAAGGTGTGTGCTTGAGAAACTGAGAGAGCGAGAGAGAGAGAGAGAGAGAGATAACACTCCCTTTTCCTCTTGCGCTCCCTCCCCCCTCCTTTGCCCCATGACTCCTCCTTAAAGGGTGTTTGTGTGTGTGTGTGTGTGTGTGTGTCACTCTCTGGCCCCGGGGCGTAAGGCTTTCTCCTGGGGGGGGGTGTACACTGGCTGTCACACAGCTATGTCCGGATCAGACAAATACATCTTCATTTACTGACAGTGACCCACCTCCATCTCTCCACCTCTGGGTGAGGAGAAGGATCCACTTTGTGGAAGTGGAGGGCGCGGCACACAGGAGCAGAGGTCTTTTTGGGGCCTTGTGCGGTGCCAAAAGTTTCAAAAGTTGTTTTTTTCCCGAATTCTTCTCAAAGCAGTCGGAGCTGTTGGTCTGTCGTAGGAGATCTTGTTTGGGTTCTGGTGTAAAAGCGGCTCACCGTATTTAAACCACTGGCCACATTCAAGACCATGTCCTGAAATAACAATTCTTCACCGTAACCTCAGTTTGATGTGAGTCTGTTTTTAAATGAATACAAAGCTTTTTGTGTAGTGACACTCTGTGAATATGAAGAAATCTTCCAGTCAGAATCAGAAAAATGTATTTATACAGTATGTTGCACATTCAAGGAATTTACTGTTCCTCGCAGCGACCGCTGCAGAAATGTTTCCACTTTATGTGTCAGTGTTGCCTGTAACTCACTGATACAGATGCTTGCTGATGTCAATCTCCAAGGAGTGTGAAAAGGTACATCGTTTGTTTTTGATCGTGTAAAATGTCACTAAAAGGAGTAAATCAACAAAAACATTGTACCTATAATATGTAATATTTAATCATGTAATATTAATATTTGGACACTTTTTTTTACTTGAAAAGATGTAGATCATTGCACATGAATGAACTCTTTTAATACGCCAGAAAGTCTTATTTAGTGTGATTATAAGATCCTAAAAATATCCCCGCAAAAAAAGAACATTTTCATCAGATTGACAGCCGCTCAGAGGTGCAGATTGCTGTATCATGGCACTACACAAATAGATCAAATAATCATCATTGACATCAGGCTGCACTTTCATGTGTAGTTTGGCCCGTCTGCTCTCCCCGTGGCTTCTTTGCTCCAAAGGCAACATTTAACTTGGCCTGCTACCAGCAAGCTGAAGGATTGTCGGAATTGTGGTACATGTAATCCACGCCCGTGGACACTCGCCGCTCCACTCTCTCCGCTTCGGGAGAGTTCGTAACGCACTGCCAGGCGTCAAGTCATATGCTGCTCCTCGTGGATTCTGCTTTGTTTCTGCTGGGTTTTGTCCTTCTTTTCACGCTTCCTGTCCCACTCATCACACCTGACCAAGCTGCTAATTAGGGACCGCTGACACGAGCAACCATGTCATTTTAAATCCACTTCTGTCTCTCGCTGTTTCGCTCTTCCTCATTGCCTTCGGTCATCTCAGTCATCACCTTCCAGTCAGCTCTTTTCTCCTCCACCTCCTCAGTAATGCAGCTCCATCTGAAGCTTTTCTTAACTACTATGACTCATATCTGCTGTGTGAGTAAGCCATATATTGACAACATGAACTTTTCATACGGGTCCCTCGGAGGCCTCTGAGACGAGATTGCACTCAGAACTTTGGTCGCGCGTGGGTGGGTTTTGAACGTTGTTATATGTCAATTGGTATTCGGCCTGGATTGCCTGATATTTCGCGTGAAAGTCTTAGAAAGACAGGGTGACGGAGACATGAACATGACTGCACAAAAGGAAGCGTTTGAAGAAATTAAACACGCTCGCTGGGAGAAATAATGACGTCAATTACTAATGAGGGAGCAGTCCAAGAAAGGGAGTGAGCAAATCAAATGAAAGTAACCGCCATGGTTATACGTTTTAATAGGTGAGGGTAATTTGAATTTTACAGACGCAGAAGACGGAAGTCTCGCCAAACGGGAACACAGAGAGCTACTTGAACACAGCCTGAGGTTGCTTTTCAGGGCCTCCGTGAATGCCGTAGGTATCTTGAGCCCTGTAATTTCTCTGCGTGCATGAGTCTGTACCTGCCTCGGGTCATTTCCCGCAGCGGGACTAAAGTCGACCACTCCTTCACCGCCACCTCCCCTGAAGGAGGAGGACAATGCTCTTTGGCAGACGTGACCGAGGCAGAGGCCATTTTATTGCCTATTACAGCGGAGATGTCGGACGCAGCCTCCACCTCCGCCTTTCTTTAAGTTTTACGGCTCACTCAAGGAGAAATATTTCGCATTCTATCACACTACTACCTTCTCGCCACAGCCCCGCACCCCGACTCCACGTCGCCCTCGCGTTATCGCGTGTTTTGCACCGTGTTCAGCTTGTGGTAGAGATATGGTCCGCGTGCACTTGGATGCATTTTGAGCAGGAAAACACTGACGGAACTTGCCGCTCTCAATCTTTTTATCACCCCCCCCCACCCGCAAATGTCAGCACTGCACCACCCAGCAAGAGTCTACCAACCATCTCCCCTCGACTGGTGGATGATCTCCTGTTGACAGGCCCAGGGTTATTATCATGGTTTGAGGGCTAATAGGAATGCTACTGCGCTTCACAACAGATGTCTTTTCAAATCCTGACAAAACCACCCACAGAGACGAGGAAGAAAAAAAACGCCGTCCCATTACTGAGCTGACCGACCGTCTGGGAATGATGGGTAATGTCCGACGATGACGACACGTGCGTGGCCTGCGCTCACAGTATTCCAAGAAGGCCAAGAAGGGATCACCATTCCGAGGAAGGGCTTTGTGTAGTGTGGCGCTTATCGCCAACGCCAGCCAATGTCATCACGACAGTCACGTTTCATTTTGTAAAATGGCCTTAATTTCAGACCTGCCCTGATACATGTGATACATAGATTCATAATTAGCATAGAGTAGAGTGTGAAGATACTTGTGTGCACAGGGTAGGAAAGTGAAGGGAGGAAATGCACGTCTCATTTCATGGCTGTCTGCGTGTGAGGCTGAGGAGTCGGCACTGTAATTAAAAAAAACTCACATTGCAGGAACATTTTTTTTATTTACTTCCGTCCCTTGACAAACTTTTCTCTGGTTCAACTGGAGGAGCAGCTTCGGATTAACAACCAGGTGCCTTTTGTTCTATGGGACCTGACATCTGAATGAACCACAGAAGGATGTCTTTGTCCTCTTAAATCTTTTAACAGCCGTCCACTCGCCCCTAGAAGACAGTTCTGGTGAACATCAGGCCCCAAAAAAACAACCCGTTGATTTGACCATCAGAGCCTCTGGTTTGAAAAGAGACTTGATTTTACAGGGTATATCCTGGTGGATTCCTCCCTAATGCATTTCAATTGACTATTTTGGAGTAACCGCCATAAACAAATGTTTTAAAAGGTCAAGGGTCAGCTGGATGAGCCACGCCTGAGCCGGGTTGGCTCGGCCTTAAAGATCTTCTCCATTCAGAAACCAGGGGTGGACTGGGAGGAAGGCCTGGTGTCTCCTGCGGGGACACCGTGGCTCATTACCATCCATTGTTTGTTTCGTCGACAATAAACTCGTCCGCTCTAGCAGTGCGCTCGCTCGCTCGTTTGTCCCTCTGCTCTGTTGCGGGATCTGACCCGTGCTGTTGTGGCTGAACAATTGAGAAACAACGCTAATCGGAAACCACCGTCCTCCCCCTGAGGACTCAACCCCACTTCTGTTGACCCTCGATTTTGTCATGCCGTGAAAAGAAACAGATTACTACCGGTGATTAATCGTTCTTTTTTTTTTTTAAACTGACCTTCAGTGAGAAATGCTTCAGCAACTACCAAGTTAAACTGTACCAAGAAGTCATACAATTATTGCCCAGCAATCTTTTATGGCCGTCCGGCGCTTTCCAGCCTCCTCTGTAGTCACCTATGACTAAAACGTCTTGTCCTTAGTTAAAGAATAGTTTTCCTACTTAACAGCAGCTGGGCGGTTTAGGAGGAAGTGTCCGACCCCCGGGAGCCGCACCTGACTGTATGAAAAAGGCTCCGTGCGTTGTTTTGTATTCCTTTTGATTACTAAGACGGACTGTAATAATGGTCAGGCACTGAGACACATCGTCCAGGAAGGACGCAAACAACTCACACAGCTCACACTCTCTCACACACACACGGCTTAAGACGTTTTACCCTTCAACTTTCACCTCAGCAAAGAAAGAAATGTTACTATTTGGAGGTGATGAGTTTACACCATTTGGTGGCCGTAGAATTGGGTGCGCTTCTTGTGCCTCTCTGGTTGTCTCTGCGTCTCTGTCCTTTTGTCTCTCGGGAGCAGCTAGCTGATTCAGCTCTGAGTGGCTCGCTGTTCTCGGATTCCTGCCATATTTTTGGATGTCCACTAAACAAACAGAGGTGAACCTGATCTATGCTGTGACTGTGGCACAGGGTAGAGTTTCTCCTATCTCTCTCTCTCTCTCTCACGCACACACACACACAACTTCCTCCTTGATATCCCAAATAAAGACACAAGAAGACCGAACGTGACCCTTTGCATGAACTGATTCAATATGCCGGTGTGTATTCTCAGCTGAGGGTCCTTATCTTTAAGTGAGTGTCACTGCTCCCTCTGACTCACATAGATGTTGATGCATGATACATGAATGTACAATTTCAAAGAAAGAATTCGATTGAGTGAAACCTGCTCAGAACACAGCAGCCTGGTGCTTTTATCGATCATGATGGATAAAGTGTTCCACGGGGTTTTTGTTCCTACCGCCTTAATGAGAAGATCACTCTGCGTATCCTGCTGTCTGCAAGAAATGAATACATGCACACGTGTTGGGCTATTCCTTTAATATGTGGCGTACGTTTATGGACAGTGTGTTGGTGAGAGCCTGGTGCATTTCTTCCTTTGTGCAGGTGCAGAGTGTCCAAAACGGCTTGAGACGACTGCTCCGGAATGGTGTCCGTCATAAAAGGGGGAACTTTAGTACCGCTTGGTGACAACATCAATGACATCACCAGGTGCCACGGTGTCTCGGTGTGTCTCCTACAACACCCACGCACAGGCGCACGCCCTCCCTATGTCAGGACCACGCACGCAGACGGCACCGTCCTCCACCTGTCTCCAGTGTTACCTGCTCCCAGTCATTACCAGGGTCCCAGAGCCCCACTGTAAGTGCACATGTCAACAGTGAAATTACAGGGCATGCACACACACATATTTGTTTTGCTTTTAAAAGGGTAATATCCGTCTGCACGCAAAGCGGTACGTTCATTTCCCCCCCTCCTTCTTTTCTTTTTTTTTTTTTTTGACAAACCCAGAAAACAAAGCAGGTTGGGTTCAAAGACATAAAGGGAGGCGATGCGTAGAGACGATGGACACACATGCGCGGTGTGTGTGTGTGTGTTTGTGTAATGACAAGGGGACACTCAGGTTATTCTGCTTTGTTCTCCCACTAAGTTGGCCCTGGCCTAACTCATTGAGACAAGAAAGTCTTCTTCAGATGTCTGAGGGGAGAGTCCAGAAATGTGTCTGTCAGTCGCAGACACATTTTGACAAGACTTGAGGTTCGACTGTTGTGGGAACGAGTGCCCGTACGAGTCTGGCGAGGAGCGAAAACAACAGGACCGAACGCGGGTGGAAAATCGCTTGGACTGAGAGATCTATTTTCAGACCACGTTTTTTCCACTACGGATATGCCCTGTTGCACGACACCAGACCGTAAACAGAACGTTTTTGACAACAACAAAAAATAAAAAATGCTCCTTTTATCCTCACTTCTTTCAGCGAGTTGGCTTTGGGAAACCTGAGTGCTCTCTTTCCCTTTTCAACATGATCACTACACCACAATGACAAAACCCCCTTCTGCTGCGGCTCGGGCCCTTTTGTCGCTCCCATCGTGTGTTTTCTGCTGACAGAACCCATGACTGTACGTCTGAATAGATACTGACAGAACCTTTATTAAATGTGACATCCTGGAAAAAGACAGAAATGAAGTCACCACAGGTCAACATTGAACTTGTATGGGTAACGCTTGTTTCTGACACTTAGTCACTGCATTTGCCTTTATCCAGGGCCTCAGAGTTACTCACACGGCCCTTAACACGAATCAACTTTACCTCAGTGGGCAAACACGCTGCACGATGACAGCAACGTAGCACTTCCTTTTCATTTGCGCACCGATCACATCCGTCCTCCGTGCGCGCTGTAATTCCCCCCCGACGGGGTCCTCACAGCATCCTGTTGTCTGACGACATCTGAGGGGCCGCGTTCGGAGTGACCTCCCCCCCACCCCCACACCACCACCACCACCATCACCCACATGACACACAGGACAGAGCAGAGACTGTTCTGTCCCCGGCCCGGATAATGACAGCCGAACGAGTGAGAGAGAGACAGAGAAAGAGAGAGAGAGAGGGGCAGGAAGCCGTCCTCTGTGATCTCTGTATTTAAAAGAGTCCCTATTATTGCTTGTGTATTGTTTTGTCGCCTTGAGATCCCTTTGGACCACTATTATTAAAAGAATGAGCTGTAGGTTTTACAAATAAACATGAACATCCTTTCTTGCTGATTACGGCGTTTGGGATGAAAACAAGGCAGAACGATCCTGTAAACATTTCAGCAACAAGAAATGTATTGAAGGGTTTAATAGATTCTCTTCGCTTTAAGTCTGTGAAAGAAAGCCATCAGCATGTTATACTGATATCAAGTCTAGAATACTACAAATATGTCTCTTTGAAATGTCCACAATATCTGTCCCCCAAATGTCCCCAAAATGAAACGTCCCGACAAGGAGGAATCAGCAGCGGCTTTGCGGTAGAAGGAAGTAGCAGTAATACATACAATAACATGGGTACAAGTAAATATGCAGCTTAACAAGTTGAACTGTACTGTCTGTTACATTTCAAGTGGTCTCTTACAGACTTAATATTGAGGAAATGAGTAATAATCAAAAGTTGATCATTTATTTCACTTGAGAATGGATGATCCGAAGGGTCCTGTGAGTGTTGAAAAACACCTCCCGAGAAGGTAGTTCAGAGCGTGGCCAAGCGTCTGATTACTATCAGAAAACGTTTGCAACCTGTTTTTCCTCCAAATACGATGGTGCCAGGTGAGTGTGTGCTGGTTCACAAGAAGAGATTGTACCCGTATGTTTGAAGGCAGTTAAACAGGCCCATCCAATCGCACAATCTTAGAATGGTATTATTACGTCAACTCAGCCTATTTGATTGATTTGATTCCAGGTCGCCGGGTTCCTTTCTTTTTGAAGTCTTTCACCGAAGCTTCAACAGGAGCCACTGGGAGCGGCGCCGTGGAGATGTAGGAACGAGTTGACCTTGTGTTGACCCCTGCGTGGCAAAACACAACAGGTGGTCATCCTCCTTTGGTCCGCGGAAAACGGAGACGGGCGCTTCCGGCTACGGGGGACACATCGCCGGTGACTCTGGACAATGGAGGAAGACGGTGGGAACAAGAAGGGCTAATTCACGCATGGCCGCTTCCAGCCCTGACCGGCTCTTTGTTGGAGGCACAAGTGCATACACCCAAACCCACTCTGAGAGAAAATAAGAAGGGCGACGTTTCAATGGAAACGCAAAGCACGCTCATTGAAACCGTCACTGTTTGTGTCTCCGCAGTTTGTTGAGAAAACAAGAGGCGTCAGAGGACAATAGTTGTGTGACCCGTAAGGAGTCTGATGAAGGCAAACAGGAAGAGATCCCCTTCGGGGGGATGTGCCGGACCCCAGATTAAGGAAGAAGCAAGGAGTGTGTGTGTGTGTGTGTGTGTGTGTGTGTGTGTGTGTGTGTGTGTGTGTGTGTGTGTGTGTGTGTGTGTGTGTGGGGGGGGGGGGGGGGCGGGGGCAGAGAACATCATCCTTGCGCCAAAAAAAGCATTCTCAAGTTTTTCAAGTCTCTCATCATGACGCCCCCTCTCACTCACACGCAACCAGCCACTAGGGTTTCCTTGGAAAGAGAAGCAGTCGACCCGCATTCAGCTCCTCCCCCGCCCTCTCTCTCTCTCTCTCTCTCTCTCTGCACTTTCGCTGTGCGTTCAACCACGAGAGGATGGTTAAGACCCTCCCCATCCTCCTCTGAACTCCGGCGTGGTGGCGTGACAGCTCCGACACGCTTGGAGCCGAATCCAAAAGTAACAACACTTTGGAATCCCCTTCGGACGTTTAACTGTATCAGCCGTGGAATCCAAACAATGCGTTTCCTTTTCAAACTGTGTAATTAAATCTGTTTCAAGACTCTTATCTGCCGAAATCACTATGAGTCACATTGTGGCAGATGTCAAAGAGAATTAACTTGACACATTCAAAGAGTCGTTCTCTGCGTGTCACCATGCATGAGGACATAGACGGCAGCCAAAAGCACATACTTTAGCAATTTAAAATACGGGACAAACCTAACAGAAATGAAAAAGGTGCCAGATTTTTTTCTTTAGGGGGATTTTGCCGGTAAGTGGATCCACTCATTTCCTCCTTCCTCAATCAGCCACTGCAGAGAATGGTGATGATGAGGGTCGAATCAGGATTGATTGATTAAGTATGGAGAGGAAGGAAGGGAGGGGAGGAGGACGAGCAGAAAGAAAGAAGAGTGAAGGGTTGACCCCGATCCTTTTCTATCGTGTAGATAAGGCTGGTGATGGAGCTCGCCGGTGAACTTTAACCAGAGGTGCAGCTTCACAATACAACTCTGCTGTTTAAATAGGGTCACAGGGGTCATAGTTGTTCCGTAAATACTTTTGTTTTATTTTCTAGAATTCTTGGAGCTTGATTTCTATTTCGATGAGTGATACCTTCAATCATAGAAGAATGAATCTTTATTTTCTCATCTGAGGGTCGAAAACAAAGACAAAAGAAAGGTGTCATTCTGAGCTTATTCAAAACTTGTTTAATAAAAAAAAGAAACAATTGAAAAGTAACTTGCTAGAAATAAATCATTAAAATGTTAATGCTGGCTCAATAATACAATTAAGTAAAATTATATTGTCACATTTAAATAAGTGCATTTTGTAGTATTCAATCTTGAGTACACACATGTATAGCAGGGGGGGGGGGGGGATTTCCTCCGTCTGCGGCCTCCAGCTCTCACTGGAGCGGTTTGGGATGAGGATCAGCACCTCCAAATCTGAGGCCATGGTTCTCAGCAGGAAACCGATGGATTGCCTGCTCCGGCTAGGGAATGTGTCCTTACCCCAAGTGAAGGGGTTCAAGTACCTTGGTGTAGGGGAAGATGGAGTGTGAGCTTGGTCGGAGAATCGGAGCAGCGTGGGCGGTGTTGCACTCGCTTTACCGCACTACTGTGACGAAAAGAGAGCTGAGCCGAAAGGCAAAGCTCTCGATCTACTGGTCAATCTTCATTCTTACCCTCACCTACGGTCATAAAGGATGGGTCATGACCGAAAGAACTAGGTCACGGGTACAAGCGGCCGAAATGGGTTTCCTCAGGAGAGTGGCTGGTGTCTCCCTTAGAGATAGAAGGGTGAGAAGCTCAGCCATTGGCGAGGAGCTCGGAGTAAAGCCGCTGCTCCTTTGCGTTGAAAGGAGCCAGTTGAGGTGGGCATCTGTTTGGGCATCTGGTAAAGGATGCCCCCTGGACGCCTCCCTTTGGGAGGTGTTCCAGGCACGTCCAGCTGGGAAGAGGCCCAGAGGAAGACCCAGGACTAGGTGGAGAGATGATATCTGGCCTGGGAACGCCTGGGGGTCCCCCAGTCAGAGCTGGTAGATGTGGCCCGGGAAAGGGAAGTCTGGCCCCCCGCTGGAGCTGTTGCCCCCGCGACCCGACCCCGGACAAGCGGTTGAAGATGGATGGATGGCTATTCAAAATAAAATTAATTGAATTGAATGATCTGCCTTGTTACAACGAGCATGTTGTATATTACCAGAGGAATACTCAATGGCTTGGATAGTTATTGTCATTCCTCCACTTATTTTAGCCCTAATGTTGCACGGCGTACCGGTACTAGAAAGGTACCGCGGTGCCCTTACATTGAAAACGGGACGGTTTTGAATATTGTTAGCACCGGTACTAAAGCTGCAACCAGAGCGCACTCAGTGTTCCGCTCCCCGTCCGGCTGCCTGCACGCATTGACTGGGTGGGCGGGGCTAACAGCTCTCACATGCAACAGGCAGCTGTCACTCACAGAGAGTCATCTCAGGGAGACATGTCCTCGTGTGTAGGAGCTGTTGACCACCGCCCTCGGCTTGTTGAAAGAAAAGATGCCACAAGTGAGATCTGGAAATACTTCGGGTACAAAGTATTTACTATTTTATTCATTTTTTAGGTCTCAAAAAGAGGAAATGTCCAGGTAAAAGAGGACGTCTGCTTGGTCTCGTGTTGCACTTGCTTGATGTTTGACTGTCCGCTACAGGGATGCCATCTCTCACGGTTTTCTTCCGTGTGACACACACGCTTTTGCAGGTTTTCACACGCACTCACGCCACACATCCAATGTCTCACGCTAAAAAAAAACAATCACAGTAAATGGCGCATCTGTGACGCTGATCGCTGCACGTAGCTGCACAAAGTGTCCCTGAGCAAGACACCTAACCCCTAATCGCTCCACAGGCTAAATGTTATGGAGGACTAAAAGTGCCACAATTAAATAAATAAACACATCATTAAATAATTACTTAAATGTGTCATTAATTAATTAAAAATATAATTAAATACATAAATGTGTTAATAAATGTGTCATTAATTAATTCAAATACAGATTCATGTTATGTAAAATACATATATACTTATTTCACTATTTACATTTATATTTCATGATCCTGCGTTGCAGTGCTTCATGAATTACTTAAAACTGTCAAACTGACCCATCAAAAGTTGGTAGGCGGAACCTAACGCCTGATTGGTTACCCTCTGTATCAAGTCAAGACAAATCAATTCCGGATACTGGATTGATGCAGAGCTACTAAACGACTGAATCTGCACTTACTTTGTTTATGACAAAATAGCACATCAACGTGACGCGGTCGACGTCACAGATGTGCCATTTACTGTCAGCGAGGTCGGAGATGAACCAGCGTGGATTGCTTTTTTTTAGCATGTGACATTGGATGTGTGGCTTCAAGCAAGTGCAACACGAGACAAAGCAAGACAGCAAATAAGTTACTGAAAAGTCCAGCAGAAATATCTACATGCAAAATAGTCTACAATTTCACTCATGTGGGCCTATGTGATCATGAGGTCAGAATGCACACAACATTGTAACAAATAATACACACTTGATGCAATTTTCATTGTCGTTTTCAATAAAGGGGGAAAATTGGCCTTTTAATGTGTCCATCTTTAATGCACCCAACCTACATAGCTTTAGTTTTTTTCTACCTCAAACATCTGTAAAATGATGCAATTCATACTTCTGTAGTCAGATACGGACAATAGGCCTACATAGGTTTTACCATGTCATTTTCATTTATATCTTACTGTGGGCTCATACTAATATGACTGCCATATGTTAAATGTTCAAAAAGCTGGGCAGGAAGCTGGTAAAAAGAGAACATTACAGATGTTTTATTTATTACTATCATATATAAATGTTCCAGTATCTTATTTGTGGTATTGTATTGAAAGTATCGAGTATCATAATATTTTGGCAGGTATAGTATCAAAGTCATGGTTTTGGTATCGTGACAACCCTATTTAGCTCAATTGCACATCACATACAACTCAGATACTCAATGTTGAATCTTGAATTACTAGATTTCATCGGACTAGTTTTAGCTGCGCTGGTGGGTGATAAATGCGCGCTGCGGTCGTCATGGTGCAGCGGATCTCCTGCGAGTTGCATTCGCATTTCTCGTCGGCAGAGGGCGCAGCGACGTAGCGTCTGACCCCGCAGCGACGAGCGGGGCCCTCTTCAAACCGCTCGTTGGCTGTTTGTCAGCGGGGTTGACTGCCAAACGGAAAAAAGAGGCTCCAAGTCGATGTTGTGTAGCATCCAAAGGGTCATTTCAAAAGCGCCATTACAGTCTCTGAGGCAGCTCGTTTGGTGCCGTCATTCCCGAAAACTGTCCTCCAAAATGTCTTTTCAGTACCCGCAGGCTTACCGTGACGATGCTGTCGTAAGTGAACTCGGCCGCCCAGCCAGCTAACTAGCTAGCTAGCCTAGCATGCTAATACGCCGGGATGCTTCATCATCACGCTCGGTCCATTCATTGGGAGTCAGCGTACGCTTTGTTAGTGTGCTAGTTAGCTTAGCCCCCCCCCGTGACATCCCACACAGACTTTGTTGACGACCGGACAGCTGTTCCCCACTGGCCGTAGCGAGCTAACGCACCGCTTATTTGTTGCGCTAGCTGACGTTTTCTTCGCCTTTGGGTTCTTGTTGGTGGTCGTCTAGGACGCGCCAGCTTTGGTCGCACAAGTCTTGTGGATTTTTATAATTTGATTTTGCCACACCTTAACGTGTGTCAGCTAACTGCTTTCTAATCGTTGTGATCGCTGTTTCAGGTGGATGGGTACCATGGCTGCAAAGTACCAGATCCGTACAGCTGGCTGGAGGACCCGGACAGTGAAAAGACACAGGTATCCACATTGCTTATTTCCGTTGGTTTGTCATAATGTATGCTCTCATATTTTCTCACATTAATTGATCGGGGGTACATGTCCCTCTGACCATTCTGCTTACTCAAGAAAAACACTGACTGTGATCCAGATACTTCTTATAAAATACAACAAAGCACTAAAAACCCACAAGTGTTGAGAAGTGTTGATGTCTCTCCAGAGAAGCCTTTTCTCTGGATGGGTTAGTTTGAGTGAAACCTGTAATCTGCATGTTGCACAAACACCTGTTCTGTGTTTAGACAAATCCTCTCCTCTGCTTTTCTGAACTCACTGCAGAGATTGTGGAGCCCTTTTGATCTCTGATGACCTGTGTGTTCCTCCACCAGGCGTTTGTCACCGCTCAGAACCAGTTGACGTCGCCCTTCCTGGAGCGCTGCGAGGTGCGAGACCTGTTCAAGGAGCGGATGACTGAGCTGTACGACTACCCCAAGTACAGCTGTCCCTTCAAAAGAGGCGACAGGTGAGGCACGGCAGAATCTTTTTTTCTTCAGATGGCACACTGGTGGAGCACATATCCGTGAAACGACTTTTGTACGATGACCATCCCTTCCCTCATTTCCAGGTACTTTCACTTCTACAACACGGGCCTCCAAAACCAGAGTGTGATGTACGTGCAGGAGAGCCTGGAGGCTGAGCCCAAAGTCTTCTTGGATCCAAACACGTTCTCTGACGATGGAACCGTTGCCCTGCGAGGTATCAACAAAGCAATGCATTTTATTACAGGTTTCCTTTTATTACTGAGTTGCTTTATTCTTCCTAGATTGACAGAATAGTAACCTCAAATGCTAATAACAGAATTTGAATCTGTCACGTCTTAATTTCCATAAATAGCCGTCTATTTATGGCATGCACATTGACAGTTAAATAAAGAATGTCAGCTTTGCTAATGGACTGTGATTTTGCCATTGGAAGGATACGCCTTCTCTGAGGACGGCGAGTACCTTGCTTATGGCACAAGCGCCAGTGGGTCGGACTGGGTGGAGATCCGCTTCCTGCAGGTGGAAGACGCCAAGCCTCTGGAGGACCGGCTGGAGCGGGTCAAGTTTAGCTGCATGTCCTGGACTCATGACGGGAAGGGACTTTTCTACAACTCGTACCCAAAGCAGGAGGGCAAGAGCGACGGTGAGGTCAACTCTACTGTAGCTCCTAGAACTACCCATCTGATTTAAAATGTCTGTATACATTTGAGATCTGATTGATTGTTGTGTTGTTTCTGACCCACTTCACATCTCCTCCCCTTTTTCCTCCTCAAATTCAGTTTTTTTTTTTGCTGGCATCAGGAGGCGATACTGAGAGTTTAATGTTTTGTCTCCTAGGCACCGAGACCTCCACCAACCTGCATCAGAAGCTATACTTCCATGTTTTGGGGACTCCGCAGTCCGAAGACGTGCTCTGTGCAGAATTCCCTGACCACCCCAAATGGATGGCTGGAGCTGAGGTATGCCCGAACTTTGTTTTCCCTGCTCTTAAAAATGTCAGACAAAGGCAGACGATGTGCTGATGTTCAGGTTCGGTTCGGTTCGGTTCGGTTCAGTGATTGTGTGTGTGTGTGTGTGTGTGTGTGTGTGTGTGTGTGTGTGTGTGTGTGTGTGTGTGTGTGTGTGTGTGTGTGTGTGTGTGTGTGTGTGTGTGTGTGTGTGTGTGTGTGTGTGTGTGTGTGTGTGTGTGTGTGTGTGTGTGTGTGTGTTGCAGGTATCAGACGATGGACGGTACCTGCTGCTGTCGATCAGGGAAGGTTGTGATCCGGTTAACAGACTGTGGTATTGTGACCGTAAAACCACTCCGCAGGGTATTACAGGTATGTTACACTGTGTGTTATCTAGTTGAGCTGTGTGCCGCCTGGCAACGATTGCTAGATTGATTGTTTTTTTTTTTCTTGATTAAGTTTTTTTTCTCTCAAGAAGCTTTTTATAGCTTTACAGCTTTTATGTGCATGGCCAATGCTCTCATAATAGGACTTCAACACTACTCCTCCCACGTTTAGGACTCTTGCCGTGGGTGAAGCTCATCGATAACTTTGACGCCGAGTACGAGTATGTCACCAATGAGGGCACGTTGTTCACGTTCAAGACCAACCTGGACGCGCCGCGTTACCGCCTCATCAACATCGACTTTGCCTCTCCGGCTCAGAGCAACTGGAAGGAGCTCATCCCTCAACACGAGAAGGACGTCATTGGTGAGCCGCCGCAGCACTATCGCCACGTTGGGAATCTGTGTAGAAATGTGCCTTTTTAAACTTCTCCCGTGGTGTCTTCCTTTGGCCACGTGTCGACCCTGCAGTGTTCGCCACCTGCACGTACTCCAGCTACCTGTTTGTGTGTTTCCTCCACGACGTGAAGAACGTGTTGAAAATGTACCGACTGAGCTCGGGGGAGGAGCTGAGGACCTTCCCTCTGGACGTCGGCTCCGTTGTGGGTTTCACAGGCAGGAAGAGGGACTCTGAGATCTTTTACTACTTCACCTCCTTCCTCTCCCCAGGTACGCGAGCTCGAAGTGATGCATGTCGTGCTTTAAATGGCTCAGTTTGTGTAGTGTTTGTAGGTGCTGTGTTGCTTTACAACATTTTGTGCTGCAATGAGAATACATTTCCCCACATATCATCCAAGGGATTGTAAAGATTTTAGAGGAATTCCCATCAAAGTTTTTTTTCTCTGGCATCCAGCCATCATTTACCACTGCGACCTGACTCAGGAGCCGCTGCAGCCCCACATCTTCAGAGAGGTCACAGTCAAAGGCTTCAGCCCCTCGGACTACCAGACCACACAGGTAACGTCTCAGGAGCTCGTCATTTTTGGGGAATTTGCATTCTTTTCATTATCTTGCTAAGTAACTCTGCGTAGCATTGTTTGGATACCACGCCTGATCATACAGTTAAGTGTTTTTTTTTTTTTTTTTTACTTGAATGCCAGTTCTTGGACAAGTGACTCATTAAATAAGAATCTCCTGATGTGTGTGCTGGAGCAGAACAAATTCTCCGCTCTGTTGAATATTAAAATGTTTTTTCAATGGGATATTAAAGTACTCTGTTTACAAAATGAGGGCGATTGATCTATTGAAATTTCAGAGTCAGATTTATTGTTATATTTCCACCACCATTGTGAATGTGAAATCTACCAAGCACAGGCTTTTATACAAGAGTCTCTTTGTCCTCTACGTAAAGGCTTCATTGCCTTTATGTTCTCACGATGGTCACTGCTCCCAAAGCACGTATTCCTCCAACGTTTCCAGTGCCGTGTGGGTTCCTGATGATTCCTGTTCCTCCACATTTCTGCCAGGTCTTCTATTCCTCCAAGGACGGCACTCAGATCCCCATGTTCATCGTTCACAAGAAGGGCATCAAATTGGACGGCTCCCACCCCGGTTTCCTGTACGGCTACGGTGGTTTTAACATCTCCATCACGCCGAGCTACAGCGTCTCCCGACTCATCTTTGTTCGACATCTGGGAGGAGTCCTGGCCGTTGCCAACATTCGAGGGGGAGGGGAGTACGGGGAGACCTGGCACAAAGGTGAGCGCATTTCTGCCCATCCATCTTGATTGTTGCCCCCCCCCCCCCGACATACTTTGCTTTCTTCCCTCCCTTCCTGCCTTGTTAAGCCGGCATGCTGGCCAACAAGCAGAACTGCTTCACAGACTTCCAGTGTGCGGCCGAATACCTCGTCAAAGAGGGCTACACGTCTCCCTCCAAGCTGACTATAAACGGCGGCTCCAACGGGGGCCTGCTCGTGGGTATGTAAGCCGCCGGCTCCGCCCGAGCAAGACGCCGCCACCCGCTTTAGCCTCGGCGTGCGTGCGGGCGCCTCCTGACCGTGTGCCCCCTCCCCTCAGCGGCCTGCGTCAACCAGCGGCCGGAGCTGTTCGGCTGCGCCGTCGCTCAGGTCGGCGTCATGGACATGCTGAAGTTCCACAAGTTCACCATCGGCCACGCCTGGACCACCGACTTTGGCTGCGCCGAAGACAAGGAGCAGTTTGAGTGTCTCATCAAGTAAGTGCTCGCCGGCGTGCGTTGGCTCAGTGACGTGTGCGTCCGTTTTGACTTCTGCAGATCGTTAAATACTTGATGTTAGCTTTCCTTAAGCGTTGAGTTGACTGTCCTTCATCCTTGTGCTAACGTCTGACCTGCTCCTCCTCGCCAGGTACTCCCCGCTCCACAACATCCGCGTCCCAGAAGGCAACGGGGTCCAGTACCCGGCGGTGCTCCTGCTGACGGGGGACCACGACGATCGCGTGGTGCCCCTCCACTCGCTCAAATACATCGCCACCCTGCAGCACATCGTGGGCCGCGACCCCAAGCAGACGAACCCTCTGTTCATCCTCGTGGACACAAAGTCGGGCCACGGCGCCGGCAAGCCCACCAGCAAGGTCATCCAGGAGGTGGCGGACACCTACGCCTTCATCGCCCGCTGTCTCAACATCTCCTGGGTCAAATAATTTCAGCCCCCCCGGGAGTAACTGCTCGTACCAGCTGTTCCCTTTAACGTCACCGCAACACTACACCGGATCTTTCAAGTCCCTCCAGTCCGACCACGTGCTCAGGGACGGTTGTGTCGAGCGGGGGGGAGGAAAAGGGAGGGGGGGTTACGTTCACCGTTACAGTAATCAGCCAATCGGCAGTGAACCGTCTTGAGGTTATTTGTAGGTTGTTTCCACGTCGTCGAGTTGCTTCGCCGCGATGCGTGTTATTTATTTTGCGTTCGTGTACAGAATGCTGAACGACTCCAGCGCGTGCAAGAATAGAGCTAGACGATTACGCCGCATAAAAGTATTGCCGTGGATGAGCAACTGGAAACAACAACAAAAAAAACGCGTGTGTGAGTGTGTGTTTAAATGTCAGTGCCCATATTTCTTTCAGACTGATAATGATTTCTACCTCTGGTCATTTGCCCTTTTTTCAAGGGAATAAAATCCAATGCCACATTACAATAAACAACTTTTAAAAGGGGATTCGTGGTGCCCATTTGTTTTGTCATCAATACATTTATGAGGGCAAAGTGCCGCTTGAATAAAATACTTAAATAACATGACACTTTTACAAACCATTGTATTTACATTTGAATTATGTATTAAGCTTCGGTGCTTGCATGTGGTGTAATTTCTGGGTTGCGGTTAATTTAAACACTTCACTTGGAATCAGATTTCTTTTTAAATGTTCAACACAAACAATCTTACAGTGAAAATGTGCAGAGCAGCAGCGTCTAAATTTGTGCGGGTGGAACTGTAAGAATGGCTTCATTGCTAAATCCTCATTGGCAGCAGGATTTGAAGTCCTTTCTATGTTGATGCCTCATTCACTGCTCCCTGCAGCCGCGTGTCTGTTTCCAGTCCTCCCGCCAGGGGGCGCTCGCTCTGTGGAGGAGCCCATAGGGGGGGGTCTGACAGAGGGCCCCATGGGGCGGACTCCACAGGCCCGTTTCATGTCCCAGAACCTCTCTCGTGTCCCGTGCTCATGTTTGTGTAGTGCAGTTACTGTTGAAAGGTCACACAAACGACGTGTCCTCAACCTGAGTTTAGACAAACGCATTTTTAAATTAAATTCACCACAACACAGAAGAAAAAGCCAAAGCTTTTTTATAAATATATTTTTAATTTTTTGATGTACAACTTCCTGTTCAGGTTTAGGAGGATTAAATAAACATGACATTTAAGTGAGAAGATCTAACAACATGATTTACAAAACAAAACATTTTATTGTTTACAGCAGTCACATTTTCCAATTTCTTTTCCATATATGACATTTTGTCAAAATACAACATTTCATTTGCTTATTGCCAGTGAGGAAAGGCAGTAGGGCCTAGACTGCAAATAAAACCCCTTGATTCTAATTAACAAACAAATATTACTTCTTGTAATTGCTTGAAATAATTCTAAATTTCTTCTGGTAGTTTAATAAAGTCATAGAAATCATTCATGATTCAGTCCAAGAAAAGTGAAATGCACATCACTCTTTTTTGTTGTCTGGTTTAAATGTTTGTTACAATATTTTTTTGTTTTAAGTGGAAATATCTTAACTGTAATTCTCATTTCAATAAATCAGTTCTTAAGAGTGGGAGAAAGAATTTGTTGAAAATATTAAGATTAGCCTCATTTTCACACAATTTAACGAAATATATTATATAACGTTGCAGGTAAATATAATTGCACCATATTAAATACACTTAAATCTTACAGTTCCTATGTTTTCCTTAACTATAATCTGTTTGGTCAAAATGCGTGAATACTGAAACAAGGATGAGGCAATTATTAAATTTCTTTCATCAATTTATCTTTACCCACTGACTAAATCTTATCTTTTCAGCTGTAGAAATAACTGACTAGCCAAGGACTGACTAACCAACATATAGAGTAAATAATAGTTATGGAATAAAATGAAAGTTAAGAAAATAATGTATAAAAATAGAATACATACATTTTCAACTTTTCACATCAAGGCCAACGAAAAATTCACATGTGTTATTGTGATGGAATTTAATATTAATACAATATGATAGCACTTAAATTGTACTTATAATGGCACTTTTCTTTTTCTTTTTTGTAACTGCTTATTTGATGAAAAATGTACTTTCTTGTTACTTGTTCTTCTGAGTTAGTATCTCTATGTGGAAATGCACTTATTGTGCGTCGCTTTGGATAAAAGCGTCAGCTAAATGACATGTGATGTAATGTAATGTAATATTCCCACAAAAAATAAATATTTCCAGCAAATAAGCACAAGGCAGAGTTTGAAAGAATAATAAGAATATGTGACCAACTCAAACGTAATCACTTCTCTGCAGTTTGATCATTTACTTGATAAGTAAGTATAATTAAAAACAGGAAAACACTCAATAAAAGCCCATCCTTTTAATCATCACACAACCACACATTAGCAATGTATGTATCTGCGTGATCGCATGAGAGCACGATGACCCACCAGGGGGCGCTCGGCCAGCCGGTGAAACCCTGCAGTCCCACATCGGTATTAAATCCTTATTATATCCTTATTTTCTTGCTTTATGTTTTCTATATATGCACATTGAGTCTAAAATTGTTTGATTGAAATTTATTATTTATCATTAAATAATAATCATTAAATTTATCATTCGCTCACACATTTGAAGACATTCTGAAGGAACCAATGAGTACACACACACACCTGTGACCCTACTCAAATATCAATGCGCTAACCGGAAATGAAAGCTCGATGGAACCCAAGGAACTATATTCCTCCGCAGAGGAGCAGTAATGAAAATAACTACCCCCCACTTATCAATATTATTGTTTTAAAGGTTGTAAATGCTTACTTTCCGTTTCCTGTAGTTGAAACTATTCGTTAAAACCCAACACTTCCCGCGAGGTGTCAAATATTCAACAGCCTCACACTTGACTATTTTTCCGACTTTCCAACATGGCGAACCCGTCAACCCGATGAGCGGATCCCCACCTCGTATTATTTAAACAAACTCATTATGATTCAGACTTTCGTTTGAAGTGGTCGAAATACTTCATTTTCTGTTGTAACACGGTATTTACTCAAATGCCTCGCTTTCATTTCGTGCATTAAATACGAACTTTTCAACCGCAGAGAGCCAACGGGTGTCGCTATTTATGTCGAGTCTTCCGACCCTTTGTGCTCATCGACTCCCAATCACTGGTCTGGGAACAGTTTACGTGTAGCCTGCACTGCGCTGGACACCGGGCCTGTAGTGAGTGCATAGCAGACGTCAGATCAGCAGGGTGGCTTTGGGTAGTATGTGTGTCTTTTAAAAAACATGCGAAATGAGTTATTGTAATGCGTCCAGAGGGGATATTAATGATTGCAATGTTTAGTTAATAATTGGAACAAGCAGGGCTAGAGATGTGAAAGTATGGACCTTTATCCACAAGAGAGAAAGTGTGTGTGTGGGGGGGATCTGGGAGCATGATGGGGGGGAGGCCGAGAATGCCACACGCTTTGAAGAGCCACGATAAAGCTGCAAGACGTGCAGGAGGTTGGGTTCATATCTACCAATGAGATCTTGACCATTGGACAACGTTTATACCAAAACTCCTTTCTGATTCGTCCGGCAACAGCATCAAATTGACCGACAACGTCTTAGCATTTTGTGGAAGATGACAATGAACAATGGTGCCTCAACTACACGGATCCGTCTGGTTACGACTCTCCAGATGTGTGCCACAAGGCGCCCAGCGATCCGCCGGTGTCACATTTTGAAAAAAAAAGAAAAAAAAGAAACACTGAGCCAGCGTGTCCTGCACGTTGCCGCGTCTTAAGTTACCGTATATAAAATATTCATCCGCGGAAGAAAAAAAATCTCTTTGATTCCACTTGGCTTCATGCGCCAGGTTTACAAGTCGGCCTAAAACATGTAATCCGACCTGAAGCGTTGGCAGGCTCTCTTCTTTCCCCCACGTTTGCTTCATTGGGGGGGGGGGGGGGCACACGCACCGGGAGGAGCGTCCGGTCTACCCCGTGTCATCTCATTCATTCACGGGAAGGGGGGAAAGGGAAGATGTCTGCACCCGCTCCTACAGGTGAGTCACTGAACGGTGGCCAGTTTTTTTTGTGTTTTTTTTTAACTAAAGTTCCTGCAGAAAGCAATGGATGCGGTGTTTGGGTGCTGGGAGCTCGCCTCTTGTTCAAGCTGCGTCTCGCTGACCTGAAATGACCGGATTTGAACAACTTGGCAGCGAGATGGATCGGCTCATTTAGCGAAACCAGTCATTAAAGTTAAGGGGTTTCAGATGCCCAAACATAGCCGGATTAGTAAGGTTTAGTATAACAA
Source organism: Pungitius pungitius (assembly GCF_949316345.1). NCBI lineage: Eukaryota > Metazoa > Chordata > Actinopteri > Perciformes > Gasterosteidae > Pungitius > Pungitius pungitius. The sequence continues at coordinate 10,180,749 of NC_084919.1, forward strand.
ATGGCGCGTTTGGTATGAAAGTGAACTGTGGATTCCTTGTGAGAGAACACCCAAAAAGAAGAAGAGTTAAAAAAGGAGCCGTTAAAAAAAACCTTACCGATCATCATTAGGTTCATTCTAAGAATATTACGGTCTTATTATAATGATCTTACATTAAGGAAATAAACCCATCAGAAGCCTCTTCATGATGTTGATCAACAAATGATGGGGAACTTTTAAAATCTTCACGAACCCCACAGGAGGGAAATAAAGTAAATCTTACCCGCTGGATCCATGCAGAAACCTCAGATAATACATACATACAAAAGTGGATATTTGTCACACCGGCTGCAGAGGCGCTTCTTTGCCAAACCTCCCCCATCGCTGTGACGTCACCGATATTTCATTCACATATTTTCAGCCGGTTTACTCCTGTTTGAAGAGAGATTCTCGAATTAAAAAATGACCAATAACACGTGATCTACCTCCGCCGCGGTTCTTTTCGTTTTTCTTCTCTCATTGTTCACATTCACCCTGCTGATTTTCAGGAGCTGGTACGTATTTTACTCGCTTTTATGAATGTGTTTTAAATTGTGTGATATAAATCTTGATTTGGATTTGGATTGAAATCACGTGTTTGATGAAGTACTCGATACTTATTTTGTTAAATGGAGCGAGTAAATACTTAAAATATCCCACAAGTTATTGTTGTTGTTTAACTTCTGCGGTCAAGTGTTGAGCACGTGGTATACGCTCACTTTTTGTGTAACTTGTATACATTTTTCGTTGATTCAAATTAACTATAAACGAAATCTATAGAAATAGCAAATGAAGAACGCATTTAAATGTAAAAAAAACCCTTATTATTTCTTCTTCTTTTACATAGACAGGCAGAAACCTCAAAGAATGTGATTTTAAACTAAGTAAGCAAATTCGCCCGTTTTTAGACTTATAAATAGATGAAATAATTAAGAGAATATTACCTTTTTCATGAAAAAACTTTCACATGTTGTTACTCCAAGTCCATGTAAAGTTAGATGACGTGCTTTGCCAACACTGTTTACACGTCCTTGCAAAGGAAATACAAGTTAAAGGATTGGTGGCTGGAATGCATGAAGTAAATTACAAAAAAAATAACCCCTTCACTAAAAACGAAAGGAGAAAAGGGAGAGAGGAACTCAATGAACCCTTTGAACAGCATTGACAGGAGCAGAGTAAAGGCAAATTTCCTCTGGGAGCCTTCAGGGTGAGGAGTGGGGGTTGGGTGGGGTTAGCTGGGGTGATGGAGTCCAAACTCTGCTCAGAAAGTTGGTATTCAAACAGCTCAGGAATCTGCTCCTGCTTATGAGATTTGAACCCTTATATTTTTCTGTTTTGGACAAAATTATTAACTGATTACTGGCTGATTTCACTTGGCCTTTTTTTGTTTAAGAAATGTATTTTGGTAAGTTTGAACAGTAAAGAAAAAACAATGATTTGTAACTTCAAATTAAGAAAAAGTTGAACGTGATTTATGGCCTTTAGTTGGTTTCCACTGCAGAAAACATGGGTTAGGTGGTGGTTTCCTTTCTCTTGTCTATGTGGAAATGCGACACATCTCCTGATTGTGGCCGTGGAAACAGTAGGGGGCTTAAAGCATAGTGACAATAGACCTGAGACTTGATTCTTCAAATGTCTTGTTTGAGAAATGTTTTGAGAAAATGCTGTCTTGATTTGTGAGGTGTCATGCAGTTTTTACAGATTAATGATGCATTGGAAGGGTTTACACACAAGTTCTTTGTTACACAAAAAGTAATGCAAACTGATTTGCTAACATTCTTAATTTTGTTTTACATTCAATTCAAGAAAGCTCAGTTTCTAGTGAACTTTGCCAAAACCGCTTCCTCTTGACTAACTGGATTATTATTTCAGAACCCTTTCTTGATTTTAACTGGATTGTAAAAACAGACCATTTTATGGGTTTCCGTAACTTTTTGCAGGATTTCTTTTGGGGAAAAAATGATTAATTCAAACTAAAAGATGGTTCAAAACCACATGCAGCATAAAGGGTAAATAAATGGAAGCTTAAGATTATAAGATAGAGCCGATACATGAACTACAGAAGTTGTATTTTCCAGTTCAGCGTGGTTGTAAATTTGCTAATGCAGAACTTAACATTGTTTTTCTCCATAAATCAAGACACAAAGCACGATGTTTGAGCACAAGCTCATCCTCTGGCTTGAAGGCAACTAGTTGTGGTGTAAAGCAATTCAAATATGGCGGAGAGGTTTCAGTTGGTTGGTTATGAGATTGAATGTTTGTATTTTCAGTTCATCAAGAAAAAAAAAAGCCAAATCATGTTAAACTCCCTTACTTCTGACAAAACCTCACCATGACAGGTTTATTTAGTCTGACCCCAAATACACACAAAACAACAACAATGTAAGCTCAAAACACAACAGACAATCTTTTCTTTCAGCATGAGGGAAAATCATAGGATTCCAGAAGGAATATTTTTTTATCAAGCATACATTTGAAAAACATAGCAATATTGATGACTTTTTCGCTAAGCTTTATAAAATAAAGTTAATGTGCAGTAGTGCAAATATATTCTGCATTCTGAAGATAAAAAGCCAAATTACTGGTCGATTCATTTGAAAACCAAATAAGGTTTCTTCTTATAACACTCTGAACTCATACATCCATCATCAGTTTGAGACGTATAACATTAAAAAGAAATGTAATCACTTATGTGAAGGTATTTAAAAATAGTTAAATCTTTGATATATATATATATATATATATATATATATATATTTTTTGGAGGGTATTTCAGTTGCTTCATTTGACCAACAGGCACACCCAAGCCACCTAAATCATTCATGGCCATTAGCTCTGCACAAGTCATCGAGCTGCACTAAGGGGGATTTCCACAGACTTGTTCTAATCAGAAAGGTCCTGTCAGGATATGACTGAGTGGGTAACATCTGACACTGGCACCCAACCCTGTGACCCAGACAGTAATTCTATGGCCACTGCAGAGGCCTCCTCTGCGAGCATCTTCAAAAACAGGCCTTTAGCGCGGGGGCTGGGATGGATGGATTGGGGGTAGGGAGAAAACTTGTGAATTCCAGAGGGTGGGCTCTTGGGCTGCGGTGGGTGGAGATGGGCCTGTTGTTGTTTCATTCCTCCAACGTGTTTTTCCTCTTTGCCCGTGTACCCGGGAATAACCCCAACCGGGGGAAGATGTGAGATAGGCAGGAGGGTTTCTCAATGGACGTAGTATTTTTCAGGCTTGTTGTTATCAAGCTGCTGTGTGGCCTTGACTAACCGCAGCTCTTGGTTGGACATATCTCTGTTTGTCTCATGCTGGTGGACATAAAGTGTAACTCGAATAAGCAGTGAGAGAAGAATAGAGGTTTAAACTCTTGATTTTATTCAATTAAAAAAATGTGTGAAATTGTCTTTTGCAGTTACTTGCATGATATAATTAAATTGAGTAAAGTAATACTTGTCAACAAGTAATATGTGTCAAATTAACGCAAGATAAGTTTATGAAGAGGTAAGAGTTCTTATCTAAAAAAAAGTTTGAACTTTAAAGAACATACATTTTTGTTTCGCTTTATTTGATCCAACTTCTACTGAAAGTTAATGTCTTCGTGCTCAAAGCGTAACAAAATTTCTGTTTAAACCTCTTATTGTTTTTACGGTGATTCTTTCGCTCTGCAGAAGATAATCTAGCACATAACATACATGTATAGCCACCATTTAATCACCTCTGTGCACAACGCTATCTAGAAGCATCTAGAAGCTTCTCCAACGTGCCGTCGGCCTCACGGTCGACTGACAACTGAACACAACTGAACACATCAGTTTTCAGGTTTGTTTTTCTGGGTTTCCAGTCACATTCCAAAGCTGTGAGTTCAGCTCTCCTCTGGTGCCCACTATGATGCTGGGAGGTAACTGGTTGTAAGGGAACATGAGCTCAAAAACATGTCCATGCATAGAAAGCATGGAAAATGAGCATCACATGTTTATTCTGTATTGTTATTATCTGTTCATTTAGTATGTAGGCCTCTTCCCTTGGTTGTTTTTTTTCTGCACTTAAGAGTTTATTTAACTGAAATATCAGATTTAGGAAAGTTTTTACATGCTATAGTTCCACACATTGACACATTGCTGTATTCATGCGTGGTAATTGAACAATTTTTGTATTTGAACAAAGTCTCTCTCTTTTCTTGCCATATTGTTCGGCTTTCTTTCCCCCGTGTTTGGTTCAGTCCCGCTGCTCCGACCACCCAATCACACCCAGAGGATTCATTCAGATTTAATTGAATCCCAGCTAATCTAATCTCAGAGTATAATAGCTTCAGGCTACGTAGCTACCCATCTCGAGCTGTTACCGCCGACCGAACACGGCGCTCCCCCCCCCCGCCACCCCTCTCCCCCCTGTTTGTTCGAGGCTCTCATTCGCTTATGGCTGCTTCTCTGTTCACGGCACAACTACAGGGCTGCAACTCCGCTGGCGGTCGCGAGTCCGATTCCCTCCTCTTCCCCGGAGTGGAAAGACGAGCAGCAGAAAGACGAGCAGCAGGAAAAGCGTGTAATTGTCAAAGTCACGTGTTCTCACTACGGGGAACGGGCACAGTCAGCTCGAGAGCGAATGAGAGCGAGGGAGAGAGAGAGAGAGAGCGAGGGAGAGAGAGAGAGAGCGAGGGAGAGAGAGAGAGAGAGAGGGAGAGAGAGAGGAAGAGCAGCGCAGAGGTGGCGTGAGTGAGGCAGGGATTGCAGGGGAAGAAACAGAGACATGACACAAATATCGAAAGGCAGAGAGCACGCCGTACCATGCGAGCTAAATTGGTGACCGACGGGCTCGAGGATATCGGATTAATGGTGACTACCGCAGCCCGCCTTCGCAGAGGAAGCTTCTCTATCGCAACTTGGGCGCAGAGGGTCCGCGGGGAAACATGGCCGAAGGTTATTCTGCTATTATTTTCTATTTTCTGCTCTTATACCCCCCCCCCCCTCACCACCTACAGCTTGCGCGAGGGTGTGTGGAGAAGGGAGGGTGGAGGGGGGGGGGGGGGGGGGGCTGCAACGTGGTAGTTGTGTTCCCCCCCAAAAAAACACTCTCTGGGTTTTCACTGCGTTAAGAGCGAGCGCGTTTTTTGGGCATCTCTGAAAAAAGCATATGTGGTACACCTGCCCTCCGGATCACACGCAGCCAAGAAGAAGACGGCGGTGGTGGTCCGCCACAAGTTGCTCCGACTGAGCGGGTCGGAGGCGACCATCCGCCAGGGAGTCAGAGGCAACTTTTTTATATACGTTTTTTTGTTGTTGCGGGGGATGTTCGGCGTTACCGCAACGCGTACGAGCGGTACTAGCGGCGCGGGACATTTCTACCGACCGTGAACTTCACAAAGCCAGCTTTGGCAAGTGGAGGGGATCCCCCTCCGCCACCCCCCCTCCTTCTCCCACGCACACGCACACGCGCACGCTTTTTGAACTTTTTTTTTTAAATAATACGCAAAAAAGTGCGAATTCAACGTAATGTCTCAATCTGTATGTGTGTAGGCATGTGTGTGTGTGCTTTCCTGTAGCCTGTACAATGCGATAACGTGCCTCTCGCCTGTTACAGGAGGGCCGGGGAAAGGTGGCGCAGAAGAACCCGCCAAGTGCACCGAGCAGGAGGACCGGACTCGACCTCAGAACCTGTCGGGATCGGGCTTCTGCAAGTGGTTCAACGTCCGGATGGGCTTTGGATTTATCTCAATGACCAGCAGCGAGGGTCGCCCCGTCGACCCCCCTCTGGATGTTTTCGTCCACCAAGTAAGTATAGACGCCCCCCCCCACCCCCCCAAAAAAAGGAGAGAATAAATCCAGCACAGATCGATGCAGAAACATGTACACGTTGTTGTCACGTGGCGATCATTGGCCTCATCCGGATCCGTGAATAGTTCTATCTCCTTCCCCAGGCCATTCCGCTGTCAATACCCCCCCCCCCCCCCCCCTCCCCACACACACACACACACACACACACTATCCTCCCCCGTGTACTTCTACCCAGAGCAGCGGGCAACATTGTATCATCCGGATGTTTTGCACTGCCACACATGTTACTGTGTAATCACTGAATAAAAATAAGAAAAATCAACACGTTAAGTTTTCTCCTAAAGCCACAAGTGTCCACCCCCCCCCTCACCTCTCTTCCCTCTGTACTGTGTGAAGGGGAAGGGGAGACGTGTTGTGTGGCTATACGACGCGGTTAGTTTTCACACTTGGCACTAGTGGTCAGCAGAGGCTTGAGATGCGGTCACTTCACATGTGGGGAAGGAAGGTGTAACGAGTCAAACTGCACTCTGGTGGTGGGAGGCGTTGGGCTCCTCTGATGTTGTTTCGTGGGTGCATTCTGCACGTGCCTTTTACATTTGTCCCGTTTTTCCACCACATGTGGTGTTGCTGTTGATTTATTGTGCACGGCGCTCATTTTTGAGGCTTGGTTTTCCACTTATTCTTGCAGCACACAGAGGGCCTCTCTCTTCATTCAGCTCCTATTCCCACACGGTTTAATCAGCGTTTTTTTACGGTCCAATAAAGTGGCTTTAAAATTCTCAGGGAGGAAGGATAGAGGATGAGGAGAGGCATTTTCACATTTCATCTGACCTTCTCCCCCTGTAGAGATATGTTTTCTATGCACTCAGGGGATGTTGTGCTGTACTTGTGGGTGGAGGAAGTAAATTAGAGGTCAGATGTTTGCACTAAAAGATCCACTGATCATTATAAGCTGAACCAGGAGTATTGAGACATGTCAATGGTTTCATGATGGCTTTTCATGTATTTGCATCCATGTAGAACTCCTGGTGGTTTATTTTTTCCTCATACATACTGTACATAAGTTGTTTCTGGTCTGAAAATAGGAAGAGGGACTTCTATGTTTGACACTGATTGCTGATGATATTTGTTGTGTCTCACCTGTAGATCATCACAACAGTTTGCAATGATGAAATAAGGTCTTTAATTAAAAACATTTTTTAGCTCAACAACATCTTATTAGCCTTAACTTGTCATCTGACAAATATAAATGTTCTATTGATTTTTATAAAGTTAGTTGTTTTTAGTTTTAGCCTTCTGATAATAATGTAATGTCATTTAAATTCTGCATTAGGTTCAATTTTTTTAATTGTTTTTTGTTTTGTGAAAAGGATGAGTCGCAAAGGGTTTGATTGATGTCATATTTCGGTGCTCCTTCGACTGAATGTGCTGCATCCTTCAATGTACACAACGCTCCCTGCACATTTTAAAAGTGGATCAGAAACGGAGGGAAGGTCCAGTCTGAGAATAGGGCATGAAAAGCTGAGCAGAAGTCAAATATCGTCCGTCTGTCTCAATGCTCTGTAAACTGAGGCTGGTCCCATATATGGGTTCTTCCAAGTCTATGCAGTCCAGTGGGGTATTTCGTTGGTGAATTCAGGAATGAAAATCATAGTAATTTATCATTGTCCCTTTCTGCTAACCATTTCCCTAAATTAAATGTGCCTTTCTACGTGTTTTGAAGAACATTTATATGTATATATGTGATAGAATGATTCACATGTTTAGGTGTTTTCCCCAATTATTTACAGGAACGTAGTTACAATAATACAGCTCATAGTCATTCAACACAAAGAACTAACGATATGCATTCATAAGTGCATTGTCATTCTGGATGCAAAACACTTGTATGCAAACACACGTGTTTGCATACAAGTGTTTTGCATACGCATTCTCATTAAATCTGTCTCTGGGTTCCTCTGACTGTTCCTCCCTTTGTGTCTCTGCTGTCAGCCGGAAGACATTTGTTTTTCAGGTTGTTCTGGAAATGACGTGCATGTTAAATGCTGCTACAATACGCTGAGTTTATACTGTAGTTTCTTTATAAGTACAGAGAATATTCCGGTTGGGATACAAATCTTTGAAATCCCAATATTTGAAATGTGACAATTCTTCTAAGAACTGTTAATGTTGTGACTTGCCTGTATTTACGATAGCAGGTCACCTGTCGTTTATTGTCAAAACAGTGGAAAGATCGCAAACGTATTCGCAGCACAGAGGTAAGAAAGGTGGGGAGGGGAAGAGGGAGAGTGAGGACACAGAGGGGGATAGAGGAGGAGTTTTCCCATAGGGATGGGGGAAAAAAATAAGTGGTGGTGGTGGTGGAGGGGGAATGCGGGGGAGTGTGTGTGTGTGTGGGGGGGGGGGGGGGGGGGGCGCGGGTGGTAGTCGAGGAGGAAAACATGAGCGAGAGGTTTGGAAAAACGAGTTAGTGAAGGAGCAGGAAGGTAAGAGAGGGCGGGGGGGGAGTGTGCACGTGAGTCACTGAGAGGGACCACAAGTTCTCTTCCTGGGAGGCCTCTTCATCAGGACTTCTATCTGATCACTTCCTCTTTGCACCGAAGGGGGGGAAGTGGGGGGGGGGGGGGGCTTCAGAGAAAGAGAAAGAGACGGAGAGAGTAATTAAGCTTCTTCACCACCCACTTTTCCCCCCTGCTTAGCGAATCCGCACACAAAGCCATTTCATTATCTCTGTTTGTCAACCCCTTCTCTACCTGGACTGTGACTGTGTGTGTGTGTGTGTGTGTGTGTGTGTGTGTGCGTGCGTGTGTGTGAGTTCCTGCTGGGACTCGGGGGTTGCTCTCTCCTCGGGCATTCTTTTAAAAAGAGGAATTTCTTTAAAGACAAAAAGGCAGGAGGGTTGGGGGGGTGGCAGAGGGGTGGGGGCCTGCTTTCCCTTTGTCGGTAATCAGTTTGAAATGTTGAACAGTTTGCTGCTGCTGTTATTCTCCCGAAAGCTCCAGAGTGTGTGTTCAATTTATGGAGTGAGTGAGTGAGTGTGTGTGGTTCCTTCTCCTCTTAACTACTGTTGGTGTCTACATGGGAACCATTGTAAGATGTTTCAGGTTTTAAGAGAGAGTGTGTGTGTGTGTGTGCATGCGCGCGCGTGATATTGTGTGTGTTTTGTGTAGCGAGGTTAAAGTGGGCCCCTAGTGAGATTAACCTCTGGTCCGTGTCACCGTTTGGCATGCAGGCCCCACCCATCTCTGCCTCCAGATAGCCGGTATCAGGCTTTGTCTCTCCTGCAGCCACAAGACCCCACCCCCCCCCCCCCCCCCTCCTCCCGGACCCCCTCCACCCATCCCCACCCTGTCCTCCACCTACTCACCCTTCTCCACTGCACATCAAAAACGTATATCATGTGACTTCCTTTTGAGGAGCTGGCCACATACGGCGCAGATGATTGATAATTGGAAAGGTGGCAATTTGAAATGTTTCTGCACTTTGATCTTATGTTGCATTTTCTTTAGCTGAATAAATAAGACGTGTATGGCAACAAAATGATTTAGTTGCAATTAGTTAATTTTTTTATTTCAATTGCTTGTTTAAAAAAAGAGATGTAGGGTTTAATATTTTATTTGACGTAGAAAAGCATCAAATGCTCATATTTAAGAGACTAGATGACATTTTAAATTTTTGCTTGGTTTTTGCAAAAGACGTTTATTTCTGTCAATAAATTGTTTAAATCAATAACAATTCAATCTGTAAAACATATAAAATTATATATATATATATAAATAAATAATGAAAGACTGATTAATTTGGTCGAAACGGTAATTTTAAAATTGAGATGATCAATAGATAAATTCAGTTTTAATAGTCTTATTTTTGTCTTCAGCAAATTATCTCGGCTGCAAAATCAATCATTTGAATAATACTTCAATATTGATATCACTCTATTACAACTTAAAGACAAATGCAGTTTAATGTTGAAAAAATAGTGTATATTAATGCTATACACTGAATGTTTAGTATTCAACTTTTCATAAAAAAACAAGATTCTTAACCATTTTGTATGTATATATATCATCATTTTACATGAATAAATTGTGTTTTACTTGCTCACATATTTAATATTGGCTGTCTGAAAGAGCTGGCGTTATTAGCCGGCCGTGTGTTTAATCACCAGTCACCTCAGCGATGGTTCATTTCCCCTCTGGTGCTGATAAAAGCAGCAAGATGATCCAGTGCTTCCTCCCTCGGATCAGATATTGGCCCCAGTCATAATCAAGGGTGTTGGATGCTGTTAATTTGAGGCAGGGGGAACATGAAGGCTTTTAAGTGCTTGATGGGGGTTGGGCAGGGTTCAAGGGTCAGGGCCACTAATGACAACGTGTCGAGGAGTGCTGGGGTGTCAGCGTCACAAGCGCCGCTCTGTTGGTGGTTTTCGACATTTGTGCGTGTGTTTTTTTTTTTTTTTCTTCCTTTTTTTTTAACGTCCCGCTTTCTGCTCTCGTTTTTCTTTCCCCTCTTTCTTCTTTGGTTTATATGCGTCCTGTCGAGGCTACGTCCATCTGAGCTGATCTGGCCCAGCTTTGTCCACTTAGCATTTCCTTTCCTGTGTGCAAAAAAAGCTACTTAATGGCACCACGCCACATGGTGACCGCCATCTCCCCCCCGCCCCCTCACCCCACCTACACATCCTCTATCCTCCGAACACCAGCAGCATCTCTGCGTGGGCCACCTCGGATTTAAAAGCGTCCGTTGCGATTAGCCGCTCCGTAGCCGGTGGTCGCCACGGGGTGATTTTTTTTTTTTGCGGGGGGGGCTGCTGCTGTGGGGTCTTCTTTCTCCCGCTTCCCCTCCATCCCCTCACTCACGTTACAGCTTCCTGTATTGATTGCTGGGTCTGGGGATGACGAGGGCCTGTCTGATGAAAAGGAGGGCTATTTCTATCCAGGATGTTGGAGTCAGTATCGATCGCTGGCTCCTTCCTACACACACACACACACACACACACATATACACACACACACACGCGCGCGCACACAGCCATAGGAAGATATTTATTACATACGAGGAAGCCTGTAAGCATAATCAGTGCCGGTATCCATTTTGAGTTTTTTGAGGGTGGCTGCGTCTGTTTTTAAGAGAGAATTCTGCTAGCCGGGTGTGGTCTGCCGGTCAAGCAGGGGGTGAAGCCGAGTCGTACCACTGACCCCCCCCCCCTCTGGATTTCTGCTGCCGACCTGTAGGGCTCCTGATCAAATGGGGGTTTTGTCCCCCAGGTCTCCTCCCCCCAGGTCCAGCCACACTGATCAGGAGTTGCTCCTCCATTGGAGCTGAACAGAATGCGCTGGAGGCATTTCCATGAGCGCCCCCCCTTCTCCTCAACAACCCCGCTCCCACCCACCACCCCGCTCAAGACCACTCCTCCATTTTGTGTCCCCACCTTCTCTCTAAGGTTCTCGTTCCCTCCCCCCCGGCCGTGCCCTTTCCTGACCTCTGTGCGTAAACTGAAACGGGTCAGGACACCCGCCAGGTCACTCGAGAGGAGGGGACTCGGGTTACAGGCACTGATTTGTGACGTTTCCTTCTTCATCTTCACGCAAACACGCCAGCGTGCAGGCGCACACGCAGATGTGCATCCTCATGCTGCGCTTCTTGCGTCATTTGCGTAGAGATTGAGATGTTGCAAGGCCACGCGTCCAAACTAAAATCGGAGGCATGGGTGTGATAACGCTCCTTATATGGAGGACGTGTGTGTGTGTGTTCGCGTGTGCACGTGCGCGTCTGTGTGTGTGTGTGTGTGTGTTTCCAGGCATTTCTGCGGAACAAAAGGGGTTGTGTGGTTTCCTCACTGGTGCATTGACAGCGTTGCAGAGGGGGGGAGGGTGCTGAGACAAACCACTCAACTTTGACCTGAAGAGACGAGCCGCCTGTGGACCGGAGACAGGACAGGAACAGGAAGGACTCCTGCGCCACACGGTCTGGAGACGAGTCAATGATTAATCATCATTATTCAGAATCTGTTGGTTTTGTGGGGGATGGGTGCATGTTTTTATTTGCTTCTATTGATTTCTGCTGCAGGAATGCCTTTCAGGCATTTGGATTGTCTAATGATGGAAGTCATAAATCATTCTTAATTTCAATGAGCAGGGCTCTGACTGCTTGAGGTTCCTCATCTCGCTTTATTGGCGGGGAAATCGAAAGCCAGATATTTTTACGTATTAATTTAAATGAATTAGCATTTTTTAAATCTCGAAAGTCATGGTTTTTGCAACACAGCGATCAAACATCAGTCATCAGTCACAAGCTGAGTTTTTGACTCCCCTCATCATCTCTTCTGTTTTCTCGCACCTCTGTAAAATCTTTCCATTTCCTGATGCTCTTCCTTTACGCAAAGATGAATCCAATACCCGAATACCCAAAATGGATGAGTCCTCCATTAGAACCAAAGGCAGCGTGGCCCTGGCTGCAAGAAGAGAATCGAAACATCTGACAGAGAAACCAGCTCCCCTCCTTTCTTAGAAATGGTGGAAATAAAAAGTCTGTAAAAAAGGAAAAATTAGCATCAAAGAAGTTTGATATTAAAGCATCAAGCATACTACATTTTCCTATTTTAACCACTTATCCTCTAGTTATTGCTCCATGCTTTTTCAATGTTCTGTGATTCCTGTGGAGTGTTTAATGAGTTTGACACAATATGTAGATTAATACCAGGAAATGTGAAGAAATAATAGGCAGAAATATGCAGTTTCCTTTTATCTGAATTAGTGTATCACACAAAGACGAATATAACGAGAAATCCTATTTGTGTATACTTTATATTGCACAGCCCGTGATAAACATTTCTAGTCGGGATGTCTTGTTTCACATAGCAGTGAGAATCATTTGTATTAAATTGTATTTATCCATTTTCTTTTTTTGTTGTTTTTACTCGTTGCGTTTGATATTAAGTAAGTACAGAAAACGACACATTTAACACATTTATGTTACCTGGTGTCAAAAATAAGATTTTTAAAGGGATTTGCAGATTTATCATGAAAAGCTTTTTGTGCATTACGCAGGAGTCTCGTCTGTTCTCACATTAGCACATTTTGAACGTGAATTGTGAAAGATTAAAATAAAAAAATGAAAGTCATTCAGATTGATGTGCCACTTGTATTGTGGATTTTCTACTGTACTTCCACTTTTTGGTTTTTTTTATTACACATTTTGAGCTTCTTAATGAAACACATCAACACAAGTTTATACTGAACAAACTTGTTTTTGAAGAGCAAATTATGAATATATTTTGTGATCCCTAATGTGTCCCAGTATTAAATCCTCATGTCATTGCATAGTGTACATATAGATGTATACTATGCAGACACATACAGACACTATTCATAGTTTCTTTTCACAAAGAAATGTTTCACTGCATACATTTCCACCTCCTTGACTCTCTTGGGTTTTCACATTTCTCAACCTTTACCTTCCTGTTGCTGCCGTCAAACATCTCTCCTCAATCTATAGTTTCACATTTTATTTCCTCGGATCAGTTCACCATTTCTCTATTCCCCTCTTTCTCCTACAAACCCTGAAATAGAAAGGAAGCCTGCGTGTTATTTATAGGCCAGCATGTATAGCAGGTAGCAGGTCATGCTCGTGTGGGCGTGCGCTAACCTCCGATAAATAAAGGTCAGCCGTCCGCTCTGTGCGTCCCAACGAGACGCCGGTCTGCGTCCCGGTGGCCTCGCCGCCACTGAATCCGTGCGGCCTACGGATGAGACGCACGAGAGATGTCCCGGGAGAAAATGATCGTGTGGGTGTGTCCCCCCCCCCCCCCCCCCCCACCCGCCTGCAGAAGGAAAGGGAAGTGGTGCTTCTGCGAAAAGTAGATAAAGGGGGTGAAGCAAGGGCGGCGTGTTTGAAACGAGCTTCTCTTTGCAAAGGCTGCCGTAGCAGTTGGTGAAGTAACCACATGCAGTCGATGATGCCTTTTCTGTGTACAACGTGTGCTACTGTGTGCAGTACCCCCCCCTCCCCCCTCAGCCAACTCCCCGCCTCGATTGTTCTGGGACGACTATTTGTAGATGAAAAGTGTTGATGTCCTCGGGCCTTGGTGCATTGTTATTAAAATAACCAATGCATTCATTGCACTTTATCTTTCACCAAGAACCATATAGAATACAATCGTTGTCTTAATTTATCATTCGAGGTTCAGATACCTAGTCGGACGCTATATGAATCTTTAGACATATCGGAGAGTGCTTTCAAATTATTCTTCATTATTCCAAGGGCTGCATATTGCTATATATATATATATATATATACATATATAGCAATATGCAGACCTTTGTGTATAGCAGGCATTATCTTTCCTTTCCTTTTGCCTTCATTCATTGTGCTTTAAGTGCCTGCCAGTTTTAAATGGATAATTGCTTTTTTTTCCCCTCCCCACAGAGCAAACTGGTGATGGAGGGCTTCCGCAGCTTAAAGGAGGGCGAGCAGGTGGAGTTCACCTATAAGAAATCCTCTAAGGGCCTGGAGTCCCTGCGGGTGACCGGACCTGGTGGGGGACCCTGTGCAGGCAGCGAGAGGAGACCCAAAGGGAAGGTCCCACTCCAGAAACGCAAACCAAAGGGAGACCGGTGAGTGTGACGCAATCAGGAAACATGGAAAATATAATGGAAAAGTGGCCTGTGTTTGCAGGAATGTAAGGATTCAAGTGCACCAGCCTCTCTGCTTTTAAGGCTGGAAATATGCGAGTGTTGGCAGCTCGCCTTTAAAAAGAAGGAGAAGGAGACATATGTTATGTGTACATCTAGCGACCTGTTTCTGAGTGGGCTGAGATTATAGATTAAATCTACTCAATCCGCCCAAGTACATGTCTGTTGCCATGGTTATTGTGCACAGTGGTGCACTTTGCCTGCCTTTGCTGCTATTTAAAATCAATTTGCCAGCGTTTACATTAGAAAAAACATGAGCACAGGGAAGGGTTGGGTTTTACGTGCATCTCGACGTGCGCATTTACCGAGTTTCACACTCAGTAGATGCGCACGTGGAACTCTTTGAAAACACCTGGTGGTTTAAGCAGGACGTTCTGCAGGTCCTCCTGCCCACATGGATCCATGTGTAGCAGGTATATGCTGCATCGTATAGCATGGCCTCATTGGAACAACCATGTGATGTCCCGTCTTCCATTGTGTGAAAAGAAAAGCTTTTGTTAGAAAGAAGGAAACTCAATAAGGGATTGAAGGCTCCCTGATTGTTTTACATGGTTGAATAATTCAGTTTATTTGGGATAATTGATCCAGTGTCTCTACCTTCTGCTCAATGTAAGAAACTGGATTGGATTATATTCAGCTTTTGTTAATAAATTAATAAATTGGCAACACAAAATGTAACTGCATTGTAAAAAATGTCTCCCTCAAAAGTAAAGGCACAACTTTAAATACTTTCTCCAAATTTCTTTTACCCATCTTGTCTGTTAAGGTTGTATCAAAGGTGGTTTTCTGTTTCTTCATATACAATATTTGGATAAATTATGCGATTAATGAATTAGAAACAATAGTCTTATTGTAGTTTTAATTATTCTATTACTGTCTCAATAAATGTAAGTTGTGAAATTCTTTAAACCTGACTTGTTTCAGATATATTCCCCAGATTTGACTATTATTAAGAGGCATTGCAGTGTTTCCCATGGTAGAGACAGGCAAAGATGATCAGTTTTATGCTTCATCAAAAGATAACATGATTTAGTTTGACAACATCAACCTTGAACTAAGATGCAGAGCGATGCGTTTTCACAGCTATGAAAGAATGAAGCATCACAGCAAATAAGTCTGTTAATGTGGATTCCTACAAGTGCCCCCCCCCCCCTCAAGCCCTATTCATTCAGCACCCAATTGCTTCTTGTCAAATTGAATAACACAGAGCAGTTTGTTATGCCACAGACCTCTCGGGTTGATCCGAGGCCATTTCGTGTCGCACACTGCCATCTAGTGACGAGTCTTATTTGGAGCTGCTGATGTTTTCACTAAAGTGTTCTCTTCTCTTTAAGTAGCTATGATCAAAACTATAAAATGATTCACTAAATGGGGCAATATTGCAATGTTTTTTTTTTTTTTGTGGCTTGAAAATGTTTTTCCTCACCTCTTCCCCCCCCCCCTCTCCCCCCCTGCAGCTGTTATAACTGTGGAGGTCTGGACCACCACGCCAAGGAGTGTGGCCTGCCCCCCCAGCCAAAGAAATGCCACTACTGCCAGAGCATCACGCACATGGTGGCTCAGTGTCCCCACAAGGCGCTGGCGCCCGCCACCGGCTCTCAGGACCAACATGTGTCTACCTCGGCCTTCAGCCCGGGGGGGGGGCCTCTCCTCGGCCCGCCGGAGGAGGAGGAGGAGCAGCGCTCCGGCTCGTCTCCCCTGGAGGGCTCGTCCTCCTCCCCCGAGGAGCCTCACACACACCGCGGCCCCCGCACCCAGAGGTGGAGGAAATCGTGAATGCGGCCTGAGGTGAAACCTTTCACCCCCCCCCCCCCCCCCCCTCCTCTTCCCCCCAACACTCGCACCTCCCCTCAATCAAGGATACCTGAATCCCCCCCCCCCCCCACTTCATCTACCTCACACCTGTAAAAAACAATGGGAGGTGTCGATTTCTTCACTTTTGCTTCTCTGACAGTGAGTGCATCCCGGGCAACGATGAGCGGGGGGGGTACGGACGTGAAGGTGTGTGACCTACTTGCAGTCATCTGGTGCGGCCATGGCAACCGCTGCTGGAATAGTGACTGCGGGGACGGACTGTTTTTCTTCTTTCAACCAGTGCAGCTCAAGAGTGAAACGACGTGGTACGAATCTTCTCCCCCCCCCCTCCCCCCTTTTTTTTCTTCTTGGGTCCACTTTGAAAGCCACTAATTTCCATCCTGTGGGCCAAATCATTCTGAAAAATCCCGTGGCATCGTCAGCGGCACACGCGGCCGCTCGTCTTTAAAAAGGATTAGAAGAAGACTTTAAAGAGCTCAAGACACTCTCGGCCGTAGTCCAGACCCACTGTCTGCTGCGTCCTATGAAGATCATTAGGGAAACTTTATGGACAGTGAGCTGCTTGACACACCCTCGCTACAAGCCTCTCCCTTCCACGACACGGCCCGGACCGACCGATCGGCTCGGAGTGAGCGTGTAAGGCGTAGAGAGGAAAGCAGAAGGTGTGTGTTTGCGTGCGTGCGTGCATCCCCAGAAAGAAAGCCCAGTGGTCCCACTGACCTCATGTCCAGTTGTGAGTCGACGCTTTTAACGTTTGGGTCTCCCATCTTTAGGCATAGAATCCGCTTTGCTAACACATTGTATAATCCCGCTAGATTATAGTTCGTCATTAGATTTTCCACTTTGGTTCTCGCTTAATTAAATGAAATTAACATTAGAGCTTATAAATCATAGTTTAATTAATTAATATATGTATACTCTGATATATAAAGAATTGGTTCTAATATAGGTGAATAGCGTGGAAACTCGTCGCTCTCTCTCTATTTAACTGTTTTTATCTACGACGAATCAAATTTACCTTTTATAAAAGAAAAAAAAAAAAACTCTTACTCCACGCCTTCTTTAAATGGTCAAATGTCACGTCTGACCCGGCACAAGGACACACCTTGTTTGACCATTACGGTGTCATCACAGCTGCTCTTCTTACTTAATACCTCACAAATACCTCCTTTTGGAAACGAATGTCACAGAAGGCCGAGCCGCTCGCCCCCCCCCCAGCTGTGATGCAGTCGGATCGAACCACCCGTTCCTCCTCCACCCGTTCCTCCTCCACCCGTTCCTTCTCCACCCGTTCCTCCTCCACCCGTTCCTTCTCCACCCGTTCCTCCTCCACCCGTTCCTTTTCCACCCGTTCCTTCTCCACCCGTGCCTACCAGTTGTTAGTCAGCACCAGCCAGGCGACGCTCGCCACTGCTGCTGCTTCAGACTCACTGAAGAGAGCGAGAGGGAGAGAGAGAGAGAGAGGGGGGGGGGGGATGCTTTTTAGAATAACTTGAATCACAAGCATGGCTTTAGTGGCACTTATTTGTGACCTAATAACTCTTCTCTGACCATATTGAATGTGAAAAGAGCTTTTCTGAAGTCGACTGCAGACAAAGTTCATGTCGGGTCGCTTCAGAGTTATATCTTAATGTTCTGACAAATCAAGTAACTTTGTATGATGAAATCAAACTATCTTGTGTGTTTTTAAAAGCTCAAAGTAGACAACCAACTTTTTTTGGTGTATTTCTATACCAAATAGTTTGGCTTTATTTTTTGAAGGTTTTTGAAGTTAAGAAGTGCTTGCTATCAGAATAAGAGGGAGTTATTCCTGAAAGCGCTACACTGCGTTCTTTTTTGGGGGGGGGGTTGATGTACAGCTTTTTGAATGTTTGCATGCGTTAAGAAAAAGAAAATTGAATTCCAGCAATGCAGCCGAAAAAATTACAGTAAAAAAAAAGTGAATGACCAAACCACACAGAAAGCACAGCCCATTCTCAAATACTTACGGAAACATCTTTTTGTACAGTGTATTTGTACATTTTTACACACAATTCCTCTCAGGATGATAAACTGTTCTCAGGGAATTTACCAAAAAAAAGTGTATTTTATTCTTTTGGGAATCATCCACTGACTGACTCATCAAACTGTTAAGCAACGGTGAAGAGACGTATGTAACCGATTCATGTACTGATATTAGCAACTACCTCTTGTGTTACACATAGCTGTTCATTTCTCTTTGTTTTGTATATTTTTGATATGTATGACGAACTGTAGGTCTCTATTGTGCTGAGGTGTTGTGTGAGAAGTTCCCTTGTGTTGCCACAGACTCACTGTTCTTCCTCCCCATACTTTTTTTTTTTATTTTACCGCTAAGCCTTTTTTTTTTTTTTTTTACAGCAAAAGCCTACCTCATAAATGAGCTGTTCCTCCACAAACTCCTTACCTCCTCCCTCAACCTCCCACGCCTCCTCCTCCATGCAGTCGTCTGTTCATTGTATTGCCACCTGTTTCACCAGAGTCACGCCGCATTTTAAACCAATCAGCCCTGATGTGGCAAATATGTCTAACAACCCCTTTTTCTGATGGTTTCCCAGTTTTCCCCATATGGGCGTGCTCGCCTCATACATACAGGGTGACGCTCTTCTGCCACTCATCACTTAATCTGCAAACAGCCCGTGAGTTCCCGGGATGGTACTTCGCACAAGGAGCGCCCATCTCTATGTTTAGTTTGTCCAACCCCGTCGCCTAATATATATCATTTTCCCGCTTTTGGCCATCACCAGCCATTTTTACAGCCTCAGATAATCAGAGGTTGTGCGGTTTTGGAGATAACCCCCCCTCCCCCCCCCCCCCCCCCTTGTTGCAAACTACTTTTGTAGTTTAGAGCGGGAGTTAACATGAAATCAGTAGATTTTGTACTAATGGGGACATTGCATAGACGTCATTCTAAAAAAAAATGTTTATGGAGTGGAATATTTTAAGTGCTTTTAAAAAAACTAACTTGTGAGATGAAAGATTGATTCAGCACATGGCTGCAGTATCACAGTTCATGTTGCAGTGGGCTTACATACGCCAGTACTATGCCAGTTATGAACACAATACACGGCCGTGGTAAAATATAGTGATATTATTATTGTTAGTAGCTCTATATATTTCTTCCAATCAATGTAACTACTGATTGAGCTCTTTTTAATTGTCCAGTTCAGTTCAAAGCCAAGATACCCTCTCAAAAGATAATAACATCCTCACTTCCAACGATGACTGAAGGTTTGCCATGGCTTCATGTAGGATAAAAATGAGTCCAATGATGTAATAAATATTTTCCAATTGCTCTTCATTTGATTGATTCGAAGTGATTCAAATACGAGAGATCTGGATCCAAGAATCTGATCCATGTGATTCTTAAGATGTCGCAGAGGGTTTTTACTCGAGACTCGACCGAGGTAAACGTGGAACATATTCCAGTCGTGTCGCAGCTGGAAAAAAAAAGATCTAAAGTGTGGACACACATCTTTTGGACTCGATCCAATGACTACATTGTAGCTGCTTGACACTAATACAGTTCACGTTATGTTACTGAAGGAAGATTAAAGCTGCTGTGTGGATCTGTGCGGCGTCCAGAGGCCTTGTAGTGATTGTGTCACTCCCTCTTATCAAAGATTGGGATATTTATGGAGACACCCGGACGATTGTGTAGAAAAACAACAACAACAACAACTCTGTTTTGATCTTTTATTTAGTTATTGGACTCTGATTGGACAATTCAAGTTGTTTGGTCACATGATTTCTTTGGTACTGAATCTCTGTCCTGCAGGAGTTACAGACGTAGCTGTGACCCCTTGACTTACTCTTGATCTCCTTTTGGGCTTAAATGTTCTCCTTCAAAGAGAGCGGAGAGACAACAACAACAATCATTTTTTCAAAAAACACCGTCCTTAACAAATAAAGCGAGCCAGTAGACATGCAGTTGAGATTTTGCCGGATGTTGTTGCTCTACAATGACCTCTTTTTTAAATACGGGGATCACTCTGTTGGGGATTTACTGGGATTTGTTTGGGTAAATTAAATACTGTCTTCAAAACCATTTCAACGCTTTCAATCGTGTAAATTAACCTGAAACCAAGAATACTTGTGTTCATTAGTTTAGAATAAGCAGTTTATATCCACATTTGGAGCGGTTGCTCTTCAGGGAGTCCGCCATGTTGGATCTCCACGTTTCTGTAAAAGCTCACAGTGGATACACCGATTGTACTAAATCCTCCCCTGCACACTGAATAGCGTGGAAGTGGGCTTTGGCGTGCACAGACATGGCTTTAGAGAAGGCCTTTTTTGGGTTTGTATTCCCCCCTGAAGGGGTCGGTAGTTCTGTTCCTATACTTTCTAACAGAAAGTTAGATTATAAGATATACATCAATATATCAGTCTTACTTTGGTCCTTTATATACTGCTACTGCCAGCTCATCTTAGTGAGGCAACACCTCACAAGCTTTTGTTTTCTCAATATCACCCGTTTTAATTTTTAAGGGGTTTTATTGTCTGTTTTTCACACCTGACAGCAGCATTTAAACACTCTTTGAGCTGCTGTGTTTCACTGCTCGTTTTTTCCCTAAAGAGCGTTTTGATGCTAGTTCCATAACAGAAACCGTAGTATACATCAATCACAGCACCTGTCACTGAAACTCTGAGTTGAAATGCGGTTCCCTTCTTCTCCACCAGGGGGAGGCCTGGAGCCACTGTGTCCTCTCGCTCCCCTCGGGCCTGTGAAGGATGCAGCTCGTGCAGATTAGTCACTTCAACACATCTGACTCACCAAAGAAGCTGGTGTTTCTTCACAGGCTTTTCTCCTAAATGGCCCGGTGACTTGCTTTTTATAACCAGCTAGCTCGTTCTGCTAAGCACATTTTGAGAGGGGGGGGGTAGGGGGGGGTGGCATTAAATATACACCCTTGGTCTTTTTTTCAAGGTGAACTGTCTTTAATCGCATGTGGGGGGGGGGATAGTATCGCTCGGGCCGTGCTTACGTGACATCAGAGGCAACGCACAGACTGAAGAGAGGAGGAGAGTCCGTTTCTTCTCTGCCTCTCTCTCTCTGCCGTCCTATTCCTCATTCCTAAACTGCATGTTGACCTTTGTGGTACCGCCTCCAGGCTGTATGCTTTAACCTTTCCAGTGAGATAGAGGGGGCCCCTGCACTGGGAATACAACATAAATCACAAGGGCTGTCTGTTAACACGACGGAGAGAAACACACAGTGGCATGCGGGCATCCTGACAAAAACCTTTGTACATTCTCACAAAACCCTTCTTGTCCTCCAAAAAACGCACACGCACGCACACGCACACACATGCACGTCCATGAAGTAGTGCGCGTCATCAGTATCACTGCACCGTGAATTATTCATCCTTTATTAAAATGCACTATGAGTAATGATAGCCAGGAACATGTTTTGAAGGTCTACTTTTTTGTAGCAAAACACGGGGGTCTTTAGAAGTCATTTGTGGTCATTTTTGTATGATCAACCACGCTCGCGAGAAAAATCCCATTTACTTTCTTTGCATTGGGAATTCTTGTCGAAAGAGATCAAAGGGGACAGACAAAGAAATGAGAGAATCGACATCTTCTCGTCTCCATTTGGCTCCCTGTGAGAAGAGGAAAATTACTCTAAAGCTGCTGCCTTGATGAAAGAAAAGGGCGTTATGCCTGATGTATTCCTCCAGAGGTGGAATCAAC
The DNA here is from genome assembly GCF_949316345.1 of Pungitius pungitius. Classification (NCBI taxonomy): domain Eukaryota; kingdom Metazoa; phylum Chordata; class Actinopteri; order Perciformes; family Gasterosteidae; genus Pungitius; species Pungitius pungitius. Next base: position 10,202,759 of record NC_084919.1, read on the forward strand.
AGTGTGAATGAGTCAAAGGCAGAGAGGGGGGGGGGGGGGGGGGGTGTGAGAGAGAGAACCCTTGTTCGAGGGAACATAATGGGGGATTTGGGTGAGAAAAGAGAGTGCTTTTTGACAGCAGCCAACGACACAGTGATTCCCCTGTCAGGAGATGTGACTGGGTTAACACTGTTATTTCCGGTGTGTGTATAAAAAAAAAGAAAATGCAGCAGATGTCATTAGAGCTCATTTGCAGGGATTTCCATCAGACCGAGCAGCGTCAAGATGTCTCTCGAAGAATATGATTCAGCGTCGTATTCGGGCCTTGTATTTCACAGGACAAGTGCAGAATATGTCATGAAAATGAAATGGCCCACAGACGTCCCATTAGTTCCTCTGCTCTAAGAAAAAGAAGAAGAAAGAAAGAAAAAAAAAAGAAAACGGCATTCTCATTCATTTCTGACGGAGCCGTCGGAGGAGTCAGATCCCCGCCTTAGTTACACATGAAGCAAATAGCAATGAAAACATTGTCAGTGAAAAGGCTCCGTGGGTAACGGAGGCGCCGGGAGCAGAGTGAATCACTTAGCAAGCTGTGTTCCTCCATTTTGCAGCTGCCACCCACCACCGCCGCACATCTGCCACTGGGAGAAATGCATCCAGATAGAAAACCACATCCAAGCAAATTACTAAATGACAAAAACGACGACTTTATCTAATTGATATTCATTTGCAGTGGAAAGCAGGGTTTTTCCCTCGTGGGCACGGGTGCGGAAGCGAACCCGCACACAGGTGGCAAATGAGGGAGACTGTGCATACAAGAACACCTGCTCGTACCCGCATAATACACCCAAAGTGATATGAGACTTTTAGAGTTCTTGATGTGGGGTCAGTGGTACCTGTAATGCGCTCACCTGGGACATCTCTGGATAGGAACATGCCACTGCTGGGAAAGAGCCTGATTCAAATGGTACCAAACCATCAACACCTGGCCGGCTCGGGCAGATACTGCTATTTCCCCCTTTTCTTTTATTGCATTTCCTCAGGAGCTCGTGTCAGGCGTGCTGCACGCCGCAGAAATCTAGCTGCACTTTACGGATGGACAGCAGGACTCCGCTGGGACGCGAGGAGGTGGGCTCTGTGTCCACATCTTGATGCAAAGTTAAAACACAATATCTATTTCATTTATTATGTTCAATTTCTAACGCAAAGGTGGCCTGAATATGTATGTCAATATGTTTCATGTATTTCTTTTCTGCATACCATTCATTTGTTATTGCATGACTTTATTCCACATGCAATCTTTTTTTTTTTGCATAATAAACGAGAATATATCTCTTAGGGACATCAACAAAAAAAACGTGTTTATTTGATTTTATTCTATAATTTCTCTTCTTTCTTCCACTATATTTTTTTGAGTGTGTCATCTTATTCAGGTCTTCCCTTGGCATACTATGATATTCTTTACAATTTGGAATTTGGACATCCTAGACTTTTATGTTTATGACTTTTAAATATTTTTTATTCAAAATATTTTTTTTTCAATTTTTTATATAAGATCCTTTAATATAGACTTTTTTCTTAATTTCATAAGATACTATACAATTACAAGTAGCGGTAGTGCTGTGTGGGTGTAGGGTGTGAATCAACGTGAACCCAAACGTTAAAATAAGAAACCTATAAACTAAATGCAGTTGAACCGTGAAGCTAAAGGCAGATTGGCATTCTGAATTGACCTCACTTCGGGGTCGCAGTAGTTAAGGCCACCGCAGGAAGCCTCGCTGAGATGCCTCGCTGCGAGTCTTTTTGCTTGCAAAGAGAGACGAAACCGCAGCGTGAGCTCCGCGCCGTCTCCGGGTCTCTGCTCCGCCGTCTCCGTCTGCGCATGGTAACGACGACAATGACTCATTCGTGTCAAATACGTCGGCCTCCCACAGAAAAGCCCGCCACTTTGTGCGGCCAAAAACCGGCCCAGCTTTTGCCCGCTTCACCAACGCTGTTAACGCCGTTTGAATGGTTCGCCTCCCACCCCCCCCCCCCGAGTTGAAAGCGGTGTGCTGAGAGGACAATGATGATGATGATGATGATGATGATGGATGCCCCCGGCCCTGGACCACGGGGGCAACACACGGCTCTTTGGTCACCCTCTCGCAAACCAAAGCTGTTCCTGCAGAGTGTCGGGAGACGTTGCCCGAGGACGCCTGCTTCCTCCCCACAGTGGGAACTGTCAACGTTGTTTCACGAGAGGGTGCCGTTGAGCCTCTGGGGGGGGGGGGGGGCATTGTCATCCCACACATCTTTCCCCTTTGCGCTTGACAGTTTTAGTTCATACGCTTCACAGTGTTTTCATGAGGGGTAAATGAATTCATTTCGTTACTCAGTCGCCTAACATTAAAACCACTATTTTTTAATGTTGCCAGCAAGTGTGGCCCCTAAAATGACTTGTAACCGTATCCTGGGATGATATATACTTGAAATCAAGTAACTGAGACTTGGTTTATACTGTTGCTGCGCTACACTGAGCTTGATGTTAACATGAGCATGTTAATGTTAAGAGGGTATAATGTTTACCGTGTCGACCATTTCAGCTTAAACATCTGCAGATTGCTCAACAAAAGGTACAGCTGAGGAACGACATTGGTTTTGAAGGTATTCATTCCCAAATCAAAGTGTTGGACGAATTCGAATCGTATTAATTGGATTTGGACAATAAGTGTAAACTCGTAGAATAAAAGTCCCTACAATTCATCCAAGGAACGACTGTGGGTACCAGGGGAAAGTCTCCAAAATCATTAGGATTTATTGTCTGGGGAAGTTTTCTATCCCAATAATTGTGGAGAATTATACCCGTCTGGAACCAACTGTGGAGCGAATAAACTAACTGATAAGTATTTTGAATTCTAATTCAAGACATCTGTGACAGAAACATTAGTGGAAAAACTGTATAAAAATGTAATTTGGACATAAGGCGGCCCTTCGTTAATTTAGTTGATTACCATTAACTGTATGTAAATCTCTTCCGATTCATGTCCTCGTTATAACTCCCAAATCTACAGTGATGACTGCAGTGATGGTCCTCGTTTTAAGGAAAAAGTGGATTTACATGATTCTCAATCTGGTAACCTAAATTATTTAAACGACCGGGAATTGAGCAGCGGACTACATTTCCTCTCCACAAAACCTTTCTTGGTAGGTGCTATTGGCCTGCAGTATCTGCGTGACAAACCAAAGTCACATTCAAAAAAGCAATTTTCAGTCCACAATGCAATCTAGGCCATTAATTGTTGATGAAACAAGATGTTACTCAAGGATAACTTTCCAATGGACCACTTAGGAAACGATGGAAGAGGACGTAATATGATGGAAATAAGTGTGACAGGACTAAATGCTCCTCGCTGAACGCATTGACGCAGGCTCTGACCTTCGCTGTCAATCTAGAGGGCGGGCCTTGCCGGGTGGCCCTTGGTGTTGTGTGGGGACGGCGCTCGGCCTGCACAAAGATTTTTCATCATTATTCCAACAATAACGTCGTCAGAAACCTAGAACTGTCCGAGGCTCCCCTGCGGGAGGGAAAAACAAGGAACCTTCCCTGGAGCCTTTTGTCAGTCTGCACGGTCTCTCTCCGTGTGTTCTTCTCTCCAGGCGGTATTTTAACAGCTCTTTGGTCACAGGTGAATAGATGGAGCCGTCAGGAAAAGACACGTCGACGACGTTGATTTGATTAACAATTTAGCAATCGCCCAGTGTACTTATTCAATCAATTAGAAGAGGGGTGACAGAACATTGCAAGTCATCACTACGGTTGATGGCGTCTGTAAAATAAGGTACCAAGATGAATGAATAATATCAGCCAAACACTACAATTATGACATTTTTAATGACATTTTTTGTAAAACCTTGCATCAATGTCAAATTCCATGACCTCGGGACAGCCAATCACTTCAGCTCGCACCACGAGATCTAGCTGCATGGAAAATGACAAGCAACACTTGTAGGAGAGCAACGGGTTTAAATAAATATTTGATTAATTCCATTCATGCACAGCTGGAGTTGTCATCCCTTGCATTTGGCTGTGTGTTCTTTTTGTCTCTGAATTTCCTCAAATTACCGACCCAAAGATGAACTGGGCAGCGTAAGAAGACAGTGAAGAAGTAATCCACCAAGTATGCTTGTCATTTCACAACATGGGACAGAATTAACGGACAACAAATGTCGCCAAATGTGATTATGTCACTTTAAGACTCCGCCCCTCATCACCCCCAAAGGTGAGACACGGAGGCTTGAAGACGCTGATCGTTTCCACATTACATTTACTGCAGTTGTACTGTTACATACATTCACAGGTCGCCCATCGCTGAGGTTCAAAATTCCCGCCTGGCCATGGAAACAGCAGGAGAGAAAACAAGCTGGTCACTTAGTAGCTGCTCCACGTCGTTCCATCATGTCACAGTTTCCTGGTTGGCGTGGTTTAAAAAAAAAAGCCGACGAGTACAATTAGAAGTTTACACGGCAACTGAGAACGTTGTAGTTGCTGATGAAGGTCACGTGATATGAATGAATCTTCCAGAACAGCTACTAAATGGACCTTGTGTTTATTGTTATTTATAGCCAGTTATTGTATAGTCAGTATTTCTTTTTTTTTCTAAAACAGAATCTGTCTGTTCTATAATATTATTTCAACCCTTTTCTTCTATCACATCAACTACTTTAAATTAATTTCTAAAATCATGTGACTTTTTTTCCACTTCTAATGCAGAAGTTTGCCTTGTGACTGAAACTTCTTTCAGAACTTGATACGGTCAAAGATCCCATGAAAAAAAAGTAATTTGTTTTTTAGTCGACTAGAGCTAAAATGTAGCCTGGTAAGAAAATTGTTTAACTACACTTAGATTTTAACACAAGCAAAATTTGCATGTTTTTTTGCTGTGTGTTTTATGGTGACTCTTCATAGCTACAGATAGTAGTTAGAGGCTGAGAGAAGCTCCGCTCACTACTTTGAGCACCACTCAGTTCGGTTTCATTGTTCTTACCGACCACAAAAGGGCCACACGTATGTGCGAGCTGGCCCCCTCGGACTCATCATCTCTGATTGATAAGAAAAATGAACCCCACACAGCAGAGTCTGAAGCTCCACAAACACTAGTTGACAGAATTTGAGGGCTGAGTTGGTATCTGCTACATATTTTGTCGACAGGAGGGGCTACCATGATACAAAGTACTACAAAACTTCTTGTTCTTGTACAAAAAACAAACATTTTTGTAGAAATCCCGCTTTTTTTTTTTCTTTCCAACAACAACTGATACAAAGTGAAAACTGCAGACCGCATGTGAGGAACAGACACGAGTAATGACTTTGACAGTATACGTTGCTTGTAGAGGCTTTGAACATAATCTCAGGCATGGTAGAAAGTTCCCAACGACGGCGGAACTTCGGCACAAGAAAGGCATTTACAGAAGAAAACGATGAGTATTGGACAAGGTGAGCATCGATGAGTCCAAAGCCAAATATCACTTTTGTACACCGGTTCACAGTAAACCGTCTGGCACGACCCTTCCCTTTCGTGGATGGGAGATTAGTGTCTGTTCTAAACCATTTGAAAGAAACTTCAAGGAGGGACCGAGCAGGTGGAGGTAAGACAAAAGGGCGCCGACATCGACAGAAAAACTAAATCTGGTACCACTGTCACAATGGAGCGCATCGGATGAGAGGGTTTGTGTGCGCGGTTGTGTGCGTTTGCGTGTATGTGTGTATGTTTTGGGTCCACCTCTAGTGCGGACCCGGCTTACGTCTTAACCAAAAGCGGCCCGGATCCCTTTTGAATTTACATACTTTTAAGTCCCTCTCCAGCTCCCTTCCAAACGTGAACGTCACAGCGAGGCGACGCTGCTCAGGCGCCTATATTTCCACAGGAAACATTCTGTCTACGTACGCTAGTGGGTTCAAAAAGGAATCCTGTTTTTGACTGCCGACCTCGGTCGTCGGTTTGGCGTTAATCTGACCCCCCCCTCCCCCCCCACCCCCCCATCCCCTTCCTCCCCCATGTTTTTTTTTTTTAATCACGCGTGTGTTTCGGGGTATGTCTCAACAACGCTCATGCCATGGTTTCCTTCCCTGGGAGCCTGCGGTCGTTAAATGTGTGCATGTTAATGACCTCCTCTGTCTTAACGATGACGGGCGGCTGAGGCTTCTGCTTGAGACGGCGTTGGCACTTCAGAGACACGCGCAGCTCATCCATCATGGCGCTGCAGAATGATCGCTGCAGGGGGGGGGGGGGGGGGGGGCAACAGGAAAGAGGGTAAAGTTGTAGCTGGCATCATGCTGTTCCCCGGTCAAGGCAATGCAACTGTGCAAAATATAACGATTCACCCATCGTTTTCTTTGTTATAAACATTCAAAACATTCAAAGAGTGTCATTACTGGTATGAGATTCAAGCCTGTCCCACTAATATTGTGTAGTCATTGGTAACATTTTAGTGGGAATCATTATAAAGTATCTTTTCTCAGAAACGTTCTGAAGCCTTGGTTTTTTTTCTACCTTTTATATGATATTGTTTCTGTGTTTTTTTCATCTTTTCATGATGTTTTATTCCTGAATTATTGAATCAACCTGAACCGAAGGCCGTGGTCAGTATCGTTCCTGAAGGAGCATTTCATCATTTTTGTTACCTGATCACAGAACACATCTCGTCTAGTAGATTCAGCACCAATGGATGATCGATTTACATCTTTAGTCTAGTTAAGGCGTAACGCGGACTAGTGTAACAATCCAACATGGTGACTCCTAAATATAATCTTTAAAAAAGCAAGCGTTTCTTTTCAAAGGCCCGTGTCACAGATTTTTCCCTTTTCAGCTCTGCTGTTAAAAAAAAGCTCTGAAGGCAGTTGGAGAGCCTTTTGCGCTGCACCAAGAACAAAGAGAATCATTCAACACTTAAATAAAAATATTGAATGAATGTAAAAAAAAATCCACTTTGACACATTCAATTCAAAGAAATATTGTTACCTTCTTTTAACATTTAAACATCCATCACCCACTCACAGAGTGACACGTGTTATGTAACGTCAGTTAAATGGCCCTCTGTTGTCCCTGCGTTATGAATGCACTGTGAAATCCTGTAAATGTCAATATGCTTGTGTATCGTTTGCCAAGACAAATTTCAATACATTTACTCTCTGGTTATGCAAAATCTAATCATAATTCCCGCAGGGTGTAGGTCGGAAGAGAGAGAAGTGAAAGAGGAGGGACATGGAGCTATTATTTTCCTTTGCGTATGTGCGTGTGGGAGATGTACATCTACATGTGGCTCATACAGCAGACATTTCTTTGTTTTTAGCTCCATATTTGCATGCACCTAGCTGGTGAATAAATGACATCTTTTGCATGTCATGAAGATAAGTGATTACAGAGGTCGTGCGAGGCAGGAAGGGTGAGAGATGAAGAAACAGCGGAATAAGGATTAGAGTGATTGATAAAAGCAGAACGAGGGGGGTAAAATAAGGTTGTGATTTAGAGGGAATAGAGGAGAGGCTGTTTGCATGTAAATTACTAGTACCTTAGTAGCCTAAAGATAGTGGCATTTGCAAATGATTTGAATATAGTGACCTAGTCTTGCGGCTCATGATTAATGATGTACTCTGAAACCGACCTTAAAGGAGCCATACATCTGCTACCGTTGCAATTAAATAACACGCCTACGTCTACGCTTCTGTAGATGTAAATAATTTAGGACTTTCATAATTATCTGGAAACGTCATTGTACGAGCTTTAAAATACGTACTCCACGCTGTGATGAATCATGTGCACTGAGTACTAAAATAGAGCACAGATAGTCTGAAATATATTCAGTTCCTTGCTAGAAAGAAACATAACCAGGGGGGGTAGAACAAAAAGCTGCAAACATGCTGCACTGAATGGTGAACGTTTTTTTTTTTTTTCTTCAGAAAAGTCTCCAGATTAAAGGGCCAGTTCACATTCTCGTGTCTAATAAACAACACTCGTATCAAGCGATGCGATAAGTCCGTACAGGCCTTGCAGAGATCATCATGTGACTTTATGTTAAGACAATTAATTAGACAAAATCTACGTTCCTCCATCCAAACTAAATTGCATTGTAAATCTCAGCATCTAATACACTGCAGCTCAGCCAGAAAACAGCCTCATTAAAGATTATACTACTAAAATACCCATTTCATTTCGCTCTATCAGACAGACAAAATCTTATATTATCTTCAGTTCTTGGGAGGGCTTCACAGGCCGAATCGACCAGGGACTCACGTACATGAAGGCACGTGACTTGTTTCACCAATAATAAAATGCAACCTTAATACACGCTACAAGTGTACGATACAGTGTTTGTGCTACGTTTGTATTTGACAGTCTGATTTATTTCTTTAATATATAGTTTAGTTGGCCTTAAGGTAAGTTGACAGGTGCGTAGGAGAAGACAAAACGAAGAAAAAAAACTCCCACAATGCAAAAACAACACATTTACTTTTATCCGCAACGCGCGGCCAGAAAAGACTCCGGTTACCTTTTCCAGCTCGGCGTTCTGCTTCGACTTGTAGAGCACCTCCCCTACTGCCACGAACACCGACAGCACCAGGCCCGCAGCCAGCACGATGAAGATCCCTCCGATGTTCTGCACCCCGAGGGCGCTGGCCTCTTTGCTCTCCTCCTCGGGGCAGCCGTTTCCTCGCCACCACTTCTCCTTCATCATGTGCAGCTTCCCCTCCTCCTGGAGCTGCAGAATGGCTATCGTGATCTTATCTCTGTACGGAGATCCTGCGAGGACACCAGATGAGATTAGTGGGCATAGATAATAGCAGGATATGAAAACCTGATTATGCATTGCTAAGTTATTGTTGAGCAAATGTGTATAAATATAGCTACGGGGGGGGGGGGTGGTGTATGAGGCACGCTCTGGCTCGCATGTGATCATATAGCCCTTCATGTTATTGTTGGCTGCTTGGAGGGAGTTTTTTTGTAAGTCCTTCTTCAAATCCCACTAATCCCTATATTCACAGAGTGACTCCAAAATTCTCCCTCCTCTCCGCAGTGTGGGAATTATAATGCATAGGGAGTTGGCAACAGAGACTTTGTCTTTGTGTAGCAGAGCTGCTGTTGATTCTGACGAATTAGCTGCTTTTTTGCACACGCTTCCATATGCAGTAAATGGTGAGAAAAAAAAACACACACACAGGGGAGCCCAGTGGAGTCTACTTTCTACGGACGGCAATGTCTTGATGAGTAAATGAACCCAAATCCAAAGGTGGTGGGAAGAGGCGACCAGAATTAGCGCCGAGGCGCCGAGGCGCAGCGGGTGGCGGTTTGATCAAAGGAGGAGTAATCGTTACAGGGCGCCCGAGTGGGGCCGTGTTCCTCTGCCGTCCACAGCGTGTGTCGCACAGCACACGCCCCAAATGAGGCGCAGCGCACATCCTCTGCCCGAACCAGGCCGGGAAAGATTACTACTTACTGTGAGCATTCATGTTTCATTAATAAACTGGGTCAAAAGCTTGTTAGTGCATTTATATGATTACAGAATTCATACATAATAAAGCCCGCTTGCACACGTCCATTCCATCTGCTTATTTGGTGACTTAAAAGAGATGAAAGAGTAGTAAAATGTAATAATGTGGGCTAATTTGAATCATTTTAGGAACACAGGAACATTCTGTGCTCAGACTCCCGGGGAAATGAACTCAATGCGGCCGCGGGTAGCTGGTAGCATCATTTTGTCTGTTGCTCTCGCACAGTTTTACCTGTCAGTCCCTTTTAGATGATTCCCTTCATCTCATCTATCATTTACCTATGGCCATCCATCATCCTTTCATCTGCACCTCTCTGTGTATTTAGACCGGCAAAGTGAAGAGAGAACACAAAAACAGAAAATGGCTCAAAGTGCCAGAGATTCTTTCGCAGCGCGTCAGTGTTTGTTTCTTTGATCAGGAACAGTCTATTTCGGTGAGAGCGCCGCCACATGTGCTCAAAATGTGCACTCTAGACAATGGAGAACGCGCATCAGTTTGTCCCCGCACGCGTACCTCGACAACGCAGGCGTGTAGGAGCGCGTGCGCGTGAAAAGCATACGCTTGACTCATTCAGAGCTGAGAAATACATCAAGTATCCAAGTCCCCCGATTCAGGCTGCCCTCATATTTCAAATGATTAATGATGGCCTAACAAAGCAGGCCTTGGATAAATGCTAATAGGATGAGTCCTCAGAGAGGAGGATATGGAGAGCGAGGCCCGGGCAAATGGAAAAAGCTCGACACGCGCTGCGCATACACAACTACCTGACAGATGTTCAACACCAGAGGACATCCATCACTCCCACGCTGTCTGGCCTCAAGTATTAACGTGATCACAGTTTAAATTGATAGCCGCAGATAATGCATTTGCGTTTGGGATAAAGGACGTGTGAAAGCCAGGACTAAGAGGTTAAGACTCGTTTTACAGCTCGCTCTGGTTTATTGGTTTAACAGCCCTGAAGGGAAATGCTCTGCAAAAACCGCGTTGAGGACGGACAACGTCACAGGCCGGAGTTTGACACAAAGACCGCTGCGTGCTGAATGTGTTCGGGACAATGAAAGGAGGAGAGTACCACATTCTGAAATAAGACTATTCAATATTCAAGCAGAAGTCACTTTGAATTAACAATACAAGTAACTGTCTCAAAGCCTCTTCTATTGCAGATGAAACATTTTAGAAGCTGTGATACAATTTATTTCTACATTATTAAGCAATGAACGTCGGCATTTGAGATTTAAGTGATTTTGAGGGAAGTAATAACTTTGAGAGCCGACATCATTAATCATTATCCTTCATGCATTAAAATACTAACCTTCTTGTGGCTGAATTCCATCTTATCTGGGATGTATTTTGTATTCATATACGGTATTTGATACACTACTTTGTCACGTCAATGGAAATAGAGCTTATCCACGTTCTCTGTCCGCGTGTCCATCTCAAGGGCGTCAGTGTTAGTACTTCTGCACTTACAAGGGCCACAGTGGGACTATATTTCACAGCAACCACCTCAGGCTCGTTACAACCACGGCAATCATGGCATCCCTGCAGATCCATAACTGCCCCATAATCATCAGCAGTAGCCTGGTCCAGATGTGGATGGCCAGAGTTAATCCTCCATATTTGGATGGCCTTCACATCCCTCATGATGTCCATGGCTCTCTGTGGCCTCTTGATGACCGTTCTAACCTCCGCGACACAGGGGTTGGAACCATCTACACCTTTACGGTCGTGTGCCTCGAAGTGTCTGGGGCCTAAGCTACTCATTTATAAAGCTGGGGAAAGACTATTTTAAATGCAACAACATTGTTGTCATAACACATGGAGTGGAAAGTGGTTTTGGTTCCTCCGCCTCATTGCAGGAAAATGGTAATCAAAATGTTGGAGTGCAGGAGCAGGGATAGATAAGGAGGTGTGAAAAGGTCGTAGTGCTTGTTTTATACTCTCTGAAGTGCTTTGTTGTTCTGGTTTCAAGCTTAAAATTCAAACGGCGTCCGGTCAGTTACAGCGAATTGCACAGAATAGACTTTCTGGTTGGTTTCTGTGATTGTTTCACAGTCTTTCGCTCACTGCCTGTAGTGACTGCAAAGTAGGCTGCGACACACCATTAGAGAAGTGTGATTGTTTAACTCAGATTTGATTCCCTCCTCTGTAAATAATCCTGTGAGAAAATCCTCACGGCTAGAACTAAAATGCAACCTTGCTGAAGGAGAGCTCCAATGCCACCTTGAGCCACGGGGCATAATGTAACCGTAAACATAAATTCAACCTCTTCAGCCACTTGCTTTTCATTGAACCTTTTTACACCTGGCGCTATTGGACCATTATATCTGTGACCCCATCAATAAAGGTCAACCTCTCCGTTCCCAGCGCTTATGAATCCTCCGCCGCTGTTTACGGTGCATTTACCTGCCACACAGTATCTGCACTATGTTCTCTCTCACCAAAAGCTTTTCGAACCGGGTTATTTAACAACACATCATGGAGCACACAGGCACACAGCGTAGATGTTTGAGGCCAGTTACCCATAGGCGTTCCCACTCCGTATGCTCTGGAGTCAATGAGGCCTCCGACCTGTGTGAGGTTGCAGTTGCGCTGGGTGACAAACTCAATGGTGGTGGACTCCATGAGGAAGGCGTAGTCTGAGGTCAAGGCCCGCTGGATCCCCTCATCCACGTTCTTGACCATCACAGATTGCCTCCTGCTGTTCATGAACTCCCACATCTTGTCGTAGGTGGAGATCTTTGTTTTCTAAGAGATACCAACAAATCAGAGGTGGAATGAGATCGGCGGCTTGTGAGGAACAAATACAGTGCCCAACGCTAAATTCTGCAGATAATAATTCTATTGTAGAAGTAAGAGAAAAAAAAGCAGAGAAGGAAAACTTAAGTTGTATCTCCTGCAATTTCTTATACTATTTACAGTGCATTTTTCAGCATTTTGTGAATCGTTAATGGTGGAGATCGCTGTTCCTGCGCCGATTTCAGGTTGCATTGCTTAACACAGGATGCAATTCATTAGTATGCTTATACGCCATCCGTTCCAACCACACCTCCGTCAAATTCGAGGACAACATGGTCCTCCTCTCGTGGTCCTGCAGATGTTGAATATCCCCAAGACCAACGAGATTGTCCTTTATTTCAGGAGAGAGCCTCTTAGGACAGACCCGCTGGTAACATGTTGTGGATATATTAGAAGGGATCTTAAGGTTTCACACTTGCTTACACTTCACACACAAGTCTTTCTTTGCCTTCTGCCAAAATACTAAAAAAAGTATTTTTTAATGAAGAAACCACACCAATGCCAATAGTTTAAGAAATTGAAAATCCCTGAAGGTATTCTGTGTCTCCAAACGGGCAAGCAGCCCTTCTGCTCCTTCGAAATGGTGTTGCCATTTCTATTTTTGTGTTGAATTTATTTGAATGTCACAGCATTTATGTATTCGATTTGAGTGCATGGGTGTCACTGTTTGCTGTTTGCTGTTCGCTCTCGTAGGATCGTCTAAGAGCTGAAGTCACTGACGCAAACTGAACATTTTCTGTTTTTAAGACAGGGTCGAAGGAATGCAATGTATTAGTTGCAAGGGTTAGTTCTGAATCCAATAAAATAAGAGAGAGGCTAATTTTCAGACAACAGATTAGCTTTAAATTGCAAGGAGCGGTGCAAATGAAAATTGCTGTTGCAATAGTAATTGACTGTTATCTTTACTAGAACGTCAACTTGTGTTGCTACCTGACAAACTGACAACTGTGTTCAACTGTTGTGTTCAACAACTCTGATGAATGCAAAGGGAAAATTTCATATAAGAAATACAGTATAGACACCCTGGCAGACTTAGCTACCTTGAAGAAAGTCATGGTGGCACCGTCCTCAACCACCCCGTACAGGATCTTAGTTTGTTTGGCCAGGTCATCGGCCGAGTCGATGGGCGACTCCATCCTCTCCACAGTGAGGAAGGCAGCCAAGTTGGCCGTATATGAGGAAATGATGATGAGGGTGAAGAACCACCAGATGCCTCCCACTATTCGTGTTGACAAGGCCTTGGGCATGAGCTCAGATCCTGAGGTGAGGGAGGTGGCAGGAAGCATTGTTCATTTTTAGCATGCACAAAAACAAGATCTTTTTTCTTCTTAACAGTCAAACTTGCTTCAAGAACTCTCTTCAAGTTTTCAACTATTGATGCACAACTTGCTTGAAGATGAAAAGACTTGAGAGAGCTCTTGTTGAATTTCAAGTGAAAATATCTTGTCCCAGCTGCTGGCAAATTCTTTAAATAATGCCAGGAACAAAGAAAAAAAAGATTATTGCAAAAGAATAAGGCTTTTGCATAATTACATCCCATCAAATCAAAGACATTCAATATTGATTGGCGAAGTGACAGGCTGTTTGGCCCAGAGAGTCATGTACCCAAGGTAACCTCACATCCTGACTCTAAACCCCAATGATCTCTAGGTGCTGATTGGCCAAGGGCAAGAGGAGAGGACTCTGGGTATTAAAGTACTATCATTATTACGAACATGGACGTATTTCCAGACTGTATAATAATTGAATACATCTCATCTGTGGATAAATACCTGTGGATAATATTTTCTTTAATCTGAAACTATGGCCATTTCATTCTGCTCAATTGAAAGTAAAATCTATACCTCTAACCTACAATTATATTTAATATGCTCTTTGTGCATCTAAATGTATTTAATACAAGAAAAAACATGACATGCATATTTACTCTATTTTTTTGTTTGCCTAGCAGTTGAACCCCAGAGATCTCTCCCTGTTGCCGTCGGCTTGGACAAAACACCCAACCCTAGGAGACAGTGGGATCCAGAGAGCTCCATGTCCAAAGAGCAACAGCAGCCACAGGCTGAGGCAACTACCTTGCTGCATGAGAGCCCCAACGCCAAACCAGAAACTATTGAGCAGCGTAAAATTGTTTTCCACTACATCCGAGTCTGGGTTGCACGGATGCGGGTTGTACCACTCGTAAGGGCTGAACCTAGAAAAAGACAGAGCACAGAGACAGATCAGTCAGCACAGAGACAATGACAGTGTGTTCAATGTTGCAGATTAAAGAGAACAGCAAACGTACAATTTAGAACATTGTGAGCAGGAACAAAGGGGAGGTAAGTACTTAAGGATCCTGTTTCGTGGCCTTGGGGTCAGAGCGACTGACCGGAGCGAATCATTCTGACTTTAGGCCGGGATCAACGTATTGGCATATTCAAATGCCATCAGCTTATTGTGTGAACAGATCAATAGGCTGGAATAACAGTGTGTCACCGGTGATACTGCGCTCGCCGCGCGAGGATCTCCGAGCGCTCATTTGGATTCACCGACTCAGGGATGTTTAATGCGTTTCCCCGAGCAACTGCAGTTTCTGCTGCTGCTCTGCGGATGCGACGTCCTCTCCGTGACCGCGGGGCTCGTGGTCTTCCGTTTGGTTTCTCAACATGCGGCCCTGTTACCACTCTCCGCTCACAACTTAATCTCTTCCGCCCCCCCCCCCCTCCCCAAAATCCTGCACCATTGTACATCATCGCACGATCGCCTTGCTTCCACTAAGAACACGCTCCCCCCTCTCCACCCCCCCCCCCCCCTCGCTTTGGCTGATTGTCAGCGTCTTCAGGTCAGTTGTGGACATTTCTCATTTATTATCCTA
The DNA here is from genome assembly GCF_949316345.1 of Pungitius pungitius. Classification (NCBI taxonomy): domain Eukaryota; kingdom Metazoa; phylum Chordata; class Actinopteri; order Perciformes; family Gasterosteidae; genus Pungitius; species Pungitius pungitius. The sequence continues at coordinate 10,217,923 of NC_084919.1, forward strand.
AGCAGAAGTGGCACGGTATTAGCGGAGGGTGATTGGGTTAGTGTTAAGCATCAGGGACTGATTGAGTGTGTGCTGGAGCCGGTGTTAGCGGGAACATTGCTGATGCTAAGTTGAGGAGCCCATCAGGTAATGCTGTTTATCACTCCCCCCGCCCCCCTCCCCCCGCGCACACACACACCACGCGGCATGCTAATGAGCCCGTGGACCGAGTCTCGGAGGTTTCGGGGCCGGACAGAAATACGACGTCATTTGTCAGCCCTGCTTTTGAGAGACGTGTGAGGACATATGTGAATGTGGCGTCTTACCATCATCAAACACACACGTTTTTATGGCAGCGCACGCTTTCCACAGAGAGGCATGTCATTGGCTCGGTTTCTGCAGCAGCCAAATTACCAGGCACATCTCACAGGCATTGTGGATACGGCAACATCTTTCTCATATTTTTTTTTTTTACCTGTTTTAAAGATACGTTCTGTGGCGTCCCCCTTTGAGAATCATCTACTTTGACATGGTCGCGATTGACCATGGTTGGATATATCGGCATGTCAATGATCTTGGTCTCCTTGGGAACCAAAAACAACTGGAAGGGCACAATTTCTTTTTTGGAGCTTTGCAGAAATGTGTTTGTATTTGTGCATTGTTTCATGCTACTGTGTATCCAGCCGCTGGCGCATGAATGTTTGCGCATGTGCCTCTAGCTGTGTGGGTGTGCATTTGTCCGTGGTAGCAACTGTGTATTTGCATTTGCAAAACTAAATCCATCTCAGTCCAATATTTTGAGAGGGGATTTATTCCCACTGCTGTACACAGACATCATATGTAACGTTGAGCTGCACTCCGAGGCCAATTAGTGGTATAACATCCGATATGTGCCGCAGGTGAGTTGATGTAAATCCGTGTAAATCTATCCAACAGGCTCGTGATTGGATTGCGCTCGTCCTTCTCAGTGTCTACATGTGTATTCTGTATGCAACCCCACCGATGGCGCCTCCGTGTGACCTTTTGCCTGCCGCCGGCCCGTATTCCTGCAGGCCGTGTTCTGCACACCGATCGCCAGGAAGAAAGGGGACGTGGAAGGCGCGGACGTAAGGTCACCTCCTCACACCGGGCACGAGGGACATGTCCTATTGCAAGCAGAATTCTAAAAAGATTCCCCCCCCCCCCCCCTCGTTCTTCTTCTCCTTTGTCCGTCCCCGCCCTCAATAACACAGAGCGCTCCCTCCATTAACTCTCTGTTGGAATCAATTACCCTGACTGACGTTATACTGATTTTCTTTTTTCCTTCTCTCAGGCCAAGTAAAGAGGGTGTTTTCAGGAGGTTAAGATCATAGCTGTTTGGGGTTTTGACTTGCAAAAGCTGTGAGATCCTGCAATTACATAGTCCATAGTATTGGACACTAGAAAGGGATTTGCAATATGAGAGAATATTATATATTCCTAATAAACAGAGGAATGACGTAACTTACAGCTTGACCACTGACTGCAATCTAATCCTCTGGAGGTTGAATTTGAAAAATGTTTTGTTTGTTTGTGTGTGAGGCACGCAGTTCAAAGATGTGAATCCCTGGTGAGATTGAGGTCTTTAGTGTTACTTGATAAGCTCAACTTAACTCACTCTATTAGCAGGTTATTCAAGAAAATAATATACTCTGCATTTGGGCGATTCACCAATCAATCGGTGGCTGTGCAAATCAATACTTCAATTATGAGAGAACCAGCCCGGCGCACTGAAGAAGAAAACACTGTACTTCAGCTTTAAACGATTTGATGAATGTTTTTGGTCGGTTAAGGGCAAAACAAGCACTATTATTTGCCACCATGTGCAACAAAATGGGGGATATGCATGCAAGCGGACAAGAGCATCATAATTGAATAGGACTACCGAGACCACCACCACCACCACTAGGAATATCAATATTATTGCATGCTAATCACTTACCCCGACCAGCCGTGGGAACAAGCAGGCTACGAGTACGATTTGCATATTCTGAACTAACTTAGGTGACAGTTGCTGCTTTCCTCTCGTGTGATCATTGTGCCGGTAACATCAGATGAAATGTGAGTTAAACCCAAACCTCTCAGAATGAAACGAGAAGAAGAGGAGCCCTGGGATTAACACACGTCTTTCTACATCTGTCATGCGTCTGGAGTTTCAGGGAAGATGTGTGAAGGTATTGTCACTGTATATTTGCACCACAACAGATACTGGTGATAATTGGTGGCCGGTTTTGCAGCTGGTGATGCTCGTGTATTGTTGCTTGAGGGGTCAGATTACCCTGATCAGACACCAGTGATTTGCCTTGCTTCAGCTGGATTTGCTGTAACAGGTTCACTAAAGATTTTAAGTGTCTTTTTTTTAAACATTTAGCAACATTGCTAAATGTCATTAACATTAATGATACTCAAACAAATAATACGGGTGATGAGTTCAGGAGCTGGTGGGAGGTTCTGAAATCTGAGATTTGTTTTTTAGCATCATAAGTCTACACTTATATTTTACGAAAATAACAATCCATTAAAACACGCTCAACAGTCATGTCAAATACAAGCCCACCAGTAAAAACACTGGTGTGATCCCTTAAATGATGTTTGGATTCATCTTTTAAACGTAGACCAAGACGTTGATGTAATCTAAGAATAAAGAGGCCTGCACCGCCTCTTGCTGGAGGGCTTTTGCCACGATGTAACAGCTCGAAGCCCAGAGGGAGCAAATGTCAACAATCGTGTGGAAGAACGAGGGGGTTGGAAGGAAAGAAGGAAGAAGAAAGGTAAATGTGGGATGGGGGGGGTTGTGGAGGTGGGTGGGGGGGGGGGGGGCGTGACATGTTACCTGGCTATGACAAACAGCACACAACTGACACCCAAGCAAGCCAGCAGAATATACATCCAGATATCGGGGGAGAGGGGGTTGAGGAAGGAGAAGACCCCCGGGTTGGTGCCGTTGGGCTTTCGGTACAGGATACTTATCCCCAGCGTCATGAAGGGCTTTGAGAAATCGATGACCTTCTCCCTGACATAGGTTATTGCCAGAGGAGCCACCGCCAGGTCCGCTTTCTGTAACGAGATAACAGCAGTTGAGTTTGTGCGGGTGGGCGTGTGAAAGAGGAGGAGGGGGGGGGGGGGGGGCGTGGCAGTGGTCATTAGGTCGGATGGTAGGCGGTTGAGTTTGCCTGGAAATTACACGTAATCTGCTTGATCCTTCCTAAGTGGTGTCAAAAGTCAGTCACTAAGGCAACAATTTTAGGATTACATTATTCCGTGACAACGTGTCTTCAAGAATAACAATCATTTGGTGGTACTTTTCCATGACCCTCACAAGATAAATGTTTTTCATCATAGAGTGCCAATTTATTTTTACCTTGCAAGACTTTCTGTTTTTTTGTGTAGGTCGGGCTCTTTCTTTTTTCTGCTGTTCATGCCTATGAATCATGCCTTCTATCCTTCTATTGAAACAATAGGTACTATGTACTATTGGTACATCTGCAAACGTTGTATTTCTTGTTTGTTATGCGCACTCCCGACTCACGTGGTCAATCAGCTCGCGCACCATGCCGTTCCATTGGCCCGTGGTCTCCTCCAGGGCGCCGTACTTCCCATCCTCCACCAAGCGCACCTCGTAGTGGAAGCCCAGGATGCCAGAGAGCTCCCTCAGCAGGTCGATGCAGTAGCCTTCAAAGCGGTCGTTTCCATACAGAGGCTTGTCTGACTTCTTGAACATCACATATGGCTCCTCCTGTGTAAAAGGAAGGAGGAATGAAAAGAAATTCAAGCTGTTTTTACCCCCCCCTCCCCTCCCCACCCCCCCATACGCATTTATTTTCTGTGTGCATTTGTTGACTGAGTTTGTGCTGCTTGTGTTTTCATTTGTCAGTGTCTACCAGTATGGTGGATACACGCAGGGATTTGTTGGCCAGAGAGTCGGTGATGTTAGACGTCTTGCTTTTGTGAGACTCCGTCATGTTCAGGCCGCTGGGAGGATCCCATGTTCCAATCTGTTGAAACAATTCAGTGTCAAGTTCATATCACCTTGTTCAACGACAGGAAAACGAATGCCTTAAAGCATCAAGCCAGACAGCCCCCCCACCCCCCCCTCTCCCCATCTAACACTCAGAAGCCACACGGCAACAACTCCGCTGACGCACCTTTTCCAGCCCATCCTCCTTCAGACTGATGACATCCAGGTCGAAATCCGTCCTCAGTCCATTGCTCTTGTTGAAGAGAACGCGTCCCGTCAAACCGTCCCAGTGAGCCTGCGGACACAAGCCCCCCCCCCCGCTAATAAATCAAAAGTCCTCAGCACAGTCATTCCATTAACCTCAAGTTATCGTCTCTCTCTCTCGACAGCATCAATCCAACCGCTGCCCATGAAACTTTTTCCCTTCCCAATTAGGAATTTTGTCTCCCCTCGCTGTCTATCCCAAAAACACAACAACAGACAATAAAGCAGCCGGAATAAAAGCAGTTTTGACAGGTAAGTGCTCATTATGTATGCGGTTCATTGTGCTTGAAGTTTCACTTCAAAGCCATTGGAGGAACAGACGGGCGTGGAGAGCGATAGCAGGCACGGGAGTGAGGAGAGAGCGCCAGCCGCTACAATAGCTCAATCTGAAAATTACCTGCAATGATACCATCCACAGAATGAGAGAGCCTGGTAGAACAAAGCAAATGGCTGACCCGGACCACGGTGGAGGAGCCACACAGAGGCTTTGATATAAACACGGGCGGAGATATGCATGGGAGACGGGGGGGCGAGTGAAACATCACAAAAGAAAATGTAGTTGCTGTGAATAATGTGTTTATTGCGGCTATTTAAAAGACATTCCGAATGATTATTTTGGGCGCTAAAAATAAGCATCAGACCTTGGAGAGTGTGTAAGATTTGCTGCCGTCTCAAGCTTAGTTTAGAACTTGCCGCAGCGAAGCAGAGGTCGGAAAATGACATAATTACCTCTGAATTTAATCACATGGTGGGGATTATACAAAACTCTCTACGCAATTTGACACGCTTTAGAAACTCGAGATGTCTAACATTTTCACTCGAGTATATATTCATCCAGCCAAATCAAATTGTTTACAGGGTTTTCAACCTTTCTTTCTTTCTTTCTTTCTAATGCACGTAACACGTGCCTTTAATAAGACGAAGAGGAGATATGAATTAACAGGTAATCATTATGGTGGAGGTTTTGTTTGGGTCTTGGGTCTTGACAGCTCAAGGCCTATCTGTGGTTTGCGCTGGTTGTCTTTTTGCAATCCTCACAGTTCATTCGGTTTTCATTTGGGAGGAAGAAAGCTCTCTGCATACAGTCCGTGCTGGGAGCTTGCGAGTGGTCGGCGGCGTGCTCCGAACGCGAGTATAAACGGAGCTTCGCTTCGCTGTGGTAATGGGAGCCGCGACCGTCGGCAGTCGCAGTTCGCTTCGCTCCGAGGCCGTCTTGTGTTTGGAGAACTATCCATCTACACCACGCGTGCAACACATCGGGCCATTCTGAGCTACTGTAGCTAAAGCTAACACATCCAATGAAGAAATAGTTATGCATATTACATTCCCTTTCTGAAAATAGATCCCCCAAAAATGCAACGTGGAATGCTTTGTTTGTATGGATTGTGACCAGAGAAAGACAAATATGCAAAATGTGCATCTCGGGTCCACTGGAAACGCCACCGGTGTTTCACAGAGGACGTGCTTGCGTTCACGTGACTCCACTGTTCCATATGACACGTCCGAGCCACAATGTTCAGCAGATTCCACAGGTCAGAGGTCTAAACGGGGCTGCTCGTCGGCAGCACAGGTGGCCTTGTACCTCTTTGATGAGGTTGATGAAGCCTCCCCCGAAGCGCCACGGCTTGTGGCGGTTGCACTGCAGAGAGCTGACCGTGATCTGCTGAGATTGCTGCACCGCCACCGCCACCACGTGCACGGCGTCGTACATCAGCGCCGCATCCGTCTGCGGACAGGGAGGTAATTCAATTAGACATTTTTCGCAACACCCGCCAATACATCGGGACGCGCGAGCTTCATTTCGATCTGTTTGTCAACCCGCGGAGGAACACAAGGAGCCGCGCGAAGTCTCGGGTGCCGACCAGAGGACGTGAATTGAAAGTATTCCCAGCGGTGAAATGCCGTACACACAAATGACACTGTGTCTGGGCCTGTTAGGGAAAACACCCGGGCCACTGTCTGGAGGCAATGAGAAAGCTCTGCCACGGAGAGTCTCTCGATGGAAGGCCGGCCTGTCACTGTGAGGACTAATGGTTCCTGATGGGTGTGCGGTTTTTTTTTCTTTCTTTTTTTTTTCAAGGAGGGGGAATGGAGAAAAAAAAAAACTGGCACCAGTGCCAATGGGAAAACTCTGACTGGTCGACTTGGAGAAACGCGCAAGGTATTCAGCACGCTGGATTTAAAAGCACCTCAGATAGCCATCCACGCAGCCCCTGCTATACTCCATCAAAGGGTGTGAATGCTGGAGCTAAAGCGTTTCCCTGTGACCGTGAGAGGCCGAGGTCTATCTCCACTCTCAGATGAAATGGAATACCTTCCATATCGTCTGTCCTCACAGTTTCAGACACTAGCATTTCTCCAAGTCAAAAGCATCGCAGCTTAGCCTAGATCCCCTTTCCATGGTCCCACACAGCCTGAAATACACTGCGGTGATCTTATTTGACAAGTCCTGGATGACCGACCTGTGAAGGGAGTATGAAAAATGGTTTTGAGACCACAAAGTAACTGCAGCTATAGGGTCTTTGTGAATGTGCCGGCTGTCAGGGAGAATGAGGAGAGGGCGGCCTCGGCGCGGCGCGTCGCACCGCAGGAGACCAGCGAGCTGCTGTTCCGCTCATATCAGTTCCCTATGTTGTGTGTATAGGCGCAGTGGAGCGTCCATGCCCTCCATGCACGGGTGAAAATGAGAGCAGGAAGCCTGGCAAGGGAAGAAATTATTCTCCACGTACAATATACCAAACCTATATTTATCGTGGCAGGTCAATTAAAGTAATAAATCTTACTTCCAACAGCCAGAGAAGAGAAAAATCAAGATAGAAGGGAGGGAGCGCTGTGGTGGGCACATTGTCAGTTTTTAGCTCGTCCCCCCGGCTCTCCGGTGCTTTTGGAGTTGGTGGCAGCTGACGTCAAAGGCAGCAGCAGATGAGGGGAAGGGGGACCCATCTCTGCACTCTTTCATCCCCACTGCTTCCCTGGGAAAGGGAACAGCTAATGCCATATCTGCTCTGGCCGTGCAGGCAGTGTGTGGATGTGGGTCTGCGGTGCCGTGGTGGCGTTCAAGGCAAATGGCGATTAGGAAATATTTTTGACATATTTTGTTGAATAGTGAGGACGCAGAAGTTCTCCGCATCGGAATACTTTTTCATCCACTGTTTATCACGTCCAAAGACGCACAGGCTCATTTGAACTATTTTACTGAAACAGTTTCAGTAAATGTATTCCACAAATCAACCTTAGAAATTATTTTACATTGACTAGAGAAGGGTTGATTTCATGCAATTTAAATTGTGTATGTGCTTCCTGATTTTTGCTGTAAATGAAATTAAGGTATCTTCCATTTGTTGTTTTTGTTTGACCTTGAATAGTATTTCCATTTATCAGGCACAACATTTTTTTTCCAGTGAAGACTGTAAAAATATATTCTGGGATGAAGACTTATGGCAAAAGAAATCAGACAGCTCTAAAAACAGAAATAGTTTGAAAGAGTACTGCCTGAATATTAAATCCAGCAGGGATTTTTTTGCAACACATTGATCTGTGACTGAAGGCTGATAACAAAAATTATGATTAATCAGACAGTGTATACTGTTTTTTTTTTCTAAACAAGAATAAGCCTCAAAGCATGATTAAATTAGCATATTATTGAGTTCTCAAAATAGAAACGCTTCATCAGCAGTAGCGCAAAGAGTTTTATTTAAATCTGGCTGAACACAGTTGCCGTGTTTCTACACTAAGGCTGAAATACTGAGAATACCCTCAATGTGCCTCTTATTTTAAATTAATGCTATATTAATTATTCCGTCTCATAACCATTCCTGGACTCCATCTTTGACTTCGGATTGATTTTTGTGGCAAAGACCAGTTTTTCTCTTTGCCTTTGGAGCGGAACATTCCTGAAAACCCCTTTGTGATGAAAACAAAGAGAGGCGGCATCAAGCGGAAGAAGAGGACAAGGGGGGGGGGGGGGGGGGGTAGTGAAATGATGGCTCACACCTCTGGCAGATTGCATTCAATTTAAAAACAATCAAAGAGGGATGTTGATATTTATTCCAGAGCCAAGCATGGTGCTCCCTCCCTCTCTCTTATTCTCTCTGTGCCTCAGACTCCCACATAACCATCTGCAACCACACTGTGTCCCTCTGCTTCAATGCAAGTACCAGGCCAGATGCCCTTTTCCTGCGCTTAATGACTCACGTGGGCTTCCTGACATCCCTGACATCTCCCTTTGCCGCCCTCCATGTCTTAGTTCATCTCTGCATGTTCCCTCTCTCACAAACATGACACGTGAGACACATACAGATATTAACACACATATGCAGAAACATATTAGCAAAATGGGTGCGCACCACACACACACACACACACACACACACAGCATAGTGACGGACCTAAATCCTCCCCGAGGCATGCCTCGTTTGTCATGGTTATGTGCAGTTTCCTCAATTGGAAAACGGTGGACTGCAAACTGTACTGAACGAGATGTTGTGTACACGTGTGTGTGTGTGTGTGTGTGTGTGTGTGTGTGTGTGTCTGCGTGTATATTATTTTTCACTGCATCAGCATTCACACGAGCTCTCCACCTGCATGTGCATATTTCCATAATTCCACCGCTAATGTGAAAAAGCCTGAAAAAAGTAATCTCCCTTTCTCTTCTCATCTCGTCTCCGTTCATCGGCCTCTCACCCAGCATCCTCCTAAACCCACGCACACGCACGCACACACACACACACACATCACTTCCTGTATGAAGATGGACGGGTATTGCGGTTGCTCGTGTACAGAAGAACTCCACTGTTTATACATATCATATACATCTGATTAGCCCTAATGAGATTAGCAGTGACCTGTTATTCACCATGAATCACTGGGCTGCAGCTGCCAGGCACAGGCCGACAACACGCACACACACGCACACTCACGCTGACAGCATTGCCATCAGCATCAGAGAGACAGTGTCAGCGGGAGAGAGAGAAGCTCATTGTTTTCTTGGAGCCGAAGTCACTTTGCCCTCAGATCATAGGCGGACCCATGGGGTTCCATGATTTGATGGAAGGAGGAGGTAATTATTCATTCCATTCCATAGTTTGTATGTATTCGCGCTGCTTCACTGCGCAGTCGGTGGCAGCACTCGAGTGACAATTCCTGCTGTCAGATACATTACTGATTTTCTGAACTTGATTATGTTTAGGGAATTAAATGTGTCATTTGTCAAGTAGACTTTCTCCTCTAAAGGCCTACGCCAAACCCTCACCTTAACTACGCCTCACTAAGTGACGTGAAGGTGTCAAAGATGTTTTCATGAGGGGGATGGACACCGGTGGAATAATTGCATGCGCATATTTAGGAATACTTTTCACTTATAGCATTCACTGCCGTCTTTTATTAAGATCAGGAAACATACCGTTTAACGGAGGTTTCGAAATTGTCTTGATATTGTTGTGATTTAAAAAAAATCGTTTTAGTATTACTGCGCAATTCAATTGTAATGTGTGACGTGGTGCATTCCTGGTATTGGTGCTCAAGACCTTGGGCAATGACAAGAAAATGAATAAAAGATCACTGAGAAATGTGAAGACTTTCACTTCGAGGACAAAAATGTTAACACAAGAAGGTGAAAAACCCTGAAATGTGACAAGTGTGATTTATGGGGTATATTACGGCCGTTTCAGGCCTCGCAGCAGGGAGGGGGAAGCAGGCAGAGTCAGATCATCTTGGTGGGGGTGAAAAGTCGCCGGGTGAATGTGGCTTAGGAACGGCGCCATCTCTTTTTCTGTCCATTACTTTTAGACTCCAGCCGTCTTCGCCGTTCTTCCTGCCTACCGATGTTGTGACCTTTCAGAATTAATTTCCGTCTCCCTTTCCCGCCCCCCCCCGGTTACTTTGCACAGTATTTCACTGAGTGCTGCTCAGTGTGGATAAATGTAGAGCTTTGCCAGTGTAGTAACTGTAATTCTTTCTATTTTTGTGTGTCAGAGGCTTAATCCCTTTCTCACATTGCATTTCCACATGCGGAGGCAACTGAGCAGCCTCGTTGCAAAGTCTTTTTTTTTTTTTCAGAAAAGTAGGACCGTTGAAGATCTCCTGGCAACACATGCATTGATGGAGCGGGATTTATCTGAAAGCGCGTTGATGGTTTTACTCTAGATGGTGGTTAATGGACGCTGATATTATCAAATACTAATCATTATATCAATGTCTGTGATCTTTTTGTTTCTAGACTTTTGTGTAGTAGTGTAATTCAACTTGGAGAAGGACAGGAGGCCTTTTCAAAACAGTGCAAAATGTTGTTTGCAAAGCTGAACAAGAGAACCATGTTCAAACGTGCACAGACGGCTCGTGCCGCCTCTTCTGTTTGCTCCAAACAATGATGCTGCTTTTGCAGACCAAATGTATCCCTAGACGAATAGGTCTAATTCTGAGAGAAAAGCCAAAGAAAAATATGGTTATTTATTATTTAAATTGCTCATTTAACTTTGCACCTGCTGCTTGATGATATTGTTATTACATTTCATTCTCAGAGGGGCATGAATGCCCAAATAAAATGTCATGATTATCCCATCAATATCTGCATAAACCACACATCTTAATGTCATGGTGAGTCAGTGTATCACCCACCGTGCCTTTCAGTGACCATGACTGTGTGTGAAGAGTTTCATGGCAATCTCTCCATCACTTCCATAATGTTTAAGGCTCTTCGGGCAACGGAGCCCTTTTAGCATTAAAAAAAAATGTCCTAGCAATTACAGCTTCTCCACTTTGGCAGGTAAGTGTTTTGCTTTTTGCCTGCCACTTATTTATTCTGTGGGTGCGGAGGGTTTTGTGTGTGTTGGTATGGGTCGCTGTGCCTACATGAAAAATCTACCATACCATTCAATCCACACAGAGATTATTTATCTTATAGGTAACGGAAAAGGACTCAACGCTGCATTGTTTATTCTCCTTGCCCTCTTTGGTTTGGAATCGCAGCAGCGCTCCGCCCTCCCCCCCCCCCTTGTCACCCCTCCTGCTCTGGCTCGACTCACTGAGCTGCTCCTTGGGAGGAATTTCACAGGCGAGGTACATAGTTGACGTATTAATGAGTGCCCGTGTACATTGATCCACTAACCATACTGAGAGTGTCTGTTTTCTCTGTTACCAGTTTGTCATTACTTGCACAAGTGTAAGTACAGACGGTACACATCCAATGTGATACATGCCTAACTATTTTAATAAGTGTGGCCAAAGGGGTCGAGAATGCTCTGGGCAGAGGTGTCCCACCAGAGCCTTAATGAGACTGTTGACTTCAGAGTCCACCCCAATTAGGACCACTCGGCCTGACCTAAATCGGATTAAGTAGATGTTTAAAATGATCCTCTTTTTCTCATATTGAATCAACCTCCAGTAACATTTAGCTAGAGAAGCTGGAGCATTTCTTTCCCCCCCTCCCTTCATCAGCTACACGCACTTCATTAGAATTCCCAGAGTAGCAAAGCTCCTGCAATTCAAAGGACGCTGTCAGGTATCAGTTCGGTCATGTGTCTGCTTGTTTAATTGTCTTGTACTGATTTTATTCCCCCCCCTCGCCTCCCATCTTTCTTTGTAGCTTCTTTTCTTTTAAGACGATGAACAAACAAGGCGTTGAAGTAAAATGTGTTTGATCAAGCAAAAAAAAATAAAAAAAATTTTTTTCTGAGTTCCGTATCTCTATCTGTCTGCCGCGGCCGGTTTCGCGCTCACACATGGTGTCTCTGGAGCAAACGGTGTAAATAATGTTGATTCTGTGCCGAGGCCAGCTGGTGGTGCCCGGCACAGGGCATCGAGTGTCTGCTCTTAACAGTGGAGGTCTCTAAAAGGCCCCTCTCTTCTGCCAACTGGGATCAGAGGGAGGGAGATCGCATCGCTTTAATGGATGCAACCAACCTGTGAACCTGTGTGATCTGCAGTCTGTTCGCTTTTTTATAGCACATGCAAAATCCCAGCTTCGTGCCATTCGACGTGGTCTCCAAGAAATATGTGCTGTCAAAGCACTGGGAGAGCAGGTTTGCATTAACACCCAACTAAAGCGTAAAATGAGAACAAATAATACTATTCTGCAAATGAAAAATGAGCGAGACGTGCGATGAGTGGGAGCTCTCGGGACACATACAGTACTTTAATAGTCAGCTAAAAGGTGCTAAAATGTACCATGGACCAGTTTGACAGTGAGTGGGAAGAATCTGCCGCACTATGCTACTACGTTTACTTCCAATTATGGATTTATTTGCCAAGTCTCCAACTAAACGCCCGGGAGCCGAATCACCCTACAGTATGTGCATCACACTTACATGCAGCACAAAACAAAACACACGCTTGTATGTAAACATGCGCGTTGAAACACCTTCTAACCCGACGGTGGCTGCCACTTAGCAGATTCCTCTACTCTACGTGCTGTGTGGGTGGCTCCCACTCCACTCCCGGCAGAGCTTGTTAATTCAGCGAGGTATCTGTTCTCTCCCTTTGTCACGTCCGTCCGTCCAGCCGAGCATCTCTTCTCTCCTCCAGCGAACGCAGCATCACGTATTCACGATGTATGAACATTGAATATGGTATATATATATGTATATAAAACATACTGTCCGTTCGCAATAAGCACTCTTTTTCTTTCGTAATACTAAGAGAAAAATCCACCCAAATATTTATATAATATCATGAAAAACCTCTGGATAGAATTGCAATTGTTTACAATGTTCGCGTTTATAGGTCAATCACACACACTGTTGATGATGATGATGATGATGATTGAGAGAGGAAAAGACAACTGAATCATTGATACGATGTCGCCTTTATGTATATGAACACACACACACTCTGGATTTTGTCTCACGTGCCACATGAAGGGATCTGTCAATATTTTTTTTTAAATAAAAACCAAAATAATACTATCCATTATTTTTCAAACTCAGACTTATTGGCCTCGGATCCTTTTCTGCAGAGAACATATATCAGACCACATTTTCATCGACCACACCTGTAACCCCCCCCCCCTCCCTCCTCCCCCCACATCCCCTACACATTTATATTACACACACAAAAAAAGTGTGGAAATTGTAGTTCCTGTACACCAGCAGTCTCCACTGGAAAATTGATGGAGGATGCCCTGATATAAATCAAGGGATGGGAGTGGTCCTGGACATGTCTCACGGACACAAGTGGACACAACACCACGTGTGACATCACAGCAGCTCCTATAGAAGAAGCTGACCATGTCGGGAACAATGAGGAGAAGCAGGGCAGAGCTCCCCAATATTAACCATATTTGCTGTTTATATTGCTTCTAATTGGGATGAAGTAAACATCCGGTGAGTATTTTAACCTAAGATTGTTTGATTGTGTTGAATTAAAACTCCCAAAATACACGAAAACACAGTAACAAAAGATGCGATACGAGGGTTAAGGATACCTCAGCAATAACTAAAAGAAAATGTCACATTTGAAGATGATTTTTTGTTTTGTCAGTATCTTTAGTATCCGTGAGTCTGTTTTGTTGATACTTGGTCTAGTTTGTGCTAGAATGCTTTTAGAAGTGTCCCATGCCAACTAAAGCAGTAACCCTATCATGTTGAACATATTACCCAAATAATGGCTCTCTACTAAAAAGAGAGTCATTATTACGAGCTATTACACCAGAATTGCAGTGTTGACAAAGTAGAACATTCCGCCCTCTGTTGTGGTAATTATAGCTCAATAAAATGTAGACATAAATGAAATGATGCAGATGTAAAAAATATCTGTCCCTAAAGCCTTTTCAAGGCGTACGACTGGGAAACTATTTTTTTCTCCCTTTTGCTCAATTAAATCCTAGTACATACTTAGCTCAGTGAATTTAAAAGAATGGAAAATGCAACCAAAAAACACATTTAAACCAAATAGCTCATTAGCTGGAGGCCACAATTATCCACAGATGGGACAAAATAATCTGATTATCTATCCACCTATCTATCTATCTATCTATTTATCTATCTATCATTAAACAGGTTGTGGGTCTATAACTGCTGTTAATTCAAGTAGAGATAGATACAGGTTATTATTAAAACGTTGTCATAAACCAACGCCCGTTCCCACGCACGAGTGTGAGTGCGAGGAGGGGCTTCGCATTATGCATCCCACCCTGAGAGGTAACACTGGGCCCCGGCCGAGCTTCAGAGTGTCACAGTGATTACACACTACCAAGCATTAACGCCAGCCAAGTGGCGTGATAAAACATCGCATGCACCTCTCGACGCTTGTAACCGCGCCGCCCCCGCCTCCCCGCCTCGCTCCCTGCATCCTCGTCCAATCCCCTCCTGTTGCTGCCATATCTCACCTTCCCCTCCCCCCCCCCCCTCCCACCCTCCCACCCTAACCCTCCTCCTCCTCCTCCTCCTCCTCCTCCTCCTCCTCCTCCTCCCATCTCAGTCAATCAATCCTTCATGAAATCACAAGGTGACATGGATGGCGTTGTCCTGGTAACCATTGCTACAAAACTGTTGCCTGGTCACCGAGCACAAACAAGCCCGGTGCCCAGCAAGGCTTCTGTGTGGGAGAGAATGAGAAAAAGGTGAGAGAGACGGGAAATGAAAGGCTGGAAGGAAGGTCGCGGGGGGGGAAGGTCACCAACGGGCCGCTGCAGGCCACTTTGATTTAATGGTACCCTTCAAGGTGGCTTTTCAGCAGCGACCGCAGTAGCATACATATCAGGCAGATCTCTTAATTAAATAAATGCATTTGACTCGAAGGAAAGCTGATTATTACCCTAATCCATACTTTTAAAATGCAGGTATGCGCTATTTGGGAAATTCAGCGGCAGAACGGATTGCTATCAATACATTAATATGCCAATAAAATATTTTAATATCGGTTCTGGTGTTTTTCCATCGACGCGTTTTAAGAAATCCTCTCACGCTAAAGAATAAAGTACATCAAAGCTGGGGTTTATAAAAATAGCACTCTAATGAAGTACTTTATCAGGCTTGCAGTAGCCTTTGGACGCATTATTAATTATTTAACGGTGGTTCTAGTCCAGAGAGATATGTCAATATGTAGTAAAGGATCTGACAAAATGATTAATGCAATGCTAATAGATCAATTCAACAGTCCCCACTAATACAATTTCCTGCGGAGGAAAAAAGTATCAAGTTATTTAACCGCTTTGTGCATTAATCTTAGTGCATGTATACAGTAACTGCTTTGCTTGGGTTTGACATATGAGAACAATAATACACTTACGCTTGAGGGAGATGAATACCATATTTCTAAATTTACAGCACTTTTCTCTGTATGTTTATATAATGTGTGTTGAGGCTGTGACTTAAGTCTTAGATGAAAAGACAATAATTTAATTACTGACATTACTGATACACCGTCTTAGAAGGCAGAAGTAACAAAAGCTGGTTGTTTGCAAGGAAGGGCGATACGAGGCAGGTGCAGTAAATTCACCGTTTACAACAACAACACCCAGAGAGGGACCTTGAATGTCCGTGAAGAACCCCATTCCCTTTTTCACTTTCAATTCACCTTATCACACAATTCTTTGGATGCCATCCTAAAAATCCAAGGCCATAATTTCCCATCCAATTTGTTCCCTCTCTCTCCCTGCATGAACACTGACAGATTGTCATATTTTGGCCACGCTCCCGGAGGAGAGTTGTGAGAGGCAGGAGGGTAGATAAACGGCTATTACCATTCACACTGCCTCATTACGGGGCATTTAGACCCATGAGCACCAGCCCCACAAGCAACACGCGGAGAGGGCGTTCATGCTGCTCCGGTGCCCGACCCCCCCCCCCCCACACACACCTCTACCATGGCTGTTTTTGATTGACATCTTGTGCTCATTTATTCATATTTTCATTTTACAGTCACGGTCGCATTGCTTCATGGAGATCCTTTCTGTACACGTAAGTGCCTGTATATCAACCCACCACAGGTGCTGCTGCAGTTCCTATGGTTTCTGATTGATTCGGCCATTTGAATCGCACCAGAATGAATCGCAGCTATAAACGTGTCTTTTGCTTACACAGCATAACATTTGCATTACGTAAGCAGCATAAAACAGTTTCCGCCTACCGTCATGAATCCATCCAGCAGGCCCGAGTCCGGTTTGGGTGGTGCTTGTAGCCGCTCCATTGACCACTTCTCAATGATTGACGACACCTGAGAGTTTTCTGTGTTCAGTATGCGAAACCCAGTCATGTTGACTCCGCTGTAACGATACGGCTCCATGTCGAGGGCAAAAAGGTCCTGAATGCATAAAGATGAAAGTCCAAATGTGTTTGAGTTGCAAAAATAATGAATTCATCCTCTTTGCGTTCACCTGTCCTCAATGATCAAGATCAGACATTTGAGCGGCAGCTTTAGCGAGTAATTGCAGAAGGCTTCGCTGTTTTATCTCATGCTGAGGCAGCAGCGCCGATGAGGTCAATGTTTTCAAGGTTACAGGCATGCTTTTGGTGGACTGCCATCTATCATGTGGGAGTGAAAGGACAACCCAATCGTCCTGCGTGCAGCACGTCTGGCACCTCACCAGGCAGATGTCTTTGGGATGCAACAACACAGTTGACAGAACAACAGCAGGCGATGGACGCAGGATGAGCTTGCCACGGTCAATGTTTGCCGTCCGGTTCCTAAAGCCGGATGCATGGCTCGGTACCAGCATACGGGAGCTTTGGCCGGCACAGCGGCCTCCGACTGGCCAAACACTGGCGGATGTTGACGTCGGCTTGTTTCCACCCCGACAAGCGGCAGCATGGTACCGACAGAGGCCTATAATCATTGTTTTCTTTCCTTCCCAATGACACACCCGTGCACTGGTAACTGTTTTTTTTTGGTCAGTTTTCTTCCACCTTCCACTCAGACACCCACCCCTCCCCCCCCCCCAATGTGCTCCAAACAACACAGCATGCCATTTATTTGTTAGCTATAATGGACCGAATGGGAGACGGTCTCATCTGCTCAGGGCTATTATCTGAGCATTCAGTCTTCTCTGGGCTCAGTAAAGATGCGCGGCTGTTCATCTGCAACAGAGCAAGCAGTCTCTGCAGTGGCTAGATCAAAGAACTTTGGAGAACTTAATTTGCTGGCTGAGTCAGAATAAAATGTATCCAACTGTGTTTGTTTACTACACTCAGGGTTGTGGAAAGCCACCTCGGCTGGGAAGGTTACTGAGGGATTGAAAAAACATCTTTCAAAAGTGATCATTTAAAAATAATGTATATTTATAACCATCTGAATCAAAATGAGTCACATTTTTATTATTATTTTTATATTTTATTTTTATTAGCACATATTGAAGTTGTAGTTCAGGTTCATGATGCTTCACAAACAAGAAAAAAATAATAGCATGATTGTCTCTAGGTTGAGTCATTATGAATTGTATTCTCACTTAGACTAGCAGGGTTTTTACCTGACAAGGAGCACTGCAAAAAAAACTGCAAAAACAAACGAACCGAAATAACGGAGATACTGCTGCACAAAAAGTGACAACATAAGTATTTGTAATTATGTTAGTCAACGTGAAAAAAAAAGAAGTGCCAATGTACTCACCAGGGTAGTAAAAATGTAATGGTAGTACTCTGTCATCATACCCATGGCCAGGGCCTAGAGGGACACAAGAACATCAGGCAGCAAGTGAATATAATAGATTTATAGCTTAATGAACATGTGAAGATTCATTGAATTTTAATTCTTCATTTTGCCTCCAGTCTGTATAGTCGGACCCTAATAAATATCTGGGAGTCCAGACCGCTTTCAGTTGGTGATTTATTAAAAGAAACATTAAATTATCATGACACTTGTTGTGCCTATAACAAACACAAGAAATAATTGCAGTTATTGGTTAAAAAGGGACACTGTATTAACTTAAAACCAATAGTGAGAAGCGTGTTGAAAGCCGTTGACAGTTTGTTATTTGTTGTGCCTCCAAAGTATTCTCCATCTATCACAATCAGTATTGCTGCTACCAATAGACACACAGCTGAATAGATAAGCAGAATGCTTCTTGGAAGGCTTCAGTTTAATAAGAACCCACACCATTCTCATAAATAATGTGTCTTTGTGAAATGAATTTAACATGCCTTCGAGCAAAATTAGCCTTTCTAATTAAAAACCTGTATTGTGCAATGGAGAGGTTCAATTACAACAGGTCAGTAGTAGAGATCTAATATTGTAGAAAGAGATACAGAAAGCAGAGAGCAGAAGGTAGGTATCTGAATCATTTGCATCAGTGCTTAAAGAGGGAAGGAATACTAGAGGGAAAACTATAACGTATGAGCTTATTGTTTCAGAGCACAGACATAATGAGTGAACCAAGTATTGAGTCTACGTTTCCAATAAGGGAAATTACGTACAATTTGGAACTTATGGTAATTCAGTTTTATTTTTTTCATTTAGGAAGCGCTATGAAATAATCGGTCACCCTATTCATGAATGCTGCACACTCCACTGTTTACACATGGAGCTTAAATGCCGACATGAGAGAGAATTCTGTTTGCATCAAAAGTCAAGCCAAGATGAAAAATATATCTGGATATATAAGTAAAAAATGAAAAAACTTTAAATATTTGAAAATATAATTAAGATTTGTTATTACATTTTTTTTTTTTTTAATTTTCATCCTCCTGGTACATTCAGTCCACTCTAAAGATGATGGTCATGGTCTGCACACTGAGCAGATTTATTTTGACTCTTATTAAATTGTTAACTCTTCGTTGAGTGTTGATTTAACACTGACAAGATTGGGACAATATAAACACCAGCTTAGAGTTAAAAGTGAATCTCACAGAGTCAATTTAACTCAATACCCACTGGTGAGTATTGCTAAATTTCAACTATATAAGAGTCAAAATTAACTCTTAAACAGTGTTAAAATGGCAACACTGAACATCAGGAATCAGGAATCAGGAAATTTTTATTGCCATCATATGTCAGACATACATGGAATTTGACTCGCGGTCGGTGCATGACGGAAGACAGTACAATAATGGACGGACAACGTAGTGCAGCAATGAGATAAAAATATAATAAAATATATGCTATGGGTTAGTACGCTAAAGCTATGGGTTAGTAAAAAAAGAGATTATAAATCTCATCTCATCTTCAGCCGCTTATCCGGGGTCGGGTCGCGGGGGGCAACAGCTCCAGCGGGGGGCCCCAGACTTCCATTTCCCGGGCCACATCCAGCTCTGACTGGGGGACCCCCAGGCGTTCCCAGGCCAGATATCATCTCTCCACACAGTCCTGGGTCTTCCTCTGGGCCTCTTCCCAGCTGGACGTGCCTGGAACACCTCCCAAAGGGAGGCGTCCAGGGGGCATCCTTTACCAGATGCCCAAACAGATGCCCACCTCAACTGGCTCCTTTCAACGCAAAGGAGCAGCGGCTTTACTCCGAGCTCCTCGCCAATGGCTGAGCTTCTCACCCTTCTATCTCTAAGGGAGACACCAGCCACTCTCTTGAGGAAACCCATTTCGGCCGCTTGTACCCGTGACCTAGTTCTTTCGGTCATGACCCATCCTTCATGACCGTAGGTGAGGGTAAGAATGAAGATTGACCAGTAGATCGACAGCTTTGCCTCAGCTCTCTTGGGCGGAACGGGTGCTGATGGACCGAGAGGCAGAGACATGTTTCCCCAGCTTCACGTGCAGGTGGAGTCGGGCACGTGCAGCTGGAAGAGTTTGTCCTGCAGCGGAGACCGCAGGACAAGCATATTAAGGAGTTTGATCTTAATATGCTACACATTTGTTGAGAATGGGTCGATATCCAGACCTTCTGGCCCACCCGGTAAGTGGGCGCGGTGGAGCGTCGGCGGTTGGCTGAGGCGGAGTATCGCACCACCGACCGCTGGAGGTTGGCCTTGGCCTGGGCCCAGGTGCGCCGACATTGGCGGATGAAGGTCTGTTTGGCTGGGCAGGAGACCTCCTTCTCCAGGGCTGGGAACAGGGGTGGTTGGTACCCGTAGGCCCACTGGAATGGGGAGAGGCCTGTGGACGAGCTGACCAGTGTAATGTGGGCGTACTCCACCCACATCAGTAGTTTGGACCAGGTCGACGGATGGCTGGAGATGATTTTTGACCTTATCAATCAGACTCTTCACCTCTTTATGAAGGGTTTCACAAGCTGTCCTTGCAATGGCTTCCTCCTTTCTGTGGTGTTCGATTTGATCATTTTTGACCTTTAAAGACGTAATTTCCTATGATGTCACTGGTTGGAATGGAGTCACGCATGTGTAGCCGGGTGAAGTGAGGGCAGGGGGGTGCGGGCGTACTGCCACTTTAAGCGCGGGATTTGCCGAACGGGACCTGGCGGCTACTGACAACAACAGATTGGCGGTTAGCATCGGGACACCTCTGGGAGTGTGTCGTTTCAGCGTAAGTGTTTGTGCATTAATAAACCTGACTTACCATGTAAATTGTGACTATTTAACTGTTCACCGTGTGTTCTTGGGTTATGTGCTACTGTCTCGTTTGGAGGGGAGACACAAGCTGCCGTGGATTGAGGTGTGCACGTGTATGGAGCCGTGCACTCCGGCGCCGAGTGAGTTCATCGTTTTCATAGCTTTTGAAGGAACGACAGTAGTTTGTTCTTGACAACAACGATGGCAAGTATTTTCTTAATTTGACCCATTAACGCTGTGCTCCAAGAGTGCAGTCGGGGGAAATAAAGAACCCACATTAAAGAAAAATAAGTGTATCTTAGTGTCCTGTCTCATCCTTTTAATCAGGCTACACATGTAAACAAATTTGCTGTTGCCCTGGCAACAAGGAACTACTTTTGTACGGAACTACTGGACTCTCAAAACAGTTCAATATTAAACAAACAAATAATATGTCATCATAAAATTATACATTTCTTATTCAAATGTTGTGTAAAATAAATAAATACAATAATATTATAAATATTATAAAATTATAATAAATTATAGGTGTTGTTGTGAGAGTGACGCTTCTCTCACCTGGACTGAGATAATTAAGACATTAAAATGTACATTGTGAAATAAAAAAAATAGTAAAGCAACAATTCAGGAGCATTTAAAAAATCGTAATTAAATTGATTAAACTCTAAAAATGAGATTCTTTTGCAGGACCATATCTATTTAATAATAATTAATTGACGAATATATTTTCTTTTTTCAAAGGGCATTCTTTGGGGAACCCTAAACAATCCCAGGCCTTTTTTCTGTTGCAATGCATTTAGTTCACTTTGCTGGCTCATACCTGTTTAAGGATCCAGGCAGCCATCTCATGGCCACAATCAAAGATGACATGGAACTCCTTTGCCTTCTTCATCTCCTTCAGAAGTGGCTTGGCATCCTTGGTCTCCGTGGGCAGCTGTCGGATCTTCAAACGAATGTTATATCGTGACGGTGCCTTGATCAGCTCCTGCAGTCGAATAAGACCTGCAGACAAAGAGGACACATAGCGTGAAAAAGTCATTTTAAAGACGCCGCTATACAGTGTGTTTGATCTGCTGCCATTCCGAAGTATCTGTGATGCTGCGGAGGCCACAAAAAACAACTGGATACAGGTTTTCTCCGCAGAAAAAGGCTCATATGCATGCCTTCCTAATCCACAGTCTATTGATCCTCCCACTCATGCTTGGCAAGCAAACAGACCGCTCCAGACCTATCAAGAGAATTAACACCAACCCAGCACATTGCACGCTTTTATACCAAAAGCACAAATCCAAAGAACCTGGATCTACAACTCCCAACCCCATTGAAGACTCCAAAATGGAAATTTGCTCCTGTCTTCCATGATAACAAACTGCATGGAATAGGTTCAATGTCACCCTGATGGAAAGCTGCGTTGAATGCCGCCTCTCCGGTCTCTCTCTCACACACTTCAGATGTGCTCTGATGAGAGAAGCTCTGTTTGCCCAGCGTGATCTTGCCCCCAGGGAGCCGGACGCCACCGTCACATATTGAGCTACAATCTTCACCTTTCATTTCTCGGCCGAACACTCGGGGAGAAAGCTCTCCGGGAGATGCTGCGATGAGATTACAATGAGTTTCTCCCTCAGTAAAGAACTTTAGAGTGTGGGATGAAAGAGGCTGGATTGATGGGAGAGATGATTACTTGTCATGGGTATAAAAATGGATGGAGCGGTGGAGAGATAGGATTTTTTCTTTGTGGAACCACTTTAGGGGAGCTCAGGCGTTTTTTTTTATGTTGAAATGAAGTGCTGTGTGAGCAGTTTAATGGTCTTACTGTGCGTGGGGCTGGGTCCCCGAGGCCCATAGAAGGATTGGTGTGAAATAGGAACAAGCAGGTCTTGTTGTAAAAGGTACCATTGTAAGGAGGAATACTGAGGCACCTGGAGCTTTCCCCGGGCAATCCCAATAGATTTTTACTCTAGGGCATGTCCAAATATCCCTGTTTATGTTGGTACCGACACTATGGGAGGTGTTAAGCAAGGGGGAAAAAAAAACTGTCAAAGGAGCTCAAGGTTTGGGAAACACTGTCCTTGTCGATGCTTGTGGGCTCCGGCTAATGCCTTCAGACTTTCCCCCTGGATCTTCTAACGGCTGCGTGTGAATATTTTATCCCCTTCCCATAGATTTTTCTGCCAGCCGTCAGATAAGCTCCAATCAGCAGCGCCGGGCCCCGGAGCGTGAAGCTGTGTGATTACAGCCCGGGACCAGGTGGGTAGCGGTGGGGGTAGAAAAAAAAAAAACAACGCGGCCATGCAGCTGTCACACTTTTCAGGGGCGTCAGGTGTGCCGTGGCCCGAGCCGCTCCCATCTGACAGCGAGAGGGGAGACGCGAGAGGTCACCCTTTTTTTGGCATCTCGCTGGGGCGATTTGCTGTGGAATGAGGGTGTTAACATACCCGAAGCTCCGAGGCAGGCAGTGAAGAGAGGTCAAGGAGATGAGTAAGAATAATGTGACAAGCGGGACGAGTCATTGGGGTATGCAGTCCGAGGTTACTGTACAGGGCGCCGGCCGCGCTGCCTTCCCTGTTACGGAGATGATGGAGGAAGCAACGCGGCAGTAAAACGATCACACTGCTTGTTAAAAGCCACACAAAAAAGTTGTAAATTTCTATTTGGAGACCTGATTTAGGATGTCCACCCCAAGACAATATTCATTTGTAGGGGGTGAATTCATCATGGAACCCGTCTAAAATGTAAACCTGCTCTCAACTCAGTCTAATTTATCCACATGAAGCTGTCAAGCACATCGTGCCAAATAGCCCGTAAATTGCGAGTGAGCATTTGAATATTGTAATCTCCTTTGGAGCGATTACTCTCAAAAAGTATATCACTGCACTCAAGGTAAATTACGACTCGTTGTCTAAAATGCATATTATGAGCCTCTCCACAGAGTCAGAGGAGATGGAGGACGGACAGAATGGCTCACAGACTCATTGGAAGGCCGCCCTTTAGAAAATCAAGTGTCTCTGTGTGTTATTAACGTCTGCTGTCAGCCCCCACATACCACAGTCGCACAATGCATTAATCTGAAGAGACACGGGGTCATTCTTGGTAATGCCGTTCTATTTTATTTTATTATTTTCCCAGGCTGCTGCTCACTCTCCTGGAAGACCGACATGGGCAGCACCTGCAGGACTGAGGCAGAACAGTAAGCTATTGATTTCTGAATTAACTTGACAGGTTACAAAACACTTGGTGAACTCTGTGCCGCGGAGCTTCTTTTGTAGTTCACCACGTACCGCTCCTTTTTCTGGACATTACAAGGTGTAACGGCTGACGGTTTTAAACGGCGTCACGGCTATGCAGGAAAAAACAACAGGAGCACCTGTGAAAGATGAAGACCGACGCCGACTGTACCTGTACCTGTGCTGTCGTCATACACCACGGTGACTGTTCTCCACTTGAAGAAGTGCACCAGGTCCAGGATGGCTCTACTGAGGGACGAGAAATCGGGGTACAGGCTGACATAGTACGAGTCCCTGTTGTCTGACACCTGGTGCTTCCATTTGGTCTGGACGTGGGGAACTCCCAACGCATTGCAGATGGATTGGACCGCGTTGGCCGATGAGCTGTGTGAGGGTCCAAAAATGGCCGCCACGCCGAGAGAAAGCTGATCGCACGCTAGCGGGGTAACAAAAGGGAAGAAGTAACCAGTTAGCGTCTTGCTCTGTTTTGCCTAAATTTGTCACACCAAACAGAAATGAAGGACACAGCCACAGCCCATCTGATGGGGAGAAGGCCCCATGGAGATCAAACCTGGGCGATGTAAATATGGGTAATGCAGTACATATCTCTGCCAATAGATTTCTTTAAAAAGAAAACACGTAATTTCCTAGTTTTCACATGGTGATTCTATTCCAGTTTAGTGCTCAAAATATATGGCAACCTCAAAATAATGGCAAATACAGTTTGACAAAGAGGTTGATCAGCCTCCACTCTTTTGGTATTTAATGGTCGATACACGTAATCTGTGAGCTGTTACAAACATTCAATAGCAGAACATTTTTGTTTTGCAGAAAAATATAACCTTGTTTTGAACGTTTTGGACTCAAGTGCAGTCATCCCTATGAAGAGTACATTTCCCAAAAGCACGGGAGCCATATGACTACATGTATTTCCTCCTCTTTCAGAAACAAGCTGTTTCAACTAAAAACATCGGAATTTTATGAATGTATATTTATTTGTATTTTAGAATTCATATTTTTCCTAACTCACCTTTCCTGGAGGCTTCAAAGCTGTCGAAGATGTTTATTCTCTGGATGTCATAGGTCAGCGTGGTGTTGGGGAGCAAGGTGCGGTTCCTGTTGATTGTGTTCAATGCAAACTTAAAGGCTAATTCTTCTGCTCCGGAAGGGCCACTCTCAATGGATTCAAATATTCCTCCTGGGGATCAAATAGAAGAAGTAACAGCTGAGAAAAAGCGCTAATAACAAACACTTGTAAGAACAGAAGATTCCGTAACAAAATCGCCATTAAGGTCCATTGAGCAATCACAGCGCTAGCGGTGCTATCCTCTCTAAAAATGGTGCTATTGTGTACACGGCTTCACACAGCTCAGTCAGACGCTGACATGGAACTGATTTACAGTGCTGATAAGGTGTCTGGATCTCGGCTGATTAGCATTCTGTGGCAGTTGTCAGTGTAATTATAGGCATTAGTTACATCGGAAGGTGAGTTCAGGGGTGAGTGCCCTTTTTTAACTCCCTCACTCAGCCTCTGCAGGAAGGTTCACTCCTCCACTTTGCTCCATTGATTTCAGTGACTCTTAAATGAGAGGAAAGCAAAGAAGGACAAGAGTGCAGAGAGCAGAGAAATAAGGGCAAAAAGAGCAAAAATGTCACGGAGAGGCAAATCGGGGCCATGGGAGGAACCAATAGGATGTGTAACGAGGAACAGAAAGAGGGGGCAGGAACAGAAAGACAGACAAAGCGAAGGAGAAGGCCAATCAAATCAGGAAACATCGGGACGCTTTTAATTATACCCATTAAAAACAAATCGTCTCAGGGGTGGAAATAATTATTAATGCGTCATATTTAACTGTTGATTTTCAATGGGAGAGCATCCTGAAGGAAGGTTCACGCTGCGCTTGCCTGAGAAATCTTGTTAACTTTCAGATATATGTGATTCACACCTCGGGATGCTCATTAGTTGTTAAAGTAAAAGCCTCGACAATACAATAACAAACAATACACACAGTTTCACCACACCGCGTGATCCAGACGATATAATTACCGCAGCAAAGTAAGGTGTCGGCAACTTAAAACAGCTTCTTTCAAAGTTGCCAATTATGTGAACAAAAAAGAATAAAGCTCCAGATGGTTCAGGATGGTGAACAAAGGAAGACAACGTTTGAACAAAACACAAATGTGTTACATCTAAAGATTGCGATTGGGTGTCATTTACCTATAAAAAATTGACACCACAAGGACATATTCAGGAGCAATGATTAGATTTACATGCTCTAGTTTTAACACAATATATATATATATTTTTTTTCAATCCATCCGACATATAAATAAGGAAACACTAGTTAAGTGAAACATTTTCAAAGATACATCATTACAAAGAGGTAAAGTCATGGTAGGCACCATAGTAGATTATTAAAGAGAACATTTCTGTGTCAAACAACTGAAAAAACTGTAGAGTCAAGAAAATACTTTTAAACACTAAAGAAAATTATAAACAATAAAGAAAATCGAAACAACCTTTGAGGATGGACAAAATCCTGAGAAAGCTTTACAGAAATCTAACTTAAAAGAGAATGAATTACGTGAAGGAAAAAAAAAGATGAAAAGGGTTGTGAGAGCGGCTTTGAGAAAAAACTACTGTGAGTCAAGAGCTGCGTTCAGCAGTCCGTCCACGGCTCGCGTCCTTCTCCGAGGACACAGAGTCGGTCTGATGAAAGCCCCAAACCGAAAAAAAAAGTTTAAAACCTGTTTATCGATTAAATTACAGAGAAGGAGGCCACGGGGACTGGAAGAACAGAGAGTGGAAGAGAAGAAGGGTGAGGCATTCCTTTCAAAGAGTGAGAGCTGTACAGTGACGGACCCATGCAGCAGCTATTAATAGCAGCCGGCCATGACACGAAGGGACAGAAGGGGAATGCAGGAGGGAAAAAGAAGATGTCATTAACTTGCGTTTCATCACTGTCACGGGGTAAACCCGTATACTGTGATTCCTTATTTTATGTTATAGCATTTCCTTTCATTTCCATTCCCCAGCAGGGAATTGAAAGAGGGGCGACGCGGAGGAGAAATGAGGGACGGATGTCGCAGCGGAAGATGACAATTCGGGGTAAACCTGTTAAGACACTTGAGAAAAGGTTTTGTGCTCCATTGTCATTAAGGGATAATAATGAGGTACCCACGCATTGGTCCTTCTCCTATACAGCAATGGGATGGGAACAGGCCGCCATTTAATTTCACTGAAATTGTACATTAATCTGAAAAGGAGCGAATACCCGAGAATCACCATTAAAGATGATTGGAATCGTGTCAGTTTGACCTAATAGATAATTATTGCAGTGTTGCCCTGAGGGAGCAGACAGAGCTCTACTGGCCTGTTCATTGAGTTTAAAAATGACCATAAGGACATTAAGTTGTGATCATTGGATTTCTTTTCTGTGTGACTTGGACTTGGCCCGGATTGAATCTGACAGTGAACCTTCCAGAACACACAAGAGCAGGAACATAGTATTCAACTCACAATATTGTAATCATATTTTGAAAGAGATTTTTAAGCTTTGCGTTACAGAAAATGAAATGTTTTTTTACTTTTTAATGGGTGAGTTTTTTAGGAGGATAAATATTTGAACTGAATTGTGAATCTAGCATTAAGATGCAATGTTATAAATATTTATAAAGATGCTATTATACAGAAATCTAATCGTATCAACGTTGTACCCATCCTCCTCCTAGTTGGTGTTGTGCTTCATCTGATTGCAGGTGTGTGAATCATGGTGCCATCATTGGGACTGGTGTGAGTTATAGTGCAAATGAAAGACTTATGATCCGGATAATCACCATGACGAGAAAACAGGCCCGTTGATCTGTGCGCGTGAGACCCAGAGCACAAGGTGGAAAGAAAAGGAGGGGAGGGCTACATGTAAATTTGACTTCCTTTCAATTTTTCCTCAGTTATTCATGCAAATTTTGGTTTGATCATTCTAAACTGACTGTGTCATTGGCTTGCATCCTGAACAATAGTAAAGTACAGGAGTATTAAATTCACTGATGGTAAAATGTATTCTAGTACTCACATGCTGCTCTGAACAAAGATTAAAACTTATATTACTTACTATATTACACCATATTTCAGTGAATTCACTTCTTTGCAATTACTAGCAGAAAAAGTGAATCCAGCACAAAAAGAAAAGAGTAAACCCTGAATGAAAATAGAATTAGCCCTCTCTACTCAAGGACGCGCTTGTTCACTGGGAGAGGGGAATCAAATATGTTGCCATGGCAACTCGTGCATATATGCTATGGCTGAGAAGAATCTGCAGTTTTGTAATCTGGGCAACTGATTGGTGGAGGAAGGGCGTTGGGATGGCGCGGACGGCCTGTCTCCGTGACTAATGACCAGCAGTGCAGCTGCAGGATAGTGGTGGGCTGTAGGGTGGGTGCCATGGCAACCCAGCGAGCAACGCCGTCTTAAGGGCAGGTGGCCCAGGTATGAATGGAGAGTAGCTCGGCTCTGCAGGACCTCCACCCACCACCCATAAAACCTGGAATGTTTTTGCCTCCTTCCGACTTTCAGCAAGCGCTCGGAGCCAAAAGGCAAGAGGCAAAAGTGATGGAAAAGCTCCATAAATATCCCGGAAACTCCCGAAGGGAGCTGTCCCTGACATGTTCGGCAGTGAATGGGACATGATGCATGGGGGCCTGCGGAGAGTCACCGCCCCCGGTCATTAATCTGAAGATCCCCTTGCGGTAGACTGACCTTCCTATGCTGCACAAGGGCCAAATCTCTGTCATGCTGAAAATCCCCAGAAATCTGACCAGGGCATGCAATACACCAAGTATGCAGGGTACTTTGTAGTTCGATATCCCACCATCAAACCATCATTTAAAGAAAGAAGTGATAATTAATTAATTATCATTAAAAAAGATGTATTTTGCATTTGTACATGTATTTCTATTGACATTTTATTGCACTCTACATTGCACATGTACAAGCTTCTTTAATATACGTAGGCGCAGAGGTGAAACTTATTATTTGAGCAGCTGGCCTCGGCTTAGCGATAACAGCTTGGTGTTGTGAAGGCAATATAAGGAAAGCATTCAACTTGGTTAATAGAAGTGCATTTTATAAACTGACACTTGAGAGAGAATCCAAACCTCAGTTTAAATCAAATAGGAGATTCAGAGTAAAACCTATGGTGAAATGGTGTTATTTAACATGAAATACAACGGAGAACAGTGGAAAAGACCAATAAGCACCACACAAAGTGAATAAGTGAGTCATCAATCACTCGTATGGAAACACTTATGGAAGCTGAACATGAAACCGTTAGAAAGCAGCTTATGTGAACAACCGTTTAGCTGTCGTTATCCGACTTGTGTGGCTTTGTCGCGCTTTTTTTTTTTCTTCCCTTTCTTCACCCGGATGCAATCACTCTTGTTCCTCCTAAAGCCTCTTGACGCTGGACTGTCACCTGCCACCGCTGCGCGTTAAGCCTCAGGCCGAATCACACACTGCGGCACACTCGCGGGACCACGTGCAGTCACGCGCCTCGGGGAGATTGAGCGTAAGCAAACCTGCCAGGTGAAGGACCAGCTGAGACTGGGAGAAAAAGATGAGTGACGTGAGGACCTAAAGCCTGCAGCCTCCCCGAGGACCCCTGAGTTCATTAACACTCATAAAAGTCTGCTCCAACATTGCCAAAAGGTGCATTTCATCTTCTTCGATCGCGCGTGTGTGCGCCGCCACCCGCGTCCCTGACCCTGCTCCAACCAGGAAACCAGCGATCATGTAACACGTATTAATTCGGAGTGCTGGCAACAGATGTGCAAATTTGCCCGGCTCTCTCATTCTTAATAATGTGCCAGCTCCCTGCTCAAAATATGTGCTAATTTGCTAGGGCTCATTGTTGATGTGCGAAACTACCGGCTGACATTTTGTGCGCTAATTTGTCAAGCAGGGACCCCTTTTGGTACTAATTGTGCCAAACTGTGAGTACACTTTCACAGGCCTTGAATTGCTGAAGTCCCAAATGACTTGTCTCTGCTCGCAGTTACCAACCTCTTCACAGCTCTCAGATTGCGAAGGCAACACTAAAGAAATACTTACCCAAGTGAAAATAAGATGTTGAAGCACTAAGATGCACACGCTCGTTTTCAAACGCACTTGAATGGAGACGCCAACACACACACACACACACACACACAGCACTACGCGCCCGCTCTTGAGATTAGATGAGCTCCTTAAAAGAAAAAATCGCAGTGCAGCTTGAGTCAAATCCTAGAAATAGAATAGCAGTGGAACGGACGACCTCCCATATGTCAGGAGGGTCAGAGCTGCGGACAGTTTTACTGTTGCTATCGAGACGGTTGTAGCGGAACCGGTTTCCATATAAACATGAACATATGGCAGCTCGCTGACTCACTCAGAGGGGAGGCTTTGCAGTAGAAAAGTCCACGGAGCCAGTGTGTGTGACTAAAACGTGGTATCGTCCAAAAAACGGAGATAACTGCATGTCCCGACATTTAAAAAAAAGGGATTTACTGATGATGACGTGTGGATTTAAAATGAGTTATTTTTCAATATCATCTCTGTTCATTATTTTTTAGTGCAGCAACACGTGTGTTCACATTTTAGAAGCAGTGGACAGAAAATACAAAATCCAGAGAGAATGTAATGTTACAGTCCATCTTTTGTCGACATGCCCGTGACAATACCGAAGCATATGTTTATGTACTCAATGAGTGTCGTAATAAAGTTTGTCATCAACACAACAAATATAAACCATGTTATATTGAGGAATAGCAATAGTATTGTTGGATTGTTGCTCATGCATTTGGGGAAAAATACAGTGACTTCTACACTGTGTGGCTTTTACGAGGCTTTGAGTTCCGAGTGTAAACACAAATGCTCCCAAAACTGCCATCACAAGCTTATGAAGTTGAAGCAAATAACATAAATCCCCAAACTGCCGTAAGGAGCTTTTTCTTTTTCTGCCAACAAGGAAAACACGTGATTTGTCTCTAATAAACGGTCCACGAGGAGTCAGTGGGGCCAGTTATTGTACACGGGGCTTTCTGGTGCTTAAGGCCTCACCCTTCTCTGTCACGTTTCCCTCACGGAGGCATTTTTTCACCCCTCTCCTTCAGCAAACGACCCCACAAACCCACACCCGCCTTTCCTCACTCCCACCGACTAGAGTACGTCTCATGGTGGCCTTGGCAGGTGACAGATGGCAACGTCACAGCACAGCTCACCGTAAACTGAGTTTTAATCAAGCCTAAGCATGTGTGAGAGATGCTAATTACCCACTGCAGGCTCAGAGAGGCAGAGAGTCCAGCCTCAAGAACATTCCTTCGATGCCTGGTATCACTTTCCCCCTGTTGGGATGTGGAGCATCAGCGTTCATTCAGGAGCACTGGAGCCGAGACGCACAAAGACAAATGGACCCGGATTCTCCAGCCCTCGAGCTGTACCGCTCGCCAAAATAAATACAGGTGAGAACGGAGTCTTAAAACAATCTCTCCAACGTGAGTAAGGCAGTGGGATTTTTCCACATGTGTCTCGGCAAACACTTGCCGAAAGCCCCTCTCAAACTATTGTGCCAATTCTGACAAGAAAGCGTCATCGTACGTATGCGACCTTGGAATGGAGCTAGATAGAAGTTCAATTCGTAATGTTGCAATTAGGTCACAGCAAATTAGACAAGACTAAATCTTCCTCCTCGCTCCCTCTGCAGCTCTCATTCTAATTCTCGCTGTTCCCCCGCTCATCAAAATGGCCCTGTATTACACTGTATCAATTGTAATTTTGAGCAAAATGGCTGTAAAATAAGACTCTTTCTTGTAGAAGGGCAGACGGTATCTCCATCAGAGCCAAAGGTCAAAAATTAAGTCAGGAGTCGGCTTATTAAAGCTCACAGTAGAATTTTAGTAATCTGATTATAATAATTTGCATTCTTCATCTTTCCGAGATAGTTGTGCAGAGGTTGGATATTATTTTCGGATTGTTAGTGACACAGAAGTCGATTAAAAAATATGCCATTAATATTGTGTGTGCTAAAATGTAATTAGGTACAGATTGGGGGATATTATTAATATTGAATATTATAAAATAATCCTACAGTCATTTCTAGTTTGTGCATTTGAAGTAGAGTTTCCTCAGCATGGTGAATACGTACAGTATTAATATTCCCTCAGGAAAAGGATTTTAGGGAATGAAAATAATATAATAACAAGAAAAGGCAATACTCGGGTTGGTTTAGAAGAAATTGTCTACAGCACAGTGATGTATCCCAGGATCCGGAAATGTTCAATCAGACTGCAAATGTATTCAGAAGTTACAAGAAGGTACAATGAAAAATAGAGAGGTTTGCAATGCGTATTTCATACGAGGCTTTGTGCCTTTGTGTGCGAGGACGCTGAGGCCATGGGAGGAGAGGAGGCGAGGCTTGAGGACAGTGATGGGGAACCAAGGGACATGCCGAGAGCCAAAGGGAGACAAAGACGACACTGAGGGAAGGACAGCGGAGGACAAATGGGAGGGACAACAGAGGAAGAAATTAAAGAGAAAATTGCCCTCTGTTTTTTTTTTCTTCTTCATTTTGATATGACGCTGAATGTGCACCTCCTCCCAGCCCGTCACATGCGCTTAGAAAATCAAAGGCGACGGCCGTGATGTCTAAAGTCAGAGGAAGCTGTGGGACATAAACAGTCAAATGTCCAAAATGAGTAGAGGCTGGGGGACAGGGAGCGGGAGGAAGGAAGGAGGGGAAGGGCAAGAAAACAATAGATGAGCGAAGGGAACGAAGAGGGAGGAAGGGAGAATAAAAGAGGTCACAGGAGGCAGATAAAAGACACTCAATTAAACGGCTGAATGGATGGCCCATTAGACCTGAACGGACACCTGCATCCTTCCCCTCCTCTACTTCAGCCACAGGGCAGGGAAGAAAAAAAAGTCGGCTCCTGGTTTGGGGTTCATCAGCCTCCCATCAGCCACTGCAGCACACAAGCTGACAATCAGAGCTACAGGTACAAGTCAATACGCAACTCGCCGCTGCAAAGGCGTGTCAATTTCTCCTGCTTGTTCTACAAACTCACTCAGGCAATTGCACAGTGGCAGAAAGAGAGAGAAAAAAGAGGGAGAAAGAAAGCTGCCCACTGACTATGGTAAGAAAAATAGCCAGAGGCGTACCAAAGCTCCTTCAAACATGCTCGCACGTTTATTTTTATTTTTTTCCAAAAAGAACAAAAGATCCATTGAGGATTAAAGGCATTAAAAGATAACAGAGGTGAAATTAATGGGAAATCAAGTCCAAGTATTTCTTGTGATCTGCTGTCTGCTGTTTATCTCACATGTATTCACACCTTGCAGAGGAGAAAATTCAGTTTTCTTCTCAGGTTCCATAAAGCAACGCCCAGGTGTGAGTTTACCTCATCGGCAGCTAAATGATGAATCAATACGTCTCAAAAGGATTGCACAAAAGCAGAGATCAATTCTAGTTTGTTTCGGTCCGCTGTAAAGCAGTGCGTGTGGAGAAGCGATTGGAGGGTTAAACAAAACAGATTGGGAAGTATGTTGTTTCAATCTTGGGCAACAAAACATCAGAAGAACGCAGCTGTAGAAAATGCAAGTTTAGCGTTGCACCTTCTTCACCAAAATTGGATTAGTTGGAATTCATCAACTAAAGACACCGACTTTTGTGCTAATGTGTGTTTCTATGAGCTAACGCTGCCACAAATGATTTCTTTTGCTTAAGCTGACACAAATGCTTTCTTTCCCGTGCATATATCCCCCTCACAAATACCTTCAAAGCAAGGGTAATGGAAAACTCAGTTAGCGAAAGCTACGCAAACACTTCCTCTGAGCGAAAGGAAGGAAAAAAAGGAGAGAATAAAAAATGAGATTCAAACATAGCAGGAGGAGGCATTTTGCATAGCCCTGGTGGATTGTGGACAATGGAGAGTCACGCTGTTTCCAGAGAACATGATTTTAGGTAAGCCCGCCTCAATGTGTCCTCCCACAGAGCCCATTTCCCACCGCGTCCGCCGGTTCACACGGAGAAACCATCACGCGTCCGCCCGGACGCTGTGCTGTCGATGGAAGCCCGTATGCTGCTTTCTCTCTGTCAGTCAATTGCCCCCCCCCCACCCCATCTTCCCACCTCCTCCTCTTACTCAGCTGGCTGGAGATGAAGGTGAATCACCACCACACCTTCACCTGACTGAGGGGACTCACGTTGTGGCAAACACAGGGTGGGGGGGGGGGGGGGGGGGGTGCTTTCTGTAATCGATTGACTACTTGTAGTGAGGATGTTGGAGCTTTCGTTTACCTCCAAATACCTTTACTGCATGCTTGGTATTCACATGGAATTGCACAGGTTTAATGTGCCGTTGCATTGATGAAATCATACATATTTACCGCTGAGCGCTATAGTACCCATCTGACCTGCTGCATGTATTAACAATGAGACGAAATACGCATTTAACTCATCTTCCAATTAGCACTATCAGCAGCTTCCATAATGAACCATTGACAAGCCTCGCTTGACAAGCCTCACGTATGCAAACAATTAATAGTTAATTACAACAGGGAGGATCCTATATGCAGATAAAAGTCTCACGGTCCTTCCATGCGACGCAAAATATGGCACAGTGCTGCAGCAAATGGAAGCATTTCAAGCACAGCCACTTCAGTACTTATATCACACAGAGAGTAAATGCATAATTCCTACTGAGTTTGGATCGCGTCAGATCTGTGATAAAAATGTGATATTGTCACATCAAAACCCAATTGGCTCCCAAAAGTCCCTGCTGCTTGTGCCTGTTTAAAATGGTCATTAATTCACGGCAAAATGCATTATTAATCCAAACCTGCACACTGTTTTTGAGGCATGAAATATAGTTTAGGTTTTTGTATTCTCACAGATGGTAACCTGGGAAATAGACACACGAGGAAGCCATCAGCACTGATGTAACGCCAGTGTTTGCCATTTATTCATAATTCCTCTTAACAACACAAACTGACTGTTATTGATTCACACTATTTTACAGTCCACTGGAAGCAGAGACCGTCGACTACGTAATCTGACAATGTAGATTAATTCATGACATCCTAATAAAAATACATGGGTTTAGTGCCCTAAGAAACTACCTACAGGGATATTTATGTTACCAATGTGTTATTTTTGGCTATTTCATGCTCATAGTCCCAGCTTTCTAATGCTGCAGATATTTATTCAGAGCTGCAGTGCATGACTCCTGGCCTCCCACTATAGTTCCACAACACACTCCTTGCTGTCTCCTCACAGAAGCCATCAGAAAACAGTAATAAAAGCGAGAGAGGGCTGAGAGCAGACTGCTCAGAGGCAAACTAATCTATCTTTACTTTGGTATCTGCTGGCCTCAACACTTACTGTGTTTTTACTCACACTCACTTTACACACACTCCCGCTTCCACTGTTCTCCCGTCTCTAAAAAACATTGTTTTTCTTACACCTCTCATTGACTTCAGATTTTCTTCCATCTCCCTTGCTGGGATTGTGGGAAGGACAGCTCCCCATGTGTTAAAAAGTTGTTGTTTTTTACAGATTAAAAGAAGAAAAAAAAATCACGACTCCTTGTGAGCGTTTTTCAGCTTTGACCTTGAGTAAGCTTTAAGCCTGACAACCAGGCAGCAAGACCTGCTGCAGGGCTCTCTCAGGGGACAGTTTCACCCCTAACCCTCCTGATACGCGGGAACGTCTCAGTGGCAATGCCAAGGAGTGATAGGCTGTGAATAATGAAAACCAATGCCGTAGTCAAGCCTTCCACAAGGCGCTGAAAGAATACAGGACTCAGTTACACTTGATTTTTTTTTTTTTGATAGATAGATAATATGTCAGGGGAGGCAGTTACGCAAAACTGGTTACCCTGCAAACGCGGGCAATCATCTAAAGCCTCCTCTCTAAAGCAAATAATGTTTTCCAATGAAGCTGATAAATAAATAAAAAATCGAGTAAACACTGAGCAAAGGAAGAAAACTAATTTCATACCTCACAGATATTTTCCATTTCAAAATGCCAAGAAATCTGTACCGAGAACTAATCGGCATCAAGCTTTTTGTAGCTGAGGCATGACAGCAAGACCTTCAAAGTCTCAGGAATGTAAACATGTTTAAGAATCCATCTCAATAGTTCTCTGCTTCAAGGCCATGTGTGGTGCCGCATGCTAATGCGAGATAGATCTCCTTTTTGTTCTTGAAACCCACCGTGGGTATTTTTAAACCGTGGAAATCATTTGCCAGTGCAGAGGAGAAGGTTTCAGATTTCTATAAGCTACAGCGTGGCCAAGTGACACATGAATATTTTAAGCAGCTTTGTGCCTATTTAAATGGGTTTGCTGTGAACGGGGTGGCATTGGGCCAGGGCACAGGGTGTTATCCTTAATTTGTGCAATCCCCAACTAAACTCAATGCTGATAATTCTCGCTGGCGGAGGGAAAAGGCAAATAAAGTCAATTAACTACAAACTCCCCTTGAATTTGCACCCTCTGCCCTTGACGACCTTGCAATTTCAACTCCATAAACACAGTGGATGAAATGAAAAGAGTGTTAAGTTCTAGAAATGGAATAAAGGGCCTTTATCCCGGCAGCGCATTGTGGAAGTAGTTAGATAAAGCTTTCACCAGAGGCAATTGTGTTATTTGCCAGAGGACTGAAAAAAGAAACTCTTGATTTCCTTTCCGAAATGAAAATAAAACGTTGTGTTTTAGTCATAAATATTCCCCCATGTATCTGTATTTGGGAAAATATAAACATAAGTAGGATAAAAACAAACAAAAGTATCTCAGGGTCCACACGGCTCTCAGCAGCGGCCCAGGGGACGTGCGTCTGCCGGAGCGGTTCAAAGATGGCGGTAATAACGTCATCACTCAACCTCACAGCTGCAGACCAGCTACACGGTCATCAAAACCGGAAACCCAGTCCATCTAGAACGGTTGATTTTACCTCTGCTGAGGTTCTCCATTTAGGTAAAACCCAATTACCATGGATGGAATGGCAGACGTGATGACGAGTTGCTTCAGCGGGTGTTTGAATCGTATTTGTGTTCGGACAGCTGAACAAGACTATGTGTGTACGACGTCATTTCCATGGAAGATTGCAACATTTGCAAGACTCTACCGGGTAGCTGAGGCATAAAGCCATAGAATGTAATGCAACCCTGTATTCCCGCCTCAGTAAACTCTAACACAACTGAGGGGCATAAATGATGTTAGCGCCACAGCTCGGCTTGTAAATTCAAAAGTAGATTCAGTTGTTCTTACCACTCAAATGAGCTGTTATGAAATCTTTTTTGTTTTGTGGCTGCACCGCACCCATTTCCGAATTCAAATAAATGAATATCCTGTAAGATGTATAAATGATGAACATTCCACACAATAATTCATTTTCTACGTGTAAAATTATAGCTCAGGACTTTTGCATGCAGATAGAACACATTTTTTGTCTCCGAAATGCTCATGTAAATACAGTTTGTGTGTGTGTGTGCATTTGTGCAGGTATCAGCCTGACGGGAGAACAGTGGCTGTACAATTTAAGCCGCCTGTTTGGGCAGAAGGGAACTTGGGGCAGGAACAGCCAGACCCAAGGGAGCTGACCCCCTTGTTTAGTCAGCGGGGATTCTGTGCTGAGCAAGCACATCCTGCAGGGCAAGTACACCCCGAGAAAAGGACCAAGAGGCTCCTCTGTCTCACAAGGCATGTTTGTATTTCTCTTCTCTTTATCACGACTCATTCTTTATTAACACAAATCACCCAAACACAAGTTCATCCGTAACATCTAGATTTCTCTTTTCATATTTCTTAGCATAATAATTGTGCTCTTTGTTTAGCAGCAGGCATCACGCCGCGCGGCCAGGGGCTGCTGTCCGTGGTCCTGCACAGGCGGTCCACCGGCTTGCTTGGTGGCTGTAGCAGGACCATGGACAGAGAATCCGCCTATTTTTTTTAAGCCTCGCTTTAGCCGGTCCTGCCGCCAGCACTGGCACGAGTTTTCCCTTTGGATCTTATGGTGAAATTGATCACATCTTAAGAGCACGAGGTTATATTTTTCCGTCACTGACGCCTTGCAAGGATTTTTTATGAGCAACGTATTGTGGCATGGCCACGTAAAGAACTCACTCCGGATCTAATCTGATAATGTTTGACATTATCACATTTCCGTGAAATCAATTACCCAAATTACCCCCGAGGTGTAACAAAGACTCTTGTAGTCCTCCCCCACGTCGCATTTCAAGGGGATCTATACTTCTCAATCGTTGGCACGGAAACTTTCCTGTCAAATGCTACCATGAAAGTACCCCCCCCCCCCCCTCCCTCCTGTCCCTTCCTCTCCCAGTAGGAAGACAAGCACATCTCGTTGCCATAGCGGCGGCTTTTGCGGACGGAGCCTTACTCTTATACAGGACCCTCGGGGGAATTGGTGATTGTAAAGAGGTGTTGTCAATACTTGATGACATCCGTTGTCGTTCATGCTCTCCACAGAAAGCAAAAACGCAGGCATCCTGGGAGAGATCTAATAAAGCAGCGGGCGAAACCTCGGGAGGTAGTGATTGGTGATTAGTGACAGACGTTAATAGCTTTCTGAGTTTATCAATCAGCAACAATGCACTGTAAAGCTAACTGTTGAATAACTTCTTTAATAATCCTCCTTCACAGCCACCGGTTATACCGACGCCCAAAACGGTACGAATAAGCGAAATCGCGGGGATTCCCGTTGGATAGCATGTGGGATTAAGGATGACAAGGAGCCTCCTGCCCGGCGTATCGATCGGCCCTTGTGACAGATCAGAGCGATTGAGCTGCACTCCGGGTGTCATGTTTACATGTATACATTTACTGCAGAGGACATGTTGGGGCGACTGCAGTTTAAAAGGCCGTGGATACACGAGCTGCACGCATCTGATCCCCTTCTTCTGTCCGCGAACTGTTGCATCTGTGCTCC
Source organism: Pungitius pungitius (assembly GCF_949316345.1). Classification (NCBI taxonomy): domain Eukaryota; kingdom Metazoa; phylum Chordata; class Actinopteri; order Perciformes; family Gasterosteidae; genus Pungitius; species Pungitius pungitius. The sequence continues at coordinate 10,256,728 of NC_084919.1, forward strand.
TCTTTTGACGGGTTTGCTGTGCATATTCCTTCCAAGTTACTGTAAAATTGTGTCCACGTTTTGGGAAAACACAATGCGCCCACGAAGGTGTAAAAAGCCTTCAAAATACCATGTCTAAACATTGTGAAATTATAGTTACAAATGTAAACTATATTCATCAACGAATATGCCGGTCAAATTGTTTTGGCAACTAAAACAAGGCAACAGTGTGACAAAATGTATAGACACGTTTGCTTTTTTGCGTCCAGTGAATTCATGTATTCACTCCCGACAATCTCGCATGCAGCGTGGGTCAGATATCGTTACAGATGGTATCGTATTAGAAACAGATTCTTACCAAATCTTAAAACGTGTGTCATCCCGCGAGAGTAACCAAGTAACAGCAGCAGAAGCGGGATCAGCCTGAGGTTGGACCTGAAAACGAGACTGCTTATCATCAGATGATGGGAGGTAATCTTCATGTTGTTTTTAAAGAAATGCACAGTGGTTTAATCCCCCCGGTGCGTGGGTTTTATTCCCCCGTAATTATTTTACGCTCGTTGTGCAAAGCAGGGTGACGGCGGCCCTGGATGCGCAAGATCACGGCATGGTCACTCGCGCTTTCCCAATATCCATTAGCAGTCCCGGCATGATTCCTTCCTCTTCCACTTCTCCTTATCCTCCTTCACTGCGCCAAGAAGCAACAATCCTCCCGGTCGAGGGACGGCGGGACATCCATGTCGAGGGGTACGGATCCAGTGGGGAGGGGGGAGCCCAAGCATGGGCTGTAGGTAAGGTACTGGAGAGGGTTGGAGAGGGACTACAGAGCGCCAAGCATCGGATGCAGCAGCGACATACAGCCCCCTATGAGGCGCTCGGGATGGCTTGCGCTCCCATTATACTGCACTGCTGCACAGGCTCTGACGTCGAGCCAAGGTTAGCGTTGTGAACGCGCACCGAGAGAGAGAGATGGAGAGAGGGAGAGAGGGAGAGAGAGGAAGAGAGCGAGGGGGGCGAGGGAGAGAAGGGATAGAAGGGAGATAAATATACAGATAGAAAGAAATGAAAAAGAGGGAGTGTGTGTGTGTGTGTGTGTGTGTGTGGGGGGGGGGGGGGTGGAGGGAAAGAGACGGAGAGAAAGAACGGGGTGGGAGGTGTGGGGAACTGCAGGCTGTAGTTGCTCTGTTAGTTCCAAAAGTTTCGTCAAGCTTCCATGGATTTGGAGATGTATTTGTTAAAAGGCAATCTTTTACATGCACATCAGTAAATTCAGCATGAAACCATAGCTTAACCATAGCAATCATGCAATCATGCACGGTCACAAAAGCAATGCATCTTTGAGGGGGCAACAATCAAATAAAGTGTTGTTAAGGAGCATCTGCCAAGTAACAACATCAACCTCTATTAACTATACATTTATATTTGATGTTGATTTAGTGCCCGGATCGCCATTCAGCACCATGGTCAGAGACACGGCAAACCCCTACATCCACCGAAAAAAAGCACTAAGAGTCTGACAATCTACGTTGTTGATGTTCCCACTTGATAATCTTTCTCCTTTGACTAATTCTAAAGGCACTTTCTTGGCATTATGCTCAGGGTCTGCACACAAGACCCCTTCAACCTCTGCACACAAGCGATATAATCTCATGCCTGCAGGACATCACTGCACAGTTTTTTTTTCTCTCCAATACATGTCAGTAGGCCCATGTGTTGTGTCGTTCACAACTTCACTTCCAAAACCCCTTCTATGGCATTCATGCAACAGCCTTTTAACAATTTCCAAATCCTTCCAGAAATGTGGGAGGTGTGGGATGAGCAGAATTAAAATTGGCAGAAAAGCAAACCAGTAATATTGACAAAAGCTTTCAAAAAGCGCAAATATTTGACCTATGCAAATAGCTCCACTTTAGGCTTGAAATCTTTCCAACAGCAGACAATTCTCAAGTGTGAGCCCTGCTCCGACGTGACGGTTCATGTGGCATATACAGGAAGTCTCAGCTAAAGAGACAGACGAGACGAGGAGGTAAGTTGGCGTGTCTCGTTTCCATCTCATTAGCTAGTTGGTACGAGGCACTGGGAGGGAATGCATCTAAAAGATGGAAATCTGCAGCTCTTGTGTGGGTCTACGTGTTATTGATTTAGGACTTTACACCTTATTGCTCATCAGCTGGAGCCAGATAATACAGTGGGGTGCCCCGCCACAAGAGGATGCAGCGCTATTTAATCCCAAGAGAGACGTGAAAGGAGGTCTTTGATGGGTACAAGCAGAGTCCATGCCTGGATGAACACAGTCACTCACACACACACACACACACACACTCCCTGAAGTGTGAATGGCTGGCCTGTGTCTGAATGTATGGGTGTGTATGGGGTAGACCGAACTTAAAAAATAGAACTCACTGCAACATTCCTGTCCGCTGTGCAGGGATAAGTCTCCACTGGCATGTAAAGTCTTCGGAGTGAAAGTTCGTCTTTACCACCGGCAAATGTTGACTTGATGGGTGAGTGAAGCTGTCCTTCTTATCGGAAGAATGGCGTCTTTCTCTGTGCAATGAAGACCCTGTGGGCTGTTCAAAGGAAGAGACGCACACACTCAGGGGGTTGAACGTTTTATTGATTGTTCATTGGGTGTAGTTGTTGAAGGCCGGGCCTGTGGATACAGAGACATTATTAGTTTGTCGCTCTCAAATTACTTAAATTGTGGTCCTGCCCAGTGGAAAGCTGTACAGGGCTGCCAGGACCACATGCAAAGAGGGTTGGTCTTAATGGGTTGGCAATAATTGTCGGTGAAATGAACAACTTATTGGTATACACACATACTTTATGTCAGTTCTGCTGCTTCCCAACCGTTGCTTGGCCATCGTAACACTCTGCAGGTTGAACATTTTGAAATATCTATTGGTCGGCCAGGGAATCCTGGACTGCTTTTCTTAGAAAAACAACGTGTTTGTTTTTGTCGCTCTATTCGACGACGGGGTGTCGGATGGAAAACGGAGAAATGGAGGTGTGTTTGATTTATAACCTCAGTGACGCCAGGGAGACTTCCCCCCCCGAAAAAATGTACAGTAGGCGAGGGTTTTGGATTCGTTTTTTGCTGGAGGCCGAACTTTTGTCTGTCAGAAAACCACATGCCACGTATCTCAGCCCTCCTTATGTGTTATATTTATTAGAGTGCAGAATAGTTTTATTACAACTAAATGTGTGGTTAAGCAAAGGATATTTTTACAGCTATAATGTAGTGCAGTGCTACTTGTTAATACACCACCCCATCTGTCAAATCTCAATTCACAAATAAAAGCGAATGCATTTGATAGTGAAGAGGGTGCTTGTGTGAGCTAAAGGAAACATAAAGTAATTACTTCGGATCGAGTAGGTGGTGTAAACACTGACTTTGAACGTGTGTCAGTTTGCGTGGGTCTGCACACCAGCAATCTGCAGTGTGAGAATATCAAAGAGGATGCCACTCATCATGCCACCATCTGGACCATTAGCATGATTATGGAAAAAAAAAGAAAACGGGTTTCCGTATAAGTCAGCAGAGCTTCACACAGCATGAAAGGAATCCTCATTGAGCCCAGGGAGAAGACAACAGACAGGCACATTGGTTTGCTCTTAAAGTCACAGCACCCTCTGGGCCAAAAACCCTCAGTTTAACTTACGGTCAACGCACTCAACATTTTATTTGCAGTATAATACTATTCCAAACAGTAGTCTCTGTTACAGCATCACATAAGGCCCCCCCATTACATCTTTTCAAACGTTTTCAATAAGCCAGGGAGCATAAGATATGCACTTTCAACCATTGTCCATACGACAATATATATTTTTATATATTTCTTAAATACTTTTTATCACCTGCGGCGACGAATAGGATAATACATTTTGGGAGATCCTCTTTTTCATCTGCGATCAAACCGTGCCAAGAGTCCATGAATTATGTTACTTTATACACACCCACACAAGCTGGCTGGTGTGTTTATTTAGACGACATTCATGCAATGAGTAATGCAAAAGGGATTTTATGCAAAGGAGAGATAACCATTGCTAAAAGCCTTGTGATTCTCTCCCTCTCTCTCTCTCTCTCACCCAAAAGATAGCATTGGCACAGGAAGGGAAACCATGGAAACGGGAAGCTGATGCACTTTGAATGGTAAGACCCTGAAAGAGAAGACATTCATTCAATTCTGTTGCCCTGTACTAAAGGCTCATCACTACTGCATTATTCTAAATGCTACAAGTTTATTCTAACGCCGTTGGCTCCGGAAAGCCAACAATGGTCTCACTTCATCTGCCCATTGTGTCAGGATAACTGTAATTGAGGATTTCTTGACATTTTGGGAAGGTGAGGAAGAGCCGTACACAACCACACATGCATGTAGACGACTCCTTTTGCATGCAAAACCTTTAAACCTGCCCCTGTTCTTCTTACTATGCACAACGTGTTCTTGCTTGCAAATGCTTCAGAACACGCATGGCCCACTTGAGCTCGTAATCATGGCAGCTTTGAGTTCAACATATTTAAATTTGCCCACTTGTGGCTCTGCCTTAGCAAAAGGCCTTTGAACCAACCAGCGTTTCAAATACACCCCTGGCCTTCTGCACATGTCTTAAGAAGTGCTATCAATGAGATCCCAGGGAACTCAGTGGGGGACAATTCGTCAAGTGAGACAGTAATTAGAACCTCTCTGCAAACCTTCACACATGGAGTTTTCTCTGCGGAATGCCGGCTATCCCCCCCGTTGACAGTCATTTGTAACTTCAGTCCACCATATGGTTATTGTAATATAACCTCAATCATATATATGTGTGTTTCCTGTTTCATTTCCCCCCCACGACGACCCCACATAAATACCCCCCTGCTTTTTACTTGTTTGGCTGACAGATTGTCAGTGTAACCGTATCGCTGTGCAGGATTTCTTTCTAGTGTTTACTAGGGTTTTTGGACTCTACCTTTTCTCGACCTTTGCTTCCATTGACGGACCGGCTTTATATGACCACTACACGCTTAATTAAAGCCCTCATCCCCTTTTGTTTTCCTCTGCGCCATAGTATCTGCTTTGACCCAGAATGGTTATTTACAATTATACTTTAAATAGTCGCATTGAAATACATTAAGGATGGTGGCTCGATTGTACCTTTCCACCATGGAATGGTAGTTTCTGATTATACCATTTTTGTATCATGGTCAATGTGGTTACTTGTCGGCAAGCTAACTGTGAGAAAGGTTTTTACAAAACATTTGTTCATAGTAAGAACAGAGATTGCTCACAAATAGAGCTATTTTCAATAATTGTGAGTGAAAGTGCAACTACAACTATTCCCACTGGATCGCAAAGCTTTTCATTTTCGGATGTTAAAAAACATCATCTTCTACTTCTGTCGGTTCTGTCATGTCTCAACAGCATTATTCATAAAACAAGATGCTGAGATTTTTGAGAAAAAAACCCTGAATATAATAACAACATAAATCATTCCTAATGCATGAATATCTCCCCTTTTTTTGTGACTCTTAAACAATGACTCTGACTTTCTTGTCAGAATAATTAATGTCTCTGTTCTTTCGGGTTTCAGATCTAGGAAATAAATCATATATATTTCCACAGACACAGACCCACAACACACACACATATACACACACACACTCGGCTGATTGGATAGTGGGTGACTGGAGTTGTTATTACAGAGGATCTAGCAGAGTCTGGTTTGTTGGATAAGGACGTCCTTACAAGGCATTTCTCAGTGTGAACGATGAGTAAAGGCTTGCTATGTTTGTATCTATCTGTCTGTGTGTGTGTGCGTGTGTGTGTGTGTGTGTGTGTGTGTGAGAGAGAGAGAGAGAGACTGATAAATACCCCAGAGAGAATATTCAGAAAAGAGGAATAAACAGAATGTGGACGGATGCGTCTGTCTGCCTACAGATTTTGGCCATCAAATAGAAATCTTGGCAATGTTTGCAAAAAGTGACTTTTCCCATCGGACCTTCAGCTGCCAAGTGATTGCCCGCAGAGACAGAATGGAGAATAAGAAAGGATCACAAGGCTTAACATTCGGATACAGGAAAACCTCCAATACATTTTCTCTTTCTGCAAAGACATCTCCATCTGTGGTGTTGATGAAAAAGAGGAAAGAGCCTGGTCACAGTTTGTACATATTAAATGAATACCTGTGTGTCAGTGTGGCTTCAGCTCGTTGACTTTTTTAAATTGATTTAACCGGATGATAAACATTTTTCACCGATTGGCTGATTTGAACGTGTCCAATCTGGTTCCTTGTAGGCAAGAGTATTGTGAGAAAGGGTTTAAAAAACATTTTATTATAGTAACAACAGATATTTCTGACCAATAGAGGGGTTTCCAAGAGATTTATGACTTAGCTTCCATGGGTTACGAATTGTTTGTTGTGTTGTAGTCCAGCATATCTGCAATGTAGTGCTTCCCGATGACAAAAATCCATACTGGTGGCTGTCTCGACAATTTTGACAACCGGTAAATGCATGCAGTAACTGATCAAAAAATGCCATACAAAACTGTGTTGACACATATGCATTGATGCATGAAAGCACCTGAGCAGGTTTTGTTGTGCCTGGGTAACAGCAGGCACACATCCCTGAGCCCCGTCTCAGTAATGCAATCCACTCTGTTTCCACAAAGATCCAGGGATAAACTGTGGCAGGAGGGGTATGACAGCGGCCAGCATTTCGCCTCCAAACCTCCGGGATCAGAAACTGCGACGGGGATAACGCGCTCTCAGCATTCATTGTTTTCAATCAAGGAATCAGCTACTGTGACCCGAAGAAAAAAAAAAACGTTCCAGACAGCGATCGCGCAGGAGATGCCGGCAAAAGCTGGCACGACTAATATCGCCTGTCAGAGTGAGCGTCGTTGTCACCTTCTGGGAAGACGGTACAGGCATAATGCTTTTGTCTTGTTCATCTTTCAGGAGGGATGCCTTAATAGCTTCTCAGGGTCATATTTGTTTGGCAAGAGGGATTCAAAAAGTTGCTGTTACAAGACCCACAGAGTGTCGTGATGGAGGTCACAGAGGTATTCATTTACAAATAAATCCATCTAATTCATACCATCGTATCAAGATACATTTCCACCTTTATTTTAAATGGGATTTCACACGTTGAGTTTAGAACTATCAAACTGCCTCAAAAAAACGGTTCGTGGACTGTGCTTTTTACAAATCAAGTTGCTAAGAGGGGAGGGTTGTGAACGGTTAGTGTGTTGATGTGAAGTGTGTTGATGAAAACAAATCATTCACATTAGTCAAATTGTTAAATGTCAACAGGATTACTCCCAAATTATAATTAAAAAAAACAACACGAAATACTGTGTCAAGAAAAAGTGGTTTGGTAGATGGCAAAAAGCCGAGAGAGATTGGGGACCATTACATGGATTGCGTGGGCGAAAGACGGCTTCAAGAACTCTCAATGCAAACATCCCACTTACAATCTCACACAGACACTTGCTTCTTCTGGCTGACAAAATGGTCATTTTAATGTATTCGAGTCCCAAGTCTGCTGAATTACTCTCAGACAAATACTTGTTACAAAGGTCTTCAGCTTTTCCAGTAAGCCCAGTACAAAATCCCTCCCTGCAGAAAAAAAACGTTGCCACCTAAGCCTGTAAAACCCGGGTCAAAATCCTGATGGAGAATTGCATAAGTGCGGAGCCGCAAAGTAGCTGTTTGATCTCATTCATGCCCCAACCGTTGTGCAAGTGATGAAATGAGGCCGGCCTGGAGCTCGGCGACGCCTGTCCTCTGGTCTCCTCCCCTCTCTCCTGTCATGTCTTCACCCATTAATCACTGACGGCACACATGACGATGAGCTTAACCCGCCGCCGCCCCTTTCGGGGCTCTGCTTCAGCTCAAGGACACCATGCAATTGCAAACATAAGCACGACCTGTTTTTTGTGTATATTGTATATTATCCAAATAGATACCCTTCAGTCTTCATCCAGCTCGAGATAGCAGGGGAAATATGCTGGATTGTTCTTTACCCTCTGTTGTTAAGGCTGTCACTCTTCCTTTGTTGCCTCATAACAATTAAAGCTTCCATAAACCCTTTTGTCAAACGCTTAACCGGAGAAAATTGAAGAATTGAAAGATTTATCCGTCACCCCTTGAGTCCGACTTAATTTCACTGTACGGCAACTAAACTACGTGAAAGGAGGTTGTGTACAATATACTTCTATATGCTCATTAAAAATAGGAGGATGGATGGGAGCGAGGAGTGAGAAAGAAGATAAAGTCGCTTAGGGAGGGGAAAAAAAAAGAGAAGTAGTTATAGAATGAGTATGAGGGAACGGGAGGAGAAAATGAGCTTGGTTCCCTGTGTGGCAGAGTACTTCACCACTTAATCATCCCCTGGTCTATAAATAGGTTTTCACAGCAATGGAATATAGAGAGATTAATGGAAGAGAATAGGACACCATAATGTGCTGAACTTTAACATTTTCGTTATACTTCTCTTCAATTCAGATTTCATTTAAAAAGAAAATGTAAAAGAGGGAAAGGGGAAGATCCCTCTGGATTTAGTTTCCTCCTTCTGGGTCTTTTCTTTTGCCCAATGAAGAATTGCTTTTACTTACATACTTTACTTTTTTTTGTTTCTTTTCGTCTGAAGGAAATATGCGAGCAGATGGGTTTTAACTCAGCAGATGGTGGAAATGTTTCTTCAGCGATTTAATATTGTTTACAGCACAATATATATAACTGTGCTTGTTGGTGCATGTGTGAGATGAAATAGAGAATTTCTGTCATACTATTTGTTATTCTTACATCCAACATTGGCGTCAAACTGCTACCCAGCACCTCCTACTGTTGTTATTTCACAACTGCTGCCACTGATTGTTCTAAATACCAAATCATACCTTTCTAATACATTTCTAATAAGACGGTCACAGTGTGTTGTGTAAAACATAACGACAAAAAGGATTTGCCGTATATTTTGGCCGTTTTTTTAAAGTTTTCTTTTTAGTGAACAACTTCTGACAAGATAATGATATATACATAATAAATATTCATTATCTGGTGAAACCCTTAATGGTAAAAGCAGAAGCTTGGATAATAGAGTTAACTGTGGCTAAGCTACATTTAGCTTCACAGAATTCAGGTTCTGGATTTAGAACGGGTCCATCATCGATTCATCTGTGATTTTTCGTCAAAAAAACCTGACAAAACTTCAAATGATTAAAGTTTGAACGTTGCCTCTTGTCATCCATCACAGCGTCTGCGGTGGAATCAGGTTGGTCTTCACTTGCGTGGGCACCAAAGCCCAACTTTGTAGTCGAGGCACGGCCCAGATTTCTGCTGCTTATTGATGCAAACAAATCCCGAAAATTAATTGGAGCTAAAAAAGTAGGTTCAAGCTTTCAGTGAATCCGAATCATTTTTAAAAGAAAGATAAACCTCAATGTAATATAATACAAAATGAATATAATCTTTTCCAGTGTGGTTTCAGAGCGCCAATAAAAATAAATCATCAGGAAAGAAGACCAAACCTTTGGCTATATTCTGTAATCTCAAACAATGCTGTTAGCACAAGAACAATAAATGGCTCAACTAAAACTTTAGATATTATGGGACTATTAGCCACCTCCACCTCCCTAATGGGGCTCATTATATGAGCTAATGTAAAGTTTGCAGTTGAGCTCCAGGCATTGAAACGAGGCTTTAATGTTGAGAAGCATTGATTTATTAGGTGGCATTTGGTCCGTCAGTCAGTCATCTTCATGCCGCTTATCCTTCTTACAGGGGGGGAGAGACGGGGGCTTACTGTTACTTTGTCGTCTTACACTTGATTCACATTTTCTGTTTCGAAGGAAACAATTGAATCAGGGTTTGAGTTTAGCAGCCTGGAGAATATTATTGATATATGAGAATGTTGAAATAATCATTTTGTGATGCAGGAAATGTGTCAATATTTATTATTATATATAATATTTTTGTTTTGCTGAATTCAAATGTAATCCCAGATTGGATACAAAGAAGATGGAATACACTTCAACAAGCCACAACCAAAAGGTCAGTAAATGATATAGAAACGCATTTTAATGTTGAGGTGAGCTCAATAGGAGCAGAATATAACGTTGGGAGGTGAACCAGATTACAAATCCAAACTGGTAAAAGATGTTGTCCACACACGACAGTGTGTGTGTGAGAGAGAGAAAGACAGCGTGAGCTCCTAAAATGTAAAACATCTAATGGAATAATGAACATTCATTTCAATTAATTAAACTCTGCAATCACAGATTTAAAAGAATTTCACACACTCTCACAGTCGTGATGTTATTTTACTGCTCTGTAAATTATCATAACTTTTACTTTCATCAGTGGCCCAAATGCTAAATCACCATTGTGCAACCTCCATCCGTGATTGAATTGAAATGAACTGAATTTAATTCAGTTGAACTGGACGGAATTAAGAGGGAGAGAGACAGAGACAAATGATGGATGGATAGAAATGAAGAGCAGCAGCAGCTGGAGACAGCTTCACTGGAGTTACGAGGACATGAACATTTACGACCAGGGCGGCTTCCCCTCCTGCCTTCCAGAGCGGTGGCCGACAGCTCAGATTGCAAAGCCAACGTCATAATTTGGCTGCCACTTGCAGTTAAAGGCAGCTGTCACGCCGTCTCTGCGATTATAAAAGGGTGATTCAGGTGCAAGCGGCTGATAGGAATAAGGGCTTACAACACGTGTACCAACATTACAGTTATTTTAGAAATAGTAGTAGGTGGTGTGGTTATGTAAAGTGAGCCTTTAAGGCCCGGGCATGTCAAAAGTTTTTCTTTTTCAGAGGTTATAATACAAAGGGTAGATAATGTGAAACAAAAGGGAAGCAAAAAACTCCAGCATATTTAGTGACAGTGTTGGGGTTCATTTGATGAAGGTTGATGGACCAAAAAGTTTTGATTCAATGTCTGTGAATGCAAGTTAAGAAGACAATGTATTGAGTTTTTAGTTCTCTATTAAATAAAAAAATATATATAAAAAAATATAAAAGCAATCATATTCAGCACAAATTAAATGAATCAAAAACTGAAACTATCTTTGGAACTTTTTCCTCGAAGCAAATTAAAAAAGAACAATGAAAGTAGTGAGCGAGAAACAGTCTCAAATACTTCTGTAGCACCTGCATTGTTCATAGGATTCAAATTAAAAATGTACGGAATTTCATAAATATATGACGGGCAAAGGAATTGCTGGAGATTTAGATTCCCAGTTTCTTTCAGGTGGTTCTAGTGAAGCCACAGGTCCCTTTGTGACTTGTCTGCAGTTCCTTGTTAGGCGCACACGACGTTCCTACTTCATTATCCGCCCTCTGCAGCGCTTTGGTAAAAACTAATGAATTGCCCTTTGAGAAGAATAGCTACCTGCCTCTGGTCAATAGCAGCTGTGGATGGTCTCTGTCGATTCATTCATCAGCATTATACTTTGTCATCTGAAGGGGACTGTGTAATATTTTACACTAAATTGTGCTTTGGACTGGATGCCAAAGTACAAATGACAGCATGGTGTAGACTCATTTATCATTCCCACACGTCCCCAAACGTACACAGTCTCCCCCTCCCTCCCTCCCTCCCTCCCTCCCTCTCTCTCTGTGTCTCTTTCCCCGTCTCCATGGAAAACCTTGGTGTCTCCATCCTGAGGTGAAAGATGTGACTGCAGACTCTCTGTTGACCATCAGTTTATACGGATAGAGCTCTATGACGACACCATTAACTGCCCCGTTGACTGCGTTCATCTCATCACATTAGGAGGACTATCCGCCATGTTCATATGGAACCAATTAGTGCAGGAAGTGGTGTGATGGTCGTTAAGTGAAGTAATCAGTTGCAGTGAAGTGATAAAGATCAAATGGTGGATTAATGCGTTGTAGTCAGTAGGGATTTGTGTGCCGATGTTCATATTGATTGTGATTATTGGAATAATTGTGATGAATGTGTTTTTTTACACTCACAGTTGCTGTGAAACGACAGAGTCTCCATTACGGTATCTATTTACAGTCAAACCTTGTCAAGGTAACACTCAAACAGTATTGTCATGCATAAGGGCAACTTTTAATTGAATGTTTTATTTAACAAGAAAAACAAGTAAATGTTTAGTTTGAACTGATTATCCACAGGCAAGCACTCTACAGTTTAAATAAATATGTTTTCAATAAAACAGTACCCTACAACTATGTGGATTAGACGGTTGAGACATTAATTCTAAGGAAAAAATGAGTTTAGAACAAAATAAAAGCAAAGCTCATTTCTTTCAACCAAATCTGAAGGCAGCAACCAAAATGATGGAGGTACATTAAGAGGTTTTTTAACCTAAAATGTGTCTGTTGATCCAATTTAAAATATAGAAACATTATTGTAGATGCTTGTATACTAACACTTTAAGTACCATGAAATGTACCGGAAAGTCAAAGCTGTCTGCACAAACAGAATAGTTCTATTTTGAAAATGGGTGAAATTACCTTGAATTAAATGTTTGTGAAATGAGGAATAGCTAATATGCTTTGCCCATTTCATCCCATGCATGTTAAAGTTCTACATCTTGACCTATCTTGTTCAAAAATGCCTAATACTCAACCAGTTTCCCATTAGAATAAAACTAAAAGCAGACACAGAAATGCACTTCACATCTTTTCATCCATTTGATTCCTCAGCTTCTGTAGCACTAAAGGTGGCAAGTCCATTTGTCATGCCGGGCAGCAGCAATGTTCCTTGTGTACTCATCTCTCACTGTGTACTGCAGCACTGGTTCAGAACTGTATGTGACCTTTCAATGCTCCACGCTCACCTCTAATGAAACTGCTGTTTGGAGTTGTTAGCATTAGTGAACCATCTCATGCAACTGCCTCTATTACAACTCCCAGTCCCTCACTGGTGGTACAAAGCTTATATGATAGGGTGAATATCTGTTCAATTGACTCATTTGGTTCTCCTAATTCAGTGATAGTGTTTTTTGGCTATTCTACAGCATCATCATGACCTAATAACAAAAAACAGGGAAAATATGTTGGAATCAGTTCATTTATAGCCAAAGGTCATAAAGGTATAATTAATGTCCATATGTTCCTGTTAGACGAGCCAGTGATGACTGCTATGGACGGAAGTCTATTTTCTCTGTTTACACATGATATCCTTTGAAAGAAGCTTTGTCTTCAGTATCCAGCTGTTCAAAGTAAAATGTGGCCTGTGGATAATTATGCAAAGTAGAGGTAAGGAGATGAAAATGTGGAAAGGCTTTAATTATCAGTGGAAATGAAAAAAAAAGGGAATCCAGACAGAGCCCTTATGAGACACGGATTGTGATAATGTGTGATTTTCTTTCAATCTTTGCACAACAGGTTTTGTTGTTTATTCTCCAAATGCAAATAGGGAATGAAGTATATATAATAAATGTACACACAGTTGTCTGCTATTTTGGTGCATACATTCATTTGGCTACAATCAATGCCATAATATATTAATGAATCTATTCCCAGGATGCCAAGCCAGATCACTCACTGACAGCAAAAATGTTTCTGAAACCTCCCGATGACCCGCTCTTCGATATATGATGTAGGCTCCACACTCGCACACACCCACACTCGCCTGCACTTGTGCGTACTCACATGAACGAACCTTTTATTGCTTTTAAATGTGCCTGCATGTGAAGCGTGGCTGTCAGTAGTGCTCTTATATGTCATCATTCGTCTTGTACCCTGACAACCATTCAATCACACACCGGCCTCCGGGACTGTGTCGGAAACCCTTCTCCAGGGAAAAAAAACTGTTACCATGGTAACAAGGGAGGTGTGTGTGTGTGTGTGTGTGTGTTTTCGACCCACCATCAAGCCAAAGAATGGAGTGTTGTCTTGTTGTCTTACCCTAAAATAACATCAACTTGGTGTTGGTTTATCCGTCCCTCCCTGTTTCTTTCTGTCTGCTTTGTCTCTTTTGTGGGGGAGTTCATGTGTACGATTCTTGGGCCTGTCAGTCATTGCGGTATCAGATCAGAATACGATGTTTCTGTTGCCAGCCCACGCCTTTTCCAGAGTGAATAATCTCCAGAAGAATAGTTTTTCAAAACTTTTTGACATACTCTGACTCTTCTGTCGCCCCCTAACAGCTGCCACAGCGTCCATTCTCTGCACTCACGCCATAGGGGTCCACCGCTCAGAGGGCCACACCCACACTCAAAGAATCTGGGGGGGGTTTTTGTTCGTCTGCGTTCTGATGCCACCGCGGTGGTCGTTAAAATCCTATCCTGAATATGCTTTAACAGTTGACGAATCAGAAAAGCCGGGAGACTTGTTTTTCGGTGAAGGAAGACATCTCCTCGGTCTTGTTTGTCCGTGGAAAACCCCCCCGTGTATTCTGTCGGGAGGTGAACACATCGACCTTTGCCTTCCACAACTTTTCCGTCCATGTTTGAAAGAGAAAGGGGCGGATCCTTGTTCATAAATGCCCCCCGCGGGGATTGCCCGAAGATGGAACTCAGGTGTTTTGTTTTTACACTCTGACAGGTCTGACTGCACTGACTGGAGGACTTTGCAAAGCCAGAATATAATCTGGTTGCACCAGTTTTTCATTGCTTTTCAGTATGTAAAGTAGTATGGAAAAATGAATCTCTAAGATAGATGGGAGTAAACTAGTTGGACCAACCCTGTTGCACCTGTTAGACAAATACTGGGGGAAAATAACGGCCTCTTGCCTCCTGTTTTCTTTGGTGTGAGAACATTTTAGGAAAACCACCCCTTGGTGTGCTCCCCTGGGAGGGAAAGGAGAGATGGCTCCCCGACCGGCAAACTGGGCCGTGAAGCTTCTTTAAAATAACATTTATCAAAGGTAGTCGCTGTGCTGCCGAAAATATATGACAGCGCTCATTTCTGTGTTTGAACCAAAGGTCAAAGGTTGTGCTGGGATATCACTACTAACTGGTTGGTGAGGGTTGAAAGTCAGTAATGCTTATACTGACTTTATGGTCGCGCTAGCGGAAAAGTCCTGCAATCCCCAAAATGGTGAGAAAAAGATTTTATCAATCCAACATTTGAGATTTCTCATTCTGGATTAATGTGTTGAACCGCTGCCCCCCCATTGTGTATCAAAATCAATGAAATCAAATGCACTTGAATAGCTTAAATTCTGTATTTGTTTTATACGTATATTCACGTGCTTATAATATTATAATTTCAAAGTTGTATTCTGATCTCTGAGAAGGGCTGTGGTCATCCAGAAAATCTTACATGAAGCTCAGTTCTTATTTTCACTTGACATCCTCTTTTTGTTCTGTGAGTAATTAAGCGATTATTTGGGCCCCGCTTGTGACAAGAGGTCCGCTGAGATGCCCAGTGGTGTAATTAGAAGCCCATATCTGCATCCTCATCTATGAAAACAATCGTCCTCCGTGCTTTAACACCAGCTTTGAGTTAAGTATTCCGCATGCTGCAGAACGGTTGTTGAACGAAACATTTTTGCTGCTTGAGTCCTGAGTGCTGAGCAACAAACAAATCAACACTCGGGAGAATTACCGTGTTCCCCCCCCCCCCCCCCCACCCCCCCATCTGTGTTATCTCCGATTAATCTCCTCGGAGGAAAAGACCTGTAAAAACCAACCGTGAGAAACAAAATACAGTCACCGTTCAGATGGATGCTGGTTTATCACATTTGGTGTTTTTTTTTTTGCAGTTGCTGGGTGTCTATAACTGATCAAATATTAACAAACTAGATCTATTAGATCTATTCACGTGTTTTCATTCATACCCGGCAGGTTCCGCTGTCAAGCAAGTACTGCGAAGTGATTCATTCCGCCTGAGGATCATGTTTACTCAGTTCCGATCTGTGTTATTTCTCATATACGATGCATATAGGCACCGTGAACGCAGTGAGCCGTGTTACAGCCGACTGCCAATCTGCGCTGTGTTGTGCGAAGCTCGCCTGCTGACAAATGGCCCGGAGCAGAAGTCCAAGGAGAGTCCTGTCAGAGCCAGTCAGCGCTGTGCTGCAGCATGAATCTGAGGGAATCGTGTGTGCGGGGGCAGTTTCACTACAAACCGCCAACCGCAGAGGATCATTCCATGCAACAGACATTCAATTAATTTGTGTCAAAACAAGCTTTAACAAGATGCTTTTCCCATATAAAAACAAAGGGATAGATTTCACGGAATGGATGCAGCAGGCAAACACAATAAAAGCCCAAGATGAAGCAGAATGTTCAGCAATGACCCCATCTCGCTGGCCTCCATGCAAACCATCGTTGAAGATAATGGATCAGTGCACAAATGACAAAAACATCCACACCAGCTTCATTTTAGAGGAGTTTCATTGAATTATCATTCAGGTCTGACTGCTGACTGGTTATGATCCAGGTAAGGAGAGACAGAGAAAGACACAGAGACAGAGAGCAAAGGTTCAAAAAGGACACTTCATGTTTGGCACTGGAGGGAAAAAATGAATAAATTGTGGAAGAATAACCAAAAGATTAAAAAGGTAAGAAGCTCGGCACCGAAACCGCGACGCAGCTTGTAATTTGCTTATTGTCCATATTGTTCTATGGTACTGGAGAGTAAACAGCAAAACATTCCCTCATCATCCAGTTCAAGTTCATACTGCTGATGTGTCCTCGAGCAAGACCCAGAATCCGTACAACAATGCACGGCTGCAAAGTCACCCAGAATCTGTCCTCTGGGAATCAAGCAATCTTCAGTGATTGTATTTTTTATTTTGACAACATTTCTGCCTCATCCCATAGATCCCACTCAAGAGACAGGACATCCTACAGCAAGGACTCACATTTGAATCCATGGTGTGCTGAATACGGCGTTTTCACCTTAATATTTCTGCCTCAACATGATATTGCACATTATGAATCATTTCATTGCAAACATCCTGCGGTGGCGCTCCAAATTCTAGATTTGGTACAAAAGCCTGAAGTGGTTTGTGTGCTGAAATCTCTGCCTTTGTGCAGCACTACTGATGCTACTCTGTTGGGGAAAAAACACACACACGCAGCGATATCAGTCAATGTTTCATAATAGGAACAAGGCAGGAGAGGTACATCCATAAGCCTTCCATGTCTTCCTCAAACAAATGCCTAAGTTACACAGGGACACAAACACGAGTGTCTCTGTTTGCTTGCGTTGCAACCCTGTGATAGAAAGATGTCTCACTCCAGGGTTTGCAGTATTGCATTGTCAGAGGTGTGTGAAATATATTAATGTCACAGAGGAACGTGATGGATGAAATTCCTTTATGATGTTGCGTTTCCATCTCCGGCTCTGTCTCCCGGAGTCAGGCCGGCCTCTTTAATGAGCTCTGGAAGCATCCGTATCCGCTGACAGCCTCTCCAGAGCGGCCCCCGTTGCCTCGAAACTGTCTCACGGGCACTGACTCCGAGGGAGATGTTCGAAGTCAGAACACACACGCTACTGGTGCATGATAACGGGAAACGCGTCCTCCTCCTTTAATCGCGAACCACAATGTGATTGTGGAGGTTCAATGCATGTGCTGTGTGTTTTATTTATTCTTAAGTATGCAGAGCAACCAGAATTATCACATGTCTTGTGCCATTTTCCATCAAAATTTCATATGGTGATACCTCAAAATTCTTAAAATGACAGATGACACAGTCCGTTCATTTATTTCTGACTGTTGTGCTTTTATCACAATGTATAGTTTTGGTTATCTGCCATATGTATAACCCAATTGTCTATGCATAACCTGTGTGGAGTATACTGAGGGAAGAGTGTGAAACTGCTGGTTTATAGACCGTGTTTATAAGTGTTGTCAATACTGATTACAATTCCATTAACCTAATGGTGGCTGATTAAAAATAAGATTGCTTTGCAACTGATTGCTTGCTGTTGCCCTTAAATATATGCATCTGCATCTCATGAATACATTTGTATGAATACAAACATGTTGAATTATATCAAAATGAGATTCACCTCTTCAAGGAATTTGACTTCTTTGATTATGGATCAGATCTGACAAGAAGAAATGCGTCCTTCCCCGGTGTAATAGGAATCCAGCTTTGATTATTGCAGGTCAATTAACTTTTGATGTTATTGCTTGAAAAAAAGTGGCTCTATTATAATTCGAACGTTAAATAGGGTTTCATGGCATATCGGCACCACCTAATGTTGTTCTGGGTCCACTGACCTCCATCACAGTAACACTAAACAGCACAGTAACAGAAAATGATTTCATATATTTTCAGAGTAAAAGGTCATTAAAGACACCTGAATAAGAAATGTGCGGTTCTGTGAAGCAAGTTTAAGATCATTGAAGTCGATGTCCGTGGATACTTGTATGGTGTATACCAGGGGCACCAAAATGATATCGTAGTCCAGGCATTAGAATTGGCACAGTTTGTTGCTCACTTTAGATGAATTCATGACAATTATAGGGACACTACATTTCTTTAAATAAAAGGACATATTCGTCTTTCTTTTCACTAATCTAAACGTTGAATGTATAAAAAAACTCAATCCAAGCTCACGTCCTGTTTTTGCCTGCAGTTTGTTGTCTTAAATCTGTCTCTCTGATCATAGAATGCTGAGGCTGTTTAGGGTGATGAAAACAGAGTTGCTCCACTTCATAACACAAGAGGGCGATAAAGTTCTTCGGCTGATCTTGCTGTTTTCCTCCACCTCCTGTACTCCATGTTAATGTACTACATTACCAAAGATGTATTTCAGTGACTCTTCAGCTTTTTGATGCAAATATATGAAAAATTCAATTATTTTGTATAGATCCACTCAAATGTTATTACTTTTGGCAGCACTTTGTCTGCTGCAAACATCTCCTCCAGGAAGGAGGCATTTCTGCCCAGTTCCTGTCTTCCTCGCCGACCCTGCAGTCAAACATGTGCATAATTACAGGCAGGGGAGCGCCAGAAGAAACACATTACATTCACATAGAGGCTGAGCGTGACAGCTGCATTGGAGGGATGGTAATATCTGTTGATTTCTGTTTGATTAAACCAGGAAAGAAAGGAAATAGAAAAGGAAAGATGGCAAGTAGTGGCAATTATTTGGTGAAAAAAGTATTGCAGCCCTGTAGTCTTTTTTCTCTTTCAGAATCATGTATGTGATGGCAAGGTCCTTCTATGCCAAATTCAGGATTACCAATACCAACTGATCACCTAGAAAATGAATAAATGGAAACTGGTCGCTTTGTGTAACTTTGGTAAATTTGAGGTACTATTCTGTCATTTTGAAATGATACTGGTCTGTGTATAATATATTCTTTACTGATTTATCTGGATAAGTAGTCAAAGAAGTTGAATTACACTTTTCCTTGAAAAACTGATTGTATTAAGTAATTGTTAGTTTTTAAAATTTCTATCAATATTTCATATAGAATACAGAATTACTAACTGAATTATTAAATTAACATGATATGTTTTAACTGGTTTACTGGAACTTGTCTCTTATTTTGAAGTCAGTCTTTCGTTCGGTTTCTTTGTATTCTCCTCGTTTTCTTTTGTTAGAACTTACGCACTTACTCCACCACATATACTGTGCATGCATATAACCCCATACACTATATACAAAAAAGTACATAAACAAAGCAGCAGTTGTGTACTCTGTCTTGCGTTGTGTTATAATTCATGCACAGGTGTACACTTTTTCTGCCTCCAGTCAGCTTTTTTTGTGTGCAGCAGACTATTCTGGTAAAATATCTGGTATATCTGAAGGATATTAGGGTTCTCATATGCCAACTCATGGCTACGAGCTGCAGGAATTGTCAAAAAAGACACTTTTTTTGGGATGGATCTGGACCAAAAGTAAAGGAGGAAATATTTCTCGAATTGTACGGATTAGTAATTACTTAAATTCCCAGCAATATTTGCTAAAAATGGTTAGTGATGGCGAAGGAGAATCATTAACCCTGCCACACACACCAACATGCAAACAAATTCTCCCTTGTGGCGTGCCCTCATGGTGGTCGGTTGCACTTCTAAAGGCTTAATCTGTTGGTCCCACCTCCCTGGTTAAGAGAATAAAGGCCTCTCTCCCTGAACATAAAGGGAGCTTACACACCCCTACACACACGTGTGATTTCAGCTCCACACAAACAAGCCCCTTAAAGACCATTGCCTCACACAGACAGCAACAGCACTTTTCAGTTCAATTTGTGACAAGGATCAGATTGACAATTATTCTTAAAATACTTTGAAAACAACCACTTTAAAGGTCAGCCCATGTCGCATTGGATGATGTCAGTCAAGCTTTTTGCATTATGCAGGCAACGGCAGGCTGATGGTTTCTGTGTTGATTAAATGCACCTTGTGGTATTTTCTAATGGAATTGCATTATTTCTTGAGATCGTTACCTGCTTTCCATCCAGCTTTAAAAATAATAAACGCAGACAACGAGCCAAGACAACACCAGGGCCTTTACATATAATATTCATGTTGTTCAAAACATCTATTGCATACAGGACATAATACAGTTAATTTACTGCAAAGTGGCTTCCTCCACACTTTGTAGCTTGAATATCAAAGTAAGGGTGTAAACCTGAGTTTACTTACTTTGCACATTATTGTCTCTCTTTCTCCTGGACTCTTCTATTGCAGATACAGGGGGCACATTTCCGTTTCAAGAACCTTTGAACAACAGTTTAATTATTTGGAAATAGACCTAACTTTTTTTGATAAGAGTTGGATGAAAACATTTTGGCAAATTTCTGGCTACGGCCAGCGGATGGTTATCTTATCCAAAATGATGAATTGGGGCTTTCAGTGGGTTTAAGCGAGGGGATGCATCTTAGCCTGGAGACCACGCCGGTTGCCAGGAATCGACTGTGGCCGGCCAAGAAAAGATCCTGCACATAAACCCTCATGAAATCACAAATACTTTTTTCTTTAAATTTTATTTACCGATTAAACAAACAACACGTGAACCACCACCAGCAGATGGAATTTTCCAATCACATGCATTAGACTTGTGTTGAGCTTTAAGGGTCCATGAGGAATCCAGTCAATTTGAGATGTTCATGTGTGTCTTAATGATCCCAGCACAGACCCTCCTGAGCCCACATGCTGGATATTCCCCCATGGATCACACCAGTGTGTGCCATGAGCCAACACTGCACCATTGGCTGAATAACTGCATTTGTTTGAGCTGAGCTATCTTTCCGTTTACTCACAGCATCGGTCGATTTGCCAGCCAGATCGCCATAATCCACAAACAATTATCATATTTGCCTTGGTGGACATCTCAGGTTTTTGTTTTCACATTTAAAATGGCCAATGTACACAGCTGGGTTTGTAGCAAACACCTTTCTTGGCTGGCGGTGCTCCGGGACAGGGCCAGGACAGGAAGGTAAATACTGGGCTTCTTAATTTGAGTAAACATATATAGATATCGAAATAAACCGACCTAAGGACAAAACAGATCTGCCACATACAGGACAAACCTAAAACAATGTAAATGTTTTTGCCAATGATGTTTTGCAAACTGTGAATGGGGACATTTATTGGATACTGGTATTGGGCAACAGGTATTAGTTTGTCAGCTGTACGAATTGTTCCAGTACTTGATTATTTATGATAATTTACTTGGCTTTCTTCAGTTAAATCTTTTGCTCTTTGTCTGATACTGTTCCGAAACCAGGACACCCAAAACCCTGTGCATATGGATCTGAACATGTGGAGCATCAATGTGCACCGCCCCATGAGTCCAGCACATAGCCGATTGGGGCCAGGTGCCCCATGGGGGTCCAACGTAAAGACCCATGACAGGGAGGTGTTTTAACATGCGTTTTGTAAATCAATACAAAATAAAAAGGAACTGCTCTTATGCACTCTCACAACTCTCCAGCTCTTGTTTTAGAGCCATAGATAACATTTTAGGTAATCTGTAACCTGCACAGATGAAAAAGATTGGAAATTATCAGCTGCTGTAATGCTGTCATTGAGAAATAAAGGACTGTGTGTTTATAAGATTGATGGTTCGCCTCCTGTCCGCTTTCTCTTAGTTATCTTAAGAAAAACGTCCAGCTCTGCTCTGATCCCGATCATCTTTTACACTCGGTCTTTCAGGGATGAGACCACATCTGTCTCCGGTCACTATTTACAAGCTCTTTCACCATAAAGTACTCCGAGTCACCCATGCACACCCGGACCAACACACACACACACACGTCCTCCTTCTATCTCATGCCTAATTCAAACCTGCCTTATGAGTCCCCTGACAGATCCACCCGGAGTCAACTCGACACATGCACAGAGACTTTCAATCACAAGAAAGGAGCACAGGCAACATGTGAATCCATCTAGTAAAGCATCTTCCAGACCGTTCCCAATGCGAATGAGATGTCCCAAAGACTTGTGCTGTTATCTTTGTTCTGCAAACCCTCCCCCGCTAAATATGGCAGTATATATAAATACATATATAAGCACATTTTAAACCCGACGGAATGTACTTTGCTTAACTCATCACTTTCTGTTCTGTTTTTGCTACATTAAAATCCTAAAACATATGGATTTACAAAGTACAATAAAACAACACATGAAATGCCAAATTGCAAATAAAATACAAACCGTGAGACGTATTTGCATGTGTTAAAGTGTGTATGAGAGGCTTTTGATCACAGACATATCTGTCTGCTTCCCTCTTTCTTACTGTCGACGTAGAATGTGTAGTTCAGCGTCATGTCTCGTGTCCGTGTCTACTTTCTACAATAGCTGGTTAGCAATGTCTGACATCTGTGGCTCCCCACTGTCAGGGTGAATGCCAGACGGAATAATGCACCGGGGCGCCACCATCGCTCTGCTCTGCCTCACTCTACGTATTTTTTATATTCAACATAAAAATATCACGGCAAAGACAGGAGGAGCACCAAGTCACGTCCGATCCAGGCCAAGGCCGAAGCCAGAGTGTCCCCCTACTTGCAGGTGAAGAACAGCCTGTTTCATGCAGCCAAAATCCGGGAAAGAGACACGGGACGCGAGGTTTGGTGGGACGCCACCAGCTCTGTGCTCTCGTTGCCAAAACCCTCGGTGGAGAACAGCGAGGGCTACGAAATCACATCGTACCACGGAGCCATTCACGGTGAGTTGTTAGGGTTGAGACCAGAGCCATCTGTCTTTGAAAATAGCACTGGCCTAACTTGTAGTTGTTTTCCAAATGTTATCATGGGACATGCCAAGTTGTTTATGCCGTCTTTGCCAGTGTGTCGATTGCTACCATCTGTTCCAAAATTGCCTGCAATTGAAAGCCAAGTTGTTTCACATCCTCAAACAGGGAAACAACTGTGCATCTGCCAAGACATTCACTCTAACGAATAGTGGTTATAAACCCGTTTGAAGCAAAACTTAACCTTCACGCAGGCAACTTATGGTATTAACAATCACCACTTCAAATGAATGAAAAGAGGCAGAAAATATGTAGATCATGTTGTGAGTGGCTTTCACATACGCTGATCTGAGCCACACAGAAGATGATCAAAGGAAGAGAGGCGCCAAAACTTTTTGTCTTGTCACTTGTCTCATAAGTCATTTTGTATTTATCTGATCTCACATAAACTGACTTACATTTGCTTTTTAAATAAAAACACTCAGGCACAAGGAGATATATTGCAAACTTCTTTACAAGGGAAAAGGTCTCCTTTTTAAAGATAATCTGCACACTATTACACCATCTTAAAATACATGTGGCTGCTACTCGGAGAAAATGCCGTAAACCCATCTTAAAAAGTTTCTAAAGAACATAATATAGTGCATTTGAAAGAATAAGAAATGTGTTGTTTTTTTTGTTAAGCCACCAGCAGCAGGCACTTTGGTTCAATCCCCCGGTGCGTGGGTTTGAACTCGAATCCCCAGTCATTATTTTACGCTCGTAAAAAAAAAAAAAAAGTTGAGCCCTGGATGCGCAAGATCACGGCACGGTCACTCGCGCTTTCCCAATATCCATTAGCAGTCCCGCCATGATTCCTCCTCCTCTTCCACTTCTCCTCCTTCACTGCGCCAAGAAGCAACAATCCTCCCGGTCGAGGGACGGCGGGACATCCATGTGGATGGGTACGGATCCAGTGGGGAGGGGGGGGGTAGGTAAGGCACTGCAGAGGGTTGGAGAGGGACTACAGGGCGCAGCAGCAGCGACGTACAGCCACCTACGAGGCGCTCGGGACGGATTGCGCTCCCATTATACTGCGCTGTGAACGCGCACCAAGAAAGAGAGAGGGAGAGGGAGGGAGGGGCAAGGGAGAAGGGGGGGAAGGATGGATGGAAGGAAAGGAAAGAGCAGCAGTGCAGTTTGACGACATTAAAGAGAATGACACTCATCATGCCACCATCTGGATCATTAGCATGATTATGAAAAAAAACGGGTTTCCGTATAAATCAGCAGAGCTTCAAGCATGAAAGGAATGCTCATTGTACTCAGGGAGAAGACAAGAGACAGACACGTTCCTGGAATCCGTCCTTAATGTGTTGAATGAGGTTCAGAATTTGGCTTGTTGTGGATTCGCCAGGTTCAAACAGTTAGTTTGGCATGAGCAGAGAGATTGGGATTGTCTTTGCACGCGCTGGGTCTTTTCTTGGTTTTCCTCCAAATCTTTGGGATTATTTTTGTCAGCATGCACTTATTCATCCGCTCGAGGATCCATTTTCCACATCAGAGATGCAAAAATGCTTGATCTCTTCACTGAAGATGTTACCCAGTCTTTTGGCTCTGCTGGTTTTAAGGGTGTCGACGCTGACATGGACCTCTTCAGGGCAGAACCGCGGGGTCAGTCCTTGTGTTTGGGAGTGCTTTACTCAAACAGCCATCGGGCCTTGGCTGTTTATTGTCTTTCACCTACACCTCGGTGGTAGATGCTGCAAAGGGGTGAGATTAATGAAGCTTACATTTTGGTACTTGTGGTGTCAAGGCCCAGGATGCCTTGAGCAGGCTGCTTTGGGCACGAGCTTAGTGAATGTTTCATAATTCCTGGAGTCTGCTTGGACAAGCTTGGACAAGCTTGTTTTCAAGACCACGGCAGTTCGCTTCTCCAAAGTTGAATGGGTAATGCAGACGGTAATCTCTGCAAAGGACAAATCAAATCACCACAGCCAAAGTCATTTAGTCAGACTAAACTGAGGGCTCATTATTGCATCATTCTAAATGCTGCGAGTTTATTCTAACATGGTTGACTCCAGAAAGCCTTTTAATCATGGCAGGATTGAGTTGAACACATTTACGTTTCCCTCTTGAGGTTTTGCTTCAAATGCCCTTGAACAAACCACAACGCTGAAGACAGCACTGGCCTATATGTCTTAAGACGTTGTGTCAATGAGATCCCAGGGACATCAGTGGGAATACATTCTTCAAAGTTGACAATTAGTCACCTTAATGAGGGCCTCTAGGAGAATTGTCACTTCCAGTTAGTGCTGGCAAATCCCCCCCCCCTCCAGCAGGAGCGTGGGAAGTTTCTTCTGAAGCTGCACACTGTCGACAGCCGTCTGTGACTTCTGTCCATCGTGGAAAGAAATGTAATTAAAAAACAGTAAGGTCAGTAGCATGATTATACCTTCATGATTGCCTCGTCCTCAATGATGGACTACGTTCCTTTTCAAATAATGTATTGCACTACATTGTGGTGCCGATAGTGTGCCTCCTCTGTTAAAGTAATTTCACTGGAAAACAAATATTGCCCAGCAACTGGATGATTCAAGCTTGTTCCATCCTGAAGCGATGGCGATCCACTGTATACCAATGGCAAAACATTCTGGCGGTTGTTTTCATAACTTGATCCAAGATCTGTAATCAAATTAATGTTTACACGTTTTGAAATGTACAAGTTTTGAAAAGTGTGATCTATATAATTGAAAACAACTGCTTTCAAAGCAGCAAAGACGCTAAGTTTCTGAAGTCCTTCAGATTGGCTCCTCTTCCAAGTTTATATACAACATTCATATTAAATGAAATCTTCTTTATTCTCTCAATCTAATTATGTTGATTGAGATAAAGACAGCAATGCAATTACCAAAAAGGGCAAACAACTCTCCTAATAAAACAGATTATGCTTCATAGGCTCAAAAGCCCCTCATCTGTTTGCACAAAACTTCCAAATAGGAGAAACAAGAAGCTGTTTATTCAACTTTTACAAATGAGGACCTGTGGTGAATTATTGATGATGTTTACATGTCATAGCAAAGGAATACTCAAAACCCTTATTTTGTGCACAAAAGCGCTTAAAAACACACCCTTGAGATGGGAGGGCTAAAAGTCCTTTTGAGTTCACGAAAATTCCCACCGGCTTGCAAAGCTAACTGGTGTTTTGGGGTGAAAAAGTTGATCCATATCCATAAAAACTTCTCCAGCAGCATATTTCACCTCTGTCTGTTCTGTCATCATTGAATCCATTATTTTATTCCGATTTTTATGATTTTAAATTTCATTCGGTCATTTTGTCAGATAAATGACCGCTTTCTGTTGTCTGAAAACAATTTAGTTTACTCCTTTCCGCATCTTATGCTTTGTTCCTTTAGCCACTGAAAAGTCTTATTTGAGGATAGAGTAGCATACCTTCAAGAGATTTAAACTAAAGGGCTGAATATCAAAGCAATAAAAGCATGCGAGGAATAGCAAAACACCACTTTAAAGACAGGAGATAGTTTTCTCCTTGATTTAATGTTGTTTGTACAAGTCTAGGTTATGATTGTGCCTAAGAAGTACACGATCTCTGTCTAAAATTGACGTCAAACCGCTGTCCAGCATTGCCTACTGTCTTTGTATCATTGTTGATCAGACCCTCCGTTCATCAAATCAGACCTTTAGTTGAGTAAAACAACAAAAACAAAAAACAAAATGAGATTGATGTATATTGCCAGTTTTATTGATTTGGACTGTTGATTCATTCCTGACAATACAAGATAATGATTTAATAATCACAAAAAAGAAAAGATGATAGACAGACTGACCAAACACAATATGGGCCTTATGCCACAAGAGGTTTTAACGTTGTAAAAGCAGAAGCTTGGATAATAGAATTAGCAATGGCTAAGCTACATTTAGCTTCACACAGTTAAGTCCAAATGCTTGCTGCAAAAAAAGACAAACCATGCTTCCTCCACCCGGCACAACACAAGAGAAGAAATAACATGAAAGAAAAATCGGACAAAAGTTCAAGTGATCGAAACGTGAACGTTGTCTCTTTTCATCCATCGCAGTGTTTGTGGTGGAATCAGGCTCTTCTGCATGGACACATGAACCGAACTTTGTAGTCAAGGCACTGCCCAGATTTCTGCTTGTTATTGACGCAAACAAATCCATAACCTGGACTGGAGCTGAAAAAAAGTTCCAAGGATTATGTGACATTATGATGATTAGAAAATATCAGAAATTGGTCTTTGAAGTTGAGGAATTGAGAAGTATTAATTCATTATTTTCTGGTGCATCGCATTTTTCTTTTCAAGCAACTTACGTGTAGATATTCCCTGTGAGGGATGCTGGGATGCCTGAGGCCGTGGTAACAGCGTCAATGGCCACAGGCTGGTTACAGATTTGTCCTGGGTATTCTGTCCACAGGTCAACCAAAAGCTCCCAGTCCCCGGTTCCACTGGGATCGTCTCGGTCGTACCATGAAGTCCAGCAAACTGCAATGAAAGAGAGATGGTGACTGCTGGAGAACAGCAGCTGAAAACATGTGCAATCTGCTTGTGAACATGGATGGTATCGTAGCAGGGCCATGCAAATACGTTTTAAAAATAAATAAATAAACTGAGTGGTTGGGTGTGTACTTTATGTATCAGGATTGCCCCTAAAAACAATCACTTACATTCTTTGTCCACCGGAATGATGACGTCAGGAGCCACCCGCTGTCTGCTTGCTGTTAAAGATCATTTAGGAAAGATAGACTTTACTGTGACTGCGTATTTTTCTCATTTGTGGTCAAAATTTGGACTTTGGATCTTGAAAAGTAGATATATAGATAATTAACCTACCACAGAACAATCCAGCGAAAATGGCAATGCTTAACTATTAAAGAAAATAAAAGGGTTATTTTCAGAAAATAGGGCAAACTGCATAAAGATTTTAAAAAATGTATACATTACCAATGTGTTCATGATTGTAGGTGATGGACTTTTATTACTGCAAGGAAAGTTGTTTGCATTTAGTAAAATGAATGAAACGGTGCATTATCAAAATAAGTTCTCCAGAGGTGGATGAACATTCACAGACATTTACAATGTTAAAATGTAAACTGTAACCTCTGTTTGTAATACATTTTAATTTAAACAAACTACCAATGAGAGTGTCAATGATATTGCAAGGATTTGTAAAACGTACCTTTGTCCTCAAAAACAATCAAGTCTCTTCTTCAGCTTCTCCTGTTGTCTACACTCACACATGGTTATGGAAGCTGCTTATATACAGTGTCTGCTAAACCCTCAAGCTTGCTGCATCACATAGACCCCACCCACAGGGAAAAACTCAAAACATTTGGCAACATTGTGGACTGGTCTGAGATAGCCCAGGGCAACTTGCAGAGGTTTTGTTGGGACTAAATAAAGAATGTTTGTTTCAACATTAAGTGCTTCAGGTGTACTGAGGAGACCCTACGAGTCGCAGTGATTTGGCTACAAAGATATGTTGTCACCGATGGGAGGGTTGAATGAGAAGTCAATGTTTGGAGATGAAGGCCACTGGTCCCGTCACTTTATGTGTTTATTTTTGGATGTTACTTAAATGGCTTATTTCTGAACATTGCATGCATGCCATGCTTGCATGCATGTGCATGCATATGGCTCATCCGGACCCTCACAAACGCCAAATGACCCAACCAAGCCCAAGTCACAAAGGTCTCCCATCAAACGGATATGATGTTAAACTATCCCAATCCAACCCTCTTCCATGAAGACAGCACAACTTCCCAAGGCCTTGGTGCCCACATGAAAGCATGCAAAGAGGGAAAATACGGCATCATGTGAAGCTGAAGAGAGATGATATTGTTCCTGGATTTTATTTATTTCTGTTAAACCTTTGACTTTTGTTAAACCTCCAAAGACATCCCTGTGAAAGAGCTCATCCATCCAGCTGAAATATTCCAACTTTCTGGTAAATAAATCACATGATGACATTTCAGAGCTTTCACTACAGATTCCTTCCACCACACTATTAATGTCTGTTTTACACTGACAGAGGCAGATAAAACAAACTGCATGTTCGTTTTACCAAAAGTTAATGTATCCTGCTCCTCTATATATAATGTGGGTGAATACAATATTTGATTTCATAATACCAATATTATTATTCAATAGAAAAAAACTGCAGTGATAAATGTTATTCCAACATTTTTCATAATTGACATCTCGCTAAAAGGGGTCAAAAGCTCAAAGGACACAGAATGTTTGATGGGGGGGTCAGGCAGATTATATCCCCAAACTTGTAAAGCACGTTCTTCAGGCTCACAACAGCTTTTGTGCAGCACCTCTGTGTGTGTACGTGAGTGTGTGTGTTGGAAAGAGAGAGCGAGAGAAAGCGCTGAGTCACAATGTTGTTTTACGGTTGTGTTTATTGTCATAACTCGTACTTTCACCCGTGGGCCATCTGCTCAATCCACATATTTTTATATCCATCTGTGATTGATAGATATTTAACAAACATTTATTTAATCAGAGTTTTTAAAACAATTTCTGCCAGAAATGTTTTTCTCAATCAACCAATTCTCCATTAATTTGGTATAATGGGTTTCCAAAATTTTAATAAAGGTCTGTGGATTATTTAAAGTTATCTGGGAACCTTGAGGGCAGTAGAAATAAGATGGGGACATGTTACTGACATGTTACCTTTTCAGTTGATATGTTTTACAAAATGTCTATTTCCAAGCTATGAAACAAAATGAGCTTTCATTTAGAGCCAGACTTGGTCCACTTGATCAGTAATATGCAGTATATGGATCCATCAATCTGGTGTAGGTTTTGTTGTTAGCTTTAAAATCATGACGATGGATAACAGAGGTCAAAGAGCTGTGAAGCTCACTAGAGGTCAGATTACGTGTTGTGAGATCCAGCAGATCTTTTCCCAAACAGGTAAAACATCCTGGGGGGGCCCACAGGCTCAAAAAGACCTTTGTAAATTTCCATTGTGTGTCTGTGTGTGTGTGTGTGTGTGTGTGTGTGTTAGTATGTGCAGACCTGTGCATACACCTTTCACTGGTCCGGCGCTCGTGAGATCAAAGTGGACTGTATGTTGCGCCGTAGCTAAAAGGAGTTTGAAACCCCTGCTCTATAACAAGAGCTAATTCATTCGAACTTGCCATCTTGGCTTTTGGCATGAATTACCGTAAACATTGTAATGTTCAGTCATCATGTCTTACATCTAGACTGAACATTTAACATTTACATTTTAACATTTACCTTTAACATTTAAAATGTACATTCATATTTAACCTTAATATATACTATTTAACATTCAACACTTTTTACAATTAACATTTAGAATTTAGATTAAACATTTATATTATTTAACAACTTTGTGTTACCGCCAATCGTTACATGTATTTAAATTACATGTATTTACATGAATTTTCATCTAAATGTTTGAAAAAGAGACATGAATATTGTCATGCTTTTTTTTTCATATGATAATGCTAAATGTACCAAAACTGTGGAGGATTTTAGAACGTGCAACATTTTACACACGGCGCCCCATACACTTGCAAAACACACATTGTGCGTCACAAATAAGAGACACAAAAATTGGTTAACAGAGGTTAACACACCTGGTTTAAATACACTGGGAAGTCTCAGGTGAACGGACACAGTAGAAAACAATCAGAAACACGGCAGCCAATCACACTCACAAGGGAAAACCCACCAGGGCAGGAAGTAAAGTTAATCCAGGGACACGATAGCCAGGAAACTACAGAATATAACAGGAAATGAACACCGCTGTGACGAATACAAACCTTTACTACCAGAGGAGCTTCCCTCCTTCGCTTTCCAGAGCGGTGGCTGACAGCTCAAATTGCAAAGTGAATGTCATCATTTGGCTGCCTCTTGCAGCTAAAGGCAGCTGTCACGCCTTCTTTGCAATTATAAAAGGTTGATTCGGGTGCAAGTGGCTGAAAAAGGGCTTACAGCACGTGTACCAATATTAAAGACATTTTAGAAATAGTAGTAAATGTTGTGATTATATAAAGTGGATCATTTCTAACAGTACATGTTTAAGGCCTTCGTACATTGAAATTCATTCCGTTTGAGAGGTTAAACTCAGCAGTTTTTTGACGATTTCCTTTAGTTCAACCTTCAAATAATAACATAGTCATGTAGTTAACATAATCTTCTGAACTACGTTTACAAATGTTTACATGTCATTGCAAAGGAATACTCAAAACCCTCAAAAACACATTTCCTTGGGGAGGCTGAACGTCATTTGGGGTTTTACAGAAATCCCCCACTGGATTGCAAAGCTAACCAGTGTTTTGGGGAATGTTAGGGATTTAAGCAGAAGGGCACACCTAGTGGTTTGACTTATAATACATGTAGTAATGTTTGATTGTGGAATTGTAGTTTGTGTGTTATTAGATATTAGTTATTACATTTGCATGTTAGATATAAAAATTGCAATATGAATCAACCACAGTTTAAAGTCCTTGAATTACTGGACACATTAACATCAAGCCACATTGTAAAGTTAAAACCTGGATGATGGACTTTATTCCTTCCTTGATGGAAATCTCCTGTCAGGTACTGAATGAGGAAAAGGATTCACGACAACCCTGGGAAGGGAAATATTTTGATTTTGGAACGCTGATGACTTCAGATGTGATATTATTAAAGTGACACTTCCTTCATCGGAGGTTCAGAACTCCACAGTAAGAAAGTCAGAATGTCCGTACAAACGTCTCAAACTTATCCAGTAGCATTTTCATTGTATCCATTATTTTCAATAGTGATAATTTGGCCATTTTTGGTAGTTAGTGACTTGGTTGTTGTGAGGGAAAACACTGCTGTCTTGAGACAACTTGTAAATGTACACAATATCTAAAGTTACATGTACTCTGTCTCGGTAAAACAATCCACTCTGTTTCCGCATATATCCTGGGATCAACTTTCGTAAAAGGGGA
The DNA here is from genome assembly GCF_949316345.1 of Pungitius pungitius. Lineage (NCBI taxonomy): Eukaryota > Metazoa > Chordata > Actinopteri > Perciformes > Gasterosteidae > Pungitius > Pungitius pungitius. Next base: position 10,288,761 of record NC_084919.1, read on the forward strand.
TGACCCAACAGACAACTCCAACTTCCAGGCTATACGTCATTCTGTCCAGCATTGCCTACTGTCTTTGTATCATAGCTGATCAGACCCTCCGTTCATCAAATCAGACCTTTAGTTGAGTAAAACGTAACAACAAAATGAGATTGATGTATATTGCCAGTTTTATTGATTTGGACTGTTGATTCATTCCTGACAATACAAGATAATGATTTAATAATCACAAAAAAGAAAAGATGATAGAGAGACTGATAAAACCCAATATGGGCCTTATGCCACAAGAGGTTTTAACGTTGTAAAAGCAGAAGCTTGGATAATAGAATTAGCAATGGCTAAGCTACATTTAGCTTCACACAGTTAAGTCCAATTGCTTGCTGCAAAAAAAGACAAACCATGCTTCCTCCACCCGGCACAACAAAAGAGAAGAAATAACATGAAAGAAAAATCGGACAAAAGTTCAAGTAATCGAAACGTGAACGTTGTCTCTTTTCATCCATCGCAGTGTTTGTGGTGGAATCAGGCTCTTCTGCATGGACACATGAACCGAACTTTGTAGTCAAGGCACTGCCCAGATTTCTGCTTGTTATTGACGCAAACAAATCCATAACCTGGACTGGAGCTGAAAAAAAGTTCCAAGGATTATGTGACATTATGATGATTAGAAAATATCAGAAATTGGTCTTTGAAGTTGAGGAATTGAGAAGTATTAATTCATTATTTTCTGGTGCATCGCATTTTTCTTATCAAGCAACTTACGTGTAGATATTCCCTGTGAGAGATGCTGGGATGCCTGAGGCCGTGGTAACAGCGTCAATGGCCACAGGCTGGTTACAGATTTGTCCTGGGTATTCTGTCCACAGGTCAACCAAAAGCTCCCAGTCCCCGGTTCCACTGGGATCGTCTCGGTCGTACCATGAAGTCCAGCAAACTGCAATGAAAGAGAGATGATGACTGCTGGAGAACAGCAGCTGAAAACATGTGCAATCTGCTTGTAAATATGGAAAGTATCGTAGCAGGGCCATGCAAATACGTTTAAAAAATAAATAAATAAACTGAGTGGTTGGGTGTGTACTTTATGTATCAGGATCGCCCCTAAAAACAATCACTTACATTCTTTGTCCACCGGAATGATGACGTCAGGAGCCACCCGCTGGCTGCTTGCTGTTAAAGATCATTTAGGAAAGATAGACTTTACTGTGACTGCGTATTTTTCTCATTTGTGGTCAAAATTTGGACTTTGGATCTTGAAAAGTAGATATATAGATAATTAACCTACCACAGAACAATCCAGCAAAAATGGCAATGCTTAACTATTAAAGAAAATAAAAGGGTTATATTCAGAAAATAGGGCAAAATGCATGAAGTTAAAAAAATGTATACATTACCAATGTGTTCATGATTGTAGGTGATGGACTTTTATTACTGCAAGGAAAGTTGTCTGCATTTAGTAAAATGAATGAAACGGTGCATTATCAAAATAAGTTCTCCAGAGGTGGATGAACATTCACAGACATTTACAATGTTAAAATGTAAACTGTAACCTCTGTTTGTAATACATTTTAATTTAAACAAACTACCAATGAGAGTGTCAATGATATTGCAAGGATTTGTAAAACGTACCTTTGTCCTCAAAAACAATCAAGTCTCTTCTTCAGCTTCTCCTGTTGTCTACACTCACACATGGTTATGGAAGCCGCTTATATACAGTGTCTGCTAAACCCTCAAGCTTGCTGCATCACATAGACCCCACCCACAGGGAAACATTCAAAACATTTGGCAACATTGTGGACTGGTCTGAGATAGCCCAGGGCAACTTGCAGAGGTTTTGTTGGGACTAAATAAAGAATGTTTGTTTCAACATTAAGTGCTTCAGGTGTACTGAGGAGACCCTACGAGTCGCAGTGATTTGGCTACAAAGATATGTTGTCACCGATGGGAGGGTTGAATGAGAAGTCAATGTTTGGAGATGAAGGCCACTGGTCCCGTCACTTTATTGCTTTATGTGTTTATTTTTGGATGTTACTTAAATGGCTTATTTCTGAACATTGCATGCATGCCATGCTTGCATGCATGTGCATGCATATGGCTCATCCGGACCCTCACAAACGCCAAATGACCCAACCAAGCCCAAGTCACAAAGGTCTCCCATCAAACGGATATGATGTTAAACTATCCCAATCCAACCCTCTTCCATGAAGACAGCACAACTTCCCAAGGCCTTGGTGCCCACATGAAAGCATGCAAAGAGGGGAAATACGGCATCATGTGCAGCTGAAGAGAGATGATATTGTTCCTGGATTTTATTTATTTCTGTTAAACCTTTGACTTTTGTTAAACCTCCAAAGACATCCCTGTGAAAGAGCTCATCCATCCAGCTGAAATATTCCAACATTCTGGTAAATAAATCACATGATGACATTTCAGAGCTTTCACTACAGATTCCTTCCACCACACTATTAATGTCTGTTTTACACTGACAGAGGCAGATAAAACAAACTGCATGTTCGTTTTACCAAAAGTTAATGTATCCTGCTCCTCTATATATAATGTGGGTGAATACAATATTTGATTTCATTGTACCAATATTATTATTCAATAGAAAAAAACTGCAGTGAGAAATGTTATTCCAATGTTGGCCAACATTTTTCATAATTGACATCTCGCTAAAAGGGGTCAAAAGCTCAAAGGACACAGAATGTTTGATGGGGGGGTCAGGCAGATTATATCCCCAAACTTGTAAAGCACGTTCTTCAGGCTCACAACAGCTTTTGTGCAGCACCTCTGTGTGTGTACGTGAGTGTGTGTGTTGGAAAGAGAGAGCGAGAGAAAGCGCTGATGTACATTCATATTTAACCTTAATATATACTATTTAACATTCAACACTTTTTACAATTAACATTTAGAATTTAGATTAAACATTTATATTATTTAACAACTTTGTGTTACCGCCAATCGTTACATGTATTTAAATTACATGTATTTACATGAATTTTCATCTAAATGTTTGAAAAAGAGACATGAATATTGTCATGCTTTTTTTTTCATATGATAATGCTAAATGTACCAAAACTGTGGAGGATTTTAGAACGTGCAACATTTTACACACGGCGCCCCATACACTTGCAAAACACACATTGTGCGTCACAAATAAGAGACACAAAAATTGGTTAACAGAGGTTAACACACCTGGTTTAAATACACTGGGAAGTCTCAGGTGAACGGACACAGTAGAAAACAATCAGAAACACGGCAGCCAATCACACTCACAAGGGAAAACCCACCAGGGCAGGAAGTAAAGTTAATCCAGGGACACGATAGCCAGGAAACTACAGAATATAACAGGAAATGAACACCGCTGTGACGAATACAAACCTTTACTACCAGAGGAGCTTCCCTCCTTCGCTTTCCAGAGCGGTGGCTGACAGCTCAAATTGCAAAGTGAATGTCATCATTTGGCTGCCTCTTGCAGCTAAAGGCAGCTGTCACGCCTTCTTTGCAATTATAAAAGGTTGATTCGGGTGCAAGTGGCTGAAAAAGGGCTTACAGCACGTGTACCAATATTAAAGACATTTTAGAAATAGTAGTAAATGTTGTGATTATATAAAGTGGATCATTTCTAACAGTACATGTTTAAGGCCTTCGTACATTGAAATTCATTCCGTTTGAGAGGTTAAACTCAGCAGTTTTTTGACGATTTCCTTTAGTTCAACCTTCAAATAATAACATAGTCATGTAGTTAACATAATCTTCTAAACTACGTTTACAAATGTTTACATGTTATTGCAAAGGAATACTCAAAACCCTCAAAAACACATTTCCTTGGGGAGGCTGAACGTCATTTGGGGTTTTACAGAAATCCCCCACTGGATTGCAAAGCTAACCAGTGTTTTGGGGAATGTTAGGGATTTAAGCAGAAGGGCACACCTAGTGGTTTGACTTATAATACATGTAGTAATGTTTAGTTGTGGAATTGTAGTTTGTGTGTTATTAGATATTAGTTATTACATTTGCATGTTAGATATAAAAATTGCAATATGAATCAACCACAGTTTAAAGTCCTTGAATTACTGGACACATTAACATCAAGCCACATTGTAAAGTTAAAACCTGGATGATGGACTTTATTCCTTCCTTGATGGAAATCTCCTGTCAGGTACTGAATGAGGAAAAGGATTCACGACAACCCTGGGAAGGGAAATATTTTGATTTTGGAACGCTGATGACTTCAGATGTGATATTATTAAAGTGACACTTCCTTCATCGGAGGTTCAGAACTCCACAGTAAGAAAGTCAGAATGTCCGTACAAACGTCTCAAACTTATCCAGTAGCATTTTCATTGTATCCATTATTTTCAATAGTGATAATTTGGCCATTTTTGGTAGTTAGTGACTTGGTTGTTGTGAGGGAAAACACTGCTGTCTTGAGACAACTTGTAAATGTACACAATATCTAAAGTTACATGTACTCTGTCTCGGTAAAACAATCCACTCTGTTTCCGCATATATCCTGGGATCAACTTTCGTAAAAGGGGATGACCCAACAGACAACTCCAACTTCCAGGCTATACGTCATTCTGTCCAGCATTGCCTACTGTCTTTGTATCATAGCTGATCAGACCCTCCGTTCATCAAATCAGACCTTTAGTTGAGTAAAACGTAACAACAAAATGAGATTGATGTATATTGCCAGTTTTATTGATTTGGACTGTTGATTCATTCCTGACAATACAAGATAATAATTTAATAATCACAAAAAAGAAAAGATGATAGAGAGACTGATAAAACCCAATATGGGCCTTATGCCACAAGAGGTTTTAACGTTGTAAAAGCAGAAGCTTGGATAATAGAATTAGCAATGGCTAAGCTACATTTAGCTTCACACAGTTAAGTCCAATTGCTTGCTGCAAAAAAAGACAAACCATGCTTCCTCCACCCGGCACAACAAAAGAGAAGAAATAACATGAAAGAAAAATCGGACAAAAGTTCAAGTAATCGAAACGTGAACGTTGTCTCTTTTCATCCATCGCAGTGTTTGTGGTGGAATCAGGCTCTTCTGCATGGACACATGAACCGAACTTTGTAGTCAAGGCACTGCCCAGATTTCTGCTTGTTATTGACGCAAACAAATCCATAACCTGGACTGGAGCTGAAAAAAAGTTCCAAGGATTATGTGACATTATGATGATTAGAAAATATCAGAAATTGGTCTTTGAAGTTGAGGAATTGAGAAGTATTAATTCATTATTTTCTGGTGCATCGCATTTTTCTTATCAAGCAACTTACGTGTAGATATTCCCTGTGAGAGATGCTGGGATGCCTGAGGCCGTGGTAACAGCGTCAATGGCCACAGGCTGGTTACAGATTTGTCCTGGGTATTCTGTCCACAGGTCAACCAAAAGCTCCCAGTCCCCGGTTCCACTGGGATCGTCTCGGTCGTACCATGAAGTCCAGCAAACTGCAATGAAAGAGAGATGATGACTGCTGGAGAACAGCAGCTGAAAACATGTGCAATCTGCTTGTAAATATGGAAAGTATCGTAGCAGGGCCATGCAAATACGTTTAAAAAATAAATAAATAAACTGAGTGGTTGGGTGTGTACTTTATGTATCAGGATCGCCCCTAAAAACAATCACTTACATTCTTTGTCCACCGGAATGATGACGTCAGGAGCCACCCGCTGGCTGCTTGCTGTTAAAGATCATTTAGGAAAGATAGACTTTACTGTGACTGCGTATTTTTCTCATTTGTGGTCAAAATTTGGACTTTGGATCTTGAAAAGTAGATATATAGATAATTAACCTACCACAGAACAATCCAGCGAAAATGGCAATGCTTAACTATTAAAGAAAATAAAAGGGTTATATTCAGAAAATAGGGCAAAATGCATGAAGTTAAAAAAATGTATACATTACCAATGTGTTCATGATTGTAGGTGATGGACTTTTATTACTGCAAGGAAAGTTGTCTGCATTTAGTAAAATGAATGAAACGGTGCATTATCAAAATAAGTTCTCCAGAGGTGGATGAACATTCACAGACATTTACAATGTTAAAATGTAAACTGTAACCTCTGTTTGTAATACATTTTAATTTAAACAAACTACCAATGAGAGTGTCAATGATATTGCAAGGATTTGTAAAACGTACCTTTGTCCTCAAAAACAATCAAGTCTCTTCTTCAGCTTCTCCTGTTGTCTACACTCACACATGGTTATGGAAGCTGCTTATATACAGTGTCTGCTAAACCCTCAAGCTTGCTGCATCACATAGACCCCACCCACAGGGAAACATTCAAAACATTTGGCAACATTGTGGACTGGTCTGAGATAGCCCAGGGCAACTTGCAGAGGTTTTGTTGGGACTAAATAAAGAATGTTTGTTTCAACATTAAGTGCTTCAGGTGTACTGAGGAGACCCTACGAGTCGCAGTGATTTGGCTACAAAGATATGTTGTCACCGATGGGAGGGTTGAATGAGAAGTCAATGTTTGGAGATGAAGGCCACTGGTCCCGTCACTTTATTGCTTTATGTGTTTATTTTTGGATGTTACTTAAATGGCTTATTTCTGAACATTGCATGCATGCCATGCTTGCATGCATGTGCATGCATATGGCTCATCCTGACCCTCACAAACTACGAATGACCCAACCAAGCCCAAGTCACAAAGGTCTCCCATCAAACGGATATGATGTTAAACTATCCCAATCCAACCCTCTTCCATGAAGACAGCACAACTTCCCAAGGCCTTGGTGCCCACATGAAAGCATGCAAAGAGGGGAAATACGGCATCATGTGCAGCTGAAGAGAGATGATATTGTTCCTGGATTTTATTTATTTCTGTTAAACCTTTGACTTTTGTTAAACCTCCAAAGACATCCCTGTGAAAGAGCTCATCCATCCAGCTGAAATATTCCAACATTCTGGTAAATAAATCACATGATGACATTTCAGAGCTTTCACTACAGATTCCTTCCACCACACTATTAATGTCTGTTTTACACTGACAGAGGCAGATAAAACAAACTGCATGTTCGTTTTACCAAAAGTTAATGTATCCTGCTCCTCTATATATAATGTGGGTGAATACAATATTTGATTTCATTGTACCAATATTATTATTCAATAGAAAAAAACTGCAGTGAGAAATGTTATTCCAATGTTGGCCAACATTTTTCATAATTGACATCTCGCTAAAAGGGGTCAAAAGCTCAAAGGACACAGAATGTTTGATGGGGGGGTCAGGCAGATTATATCCCCAAACTTGTAAAGCACGTTCTTCAGGCTCACAACAGCTTTTGTGCAGCACCTCTGTGTGTGTACGTGAGTGTGTGTGTTGGAAAGAGAGAGCGAGAGAAAGCGCTGATGTACATTCATATTTAACCTTAATATATACTATTTAACATTCAACACTTTTTACAATTAACATTTAGAATTTAGATTAAACATTTATATTATTTAACAACTTTGTGTTACCGCCAATCGTTACATGTATTTAAATTACATGTATTTACATGAATTTTCATCTAAATGTTTGAAAAAGAGACATGAATATTGTCATGCTTTTTTTTTCATATGATAATGCTAAATGTACCAAAACTGTGGAGGATTTTAGAACGTGCAACATTTTACACACGGCGCCCCATACACTTGCAAAACACACATTGTGCGTCACAAATAAGAGACACAAAAATTGGTTAACAGAGGTTAACACACCTGGTTTAAATACACTGGGAAGTCTCAGGTGAACGGACACAGTAGAAAACAATCAGAAACACGGCAGCCAATCACACTCACAAGGGAAAACCCACCAGGGCAGGAAGTAAAGTTAATCCAGGGACACGATAGCCAGGAAACTACAGAATATAACAGGAAATGAACACCGCTGTGACGAATACAAACCTTTACTACCAGAGGAGCTTCCCTCCTTCGCTTTCCAGAGCGGTGGCTGACAGCTCAAATTGCAAAGTGAATGTCATCATTTGGCTGCCTCTTGCAGCTAAAGGCAGCTGTCACGCCTTCTTTCTGTCACAAAGGTCTCCCATCAAACGGATATGATGTTAAACTATCCCAATCCAACCCTCTTCCATGAAGACAGCACAACTTCCCAAGGCCTTGGTGCCCACATGAAAGCATGCAAAGAGGGGAAATACGGCATCATGTGAAGCTGAAGAGAGATGATATTGTTCCTGGATTTTATTTATTTCTGTTAAACCTTTGACTTTTGTTAAACCTCCAAAGACATCCCTGTGAAAGAGCTCATCCATCCAGCTGAAATATTCCAACTTTCTGGTAAATAAATCACATGATGACATTTCAGAGCTTTCACTACAGATTCCTTCCACCACACTATTAATGTCTGTTTTACACTGACAGAGGCAGATAAAACAAACTGCATGTTCGTTTTACCAAAAGTTAATGTATCCTGCTCCTCTATATATAATGTGGGTGAATACAATATTTGATTTCATTGTACCAATATTATTATTCAATAGAAAAAAACTGCAGTGAGAAATGTTATTCCAATGTTGGCCAACATTTTTCATAATTGACATCTCGCTAAAAGGGGTCAAAAGCTCAAAGGACACAGAATGTTTGATGGGGGGGTCAGGCAGATTATATCCCCAAACTTGTAAAGCACGTTCTTCAGGCTCACAACAGCTTTTGTGCAGCACCTCTGTGTGTGTACGTGAGTGTGTGTGTTGGAAAGAGAGAGCGAGAGAAAGCGCTGAGTCACAATGTTGTTTTACGGTTGTGTTTATTGTAATAACTCGTACTTTCACCCGTGGCCCATCTGCTCAATCCACATATTTCTATATCATCTGTGATTAATAGATATTTAACAAACATTTATTTAATCAGAATTCTTAAAACAATTTCTGCCAGAAATGTTTTTCTCAATCAACCAATTGTCTATTAATTTGGTATAATGGGTTTCCAAAATTCGAATAAAGGTCTGTGGATAATTTAAAGTTATCCGGGAACCTTGAGGGCAGTAGAAATAAGATGGGGACATATTACTGACATGTTACCTTTTCAGTTGATATGTTTTACAAAATGTCTATTTCCAAGCTATGACATATCAATAAATCGTTCAACAACGTTCAAGAAGAACTGCTTTCAAAAAGAACATTACACATACAAATACATGAAGAAATATATACATATTTTTGAAACATTAAAATAGCATAAATCAAGAAGTTTTCTATTACAATAAAACAACTGCTTTCAAAGGAACCGAGTAGCTGAAAAACAGATGTAGAAATATATACACATATCACTTCTTAGAAGATAGAAAAAGGAGTTAAATCAATAAATTAGTCTATTGGAATAGAACAACTGCTTACAAAGAACCATCGGACATAAAAATATATGAAGAAATATATACAAATTCTTAAAACATTGAAATGGCAGCTAAATCAATAAATTGTTCTTTAAGAATAGAACAAATGCTTTCCAGAGGAACATTAAACATAAAAATACATGAAGAAATATATACACATTTTTGAAACATTAAAATAGCAGTTAAATCAATAATTTTTCTATTACAATAAAACAACTGCTTTCAAAGAAACCGAGCGGCTAAAAAACAGATAGAAATATATACACATATAAATTCTTAGAAGATAGAAATAGCAGTTAAATCAATAAATCGTTCTATTGGAATAGAACAACTGCTTAAAAAAACCCATCGGACATAAAAATTCAAGAAATATGTACAAATTCAATGAAATGGAAATGCTTATACTCATAAACCCGAGTCGAACCGCGTGGGGTTAAAATCAACGAACTGGATCAGAAGTTCCTGAGACAACGAGATCAGCCGCAGACACTCCTTCCTCCTTTGGGGGGGACATAACAGAAAAGTAATTTGAATAGAGAATCAATCTCTCTAATAATATGCAAATATTGATATTTAAATCTAAAAGGCTTTCTTTTTTACATGTTTGTAAATTTTATTTCAACAAATCTAAATCTCTCGAATCCACCGTATGAGATCAACATTTTACATGGGGACCTTTCTTCAACAGAGTTTTTCAACCAACAAGAGAAATAAACACGTTTGTATTTATTTTGCCTACAATTAGCATCATCACAATTTTTTTTTTTAAAGAAAATGAAAGCTTTCTTGAGCTAAACATTACCTTTACCTTGTTGCTGTCCTCCATAGCTTGCACGATGACGGCCACAACAAGGTTGGCGAGCACGAACTGGGCGATGACCACAAAGGCGATGAAGTATAGCGGAGAGACCCACGTGAGGTAGTCTGCACACTCTCCAGGACGGCACTGCTTCAAGGTGTCCTTCAGAGGAGCAGAGAGAGGTTCAGAGAGGGAAGAAGAACTCCCCACAGACGAGGAAATCTGGACCGTTTGGTTGCCGTGGTGACTTTACCAATCGGTCCAACCAGAAAGTTAAAAGAGATAAACATCAGTCATCGCTCTCATTTGCTGCAGGAAGTGGATCACCTTCAAAAAACTGGCCAGTTTACGTCCGGTGCTGACGTGTGTGTGTGTGTGTCTGTGTGTGTGTGCATACCATCATAATCACGCTCCAGTTGTCCCCGGTGCACACCAGGAAGAGGGTGAACAGGGCCATGCCGAAGTGCTTGAAGTTGACGTATTCGTTTAATCCGAGGCACAGGTCGTCCACGGCGCATTCTGAGAGAAAACAACGAGCGCGATTTAAGACGCTGACTTCTGCACATTTTGAACATATCGATGGTGCATGATGAGAGTAGACCCTAACCCTAACTCACCATCAGGATGAGCTAAGACAACATTGGCCAACCACACTGAAGTATGTCTGATATAGTTACTACGCTCACTAGCCTGCCCTGTTTAGCTAAGAGCTTTCCTGGTTTCCTTGGCAACAATAGGCTTTGGGTTGAGCTCTGGGACCGCGATCCTTCGCTGTGAGCCTCCGTGCATGCGTTTGTTCTGCTGGCAGTGTGACTGACCTAGATGGCCAAAGAACTCCACTCCCAGCGCCGCGTAGATGGAAAAGAAGAACAGAAAGAGGAGACAAATGTTTCCAACCTGGAATACAAAATAAAGAGTTAGATGCACCAGGCGCAACAAAAGCTACAGCATAGAGGCCGTCAGTTCTGAGCCAATGGGGCCGTTATGTGCGTCCATGATGCATCCATTCTCAGTCTAAGTTGATATAGCAAGCGTTTACCTGCGACAGCGTTTTCATGATCGTTGTCAGCAGGACACGAATCCTTTTGGCCTTCAGGACTAAAGAGAGACGGTGGTGGTGGTCATGAATAACGTTGTGCACATGCATTCAAAACACACCCAGCCATTCTTTTAAAAGGTGTGTGCGCGTACCTTGAGCCAGCCTCAGCACTCTGAAGACTCTCAGGATGGTGGGATTTATGGGAAGTTGCCGTGACACCCTCATCACGTTTAAAACGATGCTCATGATGGAAACCAAGACGACCACAAGGTCCATGAGGTTCCAACTAAACACAAACACGAGAAGACGTGAGTCACTGACTGAAACAAGCAAACAGGGACCCCCCGCCTCCACCCCCCCCCCCCCCGGTTGAAGTGCGTCACCTGTTTCGCAGGAACCTCAGCGCGCCAAACGCCACGAGCTTCAGCAGGACTTCAATCACCAGGATGGAGGTGAACACGTAGTGGGAGTAATCTGTAAGCCTCTTGATGTACTGAACACAAGGACACACACAGACTCCATGTTAGACTCATTTTCGCGGTGGCCCGTGACCGTATCGTGTTTGTGTGTGTGTGTGTGTGTGTGTGTGTGCATTCACCAGAGGTTGTTGGTAGTGCTCGACGGCCATAACCAAAACACTGATGAAGATCAGGATGGCCATGAAGAGGTCCAGCTGCTTGCTGGTGCACAGGGTGTGGATGGACAGGCGCCAGCGGGAGTAGGACGCTTGGTACGGCTTCTCCTCGGGCACCTCGGGAACATCCGGGCCTTCGCACGCACGCACAAATGCAGATGTTCAGATGGTCACACACGGGAAAGGGAGATGGGTCTGTTGCTGCGATCCCTTTCTATCCCCACGCTCCTCACCTGCGCCACGCTGTGGGCGGTTCCTCGCCTCCTCAGCCAGTTTCTTTTGCTGCTTCTGGCAGTCGTGGAAGGTGTCCACCATCACACCGATGAACATGTCGAGCAAGAAGAAGCTCACGATCATGAAGGAGATGAAGAAAACGAGCATCCATTCGTTGTGGTTGACCACGGGCTGAGGGGGAGGAGGAGGAAAGACACGTCAGATGGTAATTTCACTGACACCATGTCAGTGTGAGAACATCAACAGGATACCTGTTGGTCCACTCCGACGGCGTCCAGTCCGTCGTACATGAGGCTCACCCAGCCATCCTTGGAGTACATCACGAACAGCGACATCAGAGCCTGAATGGAAGACACTCCTGGTCTTTATATTAAACTTTGATGTTCATCTGGCTGAATATGTTTTGTTTTTTTATCAACTTGAAAAGACATTTCACAAAAAAACTCTTCTTTACAGCGAGGCCATTTGATGTCTAGTAGCCCGTTACATTAAAATAGTGTCAAATGTAGATTTTTGCAAGCGATTTTCTGTACCTGCGGCAAGCTGTCAAAGTTGAAATCTTTTTGCACCCAGCGGTAGTTGGCCGACAGACAGTCCGTCTTGTTGGTGATGTCCTCGAGGTACTCGCCTCTACAGGTGTGGAACTTCCCCTTGAACAACTGCAGTGTGAGAAGACGACAGAGACGTGTTTCTTTTCTCCCCCACTGTGCCGCTCTCTTCTGAACTCCATCGCACTCACACAACACAGCCTCGCATGCGCTGCCTCGTTACCTGCAAGCCGAGGATCGCGTAGAAAAAGATGAAGGCGCAGCACACGAGCAAGATGTTCCCGACGGGCTTGACGGCGGTGATCAAAGCCTCCACCGCCAGCTTCAGTTTCGGGGCCCGCTTGACCACCCTGAGGGACCCACAAGCAGAAGGTTTGTTAGATGCTCACCCTCACAAACAAGCAACATCTTCACTGTGTAGACGCACAACAACGACAACAAAAAATTGGCCTACCGCAGCGAGCGAAGTGTGCGCAGCAGGCGCAGCACTTTGAGAATGCCCAGCATTTTGCTGTTGCTCGCAGGGGTCAGCGAGATGATGATGTCGACCAAGGAGGCGACCACCAGCGACCCGTCCATGACATTCCAGGCGGAGCGGCAGTAGCTCTCGCTCCCAAAGAACAAGCCGAGGGTCAGGACCTGTTGTCACGGACAGTTAAACAGTAGTATTACCACTCGATATTCCATTATAAATCCGTTTAATTGCCGGAAGTAAACAAAGTTGACCGCGGAAACTAGCCAGCTAGCTGCAGTCAATTACAAGCAAGAAAGCAAGACAGTAGCTCAAGATGCAGAGAGCTTTCTGCTTCGGAAGTAAAACAAAAAGGTGCAACTTGCAGCAGAGAACTGTGCAGAGGAATTCCTCCTAGTGCAAACAGAAGGGAGATGAGTGGCAAACGGACCAATTATCGCTATGCTATGCTAAGCTCGCCGCTAGGCTAAGCTAGCTGCCAGGCTAGCTGCTGGGCTACTTCCATCTCAACATTACCCTGTCAAATGATGGCGAGTAAAGAGCAAAGGGTACGAGAAGAGTCGCTAGCTCAACATGTTCAACATTTTCCACACGGTGGAATTCTGCCTCCAAGATGATCAAATGTATGTAGTTGTGTTTAAATTACAATTAAAAATTAAAGTAACAACTCCTTACTTAAGAAAAACCAACATTGATTTAAAACAACATTGTACCAACAACATTCGTTAATCGCGATCAATGAATTTCAAAATGTGCGATTAATTAGTTAATTTTTTTAAACCTATCGACAGCCCTAATTACAATACTAGACCGTAGAAATAGTTATGAAATGCTCTGATGCTTATAGTTACAATTAGTAAATACTATAAGGAGACAAGGCATTTTAAGCAGGTTTGTAATCCATCATAGACATGAAATGAAGTGTTGGTGAAAATCTTTTATTACTTTTATTAATTAGAACCAACTTAAAATGTTAGTTCATGATAAGAGTTCCATTTCCCAGTGACTTAAGATCTTACCTTCAAAAGCATCTCTACCATGAAAACTGCAATGAAGACGAAACCAGAGATGTTCAGGAACATTCTCTCCTAAGGGGCAGAGTGAGATTCACTTCCAACCTGCTTGTATCTTTATTGCATACAATCAAATTCATATTACATATTAATTGTGTCATGAAATGCATAATATCCAGCTTGACTGTGTGTGTGTTTCTCAGTGTGCAGTTTAGGGCGCTCACCTTGCTTTCAGGCTCTATTCCAGGCCTCTCCATTGCAATGGTGATACAGTTTAGGAGGATGAAGAGCAAAACTGTGTATTCGAACAGATTGTGAGACATCACCTTCTTGCAAAAGAGGCGGAACCTAAACACACACACAAACGGAACACACACACAGACACACAAACATATAGAAAATCATTGATGGTAGCCCGCCATCCATATAGGACTTGCACATCTCTAGTCAGGAAACATAACTGTAGACACATCCCAGACACAACAAGTGCCAAATGAAGAGAATGATGGATGAAGTCCTGCTTTGTGTGTGTTCATGAGTGTGTGCGTGTGAGCCTTACTTGTTCTGGGGAGACAACACGTAGAAAGACCACTCTTCACGCTTTTTGCACCAGCGCAGCGCCGTTGGTTTTCGGTTCTGAGATCTCTGCAAATTATCACAGATCAGGCGCCTCATATCTCATGTCCAAATCATTAGCTTTAAAAGGTGCTGCTTAGAGTTAAGGCAATGAGACCGACACCAGGAACTCACGTTTTCATCATCGCCGTTGGCATCTGCAGAATTGTCTTCAGGGGTCGGGGAAGAGGTCGCAGAGGCAGAGCTCTCGCCAAGTGTTCGCTGAAAAAAAAATGAAACAATAACATGGCATGGGTGTCAATGTAAAGTATGCGAGTTTGCTACACTTTGAAGCCTCGTGTCCAAATCATGAGCAGAAATCTCAAAAAGACGCTTCTTAGAATAAAGGTAATGAGACACAGGCCGCGTTATAGCTGTGAGGAACTCACCGTTTCCTCATTTCCGTTTCCATCCGTAGAACCGTCCTCCGGGGTCGAGGAAGAGGTCACGGCGGCATTGTTCTCGCCAAGTATTCGCTGGAAAAGAGTTTGGCATGGGTGTGGAATGTGGATGGAAAGTATGTGAAAGTATGCCACATCGGGTAAGAGCCCTTGGAGAAGCAAGCGGTCCTCACCCTGTCTTGGAAGCCCTGAAGCACAATACCCACGAGGATGTTGAGAAGGACGTGCTTTCCCGTCACGATGACCACAACAAAGTAGATGAAGGCCCACGGAGAGGAGGCCGCCATGATGGCGTACATCACCCTGTTCCAGTCCTCCTCCGTCAGAATCTGGATCAAACATAGAGATCAGCAGTTTGAGACACAGAATTTCACGACGGTGAAACACAAAATCAGGTAGTCAGACGAACCGACCTGGAACACGGTAACCATGGACGAGAGCAGGGTGTCAAAGTACTTTCTGTCATTGATTATTTTCCCGGTGTGTAACCCTTGACCGAAGAGATGCATGCCCACGAGACTGCAGGGGAAGAGGAAAAAAAGGGGGGTGACAGTCACTAGAATGTGTGCATTGGGTGGGTGGCGGCCACATGTCTCCAAGCAGACACGTGGGCCAACGAGGATCGCTGCGCGCACATGCCTGAATACAAAGATGACAAAAAGCATGAGCATGCAGAGTGAAGCGGCCTCCTCCATGGCCTTCTTCAGCACCAGCAGCTGTGTCCTTAGGTAAGGAAGGTAGTGGAGCAGCCTCCCAAACCTCAGCAGGCGGAAAGCTCGGAGGACCGACAACCTGCTGTCTGCTTTGGTTATCGTCTCCGAAAGACTAGAAAACACAAGCAAACACATCTCAATGAGGCGTAAGTTAGAAAGACCATTGCTTTATGTTATCATCATGAGATTTGATCACTTTTTGAAAAAATGCTATATGAATAAAGTTGGACTGCACTTTTGGAACAGCTGATTGTTCGACCCGGTTGTTCTAATGAGAATTGAACCCCGAACCAATAACATTGTGATATAATGTGAAAATCAACGATGCCCCACATAGGACAAAAAGGTGAGGCCAAAAGAGATCATTTTACCTGATGATGACGATGACAAAGTCAAACAAGTTGTTTCGGTCCACGAAGTACGCCCACTTGAGACCCATCAGTTTCAAGAGCATCTCCACCACAAAGATCACGGTGAAGGTGATGTTACTGATCTGCAACACGGTGGTCAACTCGTTCGGCTGCAGGAGAAGAGGATGGAGAGAAGGTGAAGTGAGGAATGATGATGATGATGCAAAGAGAGGAAGGGAAGTCAAAGATACATTTTTTAAACCTGATGAATCGTGTTCTATTTTCTCATCACGTTGCACTAAGATCATCTAAAAGAGAGCCGCCAGAATGCTTTCGCCTCTCACCTGATTATGATGCTCGATGGCCAGGGGGAGAATGCTGAGGAGAACAGCGAACATGATCAGCCGGTCAAAGATTTGACTTTTGACGACTTTCTCCAGTCTCGTCCTGAGCTGTCCCCAAATGTGACTCCCAACCTAAAGAGATGACACGCCGCAGGGGGGTAACCACTGGTTAGCGAGTGACCGTTGCTGCTGCTGGTTGCGGCGCAGTAGGTTTCCAACAAGTCTCACCGCTAAGTCGCCAGTCCTGCTGTCGTCAGACCTTCTGTCGTCGTCATGGCGGCGCACCCTGTCGCGTTCAACAAAAGCAAGTAAGAAAGAGAAAATACCTGAAAGTCATCCAGAATTATCAACTGCAGGTTTGACCAGAAATACCACCAACGTGTTTCAAATTACTTTCAGGCTGCGGACAGTGACCGACCTGTTGGATGCACGCCGCCTGATGACCGCCAGGCAGCCGGTCCACTTGGAGCGGAGCCATCTGTCCAACACGGCGCTATCCTCCCTCCTGGTTCCCTGTATCCTCAAGTGCTCCAGGTTGTCCGAGAACTGGGTGGCGATGACGACGGCGCACACGTTCATCATGATGAAGGAGCCCATCTGGAACCACAACAAGTTGGGGTTTTTGGTGGTTGTGAGTTTTATCTATGAGAGTTTATCCTCTGTATATACATATACACAGCATTCTGTTTTTTAACATTACTACATGCAAAACAATTGTGAGGACCCGGTTTGCTCCTCAACATAGAATACAGCTCAAATCTAAAGTTTACAGAAAGCCTGTTTATTTGAAGAAATACAAAGAATGTAGCAACCCAGAACAGACAAAACGCACCTGTATGGAATAACACATAAATATAAAGGAACAAGGTAAAATGCCACGGTCGTTAAGAGTGGATACTCACAATGGCAACGAATATGAAAAAGAGGAAAGTCCAGAAGGAATGCACGTTCATGACATAAAACATGATGTTTGACCATCCTTCCAGTGTGACAACCTACAGGTGGAGACAAAGAGGACAAAGGAATAAAACATAGTGCTCCGTTAACAGACATGGCGACCATTGAGTCACAGATGGATAAAATGGACGAGAGGATGCATTGTTATACTGATAGATGGATGGATGGATACCTGGAATATGCTTATCCAGGCGTAGGCGATGTTATCGAAGTTGGTGGCCCCGTTGTTGGGGTTCTGGGCCCCGCCCCGACAGACGTTGTAGAGCACGTTCCAGTTGACGCAGGCGTTGGTGGCGGCCCCCGTGAGGCCAAACACACTTGGCGAGGGAGGGGCCAAGGAGCAGGTTTGGTCGTTTTTTCTTTTGGGCGGCACCTCGCTGCATTGCTGGCCGCTCTTGCCTTCGGTGGAACACAGGAACGGTTGGAACTCACCGTACTTGGTGACGTAGTACGGGCTCAAGGAGACGTTGTACATCCTGGTGTGAGGAAAGGAATGACGTAGAGTGGAGAGAAGAATAGTTTAGTGACACATATACAACAGAGACAATCATTTGGAAATGTGAAGATAAATCAAAACCTAATGTTCGAAATCCTGGGATTTGTTGGGAAATGGATTGTAGTCTGGGGACAGTTGTTCTTATCTGATGCTCTTTTAAACATAACTTTGAGTTAGTGCCTTTATTCAGCATTTTTTTAATATTACGACATATTTTGGCGTTCAAGCAACAATTATTTTAATAATGATAATTTAATAAAATCTATAGATCAAACTACCAAAGTCAATGGATCAATGAACCGATCATTTGATAACTGAAGTGGGGGCCGGAGAGAATGACTGGATGAACAGAAGCAGCAGCATCCTTACGCAATGGGGTCTTCTCCCAGGAAGCAGCGGTTGTGCAGACGCCCCGCCCACAGCTGGACCCCTACCACCCCGAAGATGTGCACGACAAACATGTAGAGGCAGAGCACGTTACCCAGCATGGGGAAGATGATCAGGAGCGCTGACACGATGTCACGCATACCTGCAAGGATGAAGACAAAAGACGATGTGAGTTGTTATTTCTGACCTTCTTCATTCTTAAAATCAACTTTCTTAAATATCTTTTAGTCGGACCAGTAACAGAAGAGCTACCATGATCAGTTTTCACAAGGTTATATTTTTAATAAAATAAAAATAGGCAATAGTAAAGAAACAGTCTGCTTTGGAAGGATTAATTTGAGTCCCCAATAGAGTCAGGTTAAAAGGTGAAAACCAATAAACCCAATTTCAGGACGTGGACTTACTCGGTACTCTGCTGATCAGTCGCAGCGGCCCGAGCACCTGAGAGACTTGTAGGTGGAGGCCAAGGTAATCCATAAAGTAGTCAAAAAACCTGAGGGGACAGAAACAGAGCGAGGGGTCTTCTTTAATGTCACAATATGCACAAAATGTAAATGTACACACATTCTAATACTTGATATGAAACCATTCTGCTCATGAATAAGCCAACAGCGGATGGTAAGAAAAACCAAGATACGTTCTTGAAACTATTACTGACATGTTAATAGCGAACTGCACGAGGACAGCAGGAAGAGTCGCCACTGGCTGGAATTCTGCCTTAAAGATGATCAGTGTCTAAAATACACGCTGTGTATAACTGCGCAAATCTGGCATTCTCCTACGGTGGCCGATGTTTTCCATCAGCAGACAAAGGGGAAAACAGAGTGAAAGTCATGGAGGGATACTCACTCTCCTAAGTTGATGAGTAGATCCAATCTGTTCCATGGGTTGCTGAGGTAACTTCCTTTGTAGCCATACAATCCCATGGCGAACATTTTGCTTAACATCTCAGCTACGAAAAATACGACTACAATGGAATCCAAAATCTGAGGACACATAATAAAAGAAATAATAAATCCCTGTTAAACAAAGTGAAAACAACAATGCTTATGCTAACTCAACTGGCTACAATGCTTTTGGAATCACTCATCGGGTGTTGTTTCACTAACACAAAAGATGGAGACCTTTTAATTGTATTTTAAACATAAAAGAGTGCACGTATCAATCCAACCTTAAGCTGAAAGCTCCTCTCCTGACCGGGCACGTAGATGCCCAGACTCACACAGTCGAGGAGGATCACAAGTATGGACACATACCGCAACCACGTGGAGGAAGAGGTTAAGGTCAAAACTCATACATGTTCATCTATTGGTAAAACGTATCAACAACACAAGATCAATGTTTACTTATGAGAAAGACCTGGGACTAACAACGGCCCAATTAAACAGTGTTAAACAATGTCTTAATAGCAGCAGGTGAGCGTAGCCTTTGCTCTAAAACATACATGACGGTATATGCACCCAAGCATGTGTTATTTCTGACACATATTTGGGCTTGCCGGGTGTCAGACGAAGGTTGAACTACCAGCAGTAACAAAGGATATGGGCCACAGGCCACTTTCAGACACCAATTACGGGGGCTTGATGTTTGATTGAAGCAGCCCAAGACCACCGGGGCCAGATCCGGGTATGGCAGCTGCTCCTGCTCCTCGGGGCCCGGGTGGGGGTCGGGACCTCCTTGAGGTTGTATAGTGAGTGCCACCTCACGCATGATTGAGTTACTCTGGAGGGAGGTCAAAAAGAGAGAAGTGATGAGAATAATGGGCCAAAATGAAGAAAAACAGTAATATATTTTGTATACTGCTAAGTTGTTTAGCCGACTTCATGACAGTGCATTCATAGTAGTTTGTGAGCTAATCGTCCTTTTCATTATTGAATTATACATTAATTATATACAGAGAAGCATTTATTTAATTTTGTTAAAGCAGATAGAAATATAGCAATACTAGCAATAAGACAAAAAAACATGGTAAATTAATAGTATAAGAGTAGAAGTAGAGT
The DNA here is from genome assembly GCF_949316345.1 of Pungitius pungitius. Taxonomy (NCBI): domain Eukaryota; kingdom Metazoa; phylum Chordata; class Actinopteri; order Perciformes; family Gasterosteidae; genus Pungitius; species Pungitius pungitius. The sequence continues at coordinate 10,309,097 of NC_084919.1, forward strand.
AAGAGTAAGTAGAATAGTAAATTAGTTTTTTTAGACACCAACATTCCATCATTCCAAAAGTGTCCTGGTTGATTTCATGTATAAAAATAGTATCAGCTGACAGGAAGTAAACAAACACATGCAGCTACCAAGCAACGCTGTTCAAATACTGCCTGATACATACATGACAATCTGTCATTTTAATGCACATAATTAGGAATAACAACAAGTGTTGCCATGGAGGTAGTTCAGATCATCTGAAAATCACTTTTAAATCAATTAAAATCAGCTGACAGGAGGTAAACATACACCAAGCAACCAAATCAAACAGTGCATTCATACTTTTTAAAAGATTCATCAGAACGTTTTGCATATAATTAGTATTCTTGGTTAGCTTTGAACATTTTATAACATTATTTTTAGAATGTTTGACAATAAACATGATAAGTGTCATACATTATTAGTACACATTATTCTGAATACAAACTGTAGCTATGGATGTAGTTCATATCATGGACTTACAAAATCATTTCATTTTTTTTTAAATCCGTCATTTTAAAATGAATGTTTTCCATACCAGTTCAATTTAAGTAAGTTATTCTTTATATTACCACAGATTCAGAAATGAATTGGGTCACTATGACTCTTTATTAAACTAATATTCAGAACAATTTGGTACATTTAACAGTTTAAAATGTAGCAAACCGTCCCGGAGCCGACGTTGTGTTTCTAGCTAACGTGAGTTAGCTAACTCACGTTAGCACGTTAGCATGTTTGCACACGTTAGCAGCCGGATGAGTGTTTCTAGCTGTGAGTTAGTTAGCTAATGCGAGTTAGCAACAATATATTTAACGTTACTGCAACCGGACTAAACTCACTAGCATGAGCCTTGTATGACGTATGGGTTGTATTTACAAGTCATTAACCAGTTAACCTCTGTTTTCTAAACACAAGCGATAATCACAAACAAATTGGCATGCCCAGTCTCATTGGTGTCTATATCGCATTCATAGTTCTTACCAGAGAAAGAAAAGTTCAGTTTTTCAGCCGAAATCCGAAATCCGGTTTCCACCTTGTCCTGTTGATGTCAGTCAACAATAAACTCAAAAGTTGTTTAAGTCCAAAAGAGAGACAATATTGAACATCATCAGCATGCTGGGTGTCAGGGTGCCTGGTGACAGCCAATGAAATTGCAGCCTTTATGAACGCTGTCTACAGCGCTGTGTGACAGTCTGGACACGATCTGGAATCTGGATGGAGAAACTTGAATCCAACATTGTTCTTTGCTTTTGCTAAATATCATTTATTGTGGTGGCGGACACTGCTGACGTCAAGAGCAGTGTGTGGGTCAGAGGTCACTAACTGGCAGACCGCGGTCCGGATCCGGACCGACCAAGTCTTTGCATTACAGTCATGACGATATCGTTTCAATACTGCCGACAGAGGTAGAATCATATTGAATTCATTTGATTTGTTGATTTGTATTGATTACATGCAAATGTTGATACAACTCCATCCTTCTATTTAATCACGTTATCATCTTCCAGACTTATGTCTGGAGTAAAGGCTTTGACGAAGTAACGTTTTTGTCTTTGATGGTGCCGAGAAATGGATGAATTACGCGACTGTGTTAAATGAAGCGTAAAGTTGAAACAGCCGAGAAAGGAAGAGACAAAGCTTCTCAGAATTGTTCTTAACGCACAGGATGGATCCAAAGCTCCATGCATGCCCTCCAACTCATGAGCTCCCTCCACCTGGTCCAGCAGCACAGCAGAGAAACGCACCTATGCGAGTGACAATTCTAATTACGCCACTGTTTGACGACTATTCAACACGGAGGACCCTGCCACCCATTCTGACCACAACTACGTCACAAACAGGATCCTTTAAATCATCGTCACATATTATAATCTCAAACCACTAGGCGTGCTCTTTTGCTTGAGTTCCAACATCTGTGCAACTATAAAAACGGTGATTCAGGTGCAAATTTAGATTCCCAGTTTCTTTCAGGTGGTTCTAGTGAAGCCACAGGTCCCTTTGTGACTTGTCTGCAGTTCCTTGTTAGGCGCACAAGACGTTCCTACTTCATTATCCGCCCTCTGCAGCGCTTTGGTAAAAACTAACGAATTGCCCTTTGAGAAGAATAGCTACCTGCCTCTGGTCAATAGCAGCTGGGGATGGTCTCTGTCGATTCATTCATCAGCATTATATTTTGTCATCTGAAGGGGACTGTGTAATATTTTATACTAAATTGTGCTTTGGACTGGAGGCCAAAGTACAAATGACAGCATGGTGTAGACTCATTTATCATTCCCACATGTCCCCCAAACGTACACAGTCTCCCCCTCCCTCCCTCTCTCCCTCTCTCTCTGTGTCTCTTTCCCCGTCTCCATGGTGAAAATTGCTCTTTCACCATCCTCATGGCGTGAAAGATGTGACTGCAGAAACACTCTGTAGAACATCGGTTTATGCGAATAGAGCTCTATGACGACATCATTATGTCAAATACACGCACGCTTTGTGGTTCATCTGTCTTGCGTGTTCCAACTGTCGACTGCATTCATCTCATAACAGTCCGCCATGTTCATATGGAACCAATTAGTACAGGAATATGTAGTGAAGTGATATAGATCAAGGTAATACTCATAGCTTGGCGGTTCTTAAACACAATGCGTAATAACAGTAGAATGAACTTGAAACAAAGCCAAATGAACAGGGTTACAACAACAGCTTTGACCTTCTACTGCTCAGACACAAGCCTCTTACTTGGAGATCTCTATGACCTTGTTGATGTGGTCCCTTCGAAAAACCAAAGCTTTTTGGATTGGACATCGGGAAAATTGTTTATAGGAAAAGATAATAGTTTGGAACTAAATAAATGCAAAGCTATTTTCTTTCAACCCAATTTTGAGACTGATAAAATTATAAACATTGTTGTTACCTGCTGAGAAGTGCTGAGTTTTTTTCACATGAAAGGGGTCTGTTAATCAATTTTAAAATATAGAAATATTGATTGTGGACCCTTTAAATGTATACTTACAGTGTCGTATGTCTCAGAAACTAATTCAAATCAACTGCACAAAGAAAATCCAAATGCTTCTGCAAGTTAGTTCTGTTTTGAATATGGGTGAAATAACTACAATTACCTCAATTACATGAAATGTGGCAGAAATTTAGTGTATAATATCGTAATAGCTATTATGTTATTTTATTTACACAAAACATTATATAATAAAAAACTTTTATGCCTCATCCCTTTCAACCACTGTATGTAAATTTTCCAAAGTCATGTCCTGAAGTTCACTCCTAAAGCCAGTGCTTAGAGAAGTATTGCGCAACATTTAAATTCAAGAAGCATAATTAACGTCCATATGTTCTTATGCTGGTTAGAAGGGTCAGTAATGACTGCCATGAAGTCGATTTTCATTGTGTACACATTATATCCTTTGAAAGGAGCTTGGTCTTCAGTTTCCAGCTGTGAAAAGTAAAATGTGGCCTGTGGATAATTATGCAAAGTAGAGGTAAGGAGATGAAAATGTGGAAAGTCTTTAATTATCAGTGGAAATGAAAAAAAAGGGAATCCAGACAGAGCCCTTATGAGACACGGATTGTGATAATGTGTGATTTTAAATGCAGTGACCTGTGTCTGGCACTTGCTTGGTTTGAACAAAATGTTCTTCTATCAATCACTTGTTGATTATTTATTGGTATCACATTATTTTTGTGAATTAGAAAGAAATTGGCTAAAAAGCATAGAACAATTCACACTGTAAGCTGAAAGCTGCAGAATGCTCTTCATAAAACATTTGTTTTGTTCATTCTCACTGAAGCGTGTCTGTCAGTAGTGCTCACATACGTACGCCATAATGCTTCGTGCATCGTGACAAACGTTCGACGGGGTGCAAAGGAACAGAGAGAAAAACGTTTGTGTGATTTACCTTTTTGAAAAGTTCAGAACATGCCGCAAACTGGAGGGGAACATTCCCTGCAACCAGCGTTAAACACACCTCAGTCCACGCATCCTTTAACGAGGATGTTCAGTGATGGTCCCAACCAACGGTTGTTGGGGTGGACCGAGGTCGTAATTAACAAAAACATCCCCACCAGGATGAATACGAGTTTTACTGACTGATGATTCAGGTTAACTACTGCCTGAGTCCGGTCATGACCAGGTAACGAGAGACAGGGAGACAGAGAGCAAAGTTGAAAAGGAGATTTGATGTTCTGCACAAGAGGGGGAAAAAAGGCTTTAGTTATCCTATGATGAGACTGGCTCCCTTTTTTGATTGCCTTCAATCGTGGAAGAGGAAAAGGAAGAAGCTGTTGTGTTAGATGATTTTAGAGGGAAATTTTGAATGCAAGACTTTTACTTGTGGTTGAATAGATTTACCATACAGCTGATTACTATATAAGCAGTAAGTACATCTAAAGATAAGGCTGTATATGTTCAGCATGGATGACGTAACTTCAATCACAGACGATGATGATGATGAAATTACTTTGCATTCAAGACCGTACACTTCGAATGCATGTTATATGGTCAGGTAGTAGTCAGGTAGTCATCATCTACACTGCATGTAACTCTCTGTGTTCATTGTTAATGCTAAACACAATCTCTTGGTAAAACTAAAGTGACACCTAGTGGTAAAATACAGTTGTCATTGCTTGAGAAAGTGTTGCTTTATTATATTTTGAACAATATATATGTATATTTAATGTTTAACAAAATAGAAATTCTGCTAATTGACCTCTGGTTTGTTTATGAATATTTAAAGTAACATGAACATTTAATATAGAGGGTTATATTGTTGTCCTTGGTCCACATAACTCCTTCACTGTAACAGAAGTCAGTGGCAGACTTTAAACAGCACAGTAACAGAGAAGGTTATAAAGTATTTTCTGATAGCAACCAAAGACACCAAAAAAAATCCTGTGTGATTCTGTGAAGACCGATGAAGTTGCTGATGTTGCATTGGCAGTAGAATTTATTTATGTTTAGGTGTACATTAAGCTGTAACACCAAATTGATTCCACTTTCATCGCTTTCAAAGTCAAGTCATTATAACTGGCACCGTTTAATAAAGACATAACACAACAATAACACTTCACAACACAAGAGGGCGATGTAGTTCTTTGGCTGATCTTGCTACTTTCCTCCACCTCCTGCACTCCATGTTGTTAAACATTACCAAAGAAGCATTTCAGTGACTCTTTTGATGCAAATATACCAAACATTCCAATATCTTGTATAGATTTGGTCTGGCGTTACCATGTAGTCTGAAGGAGACAACCTTCTGTGGGCTGTACAACTCTTTCTCTCCTCTACATCTCTCCTTTCCGCAGGACATTAACAACGGTATATTTTTCCATCACAGGCCCACAACAGGTGGAATCATCCACTTCCTGTGAGCACCCCCACTCACCTCCACGCTTTATTGTTCATCTCTGATGTGTGACAACGTGCATCGGAGAATGTATCTGCGCTGACACGTGATTGGCGGAGCCCTCCTGCTGCAAACATCTCCTCCAGGAAGTAGGCATTTCTGCCCAGTTCCTGTCTTCCTCGCCGACCCTGCAGTCAAACATGTGCATAATTACAGGCAGGGGAGCGCCAGAAGAAACACATTACATTCAGATAGAGGCTGAGCGTAATGGCTGCATTGGAGGGATGGTAATATCTGTTGATTTCTGTTTGATTAAACCAGGAAGGAAAGGAAATAGTAGAGATTGCAAGTAGGAGAGTGAGAGCATGGCCGGACTGGCAAAGGTATTTAGAGATATCAGCCAGCGAAAGGGGGTTAGAGAGTATTACAGCCCCGTTGTTTTATTGTTTCAGAAGGAATCATGTGTGCCATGAATTCAGGATCACCTGTACCAACGGGTGATCTAGAAAACAAATAGAGATCCAGAAATTGACAGTTGTGCCTCAATCCGTTGACCACATCTCTTCCTATATTCAAAATCCAAAGTGGCTCCATCCCCTTGTTCTACGTCCAAGGAAGATGGTAAAAGGCTCGGGCACTGAAGGCAGGAGGGTAAATATTTGTTTTGTGGTCTCTCTGTGGAGCTCCAGACCTCAGTGTGCCCCTTAAGAAAACTTTCCCTCGCACCGGAGCAGCCAAAGCAAACAGTCCCACATCGCGCCGTCTGGCTCGCCGCGCACACCCTTGTGTGTTTGTTTGTTCAGACAGCCGCCATGACAGACGGAGGAACACTGGGAAGGAAGAAATCTGAAGAACGAGAGAGGGGGAGCGAGAACTGGAGGAGGAGGAGGAGGAGGTTGTGCTGTTTGTCGTGAGACAGAGGACCGATGGAAGACTGCACAGATGGCGTTCTTGTCCTATTCCCCAAAGCGTTGCTCTCCACAGACGTGGGTCGAACAGTAAAAAATAATTCTCAGCATATGTTGTAATCTTTCTGGAGTGTGAAAAGACAGAATGCACCACAACAGCACAACATGAGTTTGAGGAAACCGGGTCTACAAAATGAAAGCATTTGAAAGGCAGTCAGGGATGTTCTCGTTATTGAGCACTTCATGACACAAACCTGATGATGCTCCAATTGTCTGGACCAAATTCCAAAGATTTACTATCTTAATTTTGTCAGTTAAATCATTTGGAAATAAAAATAGTAACTTAACTATTGTTCTGTTCGAGTGTTCGTGTGTGTGTGTGTGTGTGTGTGTGTGTGTGTGTGTGTGTGTGTGTGTGTGTGTGTATCTCCCTCCTCCCCTCAGCTTAGGCCTATTTTGTTGTGTGTGTTGAGAGCAGAGGGGTTTGAAGGAGCAGATCAGAGGACGCTGTAGAGGCTCACTGAGCACTGGGGTGAGATTAGCTCCCTCACAGAGGAATCAAACTGACCTGGGAGGCATGTCATCAGAAGGACAGATGGATGAGAACTATTGACCTGTTGACCTGCATCAGATTCTCACTAACTCATGCTAATTCCCATGCAAATCGGTACAAATGCTCACTCTGACTGTTTCCCGATTTATTTTGGTCAGTTTCTCTGTATTCTATTGTATTTTTCTGTTGGTGCTACTCAGGCACTTACTCCACAACGCGTGTACTGTGCGCGCACGCAGAACCACACGCAACAGACCCCAACACGCACACGCACACCAACATGCAAACAAATTCTCCCTTGTGGCGTGCCCTCATGGTGGTCGGTTGCACTTCTAAAGGCTTAATCTGTTGGTCCCACCTCCCTGGTTAAGAGAACAAAGGCACCTCTCCCCGAACATAAAGGCAGCTCACACACACGTCCGATTCCAGCCCCAGACGGACCACCCATCCTTGAAGGCCGCTGCCTCACACAGACATCAGCAGCGGCTGCGGGTCAATGACGAGAGTGGCGAGCAGATCTACTTTCATCGTCCTTGCATAAAAGTTTCCCTTTTCTATTTTTCCCCCAGAGTGGGCAGTTCACACACTCTTAGGGGGCATTTCGTTCTTGTCATAGAAGGAGGCGATCAAGGGATACCATAATGAGGAGTCCCCAGTAGGCTTTGATCCAAAAATTTGCCGGCTCCAATGGTGGAGAGATTAGATCTCTGTCTCACAACTGAGGAGAATTATAGTAATTCTAAGTATTAGATAGACGATTATTCTTTAAAGAGCAGCCATTGACAACAACCACTTTAAAAGGTCAGTAGATGCCAAATTGGAATATGTCAGTCATGCTTAAAATGACTACATTTGCATTTCACAGCCAATAACAGACTGTTGCTTTCTGCGTTGATTAAATGTTCCCGGCGGTATTTAAAAATGGAATTGCCTTTTTGTTGAGCAGGTTTATTTCATAGAAGAAGTTACCATCTCCTGCCATTCAGCCAGCATTACACCGTGAGAACAGCAACGTTACAACTTATTACAGGTGAAACTCCAAAAATTTGAATATCGTGCAACTTTCAGTAATTCAACTTAAAAGGTGAAACTAATATATTAGTATATATATATATATATATAGATACATAGGCATAATCATCAAAATTATATCAAACAAAGGCTTGAAATATATCACTTTGCATGTAATGAGTCTATATATATATATATGTATTAGTTTCACCTTAAATAGCACAGTGTGTCATATTGGTTGAGTTTAGGATACAAAACCTGACATTAACTTCAACTTATTTCCATTTAAAAACACATTTGAACCATTTGAACCATTAGTTTAAAAATTGCAAAACAGGCACAGCTTTCTTCATAAGAGTTGGATGAAACAGTTGATACCACATTCATGTCCTTATGGAAAATATGGAGCTACTGCCACCAGATGGTTATCTTAGTTATTGTGTTTATTTGTTTTCTTTAACAAAACATGCTAAAATGTTGGGATCCCATTGGGATCTTCAAGAGGTTTAAATGAGGGAATGCTTGGTGGCCTGCTGGTCAACAGAAGGAAACTGTGCTCGGCCAAGAAAAGGTCCAGCACATAAACCTCATTAAAAACACACTTATTTACAGTTTTTGTACAGCAGATGGAGCATGTTTCTTTTGGATAAGGACATAAGTATATCCAGTCCTTGCAGTAGATGATATTTACTGGAGAGTCAAATGCTCGTCACAAACCTCGTCAAAAGCACGTGTGCTAGGTTTCATTTCCAAGCACATCGTCTCCTTCCAATGCAAATGTATGTCCCAATAATGCACATCACTTATTGGGTTTTGTGCTATTGCTCCTCACAGCTTTCAATGGATCATGGTTGTGTCTGGACCCGGGTCCCGCCTCTTGCCATGGCGCTGCTAGCACCTGCTGCTAACATCAATATTATCAGTCAAATTACTAATGCCAAACACACATTAGTGACTTTGCTTCTGCCCTGGAGTCTTTGTTTTTTCACGGCTCACAGCTTTGCTTGGATGCTGCTTATGTCTGGACAGTGGTTCCTGCCTGACATCCTCTGCTTCTGTTGTTTTTAGTGTTAGTCACATTACTATTGGTGACACCATTGATACTTTTGTCGATGTTAATCCACTATATTATTCTCATTCTCGTACCTTATTCGGCATACTACTAGAATCGTTTCTGCCATATAAATTGGACGTATTGTTAATTCCTTTAAGCTGTTCATTCGGTACACATGACATCAATTGCACTCTGGCTGTCTCTGGGGGAGGGGTCCCCCCCCTCTTCTTTTTTTTTGTCTGTGCTGATGAGATGGTTCCAGGACAGAGGAATGAACACATTGTAGATTGTAAAGCCCTCTGAGGCATTTGTTATTTGGGACTTCACAAAATATATTGAATTGAACAATTTCCCACTTTTCTAGTTTCTGCTGTCAGTCTTTTTTACAACAACCTTATTCTCATTCTGCCTTCAGTTCTGCCACAATCTGAGTGGTTTAACCATTGCATTTGTTTTTAGCTTTAAGGGTCTACTCACAATGTAGTTATTTATCTGCTGGAGATTCCCCCATGGATAACACCAGTGTGTGCCATAAGCCGTATACTGCTCCATTAGCCTTTTTTTTTTTTTACTGCATTTCGATAGGAAAAACATTGTTAGATTTAACAATCATTACTAAAAAAAATAGCTATGGTGCCAAGTCTTTGGCGATTGGACTACATCCTGAGATGTAGGATAACCAATGAGGTACTCAGGTGTCCTGGGTGGAGGGGGGTCGCATTGGATTCAAGCAGAAGTGACAACTGACTGCAGCAGAGAGGAGAACAATTTTTAGAGTTTGACAGCCACAACGCGATTGGCTTAAGGAGAGAATCTGGTTAGTTAATTTAACGTGACCGCGAACATTCAGCTGATAGAGTAGCCACAGGGGGAGCGACCGAGACACGATGAATGAACACGATTGAAACGACAGTCTTCCCTACCATATTTTCGCTTAAGCTTCATTTGTTTGAGCTGAGCTTTCTTCCCATTTACTCACAACTGACGAGTTGCCAACAGGATCTCCATAATCCGCAAACAACCATCGTATTTGCCTCAGCGGACGACTCAGGTTTTTGTTTACCAATTCAAAATTAACAATTTACACAGCTGGGTTTGTAACCAACACCTTTCTTGGCTGGCCGCGCTCCATCTGGATCCAGAACAGGAGGTTTAACAAAAACTGGAGTGAACATACGCAAATGAGTCCTTGACAAATTGAGAAAATATTGTGCTTTTTCACTTGAGTACACTTAAAAAAAAGATAGAAATGGAGCATGAATGTTTACGAGATTAATCTAATGAGACATAATTTCCCCCAAAAAGTAAAAATGGCTATGTTTAACACCATAATAAGCTAATATCTAATTCATTAATCGGCACGCAGCTCCATATATCAACACTTTAAGGTTATGAAAGCACTGCCACTCCCTGAAGTTCTGGCTAAGGACAAAGACAGCATGAGAGACAAGGGACAAGAGACAGAAAGAGGTGACAGTATAGTCACAGCATGTCAGCAGTCAACAAACAGGCAGAAAGCAATAAGCAATTATTAGTTTCACCATCGAGCCGTTCCACTCAGGAAACCACCCATCTTCATTATGCAGATGGAAAACCCTCACTTTTTACTCATGGACACTCATGCTTCCCTCATGTCGCCCATTATTGCACCAACAACAGCCTGGCTGTCACACTGAGACCTGCTGGGTAATTGCACCGCAGAACTCATTCGCCTTAAAGTGTTCATGACCGGTCACGTTAAATGACCACTAGCGTCTCTGTTCCTCCGTCCCTTTAATCCTATTGTTTTCCTCCACAGGTGATCACTTGATGCTTGTGCTGCACTCAATGCTCAACAATGTTTAACAGAGATTGATCTTGGAAAAATATTGAAAATTGTTGTTTGGAGGTGTTTCACCACAGGTGCATGTGAAGGCCTGCTATTCTTCTTCCTTGGCATCGGTATTGATCAAGATGTTTTCCATTGTCCTCTCAGAGAAATGGAAGTGAGGCAGGGTGCTCTTTTTCCTCCAAGTTCTATTTCTTAACGCGCTTTTGAGGTTATATGTCGGTGAATATGCGGACACATCAGATCACACACGCTGAATACAACTTTTGGATGATGACAGAACATGACAGTGACCTTGTTCTGAAGAAGAAGGCTCATTGACATCACCCCAGTGCATCAAATACCGCAACCTGGTCAGTGCTCCCAGGCATAAACATGTGAATTATGCATTTGATGTACAGAGATGGTTGTGGTTTTGGAAGAAGCTTTCACACTGAAGCTAATCCCTGACCTACAGCAACAGTCACTGCTGAACTCACCCAACTGTAAAGAGAATCCTTTCAGATGTATTATCAAAACAAGATAAAGGACATAAATAGAAAACTTATTGTAGGTTTTTTTTTGCCTCCAGAAAAGGCTTCATGTGAACCTCTGGATTCTATCTGTGTGCACTCGTGTGAAGTCTTGTCATTTTGTCTGTGGCCAAGATGGCAAACAAGAAAAACCCAAATACCAGCATGAGTATAACTTTAATGATTAGTGTGAAACTGCAGGAAAAGATTTGCAGTTGTGTGGAGAAATGAAGGTTTTAAATGAACTGCTGGCAAAGAACGTTGTTGTTTACCATGACTTCTACCCCGCAAACTGATTCATGGCTGCAGATTGACTTTATGGAGGGATGTGTTGGTGTCTCACATATAAGTACATGGCATTCCTCAATCCAAAGCAATGAGCCACTCTTTCCAAGTCTATCATTTGCGCTAGGTTAGAAAGACCACATAGCTGCAACTAGTGCTTTAAGGTTGTCCAAACTGTAGTTCCTACAAAGACTGCAGCAGCATTCTGAAGAAAGGCTTTGATGCTTATCAGCGATCGTTGCTTACTAGGTGTGCCATCATGTATTACTCAGTGTAACAGATCCAAGTGGCATGAAACCTACTGCTGGTGAAATTACACCTTTGTTTTCTTGCTTTTGGGTTAAAATACATTCATTAAACTTGTAAACTATCACCACTGTAAGAGCTTTAGCCTCAAACAGGTCCATCAAGCTATTACAATTTTTATTTTATGTATAAACGCACATCTGGCATGTGGACAATATCATCTAGGTGTACATCAAAAGGAGGCAATACACCCAAAACACACATCGGGAGGTAATAGTTTTAAATGCATTAAAAATGTTATCCGTCTAAACATTCATCTCTGCATTAATTCTATCTAATATTCTCATGAACATTTATGTAGTTTAATCTGATCCAAACCAAAGCTGTTTCACAGGTGTATCGTTTTGAAGAAAACTGCTCTGCCAACAGACCAATATTTTGGATATAGTTTTTTACAGATATATGGTTTGATGATGTAATGTCAAATAATTGAAATGTCATCCTATTATTATTAGAAATGTAATGAAATGTAATGTGGGCAGACGGAAACGATTTGGCTTCATGTGAAAATTACATTTAAGTCACTTAACGACGCACGTTTTTTGTGAAATAAGCACAGACTCTAAAAACAAACAATACTGTTCAAGTGAATTTGGATCCTGGCAACAATGCAGAAATAAAAAAATGTACTTTCATTCGGGTAAAGGAATAAAGTTCTGATAGTTCGGTTAACTTATGGTCAGCTGACAAATACGAAAGGTTCTGCATAAAGAAGAAAACGAGAAAACACGGCTTGGAAAACCTCCCGACATCGGTCAATCAACCCTGAGTTCAGGACCCGTAGCTGCATATTTTGCTCTGCTAGATGCTGAAGGTTAATAGTTGATAAATGTTTCATGGTTGGGATTCAAAGGGGCCCCCTGAGTTTTGCCTTTTGGACCCCAGATTACACCCCAAATCCACCCCAGTTGAGCCACATGACGGGGTCAACCTTGAACGTGCATGGGCGGGTTCGGGTTCGGCATCTGTTCCTAAACGAACACCCCAGCGCTTCAGTTTTTCGCATTGAAAAATCTACACTGACAAAAAACATGGCGCATTTGACAATTACTTCTAGGCCTCGACGCAAAACTTTCAGTCAACGTAACTTGAAGCGTCGCATCCATCGAAACAAACGCCGCGACTTTTACCTGACAGGAGGAAAACTGTTGGTGTCTGCAGCAAAGCTTGACAAGAAGGTAGTCTTGGTTTTTTTTTTTTTTTTTTGTCAGACACAAATGTAAGCTGGACTGTGTGTGTTCCAGTGATTTATTCAGCTTCCCCCCCCCCCCCCCCCCCCGCTGAACGCCATGTAGTGGCTCGACACCCTGCTGGCCGCAATGACAGGCTCCATAGCAATCTGCCAGACGCACAGCAGGACAAGACAAGCTCCCAGCTTCTGTTCTGTGTCTGGAACTGCATATCTATCCTATCGCTTTCTCCCCAACATCATCATCATCATCTCTCTCTCTCTCTCTCTCTCTCTGTTCTGATTCAGGATTTGCATCGTTTGTGCTCATAAGTTGCTTTGTTTGGACTTGGGTGGATATAGATGAATCACCTGAGCACGGTTGGATATTTGCATAACAACTGCTGATCAATGGTGACAAGCACAGCATTGCACCTATCATCATTGTCGTTATTATTATACAACCTTTGCATGTGAAAAACACAACCCCCACCCCCCTGTGAAATTCACGGGAAGCTAATCTGAATAAAATGGTACAAAAAAACACTGTCTACAATTAAATAACAGTGTGGCCATTGGCACGTTCATCTACACGACTGCCTGAGTTTAGCATGGAAGGCGCCGTGCCGACATTCGGGCCTCTGCTGAGCCGTCACTCCCTAACGACAGATCCATCACTGCGACCATATGTGGTGATGTCATGTTCCTTGAGAGAGAAAGGTCGGGGCTTGTCATATCCATCTGCTGGGCTTTGTGGAACATTCCAGTGCTTTAACATTTGCATGGCTGTCAGATAGACAATAAAACCTAATCTCCCTTCACTGGGCTGGGAAAAAAAATGAAGCGGGCGGAAAACAGCAGAGACTAGAAAAGTCTTTTATCTTCTTAAATGTTGGAAGAGGTCCGTCTCGTCAGTCTTGATCTTGATTATATGTCTTTATTATTATACAATCTGTTCTGTATACATTTAATTCCTTACACCTAGGATTTATTTACAAGATTTAAAGCGCATTATGGAAAATTATTAAAATACTTTATCACTTTTAAAAGCCCCAACCACAGTAAGAAACAATGTTATTTTAAAAAGCAATGTAAAGATAAAAACTGATGTATAAAACAGGAATAACGTCTTATCACAGTGTGTAATGCTGTTTTCTGACGGTACACAAGCTGAAAAGCTAATAAACTACCTTTGAATGTGTAACACATGGTGCAAACACAGACGCACATGTGTGCCATCCCCCGGGATGCATCATCACAGAAGTGGGCCCCGAGCAACACAACTCTTATTATGCCTCCTCTCCGGCAACACGTGCCATGGAGCAATTACCACCATTAAACTACTCGCCACCTGTTAACTGCCATGTAAATATTCATCCTGCAGCGGAGCGAGCGATTCAGCCACCGGCCCTGCATGAAAACGATTGGTCCTCTGAAACAGCCGAGCTGCGAGTCGCTGCTGATGGACGACAAGGAGAAGGAAATAAAGGTTAGCGAGCTCATGAAATGTAAATGCTACGTTGCCACAGGAAAACAAGGCATGAGGGAGGGCGGGGGGGAGGGGGGGGGGGAGGGAGGAGGGAGGAGGTTACTCTTAAACATTAGTGTGAGACATATAAAAGAGAGGGTGGATTCTGTCTATACTGCTCGTGTCGTTCGGCTGGTACACATAATAATACTAGATGAAGAAGTTCCCTCCGGGGGGGCAAAGCCTCACGTGGAAGCGTTTACCAGCGGGTGAATTAAAATGTAAATGGGAGCCATATTTGCAGTTTGCTTGAGTATACAGGCCGCGTGTTTAGTCTGCCCGATGAGAGGTATGTAACACCAAGACAGATTAGGTTGTTTTCATATGGTTAAGGATAAGCATGATGTTATTAATGGTGTTGTACAAATGCAGTTTAATAACCAAGTTTCTGATAAATCTCTGAAAAGTGAGATTTTGTATGTAGACTATAAATTGCAAATAAAAATATTAAAATTCCAGAAAATGGGCGTGCATTATTGTAGCTGTGGTTTTGTAAGATAGGCTTGTATTACTCAATTACTGATTTAAACACATTTAACTGCAAAAAAATATATATATATATATTTTTCCATACGAAACGGTACACCCCATTTTCTTTTTATTGAAACATGGGCCTCTACAAAAGTTTACCAGCAACCTCAACTTTGAGTTACAATGTTATCTGTGACCCTCTATAGAATAATACAGATCTTCCGTTTAAATCTAAATTGTGTTTAATTTTTGAAAATGTAGATTTATATGCCAGCGCTTGTATTATTATTCATTATTAAGTCTCATTTTGTTATTGTTGTTGTCTCCAATGTGTCTTTTTCTTGTTTTCTAATAAATTTGGACATTGAATGCCAGACGATTTTTTTTATTTTAGTTACTTCATGAATATACATCATTGATTTCAGTAACCGGTATCAGATTAAATGTTTAAAACTGTATATTTCAGCCGTTCCAAAGCGCTGCATGATTATTAACAATTCCCCAAAGGTTCTTATCACAATACTTTTGCTTTACTTCACTTCGCTGTGTGTCTTTCTTCAGTTAAAGCTTGTGCTCTTTGTCTGCTACTGTCTAGACACCCGGACACCCAAAACCCTGCGCATGTGTATCTAAACATGTGGAGGGCCTCATGTGCACCGGCTCCAGCACCCAGCGCAATTCGTTAGGGGTCGAAAGTAAAGACCCATGACAGGGAGGTGTTTTAACATGCGTTTTGTAAATCAATACAACATAAAAAGGAACTGCTTTTATGTCTCTCACAACTCTCCAGCTCATGTTTTATGGGATTTGTGGTGTTTAGAGCTGTACATAACCTCTTAGGTAAAGCTGTAACCTGCGTAGATGAAAAAGATTTTCACAGATTGGATTACACTTTGTGCAACTGGATATTATCGCCCGCTGCAATGCCATAAATGAGAGAAAGAAGACTCTGTGTGTTTATAAGATTGATGTGGTTCGCCTCCACTTCCACTACGTTATCTTAAGGAAACTGCCCTGATCCTGAGATCTCGTCCCGATCATCTTTTACACTCGGTCTTTCAGGGATGAGACCACATCTGTCTCCGGTCACTATTTACACGCTCTTTCACCATAAAGTACTCCGAGTCACCCATGCACACCCGGACAAACACACACACACACACACGTCCTCCTTCTATCTCATGCCTAATTCAAACCTGCCTTATGAGTCCCCTGACAGATCCACCCGGAGTCAACTCGACACATGCACAGAGACATTCAATCACAAGAAAGGAGCACAGGCAACATGTGAATCCATCTAGTAAAGCATCTTCCAGACCGTTCCCAATGCGAATGAGATGTCCCAAAGACTTGTGCTGTTATCTTTGTTCTGCAAACCCTCCCCCCTAAATATGGCAGTATATATAAATACATATATAAGCACATTTTAAACCCGACGGAATGTACTTTGCTTAACTCATCACTTTCTGTTCTGTTTTGCTACATTGAAATCCTAAAACATATGGATTTACAAAGTACAATAAAACAACACATGAAATGCCAAATTGCAAATAAAATACAAACCGTGAGACGTATTTGCATGTGTTAAAGTGTGTATGAGAGGCTTTTGATCACAGACATATCTGTCTGCTTCCCTCTTTCTTACTGTCGACGTAGAATGTGTAGTTCAGCGTCATGTCTCGTGTCCGTGTCTACTTTCTACAATAGCTGGTTAGCAATGTCTGACATCTGTGGCTCCCCACTGTCAGGGTGAATGCCAGACGGAATAATGCACCGGGGCGCCACCGTCGCTCTGCTCTGCCTCTTCTGGGCTCTGGATCTGTGACGGGCTACAAACATTTCAGTGGAAAGGACTCTGAGCCGTTTTCTGTGAACTAATATGTTTCATATTCACAGTGGATCACATGACTCCTGGTGGTCAAGTGTAACCGCCTTGGCAGATGCCCTCAGATTTATGTTTTAACATCTTTAAATCATTGCTTTGTTTCTTAGGTCCTTAAAGGTAGATACATTAAATACATTAAACACAGACTGTTTGTCAAGTGGAAAACAGTTGTACAATAGTAGCAAATAGTGGACCATTTAATGCTTAAAAGGTTAATAAAAGTTTTGAAGGGCTAAACGTAAGGGCTAAAATGAGAGTTCATTTTGTACTTCCATCCATTATGGGGCCAGAAGAATGCTGAGGTTGTTGGATGTTAAGAACACAGGTAACATAATCACAGTATCAACCTTAGGGGTAATAATAATATATTGTACGATATGATGATATGTGAGTTGTGTTTATAGATTGTTTCCACTGCTACGATGTGGGCTTACAGAATATTGTGACTTTCAAGATCAAGCAGAATTCAGAAATTACAGTTTTTCTCTCTCTTTCTATGAAAAGCACACTGTTGCAGCTACAGGCACAAGCTCTGGTGCTCTAATCGCGAATCACAACCCATGACGTACATGTGGTCTGTAAATCATCGGCCTGCCATAAATAGTCCGTTTGCTGACGTTAATCCTTCAAGACAGAACCTACATGAGACCAGGGGTGTGAGTTTCTTACACACCGTGTTGGTGCTCCTGTCATTCTGGAAGAATAATCTCTGTCCTTCCCTCCACCGCATGCTGCCGACCCCTGGCTGACCCCCTGGCCAGCGGCCGGGGGTGTTAATGTTCACCCTCACCGGGGTCGCACCCGGCGTGTTTATTTTATGACACAAGAGAAGGGTCCACAGAAGGAAGCGCGGCCTCAACACATTGACCCCCCCCCCCCATTAGAAGTGAGGTTACTGAGCTGTAAAAAAGTCATTTCTTATGCCACTCATGTAGTTCACGCTGGCCTTTCGCTGACGTGCTGTTGCGGCTACTGTCCATCCCAGTAGCAAAAGGTACACTCCCACCTAGGCCCCGATGAACAAAACCAACTCAGCTGTACAATGCAAAGTAATCTCTTCAACCAAAGAGCAAAGCAATTGCACATGATGGCCGTTTTACCACAGATTTGCCATCAGATTTTGTTATTACAATCCTCCCGAATTATAGTCTGTTCTTACCTGTAGAGCCACGTTAGTTCACTTTATTTTCATACAATTCAAATCTTTATTGTTCACTCTGGGAAATTTGGTTCTGCAGGCAGAATTTGAAAAACAACAAGCCACCGCATTTCACGACATGCAAACACGCACCATGAGACAGTAGCGGCTGTCGAGGTATGCACCGGCGCTGTTTTACATTCGTCATCACGCCTATGAAGAAATCACAACAAAAGAACAACGACAAATCTCATAGTCGATCAAACTGACATTTGCTCAAAGCCCGAGTTACCCCTCGTAGAAAAACATTTGCGTAAAAGCCCATTTGCATTTGTTTGAACGTGAACGTAAGGGTGTGTGAGAGAGTGTGTGTGTGTGTGTGTGTGTGTGTGAGTGTATGTGTGTGTCAGTATTGTGCAATAATCACTTGGGAAAGAATCCGTCGGCCACATTTCCAATTCCGCTCAATTTCAGCAGGAATCTCAGTAATCCCGCTGAAGAGCCGCAGTTCTCCCACAGTGACATCCCATAATGGCACTAACACCAGAGTGGTGGGCACCCAGTTACGACTCCCAGGCTCCATTCGCTGCACGTTCCCAATCCCCCAACCTGTCTGTATGCAAACATAGCCCCCGCAGAGGGGAACACTGATCCGGCAGCCTTTCACTGAGCCCTGTGTAGACATATTTAATGCCTCAATAACCACTGCTTAAGACAGAGTGATGAACGCTCGAGGCTTTCATTACCGCAAGAAGTTTATCCGTGTGTATGTGTGCGAGAGAGGGACTGCACGATGTACCTAAAGAAGCATTCCGCCGCTGCCGTTTACCATTGGGAATGTCAAGCCGCTGTTGTTTATATGGCTCCGCCTCTGTTGCACTCAGACTTTGATGATTTTCTCCGATGATTTAAGGCATTTGTAAGCTACACTCCTCTTTCTTTCACCACTGCCAATTCGTTTTGTGCTTAACATTTAACGAATTGTAGACCGCTATGATGTGACTGGGGTCAAATTCAGTGGTGATGGTATTACATTGATGGGCCTTTTTTACCCCCGTTTCCACGTACCTAACAGTGTTGGAGCAGAGGCAGCTGGAGAGCAGGGTAAATACCATCAGAACTGTGTCCCAGCATCAGCGCTACAGCTTATTGGTTGCTCGCATGTGCACACTGTGAGACACCAGGAACACAGGTACAGTACATTCACACCAACGCACGACTTCATATGCACATGAACTAAAGAACCCTGAAAAATGGAATGTTGTGTCGTGACTTGAAAACGCTTTAGGATTTAAACACAAATCATTCTCGCTGGCTTAATTTAGGGGCTCTTTTCTGTTTTTCTCCCACTTTGGCAATGACCACAAGAACACCCAAGAGGAAAGTCTCTCTCTCTTTCTCTCTCTCTCTCTCTCATCACCCGGAGAGAGAGAGAGAGAGAGAGAGGGAGAGAGAGACAGAAAAGAAACCTCATGGAAGGATCAATTTGTCTGCAGAGGAAACTGTGCAACGTTAATCACAACTTTAATTTGGGCTGAATTAGCATTTTGATGAACTTGCGGGGCTGACTGGTGTACTCCAAGCACCTTCAATCGCAGCGCACAGAGGAAATGGCAGCGTGGTTAATTAACGCTCGCGCACAACAGATGGGCCCAGTGAAGGGCCTGACAGAAAGAGACACAGGGTGAGACAATTGATGGGAAAGAGTCACTGTTAATGGGAGAAAAAGAACACAATATAGAATTTCCAACCATCACCGGCCAAATAAAGTGGCTGGTTCAGAACCAGCAGCTAGAGGAGGCAGGGAGTACTAAATAATATTTCAGTCTTTTTAGGGGACAACACGGCACAAAGAGTCGGTAATAGCTTACAGAAAACACAACTGCCAAATCTTGGTCAAACACGCAGCCTGTTTACACATGGACGAGCGATTCAATCTGGGAGCACATGGTGTCACCCGACATGGGGCCTCACAATCATTCCTCTTCCCCCTCGCTCTCCTGTTTTCAAATCTCTTTCTTCTTTTTGATATCTCGTTGCCATTTCCACCCAATCTCCTGAATTTTGCTTATTACGTCTTTACTCCTCTACATATAGACCCTATATATATATATATATATATATATATATATATATATATATATATCCTACCCATCTTATTCTCAGTGTATACGATTCAGCAGCAAAGTTATTTGAGTCTGTAGATTGGGTTTAATAGTCTTTGACCATGACGTCGTGGTGAGTTTATGAGGAGGGGACATATGAGAGGAAGTGGAGAAGACGCATTAATAAAGAGGTGGATCTCCATGGCAGCGTGGCCACTCTGACAAATTAAACCACTCTACATGGAAGACAAGGGGAAGCTCAATGTTAAATCAAACCTATAAAGAGACTTCCATTACGTAGAGAAGGTTACGTTAATATTTGGGTCTGTGTGTTGGTATATTTGTGTGTTCGTCAGCGGAGGAACGGGAAAACTACAGCAATTCTCTTTTTAAGTTATGGCAAGAGTTCAGCATTATAAATGAACATATTCATTTTATTATTTTTCACACTGCCATGTTGAATTGTTGTTTGTTCTCCAAGTTTGATTTTTTTCATCAATGCTTTTCTGTGGCCCATTTTCTAACGTAAGCTCTCAAAATCAATTCTCAAGTAATTTTGATGAAAATGTACCCAGCAAGGTCTTTGTGCGATCACCATCAGTTTTTCTATTTCCATTTTCTGGAAAGATACGGTATTGTATGTTTGTGTTTAATATTCTAAGGCTTTAAAAGAGAATTCTGACAATTCTCTGCTAAACAACGTTTGTATAAAGCCTTTTGCTGGGGTTGCAAAATACAATTTCATAATTACTTGAAGTGATGTCACTTGGATTATCTACAAGTTTTTAAAAAATTAGAACAATTTGTATGTTGAGGGTTAGATGTTAATATTAAACGCTTCATCTCGGTTTGAAGCTATAGCGACTCAAGGCTAAAAAACCCAATACACAAGAATTTAGTTGCATTATGGGTCATTTAGACTGAGTTTTGACAAGAATGCTAAATGATAAAATGATCAAATATGTGAGACCAAAAACACAATTCTCCTCCTAAGTGGATTCTCCTGAAAAGCCTTTTTGCTTTTGCTTTATTTTAACTCACCAAAGCAAACTCAAAACTTGCAACGGCAGAAACTGAAGGAAGACAATCAAGCAGTGAATCTTGTTAAATCCCCACCCTCAGTTTAATTGGAGGCAACTAGAGGTAATGGATAAAATATGATTTTAGAAGGTTATTTTAAATGCTCACCCAGATCATGAAACTCATCTCAAGAGCTCATTAAACAAAATTATGCACCATTTTCCTCAATTATTCCCTCACCACCTTCCAACCTTTTCCGCAAATCCTTTCCCTAAATAACCTTCACTAACCTGCCCCATCCCATCAATTTTTTTTGTTCATGCTATAGGGAGACTTTCAGTCCTGACTTGCCACTGAGAAGTGTGATTTGTAGAATAAATAAATAAATATGGAAGAAAACGGGTGAGACCCGTGGCGAGGGAGGGAGGGAGGAAGGGAGGGAGGGAGGGAGGAAGGGAGGGAGGGAGGGAGGAGGAAGGACAGCAAGGCGAGCTCCCCTGTTGTGGCGGCCTGTGGTGAAGCATTAACAGGATGTCCTGGAAGGGTAAATCTTCTACCCATCGGAGCTCATAGCTCACCTCCGAAAACACTGATTATAGCGAGCTGTCTTCAGCCCTGATGTGCTGAATCTCCGAGGAGAAATGACTGTGTTAGTTGGGATAATGTTTGGTTTGCATGCCACTTAAAAAAGGAATGCTTCAGAGCACCAACTGTGACAATGGAGTTGATTGTGGAGAAGAATTCAAAGTATTTGGATGCAAAAGGATCTATGAAGGGAACAAACCGTGGTGACCTTTGACCTGTGGGTGGTTCCCGGTAAAACATATATAGGAGGGAAATGAGAGCGAGTGATTCGTCACAGAGAGAGAGAGAGAGAGAGAGAGATGTCGAGTAGGTCCGAGCCTGTGATAACTTCAAAGATGTGATAGGTGTACCTCTTTGGAAATATCAGCCATGAATGATGCAGTAACACTCTCCTACACTCTCTCGTGCTCGCTCAATAACGCGCGCGCGCGCGCACACACACACACACACACACACACACACACACACACACACACTCACAGGCACAAAAGGAAGGAGATAGGAGTGTCTCCAATTATTGCTGGATTCAGCAGCAATTCAAGGTCTAATTATGTGCGTAATGAGCTCACCGTCATGCGCACGCGCCCCAGTCACCGCGCCCGCTGCTGTAACCCCCCCACCCCTCCATTCATCTGGGTGCTTGGTAGCTATAATTAAAAAACTACATGCACCGAGGCGATCTCATCTGATTCCCACCACGGAAATTAATCCTCAGAAAAACCTGTTTGACGGAAAGCGAACTATATGCCCGAGCCGTGCACGCGGCGCCCTGCTCTCAGCCAGGTGGCCTTAACGGTGTTGCGTTTGGCTTTTTTTTTTAAAGGAGACAATCCCAACTCCAAAATAACCCAACGGGTTGAGTTTGTCGATGGGAAAATTCAGACATGCCATTGTCTATTGGTTTCCGTGCACAAAAATATAAATAAGCACGCAACCGTAAGACTTCAATTCTTTAAATTAAGTCGAGGTATAATGTATTTTTTTAAACGCACATAAGAGCAAGTAGACACTCTTCCAACTTTCAGAACAACCAATAAAAAACATGAATAGAAATTATTCGTATCACAGATATTATTAAATTTATCTTTGATAAGAAATATACAGATATTATTCATTTTAAAACACGTTTTTCCTGAGAACAGATTACAACAATCAAATTATTTTCAGTTTAGGTGACCGCACGTCATGTCAGATCATGTAAACAAAAACGTAATGGTTGCCTGGTTGAATTGTGGACATGAATGGATGTTTTCTTTTTCTCTGAAATAAAACACATTTTTGTTTCAGCTTGGATATTTGGCCTTAATAATCACAACCTGATGGTCTTTTATTGAATGCCAAAAAAAAAGAAAAATCCATTGCAGTGCATTTTATGTAAATGCATCTATTTATTTCAGCGTGATATCCACATTCATGACAAACACACACCAGATCACATCTAAACCCACTGTGGGCACGTCAAAGTGCCGCGCACACCTAACCGTACGTCACTGACGCCCACGACAACGCTCCAATCACAAAATGACTTCCAGCACTCCCCTCCAATCAGACCGAGGTAGGCGCGAAGTGGGCGGTTCCACGGCGGCTCTAGAGAGAGACATTGAAATGGTTGAGGAGAGGAGGCTTGTCGGCCACGAAAGCCACTCGTTGCGTGTCCTTATAATTTGGAGAGGTGTATGCAGCGCACGGTCCCCTTCGCGTTTCCAGGTGGAGGTCCAGGAGGAACTGAGACCAAACTTAACTGGGACGACTGGTGAACTCGGTTCAGGACAGGCGGGATTCCCAGTTGTCTGACAGCGAGGCCAAAGGATCGATTGGCGCGTATAGGAAAATACAGTGTATCACAGCGTGGGTAGGAATGCTACAAATATCTCTGTTAACACATCTGTCAGTGGTGCTGGATGTTAATACGTGTTATTTCCTTAAAATGGAGGTGGGAGGGTGCGGGGGGAAGGGCGGGGGGGGGTGAGATTATGTCACAGTTGTGTGTTTTTTTTTACTCTCTCACTGAAGCAACAGAAAATGCAAAAACTATTTCCAGTCGTTGGCCGAGGTTTCACTGGGTTTTATGAACATATTAAAGTCCGGCTTCTTCGCTTCTGAGGTGGTCATGTTTGCAGTGTGCTCTAGCCGCGTGTTTTTTTTTTTTTTTTTATAAAAGTTAAATGTTATATGTCATTAGCAATGTTGTACACGGGGGAGCTGTCTCTTAATGTTTAATTACTTAAATATTGTCTTCATGTTGTTGCTGCCGTTAGAAGCCGAGCACGCACACGTTACGTTACGTTAAGTCATCAATCAATTAGACTTTTATATTGATAGAAAATAAATGAGCAAAAAAGTAAGAGAATTCTATAGCAGCCTGGTGTGTAGCAAATTCTATTTGCTTTGATTGAAGGTTCAAATGCACATGTATAAATGTATCAGCGGTGTTGATATTCCAGTGTTCAGATTTGCAGGCCTGTAACCGACTTAATTAAAAAGAAAATAACAGACGAAAGAGCGACATTAAGTTCTGTTTAACTTGCTCCTCTGCAGATCAACATACAATAATTGTGCTTTTTCCCCCCCTTTTCCTTGTGTGTTTGCAGGTCATGGATGAGATGCCGCAGTACAGTGGATGTTTAACTACAACCAGCTGAAGTATCTCTGACCAACATTAGGACCTAACGGGATATTCTCTCTTTTCTCTTGGGATTCACCTGGTTACATAAAAAAAAAGTTTTTCCATGAAAAGCGTTTTTTTTTTTTTTGTAAATAAAAATCAGCAATGAAAAGGAATCAAGGCGGAGAGGAATCAGTGAAACCGCTGATTTGAATGCCCCCCCGTCTCACCCAAGGAAGGACACGTTGAAAAGGCGCCGAAATGAAGGAGAAATCCAAGACGGCCGCAAGGACTAGACGGGAAAAGGAGAACAGTGAATTCTACGAATTGGCCAAAATGTTGCCTTTACCGTCGGCCATCACCTCTCAGCTGGACAAAGCCTCCATTATAAGACTCACAACCAGTTACCTGAAGATGAGAATTGTTTTCCCTCAGGGTGAGCGAAAACACAACTATCAAGCGGACACAAAGGGGTCTACGAGGAGTACAAATGCCATCGTTATATTATAGTAATATATAATAATTTAAAAAAAAGCATTCCAACAGACAATAGCATTCCGCCAAAATTTGGTAGTTCCACGATATTAATTCTTAAATATGAACACAAGATATAGACGATTAAAACTAAAATAAAACGAAATTCAAACGGATTCTGTAAATAAGGCCGCGCTCACTTAAGACATAAAGACGGACGCTTTTCACTGGTTATGGTTGAGTTGTGTCTAAAGCACACGATCTGCCACCATCTTTTTATACATGTCTCTGTGGGCTTCGTGGGCTGTGTGACTGAGAACAGGACGTACCAATTATCTAAAAACAAAAATCATTCTAGTCACCCAAAGCTCTGCGAGAATCAAACAAGCTGACACGGGAACAATGATACTAATGATCAAATATAAGCAGAAACCCGCGTGCTTCCACTACAGATAGATTTAGGTTTTGCTGCTCTTACATGTCACATGCAACAAAATCCTTTTAGTTATCTGTAGTTTAAGGGGGAAAAAACATCTGTCGTATTTCTAATATTATTATATTTATCAATGTTCACTGTCTTTTCTTTCTACATCCTTTCATCGGGTTGGTTGATTTTGAACTGCGTGTCCGAAATCAAACCGCTATTTATTTTTAAATTTACAGAAGCGTAATTTATTGATGATACCCGAGCTCACGAATTACCTCATGAAAGAATAGATCGCACTGAGGTGAACGGCTGAATGTGCTTTGTTGAAAAATATAGGCCTACGAATTCAGGGACGCATTGGACGAAGACATTTCCAAGATAGACATACCCGAGGTTCATTATGGACTCATTGCACATCTGCATATTGTAATGTTAATGATTTTAAAAACGAATGTTTTCTATCGGGCATCTGGATGAAATAAAATGCCGTCCAAGGATGCAATCTTTGTCATCCCTCCGGATGAGAGAGTCCATATGGAAGTTGTTATGAGACGTATCACCTGTGCACATTGTGCACCGACAGATGATCGGGAAGGGGCTCTGTAAACATCTGGACACCAAACAGGGCTTTTTAGCAGGCACGCCTCTGGATTCTGTGTGTCTGAACTGGCCTTTTTTCAGAAGTCTAACGATCACTTAAATAATAACAACCCGAAAACCAACAGTAATAATAATGACATGTGCTAATATCTTTCTTTATTATCGATACAAAAAAAAAATCTCTGTTCTCCAATTCGTTATAACGTCAAAAAGCAGCCATTCATTGTTTCACCGTCTACAGGTTTGGGGGAGGCTTGGGGTCATGCAAGTCGGACAAGATCTTTGGACAATATCGGACGAGAGCTGGGAGCTCATTTACTGCAGGTATGTTTATTTCTATAATGCATTATTTACTATTATTACCGCAATAACGACTTTCGGCACAACAGAAACTGGGTCGTGTGAAATAAAATCGGTAACTGCCGTTTATTTCCAGACGTTGGACGGATTCATCTTCGTTGTGGCTCCAGATGGGAAAATAATGTACATTTCCGAGACGGCGTCGGTCCATTTAGGCCTCTCTCAGGTCCGTTTAAAGCTCATTTAAACACACATGGTCTTGAAGCTGCTTTTTTTTTTTGGGGGGGGGGGGGGGGGGACGAAGACGTCATAGCCTTTCCCTGTTAATTACACGTGTTATTATCAACAGGTAGAGTTGACTGGGAACAGCATTTACGAATATGTCCATCCGGCCGACCACGACGAGATGACAGCGGTGCTGACGCCGCATCAGCCCTACCACTCACATTTCGTTCAAGGTAAAAAACACGTTTCTTAAATTACACCGTCTCCAGAGCAAAAGCGACGCGTAAAAATATGCCACGCATAGCATATGCAAATGAGCTTAGAAAGAGGTGCACTTTGACGCAGTAAAAATAAACGGCAGATTTGTCTGTTACATAAATAATTCCATTGTTTTTTGGGAGTTTGTGTTTTGAAATATCCAGACGTGGCAGTGTGTAGGTCCGTTTTCGATATATAGCTCCTAGAGTTGTTTCATTAGATAATCATGAATGTTTAAAAAGAAAATGTGTCTTTCTTCAGAATACGAAGCGGAGCGCTCTTTCTTTTTGCGGATGAAATGCGTGCTTGCAAAAAGAAACGCAGGCCTCACCAGTGGTGGATACAAGGTAATGAAACAGAAGCTTTGCCCCTGGCCTGTGGCATTTAATTAGCTGTTTTCGAATTAGCAACACTCTTAATTGAGGAAGAATATTTTAATTAATTAAATTAATTGAAAGAAAAAAAAAGAATCCCAATATTCAAATGAATTTCCTTGACTAGACTATTTACTAGAGACATTTCAGTATCCTTTTGAATTTTGTTAATATTCTATTTAAATAATTGTTCTATAGAAGCATTTGATGCATGTTAATCATATATACCGCAAACGTGTATTTCAGGATTTCTACATTTACAAGCTTCTCTTGCTTTCTATCTGCTCCACCAGGTGATCCACTGCAGTGGCTACCTGAAGATCCGTCAGTACAGTTTGGACATGTCGCCCTTCGAGGGCTGCTACCAGAACGTGGGCTTGGTGGCCGTGGGTCACTCCCTGCCGCCGAGCGCCGTGACCGAGATCAAACTGCACAGCAACATGTTCATGTTCAGGGCCAGTTTGGACATGAAGCTCATCTTCCTGGACTCCAGGTGCGCGACCACGTCGCCGCGTGATATTATTCGTATTTCTTGAGGTTTCATCGTTCTGATCCAAAGTTCTTCATTTAGTGTGTGCTTAACCGTTAATTAGACATTTTGGTCATAGTTCCCTAAGACACAACTGCAAATGTTGCTTATCAAACATTTACAACTCAGAGAAACTGGGATCTCCCTGATGAACGCATATGTTAAACACAACTGGTGGTTGATTCCTCTTCAGGGTGGCTGAGCTGACAGGTTATGAGCCCCAGGACCTAATAGAGAAAACCCTCTACCACCACGTCCACAGCTGTGACATCTTCCACCTCCGTTGTGCACACCACCTCTGTGAGTTTTCGATCCTGCACCATCATTCTTTTACAACAAGCCGACCAGCCGACCTCCTTGATCCCAGAAGAACTGCTCCAACAGCCTTGCTGCTGCGGCCGCCACATGCAGGGGATGACGAACACGCACGCACGCACTCACTCACTGTTAAATACCTTAGTTGTGTCTTCTGTCTTCTTCAGTGCTGGTAAAAGGACAAGTTACCACCAAGTACTATCGTTTCCTGGCCAAGCACGGGGGCTGGGTCTGGGTCCAGAGCTACGCCACAATCGTCCACAACAGCCGGTCCTCAAGACCTCACTGTATAGTCAGCGTCAACTACGTACTCACGTAAGTCTCACTTTATATTCCCAAACCCCCAAATCAGAGGAAATGTAAGAAGTCAAAAACTTGATTTACCAATATATTCGTAGTGCTTTCTTGAGACGTTTGTCCGTGGATAAAGGTGGTATTAATGCATCTCAATAGGTCTAAATCTTTTATTTGTAAGTATGAATCAAGTACAGTATGTCAGATATTAGAGGTTGTTGCATTTTGTTAACTGAAATCTCCTAAATCACAGCTATGTTAACATAATACAAGGTATAAAGGGCTATGTTGGGACAAAAGCTGCTGCATTTTAATGGTGTTTGCAGAGGGAGGAGCATTGATTATTTAACTAGATTAAGTAAATTCATATCATACACTCTCATGATCCATGCTTGTAGCTCGCTCGGTGATACGATGGCTCTTTGTCTCTTTGAGAAATCCTCGTCTTTATCCCTCTGTAGCCTCTCTGTACAAAGCCGCCAAATACTGGGGCTGCAGGGCTCAGGCAGTTGTGTGTTATGAGAGCACAAAGCACACTAAGGCCCTCTGAGAGAGCAAGACAAACAGCAGCGTTCAACCCCATCAAAAAACCTCTACTGTCACCATCGATTGACCGCCAAAGGAAAGCAAAATCAATCAAACGGGGAACCAGGAATCAATAGCTATCTCATCGCTGTAGCGCATGTTGGATTTTCCTTGTTAAGTTTGGTAGATCCACATGGGCTTTTCTGAGTGTGTGTGTTTGTGTGTGTGCCGTTATGTGTGTAACAGGCTATGTGTGTGTCTACGTGCATTCATATTGCTGCAGTCCACCTGTTTTTTTCCCTCAATGCAGCAAGGAGAAAACAAAATGACTGCACTAAAATGGTTGTGAATTTCCAATGACATGATTAACCCTGGAAGTACAGAAACTGTACAGTGCAGCATGAGCCAAATAATATAAAATCAAACAGCAATTCAATCACCCTGCCCTGACAGGATTTTACCCAAACAAGACTCCCTTAATAAATCATGTTTTGGATGTTGGCTGGTGGCGTATTTCAGACATGAGGTGCTCTGACATTGACCCTGAGGTGGAATTCGACTAACACAGCTGAGTTTGCACAAAGGCCCAACATTATTGGCACAGACATAAGTCATCCAGGGCACAGATAGGATGCAGAACCAGCCATTGCAACTACACCTGCAAGAGCAAATAGCACTCACACTGTGTGCTCGCTGTCCAAACACACGTCTTTCCCCTTAGGTGCTGTACATAAAGAATGGGTCATATTCAGAGTCATATTAAAGAGGCTGGCTGTGCGGGGTCAGGGATGGGCCACAGGGTTTAAAATGCCAGGCAGCTGCTATTACATACTGTTGATGTGATAAGTTAAGAATAGGCTCATATTTGCTGAACACTTGACACAGGAGCCTTTTCACTCCCTCGACATCAACGCTTGAGTTCAGCCTCGGGACAGTGGGTTAAAATGTCAAAGATGGTGCACAAGCCGCGCGGCCACATAGAAAGTGAAAGGCCACTATGACGCTCGCACAGGAGGTTGAGTGCAGAGATAGTGTTCATCCACATGCATGTGGGCTCACTCACTTGCATTGCTTTCTGAGGGTTCTGGCAATGGTTGCACGGCAGGAAAGAATGATTAACTATCTCTGTGGTGTCTGTTATTCATCTCAGAAGTGGAGGAACTTTCCCTTGAATTTATCTTAAATGTTAACTTGTCATAGTCGTCACATGACTCACGGTATAAAAAAGTGGGTTTGTAAAATAAGTCTGTACATGGAAGTTATCTACGGTCAATATTGACCATGACGTCTGCTGCAGACAAGTAACTGGTTATGTCACAAGAATCTACAAGGACGAAAGGGGCAAAGATTATGTTCATAAAATGTTAGTCTCAAGATTTGAGAAGCTCTGATTGTTGGGGAAAATCTGAAGGGAAACTCAATGCTTTGCATCAGCCATGACATGTGTAGGACATTATAAAAATAGTGTTTTTGGACAAATGAAACTTAGATTATCCACAAAGTATAATGACATGTATATTGAAAAGGCATTGAAATTCTCTACAATTTGTGGCAATCTATCCAATTTTGGTAAAGGCCTTCTAGTTTTGAGTGGTGGACTGACCAACATTGCCATTTCAAGAGCCACTAGTTTGGCTAAAAAGATCCGACCTAAATATGGGTTCAAAGATTTATTTAGATCCCTAACAAATATTTTTTTGGTGTTAAAAGGGATACAGAGTATAAGGGAATGCAGCTTTCTTTGGACCAAATGAGCCCCACCAAGCCAGCTTTCCCCTACGCTGACAGTCACGGAGAAGACAGGAAGAGCACCAAGTCACGTCTCACCCAGGCCAAGGCCAAAGCCAGAGTGTCCCCCTACCCGCAGGTAAAAACTGCCTGTTTCATGCAGCCAAATCCAGAAAGAAGACGTGGTGAAGGCAAAATTGATAGAAAGACGTTCACACGCTCCCTAAATTGGGCTTTTCTTGTTTCTGTCAGCAGTTTTCAGCCTTCAATCCAGAGCGTTCAGAGTCAGACCAAGACAGCCAGTGGGGAGGGAGCCCGCTCACGGACTCTGCATCTCCTCAGCTGCTGGACCCCAGTGAGGCAGCCGAGGCCTCCTGTGCCTACAGGCTGTATCCAGAGCCAGGTTCCCTGTGTTGCAGCGTGGGTCTATCAGAAGAAGAACTAGGCCATCCCCAAACACATCCTCACATCTCCCCCTGTGACCGCGTGCAATGTCAGAGCGGGCGCTACTTCCTCGGAACCCCGCAGTCGGGACGCGAGGTTTGGTGGGACGCCACCCGCTCTGTGCTCTCGTTGCCAAAACCCTCGGTGGAGAACAGCGAGGGCTACGAAATCACATCGTACCACGGAGCCATTCACGGTGAGTTGTTAGGGTTGAGACCAGAGCCATCTGTCTTTGAAAATAGCACTGGCCTAACTTGTAGTTGTTTTCCAAATGTTATCATGGGACATGCCAAGTTGTTTACGCCGTCTTTGCCAGTGTGTCGATTGCTACCATCTGTTCCAAAATTGCCTGCAATTGAAAGCCAAGTTGGGGAAACAACTCCCCACTGTGCATCTGCCAAGACATTCACTCTAACGGATAGTGGTAATAAACCTGTTTAAAGCAAAACCTAACCCTCACACAGGCGACTTACGGTATTAACAATCACAAGATGCAGATTATTTTCACTCATTCAGAATCAATCAACAGAAATGTTAACACGATGTAGGTCATTGATTGGACGGTTTTGTAATGTGGCCACTGGACTCTCCTTACAGGGCGGGGCCACTGGGATGAAGACAGTGTAGTGAGTTCACCTGATGGAGGCGGGTCCACCAGTGATTCTGGCGAGCGTTACCACGGTGACCACTTCCGGGCAACCCCTCGAGAGCCCAGCAAGATGGAGACGCTAATCCGAGCCACACAGCAGATGATCAAAGAGGAAGAGAGCCGCCTGCAGCAACACAAGGCGCCGCTGGATGTCTCGGGCCTCGCCAAGACTCACAGCCCGTGCTTCACCTCCTCGTTACCACACCACCCTCAGCTCAGCATGACCAGCGTGGTGTGCCGTGGCCCGGGAGCTCCCAACACCGACCTCGCCTCCGAGCGCCTCCATCACCAGGACGGCGTCAAATTACTGGGTCCCCACGACATTGACGAAAACACCACCAGTCCGGCGTCCCTGTCCCGCCTCAGCAGCCCCAGCTCTGACGGACTCCCCAGGGCGTCCCACTCCCTCGCCAAAGACTACATGCAGACGGACCTGTCCCCCCATCCTCCGCAGCCGCAGGGGAGCCCGCTAATCTACTCGGCCCAGGAGAGGCAGCCACTGGACAGGCAGGCTGCCTACGCGCTGGCCGGATACTCCCTGGAGCACCTCTACGACCCGGAGAACTTGCGGAGTTACTCCGGCCTGGCGTGTGCAGGAGTCCAGTACGATGTGGCGTCCCACGTGAGGATGCAGGCCGAGCAGATGCAGGGACACAAGGCCACGTCAGTGATCATAACCAACGGGAGCTGACGACATCTGGTGTAGATTGTCCCTGTTCCCTAGATGAGGATGTTGCAGTGGCGGTGCTTCATGCACATGCAAACACCGGTCAGGCGCTTGGTAGAAATAGCTGGACAATTCCAAACAAAATAAATTTTAAAAAAAAGTGAAAGTTACTGGGGTGATGTTCCCTTGTTGGCCGATTCAGCAACATTTGTCATTGTCTGCCATTGTATCAAATCATTTTCTTTATCACCGGAGGATGTTATAAACTATTGTCTTCAAGAACGGATGTTTGGTGTGCCCCTTCAGATGACGGAGGTTCGCTCCATTACGTAGGGATATAGTGTTATTACAATGGTGAGCTGATTTACCCCCTGTAGGCTACCTAAGTCTCGAGTCCAGGTTAAACATCAAGCTAGTGTTTCTGTTCCGAACACCTCATGCTCCAGTGGTCATGCAAGTTAATCTGTCTTGGACATTATTTCCAGAGGCAGACAGAAAATGCGCCGTTCCGTTACCCCTTAGCCTGAAAGCTCCATTGGTCCGAGCATAACGGTCGACCCACAAAGTGCAACGTGAGAAAGACCAGAGGTCCACTATTGTAAGATGTCAATGTTTCTTGGTATTTATTTGTCAGTGGGCTGTTTTCTGTATGTGCCATTTTCCGAGTAGAAATGTTATTGGTCGCAAAAAAAAAAAAAAAAAGTGTTTGGGTGTTTGGATCGCACCAATATAAGATTTAAATTTGAGGTAAAATGGCAGAAAAGAACGTGCTTCTGATATGTGAGTGTGTAATCTGCGGGCCACCTACTGTTTTGATGTGTATGTGAAATCCCCCGGCATAGAGGGCAAAGTGTGACACAAAAAGGCATTTTGATTCTCCCCATGCCCTTTAAATATAGGCCTTAAATGTATCGACTTACAGTTGGGGCTGAAATTAAATTGTTTACATATCAGAGTATAATTTTTCCTGTTTTTACCTCACTTAACAGCCAAAAGGTTTGCATAAGTATGCTTTTAAATCGTTACATTCTACTCTACATGCAACTGTTCTCAAAGATAACCATCTACGTTATGTTTTGTTTTTGTCATGAGAGCCTAAAGGGTTCAAACATTTATAGAAATGTGTTCAATGTCTTTAGTTTCTTATTTAATTTATGATGTAAATATCTCACAATGAACTTTTGAACAAGAAGTGACTAGATTATTTATTAATTGGTTTTAAAAGTCCTAAATCTGAATACAGTTGCAAACAAATCATTTTTGTCTCTTGATTTTTGCCACACACAAGTTCTATCTTTAAAAGTTTGTTAGGTAAATACACTCACAAAACGCTGCTGTTTGAACAATTATGACACTGTATTTATTGTTATAGCAGATCCGGTAGTTTCTTGGTATTAATCATGTCAACAAATTGTTTGCAAAAAATAAAACAGATCAATCTGGTTCAAAATGATGCTTAGTATATAGCTTTGGTAAAAAGCTAAATAATTTCCCAAAATACCTGGACTCTGTAGTTTTGTAATCGAACATTCTCAGCAAATTGATATTATTTTGTCATTTTTCTTTAGTTACAGATATTTACAAGCGTGGTGCTAAAGTGAGTATTTACAGCAACAATAGGGTATTTTGGAATTGATAATTATTATTATTATTAAGGAACTCTTTGAGTTTTTAATATTACTTGGACATCAATGGAGCTCTATGCTATATAGAAAAGAATTTCTGTCCGGCATTAGATACACAGAAAATAAAAAATAAATAATTAAAAATACAAAAACTCCAAAAGCTCATTAAAAGAGGGCATTAACACAAACAACTTGTCACTCAAGTAATTACCAGAGCAAACTGCTAGTGTGACTACCGAGCTGTCACAATTTAAATGGACTTGCAGCAGCACGTTCCTGCTGTTCGAGGCAGTTGAACTCGCACGTTTAGTTGCTTTGACCTCTGCTCGGAGGCAATTTCTCTGCCATGTATTTTAATAGATGCAAGTTATTCACGTGTAGCAGGCGAGCTGCCCTGCCTCGCTGTCTGAGCTGCGAGGGACCTGGACGCAGCTCGGCCCCCGGATGCAGAGCTCCCATCAGTCACTGCTGACAAGACCATGTGATGGTCTGCCAGATGTTACTGCTGCTGTCATTCTACCAGGAGGTAGAACTGCTGCAGCCTTTGGAAGCATGTGTGTGAGTTTCTCGCTTAGATATATAATAACAAGGGAGTTTTTTACCCTAAACACCGGGGCTTTTGCCTGGTGTGCCCCTGAATGCTTTCACATGTCGATGCTTTCACATGCTACAAATGTGGCCAAACACTGGGCCCTTTGCCCAGACTAAACCCTTCCACCCAAAGTCATTACAGCCCCAGGAAAATAAACCAGAGAATTATAGTAAGAGAGAAAAATGATTATGAAAAAAACAGATACTAATGAATAGGAGGGACTGAAGGTTCACTTATATCCAATAGCATAACATACAAATAGTGTCATTTTAACTCCTGCTCTGAAAATCCTAAGTATCATGGTACTTGAACTTATTTTACATATATTAAATGCACAATACTAATGCGTAAATACTGATGGTATAGTGCACAAGATGGTATTTTAATGCAGTAGCTGGTCCCAGTTCAAAACAATTTATTTACATCTGTGTTATTTCATCTTACCTTATTTTAGACTTATGTATTCCAAATCACCACCACTCTCTATTATTGTAACCTAGGTCTTCTATTTGACAGTTTTATCACAATTGTGAATTTATCTAGGAATTGGAATATCGTCGGGTTTTCCCAGTTGTGTAGAATGTAGCGGTACAACATAGCTGTCCGACAAATGTAACGGAGTAGAAATATGACAATGTAAACATGAGTGTTCTCTGCACGAACAGATGTGTCACGTTAATTATTCCCTCAGTCTCGGGGAAAGCCGCATAATGAACCGCTGCGCTACGAAAAACAAATGCATTTGCTGTTGAATTGAATACGCGATGCCGCTAGAAAAATAAACAGCTTACTTGAATCACCTTTGTTTACAACGGGAGGCATTTGCAGTTAGAGGAGATAAAGATGCTGGCTGTGCCATGCTATTGGCTCCATGTGGAAGTGAACTGTGGAGCCACGGGAGTGAGATCCCAGGGTTTCACAACTGCAGGGAGGGAGAAATAGATCCTAACCTCACATATAACCACAGAATACCAGGGTGCAGGTGGTGAGGCTCAGCATTGGCCCCTGAATGTCTACTTGATTGATTCCAGGCCCGGCATTGACCGACGATTGCATATTCATACATCAATTATAGTGTCCTCCACTAGTGCCTCCATAATTCAGCCTGGCGCTTACGAGCCACCCTCATCAAGCAGTTTCCCAACATCCCAACAAAATGTTTCTGTTTTGTCTTTATGGCCTCTTCGAGATTTATAGTGTTGCGTTTTTTATTTTATTATTCTATCCCATTTTTTTCTTTCAGCATTGAAATTGCAGCTTCTGCATATGCTGCCTCGCAAACATAGCTGCACAGTGTGAGGTCACGCAAACATCCTTTCGTGTACGCAGAACACTTCCCCTGCAGCAATAAAATCGGCCAGTTCTGCCAGTGAGTCACCTGCAAATGAGTCGACCAAGGGCAGGACCTGGGAAAATCATTCAACCGGGGCGTTAAGTGACACCTCTACAGCAGACCTTGTTGCACCAGAACACATTTAGATGTTCTGATCGGGTGGACCAGGATATTGAGGTCATCCGGGGGCGATCTGATTGGCTGAGCGGGGGAGACTGAGGTCGTTCTGCACAGTGGAGAGGAAGGAAGGTGTTTGTATCACAGCACATAAGTAAGGAGCGCTGCTTCTGATGACATGCGGCTAATTACAGCCACTTGGCATTTGACGATTCTCTTTTTTGAAATTAAACATCCGTAGTAAGCAAAGTTTGAAATGAAAGGATAAAAGATGCTTTTGTATTTTTCTTTTTTGAACAAATCTTATGGCAAGACCAGGAAAAATTGCAGGTTGAAATGTCTTAAAATGTATACAGCGCCGTGATTTTATGTAATGAAGGAATCATGTTAGTGTTACTCATTGATGTTGCAGGACTACTTAATAAGCTAATTTCAGGATTCAGTTACAAAGGCAATACTTGTAAGAAGGATACATTCAATGATTGTCTTCATCTTTACAGGTTACAGATTTTGATTAATATAATTTACTTCTCAAAAAATGACAATACCACTCTGCCGACACTGCACATTTCTACTGAATAAGAACTTTTAGCAAACGTTGAGTAGTTCTCTATCCAACCCTCATGTGACTCAGAAGTGTACGTTTGTTTTGTTGTATCTCACAGGTTCTTTATTCTATTATTTTTCTATTATTTGGATTTGTGTAATTGTATAATGAAAGTAATGTTTCGGGAAGTTAATTAAATTGTTGTTTCTTACACTAGTTTATTGGAGCAAGCAGTGAGTTTTTCTTGGGTTAAATATGAATTTAACAAATTAAACAATTGGAGATGAATCTGGAGCATTTAGTGTCCACTAAAAAAAACACGAGACCCCTTTAACACAGTGTAGAATTGATGGAATTTGTATGCAATGTTACCTCCTTCAACAGGATTTCTCTTTAGATCCAAATCAAACCAAAAGAAGGATCATTTTCACAAAACCGTAACAAAACCACCTTCATTTAAAACTCACTAATCCTTTAGCAGTGAGGCTATTAAAAAAACCACAAGTACAATATCCTGATCCCCCCCCCCCCCCTCGTCACACACACATACACCACCACCAAGGCGCAGACAGTGGGAATCTAATGCCTTTCAATCCTGTGAATCCCTTTGTTCCTGATTTCACGCTTGATTTGCCCACAGCTTGGAGTCTGGCTGGTATCAGCGCTCTTCTCCCCGCTTTCACTCACTGCCAAATGCAGGGAGCCACACGGGAACCCATGTCCCTCCCTCCCTCCCTCTCTCTCTCTCTCTCTCTCTCTCTTTCTCCCCTAGTCTGCCACTGTTTGCTTCCAACATGTCGGCAAAATGCTCTACGGCTCACGCCAAATGAGTTTTGTTTGTCTGTTTGT
The DNA here is from genome assembly GCF_949316345.1 of Pungitius pungitius. Classification (NCBI taxonomy): domain Eukaryota; kingdom Metazoa; phylum Chordata; class Actinopteri; order Perciformes; family Gasterosteidae; genus Pungitius; species Pungitius pungitius. The sequence continues at coordinate 10,346,294 of NC_084919.1, forward strand.
TTGTTTGTTTGCGTCTCAGTTCATCTCACTGTAAACATCGAAGCGATCTGCCCCGGATCAGAGCCCAATGAATATCGGATGCTGTCACGTTGCCTTCCACGCAATCAGGTAACGTTTTTTTTCTTCCAAAACACATCGCATCCGGGAAACAAGTTAGCCACTGGAAACATATCTTTATTAAATTATTTCCTGTAGAGGTTCAAGAACAACCCCCCTGTGCATTGAGAAACCACACTATATTGCTGCTACAAGTCGTTCACAAATCTTAAGGATGATTCAACGCCTCTCACGAGAGGCCTTTCAGCCCGTTTGGGTTTTCGGGAAAATCTCCTGCTTCTAAAGTGGCACATCAGCCCCGGGGCTCTTCTCCGCTCCTACCATCTCTATCTCCGAGCAGATAGCGTGACAGCTGCGTGCTGGGGGGCAAGAGGGAGAAGTGCGGGAGAAAGACAAGGAGAAAGAAGGAGAAAGCAAAGAGCGAGGAGCGAGTGTCCCCCCCCCCCCCCCCCCCAGGGAGAGGGTGCCGGTGCTCCACAGCTCCGAGTCACCGCCTGCATGCCAATGAGGAGATTCCCCTGCAGCAGCAGCAGCAGCAGAGGTGCAGCAGAGCAGCAGGAGGGGTGCGGTGGGGGGTGGGGGGGCGTGCTGACACTGTACCATTATAGTCCTTGATAGTCACATTGCATACTGAGCGGCAGATGGACGTTTGAAGCAAAAGCATGGAGACGTTTTCAAGCAGCTAATCCGACTGTAAACATGCCGGTGATTATAATCTTTCTGTAAACACCAGTGATCCCAAGTTATCAGATTGTTTTTGTTTTTTTAAAAGAGCTTTTTCCCTTTTCGTTGTTAAAAGGGAAACGTCTCCATTAGCGTTTTGTCAAAAATCGTCAATCAATTACTGTTCAGTGTGTTTCATTATTTTGTGTCCTGTTGTAATTTTTGATTGTAGTCCCTTTCCTCAGCTCTTCTTGCATCACTTAGTCTTTTTTTTTATAAAACGCTTGCTTACAACAGCTTTAGTTTTGGCTTCCCAGCTGGAAACAATAACTACACTAAGAGCTAGGAGGGAAAGAGTTTGCATAACAAATCTTTCCAGGTTAAATAAAAACGTTCCAGCTCTCGGATTAAGCCGTTTTGTGCACTAGACTAGAATTTCTGCTGCATGCGAGATTCTCACCGCGATGTCATGTTTGCTTCAAGTTTGTCTGTTTGTGTCCAACAACGTGAGGGATTGTGCAATTGTTTTGCGCGCGTTACCCGTTCTCACCGACAGTCACATCTGTCGTCCTGGTGCCAAGGGCAGCGGTAGCTGTGCGTAATCACCTCCCTCAAGAAGAATTAATAACTAATTATGTCAGGTCACTCGTCCAGATGGTGCCATCAGATGGGCCCACTGTCTGAACCTCACCTCCAACAAGCACCTCTGACCTCGGCAGGCCACGTCACCCCTAGCAACATGAGAGTCTGAGGCGCATGCCGCTGGGAGGATGGAACCAGGGGGTGCGCCAGGGTTTGTGGTGCGAATAATAGAAGCAGAGAGGGAGGGGTGGGGGGGTGGTACGAGTTGGGCGTGCCTGATCTGTGTTGGATGGCTGCCTTCAAAGCGCCATGAATACATGCTCCCTGCCGGGGCCCTGATCTCCACGGTCATGATTCTGTTATTACACGGCATGTTCCCGTGATGGGCAGATGGCTCAGAGCATCGGCACACGCATCCACACGCATTCACACGCATTCAACGCACGCCGCGCTCGTCGCATCAGCGGACACAACCTGATACTCCCCTTTCTTGTCTCATTAGGAGGCTATAGAAACATAAGAACATAATAGGGGGGGAATTAAGTGTCCATGTGGATGTCAAAGGAGGACGTGGCGGAAGATCGGGACGAGGGCTAACAAGCGCACGGCGCCTTCCTCCAGCTTTGTGTGGTGATTAGTGCTTTCGACGGGGGCTGACGGGTAAAAGACAAGCCCTCTGGGACGGGAGCAGCTTTTAAACGGACACTTAAACAGCCAGGGGAGCGTCTGCAGTGAGGAGCAGAGCAGCGTGTGTCATGTGAGGGAAGACGAGGTTTGACTGATAGATGCAGGTAACATTACATATGTACACGTCTGACGTCTGGTGTCACACCGAGCGTTTTTATTGCACGGCTCCAAAACAATTAAAAACAAAAACAATAATAATGCGTCATGTATTTGATTTTGAAATTTCAATTATTACAAATATATTTTAATTTAAAATGATGTAATTAAAACCGTCGACACAAAGTATTTCAAGAAACAAACGGAAAACATGTCAATTGAACTAAATGATCCAATACTTTATTTATGTGTATAAATGGATACATATCTGAAGAGACACGATACATTTAAACAGTAAATGTTGTAAAATGAGCCACTCTTATTTCTTTCAAATATACAGCCACACTTTCCTCCTCACTCTCCCTATCACATCCTTCTCTTTTACAATCAGTCACATAAAAGCCTCCTAAACTCTTGAGCAAACAGGAACTTCAGCAGAGCTCCTAACACAGGACGTCTCGGCCTTATATTTGAGCAGGAGAGTCTGGACAAAGCAGCTAAGAAGAAACCAAACAAAGATACCTTTAAAAGGATTTAAGGCGTTAAACCGCGTCTCATTCATTTGACTTTCTCATGTCTTTAGGAGGGATATTAGACACAGAAGTGGTACAAAAGCACTATTCTTTACACACTAGGATGTAATGTACATCACACAATTCATATCACTGAGACTTAAGCTTTTAAACATTTGGCAAATTAAATAAAAATAAAGGAAATGGGGCGATTGCTGGCTATCACTCACTCAATTACATTAAATGGCTCGGCACGTGTTTATAAACACAGATAATTACTTGTGAATAGGTTCATCATTATCATTACATCATTACTTTCTGGCATTCTGGTGCTAAGTGTTTAACAAGATTAGCCTTCCAGTCACGTTTCTCCTCTCAGAAGAGCGGACAACGGACAACTTTACAAGCTGGCTGCTTTCTGTTGATGGCCCTAGTGCTCCATGACTGGGTGAAAAAGAGGAAGAAAAGAAGAAAAGCTCTGTCTCCAAAGCTGCTGAACTTTCAGGATTAAATATTGCGTTGCATATTAAAAAAAAAAAAAGATAAGAAAAAAAGAGCACATGGGTACTTTTGTAGTTTATGAAACTGATGTTTTTGTTATGCATTGTTTTATCTGGGCAGCAGACAAGTTTAAATTTTAAATGCATGAATGACTAATGACTACATTGATTCATGGCACACAGGGAAATATCCCAATTTAATAATCTGAATTGCTGTTATTTAAAATCTGGTGGCAAGTTTCCTCTACAAATATTGAAATAAAATATCTTCTAATTCTTTAATAAATCGCTAATTGGATTTTTTTTTTTTACTGCGACTTATTACACAACAACACAATTAGAAATAAGGCCATGGAGGTTGAGAGTACAATTTTTGTTTTTGTTTTTTGTGTTTCTACACTTCTTCACAAAGCTTCCATGTATTTAGCTGCAGTGGAGCCGTGTCACCATGTTGCAGCAGGAATCTGACGATGGCCTCTTCTGAGCGAGCTATCGCGCAACATCTGGTAGTACTGTTCTCCTGCTGTTTGAAGAATCAAGAAAATCAACCCATCATCTACCCCCACATACCCCCTGCACACATCCAAACAGCTAGTGATGTGTACACATGTGAAACACACCTGCACACATGCATAGACATGAATAATTTCATCCACACCACCCGTCATTTAAGACACACGGTTTTCTCTTGACCGCCAGCAGGAGTGTGATGTCATTACCGTTCTCTAAGGCCTCCTATTAGCCAGTGCTCTGTAATCACTCTGGTGATACATTAGTACAATGAATTGATTACCCCATAATCCGATCACTCGCCCGTTATTGATCTTTTATAGAGCGCCCCCCAGACAATAAAGCTGTAGCCACAGACTGTGGGTCAATAGGCACACAGGGAGAGGAGTCTCCTTGCAGCTAATTGGCTTATGAAATAATACAAACATTTTGCTTTCTCCACGCCAGCAGAAATCAATGTCGAGCTTAGCTGGTGCATCCAAATCAATTGTCTTGAGCCACATGTTGTACTATTTTCCTCACATTAAAACCTCTATGTAATTCTGTGGGGGGGGGGTTTCTTCTTTTTTTCTTTTCAGCTCCATATCTCTGACTTTCTAACTCTCATCTCATCATTATTTTTTGGCGCTCCATCTTTCTCCCACTTGGTCGTCTTCCCCCCTGCCCCCCCCCCCCCCCCCCCTCCTCCTCTCTGTCCTGCATTCGACTGATGTTGGGTTGCCAGATAAGTTTCTGCTTACAGGGAGACCACATCTGACACCCAGCTGCGTGGGTCATGGGCTGCAAGAGCAGCTGCTGGTCATAAATCACCCGAGCTGGAGGAGTTCTGGCACTCCTTCTGTCAGCCGTGAAACAAAGACGTAGAGGTAGCAGGGGGTCAGAGGTAAAGCCTACCAGGGTAACTACAGGAGACCCAGCAAGCACCTCTGTAGCGTTTTACTGAACAATCCTCTGTTTTGGAAGCGTACTTTAATACGCTGGGGCTTGGGGATTAGTGAGAGAGGGTGCCAGAGGATGCAAATGCACATTTAAGAAGTATGGTAGAATATGGAATGCAACCAATTATGGTTCTACAGGCGGAGCAGCCGGTGAGCCGTGGGGTCAGAGGACAGAAAACCCCTCGCTGAGTTAATGGAGCTGAAATGATGCAAATAATTCTGTCAACAGACAGTTAAGGCCTTTGTTACAGGTTGCGGACACATTTTTGCAATTCTTAATAATTGAAATGAGCTCTTTTATTTAAATTGAAACATTAGACATTAGTAAGTAATGCCAAAAATAAGTTTAGATTATATATTGTGGACGGAAAGATTGTGGTTGTATCTGATGTAGGAATTAGCCTGGAAATTATGAATTAAAATGAATAAAAATCAGTCACTCTTTGCTCCTGGGTAAATATAAAGTGTTTTTTATGTATAATTGACACAATATTTTCAGAACAAAAACAAACCGCTATGCAGATACTGTCCAGCCATCTCTAATACTAACATCTAGATATTTTCTTGCTTAGCTGACTTAAAAAATCACATTGAGTAGAATTAAATTGACGAAAGGTATTTTTAAGTTCTTTTTAATAAACAAGTCTCCTAATGTCTGAGTAAAAGTCTATGCAGCTTAAGGTTTGTAAACATCTTGCAACCTGCCACAGTTCATATATTATTTGTGCAAATGCAACGCATACACACATGTGTGTGTGTGTGAGTCTGTTGTGTGATGTGACCCTCTGCGCACTGCATCACAAAGTGGAGCGATTTACATACGGCCCTTAATTCACAGCCCAGTTTACACGTCAGCGCACACAAGGCTGCAGAGATTTGGATATTAGATTGGGTGTTTTTTCCCAACTTCACGTTATTTCGGGTAGAAATAAGAGTTCAAAGCACAACAGCTCTGCGAAGGAAAAGGGCGGCGAGCAGCATAAGTTTGTTTTGGGCTCTCACACTGGATCAGTCTCTGCCCGAAACCATCCAGCTGCACACAAGCCGACCGACCGAGGCTGTAAACAAGAGCACACGACCCGAGCCTCTGAACAAGTATTTCTTCTCAGTTATTTCAAAGAGCCATGCGCTGGCTGGGTTGTCGCCTTTCTTTTTTCCACCAGGCACTCGTAATTTCTCAAAATGTTCATTTCTTCGGGAGAGAAACATGTATGCCAGAGAGGAAGAGAAAGGGCACACGGAAAAGAGACCAGATTATCAAAATGGTAAAAAGAATGACAAAAGAGAGAATGGGATGAGAGGACTTCTTTGCCCTTTGGTGAGAAGCGAGCGCCGATCGATAGCAGCGTAATGAGCCTGGTATTAGCTGGGGTGCAGAGGGACCGGAGCGGGGTAGAGGGAGAGCAGGAGCGCGGGTGGGGGGGGGGGGGGGAGAGGGGGGGGGATCTGATTCCCAACAGCAAACAACCCCAACGCCGCAGACATCAGAACCAACACCCGAGTACACCTATTAAAGCCAGATGACCCCGTGCCCTGCTAATGACGAATTCACCCACGTACAAACTTCTCATACACTCGTATTCAACATGCTGGCGGGTTCAGATGTTCCACCTCCGCAGAGCTGCTTCTAAAGCCCAACGCATTACCCGAAGAGGGCTAACCGAAAGAAACCGAGCCTAATCCCGACTAAGAAAAGGACCACACTTAACATCACCTCTCCTTTTCGGTACAGATTAGCCAACAATGGTTGCTGACACTCTCTTAAATCCACTACACACTGGCAATTTGATTAGACACAAAGAGATTCAGGGGTTGCCTTTGGTTGGTTGGTGGTGAAAGGGAGAAGGGGGAACAGTGGGGCGAAGAGTGTGTGTGTGTGTGGGGGGGGGGGGATCACCATCAGGTATACACTCAAAGCCAATCTGTTGCCTCGTCAATAGGCTCATTCTGCTGGAGGGCCGGGCTCGCCGGGCCCCCAGTCGGCCACGTCGGACCAGCCATCCAGGCACAAGCCGGGGGGATACGCTGAGAGAGGGCCACGCCTGGGTCCTCTGAATGGACGGATCAAAGCAGGCGTAGAGGGATATAGAGGGATATGCCCACACCCCCCCCCCCCCCCTCTTTTTGTGCTCTGGTGTCTCCCAAAACAAACGCATCCTCCTGTCCTCCTGGAAGCTGCTCGGCGGTGGTCAACCGGGGGGGAACAGATGGTCGGAGGGGACGGAAACTGGGAAAAACCTGCACTCCAACACATCCACATGTGTCGTCTGCGACAGTATGAAAGGTGTATTGTAAAATGACAATTGAATGAGCTTTTTTTTTTTAAAAACAGCCAAAGGTTCAGTGGGGAAATTTTGTATTTTTCTAATTGTAGTAAGATTCTTAAGTACACAAGTATTGGTTGTGTAGAATAAGCGTGAACTTATTAGTCTATCAATGGCCTCAAGGCCACAGCATGTAGCTTTTGAGTCAATCCCACAAGCAACATATACAATGTCATTCTTTGAATATTAGAGCACCAATTGTGTACTATTCGTATTCATTCAAATTAGATTACATCCGGGTTTGCACACAGAACTCATTTGGCTTGGTGATTGGTGCATAAAAACAAACACAGTACAATAGTAAAAAACATCCTTGAAAAGCAAAAATGTATTCTTTTTACAACAGAATTGAAGGGTAATGTTACTATAAATCTGTAATCAAAGTGTCATGTGTACATTTAAAGTGAGTTGTGTAAGAATATGTAAATGTGTGTTATTGTCCTGGGGATGTAAGAGCCAGAGTGAATTTGTTGAAAAAAAACGCTTGCTACAAATACTGCGGTTTCAGAAAACTACTTGCGTTTTTTTACGTTAAAAGACGTTCTTTAAATAGTTATTTCTTGGGCAGAAAGGAATGTGCTGAATGTGACGGATAGCGTAGGGAGGTCAGAAAGAAGTAAGAGACACACTAAGACATTGTTGATTTAGTTTTTTTCTCTCTTGGATTTTCTGAATAATAAAAACATAGAAAAATGCCCGTCAGTTCTCCAAAACTAACTAAAAAAAAATCTAATTCTCACTCTGCTCCCATGGGATCCGATGGGACAGATGCAGGAACGTTTGGTTTTACTTGATGACGTTTTTGAGATATTTGTGGAACCAAAGACACGGCCTTTATTACAATTTCAGATACGGTGGTCAATGAATTATCCACAGCAATTTGCTGAAATGCATCACTTTCCAACATTTTTCGGTTTCGTTGGGTGGAGAAACCCTTTCAAATAATTCCTTATATCCTTAAACTCCTACATACAACAAAAAGCTATAGTACCCTTGTTTTAGCTGATAAACTCATGTTCAAATTCATACGTTGCTAATTTGATATTTTTGTTTAGAGGAAAACAATCAAAACTGTTCACTTTGTATTATTACCATTATTTCCCCATGCCGCGGAGAGTCACAGTCTCATTCTCTGCCGGTGAGTAGAGAGATATTCACAAACCCATCAGAAGCAGGGCTTCCCGTAGATAGAACCCGTGCTATGGTAATCACATGCTAATCACAGTTAACACCAGCGCAGGGTCCTATACTCTAGATTAATGCATCCGTAGCATATTCACGTTTTCATTAGCATAAATCAGGTTCACCCTGCCTTTGTAATTAGTGTTTTCATGTGATGATAATAAGATATGGTGATTAGGTCAGGGTACTAGAATGGAAATGACTTGTCAGCTTAGTCGGCCTCAAACTGTTCTGCACATGTTGGACTATCAATATGTGCTTCCTCAAGAAACAATTGATGATGTTGAAAGATAATTGAAGTTTGATAGTTGGATGTGAGAATCAAAAGTAGACTATTAATCACATTTCTGCATGACACTTGATGTATTAGCCGGATTCTTAGGGCGGAGTTATGTTGAAGTTTAATCTTCATGTTGAGGTTAGGTTTTATGACTGTTTCACAATTCCTGAAATTAATTTTACAAAGTCACATAATTACGAAACACATTAAGGATTTATAATAGTTAAGAGGTATTCACAACGCCACTGTGACGTTTCACTTTGTTACTGCTTTAAGATTGATTCAAAGGGGGAAAAAAAAGGTCAACAATATCACACACTGTTTTTCATTACCTAAAACCTGGATTCCAGGATCAAACTGCATGTGGGCAAAGTTTTACAGGCAGCAAGAACTCCCTTACTAAATTTCTGAAATGCATTTTTATAAATCTCATCAAAAACAAACACAAACCACCTCACCCACGTCTGTTCCTTGACGATCACCATTACAAAGTAAACCTTTGTAACTGTCTGTTGTCAAAAAGACACCTTTCAATGACCAGGAAAAAGAGCTTTAGCGCTGCAACGCGAGGTCACAACACCGAGAACGTAAGTGAGAGAGAAAGCGAGTCTGGAGGCGACGCACACCTGTGTGACGTGCAGCTGTGATTGGCGAGAGGCGGGGCGGGGGGGGGGGGTGGTGTTTTCGGTCTAGTGGGGTTCAGTCTCCCACGTGGACGCTCCTCCCACCCCTGACATCCGTGACATGAAGCATTCCTCGCAGACTGGTGACCCCGCAATGACGGACGGCATCCTCCATGCCTGTAACCGACCGATGGGACCTGCTGCAGCCGCTTCTGAGCAGGAATGTAAAACATATATATATATATATATATATATATATATATATATATATATATATATATATATATATATATATATATATATAAATCATAAATCAACTAAATAGTGAAAATAAAGAAATGGGAGAACAAATCCAGTCATTACCATCGTTTCCTTCTGACAACAGCGGGGTGGGAACACATGAGGTTTGACTGAATCTCAAGTGGAATGAGAGGTGAACCACATCCAGGACGTCATGACATGAGCTCGCGTCAGGTTAGCCGAGTGTTTACGTACCGCGAGACTTGTCTCTCATTCCACTTGAAACCCCTGTTTTCCCGGGTACCTGAAGGCCCAGCTCCAAAAACACAACGCCAACAACGCCCTTTTGAACAGTTCAGTGGCCAAAGAGTCTAAAATGTGAAAACCAATAAGCCCTACTGAACCTTGTGTTTTTTTGTTCTTCATGTTTGGGTAAACGTTAAAGGCAAAACGTGAAGTCCTTTTCATGCGGGAGGAGTTTGAAACAAATGCATAAGTGACTAAAAAGCAAAAGTCGGCCATCATAAACTAATTAGCCACTTCTCCACAACTGGAGGTCTGAAAGCCTCGGGGCGGTACACCATTTCTCGACACCAAGCCCGTGTGTCTGAGGGCTCTGCATCCGACGGCAGCTCTCGCCAGAGCAGAGGAAAAGCAGAACGAGAGATTCGCAAACAGGGGCAGTAATTTGAAGAGTGTGTTTTCTAAGTTATTCCAGCTCCCCACAGCTCAGCAGTGGCTGACCCTTCTCCCCGTCTGTCTGCTAAGAGGCCTACGGGGAGGAATCAGCCAAAATTACCTTTATTGATCCGGAGAGACAGGTGAATACCAAGCAGGTCTCCCTTCCCTTTCGCTCTTCTTGTCTCCCCCACGTCACTCCACCATCCCCCCCCTACCCCGGCGGCAAGAAGAGAGAACATTAAAACAAAACGGGGAGCTTTCATTTAAGGGGAACTATCCTAACCGCCCCACGTTAGCGTGTCAGTGCAATGATTTAGCGTCCACATTCAGGCTGCTGTGATTAAAGCTGCCCACTCGTCGCTGGTGTTTTGGGCAGAGGGAGCAGGAATGGCGAGCGGGCTGTTTTTCCGCCTCCAATCCGACGTTGTCTTTTTTTTGTTGTTTTTTTTTCTCCCCCCGGCATACAAATCACTGTGGCGGTGGAAAAGATACTCCATTAGGTCCAACTCTGAGTTAAATCAATGCGTGACTTATCAAATGAAATAGGGGATTATGAGGTAATCACCTGGCAAACGTTGCTGAAATTTGTAATAATCTCCACGGCACACATCTCAGAGAGAGGAGACCAAACTAACTATTTAAGTGGAGGTCGGGATTACGAGGTGCAGAAAAGCACAACAGCTATATATCTTACACAGCGGCGTGAGGAAGTGTGTTTATGTGCCGAGAGGGAACCAGAGCAACTCTGTGGTTTCTCCCCCTCGACAGATACATACCAATGAAGATGTTCACTCTATTGATAGATTTACGCTACTTGTCCTGAATCCTATTACCGTTTCTCCGTCTGATCACTCTAATGTTTATGTGATATCACATTTTCGGCATCAATGAATGACAGGTGTTACATCACGCTTATTGACACGGCTTTCAACCTGCAATAAATTACACTGAGGAGGTAGTTTTATAACTTAGCCTTTTAAATCCTAAATAAAATGAATCCCATTTAAGCTTTTTTTATTCTTACTTTTTAACTACTTTTTTTAACCTATAACGAGGGATCTCAGATACATTCTGACATGAAATGAAAATATTGTATTATGTATCTTGAAACCTAAAATAAAAGTATCTATCTGACCCAATACTAATATTCTGTGTCTATTTATTTGATTTAAAAACACAGATGAGGAACCTTCCAAATTACTCTTATCTATTACACATGTGGAATTATCAACATCCTGTAATTAAAAATGGATGGTTTCTGACAATTATTCCAATACTGCTGCCAGGTGGAAATACTGCAGAGTTACATCACTGGCCCCGAAACCAGAGTCATTCTCATTTTTAGCTATCTTGCCCCATCTGTTGGTCTGAAGGAATCATTGTGCTCAACTAATTGAGTGGAAACACAATAAATCTGATATGGGCCTTGTAAAGATTTCACTCTTATAGTGAAGACGAAAAAGATAAAAAAGTGAGTTTTAATTGCGCTGGTTCTGCGATGGATACACATCGACAACCGCTCTACTATGAGGCCTCCACAGACACTCCAAACATCTCCAAACAGGTTGTTGATGGAAAATGTTGCCCACCAAACACACTGTGACACTGTATTTCATTTCCTGTCTGAACACCTAAACAATCTCCAATGACATCCATTGCAAACATCATCAAATGGGGAGAAAAGTAGTTCTTACTGTCCATCATCCATCGGGGCATGTCAATAATAAACATACTCTCTGAGAGATGCAGCGCAGTAAAGTTTTTAAAGTAAACAAAGCAGCACTTCCTGTGTGCATGCACAAACCTGTAGATAAGCAGAAGCACACTGCCCCCTATTAGCTCACAGCGGAACTACCGCTAAAAAACACAGTCATAAAATAGACTAAAACTATTCTGGCAACCACAGCTCTGTCCCCACGGACACGCAGAGGTGTGACTGTGAGAAGCTGGTGCAGTGGGTCCCAGCTCGGCCCCGAGTCCCACTTTGTCACACTTTGTCACACTTTGCCACCTCTTCTGGTGTCTGTGATCACACCACGAGCCCTGTCAAAGTTCACGGGAAAGGCCCGCAGCCGAACTCTACCAATGAGCTTTGATTACAAGATTGTGAGAAGGAAAATCGTTGGCTTCCATAAGGTGTAATTAGGAATATTAGACTTTGAGAAGCACCAAATTATTAATTTTTTACTGAAATTGCTTTAAACTTTAATTGGATTACTTTGATCATCTAAGGTAAATCTTAGGTAGACAGACTGGAATAACGAAGCGTTCATGTCCACCCTTACTATAACAAAATAGTGTATCTTCACTTGTTTGAGTGTATTGGCAGGCAAAGAGGGGGTGCATGGGGGTGGTGACACATGCCAGTGCAGAGGTCAACCATGGGACTGAACCGAGCGTTTAACCCCTCTGGTGTTTATTCCTCACGCCCGACTTTGCACCCGCTCCTGGGAAAGCATGTGTCTGAAAAGTTACAAGTGTGCAAAGTTCACCAAAGTTCACAAAGTGATGTCGGGATAGAACAACGTGTAAAAGCCAAGACCAAAAAAATGTATGTCTTTTATGAATGTTTAATTTAGGGTTAGGGTAGCTTGTGTATTTCACACTCTTTCACAAACACATTTTATCCCCGAAACGTCTAAATAGAGCTATTTAGTAGCTGTATAATTCTTGTCCTCCTTTTCAGCGACCCCCCATTACATGTGTAACTTCTAGCAGTAAACAAAGGAAAGTATGTCGCTGTAGATGAACCCTCTGATAACAAATGCTGCAGTTGACCTGAAGTTCGCGCAGTTAAAAGTTGAGAGTTCATCAGACAGGGCATCAGCCCTCGGCTGGTTTTATATTTAACTCTGGAAAGGAGCAGATTTCACACCCAAGTAACTGACACTCCTGCAACCACCAGCCCTGACACCTAAGCCTGGGAAAGTCTCGGCCATATATAGGCCAGGGTCGGAGAGGTTATCAGAGTGGCATCGCCAACTCCTAATTCAGGTCTGTGGATGAATATTCAATTTGATTTAGATGCCCTGTAGCGATCCTTACCCATCGCCTGCTCTGGAAAACCTTGCTTTTACACCTTTAGGCAAGTCTAATTTATTTGCACGTAGCACGTTTCAACAAAAAGACAATTCAAAGTGCTTCACATAAAACCAGTGAAACCATTAAACCATTAGGCTAAATTATAATGAAATTGAAAACAACCTTAAACAGACATTGAAAAATAAACAAGAATAAAATGTGCATTGCAGTTTATGATATAAACAGTAAAAAAAAACATCCATGTCATCCTTGAATCTGATTTAATTAAAGGCAGCAGCAAACAGAAAAGTCTCACCTATTTTGCTGTAAAAAACAAAGGTTGTTAATTTAAACATAAGGGTCTTCATGTAATTAGAGTCCTGTGGAGGTCAGTTGTGGCAGTGATGTAAGAACACCATGATCACCTGCACAACGCATTGACTGAAGACAGGTCACAGACAATTGATTCTGGTTATTAGTCCAACCGAGTTACCGTGAGTAATACATCTAACGTCCTTCCTTTACATCTTCACAGAAATGGCATCACAAAGAGCGAAAGGCTGTGGCTCAGGAGGTTGAGCATGTCGACCGCGTGGAGGAGACAATAGTGTGCGAATGACCACTGAAATCAGATCCTGATGGGTTCCTTGTTTTGCAGCTTCTGCCATACGTGGATCAATGCAAACGCCGTGATACACACGATTGCAAGTCAGAGTCCATTTACGTTTGTGTTCCAACAACTTCGGTACTATTTGCATAGTGCGGCATTAAAGTATTGTTTTTACAAAAGCTGATTTACTGTCCTGGTCACTGCATCCCCCCAGATGGCCATAGGTTGGATCACATGGTTTATTGTTATGAAACCAACTGCAAATGCCTTCTCCTTGTTTTTCGAATATAGTTGACTCCATTTAAACCGGATGGTCACACTCAGCGGGTCACTTTGTTTTTGTGAATGTTGGACATGGCACAGGCCCATACTTCGTTCAGTCCTCCCTTTGAGTACGATCATTTATCAAATGCTTCTTCAAACTACACATTGCATCATGCGCGCTCCTGAGTGAAGGAGAGAAAACATTTTACGGGTTGGCAATAATCTTTTTGCAAACCGCTGTAGATCCTCTGTCCTGATGTAGAATGTCAACTCGAAGCCACTTGAGGTAATCCCACTCTGCCAAGGATTGTCGTATTACTTTCATCGGAAGTCTACCGACGGCTGTGCTCTGAACATCTCAAATGCAGATCTTAATGCTCTTCAGAGACGTCGTCACCTTCCATCTGTTACTGACATTTCAACGCTTCAGGCCACACTGCGCAGGAAGATAGCTGCTCCGCCACAAACGAGTTGTACCCTGATAGAACTTGGACTTTAGACTGAAAATGAAAACTGAATTTAAGGATTATTTCTGTTCAAACTGATTTGGTTTTGACAGTAAGTGTAACTTTCTCCTCAATCAATTAAACCCCAGACAACAACATTCATTCAATGCACTTTATTGCAGTTTTTTTTTTTATAAAAGTACAAAGGAGGTAGAAGTGTTAAAAGAATAACTTAAGCATTCACATTATTGTTTGGTAAATAGGTGAAAAAGTATATTTACATACATATATACAGCAATAAGTTAAAAGAAATATATTAATAGATTATACAGCACGGGTCCTATTTAAAGCGTTCAGTTCAACTCCTTCTCCATCTCCTCCTCTTCATCGTCGCTGTCTTCGTCGCTGCTGGAGTCCCCGCACGGGGAGATGGTCGCTTGGACCGGGTAGTTGCGCAGGAGCATCACTGCATCCTGGTACAGATAATCGAAGCATCGCGACTTCGGCCAGAACAACCTTTTAAAACAGAACAAAAATAACAATGAAGACATATGCTCACAAATAAATGAAAAGATGCATCACTCAATCAACAAAACTCTACTTACTTCACTGGGTGAACGACCTGAGGGGTTTTGTGGTGTTGCGGAGCAGAAACGTCTCCGTCGTTACAGTGACCCTAAGAGGTAAAAAAAAACAAAAACGGTGAGTTTATTAAGCTTAAATAGGAAAGGTTTAAACAAACAAAACAAAGCGCAATCAAGTCGACTGAACTCACTCTGTGTGTCCCACGTGTGTCCTTAGTTCCAGTCCATGGTCTCCACCAAGCACCCGGCTGCTGAGACGCGTTGTCTCCGGGGAAGGCAGAAGGTAATCCACTGTTGCTGTTGGACGTGTCCATGGTTCCGTGTGGCGGTCTGTCCAGTGCTACGTTCTCAGGAGATGTGGGACTGAGGGCAGGAAGCGCCTATTTATCGGGGCCCTGGAAGCGGGGGGCCAAATTGCTCTTTCACGCGTCCACAAGTGTGTCCATGCGCCACGGTGTCCAGGTGCGAGGTCACACTTCAGCAAACAGCGGCCATATGGCTACTTTCTCTCGTAACATTGAATGCAGATCACACAAGCAGTAATAGGAACAGCAGAAATCCCTATTTGAAAGGTATTCGAGAAGATATTGACATTAGATGTCAATTAGAGCTAATAATGGTCTTCAACGAAGTATTCGCGTTGCCCACGTGAGGTATCGACAGCTAAAGACGTCATTTAACTCTCACCGTCCCAGCGGTAACGCGACTTGTGATTAAACTCAACATGCTCTAAACGTTTCGGTTCTGTTAGTTCAATTCGTGTGGATAAAAAAGAGATTATTTAAACTCTTCAACTTCTTCACCTTCCAGTATCTGCGTGTGTTTGGCCATTTGTGCGCGAGGTGCGAAGAAACACGTGCCCTGTTGTCATTGCCCGCTGAGTAGATGATGGAAGAAGGCTCGTGTGCAGAGTGTGTGGGGTGGGGGGGGGGGGGTTGACACGCGTCAGCTTTTCATAATAGAGGAACATTAGGAGCATGGAGGGGGGTGGGGGGAAGGGGGGTGTCTGAAAGATGCACCTCAGCAGACGCCGTCCTTGAATGCATCACACACTCCTGTGAGGAATCCCCATTGATAACATTTATTATTGCGAAAGCTGCGTGAGGCTCCACTTGCACGGTGCTTCGGCTCAACTTGTTTCAATCATCCTTTTAATCAGTAGATAAGTGAAAGGTTTCCCGCCGGTGCACCAGTGGGGGGGAGGGAGGGGGGGGGGGGGGTTGCTACACGCTGGGATGAAATGCTAATGGCAAACAACTGGTCGTGTTTGTTATTTGAGAAATATCCAGTGGTGGCACTGATTTTCTTTACCATGGTGTGTTAATAATAGTAAAATGGATTCATATTACTGCTGCATTAATGTGTAAGCCTCATTTGACAGCTGTAGTTATGCTGTTGAAAGTGACATCACAACACCCCTCTCCAGCAGTCAGAAGGTATGCTTACTCACACGGCCCCGCTGCTCCCTCTCTTCTGTCCCTCTCTTTGTCTTCTCCCGGTCAGATTGGACACACTATTCTCTGCTGCTGCTGCGTGGCCTCTTTTGTGTTATTGACTCATTTGCTCTACTTTGTACTATAATGTTCTGAAAGAACATGGACGCATCCTTGTGCTCTCGCTGTTCAAAGACATGAGCAAACAAGTCCTTTGTCTTCGCGCTCACACGTTGGGCAGATTAAGAGCATCTTTTTCATTACCATATAAATGTTAGGTCAGCAGTGTTTCCACATGTTTTCTTCAGTATCTTCAGTAATTGTTTTTGTAATAGTATTTCTTTCAATGTTGTATTGTTGACCGTTCTTCAAAACACAAAGTCAAAGGCTGAATAATGGAAGAGGGACAAAAGCAGCAGGAAAACTAGATACAAAGGGGTCTGAATGAGAAAAAAAAAGAAATGTCCTGCCAAGTCCTCCGAAAATACAACCCACTGAAACATACACACTCACAAAAGGACACTCGGTATCCCTCATTGGCCTCCCCCTTTGAAACAAATCCATAAGAAAGATGTGGATAGTACAAAGATGAAGATGCAGCTTAACATGTTACCAGTAATGATCAGACACCCAGTGTTTTTATGTTTCTGCTAAAATGAACCAACCTGACACAAAGACTCCCCTTCTGTTATACGTTTTTAGACCTCTTCTACTTCCATCACTTCATTTCTCTGTGCTTTACAATCTTTTTCCGTCCGAGTCATTCATTTTTCTCTCAAACAGTCAATAGGTTCAATAGCTTCTCCATGGCAACAGCCAAGCAATAATAACACAATTGTTTGTTTAAAGCCTTGTGTCATAATTCTTTTTTCATCGCAGACTTTTATGTTCAGAAAACTTATTATGAGTTCTTTCTTTTGCCATTAGCTATAGAAAAAAAAACATGCAACCATGGCATGGTGCCGGTTCCCATGGCTCCCAGGGTCTCTGCAGTGTGTGCGAGTGGTTTCACCCATTATTTGTGTGCTGATGGGCTCATGTTATGAAGGCTAATTTGACGCTTTCACATCAGCGATGTACTCTGTGATATTAAATGGAAAACATTTTCCTCCTGTCGTGCACTCGTGTCCGCAGTTTGGGGGTTTTCTTATCTTGATGTTTTCCTTGGAACTTAGGGAGCATGTGGTGGGTTCACGCTGGGTCACTAGCTAAAATATATAAATACATTCCTGTTGTTTTCTTCGAAATGGATCTACATGGTGCATTTGGAGGAAAACCTCCCTGTGATCTGTTCACTAATGAAGGGGGAGCATGTAGAGATGTGGCCCTCCGTTCCTCCCTGGAGTGACACCAGCGGAGGGTTTACAGAGATCATGGAGAAGCAGTCTCAGCCCTCTATACTAATCTAAAAAGAACTTTGAACTCTGCTCAAGCCACAGTTTGCCACCTGAAGCCAAACAACTCACACCCTCCAAATGCTTCGGAGGCCTTGATTCTGTACGAATGGTAATTTATTTACAATCCGAGGACGAAATATAACTCCGCAGACATCCGATGATACAAATAACGTAACGCGGCCTCTCTGTTGTACAGTTCACCGTAATCAGAAATATAAAACACTTAAATGTGTTCCAAGGAAATGAGCACCGCTGTGCTTGCTGGTTGTGACTCGTCTAACCGAGTGACAACAGGAAGGAGGAGAAGTCCGTCCGCATTCGTTTGCCACACGAGGCGACGCTGCTGCTTCGGGGGCTTTGTTTGTTTGCTTTGGGAGAAAAAGGTTGCAAGTGCAAACAGCCCATTCGAATGTGAGTCACCATCCAATCAACGCAGGGCCGTTCACGTTCAAATCAAGGAGACACTTTCCATCTCTAAATCCACTTTATGGGAGTCATTTCGACAAAACAACATCAACGTTTAGCATTTAAGGGGCTTTCAGCCGATGAGCCTCGTGTGCAAATGAAATCTCCTTTCATTTGCACCTTGGCTTCCATCGAGATGTACAGTGGATACACAATACACATTTGTTGATGCAATAACTTCCACCTATTTTTAATTCAATCATGAACTTTAAAATGAGAGGCTGTACCTTGGTATCAGAGTAAAGGAGGTTGAATTATATACAGTTTAGCATAAATAAATATGGAGCTACTATAATACAACAATTGCAACATAACGTTGCATTCTGGATACAATAACGGTGTGCGTTGTTTTACTTTATCTTCTTTTTGTTTCTCCCTTATTCCATCAACTTAATCTTGCTCACTGACCCTCTACAGCGGCTTGAATCCCCAAAACAAAGGACCTTGTCTCTTCCCTCCCGCTCTGCACTGAGATTAACTTCAGCGCGCGCTTGGGTTTATGTTGACAGCCACGGACTTATGAAGTCTCATCCATCAGAGCGGATGCACTGAAAAACGCCACTTATAGCGAGTCGATTTAAATGACAAGAAGAAAGAGAGAGAGAGAGAAAGAGAGAGAGAGTCTTAAGGGGAGTTGCTGCAGAATGAGGCAAAAGGGTTTGAGTTTTCAGTAAGGGCTTGGAAGTGGATGTGCAATTGGACGCTTCAGTACACCGGGCTTAATGAATTCCAGCTTGAAGAGATTGGGAGAGAGGTTCTGCGAAGGCTGAGACTGACACATCGGGCACAGGAGGGAATGTAGTTAATCAGAAAGGGAAAGTGTAATGGAAAAGAAGACAGGGTGGGAGACTAATGGAGAGCTCATTTATTGGATTTTGAGTAGTGAAGGAAGAGTCTTCATCGCTGGGCAGGAGATTGTGACATTGCACTAGAATGGTGCACTTTGTGTAGCGACACAACTGATGCAGGTTTATTTGATCATTTCTGGGAGATTCTTTAATCTATCGAACCCCAATTTACAGAAATGCATCCTCTATTTGTTGTAAAGGAAGGTTCTGGTTTGACAGATGCTGAATATTAATCAGAACTATTAATCACTGATAGAAAATGCTTAAACATGCTATAGTTCAAATGTACCGTTCAAAGTGTAGCAGTCTGTTTTAAAGTTAAATTAGAAGAAGTACAGTGGGAATAACATACGGCTACATTTGTGACTATTTAGTTCTTTCTAAATAACAAATCGATGGGGAGAGTGATAGAGAACAAAAAACAGGATAAAATAAGAATATTCGACGTATGGTCAATATTTGCCAGAAGGTAAAAAAACGTGATGGCTGCTAACTACTGCGCTATAATCTTTAATGCTTATACTATTTAAAGGTTTCTGCTGCCACCAGGTGGCCGAAAGGGGTTATTGCATTTATAGTCATGCTGTTTTCATGCATTAGTGCCAAAACAGTTTTTGCCTCATCTCTAACTCATTAATGTAGTTGTACTCCAATTTAATTGGTGACACATCAGTTATGTTGATGACACTAAGAACTCCCCCCACCCCCCCACAAGAACTTTGACCATTTAGCTGCCTGTTTCCAGTGGCCACATTTATTTCAATCAAGGCCCTTGTCACTTTAATTATGACAACCCCACAACATACCATCTCACCGCTGCCACCACAGTGTTTTAAGAAGAAGGAAGCAACAGGAATAAGGGACCAAAGCAGCACAGGGGGAAAGATGTGAGGCAAGGGCTGTTTTCCTTGAAATATTCATCATCAATCTTCAAGTAGATGTAGTATTTGAATCCAACAATAAACTCGGGTGCTGGGTGCAGCATGACATTTAAGTTCCAACATCACAATACAGATTTTTTTCTTTTGTGAAGGTCTAGATCTTTAGGAATAATATCCTCTGTCGAGAGGAGTTCAATATAAAAGCCGGTGTTATTTCTGCAGCATGAGCAATTCTGACGTCATCTGGAGTCAAAACACAGGCTTCAATAAAACACTCAGTGATTTTACGGAGGTATGGACGAACTGTCTGTTTTAGCTGTGTGCGATTCAAAACTAATCATTTTCAGATTAGTCAACTACTCAGAGGATATAATGAAAGGACACATTCACTTCAGGTCTCAGTGCTCCATGTGATGCAGCCTCGTGCGTTTAAGGTTTTAGATGTTTGAATGCTTTATATCCAATGACAGCCTTCTAAATTATTCTGATTGATGATTTTACCTGCAGAAACTATCACAGTTAGTGCACTGTAGGTTGTTTTTAGTCCATTATTTGAGTTCCCAGGTTCGTCAACCAGACCACGTTTAAAATATGTGAATGGCTCGATCGACATCAAAAATAGTAACAGCTCTTCCATAAACAAGGCGCCTTGCAGTTGAAATGTCAGGATCAGCCTATTTAGAAAAACCCCACAGGGTAAACGTTGGTCTACACGGAGATAATTCCACGATGGTGAAGTGTACAGAGAGCACTAATGGCATTTAGATGAGATTTCTATGTATGTTATGCATTTGTAATCAATGGTGAATGTGATTTTGATGCTGATTTAAGGACTGCGTCTGTGACTAAATGGAACTCTAAGTGGCTCTACTTAGGAGGCACTTCAAATATTATGTTACTATAATTAATTCAGGCCTGAACACAGTTCCTTGAAGGAAGATTTATCCACTGATGAAAGAGGACATTTGACTATGTCATGTTTTGGAGTCTCAATAAGCTTAAGTTTTAATAAGCTTTTCATGCATAGAAGACCCATTTTCACATTCTCCTCAGTGGAAGTATGTTTGTTACAATACTCAGTGATGTCCCCAAACTTAAATGTAAACTGATCACGTTATGAAATAATGACAGTGTCACAACAAAATGGCTCTATGTTTAGGTGTGGGGTTGATGTCGTTTGTGTGATGGCATCGTTGGTGGGATATTTGAATTATGGACATATCCTGCTGTGACGGAGTTTTTCAAATATAGAAAACACTGCAGTTCCATCCGGTTCCATCTTTGTGTTGTTATGCCTTTGGACAAAATAGAAAAATATATTGAATCCTCACATTGTAAGAGGGTGGTTACCAGGCAATTAAGAAGGCAAAAGCCAGACAACTGACTGAGTGAACAGCTAATTTAATATTTTATTCAAGGACTTTCATTTATGGTAATCATTTTGATTGAATAATTTCTGATTGATATGGCTCTTGAATCCAAAACTCTTACAAGTGGAACTGCGGAGGGAGAAAGCGCGATGAAGTGACCACATCTGTTCAAGAACATCCTTTTTTTTACAGCTTTTCAAAGACTTTTTCCGACTTTCTTTTTCTTCAACCCTCCCTCCTGTGTGTGAACATGCGCACACTTTCTCCTCAAATTGAGAAAACGTGTATATTTACATTTCACCGTAGCACCCTCTGCAACAAAATAACCTCTCCCGTGGTCATCGATTGGTGAGTCCATCCCACATTGGTTTCAATACTAATCTTCCTGAACGAATCAACAACCATCGGCAACACCCCTTCACTGAGAACCCCCCCCCCCGCCCCACGACACAGCCTCAGCATCTCCCACGCAGCATGCCGGATGACGGCGGCGGGTACCACAGGCAGCTGCAGGAGGACGGGTGGAGTCACGTTGAAGCGATGTATTTCCCTCGTTCTTCATCGCATGCGTTTGTCACGTTGTGAAATCTCGGAAGACGCAGGTAGTGCCATCGGAGGAATTGTTTGCCAAATTAACGGAACTGGCATTTTTTTTTTTTTTTTAATTACAACAAACACGCGGTTCACATCCTCGTAAACTTTATGGTGGTGCAGTAACAGTGTGCGCTTCTTTGTCCTGGCGTCCACGCGGGGTTTTCTCTTCAATCATATTTTTTTAGTTTTTTTTTTGTTTTTACGGAGAAGGTACGTGAATCGGTTTGAAATGTCCGACTTCCACAACCGGAGCCAAAGCAGCGCACGTCGCAGTGACTACGTGTGGCAATATGAATATTATGACGAAGAGGAGCCCGTGTCTTTCGAGGGACTCAAGGCGCACAGATGTAAGCTTGCTGCAACTGCATTACCGAGACAATCAGCCATTACTCCGTGTGTGTGTGTGTGTGTGTGTGTGTGTGTGTGTGTGTGTGTGTGTGTGTGTTGCAGAAAACAAGGGAACTCACCTTTTCAGCTGTTCATTAGTAGCATAATGGTCCATTACCCTTATTACACACATTTTCACTCCTTGCTGTGTGTGTGTGTGACACGCAACCTGGCTCTCATTGAACAAATGATCTAGCAGTAATATGTTAATGTGGTAATAATCAAGCTACTTAAAAGAAAAAATGACCATGTAATGACAATTACATGACACGCCGGGACCAAGTTCTGGAAGTACTGAATGCAGTGAATGCTCATTGACTCAGAGAAACACCCAGAGCCAGGATTGAGGATTACCGTTGAATGGTGTACTAAAATTAAAAATCTCCCCTTCTCTGATATTTCTCTGATCTTCTCTGATATTTCAGACTCCATTGTCATCGGCTTCTGGGTCGGACTTGCTGTGTTTGTCATTTTCATGTTCTTTGTCCTCACGTTGCTCACGAAGACCGGAGCGCCACATCAGGAGTGAGTATGCTGTATATTGAGAGGTCCACAGTGCCTTCACCTTCCCATTCAGCAACCCCTCGGGGATCGCTGCAGCGCCAACAAAAGGCTCCAGCATTTCAGCTCTCACTCTTCTCGTTTCTGAAAGGCCGGGCGCCGCTTCATGCCTCCGTTTATGCGAGGGCACTGAGAGAGGGGGCCGTTATGACCTATGCACTTAATATTCTGCTAAAATATTCGAGATGCTCGGAGGATTTCCGGCATTTTTGTATTCCACACGGATTAAATAATAGTGAGAAGATATGAAAGTATAGGGTTCAGCAGCTGGTTCACCTAGGACCACATAAGAGCCTCATTTCAGAGCATTTTTGGGCTTCAATGTGACTGATGCTGCGGTTCTCTCAACAGAAACCAAGATTCGAGTGAAAAGCACCACCGACCGGGCAGCTGCCTGGTGGACATCGGCGCTCCGCAGGACGAAAGCGACAAAGCGTTCTCTCGCCCTTTGTTGACCGGCCCGCGCTCGTATTTTCACTTCTACATCAACGAAGAGGATCAGGGCAACGGGAAGCCAACGGCGAAATCGGGCGGGGTCCAGGCCCGGCGGGGGACCGGCGGGACCGGCTCCTCCGGGATGGACGAGGTGGAAGACGACGCTGAGGAGGCCGGGGACGACCAACCCCTCAGGGGACACACAGAGGAGAGTAAGACAGACAGAGAATGTGCCTTCTTTTCCCACTTCAACATCCCCAACTTTGTGAACCTGGAGCACAGTTCAACATTCGGGGAGGAAGATCTGCTGTACGAGCCCTGCGTCATACTGGAGCGGAGGCCTCACTCTCTGGATGCTCACTGCGACGGCCGCTAGGTCTGTTTCCACGTCATTGCAGGCGTGACGAAATGACCTGATTGTAATATGTGCTTTCTTTTCAAGTGGCCATTTGTGATGTGAGACATGGAAACACACACGCACGCACACACACACATACACATACACACGCCTGCCACGCTGCAAAGCTTTTCCTAGAAAGCGTGTAAGCTGTGAGAATGTCTCGTCTTTTAAGGAGGTAAACAATCAGATCGACACGAAGGAGTGAAAGAAACATGCACCAAAATTCAATTTTTGAAGTGCACCGCACAGATATGAGACAGATCAACACCATGGCGCTTTGCCCTTTGAGTTGGCGCCGCTCCATTGGATGCGGCTGCACTCTACCTGGACGCCATGGCGGTTTTGTAGGCAAGTAGAAGTAGATGATTTAAAGGTTGTGTTTACTGTGATTAGTAGTTTTAAAAAGATATATACTGAATATTATAGTGGTAACCGAAGACCTCGCGTGAGAATGTACTTCTGAGTACAGATGTCTTAAGTTGGAAATGATATGACTGTCCAAATAAAGCCTGAATGGTTCGTCGTTCAGCTCAACACTGCTGTGCTGAAGCCTTTTTATGAACATTACACACTACGAAACATCACACTCACGCTTTGCCAAAGGTACTGACAAACAAGCAAAAACTTGAAGCTATAAAACAAAGAATGTTTGCATCTAATAGTTTTGGGTTTTGTGCTTATGGCTTGCAAATTGACAGGTTTGGTTCACTGTCACAGGTCTCGTCGAGGCCGACTGCATAGAACTGTTTCCAGCAGAAAATAAAGTGATAGGACTTTGCATGCTACCTGCCTATATTAACAAAAGGACCCCTGAGAAAATGAACTCATAAAATAGAGCAGTAAAGTAATAAAGAGACATTTTTTTACCACTGGTGGTTATGCTAGGGAGTCACTGTCCTGGTTGAGGGGTGCAAGGTCAGAGGGAAAAGCAGAAAGCACCAAGCAGGCAGACACAGATCTGATAAGGATGAGATTTAGAGACACACGGAGCAGCACACAACAATCACGCTTTGTTTAATGTCAGGAGACCACACGTTGTGTGTGATTGGTGTTGCGGCGGGAGGACCTGCTCCTCCTCGACGCCAGTTTAGGGCCAAAAGAAATCTTTTCTTGTATATCCAACAAAACGAGTACAGAACGTAATGTTCTTCCTGGTGTCAGTCAGTTGTGCTCCTGCCTTTGCAAACGCAGCGCTGATAGTTGACAAATAAATCTACCAGAACGAGAGAAGTCGTTCGGCTAAATTCTCCCAGATCTCCCCAACCGGGTTCCCTATTTTGATCACGTTTCGCTCTTTCAGGAGTTTGAGGAGCTGACAGGAAAATTATTATTTTGGGGGAATGTGGAAAGTCACACAACTCCAAATCAATGCTAATGTTGCTCTGTGTTAGCTGGATGGGAAAATAAGCTGCTTGCTAATACGTTCGCTGAACCAACTTTGGGGTGATACAAATAAGCTAGTAGGGTGACATTATAATATGTAGCAGAATATCCTTTTTGAAAGTAACACTAAAGTGAAGTCTCCTATATTCCGGGGGTTCAGAGCCAGTCTGTTGCCTCCAAGCGTCTTTCAACATGGCGACGGCTGATCCAGCAGCTAACGTTGCTAACGGGGTGACCCGGTGGGGATGAGGGGGCTTTGGGTCAGGACATTCATTACCAGCAATAACCATATGAGTGCTGTGCAGCACCTTTGAAATACGGTGGTAATGATAATAGAAATAAGACCCTAGCCATAAGACATGAAAACACTTAAGATGAGCAGTGCTGCGGGGTCGTAATTCATGTAAAATTGTTCTTTGCAGTCAAAACAAATCAAATCACTTTGAGCCAGGTCTGTTGGGGATTATGCAAAGGAACATTGCGAGCCTTTATTGTCACTCTTTGGTAAATCTCCGAGACTATGTAAGTAGCTGATGGAGAGATGTGCTGGGAATGGCTGAGAGTCCATCAACGTCAACGCGACACTGACACCAAATCAGTCATTTGACAAACACGGCATCAATCATGTTCAGGACATGCCGGGGAATATAAACGTTCAGAAATGTAGTTTTTTATCCTCTCTGACACATGTTTTAGATTATTATTTATTTGAAAGGTAACACGTTACTCTCTAATCTTCAGTCAAAGTTCCCATTTTTACAAATGCAGCAAATTGCATAGAAGCTGCGGAGGGGACGGAGATGAGATGCAGAACAAACTGCCCTATTTAAAGAGCTTCAAATTTGTAGTGACGATCAACGACCAACGGAGGGGGGCGATGGAGTTTCATGCAACAAGTCGGCCATTTGCTCTTCCTCCTCACGCCCCAACGTGGGAACCGGTTGGCATTTTGTTGACAGAAGAGTTTTCTGTGGGATCCAATGGGGAAACGAAACAAAACAAAATCACAGTTTAACGGTCAATACATACAAGAAAACAAGAAACAACATTCGTCATTCACACCGTCATGGGCAATGCTGTGAAAAAAGATGTACAAGATCCACGTGAACCCATGTAAGATAAGCACTGAGGAATAAATGAGCTGAAAAGGCTTCTCAAAAGCCTCTGTGGTGTAAAAGCTGATCACTAAACCTTGATTACCTCCACTCAGATGTTGCATAATTCAAGCAAATTTTAATTCAACAAAGTCAAGAACTTGCTTCTTTAGGCTAACCCATTTAAGAGAGGTACCAAAACAACTAATGTTCTTTGTTAGATGAGAATTAGAGCATTCTTCCCATTAGTGGATGAAAGTTTAAATACACCATCATTATTATTGCTGATGACTCACTGCACCAACTCCTAGTTAAAAGGCTCAAAGTGTCTATCTATTGCTCTTTCTTCAGAGTGAGAGTAGGGAGGGATTTGGGCTAATGTGTTACAGAGAAACAAACTCATTAGACCTGCTGCGATGGTCTCCTGAGAAAATGTGATAGATGTGATGTGATGTGATAGATGTGATAGATTTTGAACACCAAACGAACACGGTTATAGTCCTCTTCCACGTCATCAATGGGATTTGCATTTGAGATTTTCTTAATTTCTTTTGACCTGGTGTGTGGATCACAGATCACATGAATTAAAAAGTTATAAGAAAAATAGGCAAATGGTTTACATGGAGCTAATCTTGAAGAGCGTCCTTGCAGCACAACACAACGTATTCTAACCGGAAACTATTGACTCTGGCTCCAGAAGTCTGAACAGGTCTTGGGTGGATACAGAGAATGAGTCGTTTTTTTTCTCCAACAACAAGAAAGCAGCTGTTTACACACAGTGGAGCTGCTGAATGTAACACGAGGAGACCACTTGAGCAGCTGCCCGGTGAGCATGCCTGCAGCATGTGAGCCAGCGGCACGCCGCAAACGTTTCATCTCACACCAGTAGTAAAATGTGTGACATTTGCATGCTCCGTGTTCCAGGGTTTGTTCAAGTCAGCACTGGGGATGAGACAATGAATGGTGCATTTCGCCCCAGGGTTATTTCACATGTCTTTTTTTGTCAACTGCTTATTTTATTGTCTCTGAACTAGAACCACAGCTGTCTGAGTGATAATGATGTGCGCTGCAAACACGTGTTGTAGATGAATTGCATTCAATTAAATAGATGAATTAACTTTCTCCGGATTAAAAAAAGGATCTTTCCTGAACGGATGTTCAACACCCCCCCCCCCTCCGCACCCCCCATCCCGATGTGGCTTGCAATGAGAAAAAGGACAAGGCGATGTGTAAATGTTTCATGTGGCGTATAGTGAGTCAGGTTTCAGCTTCTGTGGCACATTAATAATTCATGAAAATGATACAGAAGGGAAAACACAGCGTGCATTGTGCGTGTGTGTGTGTGTGTGTGTGTGTGTGTGTGTGTGTGTGTGTGTGTGTGAGAATAAAATGTTTCGAGGTGTAGGGATATGCATTGTATTAAAAAGTTGGATCCAAATGAAGACTTGATTCTGAGAGGCCTATATAACAAGGTAATAACATGGTACATGTGAGAGAGAATGAATGTATTTACAGCTTAATTAGCTACCAAACACTTTAACTTCAATTATACAGTAAAAGGGAACACCACCGGTGGAACACAGTCCAAGTTATGTATGTGTTTGCAGAAAAGTTGCACAACAAACCGCCGCTCGTGTCACTGCGTCTGCAGCCACAAGGTGTGTTACCTTGCTCGGGCAGATTCCAGCCGAGCCTCAGCCCTTCGTGACCGTGGCGTAAAGACAAACTCAAATAACACCTCCAGAGCCGCGTTCACAACACACAGTACACACAGGGCGAGAGTGAGACTTCATGCCTCCTCATGTTGATCAATATTAATCAGTAAAAGCCACCGAAAGGCTTCTTTCTGTCGGAGGGCTTTTCTCTCCGGGCTGCATTTCACCGGTTCATTCCCGAGGCAACCGAGAGAAGCGCTAACGATGGTAAGGGCTCCCTCTTTGTCTCTGCACATGTTTGCTGGTGAACTAAAGGGCTCGAGTGGGCTTTCGGGTTGATGAAACTATTTCAGGTCTGCTGTTTGCTTTGGCGTTTTGGGGCGCTTGAAACCTGTTTGACCTCCAACAGGCTCAACGTCACGCGGGGTGAAACCTTTCAAATGAGATGAATGAGCAATTTATTTATCAGGCGGAGCGTGTGACACTGTAAACGCCACAGAACATTTCTTTTAACATTAACGACCTGTGACCACGGAACCATTCGATTTCTAAAATGATTACCTTGTTTTTTTTAATGCAATAATTGCCCGAGCCACTCCCACTCCTAAAGGCAGTGATGTGTCACATGAGGGAGAGGAAAAGTTTAGGGCTTAGTTCAAACCTGTCTTGTGTGTGTGGAGAGCTTTATTCGATGAGAAATAAATAAGTCGAGATAATAATAATCCTGCAGAAAAAGTAGCTAAACGGTTAAATTCCTAGACCAAGCAGCATGGAAAACACTGGGTTGAGCTGCCCGCCAAATAAAGAGGGCGCACACGGGTCTGCAGAGCAAACAACCAAAAACCACACAGTCAGTGCGTCATTTCCCCTGGAAAAGATTATTCAAACACTGCCTCTCGCCGCTTTCAAATACTACCACACCATGTAGGAATTTTGAGCTCAAAGCCCAACATTGCCCTGGACTGCTTCAGCATAGTGTCGTCAATGTGACTTTATTTCACCGAAATGTAATGTTCATGTAATGCATGTTCATGTATATTTGTTGGATTAGATACCATCGGCCTCTTTTGGACCACTTGTAAATTCGCTTTTTTTTAACTAAAGCTCAACTTCAACATGTTTGAACTGTATTTGCCAGGAAGGTGAGCTGGGTCAAGCAAGTGTCTCACATTTCTAACAGCAAAGTGTGACTTTGATACTTTAGGTGGCAAACTGCAATGCATCAACATGTGTTTTTTTTTCTCCACTGATCCGTTTTTAACATTTTGTCTATTATGTTAAACCATTTGAGTTCCTCTTCTTATCTATAAAACAATACACATACTTTTCAGAAATGTGGAGGTGTTTTTTTTTTAATGTGCGTCAATTCTAAATACCTCCATTGCAGTACGCCATACTGAAAAACCTTTGATAATACGCTACTCATCCACCCAGTTTCCATACACATGTACTCTATATAAAGCTGTACTGTAAAAGTGCCGTATTTGCGTCAGAGATGTAGGCTTGGCTCCACATATTACATTAAGCTGCATGAATGGAAATACTCAAGTAGCTTGAAGAACAATCGCTCTGCATTCGCTGTTGACTACGTGTTGAGGAACTGTACATTCCATGCTCGACAAAGGTATGGCAGTGATTTTAATGGGACTTGCTGGGAGTTGTTCGGACACGAAAGCAGCCGGTCATACAACTAAACCAGCTGAGCCAGACTAAACGCAAGCACGGTTCAGGTTCGGAGGTGCACTGGCGTCGGAGGTCTACGAGGAGCACTTGAAGGCAACGCAGAGCCGCGTGTGCGTCGCTGTCGGAGCAAAACTTCCAGCCCGATGTGACTGTCTTCCCACTTGTGGATGCAAGGAGGACTAAACCCAACACGTGCATTAGTGAGACAAGCATGTAGAGCGGATCGATCTAGAACAGACTGAAAAACGGGTTCATTTTTAACACGGCCGGGAAATATTCTTCTGTGTCTAATTAAGGGTGAGTTGAACTTGAAGCTACTGCCAAAAAGGACTTAATTAAGGATGGATAACTTTGCTGAGGGAAAAAATTTATATAGTTTTGCGATGGTTCCCTGCTTTACACACTGCTACTGTTTATCCTGAGGGAATGATTTTGTTTTTGTTTTATGCTCTTTAGGAGTTTTTGTTCTTACCAAAATCATGTTCACAACCTACGTAAAGAATCTGAATGATATGGTATTTTCCACGGTAAGCTTACAGGTTATAAGAACTCTTGCATGTACTTGCTATGCTTAACTATGCATGCAAAATGAACAAACCTCAATCATTCAAGCCTGCACTCTATTTGCTTTGTTCATGGCAAGTATATTTGTTTTAACACGTGTAACTGCTCTCAGCTCAACGTTTGCGTGCATACATTGGAAAATTCGCATGCTTATCAACCGCCACTGCACATTGAGTCATTAACTGAAGTTATTCTCTGTTTTGCTCTAGTCGGAGAGCCCTGAGGAGCAGCAGAGCACTGGAGTCTTGGGGCGCATCGGGAGCTGGCTCTCTCCATGGAGGGGAAAAGTTCCAACTAGTCCCAGTGAAAATGCCCCTGCGATTAGCGGTCAGGCTCTCAAGTCAGAGGAAGAAAAGGAGAGCGAGGAATCTGTGAGACTCAGGACAGGGACACGAGAGTCGGAGCAGCAGGAGGCGAAGGGCCGACCCTCCAATCGCAATCCACTCCGTCTCTCTGGAGACGTTTTCCCTTGTGAAGCGTTGGACGCCACTCAGTCTGCCCACAGAGGCGGCTCTGTTGTGAGCAGCGCTGAAAAAGCAGGAGGAGATCCAAAGAAGGAGGAGCTTGTGGAGTGCAGGGAGGAGAGAGTCGTGCAAGGCAAGCAGAGGGAGGAGAGCGGCAGCGGGAATCCGGAGACAAACGCCCGCCAGGTGACACATCTGTCCTCCTCCGCAGAGCAGGGCGCGGTCAGGGAGTCTGACCTTGCCCCCGGCCCGCCTCAAGCGGAGAGACAGGCCCAGGCAGGCCGGAGGCTCCACGTGTACCTGGAGGAGACCAGCGTCACTCACTGCGAGCAGAACCCCTGCGCTGGACAGGACATCGTCCGAGTCACGAAAAGGGACCTAAACGTCCTCGCCAAAGCAAATTCATCGCCGAGTCTCGGTTTGAGCGCGAGTTCAACAAGAGCAGAGAACAAAAAGACAAATGTGAGGCCCGTGGTCGGGGGACAGAGTTATTACAGCGCCCTAGTGGGGGTTTCGCTGAAATCACACAAAGAGTCGCAGTCAGAGCCTGAACCTGAAGGACCACCGGAGGCTGACAGCATGGGGCGTAAAAACGCAACCAAAAGGAAAGTCCGAAAGAACTCTCAGGTAGAAGAAGGCCACAGCTCCCAGGAAAAAATGCCCCCCAGCGTCCAACCTGTCCCGGAGGGAATCCCAACAACAGACAACCCAGTGACCAGCCCTAAGGCAAAAAGTCCAAAGTCTGACATGGGAGAGTCCTCTGTAAACTCCTCCTCCTCCAAGCCCCACGCCTCCTCTCAGGCTTCACCTGAAGGAGCAGAGAATAAGTCTTCCTGCCCTGATAAAGCCGAGCCGTCGGACAACAAGCAGGACTCAAACTCGGTCGTCGCGGCCGCCCCGGCACGTGCGGCTCACGCGGGCGCAGACATGGAGGTCGACAGCACCGTTTACAGAGTAGAGCGAAAGACGGAGACGCCCGAGTCCAAACGCCTGAGTATGAAGGTTTCTCGAAGTGAGGTGAAGCTTTTTACAAAAAATGTGCCTTTGAATCCAAAGAAAGATCCAGACGCAGGCACCCAGGAAACTGAAGCAGCCTTGAAGAATCAAAAGGATGAAGCAAAGGATTACCTGAAAACAGAGAGTGATGCCGGGTAAGTCTTCTCCTTAAGGTGACTGATCCAATATAGATAAAAGCAGTTTGTGACTTGTCAACTAATGAAAAGATGAATCATCAAATTTCGTGGAGCTGTGAGTTATATCAAAAAGCTTTCATATAACCCTCACTGGAAATGGCCCACTTGTTAGGAGTAAATGTTACGAGGAGTGCACCTCTAACATGGTAATATACCTGTAGATACCTGTAATATAACGGTGCTGTGAAAAGGAATGTGTTGAGTGGAACAATAGTTTGAGTCATAACACAAAGTACAACCCCGAGGTTAGAATATAAGAATAAGACTTGAATGAATACCTCACAACAATTAGTCGCACATTTCTGAGTGTTAAATGCACAGTACGTAGAGTTAAACACCAGGAAGTGTGAAACTGTACATTTACATTTCAGACCTATCAAAGAGCCAATTTAACTCTACCAAGTGTCGTAAATAAATCTGATTGTGACACTGGATAGTGACTCAGGCTCTTTCGTAACAGTTGAATAAACTTTTTGCAGTGGGATTTCAACTCTGCACTTCAACACTTTTGCCCAACGTTGGAAAATAAACTTCATCATCAATCAAGCATTTTGCTGTGTGCGAGTTTGACCGATTAGTTAAAATCAACCTAAAATGTGTATGATTTTGCCAAAAAAAAAAACAACCTGTGTTGCTGAATCCTTCTCCTCTTATCCTACACAGACTGCACAAGCTACACCAGAAAACCGACGAGGGGCCCAAGCCATCCGTTGGCCGCATTTCGGATAAAATCAGCCTCTTTGAGGGCCCGGCAGCGGGAGTTAACAAGCGGACGGTACAAAGTCAGAGGAGCGTCGACAGCTCTCCAGGCAGGAAGGCCCCGGAGAGGCTGAAGGCCGACCTATTGCGGTCAGAAAACAGGTCGAGATCAGCTGATCGTTCCAGCCCAGCCAGGTCCGGCTCGCCGTCACCCGCTGCGGACAAACCGATGGCGACCGAGGAGCGACCGAGGAACTTTGTGTCGGCAACCGAAACCAAGACCAAGCCGGTGCCGCCTCGAAAGCCAGACGCTGCAGGAATGTCTCAACAGGCTACCTCGTCTGTTGTAGAGGCCGTCTCAAAGTCATCAAAGGTGGACAATCAGGGTCAACTGGATACTGAAAAGCAAATACAGCAAGCAAAGCCTGAGATAGCATTAAAACCGGATGGACAACATATCGCCGCTGTAGGGCTAGAGATTTGCATTCCAAAAGAACAATCAACAGACTCCAATTCAAACAGAAAAGTGGCCTCGAGAACATCATATCGGGGCACAAAATCTAACAGTCTTGAAATAAATGTTCCGGCTAAAGGGCCCGGCGATGAACTGACTGATGGCATCAGCCCACAGTCCAAAGGCCCGAGCAGAAAAGCCTCCCGCTCCAAAAGGAGAAAAAGTCTGGAACCCACCAGTCCCATTAGTCCAACTAGTGAAAAGAAACCGGATCGCTCCGAAAAACCAGAGCTCACTGCTAATGAACAGGCACAGGTGGATGAGGCTGCTTCGGCCTCCAAACCACTCACGGAGAAAGCCTCATTACTGTCTACCGATACCGAGCAGAAGGCATCGCAGAAAGAGCCAGAGGTGTTATTAAGTCAAAAGAAGAAGTTGGATTCTTCATTTAAAAAGAAGAGTATTGATAAACTAGTGACCAGACAGGAGGGAATACCCGAGCCATCAATCAAAAAGGATGAACCTGATAAGGCTGCTAGCAGCAGTGGAACCAAGGCGCTTACCGTCAAGGATCCTGTTATTTCACCTCAAAAGGAGAAAGAGGCAGGAGAACACAGCCACTTATTCCCACAGAGGAGAGAAAAGGCCTCCAAGGAAAGCACAGAGACTTCCGCCTCCTCCCCCTCAGCGGTGGAACAAGACATTAACAAGACGGGTTTGAATGAGCAGGAGCCACGTGTCGAACGGCCGAAAAAAGAATTGTCAGTGCGGGAAAAATCTACCGAGCCGGATAAAAAAGACACGGCGCAAACACAGAAGGACATCGACTTCATAGATCCGGCTATGAGAAAAGATGCTGGCAAATTGGAACAGGCTGAGAGCGAAAAAACCAATCAGCCCGAGAAGCATAACAAAGACAAAGCACAGCAGCTCCCAGCCGCGGCTTGTGAGAGCGGACCGGGTTTCTCAGAGACAGAGGCGTGTGCTGCGGGGAAAGATGAAATAACGAGTTCCGAAGGAAAAGATGAGACTCAGCGAGCTAAAGTCACCACAAAGCCAGAATCAAATCGCCCAGAGACAGACTCTCCGTCCTCAGAACCGGACAGTGCGTCGGCCCAGAAACAAGGCGCCAGGCAAACGAAGGCCGCCAATCAAAAAGCCGCGGTTTGTGCCGTGCCCCAAACGAACGAGGCGGCGAGTGCGACCGAGGCAGCCGCGGCGCCGGCGCCTCTGAGAGCGGAGGCGGCGCCTGGGCCTCGACGGTCGGCGACGAGACCCGCGGAAGGCCCCGCAGCGGCGAGGGAGCCCGTGGTGGTCGCCGCGGCGCCGGAGAAAACACAGAACTCCCCAGACGACCCGGGGGCTCGGCTCCCGAGCCCGAAGCCAATTGCCACGGCGACGACGGCCGCCGAGAAAGCGCCAGCGCTGACCACGGCACATGCCGCTGGCGCGTCACCCAAGGAGTCGTCGGGTGGGACGTTTTCGCCTCCTTCAGTCTCCAAATGGCTGAGCGGCGATGCAGCGAGGCGGGATGCTGGGGGGAAAAGTTCAACTGTCAAACCAGTGCCCTTAAGAGACTCGGGAGACGTAACGAAACCAGCTCCAAGACCTCAGAAGTGTGAAAGATCTCCAGATATGGAGAGTACAAGTGCTGCTTCCAAGCCCGCGGGCGATGTGGTAGAGAAGACAGTAGAGAAAACGCACCATTCACTAGTGAATGAACCTCCACCCGTTGCTAATTGGGAAATCTCCCCACGTTCACAGCTGGAAAAGGAACAGGTCAGGAACAAGCCAGGAAAATCTCCGCCAGCTAATGAGGCGACGCCAGGCACGAGCCAGCATGCGACCGTGAAGAAGCTCCAAAGCAGAGACGATTCTGCATTGCGGCGAGACGCTCCTTCGAGCTGGCTGGATGTGGATTTTCCCAAACGGACGCTCAAAGTCTCGCCGGCCAAACTGACCTCTTCTGGGAGCGAGAACAATCTTCTGGACACTCCCGGTGACCGAGATGATAACGACTTCATTGAGAAAATCCAAAAGCTCTGTGCACCCTTCTCCCTCCCGCCGCGCAAACACAACCCGCTGCGGACGCCCCAGCCGCCGTTCGCCATGCCCGCCATCAAAGAGGCCCGCTGCGAGAAGACGTTTGACCCAGAGGAGTTCAAGTTTGGCTTGAGCAAGAAGAGTCAGTTCTGTGAGGACACGGCCCCGAGCCTCCTAGCCTCCAAGTACCAGGACAAGGAGACAAAGGCCATCCTTAAGCCTGCCAGGGCAAGCTTCGCCGACAGGAGCATGCTGCTCGGTATTCTGGACCCTCACTCTCGCCTCAGGGACAACACCCCCGTCAAAGAGGAGAACGATGTCAAGGAAGAGCGAGAGGACCCGATCAAGGTGAAGTCTCGCTTGGAGGGCAGCTGCGTCCTCAACAGCCTCACCTCCTCCGGCCTCAGAGGGAGGAGGAACGGAGCCGCGTCGCCCGGCGAAGGCCCGCAGCTGAGCCCCACGGGCGAATACCAGCCGCCCCCGCCGAGCCCGACCGGCAGAGCTCCGCTCAGAGAGGGAGCCCGCACGGCCGACTCTGTGCTCGGTGACTCAGGCCTTCCACTTCCTGCTTTTAATGACATCAAGCTGCCGGACTATTTGGAGAAGTACCTCCCACAAGAACCAGCGAAACCAGAGCACAGCATAAAAGGAGAAGAGCGAGTCGCGCCCGAGGTCAGTTTTTTGGATTCTTTCACGTTTTAAAATGTCCATTTCACAAAGGTCCCAGCAAACAAATGAGTTGGAGTAAGAAAAAGTAATGATGGCATACTCTTAGAGCCAAGTGAGACTTGGAGGTTTTAGCCTTTTTAAACCACAAAAAAACGTATTTTGAGCCGGGTTTTTTGTACTGTGTTTTTTACTAAGTGGAGCAGAACAAGACCTTCACACCTTCACGCATACCTGATGGGTTTGTTTTTGTGTGTCAGGTTATTGGAAAAATGACATCTGCAGCATCTGGAGGCGAGGCAGACCTCGCTGTGAAACTAGGTCGACTGCTTCCTGCGCCTCCACGTCTTCCTGAGATTCCTCCAAGCACACATCCAACACTGTTTGAGCTTAAGAAGCCCCCGGCTTTGCCACAGGCAGTACTGAGTCATAATGTAAGTGTGCAGCTCGAATACTATTAAGAGCGCACTAATAGCTAAGTTAAAAAATGAAAGCTGCATATCTTAGGCCTGCCGCACTGGGGGGCGAGTTAGGGCTTAACAACTTAAATTTCCCTTGGAGCTGCACTGCCGTTTGTAAAAGAAAATTCAACGTTCTTTTGCTTTAGAGGTCTATATGTATTTTTGTATTATCATAAGTACAGAAGCTTTTGTCTTTCTCCTTGCTAAACATTACATAATTTACAAATGACTTAACAAATATTGGTTGTGAAAAAAAGGACAGCTGCAATTAAACTCTATTTTTGATAATACGCAGTATTAGTTCAATTAACTGAAGTATACCAATTGAAGTTGTGTCAACTTCCAAATTCTAAATTTCAACTAGCAAAGCTCTCTCCAGAAAAGCCCTGAAATGATCATCAATAAAGCATGACTCTTAATTTTGTTAAATTATTCTGCCAATTATTTCAATACCAGTTTGGTCAGTAAGAGATTCTCAGCAGGATTTTCCATTTTCCGAGTTGACAGATGAAAAATATACTTTCCAATCTGCACTCGACATGCAAGTTAGATTATTTTGGTCCCAGCATGGAGTAAAAAGACGTCTGGACCTTTGACCTTTGGGCTGGTATGCACATAAAACAATTTAACCATTTATTGAGGGTCTGGGATGGATGGTATTTGCTGTTCTTAAATCCACATATTTCCATGCATACTAAGATTCAATTTGAAAAGGAAAGCATTGGAAAAAAATTGTAAAACAAGTTCAACCAAATATGAAATCACTTCTTCTAAATGTAAACAGTTTGGCTTATTTACTGGTTTTGATACAGCCAATATTACACAGCTTCTAAACAACATCTGTTAAGAAGTCAAATGCGCACATTTAATTAGGACGTTTAGTAGTACAGACATATCTCAAAAGACAAAAACAATTAGTCATCTAAAACAAATTGGCAGAATACAACCTGACAAGCTTTCTACGTACTGCTGTTTTTTTCAGTCTGTGGTTTTTGTCACGATGAAAATGATGTTTTTTTGCATTCCAGGAAAGAACTGAAAAGGGATTTCACAAGCGCCCTGGAAAGGTACAGTAGTCACGGCTCTGCCCATATTCAACAGAAAAAAGCCAGGTTGGGGGGGAGGGATCTGAACAGACTACTCTCTTTCCTATGGAAACATCTGCTTTTAATATGGCGTTCGTGGGGGTAAACAATGTATTACAAAGTCATCTGGATGTGATTACGGCATGGTGCCAATGCCGTGCAAACATGGTAGAGCTAGATCTCAGATTTTGGAGTACATTTGAACCTCATTCCTGCAAAGAAGCTGACCTGTTTGAACTAAAATATGACTTTTAAATAAAAAAAAAGGGAAGTGCCTTGCTATGTGAATCCCGCTTTTTAGTGATGGAGCAAGCATGCAATGCCGTATTTATTTTATTTTTTAGAACACTACCCTTCATGTCTCCACAGATGGAGTTGTTTGAAAAACCTCAGTTCAGCGGCCAGGTGCATGAGATCTACCGGGATACGGCAGATGCTACTTCTCTGCAGCTCTCGCCTGTGATATCTGTGAAGGTTGTCAGAGGATGGTGAGTAGCGACGTTTAAACCAGAACATTTAGATGAGGAAAAGAAAATGGGCATTGAAATGGATGATTCACAAATAGTGAGGTGCTGTTGCCTGTTAAGACCTCATACACTTTACCTGAAGATTACTAGTAAAAAAAGTTTCATTTTAATTTCGGTGTTTCTCGCAAAAATAATTGTGCATTACCTCTAGCAGTGCGGAATGCATTTTCTTCCTTATGAACATTTATAAGGTTTTTCATTTTGAAATGTGCAGTGTTCTTATCCGCTGTCTTTGCTGGACAACGGCTGTTTCTAGACCTGCTTCCCCCACCTTCACCTGAGTGGGAGAAGTCTGCAACCAATGGCAGGAATTTGGATTGAATGCTCTTGTCCATGCATGTTGGGTTCTTGCACTTTAGCAAACTAAACTGACACATCAGCGTTGCTCCATAACAGGAGTAAAAAGATAGATCAAATCTACATATCTATGTTGCTCTTCCATAAAATAGCAAAAGGTTTAGTTACACAATTTCCTGCGTATGTATATATTTGAATAATGTGCCGATAAGAATCGCACCATGCCCTTATAATTATGGAGCAATTAGATCATGACTGAGTGGAAACGCTTGCCTGGCTTTGTCAAAAGGTAATATATATTATACTACATACTGCGGTTTCCAGGCAACCAGCAGATGCCTCAGGAGACACTGCTCCCGGCCAACAATGCACCTTTTTACACCTCAATCTGTGATTGCATCACACAAACAGGATATGGCATGGTTCAGGGGGACTTTTTGTTATCAGCTCTTTTTTTTAACCTTTAAACTGAGCAACACTCTCGTTTGTGTTCCTAAGCACTTTCTATTTTTACCACATACATTAGTCACTCCTCTCCTCTCTTCTTCCAACGTATATCATTATCAGATTTTCATTTTCCCTGCAGTTGGGTGATCTATGAGAAGCCTGACTTCCAGGGACGCTGCATCGCCTTGGAGGAGGGAGGCACGGAATTGACAAATATTTGGGCGGAGGCCGGTCCGGAGACAGAACCACAGAACAACCCGCCAATGCTAATTGGCTCGATTCGACTGGCTGTCTCGGTGAGTGCAGCCGGATATGTACTTCGGCCCCAGTGTCAGCCCACATGGCTCTGTGGACCTCGGCCAATATATCATATTGCTTTGACATGCAGTCCAGACCCCTCGGGTGCCTTTGCAGAGGAATGATTTTAAGGGCCGCTGCTGCTGATCACTGTGTTGGTCTACCCCTCTGTGTAGGATTACAGCCTCCCTCACATTGACCTGTTTACGGAGCCGGGGGGCCTGGGCAGAGTGACACCTTATCACGATGACACCGTGGAGACGGGCTCGTTTGGCGTCCCGCTGAGCACCGCTTCCATCCGAGTGCACTCCGGCGTGTAAGTGTGCCTCTCAAAGCACAACAATCAGACCTTTGCAGTTGTCCTCCGGTAAAGTGTGCCGCACAGTAACAGGCGGACGTAATCGCGAGACCCTTCTATTCATTCGGATTGATCAAATTGGGAAGATAGGCAGATATCCGGGGATTCGATTTTGTCTGGAATGCAATATATTTAAGCACTTAAAGAGCAAAGAACGGGTTTGACTGTTATGTAAGAGTGAAAGCAAGAGCAAATGAGAAAACCTGTGCAATGTGACAAACAACTGGCAGTCCAAATGTAAAGCTGTCTTTTTGTAATGTAACCACAGTCTTTGGCTCTGAAAACCCCCACAGAGATAATTCCCTCACTACGTTCCTCTGGGTTTGTCTTTTTCTTTGGTTTTGACCGCTTCAGGAATGTTCTTCCTGCCGTTGCATGTTATGAAACAGAAGGCACTTCTAAAGTGAAGAGGTGGAGACTATTTGGAGGGAAACAGACAAAGGTGTGGAGAGAATTTGGTTAAGGGGAGAATGCATGAAAGGTGTTGGCATCAAGGACATTATGTACCTTGCTCACGAGGAAGTTGATTTAATGTTATTGTGCATTGGTAGAAACCAGACATTTTGGAGATTGTTTTAACATTACAGCATTACATTTTGCTACATTTTGGTTAAAAGGGGCATTTGCCTTCAAAGGCTGCCCATAAAGAAAAGAGAATTATAAAAGAAAATGCTATTCATGTCACTCTTACAAAGTTTTATTCTGAAAGAATTAGCTTTTTTTCTGTTATAGTTGGATGACTCATTTCTGACACAGATATATAAAATACCTAATGAAAACCCCGCCTGACCTCATAATACTTTATGTACTAAGTGCTCATCATACCTGTAAAGAAAGTGAGTGTGTTCTCTTTGTGACAATTGTGCTCTTGATAAAAGCAAAAAGCCACGCAGGTTCATCACTACGCACTCATTAAACATGCACCGTCCCTCTTTACCTCAGGTGGCTGGTGTTCAGTGACCCCGGCTTCCAAGGCATGATAACGGTCCTGGAGACGGGAGAGTACCCTCACCCCGACTCCTGGGGCTTCACGTCACCCTTTGTTGGATCTCTCAGACCACTTAAAATGGTTTGTTTCTTTTTTGTGTAACATCTGATGTATGTGTTTCCCCGTAGTTTCACCAGCGGGACAAATGATTTCTTTTCTTTTCTTTATTTCCCAGTTTAATCGGGAGAGAATTTAGTGCTGAAATGTTTGATGTTCGGAGTATAAATCTTTTAAGTCCTTAGAGTCATAGAGCTGCTACTTCTGACTGTAGGATCTCAGTCTCTGTTCAAGTCAACAAAGACACAATGCAATGAATTTACAGTGTACATTTAATTGCCAAAGGTTGTTGATGATGATATTTCTGTTTTAGGGTGGTTTCAAAGTGGAGAATCCCAATGACGTCAAGGTAGGACTACAATACTTTTATGAAATTCACTTCACTTGCATTTTGCCTAATCGTCACAATGGTAGGCAGCAAATCCAAATCCAAAGAAGACCCAGATGCGCTAAAACGTTGGGAAAATAACTTTACTAGAAAATAACTATACAAAGGTCCCACATGCAGAGATTAGAAATTGAGAGTGAAACTGAGGGAGCCAACAGACTATATGCACCTAAAGTTAATAACTAATGACCAAAGCATCATAATGCTAAATAATCTTCCTAAGACGGTATCTCGATAAAAGGCAGAATGTTTTTTTCAGATTTGCAAATTGTGAAAATAGATTGTTTTATTGCATTAATAGAAAATATTTTTAATTTAAAAAAAGGCCTTGCATTTTTAAATTTTTCCTTGAGTATTTTTGTCATCTGAATTTGATACAAAAAACAGTGCAACCAAAGTATATTTTCAAATCTCAAAATTAAAGAATAATAGCCTTTTTTAGGTTTAATTCTAAGTATCATAACCCAACTCTTCAACTGAAGTCCAACCATTCCCAATAATGTTCTCACAAATGTTCAGCAGAACCGAAGGAAGTGTTTTTCACTTCATTTGTGGTCACTATTAACCACAGCAAGATATTTAGCATTGCTTAAACTTATTTGGCTAATTGATCAGAAAAGTTCTTGTGTTCTTGTGTATTATTCAAACAGCTATCCAGCATCACGCGTCATACTGTGAATACTTTAACTCAATGAAGTGCATTTGAACCAGAGAAGTGCAGATAATACACGTGAGGGAATAGCGAGATCAGGGCTTATTTTAGTAGCACTTTATCTATTAGCTGATCAGAGATCAATGTTCTGGCTCTTTCTCCACTTCAGGCTGTGTTGTACGGGGAGCCCGGCCTCGAGGGCGCCTCTGTGGAAATCGACAGTGACGTATTCAGTTTTTGTGAAAGTCAAGGAGACGTCGCTACGGACGGAGACTCCAGCAAACCGCTTTCTGTGGCGTCTTTAAAGATCGTGGGAGGACTGTGAGTCCAACGCGCACCGTCAATCATCTCCGCTCACACAGGAGCATGGAGCACAGATACGGCTCTAACCAGCAGCGTTGGTCCTTTTCCTCCTTCCAGCTGGGTGGGCTACAGCGAGCCAGGGTTCGAGGGCCAGCAGTACGTCCTGGAGGAGGGAGAGTACCTGCACTGCGGCGACTGGGGCGGCTGTGACCAGCTGGGCTCACTGCGACCCATCTCGGCTGTGAGTCCCCTCCCGGGGTTCCATTCAAATAATGGTTCGACCCCGCAAGGGTTTGGGAGCGGTTTAGAATGAGTTGAAACGGTTTTGTTTTCCCTCCAAAAGGTTTATTCTCAGGATTGCTTTGATTAG
Organism: Pungitius pungitius; assembly: GCF_949316345.1. Classification (NCBI taxonomy): domain Eukaryota; kingdom Metazoa; phylum Chordata; class Actinopteri; order Perciformes; family Gasterosteidae; genus Pungitius; species Pungitius pungitius. The sequence goes on from NC_084919.1 coordinate 10,387,993, forward strand.
TTTTTATTTTTCAGACTGCAAAAACGTGTGTAAAATGAGGAGATTGTGATTATTATTAGTAATATCAAAGAAATGTCAAATCAGTCAGTCAAATCTAAAAGCACATTTATCAATTCTTTCATTCGCAAAAGGAAACATGCCATTGATGCTCTTCATATCAGTATTTTGAATCTTTACCTTGACGGATTTTGTTACAGATTTCTTCTAAAAGGTTAAATGTCAACACCACACGGTATATTGACTTTGGATGACATTTAGGATGCGTATTCTCGGGCGTGACGCTCACCAGATGCTTTTCATTCTACAGGATTTCATGTCTCCGCACCTGAAAATGTTTAGCGACAAAGACTTCGGCGAGCTCGGAGTCAACATCGACCTCACGGTGCCCGTTATTGACATGGAGGGCACAGGCTACGGCGTGAGGACACAGTCGATCGACGTCATCGCCGGCGTGTGAGTGTCGAGCGTTGTCCCTGAAACCCTCGGGTCGGAGGGCTTCTTGTCAGTCGTTTATTCTGTTCGTACTCTTGTCTTTACATTGCAAGCGTTACGGTGTGTTGTCTACAAGTGACTGATCTTGACAGCGCAGTTCAAAAGGTACCGAGCACTTTGAGGCTACGGTCCCGTCATGTAATCGCGGCGTCTTTTTGGCGTTCTTCGGAGGGCCGCCGCGCCCAGGTTGACAGGTCGAGACAGATTGCCGTGTTCACTAATGTTTAGTCTGCCACGCCTTACTTTCTGTCAATGCCAATCCGCCTGTGAGCAGGCTGCTTCACACACCTTTTTTCAGTAGGAATATTTAGACGGGAGGGTCTTGTCTCCTTGTTTTATTATTGTACATTCCTTTAAAAAAAAGAGAAAAATACAATTGTTGTTCCCTAGTTTTCAGGTGGAAAAAAAGTAAAAAGTTAGAAAGTCCGAATGAGTCATCAGAGTAATGAAATGCAGAACACGTGGATCGTTTCTAGCCAAGGGAGAGGCGGATCAAATGGGGAACAACGTGGAATGTAACAACGTTTCAACAACATGAGAGTACATTCGGTACAGAGCTGAGAACAAAAGGGGCTTGAATGCTTGTGGTTGTCGTTGTTGGCGCGTCTGTGTTTCTCCAAAAGGCTAATCGTAATCCCCCCCCCCCGTCCTTCTTGTCGTCCGTCAGCTGGGTTGTGTTCGAGGAGGCGGGCTTCTGTGGCGAGTGCTACCTCCTGGAGAAAGGCCTGTATGGAAGCCCTGAGGACTGGGGGGCGCTGCAGCCCAGAGTGGCCTCAGCCATGCCCGTTGTGTTGGTAAGAGCATTGACTCACAGCAATGAAATGCTAATGTTTTCCTCCAGTTACTAGACAGGTCGTCCTGGAGTTGTAACGTTACTGTACATATTCTGTAGCAGCAGCTGGTGTCACTTAAGCGCAATGAGCTTTAGATAACCACAGTTGATGCATTTTAGCGTTCCGTGAGTGACACGGTTCATAAATATGGAAGTGCTTGTTGCTAAGGGCCATCGTTGCATGTGACCAGTCACAAAACTCGTGCTCGTGACCAAATCTAAAGAGTGGAGTCGGAGAGACAACCCTTTATGAACTGTGCTGTGGGGAAAATACAAGTCATGAGACTCAGAAGGGAAACATCTTAAATAAAACTGGTCATACGGGCACTGAGTCATCGTGAAGCCACTACATGAAAATATAAACCAGATGATGACAAACAGACAAAGGTTTCATGCGAAAGTTTATCGTGTTCCAACTATAATTTTATTAAGTGACCAAATGCAGTAAAAAGGAAATCCTTCTGAAAAGACCAATAGACAGTGTTTCATTTAGCTCAGAATTAATGACATTTTTGTTTGTTATTGTGTGTCCCGCCTAGCCACTTGTGTGTGTTATTCAATACATGTAAATGAACTTCATGAAACTATTTTTCTTCATTTCAGGATGATTTTGAGAATGCAGATAAGTTTAAGGTAAGCGATGGGAAAGGATGAAATAACTCTGATCCCGCTGGTATGCGTGAGAGGCTCGAGTTGATGACTCAGATTCATTGTCTCGCTGTGTGTGTGTGTGTCGCCTCCAGCTGCAGATTTTCTCCGAGCCGGGTTTTCAGGGCTCCGTTGTCCCCCTGGAGGACAGCGTGGCCTCGCTGCAGGACGGCGTTTCTGTGGCCTCATGCAAGGTCCTGGCTGGAAGGTCAGTAATACTGAACTCTATAAGCACAAACTATCCCTCTGCTATTATTTAGAGTAATGATGAAAGTTGAATAGCACGTAGATTAAAGTATTTGCAGCATCCTGTGAAAGCAGGAGGCCGTTTTTTGAATTTCCCAAGGGTGATCTGATCCAAGTGTAGCTGCATATTTTTTATTTCACTTAAGTACTCAATTGTGTTGCTCATATTCCCAAAATATCTCTGAGATCTGCTGGAGGCTGTCAATGCTCCACTTACTTAAAGTCCCACATTGCAGCTCGTGATCTTCTGTGCATCTTTGATATTTGATTATTCATTTCATGGTTGCGGTTATGTGTAGCTGTGTCATACTGTGAGGGATGAATAACCACATTGTTCATGTTCATATTCACTTAAATATGGATTGTTTTTCTTCATGGGCGTGTTTTAACGCGTTTGTATGTCTCTGCGTGTGTGAATGTGCAATTCGCTTTCAGCTGGCTGGCGTTTGAGGGTCGGGACTTCACAGGCAGAATGTACTTGTTAGAACTGGGGAGCTACCCTGACCCGAGGGCAATGGGCTGCGCCAATGCCAAATGCTCCATCCTGTCGCTACAGACCGTTGGCTTTGTAAGTTTATCCCAAGTTTTTCTGTACTTTCTGCTTCGTGAATAGTATAGTATACACTATCTTTTGGGAAGTGATGAACACATCAATACATATGTCACATGTTCACAGTAATAAAACAACCCACAAATTGACTGGCCGGGTAGCCGTCCTATTTTGATGACGCTAAATGGGTCACTGCTGCTGAACTAGAGGACAACACAAAGCATCTGTTGCAGTTAACAGAGAGCACAAGTGCCTGGGAGCAGAACAGCGTTCCTTAATGTACTTCCCCCCCCCCCCCCCGGCAGGAGTTTTCGCTGCCATCCATCACTCTGTTTGAGCGCTGTGGCCTGTGGGGTAAGAGGGTGGTGCTGACGGAGGGGTCGGTGAACCTGCAGCTAGTGGGAGGCTGCAGCAGAGTCCAGTCTGTGCTGGTGGAAGGAGGCATGTGAGTACATTTCAACTGCTGGGCGGTATGAATGTCCAGCAGCTACTGAGGCGTCACCAGGTTCTCCTCTTGGTGTGAGTTTGACTACGTAATGCATGACAGTCTGTGTGTATATGTGTGTGTGATTGTCTAATTCTAGTGAAGAATGACCTACACCCCCCTCCATTGATTCTCCAAGTCCCCCGTTCCTGTTGTTTTTTAGTCTATTTTCACTTTCTAATTTTAAAAGATAATAAAATAAGCACCGTTGAAGCTTTTCTGTGGAATTAGCGGCTGGGTGGTGTTTTGAATTTGGAAGTGAAGATGGGCTCCTGGAGTTCTAGGTAGCGTTTCTGGCCTGTGTGGTTACACATGATGTTTCATAGAGTGCAGCATCAGCACCTCTTATGTGGGGCGGCAGTGACGGATGGAGTGATGATGGGAATCTGCTCCTGATGTGTGAGATTCACATTCTAGGTGTGAACCAATGCTGAGGAAATGAGCCGCGTCTGTAGGGCCACATTCCCACTGCAGAGAGACACGGGGGGGGGGGGGGGGGGGGGTCAGCCAAACAACAGGACCGTTGAGACCCAGTCGAAAGCAGCATTTAGTGTCACAGTCAAAGTGGACGGCCGTGAAGCTCGGCTCATTTTAAAGGGAGAACAGAAGAAATACAGCTCAAAGTTTAAGAGGACTTATTTCTATCACCAGTGACAAACACAAGGTTTTAGACATCAGAACAGTGTAATGACAGAAAGATGCATTATTATTCTTGTCCATGCACTGTTATTTGTGCAATTAGGCAACAATGCATGATTAAAAACTGCTCCTATACACATTAGTAATTAGTAGCTAAATTTGGAGTGGATTGCAAAATAATGAGCGGTTGGCGGTGGTTTCAAAGGAGCTGTTGAACACGTATATAAATATATGTATATATAACTTTGCCGTGTTTTTGTCTTCCTTCCTCACCAGGTGGGTTTTATACGAGGGAATCAACTATCGGGGGCCTCAGATCTTGCTGAAACCTGGCGAGGTGCCTGACTGGCGCAAAATCAGCGGCTGGCAGAAAATCGGATCGCTTCGCCCTCTCATGCAGGTACAGCCTCCCTCTCCCGGGTAGGCCCGGGGCTCTCGGGTCCTTCACGCCGGTAAATCCGCACACCACCGAGAAAAAGACCGATGCCGTTAGTTATAGCTGCAAGCCTCAATGGCCGCAGCCTGCGGCTTTGAGGCACAGTTCATTTTGTTGGTAGAGGACATGATCGCTTTCTTTCACATGTTTTGTAGGCCAATTTAAGGAAGTCTACATGTTCGGTCTCGTGTGTTTTTCTGAGTAGAAGCGAGTGCACTTCCGTCTAAGGAACAGACAGACGGGGCTCATGATGTCCGTGACCGGAGATTTGGGTGATGTCAAACTGATGCGGGTCCAGGAAACAGAGGAGACCGATGGATTCGAACAGATCTGGCACTACCAAAACGGACACCTCCACTGCAAGGTACTGGTACCGTGTGGCCTGTGAGCAGCGCCGCGAGCGGGCTTTGTGTTACGCAGACGTGATCAACGGGTAAAAAGCAAGTGCTGCATTTTTGTATCATGTCAAAATAAATCCTTAATCCCAAAAAAACGCTGGATCTATTGTACCGGTGAAAGGTCTGTGTCTACGAGAGGTGTTTGCGATTAGAGAATAAATAAAGTCCCGGCTCTGCGCCTCCAGCTGCTGGAGGAGTGCTGCCTGAGTCCCAGCGGCAGCGTGACGATGGCGGGGAGCCGCGTGGGTCTCTCCCCAGAGCCAGACAACCAGGACAACCTCTGGAGCATCACGCCTCAGGGCTTCATCCGCTACAGCCCCACGCCCGATCTGGTCCTGGAGGTCAAAGGTGAGCCACCCGTCAGGGGCATCACACGTGCCGTTAAAGAGCACAAGTGAGAGTGAAGTATTTCCAGGTTCACACAACAAACTTGCATGCACTTTATGTTCAGATGGAAGCGGTCCGGACATTATTAAATACGCATTCCTCATTCCTCGCTACTGTTACTTAAGACGCAACCTTTTGTACAGTAGTTTATGACTCTATGCCTGATTAACAGCAGCAATGTAACAATAGAGCCCTCATGGTCAAGTTCTGTTTATTGGACTTTCACTTGGATTGAAAACTAAGTGTTTAGGTCGAATGGCTTTGTTTTCGTCGCTGTCAGTTACTGACACCTTGTGGCCTAAATCACGTCAGTGTACAAACCAAGACGCAGTGTGTACTAGTGATCATTTACATGAACTAAATGCTGTTAACATAATAATATGGAACTTGAACTCATCCCTGCTTGAGTTCAAATTAAAATTGTTTACATTACAAGTGATGAGGTATTTTGAGATTTAAACCAATAACAATGTCTGTTTCAGGGGGCAAGCACTACGACAAAAACCAAGTGATTCTAAACAAACTTAATCCGGCTAAACTGGATCAACAGTGGGATGTGGAGATCATATGAAAACGTGACTGGACTGGATCCTTAATAATAGCAGAGGAACACCTCCACCAGAGGCTCCGTCATGCACCTGCAAGACGACTGCTCACAAACGAGGTACAAAGTTGGAAATGCTGGACCTGCTGCCGGAAGACTTCAAAACGTCAGGCCAGAGGAACAAGACGGAAAGCTGTGGATGAATCTTGTGTGAACGCATGAATACCCAGAGCAGAGTCTGAACTCCATATTCTACACTTGACCAGTACTATATCCTCAAGCTGCTTATTATTTTTATCTACCTGATAAAACAGTGTTAAAACATTTCCATACCTTTACCAAACTTTATATTGTTGATGTAAAGTTGTTTGTTTGTGTAGATATATACATCCTTAATTCTAAGCTGCATCCAAATTGAGGGAACAAAATACAACTTCTTGTGATTCTTTTCCTTTGTTTAATCAAAAATACACAGCACAAAACTGTTTTCAGAATAATAAATGTATTTTTGTCCATAAACTTGTTAAATACATTGCACAGGAAATTGAGCCACATTTGGTTCACAACAAGGTACATTTTGAATGCTTTAAAGATCCATTATTTGCTTTGACCCAACATTTAAATTACATCTTTTTGTTGTATTGTATTTACATGTCAGATGCAATATAATGTAGGGAAATATTCCCAAGATTAAGACGCAGGTATGGTCAAATAAACATTGACAAATTCAAAAAAAGAATTTTTCTTATCATACTGCGTCTCACCAGTGGGATAAATGTAGATATGTTCAAGCCGAATGTGTTTTTCCTCCCCACATACATTTGGTTTTATATGTCAGCCGGTTCGGGGGGGAAAAAAAATAGCTGGCCCAGAGCATCAATTTGATAAAACCTAGTGAAATGTCATACTATGGGCCATAGGAAGAGCCCAATCAAATTTAGAGCGCATCGGCCTCTGCGGAGGACGGTGCGCACAGAGTGCCCTCCTGGTTGACGATACGACTCCTTGGTGGATCGATCACAGTAACCACAAAGTTACCAAAAGCCAGCTTGTGCCAGCTGGGTGGAGAGTCCACGGCTGGACGCCGCGCCGACGTCACCGTGACAGGAACGCTGCAGAAATCAAACGCCTACCGCACTCGAAGCAGTGAGCTTGTACAAAAGCAGTAGCCGGCACACTCGGGTTACGCTGCGTAACGGCAGCACCTTTCATTTCAAGAACCGCAGCTCAATCCATTTGGTACCACTCTGCTGACGGCCTCTAGTTCCGCGTGGCCGTTTCTTGTTCTTCTTGCTCAGAATACGCGGCCTCTGAGCGACGGGATTGCATCAGCCCTTGGGCCCGTTTGTCATCGTCTTCAGCCACCCTGACTACCGTCTTCCCTCTGGCGTGGCCATTCTCCACCTTCTGAAAAGCCTGGGGCACCTGGGTAAATGGGAACTGGGCCTCCACAACGGGCAGGATCTGAAGTTAACCAGCAGAAAGAAAAAAGTAGAATAAAAAAAAAACATCTCAACTTGAAAATCAATCAGGAAGCAAATTCAGGGAATCACAATTAAACCCTCTGCACATCAGCCATGGGAATGAGTGCTGTGAACCAGACAAATTGAAAAGCTGTTCCATCTCAAGTACAACTGGTCCCAGATGTAAGGTGATTATTATAAATCACCATGTACACATGTACAGTGCTGGAAAATGTATCAGCTTAGACAGGTAAATATTCCCAAGCGGCCACGACTACGTCATGTCTGCTTTCAGAGCTGTAAATGTGAAAAGGTGTTGGAGGGGATGAGGAATGTGATGAGGCTGAACAATTCCCCCCCCCCCCCACCCCAGGGCCACAACACGAGCAGGCGGGCTTGTTATTCTGGTCAGCATCTCTGGTCGTTAACAATGAATGGCGAGCGTGGTTGCGTCACACTGGGAAACCATCCACCCTTCTGACTGAGAATAGGACCTGCAGACCGAGAGGGGGGGCTACGTGTGCCCATAGCTTCCCTCCACCGGCCTGTGTGTGCGCCGCTCGCTATAAGCCCCGGGACAAAAGGACAGAGGTTCCACGCGCTTTTGACGACTGGCTGCTCAGCACTGTTTGAAAATCCATTCACCGTCTCCTGGCGCCTGACTCAAAGCCAACCCTGCACAGCGAGAATGCCATGCTCACTCCTTTAAAAAAAAAAAAGCCCAAGCATACAGGCATGCATGGAATCTCTGGCATGTTCATATTAAATATGCAGTATGATCACCGTCCCTGCAGGAATTTCCCCATCAGTCTGTGATTGGTGTGGATACGAGAGGATTTAAATTCTGTCTGCGTGCGTTGTTGTGCATGACAAGTGTGCCGACATGGAGGATATCAGTAATGAGGCGGTACAGTACCTTCCCTGCATCCACCAGCTTGCTGACCTCGTCCAGGGCAGGCCCATCCGGCGCATAAAATCCCCACCGATAGAAGACGCCACTCGATAGAATGTTCTGAGGGGCAACAATTACAAGTCAGTTGGGTGTGCACCACACTGGGTATAACTAATAATAAAGAAGAACGTCTGCAAACCCCGAGCTCAATTGCTACTAAAACGTTTTAAATCATTTCACATATGATTATTTTACGTTAACTGTTCAGTTATTCCTAGACACTGGAAACTTTTTTTTAGCCAATTCAATAATGTTACAAAGGGAGACACACAATCCTAAAAAAAGTGTGTCAGGGTGAATATAAAACCAAATCAAGGAAAGAAATGAAATGCCATCGGCTAAACTTAATATTTCCCACCTGATCCTAATATATTAGCACCTCTTCAGCCTGCATATCCCTGCTTGTCAGTCGAACACTAGGGGGCTCAGTTGTGCTGCGATGTCCCAGATGAAAAGAACAGGCTGTCCAGAGCTGGGCAGCAATGAGGGTGGGACTGTTTGTGGCTGAGCCTGACCAAATGGACCAGTTGGCTACAACAATGGACAAAAGGCCCACAGGCTTGGCAAGAAACACGCAAACAGTGGTATTTGCTGGTGTGTGTGTGTGAGGGGGGGTGGGGGGGTTGATGGGCAGCTACAATCTGCACAAACACCAAATACTGCTGCTTCAGCAGCTAACACGTGCACACACACACACGAGTCACCCACGCTCAGTCTCACCCGCACAGATCCAACGCGGCCAGCCGGGCCGCCACCAATGCCCGGAACAACTTGACGGTCCCTTGACGAGCTCCGTCCTGTCCTCGCCTACTGCCCTCATTACACGTGGTCTCCACTAATAGAGCAGCTGGAGGGACAGGACGTGCATGCGATGACACGAGACTTTACACCCAAGCAGGGACTCAAACGCTCAGCGCGGAAACTCCCCTTTCATCTGCCCAAAAGTGGGAATAATTACACCCCGCAGGCTGTCCTCCTACAGCATTAACCTTTACAAAGGGACGACGTGCAATGGAGCCAAGGCAAGTTGTAACATGGTTGTTCCTTCCTCATTTCCACTGAATTTCGATTTGTCTGATCAACCGAACCGTGACTTCCTCTGTTCTCTTTCCAAGCCACCGGTGGTCATGTGGTCAATTTCTGTTTGGGAGCGCCCGTTGCACACAGCCCATGCTCATGGCTTCATGACGAATACCAGACTGCAAGCATTTTAGAAATAAAAAAAAAACCAACATGGCAGGAGCAGTTGTATACGGTGAGAATGAGTGCGTTCGTCAGACCATAAAAATAAAAAGCGACATTAGCTCCGTTCAATCCATGTTGAAAGTGAAGTGCTGATTTTACCTGCATGGCCTTGTTGTGCAGCGATAACCCGGCTTGAAACATCCCGTCCAGCAGGCCCATGGAGTCGGTGTGGAGGAGTAAAGGTGATACCAGTGTGACGTACTTAGCCCCAGACCAGGGCTTCAGCAGGCCCATCGCCCACTCTTCCGTTCCCCCGCCCACGTTGTCCAAAATCACATCAAACCTGAAGGCACAAACACAGACGACTCATTTGGTTGAGAAAGATTCAAAATACTGAAAACACACACACACACGATAGCAACTTAGTTGTTCCAAGAGCCCTCCTTATTGCTGGAGCCCTGATTTCAACAGTGTTTGTTGTGATCGTTTACTCATTTTTTTTTTCAGGAAGAGGAAGAGGCGTGAACCCACGACGACTCAGGCCATGAGCCCTGGTTTCCATGGAAACTAGAAAGCCAGTCCGTGAGCCGTTGTGATTGCGGGAAGATGTTTACCACATTAGGAGTGTTTAAAACAACTCCAACACCTGGATGATTCCTTTTCATAAAGCCCCTTAACTTAACCTCGACTGACTGATGCTACTTAGTAATTAGTAGCATAATTAGTACACATAAAACTAATAAAGAACATTCTGCTCCGACTGTTTTATTAAATGAAAAAAACAGAACAAGACAGCGTTGCCACATAATGTGCCACACGACTTCACAGTGTGGTTAAATAAAAATTAAAAACCATTTCCCCACTAACGACACATACTTCTCCATCGTTTGTAGTAGTTCTAGCGAATCTCCTGCCGTGTAGTCAACCACCTCGTCGGCCCCCAGGCCTCTCACGAGGCCTTCGGCGTTCTGTGAGCAGGTCACGGTCACGTGGGCCCCCCAGGCCTTCAGCAACTGCCGACACACAGAGGAAGACAACAGATATATACACACAGTCACAGCAACAAACACGTGGAACGCTCTCTGCCGTACCTGAATAGAAAATGTTCCAACGCCCCCCGATGCTCCTGTGATCAAAACTCTAGGAGGGAAAAAAACAAAAAAGTAACATTCAGTTACTGTACGACTCATTTAAGCAAAGCTACTAAGTGGAACTTTGGAAGTAAAAAGGGATATGCAGGATTGGAAGCTTTTATATCAGACGGGGAGTGAAAGTTCCATTACATTACGCATCAGGTTCGATTTTCACACTCTACGGGTTGGAGGCAGGATTTAAAACAGTTTTGATGCCAATTAAAATGAAACAGAAGACCAACCCAGCCACTGAAATGTATGCGACAAAAAAGATCTACGTTATCAAAAGCATAGCTGGGCATGACCGAATTTAACAAAGAGAACTCCAAGACGTTAAATGATTAATTCAGGGTTTGGTGGCCTTTTGTAAAAGTACTCGGAGACTTCTTTGTTTCCCTCATACGGTCTCTAACATCTGTGAACACGGGTAGAGGCGTTCAATACAAAGTCAAAGTATCCAGGATCAGGCAGGTGCTTGCCTTTTATTTGAAGCGCTGTCTCTGCAAAGACCACCTGCATTGACAAGTGCGGACAGAGCCGTGTTGGCTACGTAGGGGATTGATGCTGCCTCTGTGTGACTCAAAAATTTGGGCTTATGGGAAACCTGCAAAAAGAGTTTCATAAGAGTTAGAATCAATGTCAAAGAATAGATGTCAATTATCATTTTAAAAAGCTCGGTCGAGCCATCATCTGCTGTGAGGGCAGCCAGCTCGGAGTGGCTGGATTAGATTTTAAGAAAAAGAGGACAGATTTGTGTGCGTCTAGAATCGGTGCCACAGTGGCTCCTGCAACGAAAACATCTTAATCCTGGTTATGTTTTGCACTGAAAGACTACATTAGGGTGAAATTCTTCTAGACTTTTCTTCAACACCTTTTGCTATCCATAAAAGAGCTCTTTCCATTTTTTTAAAACTCAGAAGAAAGTTGATTTAATAAGTCAATTGAGGATGAAAATCACTAGCTCCTAATGCTAATTTCTCTGTGGCTCACCTCATACTCTGTCAGAGTTACAAATTCAGCCAAACTGCCTTGTTTCCATGGGGGAACAGCAGCCCATACCTGTAACAGAAATATCACATTTGGAAATGACGCAAATGAACCCCCTACTCATATATATATTTTTTTAATATGATTAATCTTGATTAATCTTCCATTAGGCTCTTTGCCAGCAGAGCCCCCGGTCATCTTTTGAAAGATTCTTTCAAACCGATGGCACAAGATCACTAGAATACGGTACATGTGTTTCTTTCAACAGTGTGTCGTTCTATTATTGAATCCAATTAAAGTTACATTTACATGAATCACATTGGTCTCTGTAGGAATGAGAGGCAGAACAGTGGAAGTCTCAGATTGTTTGTTAGACAACATCATTTTGTGCTCTACAACTGTTTCAACCTATTCAGTTGATCACCGTTTCCCAAGATGTCATGATACCATTGACAGAATATCAAGTCAATGAGCCAGACAGTTTTATGTCATGTTGGATATGATATGACCTGAGCATCAACATGATTGAGTACTGGATTTTTTGATTATTCAATTTGCTGGATGAACCACAAATACATTGACATCCATTTAGCTTATCAACAAATGGTTTGTCGATATATTTTCCTGATGATCTACAACATAGTTATACTGTCATACTGTCCTCCATGTTATGTTTGTCTGTGAGGGGTATAAAACTATAATAAAAAATAAAGAAGTAAAGAAAATACTCAAATTAGAAATAAAGTTATTGAAGACAGACAGTAGTTGCAGCTCGTACCTCATCTCCTGGAACCACATGGGTAACATCAGAGCCACAGTCCACCACTTCCCCAGACACATCACGACCCAGAATCAGAGGAAACTCACTGGCATCGGCCATCACAGACATCGGATCTCTTCTCAATTTCAGCAGTTGAGCTCCATAGCCACCTGAAAATGACAAAGCACGCAGCTGTGTAAAAATAAGTTCAGTTGTTTGTTTGTTTTGTTTATCCAAAAAGGTCCAACACCTACCCTTCATAGATATATCGAGAGGGTTGAGACTAGCCGCATGGACTTTGATCATCACCTCGCTGGCAGAGCTGACGGTGGGGACAGGCATTTCTTCTGTGTACCTCAGGACTCCATTGGTACCGTACTGATCAATGACCCAGGCGGACATACAGCTGCGCAGTCCTGAAGGTGAGCTGCATACGTGTCTCCTGAGGGACACACTCCAGCATGACCTGGCTAATGTTTTGGTCGAGTGTGCAGCTTTCGCGTTGAGAGAACACAGTAACCTGGTGGCCGCCATAGCTCTGACAGAACCCATTACGTCGGCCTTCAAGTGGAAGTGACTTTAAGGTCCGCTTTGGATGCAATTTAGTCTTTTGGAAGGGCAGTTGTCACTGAGTTAGCTCGCTGGCTATCTTGTAAGCTAGTTAGCTACAAAGCTAATATTAGCATGCGCGCATCTTCAGCCCTCAGAGCATACGCAACAACACATGCATGACGTTAAAAGGTAAATCAATGTGAGGAAAACGTAATTTAGTGTCACATTAGACTGAAATAAAACCCACGGTTACAACAGACACACACCCCTTTACGGCTAGATGACTACGTAACAATTTAACCTTTCAACCCACGACATCAGCCAATCAGAATCTTGGAGGTAGATATTCTGGCCAATAGAGGAGGAGAGTTACTCTGGCATGTTTTCCTAGTATTATTACAGTTTTTATTAAAAAAGTAGTTCAGCATTTTATGTGATATCTTTACATATGTATGGAAATAATTAAAGGATTTATCTTTTTTATCATACTCAAATTAATTAAAAATGTATTAAAGCTTTAAATTATGATTGACCTCAAATTTGATATAAAATTACACTTTGTGGCACGATGAGTGCATACCTTTCTACGTTTGTTTTAAAGGTAAAGCCTACACTTTATGATTGTACAGCCTAATTTATGTTATTTATTCTTATTGCACGTATAAGAGCTCAGGTGCAGTGGTGTATTGACAAAAATAATAAATGCTTTTATTGTTTTGTCTTGGTGTTGTTACTGTTTCTGAAATAGCAATATTAATAATAAATAGAAACACCATGTATTTGATATACAGTATCAAATAATATAATAGAAAATTTAAAATAAACATTTTTGGAATGAAACGCTGTAACAAACTTAAATACTAAAGACAATGAATCTTTGAATTGCCTTGATCTTCATTCTCAAACACAAGCACACATCATGTACCAATAATAGTGTATATTCATAAAAATGCAGATGTACATGAACTATTATAAATCAATATACTCAACAATAAAGAAGTGACTACTGAGTGATTCACTGGCTTGTGACAAATGGGTGGAATACAGACCAGTAGCAAAGACTAATGGAAGGAGCACAGCTTAGGAAGGAAAACAAAAGGCAAATGGGAAAAAAACATTACATGTTTATCTTCAAGCCATACACAGGGGGTTGCATTAGGGTTCATTAATATTTCCATGATGCTTTATAGCATGGCATTCGTGAATTATGCCTTCAAAATTCATTTGGGGAATGTGGTCAGAAAAACCTCTGACACACAGCTTATCTCTTATGGCTTTAAAATATTTAACTGCAAGCTACATCACTGTAAGACCGTTACCATTCAAACAAAACAGCTGCCCTGTTGTTGCCCATCACGTTATCACTACTACTAAAGCTGCATGGCCTCCAATTAGGAGTTCATGAGGATTGAGAAGCAAAACAACAAAACAGCTCAGTTAGCTCATGTTTTCTTAATTACAGGCTCGTGAAATTAATTAAATGAAAATATTCACACTGGTTCCATGCAAATGACAACCTGCAATGAGAATTGATATTTTTCCTTTCCAGAGACAAGGATGGAGGATGGAAAAGAAAGAATGTGGGGCCTTTAGCTGTGTGATCATGATTCAGCACGAAACCAGGCAACAAGCAGAGCTGTCATTATGATCACATCTCCCAGGGGAAAGAGGGCACACTGAAAATTGGGTGCTTTGTCCATGCTGCTTCATTACAGTGGGTCTGTCTAATGAACAACACTCCTGGCTTCTGCCACAAAACCCTCTATGTTACTGTGTAGAGGTTTTCACTTTTCAGGCAGTACCCACACTAGAATAACAATTGAAAGTGTCTTCTTGACCAGCTTGCCAGACATAAAGGGGTCAGACTATGAGTTTCGGCATCTGTCTTAAATTGGTGTTTTTAAGAGCGCCATTCTTTCCCAGAAATCACCTTGTTTCGCTGTACTAGGCTTCGGTTCCATCTCGGGACGTGCGACCCCAAATTACATGGCAGGTATAAAAAAAAAAAATGCAGCTTTGATCTTGTTTTTTATTTTGTGGTCATGCAGACAGGACATTCAATACCTGACTAAGGAGACTTGACCCCTCCGGTCATCTATCTATCCTGTGCAAGGAATATATCAAATATATAATATAGAAAAACAATTTAAAGTGGGTTATTTTGCATTAGCATCTTTCTCACCTGTTGTTCCATGCATTCATTTTCATTTCATCCCACTTCCTTCACGATCCCCTCGGCATCAAAAAAACAAACCAGTTAGTATTTAAATCTCTAGATGCTCTGCAAACTACATCTTGACAGTGAGGCTGGGCACGAATGACCACTCACCGCTTAGATAACAGTCACAAGTTGCTTGTAACACACATCTTCTTCTGAGCCATGGCAAGGTGACGGAGAGAGGAGGAGGTGCACCTCACTCACTGGGCTCTGAGATTACATTTATAGAATTAATTATTGGTTTCCCTCCATGGTAACTGCACCCGGTTTTTCTTGAACAGGTCTACGCAGTGGATATTGGTCTGATGTAGAGACCCAATGGTTCTTTGTCTTTATCAATGTCATAACTCGGTTTGTGAGATAATATCATCCCCGTTGTGCGTTAATTGAAAATATGTTTTTAATGAGGTAGACCTTAAGGTCACACAAGGGATCCACACAATTAATATCCATTTTTCTACTGGATATGGTTGCCGTTGTGCACCTATGAGGCACATCAGTGAGCATGCAGGGGTTAGACAAGGTCTCCATGCCGCTGAACCCATCAGCCCAATATTTACATGGGCTCATTTATGATTGCATGCTGAGGGATTATTTATGATTACGTTAATTCACACTTTCAAATTAAAAAAAATGCATTGACTGTTTTATGCTGTCATTAAGTCCTCACTGATGGCTGACACTGGCTCATTAACTGCTTTTCTTTCCTTATTTTTTCTCAAATGCATGTATTTATGTTTATATGTATATATGTATGTATTTGGGTTAATAGTAAGCTGAACATAACACTTAAGTATGTCAGTTAGCTACTAGAAGCCGTGGGCCAGCGGATTCCTTAGGTGTGTTTGACTAACCGAGCTAAAAGCTTACAGGGCTAATTCAGTAGACAAAGCTAACAGATAACGCAACTAAACACACATTGGGATGGACAGTTCAGCCTTTACGGACAGATGCGGCCAACATGAACCGTTACACAGTGAACTGCAGTTTAGCTGCAGACACCGGCGTTTGTTGCTTCATTGTGTGAGTAAAACCTTTCCTACTATCAGGTCATGGGGCTGCCCATTAAAAAAACAAAAAAACATCAAGCAACATATACATGTGTTGTATTCGGTTACATGTACGCACACACCAGCTCTGGCTAATGCACAGCAGTGATACAGGAAACCAAATGTGCTCTGCTGCAGAGATGCTCACGAGTCCCAAAGCTCGAGTCCGAGTCGAGTCTGAAGTCTTTCGAGGACGAGTCTGAAGTCGAGTCTGAAGTCACCGTGTGTTCGACTCGAGTCGCACTCGAGTCCGAGTCTCCAACTCGAGTCCCCATCTCTGCTCTGCTGTTCATCTCACAGATAGCATCTTATCTACAGACTTCCTCCGCACTGCAAGGACAGCAGTGGAAATGGACCGCATTGCATCACTCTCTGTTTGTCTTGAGGATTAGGACGAACTATACTGTAAAGGCTGACGTCATGCAGCGTTATTGCTGGCATTTCTAATTGTAGGCACACACACACACACTTATAACACGAAATATTTACTGTTACTACTAACCATACATGATAATGATACCTGATTTGTTGGCAAGGAAATACAAGACCTCAATAAAATATTGGCAGTATGTGCCGTATTTACAATGAGAAAAAATTCTTGAAACTGTTGATGAACAACTGGTGGTATGTAACTAATGACAGGATTTTCCAAAATTAATTTTATTTATGTAAGTGCACGTAAACATATTCTACCACAGACAACACGTTCTATCACAAAAGGATGCATCATTTTGAAGTGCAAACCTAATTTCCTCGCTCTCACAACTTAAAACTCAGATTAGTCCTAGCAAACAAAGGTGTAGAAATGCATACACAAACACACACATTTTCATGTTCATACAAATAAAAGCAAACGTGAACAAGGCCGAATACTAAACTTTGTGTTTTATTGTAGTTTACGAGTGCCAACTCCAGTGTCCTGAAAATACAGTGGATGCCAACAACATAACAGCTCTACAGCGCGCTGTTGTTGGACATACCGTGTGAAACCCGCATGGCATCCAATTTAACGACACGACACAGACTTCCCAAGATAAAAAAAACAAGTTGGCATTCCATCACATTGACAAGCACGTGGATTCCTTACACAGTTAGAACAGTTCCTCTGAATTGTTTTCTTACAAGTGCAGCCCACGAACCACATCCAAAGTATTAGCCTGAATTATATATTTATTCAGTCTGTTTCACAGATTAAGTGTCTCCAAAATCCAAAACAGCTCTTTTACCAGATAACATTGGATTTGCACAAAGGCAACAGACCTTTCCTCACAGTATTTTTACACCAAATTGGTGCAGCCGTCTGATAAATGAACCACAGTCATTATAGAAATGTCAGGGCCTGCTTGTGGGGTGTAGGAAGAGGAGAGGGCTGCAGTCCAGCTGACGGGCGCTAATGAGAAACCACCAAGGAAAAAGGCTCCTTAGTCTATTCGAGAGGCAGAATTTCAACACAAACAAATTGGGTGCGATATAATGAGGCACACTGTGGAATTATGGCTTGTCACTTTGCAGTTATTTTGTGGCATAAAACCATTTCCATCACCATCCCATCGTGTTTGCACCAGCTTTTCCCTTTGAACAAGGTCAACCATTATTCCCTTCTTTTTCTATCCACAATAAAGTACAAATATTTTTTTCTCTTTTGCTATTCAAACTCACTCATCACATGCTTACCATGCAGCAGAAGGTGTGATATGTTGTTGGGAACAGAACGGAAGGCCCCATCTGATATCTATTCAGCAAAGGTTTGTTGCTGTAAAGTAAGAATGGTTCATTGAAGTCAAAGGTATTTGTGCATGACCGTAAGCCTTACCGTCATGCACAAATACCTTTGACTTACGGCGTAAGGGTTAGTAACCACGGCGTAGAATATATTTTAAAATGCTGTTGTGTAAACCTCAATGATCACAACACACAAAGCAGTATGTTTAACTGTGTTTTTGCTGCACAGGGATGGCTACAAAGACCAAATTCTGAAGCCTTCAATTGGGTTTCATATTTTTGCAAAGAGAATGAAAGTAAGAGTCTTAAATATACAGAGTAAGATGAGAAAAACGTTATCTTGTGCGCTAAATATTCACGCAGGCTATGAGGGTAAGATTAAGACTAAAACTGACAGTCTGGCTAGATGCAACAAAATCGACCTACCCGCTCCAAGAGAGATCACTAATTAACATGGCTTGAGTTGAAAATCTGTGGGGGTTTTTTTGGAGGGTTATGGGCTGTTAATTACCTTTGAAGACCATCTGATGCTCGACAACAAGCGAAAACAACCGGGCTGCAATGTACAATCTTGGAACGGTTAAGGGTCTTACAATGGATACGCCTGTGGGGGAGGCTGTGTTTCTGGGTAGGGAGGATTGTTCGATTAGAAACCTGAGGTGCGAGACTGGAGTTGATAAAGCCAGGCTAGCTGATTCCACCCGTTTCCATTCTCTATGCTAAGCTAAATTGAGTAAACTGTACTTGTACTTGTAGTTTTCTCATTCAACATTTGAATAGAAATCGTATAAGTGCATTTTCAAAGCAAATTGCCCTATTCTTTTAAACCCAGTCGTTTTAAGCTCTGAATGAAAGTGACAGCAATGAAGCCAAAGAAAAGAAGACGACCATGTACCCAGTGGATGGGAGATTAACATGATGCAAATATATCAGAAATAACAGAATTTCAGAGGTTCTTTTAAGCCACATTGCCAAAATAACCTGTCACTGTTATAACCTTCATGAAATGTAATCATCCAAAATCTGTTGGTTGATATATTTATATTATTGGTTGTAAGGTAGCTTTGATTTACTGAGCTGCACAATTGCAATTCAAACAGCTTCGAATCAAATGATTTACGGTTACTCTTAATGAGACACACCCCTCAGAAATATCTGTCAGGAAACCCCGTTTTAAGTGTGTGCAGCTTGTCAGCTTTTTTTGACAGGCGAGTGCTGCCTGAAGAAAAAACAAAAAAAACATTGATTCCCCGTCGCCTCGTTGACCAGATGGTGCTGAGACACCCAGACTCTCTCCTGCGCTTCAATGTATTCAACAGACATTGATGTTTATTGTAGGTTCCTAACTGGGGCTTCTTTCAACACAGTGTGGGTGGAAGCTATTCTCAGTAAACAGGTGCTATCATGTGGCATCAGGTGTCCTTGCAAAAGGTTAGACAGTGAGGGGAGGATGGTTTGTCCTAGATGTGCAGTTAGTTAGATTAGCGCCGCTCTCGTTGGACACTCTGAGCCTCGGTGCTGGGCGGCGGGGCTGTAAATCTGGGAAACAACCTGATTTGCAAAAGAAAGTAGGTTGGTTCCGTGGACACTCACTCATGTCATGTTAAACGGGTCGACACAAGGCACAACATATTATAAGACTTTCAATGACGGCCGATTAAATATAAACTTATGTCGTCAGACGGCATGCGAAGTGTTGCCTTTGTGATTAAAAGCCCTACCGGAGCCCATCGATAAAGCAGAGAGCCGTCACCCACACAGGGCTCTCCGTGAAGGCGCATTTAACCAGAAGGACAGTTCGCCAGAATTGGTGTCAAACGTCTTTCTTAGGTTTTGGTTTCCATGGCAACTGCAGCCTCTGGACACGAATCGCCAAAACTGCAGACAGGATCAGAAGATCCATTCATGCACCTAATTGATGAGCCACGTGTTATTCGTGGAAACGAGAGCGACCAAGGGGCTTTACAGAGGTCTGCCTCCATCTTTGCTAATGGATCCGGAGTCTGTGGAAACACCAAAGGTGAGCCCCGCCGAGTCTAAAAAGCAACAAGCTTCTCAGCAGGGGTGGGGCGGAAACAAATGTGCCGCTGTCCATCTGCACAGGAAGGACCTTTCAGCTGATTGCCTGTCCTCTTGAAGGGATTGCGTTGCTGAAATATAATATATATAATATGTTTCGTTGAAATGGCATACTTTGCCGGGTTTTCTTTGGCAGCCAATTCGATAAAACGGAATTGAAGAGTGGAATAAGGTCATTCTGACAAGAGAATGAAGAAAGTAGCTTTTTATGGCATTCCTGGTCAGGGATGAGTCTGATGCTGGTGCAATTATGCAGTTATTTATGCCTAAGCATACGTTTTGTATTATCAGAGGACTTCTATTACTGTCTTTTGAGCTGATAAATGCTTGCCTGCTCCATCAAATAAGAATGGTCAGTATGAATGAATGGTTTGACCATTCTTGGTGTATGATTTGATTTTCTGCGGGCTAAATA
Organism: Pungitius pungitius; assembly: GCF_949316345.1. NCBI lineage: Eukaryota > Metazoa > Chordata > Actinopteri > Perciformes > Gasterosteidae > Pungitius > Pungitius pungitius. Next base: position 10,408,164 of record NC_084919.1, read on the forward strand.
ATCATTATTATTATTCTATTGATGTATTGTCAAATTGAAACAGTTTGCTGTTTTTTAAAGGACACTATTTTTCTTTATCTATATAGATATACACCTACTGTGTTATCTCTTTAAAACAAGGAAGAATACAGTGCTCAGACAACTGCGTCACAGTGGCACAACCACAAAATATGATTCTCATTATTACCAGCTGTTTGCCGTCTCACTGAGTGAATGTTACAGGGGAAGTATCTATAGACAAATGAGGAAGATGTCCTCACAGACAAGCACATCAACAGCTTGTTTGTGACAGTAAAATGTTGACAGGAACAGATGATTTGCATAAACAGTAGAAGAAACTGAGACACTGTCAGTGACATTTGATCAGCACGAAATATATCCGAGTTCAAGGCCTGAATACCCCAGAGCCTTATGACTGAAATGCCTTTAGACCAAATGTTATAACTGGTTGTTGGATGATATACTTGTAAACTCCAACAATATTCACGGTAAATATTGAACTTATCTTTAATGTGCGGTGTTGTTTTCCTCATGCAAAGATCATTAAGATGAATTTGCTTTTGAAGCAAAAATAACTTTTAAAATAAAAGCAAAATAATTACTGATGAGGATTACTATATAATTTAAATGAGTAGTTTATTTGGAAGTTGAAGATGAACGATACATTTGTTAAAGAATATATTCTTAAAATAAAAACCTTGAAAATCTGTCTAAGCACGTTTGAAGAATTGAATTGTGTCTAAATTGTCTTCGTCCTTCAGTAAATTTGAATTCAGAAGTTGTTTTCCGGTGCATCTGACAGATTTGTTTATTTTATGTAAAGCGTCTTTGAGTATTTTGAAAAGCGCCATATAAATCAAATGTATTATTATTATTAAACTGTATTATTTGTTCAAATCTGGTTATTACGCAACAGAACTTGAATTTGAATAGCTTTGTAGGCTCTGAGGAAATTTCCTCTTTTCCAATTCCATCCACATTATAAACTGCTACATACACAAGAGACTGAGCCTTTTTTAATGCAAATGAGATTGAACATGTACGGCTGCTGGCATATCAGGAAGTGCGAAACCCAGAAATAAGCTTCATGAAAAATAGTTGTTGTTGTTTTGTGGGAGGCTTTGTACAGACTGTACGGTGAGGCCATTTGAGTTGTCGACGCAGTCTTTGCCTCAGTCGTCTCCCATCTATGAATCAGCCAGTGCAGAGCGGGGTTTTTGGGCACATGACAACAAGGATTGTCCAGGCGTGACACTGGCCCCACATTTGAATTATTTACGAGCCGCAAAACAAGTGGAAGATATAACATTCTACAATACAGTATATGTTCAAACGGCTAAACTTTACAAGTTGTAATTTCATGAAACACACAGATTTGTTGTCTAAAAAGCTACTTTTTGGTTCCTAAGCAACCCTGCAGTGACTCGTCTTACAGTCCTGAAACTTGACACAAGCTAATGACAGCTACGTGACCACTGTATCTAATATCAGTTACTTTATGTCGCACAAACACAGAAGAACACACACAAGTGTTCACAGAGCGATGATGAGTACGCACACAACGCTCTTACCAAGACTACATAATATATGAATAATGACAACATGATCCTGCCTCTTGCTTTAACACAAATACATGTATCAAAAGACCCTGTAGAGAGGTGTGTCCATGTGTGCTTGAAGTAAAGAATTATGTGTGTGTGTGTGTGTGTGTGTGTGTGTGTGCGTGTGTGTTTGTCCCTGCAACACACGGCGGCTGTGTGAATATTTCATGAAGCCAATCAATGATTAAAGGTCTGCAAGGTGTCACACCTTACACCAGAGGAGAGGTCACTGCGTGTCACTCATGGGTACGAAGATGTCATGCTAAAGTGACAATCAAGATCGAGTATAAGAAGGGAAGTAAAACTTAAAGAAATATAATACATTTCAACTGGAGGTCCTTTCGATTACTAAAAGTTAGTTTAAGTTAAGTTAAGTTAGTTTTTTTAACGGTTTTTAACACGTCAAATATTCCACTTATTGTTTGGACTGCTTGTTCTATTTTATGACTTTTTATATTTCCAGTCAGTGTAACATAATAGCGGCTCACAGTAATGAGAGCTTGCACAATGGCCGGAGCTAACGGCCTGTTTCGATTGGCTACATCCAGTAAAGAAAAAGAAAACACAGGAAGTAATGCTTTGGATGATACTGGAAGCAGAAACTTGTTCAGAATGAAATAATCACAGGGGATTAGACACAAAAAAACAAAAATAGAGTCAAAGTCCCACAAACGTCCATTGAAAGTAGAAAAAAACACACATACTATACAATTGATAGGACCATGTAAGTTTCAACAAACTGTGGTCAGGAGCAGAGATGGGGACTCGAGTTTGAGACTCGGACTCGAGTGCGACTCGAGTCGCACCCACGGTGACTTCAGACTCGAATTGAGACTCGTCCTCGAAAGACTTCAGACTCGACTCGGACTCTAGCTTTGGGACTCGTGAGCATCTCTGGTCAGGAGTAATAAACCGAGTGTTTTGCAGGGACAAGGATTGAGTCAATGTGATGTGGGTTTTTCTCCATTTGGCTCTTAGAATCAATAAAAGAAATAGAAGGAGCATCAATGGAGGTCAACTTGAGACACTTGAAACCCAGCATGGAAATGACTCAGCCAAATACTGTGACAAGGTGTGTTGATGTTTCCGCTAAATGATGCTACAGACTGGAGATTGACTGAAAAAGGTCACAAGATGAGTTTAAGTGAATAAAATAAAAAGCTTGTATTCAGCTGAACCCCTTGTTAAAAGTCTCTTAATGCACAATTTAGAAAATGAGGAAATGTGTTGCTGTATGATAACGGGCCTACATAATTTACATAATTTTTAAAAGTACATTTTTTTGATCAAAATGTTATTTTTTAGTCTATCCTGCTTGTGCATTTCTCACCATCGAAAAAAACAAATTCTCACTGTGTATTAAACCAACTGTTACCCATTAATACAGTCCCTCCGGACCCAACCGGTGGAGGGCAGTAAATGGATATAAAAGGGATGATAAAAAGGAGGGTGGATGTGTGTGGACACGGCGTTACGTGGGGAGAGGTTAATAGTGCAGAGAGGATTGAGAGACAATAGAGAAGGCTAATGAGTCATGAGGCTGGCTTCACTGCTGCTGCCACCATGGCCCAAAGGTGTTTGGGTAGCTGGGTAGTGATCCGTTTTCATCCTTTTTACTTCGCCGCCCGCCTCAAAAAACGAAGCAACTTTGAAACAAAAAACAGAAATAACTGTTTGTAATAATAGTAAATGGGCTGTGCTTGTACTGCGCTTTTCTAGTCTTCCGACCACTTGAAGCGCTTTAGCACCACATGACATCATTCACCCACTGATGGCAGTACCTCCCATACACACACACACACTTATTCACACACTGTAGTCGCAGCCACACGAGCAATGTTGGGGTTAAGAGTCTTGCCCAAGGACGCATCGACATGCAGGTTAGCCGGGCCTGGGGCCGAACCACCAACCCTCTGATTGGAGGAAAACCGAGCTCCCCACTCACCCACAGAGGGCCCACTAATCACCAGACTAAACCATTTAAATGTATAACCCTGTGATCCAAAATGCTACAAGCTCGATTGAAGAGGCTGTACTCTGCTGATTTGACTGTTGTTTATGTAAAAATCTTGTACTTACATAACATAAATTGTACTATTCTCATAATATATAGTTTTGTTTAATACTAAATATAATTTCCACTATTGCTGTTGTAGAATTGAACAATGGAGCTAAAGGCCGAACATGTTTGAACGCCTGATGAAATATGACATTGCGTTCCCTTGATGGCTCTCCAGACTCATCGTTATGCTTCCCAGGAAATGAAATGGTGAATAATGCCATCCAGACTTTCAACTGTAATAAAAGGCTTCCTCACACTAACAGCTTCTCTCCTCTCTGTAGAGTCCAAACGAAAGATCATAATCTGAGTTGTAGGCAGCCTGGTTCGGACTTTGTCCGTCACCAGAGTACCGGGGAGGCTGGTTCTGCCTCGTGCTGCTCTGGCACTGATCCGGAGGAGATCAGTGGGGGCATCGGGCCACGCTGGGTCCATCTCTGGCCTGCAGCTTAGCCGGTTGCACGTATTGGCTGCCAGGCAGCCCAATAAATGGTGGCACTGCCACACCCTTTAGGGGTAGAACATCAGCATGGTTTTATGGGCCGAGATCCGTGCAAAGTTTTAGAACTGAAGAACAAGACGCGCTAATCAAATATTGGTGTAGGTGCTGCTTTTGTGGGAAAGATGAACATTTCAGCAAAAGTTCAACTGAACTGAATCAAAGAAAATATCACAGTTGTCATAATTTTTCATAATTTATTGTACATTTTAATTTCTTCCATTATTTTATACCCAAACTATTCACCAGTACAACATTTCAATTTTTACAAAATATAAACTACAAGGGGGGAATATAAATCTAACATCAACCCTTCCCATATGGTTATAATATACATAGAGCCACTCCCTGGGTCTAACCCAGGGTTGAAGGAGGGAAAGGTGTCATTAAAACCCTCATTGTAAAAGACCGCAACTCTTTACTCGTCACAAGGCCAAACTGACACAAGTCTTGTGGCAACTCATTTGCTACAAACATTTCTTAGACAATTCTAATGAAAAGACCGAAATTATGAAAGAACTTGACTTAAATTTCATCTGGCTTAAACTTTCTTGAAGGAAACCTCTACTGTGTGTGCCAAACTCAACTTCACAGACAAAAATATTATTGATTGATAAGTCTATTTAAAGCCACGAATAGAACCTCTGTACACTCAAGTGGTCCGCATTTCAATCAAGACATGTGATATGACAACCGCAACCCTGATCATCTCCAAAATTCAATGACGTAACTATGGAAACGCAGGCCAAAAGGGAAGCTGGGCTAACCACCATTCCTTCTGATTCCATGCAAAGGGGCTGAAGGGGGTTTGGTGATGATCTCCAGTCGGCGGTTGAACCCGCCCTTATTAAAAGAAATGTCCTGATTTATAGATTTTTCTATAATGAATTCATGGGGGTGGGGGGGGGGGTTTAGAGTCCATCCATGTTAGCCTTGTGGTCCCCCCGTGCGGTGCGCTGAAGAGGAGAGGAGTGAGGTTTGGAGTGGGTGGGAAGATAAGATGAGGTGGAGGCTTGAGGCCGAGTAATGGGGTGGGGTGGGGGGGTCTGTGGAGCCCGAGCCTTTAGCAATAGTGCTGAAGGACAGCGGCTGCCGTGACGACAGGGATCAGGAAGGAGACGGTGCCCGCGTGCAGCGAGATGCCCCGTCCAACCGGTAGGGTAGTGTTGGCCGAACTGCTGTGGATGCTTGTCGCCGTGGTGGTGGCGTTTGTGTTGAGGGTGGAGTTCCACGCTGTTGTGTTGGCCATGGAAACCACCTGTAAGAGGAGGGAGAAGAGCAGGAGGATGGAGGATGGAGGATACAGGGTTTCAAACTCATCAAGCTGCGCTGTAACAAAGCATCTGATTCTCTCTACGTCACATTTGGTTTTTCACGGATGATTTACGCTGATACTTTACATCCATGTAAATGGATGGATTTTACAGGCAAATTACCGGATACAGGAAGGAAAAAGTCAAGACGAAGAAAAAAGTCAAAGCATTTCCTAAAACACAAGAAAGAAATTCAAATGTGGCTCAATCTTAATCAATTATTTTTTGGACTACTTGTGACAACAGGAAACGCAAAAAGATAAGAGAGCACAAGGTTCTGCGTGTGCATATCAGATTTCCTTCTGAACACCAAAAGGAAACTTTAGATTCTCTCCCTGCCTTTGCAGAGGTCAAAATACATTGCACCTGTATCATTAATTCAGTGGAGGGTGCAAGCTAATCAAGAGGTAGAGAGAAGGATGGGAATAGCGTTTGCAGTCTTTAAGAATTAAAAACACGCGTCGCAGTTCAGAAACCGACTGGATATTAATTAATGTCCGCAGAGAGCTTCCGGGTCTAGCCTGCTGTATTCAAGATCGCATGTCAAACTCCTTCTAGAAACACCTTTAAAGTATCAACCAGCACCTCACCTCCCTGCGAGCACACAACCCATCCCACCCCAGCCCCAATACATGACATCAAACTAAAACCATACAGATCATTTGTCATCATACCTGTGTTGATAAACATATGGTGAACAAAATCACTCCAAGCTGAACGATCGTCATTTTGGACATTCTCTCTTTGTTTGCAGTAATTTGGCCAGAAGGAGGAGGAGGAGGAGGAGGAAGAGGAGGCTGCCCACGGACGCTGCTTCTCTTTAATGAGGATGCTGCGTCGGACTGAGGCTTTTATACCAGTCTGTGACGTCGATTCCCGGATGTGGAGGATAAAAGTGTTATTCTTTAAAATACTGTTATAAGTGTTTTTCTAGGAACTTCAATTGATGGATCGATTACTTGCGTTAGGGTAATTGTATTGAGTGGTAAAGCATGTTGAAAAGCATCTGACCGCGCATGATTCTTCAATGAAGTCCCTCTTTTCTTTTACCCCTGCGCGGGGGCTTCTAACGTTGTGTTGCCATGGTGATTGTGACTCAGGCGGCTTGGTCCAGGTTTGGGATTATGAATAATGGGATAATAAAGATGCCGATTGTGTTACCTAACGTCGGCTTCAATTGCCAAGAAAAGGACACGAATCCAATGGAAGATAGCAAAGTGAAAAGTTTATACCGCCTGTTGAACGAGTTGTGAGCGTGTCAGCAGCGACGTCCTGCGATCAGATTGCAAACTTTTCCTGCAAACACATACTTCGGTTCTCTGAAGTATACGCAAAAAAAGGGGGAAATGTTTTTTTTTCCAGAATAAGAATTAAGCAAACCGTTTGCAAATTGTGTGATGACAATATCCCGTTTATTAAAAACTAACTGGTTGTCATTAAGTCCATCTGGCATCGAGTTTATTTATCTAAAGCAAGTCCGGTTTGTTGCCCAATATTTGATATTGTTGTTTATACAAAATAATGTATCAAGATTTAGGTTCGATATATCCTATTCCACATACACATTTAACAACAATAGTTGGTAATGTGACTTATCCACTTGTAAATTACAATTGACCCCCTATTTATTATATTGAGTTTTAGGATAATTCAGCAATCAAAAAAGGTAGCGTTTAGGAAAATGTCAGTTCGTGATTAAACAGATGTGAATAAAATTGCAGTAGAAACAGTTCCATTCAGTTGGTCAGTCAACGAGAAACACACACTCATCGTGACTCTATTTGCGTGTTATCGAATGAGGGGAAAGCGCCGCGTGGGAAAACAATGGTCAGACATCGCCTCCTAGCGGCGAAAAGACAATCTGCAGGCTACGTCCCCCTGTGAGGATCCCACGACAGCTTTGAATGGATGGGGACTTTTTCGCTGTCATTATAAGGACAATCGTGCAAGTAATTACACACAAAGCCATTCGCTCCAGAGGTCGAGGCCTCCAAACATTGACTCTCTTGTGTTCTGTCATTTGTTTAAGTGGGTGTCTTAGGGCAATAGCAGGGCGGTTCTTATCCCCGCCTTCACACCCCACAGGAGCCAAAAGGGACAGCGCTCCCTGCAGAGGAGGCACCAGATGTGCGCTGTTTTGGAGAGAGGGGCCTTTTGTGAGGCATCAGATAAGCCCTGTTCCCGAAGCCGTGCCGGATCGGGTTTCATCAGCGGTGCGTACGAGGGGGCGAAACCTGAGCCCTGCGCGCTGGATCGGGTTTCTGTTTACACGAGCCGTGGTCCCTGGATTCCTCCAACCGCACTAGAGCGAGGACGGCTGGAGACATGGGAGGAGAGAGGATCTGACGTCCTGACATCTGTCTGTCTGTCAACCTGTCTGTCTCTCTGCAAGGGGGTTTAGGGACCAAGTAAAAGTTCTGTAAAAGATGCAGTCGAGCGACCGAAGCCTAAGCATAAGGATTCAAATAGGATGCTTTTCTATAGACAAATGAAATTGTGTTATGATATCCGCATTTGTCTAACTTGCAACATGATCCCACGTGTCAACACATGGTCGAGAAACACAATAGGCTGATATTAGTCATCTGGCCTTTAACTAAGAGTAAACGTTGTCTCATACTTGAGACACCGCAGGGCAAAAGGGCCCAAAAAATGGCAATTAAAGTTTTTTTTTCCAATGCATTCTTCCCACTTACAATGTCTCCTACGGTCGCTGATCAAACGGATGCCATTTGAGAAAGCCCCATACATTCTGCCATGGTATCATTTAACTAACGGCGTTCTTTTGATCCCTTTATTTTAAGACAGGAGTATTACAGACAGCATTTGTACTGTGTCCCCTCAGATAAAGCACAGTCTTTGCATTCCTCGTGAAATGTATCTGTTGAGATGCAGGAGGGGTGGGCGCCAGGTGTTTGGTTACATCAAATCACAGGGCCCTCCCCTCTCCCCCATCCAGAGGCGAGAGGGCAGCATGCAGCTACACAGAATGAGCACGGACTGTACCGGAAACCGGGGGAATTTGTTTTCACAAGAAAAGCACAAGACGCATCGCGTCATGATCACACGGCAGCAGACTTTATTCAGAGTGAAATAACGGAGTTAATGGTGCTCGATTTTATTCTGAATATCTACATTTTTGGCTTCAAAATATGAACTTGGTTATAGGCTATCTGACATTTGTTTAGGTTAAAGACGTAAACACAGTTGAGAATGTGTTATCAATGACCAGGCTACCTCTTGCATTAGCCTTTTAAAAAATGAGGGGATGTAAGTTGTAGTGGAACTGACATCACGTTTTGTCGTTTTTCTAAAGTTTTCATCCATGTTGATCTTAAAAAGGCTTTAAAGCGATTCATACTGACATAAACATTCTAAAATCAAGTCATCGATTGTCTAACAAGTGTCCAACGCGTTACTTTTAAGTCGCAATCAACCGTTTATTCTGAAAGGATTAAACCGGAAACTTCACCTGTGTTACCTACGGATGCTTGACAGCGTTGGAGAAGAGAGAGTTGCGATTGTTCGGCAGAGGCGACCCTATCCCGGAGTGCACCCGTGTTCAGTTGACTCCAATGGTGCGAAGCCCCAGATGAGGGACTCGGGCGTCTGGGAATGACAGCTGCTGTCACCGGGAGTGACAGCTTTCATTCTGAGCTACTCCGCTAAGAAAACTCGGCAGCCTGACAACCCACAGTGATCCGGGTCGGATCCAGCCCGACTCGGACTATGCCAGAGATGGAGAAAGGGAGACCACCGGAAAATAAACGCAGCAGGAAACCTGCGCACCCCGTGAAGAGGGAGATCAACCAGGAGATGAAGGTGAGAGTGAGTGAGTTTGAGTGTCACCTTTAGGTTTTTTTTATTTTTTATGAAGGGAGACGTTGTTGGCACGAGCGTAAACGCGCACAAGCTCTGTACGCAGGGCAGAGAGAGGCAACACTGCAATGTTTGTGTTCTGTGAAGGCTTCATTCAAGCGCCCGGACCTACTGATGATCCTTTCTGGGACCGATTTCGGAGAAGAAAAAAAAGAGTCACGGGGATCTTCGGAGTTTGCTCCTCCGGGAGAACAATAACGAATGAGATCGTGTGAATGTAAAGTGAAAATGTCACACACTCAGGCAGGGGGTGGGCGTTTTAATTATAGAGTGGATAACAGTAGGTCGGCCTTTGACGAGGTGCGCCATGTCGGGCACAGCTGTGGCCGGACGCGCACGCAGTAATGTGCGGTGGAGTTCCAGATGTGCGTCACCTCTTCCCTGCTCTTGCGTCGCGCTAAGACGCCTTCCAAAATAGAGAGGGAATTTATATGACTTAATTATTTTAACTTAGCCGTCAACACTGAAGTGGTATCCCACAAATTGAAAGGATGCACATTTCACACCAAAATAAAGTTCCTATTCAGAGATAAAGTCCATTTGGGAATGCCCTTTAAGGTTATCTATTCTGTATCTTGCTCGGAAGGTTAAATATCAGGATTCCCTACCTCCATTTTGAACTTACATGGAGACTAATCCATGGGATTGTCTTTCTTGTTTGGGTTTGGATTGAGGCGAGAGTGTCGACTGTGGTGGAAAGGGACATCTGAAGCCCCTTCAAGCTGGATGGTCAGAAATCTAAAAAGAAGGGAGGAGATCTTGGCCTTTGGTGAGAGAGGAAATGTGCTCTTTTTGTGCAAGTGGTTTGGATTGTGGCGTTTGATATCCAGGGGAGGTGTAGTGTTACAACTTAACTAATTTTAATCAAAACACGTGAAACGCAACCCCAGCTTGATGTGAGCCTGCCTGGGTTGAATCTCAGGGTCGGCCCTGGTTTGTTGCCTTTGGCTGCAGATCTCTCTGCGGTTTGGGATATGGCTTGTCACTCTCACAAAGCAGATGTTTGTCTGAACTGCCAAAAAGAAACAAAAACAACATTGTGGGATATGGAAGGGTGGGAGAAAAAAAAATAGCCCGCATTTCATTTACAGGAAAAAAGAAAGGACAAATAACAACTGTGTGAGGAGAAAATATCCAAATTAGATGTGATGCAAAACAAACGGTACTTTAATTTTTAAGTAAAACAATTGTCCACCTTTTTTAAATCAGGGAGAGAAACGGGTGAGAAAAAAAAAAGACAGACGGAAAAGGCAGGCAACCTGACTTCTAGCTCAGCTGAACTCCAACCTTGTGTTGTCTCTGTAATACATCTGTTTCAACACCACATTCGGACCTACTCCCTCCACGTCAGACCCGCGAGCCGCCCCAGACACCGGATACTTGACTTTAATCATCGTTAGGCATATTTAGCTGGATACGATACCACTGCTTGCACTCACCCACACACTCTCGCGCACACATACATACACAGCAGTAAGTGAGCAAGCATGGGAGAGATCCATTTCTCTGAGGCCCTAGAGCAGAGCAGAGGTCGGAGTGAGGAAAGCAGGGGAAAGAATGTGCAGCCAGGACCACAGCACTACAACACCACCACAGCAGACTGGCTGTACTGGAACAGGGAGAAACCTGAGAGGCGGCGCTGTGTCGGGTGTCAGGGCTGGAAGGTGCCGGGGCGGAGGGGAGGATGGTGAAGATGAGGGGGTGGACAGGGGAGGGGGGGGGGGGGGGTAAATGAGAGAAAAAGAGTCATGCGGAGGGACAGGGAAAGCTGGGGCGAAGCAAGAGTGGTGGACACTGGGGTGGAGGGGGGGGGGGGCATTTCCGAGAACCGTGGGACCTCGCCGCGGTGTAGAGTGTCCCGCTCTGATTTCTGCCCGTTCCGGATCAGGTTTCCCCTCCAATCCGGTTCTCCCAAAGCCACAGAGAGAGGTGGGTGGATGAAGGGAGAGAACGAGACCTTTGTGGGGTTTGCTTTTAGTTTTTTTTTTTCATCTGGTCATAATAAAAAAAAATAGGGCGACCACACATCCCATCTGTGGGGAACAGTTTTCTTTTCTCCCTCTTTCTTCCAATTAAAAGAGATAAACAAAGGATGATTCATAGATTTCACACTGGTGTTGGGTTTTAATGCTTTCCGTCTCAGATTTAGCAAGAGTAAACAGCTCGACTACATCATGGAAAAAGCGTCATACTGTACACCACTGTGCCCATATTCGTTTCCTCAACTGAGCCGAGGCTGAGAAAGAATCCTTTGCATTGATTCAGAGTAGGAAGGTCTGATTATGTTTAACATAGGATAAAAAGTTCCACTAACAACCCTAAGATGTACGGTCACGATATCCCATTTGCAGGCATGCTATGGCTCAGTTACCCTATCCTTTTACATAGAAGGTAAACCAGGGGTTCTTTTTCTCTTTTTCTCATGCAGACGTTTGCAGAAAGTACCATGAACGAGCTGCTGGGATGGTACGGCTACGACAAGGTAGACCTCAGAGACTCTGAGGCCAACGAGATCAGAAACTACAGAGAGAGACGTCAGCACGTGTCTGTGCTGAAAGGTGAGGGCAGGTGTCATCACTCTCGCAACAGAAAAGTCTTGTTCAATTTGATCGGTTCTCCAAGTTTCAGTGCAGACGTTAGGTCACTGTTCTGATTTGCTAGACATGCTTTTCTGTTTTTGCAACCATTTAGATGCATCGATTGTTTCTCAACACATCTGTACTAAGTTGTACATAATATAGGGCATAACGTTGTTAGTGTATAGTGTAAGCTAACGCATGGAAAGCCATGAGCATTATATTATGTTTATGTCTTTCAGAGAACTCATTGCCAAAACACAAGAGCCCGGACACCAAAGTCGGTCACTCGGTCCTCGCCATGAAAAGTGGAGAGAGAGAGTCCTCCGGCGTCCCCTCTTCTTCACCTTCTTCTTCCTCCACAAGTTCATCCCTCATCACCTCTAAGGAGCAGAAGACTGCTCCCGTTATTGTACCCCTTATAAAGCCATCTGCAGGTAGTGGGTCACCAAACTTGAACATTGAATGTTGTAATTTGATCGTTTTGTAATGGTCCCCCCAGATTCTCAAGTGCTCGAATGGTCTACGACTTGTTGACATCTGAAAAGAGAGTGCAGGGTCAGCAATGTGGATAGGTTTCAGTAATATCCTCATGGGCCCTGAGGATTCATAGAAGCATGTAAACAGTCCAAATTATCTTTTCTTTATGTATTATCCCTCTAGGAGTTCATATTTTTAAATATAATATTCTTGTATTGAATTAAATCAAATTATTACTACTAATATTTTTAAAACCTGGACTAATAATAATAATACCTAAATTCATCAGTAGAATTTTTAAGTTATCATTGCTTCATGTAAAAAAAAAAATCCACTCAGATACTTTTCAAATGATGTGGCTTTCACATTACAAGCCCGTTGCAGCTTAAGAAGATTCAGCTCGATTCATCAGATGAATTTGATGTTCATGCTCTATAGCCTTACCATGATATACTGAGCAGTAATATACTTTTATGTTGTTTTGACAGTGTACTTCTGCCTATTGGCTCTAAAACCATTGTCATTCAGTCATAGTTTAATTTCAATTAGCCGTGACAATTCAAACATGAGGTCTGTGTCAGGGTCCGTGTACCTCAAGAACCGCACAAAGCAGTGGTGCCGAAAACAAGAAATAACAGGGGTGCAACATGATCTCTGGCTGTCCTGAAACAATATTGGAACTCAACTGTTAGTGAGAAAAGCTGGTTAGTGAGACTTTAGAAAGCTGTGCTCATTCATTTCTTCATTTGTTCTGCTTTTCTCCTGCAGTGGAAGATGTGCAGAATGTGCAGATAGTCTGCGTTTGGTGCCAGAAAGAAGGTGTAAAACGCTACTCTCTCTGTATGGGTTCAGAGCTCAAGAGCTTCTGCAGTGAAAAGTGTTTTGCCGCCTGCAGGCGGGCCTACTTCAAACGCAATAAGGCAAGTGGTCGACCAAAACATTTATAGAGTGCATATCACCATCACTGATTGGTCACTAAGATTTAGCCAGCCTGTTGTACCTGATGGAAATTTCGACACCTATACATTGAATGATCTGCTTTTATATTCATGAATACTGTGTGCAGTAGATTCTCACACATGCTGCACTAAATAGAAATACAAGTACTTTATATACAGTTTGTGCCACCTATGTCACTGTACATACACCGGAGGCCCAGGCTTCAAGTGTTTTCTTGCAGGTAAACAGAGCGTCGGAGAGATATTCTCCTGGTCTTGTGATAACGAATGGATTAATATAATGGAATCTTAGAAGTGAAGGATCTATGAGAACAAACCTTTAGTTATTTTAGAGGACCCAGTTTAGGAATGGAGGTAGAGAGGTCAAAGTTTGTAGGGGGCACTGAGTATCTGTTTCGCGTTAATGGAGGAGGGGCTGGCTACTAAGTGGCTTTTGGAGGACAGGAAAGCTACAACTATGGAGAACGCTCTACTGACCATTGCCGTGATTTTTCAATTTCCATTACGACATTGAAACAGCTTCTTTAGAGGTGCGGTGTGTCAAGCAGCAATATCGCCTTTCACCCTTACTGTTGGTAATACTGTGTAAGGTTCATTCACACGACAACAGGTACAAAAAGGAGGGCTGAACTCACTCTGCGCAACAAGTCCTCTAGTATTTTGGAGACAGGGAGAAAAGCATTGCCGTTGGCTTGTTGCTGCTTGTCTGAGAGGAAGGCCAGGAGGCCCTGGGCGAGGTGTCCTTTTTCAGTGCATACCTTACCTTCAGCTGCCTCATGTTTCGTAACTCAACACGGCTCAATGGGTTACAGAGATGGGGGAGCACTTAGATCAGCTGCAGATCAGCTTACATGAATCAAGAGGAATTTCCTATATTAATACTGGCAGGGCCATTAATTATACGCCAGAACATCATCTGCATTATCTCCATCCTCGGTTGAAGAATCATATCTATTTCATAACAGTGATTTCCCTCTGTTGACCTTTACGGTTTGGTGGCCTGCATGGATTTTGAACTGTTTCTAAACTTTATGATAAGCCAGTTCAAGCTCAAATTTTACCAACAGAATGATTCCAGAGTGGCATATTGATTTAAAGCAGCTACTACTTCATCATCTTGAATTGGAGAGTAAATCCATCAAAAGTAGGATGAACTCAGATCTGACAGACTGATTCACACTTTGGTTTTCCCCTGTCAGGCAAGAGACGAAGACCTCCACGGTGAGAGATCTCCTCAGCACGCCCACACAGAAGACTCGCCCAGACTGGTGTTGAAGATAAACAGCAATGTTAGAGTAAGAGGACACTATCAATGTATCTTTTTTGATGATGTGAAGCTATTTTTGGATAAGTATATCCAAGTATATCCATTTTTTAAGAGAAAAAGTATTCTTATCTCTCCCATGACTGTATATTCATTACAAACTTTTAAGCCATGATCTGTCACTTAAATGACCCTCCACAGTCTCTCTCCCCTGTGCCACAGGTGTGCGATTGGTGCAAGCATGTTCGTCATACTAAAGAATACCTCGACTTCGGATCTGGCGAGGAACGACTCCAATTCTGCAGCACCAAGTGTCTGAATCAGTACAAGATGGACGTTTTCTATAGAGAAGCCCGTGCAGCTCTCACCAGCTCCAGCCCAAGCAGAACCAGCCAGGATGGGAGGGCGGACATCATTGTGGCCGGGCAGAAGCTACTCACTCCTGAGTCCTGGAGCAGCAGTGCAGGAGAAGCACGTCATCGAAACCTTTCCCCTAGAGGGCCTACGCCAAACCATGGATCGGCAGAGTCCAACTCCATGTCCCCCTCAGAAACATCCACTTCTAATTCCAAAATCCCCATCCCTGGGCTGAGGACCCTGGACAGACCCATCCAGCCTCCTCCCCCTGCTAGGGACGTTTCACCCCACCCTGCTCCGCTTCATCCTCCGCCTCATCCTCATATGCCTTTGGAACATCAGCCGGTACCTCAAATCCACATGCCCTTCATCAGACCTCCTCTTCACGCTCAGAGCCTGAAAAGTCCCCTCGGCAATCCTCCCCGACACCCAGGCCCCCCTTTGAGCCCTATCCACAGACCTCCTCACTCTCCTCACCTGCAGCCCCCAACCTCTTCCATGAATCTCCCTGGAATGATGCATCCCTTCCCGGGAGCCTACTTCCCTGGCTTCCACACCCCTTCTCTAAACATGATGCAAAGAGGTCCTGTCCCAATGCCTCCCATTATGAACTACGGTATTCCTTCCTTTAGTCCTCTCCTGCCCCATCCCACTGTCCTGGTGCCTTATCCTATTATTGTACCCCTACCTGTCCCTATACCCATTCCTATCCCCTTTCCATTCCCTTCTAATGCAACCACAGAAACTCAAAGTCACAGTGGCGTCATCCACCCTGTGCCAGAGGGGTTAGACAGCAGCAGATCCAGGGTCGCAAAGCCGCCAACTTCAGGGATCCCTGAAGGGGACAGCAGATTGGTGGCCAACAAATTGGGTGGAAGCTTGCCTCAGTGTCTCCCCTCACAATGTGAACCCACCCTAGATTGGGTTAAATCTGAGAGGCCATTCCCATCCCCAATATCGACACCCCAAAGTGGTGCATCCTCCCCCAGAGCACAGTACAACATATCCCCCTGCTCAGCCTCCGGGTCAGAGGGGCTGACAGACTATAAGCAGCAACAGTCAGAAAGACAAGTTATCCAACGGGTTCTTCAAAGGACTCAAGTGAAGTCCAGTGCCAATGGAGTGGTGGACCGATCCGTGCTGGGAAAGTCAGATACTGGCCAGGGTACCAGATCAGGGCTCCACAATGTCATCCGAACCAACCCTCCTTTACCACAGTCCCCTTCACATGACACTGTCTGCCACCAACAGGACTGCCCCACTCCACCTTCACACAACCCACCAAGCCCAAAGGGTAGCATCCGCCCATTTGATGCCACACCCTCTGCCCTGAAATTACAGGACCACAGTCCAAATGGGATGTCCTCCTCACCCGCCCCTGCCACTCTGGACTCTTCACTACCCCAGAGAGTACCTGCACCACCAAGTAACCCTGTGCTCAGTGAGCTGGAGGCCATCAAAGAGAATAAGTTCTCTGCCGTTGGCCTTCTGCGGGTTGAGGGCTCAGTTTGTCAGTCAGAAGAGGCCTTACCTGTAGTGGGGGAGGTAGGAGAGGACCCCCATGTTCCTGACGAGGACCATGCCTATGCTCTGCCCACAGCGCCAAAGACAAGTGGGACCACCACCCCGCTGCTCTTGCCCAAACTCAGAGACAAGGGTAGCCTACGGAGTCCTGCTAATATGCCCAGTGCTGGGGACATGGAGCCAGCTCTGAAGAGGCGTTGCCTACGGATCCGTGATCAGAATAAGTAGAGGATGGAGGTGAGAAATATGGTTACAAGCCAATGTATAGGTAGCATCACTTTCAACGGCTGTCTATTTTATAGATAACTACTGTACCATGTTGTCTTATTCATCCGCAGAAGACATGTCCCAATAAGCCCATGGATAAGTTTAACGGCATTCACACATAGATAGGGAAAGCTTAATAACGGGTCTCTCAGCATGGCCGTAGTCACATAACAGCATGGCGCCAAAGACAGAGAATCAAAGTAACCTGGCACTCCTTTGGGCTCTAAGGTTACAACAGGGGAAGGAGGTGGAGGACACAGGCAGTGAGAGTCACTTTGAAAGGCAGTCACTTCACCACAACCTCACAGTCACAATGCTTTATTTGCAGTGAAGCCTAATTTGTAGGCTCAGTTTTGCCAAGATATGCCTGTCTGTGTCAGTTTAAGAAGGAAGAAGAGATTCTTTAATAGTTACCAATTAGCTGATGCAACCAGAACAGATTGCAATGTATGAGGCCGTATTAGGTGAAGGGCAGATGGCTGCGGCTAAATCCA
The DNA here is from genome assembly GCF_949316345.1 of Pungitius pungitius. Classification (NCBI taxonomy): domain Eukaryota; kingdom Metazoa; phylum Chordata; class Actinopteri; order Perciformes; family Gasterosteidae; genus Pungitius; species Pungitius pungitius. The sequence continues at coordinate 10,425,436 of NC_084919.1, forward strand.
AACTGTGACCTTGAGGTTATGCGATGCTCTGTCCAACCTGACACCCGAACAGAGAGACAGATCAAGTTAGGTTGATTAAGTGGGACCCAGTCAAAGTCAAACTTTAGCTTCTTACAGTATGAACGGGGAGGCAGAGCAGTGTTTTTGAGGTAATTGTAGATTCAGAGGTGATTGTCAGGCAGACTATAAGGCGCTGGGAATATGAAAGCCAGCCCTCAGCTGCGATGAAGCGCCGGGGCTTCACTAGAAAGCGTAGGGGCAGAGTGTTTCGATTACCCATGCATCTAATTATGACACCCTGTTCTGGCTTCACTTCCCTTTCGATCCTTTCCTTCTCTTCATTCACCATTGCTGTCCCCTGCCAAACAGATGTTGACATTAGAGTACAGTAGAAACTCCTCTTTAGTTTGGTACAATAAAGGGCCTTGTTTTTTTACTCGCCTGATTGTTAGACTAAATGAACGCCAATATCTCGCCGTTTCGAGATCATGTTACAATTTTCCTTTATGCACTGAGGTGGATTAATCTGCTGATATTACAGAGGCAGTTTAGATTTCCACTGCCCTGCTTTTCTCTCCATTTTTTCCTCCAAAACATAATAATTTATTTTTAAATGATGGGTCAATCATAGATAAGGCACAACATAAACCTTTTTCTTACACAGCAGATATTTTATTCTGTCAAGATTCCCTTTCCCAAAACAAGTTCCCACCTTTACTCTTTGTCATTTGTTGTGGTTTCATGCATCCCCCTAGTAACCAATACATATTAAATCGCAGCGCGCTGCTTGTGTCGTGCAGACGGATTTATGGCCCTACTCTGTGTAATGGGAGCTGGCTGCCGTACGCGAACGACTTTAGCTCGCCACCTCTATGCTCTGGGCCAAACATTGCTTGTCTTGTTCCATTGTCTCCAATGCTAAAAGTCTTTAAAAACACATCCCACTCTGACAGAATCACTAGCCAAGCGAAGGATTTCACCTCAGGAAACAGCCCCGTTTTTTTTTCATCTCCGTTTTCCTGGTCTTTATTTGGGATATTTTATAGCCCCGTGTAATACGATCCCACCACATGGGTATTCGCTGAGCGTTTGAAACTAAAACGCAATGGGACAGAGGGAGTACAGAACCCTGCTTTGGCCCTTACATGAGAGCTTGTGTGTGTCTGTTTACCCTTAATATGTATGTGTGTGTGTGTGTTTGAAAGTCTGTGTTAGTGTGTGAGAGAGAAAGAGGCCAGATGTTCTTGGTTTGATTGTGCCCCGTGCGACAGTTATCTGAGTGTCGACACGACTAACAGCCTCGTTCTCAGGGTTCATTTAGAACGAGGGATTAAGGAATGAGTGTCCAGAGCCGGAGAGGTTGATACAAGATATCCTAGAAAAGGAATTTGGAATCGTCCCAGAATCTATAACGTCTCACCACTATTTTGCCTTTCTCTCTTTTTTTTGTGTTGCTCTCCCTCTCTCTCTGCACCTAATGAACAGACGCCCTCTTTAACACTGTACGGCGGTCCAGATTCAGTGCCACGCCCTCTTGTGGACAACGCCAGTGCTAACAAACTCTGGCCTGATCCGCAGCCTGTCAGCCCACCAGAGTGTTGCTCTGCCTGTAGACCAGCAGGGTGCCAACCCAGGAAGTAGTCCAGATGGCCACAATACCGCGAGTCACCGTGGGGGAAGAACACAACACAGTCACACATGTTGTCTTGGACCAAAGAGTATTGCTGGCTTGTGTGTTTTGCTTTGTACAGTGAGCATTTGAGCATCTCATCTTCTCCCTGTCGGACATTGCCCTCACGCACACAAGTGGGTGTGTGCGTGTGTGTGTGTGTGTGTGTGTGTGTGTGTGTGTGTACTGTGTGGCTGCCCAGATGCGCTCCTCCTCCTCCTCTTCCTCCTACTCCCCTCCTTTCCTTGCTCCACACAGCAGACAAGGCTCTGATCAGCCTTGTGTGGTCTTCTCAGATGGAGCCTGAACATGATCTCTTTCCAGGGGAAACGGTTTGTTTTCCCTGCCCGGCTTGCACAAAGAGCCACATTGTTCCTCTCCCCATATCCCACGCCGAGTCCCCACTACAGGTTTTGGGTTACCTGGCCGACAGGGGTTCAGACTTCAGGAACTTTTTTTATTTTTTTTTGACCGACAGCCAAGAATATGGTATACCCTTCTCCACTTCGCCGCCCAATCTAAATACGGTACACTCTAACGTAGTTCTGAGGCTCGATTCTTCACAACGCATTGCCTGTGATTCCCTTCTCAGCTCACCTCCTTCGAGGGAGGAAGAAAATTCTGCTGAGGTTAAGACTTGAGGCAGTTCAAACACTGTCTGGAGCGAGCCTACTTGGGCTGTGGAGACAACTGAGCGGAATAACGCAATCTCTGAGGAGAAAGGATGCCCCCTGCGCCTCCTCTAAGACATGGTAAAACTACATAGAATGCAGGAGTGGACCCTGGGTCTGTGAATGTCCCGATGACCTCGCCTCTCACCTGATCTGCCAAAACGTTGATCGGAAATCTGAATTAGAATTACCTGTAGCGCCAAGTTTAATGCATGTTTAAAACCCAAAGCATTCATGGCAGTTGTAATTCATTGTTCATGTCACTGGCAATTCTTAAAATCAGGCTGGTTATATTACCAAATGTGGTATTATACTCAAGCAGTAAATGCTGTGGTCTGCAGCTGTCAGTATTAGAGGTCCCGCTGTTGGGGATGACTGATGAGATCATTTCGAAGCTTTGTTAACACATTGTACCATTGTAAAATTTCAATTTTTCTCATTGGGTTCTACACAGAAACTATTTGATGTTATATTAACTTATGGATGATGCATCTGTAGATTTTAAAAAAAAGCTCTATATTTCTTCATGTTTTTTCTTGAATGATTGTATAATGTGGGTGCCGAAGCTCTTAAATGCCCCTTGTCCTTATGTATATATACCGTATCCCCACTAGAGAGCAGTGTTTGCCTTTGTAACTTTGCACCTGCCCTTATTTGAAAAGTAAGCAGCAGAAGGCCCATAGGCAGCCCTTTGAAAACAGCATGAGTGCACAGAACATAACGCTGCAACTCCGTGCCAGCTGACTGATACCCAATGCCAAGTAGATATCTTATCCGCCACATGTTGCTGCCATTGTTTTCCTTTCACCCACCTCTACAGCAGACTTCTTAACGAAGAGTCTCCTGGGATGAGTAGCCATCATGGCCCTACTCCTAGAATAACTCCAAATGTGACCCGCCCCTGCCATCATTCCAAAACTCAGTCTGTGCGTATGCCTGTGTGTGTTTGTGTGCTTCTGTGTGTGCATATGGCGGTGACACATTTCTCCCCCCCCCCCCCACCCCCGACTCATTCCAGCCTACATCTTCACCACAGGTCATGCCATTACGTTAGTGTCATCCTCGGCTGGCCAGGGGACTTTGGCAGTGATGACATCACTCCGTACAAATAGCTGTGGTGTCAACCAGTGTTCCTCCACTCTGACGCCAGAGGCCAAAAAAGATGTTATCAAAGACTGCCTTCGTTGGTTATATTGCACATTTTAATCATTGCCATTTCTGAGCTGATACAGTATGTGTGGTGATCCAAAGTTTGGGGGAAAAAAATGTGTTATTATTGCCTGAGAATCATTGGTACTTTTTGACTTGCCCTGTTAAACATTTACCCCACTGTCTGAATAGATTATTCACAGATTGTTTGTATTTGAATATTGATTCAGTAACCGAGAGCTTTCGTGGAGACCTCTTTGTAAAGTACAATAAATAAAAGTTATTCTAAGAGCAAAAACATGTGGTGCGTTTTCACAGTTTTTGATTCATGTCTTTCTTTTAAGAGTTTACATATGCATATACAAGTTGCTTATAGTGTTGTCTTGTAGCGTAACCTTCTAAATCTGCATTAGCCTAAATGATTTACTCACGTAACATTTATATTTCTATTTTTAGTACCAGCGTGTTTACAAGATGGAGCATCAGCATTCCTGGAATTTTTCAAGTTTGTCGAGGCTTTGAGCAGTGACGGCTAAACAGATGTAGAGATAAGAGAGCAGGAATCGCTGTGGGGCTCCCTGGGCCTTGTGCTTGGAGGTAGTTAACGTGCAGGATGAATCAAGAGGAAATATTCAAGCCGAAAGCCACAATCACAGTGTCCCCCCCCAATAAAAACCTGGGGGATTTAATTTACGTCACCTGGTTGAGTGTGAGAGCCTGCTAGTGCTTGGAATGATGTAAATACGAACGGGACAACACTACAGGAACCAAACGACCCGATGGGAGTCCTTTGAAGCCTCATCAGTACATAAGAGAGGTGGGAAGTGGAACCAATATGGGACTCATGTTAGGCAAGTCACTGGGCTACTGTTAGGCCGGATTGACGTGTTTGCATTCAAAATAAAAGCACCAATGGTGCTGTTTTCTGAAAGCACCAGATTCATAGACACCAAATTCTAAAACGTTCTAAAACTTGATTTATATGAAGACATTTTTATGCATCACCGGTGCAGACATTATACTAAGTGCTTCATAACTTATGTAAAGTAAAATAAACAAATACAAAAAAATAGAAGGATTATAAAAAAGTAAAATGACAAGAAAAATAAAAAAAAACATAGTTACCATGAGCTAGTTAAATGGTTTGCTAAATGGAATAAATCAAATTATATTATATTTATAATATAACATTTGTATGTGAATACATTGTAACATGTACATGTACATGTTTAATTCAATAGTATTCTATTGAATTAAAAGTTGTTTTTACTAAATATACTGAGTACTAAATATAAACATTCAAAATGACCTTTTCCTTAATTTCCAAGACATACTTATACAATCATATATAATATAGATTATATTCAATATTAACATTATGCATGGCTTAGACTTCCATTTTTTCGTTAAAGTTAACGTTGATTAAGTTAAACTGATGGCTTTAGTTTGAAGGCGGTAACCGGAAGCCGCGCTGCATATCTTGACGGTGGTCTGCCTTACGGTTCGCACACATTGTGGTCGGTTCACATTTTGTTGATTCCACCTGGGAGCAGACGGGTCGCACCTGAAAGCGGAGCACGATCCGCCTCCACTTTTCGCTGTTGGACGTTAATGAAAAACCGCGCAGCGGCGGAGTGAATCATTTCCCTGACAACTCGAGCGACACTTCGCTGACCCGAGAAGAGCTGACATGACGAGCTGAACCGCCCCTCCGTCCCGGGTCCCCTGCAGGTGTTCCGAGTGTCCCTTCGCCGTTCCACTTCACCTGGACACGTCGGACTGGAAGCATGCTGGGAGCGGAGAGCCGGCTGGAAAGCCAGCTGAAAAAGCTGGACTCGCTGATGAGGAACCCGCAGTCAGCCCTGAACCTGGAAACCCTGCTGGTGAGTCTGCGTTTACCTCTCGCGGGGTCCGGTACAGGTAGTTGTGTTGAAAACGTACCTATACACACACACACACACACACGCTCTCTGCAATTTTGTCTGTGATGATCACACGTCACCTGAAGTGGCATGCCGTTTGTTAAAGGCTCTCTCGGCATGTGTTTAACACTTGCTTTCAATCAGCAATTCATCAAAGGGGAACCTTGCATTTTCACTTTCTGAATGAGGTTTAATCATCATCATTTTGTTTTTATGAGGGTCATTATCAACTATTGAATCAAGAAAATATACTAATCAGGACCCTCCCTTAATTCAGAGTTGTCCATTTGTCCCTTGGTGAGGCCTCTAATTGACATGTCCTCTCAGACGTGTCCTAAGAATGTAATTGGCAAACTTTGATGAAACTTCTATCTTCTCAGCTCCAACCTCTGACAACATTTGACTCTTTTTTTTCTTACCTGGGGGCACCACGCCTTCTTTTTGAAGTGTAATCGAAGCCCATCTCTCCGACTATCGAGAGATCCCGGAGGAAATGTCTAATCCCGACCGACGTGTATTTCCACATAGTTTTGCTTTTGCTTACAAAACATAATCACAAACTTCCTTTTGAAGTTTTTCAGCCGCGTCATTGCAGGTTAAATATCGCCAGAGCGCTTCCATTCTTGGTGGTCAGCGAGGCGTTTCTGGCGACAAAGCAGGTCGCAGAGAATCCGACTGTGTTCAGTGCGTCACCCCCCCCGATGGTTCATCAGTGGCTCAGATTTGACGTCATCACAAAAATCAACCATTCAATCTACAGAATCTCCTTTTGCAGAAGATTACTGAGCTGATGAGTCACTGATCTAGTCCGGTGCAAAGCCTTGTCTGCATGATGACCTAATCAGGAAACAAAGGGAAGTCATTCCTCATTCGTTTGAGGCCACTTTGAATTCCTAACCCTAATTATCATTATTTCTAAGCGAGCCGGGTTCCGAGCGGCTCTGGTAGGTGGACAAAGCCACAGCCGGGCCGCCCGACGCAGGGAGCTACCAGACAGGAAGCTGAACTCACTTCCTGGAATTGAGATGGTTCACTTGCATCAGTATTTCCTGTTTGTCCACAGCCATTACCTTTCAAGAGGCCTTCTAAAGTATTTTCTTTATTTTCAAATCTGCAGAAAAAGCATTTGGGAACGAGGCGATTTTAAGCTTTTTCTTAAAGATAAGCAGTGGTTGATTTTCTTTTACTTCTGCATGTATTCCATTTGGTTTGGTGGGGGACTTTACGTTTGGATTCTGAGGACCCCTCCGGTGTTGTTGCTCGCTGTGCTCGGCGTGTATCGGCTCACGTTGTGGGAGGTGTTGTCTGAGGCGAGGTGAAAACGCACTGCCATGAGCAGGATCGTGTTCAGATTTGTCCAGATTCCAGAAGTGAAAATCACACCAATGTCATGCAATTTTCCCTGGTCTCTGCTGGTCTGAGGCTCAATCCGGAGCCCGGAGATTTGAATCTTGAACCTTTCGCGCTGCAAGATAACATGTGCTGACTGTATTGTGAAAAGGAACAATCATGGTAGAATAATATTATAGATGCTATCAGCTTAGACTTTAACCCCTTGTTACTCTAAACTGAAGGTCTCCGTGCCTCTCAACTAGGCCTCTTTTGTCCTACTGGCTTAGTCCTCAGGGGAAATAAAGCTTTTTCATCCACGTGCACCCCCCCCCCACACACACACGCACTAGAAATCTATAATTATATTTTATTTGCATATGTACATACAGTTCAACGTTCTCAGAGACTGAGTTTCCTCTACTGCAAAACTATGGCTGTGCTAGATGATATCCATATGTTGGACATATATTTACATATATATGTAATATGGTGGTTTAAAGGCTGAACATTAACTGATTTACTAACCAGACTATTCTAGCTACCGGTTTCTTTCCCCCTAATTGAATTTAGACATTTCTTTTTCCATATTACTGATGATTGCTAATTGAAAATGTGTAAAAATAATTCAAAAAGCCACAAAATATTGACCGTACAATATTGGTGCAATGTAAATATTGGTGTATTCTAAAATATTGTACAGCCCTAGTTCCCCCCACAAACATACACACACACACACACACACAAATAATCACAGATCGTTGCTCGGTCCGCCTGAACCATGAGCTGTTTGTCCCACAATAGCTCCTGAACCTTTTGGTCTATTTCCACCCGTGGGGGGAGATCTCTCCGCAACGCTGCTATTTAAAGGTGCAAAACTGTTCCACCTGCCCCTGCCCTCCCACTCGCAGATCCCCGAATACACAGATAGACACCGCTCAACCACGTTGCCCCATACGCACACACACACACACACACACACACACACAAACTGGATGACTCCATTTGACCCTTGTTTCTAGGGAATAGAGGCTCATGCTTTACCCCCCCCCCCCCCCCAGCTGCCCTTCCAGCGTCATGTGTATCACGCAGACGTTTTGGTTGAGGGGAACTCGACACCACTGATTTAAGCACCGATGACACTACTGAGGCCTCGGCTTTGAGCCTGATGCCACTGGCTGCTGTTGTTGAGCCGTGCGTTTGTTTGGACGGTGAGCTGGGGGGGGGGGGGGGCCTGTGTCCGGGAAGTCATGTGACCAGGAATTGTTGTGTGACCTGTTGTTATGTCTTTACATCCAATCCTGATTGTCTACTTGTTATGCTGTGAAGCTTATTTTCGCTTCCCGTAATGTTGCATTCGTGAGCTCACGGCCCCCAGGGATGGAATTCCTTCCTTCCTTCCTTCTTTCTTTCCTCCATTACGTTCGTCATCTTTTATCAGCCAGCAGAAGGTCAGGGTTATCTTGCAAGACTCTTCCTGTAAGATTTAAAAGTGACTTTAAGAGACATAAAACATGACTCTTCTTTTCATGTGGATGAAACGTGTTTAATCATTCAGCCAGACCACAACAATACACCCAATTTGTTTTTCCATACTACAGTGGTAAACCTACCGATATGTATATATATGCACACACGCAGTATTGTTTGTTTTTGTTATTGAATATTTTGTCGTTTCTGTGTTTCAGGACTCCATGAACGCGCTGGCTCATGATCTGAACTATCCTGCCCTGAGGAGAAACAAAAACATAGAGGCCTTTCTCAATCGACGTAAGAGCGACTGTGTGTTTGGTGAAGGTCAAGATACTTGTGCTCAGCGTGACCAATATCTATAAAACTGTGAATTACCCTTTTCATGGCACATCTACAGACTTGAGTCACATGAGAGATAAAAAATGTATATATTCTGGTATTCAAGATTCTATTTGACAAATCCTTATGCCAAATTATTAGTAAAAGTTAGATTGTGTCTCCTTTTGTACAGTCTGTCTCTACAGGCCGTATACAGATAAAGTGCCTTATGTTCGAGAAAGAACATTTAAATCAAATGTATTCCACCCACTGTACTTCTAACCTCTCTCTTCTAAAAAAAACAACTGGGGCTGTGAATATTTCAGACTCTGATCCCGCAGTTAACCGCTGACTCTTTCCTTTTAAACCTAATTGGTTGAAGTTTGCCCCCCCCCCCCCCCCGTGTTGCAATGTTAACGTAGCGTTCCGTCCCGCAGATGAAAAGACGGTGAGTCAGCTGCGAGAGCTGCAGGTGAAGCTGGACGACTTTGAAAAAGTGAAGCTGATCGGGAGAGGAGCCTTCGGAGAAGTGCAGCTGGTGAGAAAGTGAACCACCAGAGGGAGCAACCAGCCGCTAGTCCGCCAACATACCAAATGTGCAACAGCTGCTAATTGTTTTCTGGTGCTTCGAATCGGCATCTTTTTCCCCATCGTAGCTTCGACCTGAAGTAATGAGAGCGTTACCAGATGAAGCGCGCTGTCCTTCTAAACTCCCAGATGTTTGACTCTTGTGTTGGTGGGGGGGTGGGGGGGGGGGGCTTGAATCTGGTCTCTGCTGAGCTTCTTGTGGTTAAACGAGTCTGGACAGGCTCATTGTGTGGGAGAGGAGTGTGGGGGTGGTAGAGGGGGGGATGCTTTAGTACGTTTGTGTTTGGATTCTTGTGTAAGCATGTCTCTCAATGGGGGTGTGTGTGTGTTTGTGTACCCATTATTGGCTCCTCTCACAGTCTCTGTTTCTGATGTTATCTTTGTCATTGTGACCTTCTTACTATCTCGTTCTCATTGCTGACGCGCCGGCGTCTCCTCCTTTGTCTGCCTGCAGGTCCGTCACAAGGCCTCGCAGAAGGTGTACGCCATGAAGCAGCTCACCAAGTTTGAGATGATCAAGCAGTCTGACTCCGCCTTCTTCTGGGAGGAGAGGCACATCATGGCCTTTTCTAACAGTCCCTGGGTCGTGCAGGTGTGCGCATACACATGTTTTGTTTGTTTTAAAACCCCACCATGTGTTCCTCAGTGGAAGGATTGAACGCTGGAACAAAAAATTAAGAACCTTAACTTTGTCTGATCTACAAGATGGCATATTTTTTTAATTCTTCCATCTTGTCCTCACCTTTTTTGAGAAGAATATTGAAGGTGTGGGTTATACATGATCAAATCAAGATGTCTGGAGTGGAACTATTTCATACATTCAGGGGAATGTACAACATTATGAATAAAATATTATGTAATTTAACTATATAATTGTATATATGTAAAGGTCACAATATCAATATATTATACCGCTTTTAGAAATTAAATGTAGAAATATATCTACCTATATGAGAAATGGATGTGCTGATCTTTATAAACTCTATCAATGTGAAACTATGGCAAAGAGGTATATAATGATTCAAATGCAGTAATGCATTCAAACTGCTATAAAGAAATTTAGGATAATTAGTAATGAAAGAATGATGTCGCTCAAGTTCATATTATTTAATTGCATCACGACGCCTTGTGCTGGGCCTTCGGTGACTTGCTGTTTTTTCGTTCCCCAGCTGTGCTGTGCTTTCCAAGATGCCCGGCACCTCTACATGGTGATGGAGTTCATGCCTGGAGGCGACCTGGTCACGCTCACCATGAACTACGACATTCCTGAGAAGTGGGCTCGCTTCTACATAGCCGAGGTGGTGCTCGCCCTGAACACCATCCACTCCATGGGCTTCATCCATCGGGACGTCAAACCCGACAACATGCTGCTCGACCAGCACGGACACCTCAAACTAGCCGACTTCGGCACATGCATGAAGATGGACTCGGTGAGTTGATGTTATCATTCTGTTGGACCGGGATGGATGAAGATGGAGATGTGGGAACTTTGACATTAGAACGTTCAATTCTAATAGTGTGGTGAACATTTCACTTTTCTCTTGAGACTACTGTTTTTTTTTTTTTTTTCTTCCCCTGCTGTTGTCTTGAGCACCACCAAGTGTTAAGATTGCAAACTGAAGCACTCAAGAGTCGAGGATGATGAAAAGGCCCCCGGTGTGATTGTGTTAATCGACCGATCTAAAGTACGGCCTCCGGTGAACGTGTTTTTACACCTTCTCGTATTTACCACAGCAGTTTCTAAGTATCCCGGTTCAACAAGTAACTGCAGACATTCCAGAGTATCTGGAGCGTTGGTGAAGATGTTTTTGGGGGGGGAAATAACGCAAAGCTGGAGGTTTGCATGGCTCCCACGGCCCCTGCAGTGGAAATGTGTTGTTTTATCCCACTCTCTCCCAACCTTTCACTCGGTTTGCAGTGAATCGGGTGTCTTTCTGTGTTGGCAGACGGGCATGGTGCATTGTGACACAGCCGTGGGCACGCCGGACTACATCTCCCCCGAAGTGCTTCGCTCTCAGGGCGGGGATGGGTCCTACGGCCGCGAGTGCGACTGGTGGTCCGTAGGAGTCTTTATCTATGAGCTGCTTGTTGGTAAGTAAAAAAACAAACTATTGGCTTGTTAAAATCCCTAAAGTTCTGACATGGGACATGATTTTGTTTTTATTTTGCAGGTGAAACGCCCTTCTATGCCGAGTCCCTGGTTGGAACTTACGGGAAGATCATGAACCACAACAACACACTGGTCTTTCCAGATGACGTGGAGATGTCTCAGAATGCCAAAGACCTCATCTGTGCTTTTCTCACGGACAGGTTAGTCCTAAATTAAGCTTGTGAGAATTGGGTCTAGACATTGAAGCAAGTTGCACTCCAATGATGCTGTATCCTTTAATGGATTTTAGTAGTTGCGACTAGTGATTAAGACGAGATTGTGAAAAAAAGTCACTTCCATGGATTTAAAGAACTAATAAATGTAATGTTTCTCATTTCTTTACAACTTGTTCAGGTTGTCTTATTGGTTCTTACTAAAACATGTAGATCTTTAGGTGGCAGGTGACAAATGTACATTTTATTTAGTAAGAGCAGTGCTTTTTAAACGGGAAGTGCATTCGTGAGGTACTATTTGTACTCATTTGTTGTGCGTGTGTATTCAGTCAATGTGAGGTTGAGGGACTAGTCATCAATCCATTGTTGGCTGAGGTATTTTCATATGATTTGTTAACCAAATCAAATGACATTCTGTCGTGAATTTTTTTTTTTTTTAAAACAACATATTTATTAATCCAAACCGGAGTGTACAGCAGTGTTGATCCCAAATACCATCCAAGAACAACAAGTGCAGACTTTGCGTGTGTGTGAGAGACACCCACACAACATTAGTAATAATGGTACAAATGACCTGTAGTTCTGGGTCCGGTCACTCAGCGGCCCATTCCCCTGGAAGAAACCACTTCCTGTTTACATTAGTAACCCCGCCCCCAGAGAGCACTCAAACACAGGCCCTTTCTGCTCCAATACAGAGCAGCCTTTCATTTTGTCCCCACTCAGTTTATTTACCTTCTCACTTACTATTCTCTCACCAGACAGAATGAGCATGTGTGCGGCTGCCCAGGCACACACACACACACACACACATCTTGAACACTGACCTACACATTCATTCACAACCTAACCCACATGCTCTGACACTGTCTCTCCATCTTCCCGCTGAGCGCCGTCCCCATTTACCTTTCCTTTCTCCTTTTTCCCAATGCGCTTCTCATCGCCCCTCCATTTCAAAACGCCCTCCTTCCACCTCTTCTTGGTGCCACTCTCCGTTGCGCCATCTGGACCCATTTCTGGCAGAACTTTTCCCTTTGCTTCTACTTTGGTTAAAGCACTCTTTCTTACACCACCCCCCCCCCCCGCCCCTTTCCTCCTCTTGGCTGAGTCTGGAATGTCCCACACGTGGCAAGCCCCAAACTGCCGCACCCCTCCATCCCTGGACCCAGCGGTGGAGGAGGGAGGGAATGGGGTTGAGAAGGAGAGGGGAAGAGTGTGTGTGGAGTTCTAGTAGGAGAGAAGGCAGCTCTCGCAGGCAGGTTTCGATCCGTCGGAGTCGTTGAATGTAGTCCCGCTGTCCACGTTCCCTTTCTCCTCCTGGATCCACATTGTCTGGTCTGGTCGGAGGAGGAGGTTCCAGTGGTCATGCGGCGCTCCCTGCTGGTCAGTGCAGTCGGCCCTTAGCGGTCGCCCTGCTAAGCTGTGTGTGTTTGGCGTGACATGTTGATGGTGTTGGTGGGCGGAGGGGACAAGCGGGTGGGAGGGGGGTGTTTTGTGTTCCGGCTGTGCTCAGTCTCGGTCCTGTTGGTGTGTGCAGGAAGGTTCGTCTGGGCCGCGCCGGAGTGGATGAGATCAAATGCCATCCTTTCTTCAAGAACGACCAGTGGACATTTGACAACATCCGTCAGAGTAAGTGTGTGCATGCTTTCCATTATAGCTCCTCAATTCCTCCCTTTGCATCGTGGGTAATGTGTGTCTTGCGCTTTTTCGCCCTCTCCTTGCTATTCTTCTTTTTTGCTTATAGGCCGACTTCTTATCATCTCCAGCTCGTTCCTCAGCAGATCGGTTTCCTTTCTTATGTAGTTCATAGTTTATTTCCATCTCCTGAGTCATTAGGCCTGCATAAGAACACATGTTCTCCATATGTGGATATATATTTTATCCAATTAACATTACAGTACCAAACATTTGACTGTTACTCCATGTGACTTTGGTTCTGTGCAGAGCACATGATGGATGGAACTAAAAGGAGAACCGTCGGCATATTGGTGCCAATCTATTCCTTTTGAGTGATTTGAAATGGAGAAAGTAGCAGAAAGCACTGCCGATTTAATACTAGTGTTGAAACTAGCAATACAAAGATTATAGTATTATCCAATCATTAAAGAAACTTTGTGGTTTCATTTAAAATTGTAAAATGAGAAGATAAATAATTACTCAAATTTAAAGGAAAAATGGGGTTCTTGGGTATAAATAAAGTTTAAATGAATTTCTTAGATGTATTGGATAACTAAACATATAAAGGTAAATAAGCAAGAAAGTGACATAACTCATACAAAAATCATAACCAAATCACCTTTACATGCTTTGAACGTTCGGAGCCTTTTATATATTTTCTGTTGAAGCTGCCATGAAAGCCATTGGTGGTACGTTAATAAGTTCCAACTTAAGAAAATAAGGAAAGTGATATATGAGGAATATGTACAGGACCTCTATGTGCATGTAATCACATGCAGCCCCGCCGTCTCCCTGCTTCACCTGGCTCTGATTAGGAACAGACAAAACTCCTGAGCGAGCTGCAGTCTGCCTGCCAGTCTGCAACATAAAACCGGGACTGTGCCGCTGCTCGGCTCTCTTCATGTTTGCATATGCATGTCCAGTCGGACACACACACGCACACACACACACGCACACTCAAAACATCCTGGCAGCATGCACCTCCCGACCCTCTTGATGCTTCTCTTTGTGGACGACTCCGCGATGACTCATGTTTGGACTCCATTGAAGATGTTCCCAGTTGTCCATGTGGTTATCAAGCTTATTAAGCATTTGGGATGGTGATGAAAAGAAGCCTTCAGCATGGCTGGATGGATGGATGCTGGGACGGGAGGCTGCACCCCCTGTAGTGGCGGGTGCGGACTGCTCTAATGAGAGGGGCGCCCCGGGTTCGGAGGGTTGCTCGCGCTCTCGCTCTCTCTCACTGTGGAGCCGCCTGTCATTAGCCGCCCGCTATCGGAGAGCATTCTGGGAAGTCGTCTCTTTATGTCTGACCACATTTTGGGCCTTTTTTTTTTCTTTTTTTTTCCTGCCTCTACTTTTTATTTTCCCTCATTTGTTGCTTTCCTGTATTTTCTCCACCATCTACGAGTCGCACATGTCACGCTGCGGGTTGTGACTTGACCCAAGAGTAACGAGCTCTCTGCTCAGAGCAGATTTTCACTGTTCTGACGAACTCGATCCACAATGGCAGCTTTTTTTTTTTCCTTCTTCTAAATTAAGAGCTCTTTATAGTTTTAAGGACCAGCTCAGTTTTATTTGATTGGCCTCTTTACACATTCTTGTCTGCCTGTTGTGTTGTGCAGACTTTTCCAGCTTCCAAAAGGAGCGGGCGTTTGGTCCTGGTTTGTAAAAAGGCCCTGTGAGGAGGGCACAAAGCGAGCAGTGTGCTGTCACTGCTCGCTCCTGCTGCATTGCATCTTCTCAGGAACACACGGGAGAAAATGCGCCGGCGGTTTTTGCTCAGGGAGTGCTACTAAAAATCCCCGCAAACACCAGGTTTTAACCTTCGACAGTCTCGCTTGATGTAAAACGTCCTTGTTGCCTCTTGACCCCCCCACCCCCGTCTCTTTTTCCCAGCTGTGGCTCCGGTTGTGCCTGAGCTGAAAGGCGACATAGACACCAGTAACTTTGACGACATAGAGGACGATAAGAGAGATGCTGAGCCCTTCCCTCCTCCCAACGCCTTTGTCGGCAGCCAGCTTCCATTCATCGGCTTCACGTACTTCAAGGAGGATCAGTGAGTGTTCCGTTCTAATGTGTTCATTTGAACTGCTTTGCTGTAATGTGCATATAAGGTTTGCATTTGCTGGTTATTTGTATGTTGTACTTTTTGGTAATGATGCGCTGGGATTGGAAGGAAATCTGGCCTCCATGTGAGGGAACTTTCACAAGGGCATCTAGACTCGGGGGAACGGGTTTAGGGACGGCACCAGGTTCAAAATGCAAGAGGTAGAAAAAGACTGCTCCCAACCCTTTTTAACAGAGCCGTACGCAGACACTGTGTGCCTGTTTGAGCTCCACACTGCTGCCTTGTTCTGAGCGGCCCTTTTTAAAGGCCCTCTTTGCTTATGATGGAGTGTAGTTTTATAACTTAGGCTCGATCGGTAGGAGAAGTAGTAAAAAGCGTGTATTATGCACTTGGGATTCAACAGCACTTTTAATAATTATCAATTTTTTAACCATGTTTTTTTTGTTGTTTTTTTTACTTTATAAAACTCCAACCAATTTATTTTACATTCATCTGATTTCAGGACAAAACAATTAAGTTTGTAAATGACAATTGATGCAGTCAACATATGTTTGCAGATTGTAGCCTAAATTCAGCTTTTATTGGATTTCAGATAAAGTGCATTATTAGTTGTGCAACCTTTGTGAAATAAAGCAAATTTCTTTGCAAAATCAGTTTAAGCTCAAGGCCTCAAGGCATCCTTTGGGCTTCTCCAAAGGTAAAACCCATCCAGATGTTCTTACATCTGCTTAAGAGATCTTTCTCTTTGTTTTACAACACCATCATTTTGTGCTATGTTGGTGTATAATTCTTTTTTTTGTATGGTTGTGACGTGTCTTGGTGAAGATTCATCTTCATCCTGACCACACAGCTGGCCTTATGGATGTGGTGAGGATAATAGCAGTGTCGTCGGAGCTGGAAAGCCAGTGAAGTTAACCGTGTGAGTGACAGACATATGCGTCTACTCTTTCTCCGTCAGGCTTCTGAAGGGAAGCAACAACGTCTCTGTGCAGGACAGCAAGGAAAACTTGAAGAATAATTGCTCGGAGAGTAAGAAAGAGGTAGGGGCCTTTAGTGCACGTGGTCTTAATGTTATGGAGAGATCGGAGACGTGGAACACAAGATGGAAATGACCTTTGGATAATTTCTTTCTCAGACAGAGGTCTATTTATCGGAGCAGCTGCAGAAAAAGCTTCATCAGCTGGAGGAGCAGGTCGACCATGAGATGCAGGCCAAAGATGAGCTGGAGCAGAAGTACAAGTACGGATGAGACAAATGAGCAACATGTTTATCAATGCAAATACTGTTTACCGGTTAATGCAATGCAGAACTTTGTTAACCTTTTTTAGTCACAGTAACTCATCCCATTTAAGGAATAAGTTGCCAAAATTCTGTGTCGAAGACATTTCCATTTTACCATTAAGCAATAAAACTTTTCTTTGCCCCCAGAAATGCCACCAACCGTTTAGACAAGCTGGTCAAGGAATTCGACAAGGAGGTACGGATCGATGCCCTGTCTGTTGCCCATGTGATGAAGGAGTGGATCCTTCCACTCACGGTTGCGTTTTCCTCTCTGATTAGATGAGTAGCAGGCAGAAAGTCGAGGCCTCCCTGAGGCAGCTGGAGAGAGAGAAAGCCCTCCTGCAGCATCAGAGCGCCGAGAACCTGCGCAAAGTGGAGATCGAATCGGACAGAAAACGCAGCCTGGAGAACGAATGTGAGCACCTTTTTTAGAATATACCTGTACATCTTACTGGGGGATGCCAAATACGATCTCTTTACATTGAACCAACTATTGATGGCTGTAGGCCTTCAGTACTCTGACTGTTGACTCGTTAAAACATTGAGGATATCTGGAGGGTCTGCATCCCGATGTTAACATATTAGTATATAATCCATATTTTTTGTAGTATTTCCAGGGTTCACTTCCTCAAAAACTGCATTAACTCATTTATTATTCTAAATTTTAAGTAAACAATATGAAGGACCAGCTGGAAGATCTAAGGAAGAGGAACCAAAATTCCCAGATCTCTAATGAGAAAATCATCCAGCTGCAGAGACAAGTGAGTTTGTGAAATTCCTCATAACTAGATTTTTTTAAATTATGCTTCACTGTGGTTTTCATGCATATTAAAACATGCTAATTTAATAATCCATATTCAAGCACCCAGCTTTGACGACCGTTTTCATTATTCCTGATTAAATTATTTTGTGTGCTGCTGCGTTCAGCCTGCTAAGAGAAAAAGATTCATCCTGCTGGTTTCCCGTCCGTAGCTCGAGGAGGCCGACGGCGCCCTGCGGGCTGAGCAGGAGGCGTCGGCGCGGCTGAAGAGGGGTCAGGCAGAGGCGCAGAAAGAGGCTCAGGGCCTGGATGTCAGCCTCAGAGATGTGCAGGAGAAGTGCAGCCAGCTCGAAAAGAGCAAGATGGAGCTGGAGAAGCAGCTGACGGTGCTGCAGGCCGAGCTGCAGGAGGAGCGAAGAGACCGTGACCTCCGGACAGAAACTGTTAGTGACCTGCAGGGTGAGGCCTGGCTGTCTGTCTGTGAACAATAATTCAAATAAGTAGTTCCACTTTAGACACACGACGGTCTGACTTTTGATGGAAGAAATATGTCACTTTTTCACTTTATATCTCAAAGCAAAGAAATGAGGTTTTGTTGCTACTGCTGTATACAGTATATGGGCCGCTGTTCAGCAATAGTTAGTCTCACTTTATTTTACTCTGTTGATACAAATGACCTGCACACGGCAGTTAAAAAAATGGAAGAATAAGTGCAGGGATAAACCCGGTTACCCTTGGCAACCAGCCTACATTTATTTTAGAAACCTTTTTATATTACAAACTTTAACTTGTCTATTGACATTATTCCATTTTTGCAAAGGTTTTATTTTTTGTTGTTTTTATGATTTGGCAATGAGCCCAAGAAGATGTTATGATCTTCGTGGGCTCATTGAGTAAACACCACCTCAGGAGCAGGAAAAAGACATTACACAACTCTGAGCTGTTGACTGGACATGGTTACGAGATGGGGTTTTTTTTTAAGGGACTTTGGAAATATCAGATCATAGGTGGAAACATCTGTTCAAAAGGCAGAGAGTGAAGCAAGAGGCCGTGAAAGCCAAAGGAAGGCCGGAGCCAGCGCGTCTTGTGAGGCTCTCTGTGCACGCAGAGAGGAGGCCGCTCGCTCAAGTCCGAGGGATGAAGCAAAACAAGAGGGTTGCCTTTTTGCTGCCATGGCTGCTGCTTTTTTTCCCCCCGGTCAAACGAGTTGGTTGAAAGGGGAAAATGTGCATTAAGTTTGTTGATTTTCATACATTGGAGCGAGCAGCAGCATTATGTAATGTCTTGTGTAGGATTACCGAGCGCAGGTGCATTTACTTGTTGTTATTTGCGTTCACTTCACTCCAGATTTTCCTATATTCTATTTTTTAAATGTTATTTCCTCATCCGTTTTGCGATGAATCCACTTCAGGACGTATCTGTGGCCTGGAAGAAGAGGTGAAGGAAGTGAAGTCTTGTCTCTCAAAGGTCCATACTGAAAAGAACCAGCTACATGAGAAGCTTAATGACCTGGAAAAGGTTAGTGTTCATTTTAATAGCCAATTTCCAATGTGAATAGAGATTCAAGGCTATTCATGGGGACAGACGTTACATTGTTCTCTAGCATTTTCAAATTGAAACCAGCCTTTGGTAATGGTAACCAATAGAACCTCCCCACCAACACCACCTTTTTAATCTATAGGAGAAGAGCAACCATGAGATTGACTTGACATTCAAGCTGAAGTCGCTCCAGCAGAGTCTGGAGCAAGAAGAGGCCGAACACAAGGCCACCAAAGCCAAGCTCGCGGATAAAAACCGAATCTACCAGACAATCGAGGAGGCCAAGTCTGAGGCCTTAAAAGGTGAGCAAGTTGGAGGACAGAATCGTCTAAAAGACGATTGCAGGAAGGGTAAATTAAATTGTGTTTTACACTTCACACAAATGTCTAAAGTGTAAGAATTCTTGAAATAAAATAAATCGGCACCAGATGTTTGACAATCCCGCTGGCCTTCAGGCCCTCGCGGTGAATGCTGGGTATATTATGCTCCTAAACCTTGTTTGGTCTGGTCCAGAGATGGAGATCAACCTGCAGGAGGAGCGCTGCACGAGGCTGCAGATGGAGGGAAAGCTGCTGCAACAGGAGAAGGCCCTCTCCATGCTGGACTGCGACTACAAGCAGGCGCAGCAGAAACTGGAGGAGCTTCAGGCACAGAAGGAAAAACTTTCTGAAGAGGTGCGTCCTCTTAATCAGTCGTGGGGGAAATGAAACCTTGAGCTCTGGAACCGTTATTCCGTGATTTCCAACTTTTTATAGACTCAACCGTTTCAAACCTACTTTTGTTCTGCAGCTTAAAGTTACCCATAACTCACTAAAAGTGTTTGTGTGTGTGTGTGTGTGCATGTCTGTGTTCACGCAGGTAAAGAGCCTGTGTGTGCTTCTGGAGCAGGAGATCCACAAGCGCAACACCAACCAGATCGACCTGAAGATGCAGAACCAGCAGGTGCTGCTGCTCTGCTCCTCAGAGAAACAGCTCAAACAGGAGCTCAACCACCTGCTGGACATGAAGCAAGTCCTGGAGAAACAGAACCTAGATCTGCGCAGGTTAAACACAAAATAATGGCATATTGAGCATAATACCCATTGAACATAACCTAGATATGCAGATGAGTCGCTGGTGATGCTGTGTGCAAATTGTTGTGGAGAGTCTCCTTCACCGTGTGTGGCTTGAGGAAAGTGGCTCTGGTCGTTGGCCAGGAGCAGTGATTGACAGCTTGTTGGTCCTGTTCCAGGGAGAAGCAGGAGGCTGGTGGCCAGCTGAAGGAACTGAAGGACCAACTGGAGGCTGAGCAGTATTTCACAGTAATTCTAATCATCGGTTTTACTTCTTTTGTGCACCTCGTCTCAGAGACTAGCAACAAAACAATGAAAATTGATCTGTAACATCAGTCCGAATGGGACTCCATCTCGAAATTTACTGTGTCTCCGGCTGCTTCCCCCCCCGCCCCCTCCCCAACCCCAGACCCTTTACAAGACGCAGATCCGTGAGCTGAAGGACGAGTGTGATGAGAGGAATAAGTTGTACAAAGGGACGCAGCTTCAACTGGCAGTATATCAGGAAGAGAGGTAACTAGTGTAAACAACATCATCAACAGGGACCTGGCCAATGTAAAATGACCCGATCAACACAACAAGAAAGAAAAGTGCATATTCAATCCAACAAAAAACATGCAAAGACCGTAAACGTTATACAGCATGGAACACAAACAAGGTGCTGTGCATGGAATTGAACACATTTTGGACACAAAATGCTTTAAAAAGTTTAGATTTCACAGTTCGGTGGTTGTAACGCATTCCTAGAGATGGCATTTTTTTATTTATAAAGAATGTAACCGATGTCAATATTGTAATGTTCCACTTACGCCAGGAAGTCCTTGCATGAACTGGTTGATTAACTTCAACCAACAACTCAATGCTGATTCAGGTTTTACAAGAAAATGCCATCAAAAATGTGCCAGATATTGAATAGTTGTCGCTGTACAAGTACAGTCCTTTTTACCATTTGTCCAGCGGCACTGGATTCGGGTTGTCATGGTAACTGTAGGGATTTTAGAAGTTTCATCCAGCGATTTAATGATTTGGTGATGAGCGTTCCTTCCCGTCCTCCCCCCTGAAGGGATTCCCTCACAGCCCAGCTGGAGGCCAGTTTGACCAAAGCGGACTCGGAGCAGCTCGCTCGCTCCATCGCTGAGGAACAGTACTCCGATCTGGAGAAGGAGAAGATCATGAAGGAACTGGAGATCAAAGACATGATGGCAAGACACCGACAGGAGCTCGGCGACAAGGAGGCCACCATCAACTCGGTGAGATTGGAGGCGGAAGTATATTCCAATGATGTGCCTTTTTCTGAGTCGTTTTAAAACCACGTAGATTTTTAGGTGGTTTAGACTGGTGTATTGTCGTCTAATGTGCTACGTGAATTGAGTTCCCTTGGTTTGTTTGCTACACTCCTCACCTCCGCAGCTGGAAGAGTCCAATCGCACGCTGACGGTGGATGCGGCCAACCTGGCCAGCGAGAAAGAGGAGCTCAACAACCAGCTGAAAAACATGCAGCAACGTGAGTGTCATTTGGAGTTAACGAGCGTTTCGAAATCACCTTTCACTCAGCGACTGGAAAATGTGTTGAAAAGCTGTCTTACATATCCAGTCTACGTGATGAGATGCTATTAAATGTCATCAAAAGTAGCCCTTAATCTTTCCATCAGGGGAACGATAGTGTGATTATCTTCAAACTTGAACTGTAATAAATGGGTTACTTCTTTGAAACTTAAGCCCTGCATTAATATTCCTCTCTGCTATTCCATGCAGAGCTCCAGAAAGCCAGGGATGAGGAGAGGCAGATGAACTCACTCCAACTGTCCTTTGAAAAGCAGCTGCAGAATGAAAGGACGCTCAAAATTCAGGTGCGTGTCTGGGCGCCCACGCAGGTCTGGAAAGCCTGAAATACATTTCTATGCTTTCCTACTTTTTATGACTCTCATTCCACATTGTGTGTTGTTAAGAATAACGTTTTCAGCTGCAGGCTTGTGTTGAACTCATCTAAAAGAAAAGACCCCCCCCCCCCCCCCCACCACCATGTGTATTTCCTGAATTCCTTGTAATCATAAATAGATCTCTGAAGTGCGTTTTCGCTCACAGGCCATCAACAAGTTGGCCGAGGTGATGAACCGGAGGGACACGGTGCGAGGAGGCCACCGGACCATTGACACCGAGGTGCACAGGAAGGAGAAGGAGAACAGGAAGCTGCAGCTGGAGCTGAGGACGGAGAAGGAGAAGTTCAACAGCGCCGTCATCAAGTACCAGCGGGAGCTGACGGACATGCAGGCGGTCAGTGTCTCAACCGCATACTATCCCATGGAATGGCCTATAATGATGGGGAGTAAAACTAAAGCCTAAAGTCCTGCTCCCTTTCTGCTGTTCAGCTGATTGCAGAGGAGAACCAGGTGCGTCTGGATCTCCAGATGACGTTGGCCAGCAAAGACAGCGACATTGAGCAGCTGCGATGCCAGATCACCTCCCTCAGCGTCCACTCCCTGGACTCCACTAGCATCAGCAGTGGCAACGACCTGGACATGGGCGAAGGATACCCAGGTAGACAGAGGGACTCTGTCTCACACTCGCCCGCCTATAAGCCACCAGATGAGAACACGTCTGCATGCTCTTCCTTCCTTCCTTCCTCTTCCCGCAGTCTCTCTTGCAGAGTTTGTGCTGTATACTTTGTTCTCACGTCGAGTCTAGTCTCTCTTTGTTTTTGACCTTTTTCTCCTCTTTATGCTTCTTCCTTTCCCTCCCACCTCATTTCACCTCCCAACTCTCTCTCTCTCTTCACGATGCGGCCCAGTGCGCATTACTCACTCTCACACCTCCGAATCAATGTCCTTCACCTACCAGCGCACACACCAATCTGTCCGCATCGACACCCGGCCCCGCCTTCACTCTGCTCACAGTCCCTTCGACTCCGAGGACGAGGACGAGCGTCCCCCGGCCCTCCCTCTCGAGCAGCCCCCTGTGGCTGAACCTGCAGGTGACCGTGCATGGCGGTCCACACCCGGCCGAGGGATGCAAATGAACAGTGCAACGGGCACGACAGATATTTAATGACGTTACTCCATTCGGATGTTTGCTGATTTGAGAAAGAGCGCCTTGTTGCTCAACTTGTATCCCGCTGCAAAAGATGCAGGGATTGAAGTTTCCTCCTAGACACATTGCCATGTTTTATGCTGGAGATTCCATATGATATATAAATGGCTCCCAGTAGTCTGCCATTGAGGTCAAGTAGCAAAGCATAATGCCACCTGCCCTTTGGTTGGAGCAAGACATAATTCCCACTCCAAAAGATGAGGTTCGGTTTAAAGTAAACGCCACCTGTTTCCAAATGTCAAGGTGTTCTTTTGAGTTGTTTTCGGATGATTAAAGGCATCGCTCCCCTTTGTGTTAACATGCTGTTTTTTTTTTTCCTCTGCAAACTAGACGCGAGGCTCGAGGGCTGGATTTCACTTCCTACCAAGAACACAAAGCGCTTCGGCTGGGACAAAAAAGTAACGTGCCCAACCCCATATCCCATTTCTACAGACTTGTTTTCTTTTGTAATAACAGATCTTCCCCTTTTTCTCCCCCCCTTTCCTTTCTGAAGTATGTAGTTGTGAGCAGCAGGAAGATTCTGTTCTACAACAGCGATCTGGACCGAGAGCAGGCCATCCCCTTCATGACCCTGGACATCGAGTGAGTGATTTTTAACATACGAAAAACGACTGGTAATGTGATTCTGGTTATTAGAGTTGATAAAAAATACGAGTTGACAGCCATACTAAAAAGGCTGAGCTAAATGCTAACATACAAATATTCACGGGTTAGCAGCAAGTTGAAGCTGTGGCGAGGTCGTTGCTTTTGTTTGACTATAAACCAAAATATCGGATGGTTTTACATTTTGAGCTTATGGTGGTGCAACATGAAAACTTGAGATCACCAAAATGATTTGAATTCATCCTGAGGGAATAAATGAACCACATCTCATTGCAATCCATCCAATTGTAGAGACTTATCTTTTAGTGTGGCTAAACCAACAACTACAAAGGTGCACTCGGACTTCTGATCTCCGTCATATTAGTGTGTTTCTGTGTGAGCAACAAGTGCATCAGAAGTGTTTTCCCTTTACTCCATTAATACCAGCGGTGAGGAGTTGGCACAAAGTCAATTTCAACAAACCTGTATAACAAGCAATAAAATGTTTTTTGAGAAAGTGGAACCGAGCACAAAGCCAGACTGGAGAAATCTGCTGAAAGCTGCATCAGAATCTGAAATATTACCCATAAACTGACTCACTAACTTATTTCATTTAACACACACTCATTTAAGCGTCGTCATTAGTCCCTTTTCGCAGATTTAAATATACAGAATAAGATATCAGAACCCAGTTATTAGCCTTGATATCCAGGTTCTACTCTTAACTCATTCCTTACTCTCCTTCTCACAGTAAGCTGTTTCATGTCCGACCTGTCACTCAAACTGATGTCTACCGTGCAGATGCCAAAGAGATTCCAAGGATATTCCAGGTAACGAGGCAGGACACTTGCTGTTGCCTCCCTTTATTTTCCCCTCCCCTTCCTACATATTGTGTGAATCTGCTTCTCAAATATCTCCCTAAATAAAAGTCAATTCAATTAAGTTCCCTTTCTTTTTTTCTTTTCTTTTTTTCCTAGATCCTTTATGCCAATGAAGGAGAGATTAAACGTGAACAGGAGCTCGTAACGGAGCCGGCGGTGTATGGCGAGCGTCCAGCCTACATCAGCCACAAAGGTCATGAGTTCATCCTCACCCTGTACCACTTCCCGTCCAGCTGTGAGGCGTGCACTCGGCCGCTGTGGAACGTGTTCAAGCCCCCGCCGGCCCTCGAGTGCCGCCGCTGCCACACCAAGTGCCACAAAGATCACTTGGACCGAAAGGAGGAGGTCATTGTTCCGTGCAAGGGTCAGTACGCTCAGTCAGTCCGATAGCCACGCCTCTGTGTGGGATGAATTTGCTGACACTTGGTGGATATTTATTGGAATTTCCCCTGGATTTGATCACTCTGGGAAAAACATTTTTTGTATCCATTTGACTCCCTTTTTCCTTTTACAGTGAACTACGACATGTCCACTGCCAAAGAGCTGCTTCTGCTGACCAACTCTCAGGAAGAGCAGCAGCGCTGGGTCAGCCACCTGCTCAAACGCATCCCCAGGAAACACCCGACCTTGAGTCCCCCCTCTGCAGCGCGGAACAACCTCCCGGAACCGACGTCACGCTCCTCCCCGCGACTCTCCCCCCGGGCCTCGCCCAAGGGGTCGCCTCATTTGTCCTCGAAACGCGGGGCCATCAAGATTCAGTCCACCAGGCAGCAGCCACAGCCGCAGCCGCTGCCGGAGAAAACCAGGTGAGGACCAGGAAGATCTGACTGAAAGCTGAATAAAAAAAACCCTTACAGGATGTAATGCTTTTAACATGTTTAAAGTATTTTGCATAACGTAGAATTAATGCTCCAACAAACCGTCACTAACTTTTCTACTATTGACCAAGACACCCGGCTAACTCTCTCTGTCCAAATCTAACCGGCTCTCCTCCTCCAGCACTGGCCCCATGCTCCGTGTTGGAGCCATTCTGAATACTGCAATGGGATGGCGCTGTTTTTGCCACCAGCCTATTTAACACCAGGGCTAATTAGTGCAGGTGTGGCGCACAGCGAGGCAGATAACTTTTGACCGTGAGGCACGGCGGATTGTGAACCGAATTGTTTGTTTTTCTTTTCGTTATATAAATAAATGGATTGACATATCCGACGTTAAGTTAAGAAGTTTGAAAGTAAGTTATTTTTAGTTTAAGACACAAACAGCACGCCGGAAACCACGAGTACAAAACAACTTAAATGTGCGCCAACAATTAGTCAAAAGTTTGGCTCAGTATGAGAAAAAGACCGATCAAGTTTAGACGGCACGATCCTTGTGCTGTTTGAGCACCTTGTCTTCGACGGCGATCCGCTGAATGGAAACGCTGGCGCGTGCTTTGGATATAGCGTTAGTCGTATACTACGGGCGCAACGCGTCTCACATTGGACAGTGGAGCAAATCACGCAGCCACGGGCGGAGATCGGCGACCGGTAGCGGGGATCGGCGGCGGAGGTCGTTGACGGACAGCGGTGATTGGTAGCGGATGTCGGTGAAAGTACGCTGGAGCCTCACAGTGGATAGTGAGGCAGTCCGAACTCTGTCACGACGGAGGTTGGTGACCGTTCTCACATTGGTCAGTGAGGATTGGACACTACGTCACCAAGTGAAGAAAAGTTGGTTGGACCTGGAACGAGCCGCGAGGTATGAGCAGTTAAACACACATGAGTAGGAAGGAATGAAGCAGAGCTGCCTGCAGTTATTAAAGTGTAAACGGCAAGACTGACGAGAACACAATGGATGGACATTTGGTTTATCGACATTGACATTTTCCAACAAGGACTTGAAATAAGAGACATTTGGGTTTGCAAGAAATGAAAATGTTAATGGTTTGTTTTTTATTCTGATGCTCGTTTTTCATGATATTGTGAAATATTGCTGTTTTCTGGGTGGTTGACTGGAAAACAAGGTAAAATGGATGAAGATCATCAAGGTACTGAGGTAACAAATGTGTCAGCTGACTTACAAAAGGTTAATGAGGATGAAGCCTCCGTGAAAAAAAGGTCTGTAAAATTGACACAAAAAGTACTGCTTTCCAAACTAGGTGGCTTAGAGACACTAAGAAAATCCAAGTTAAGTAAAGCTGCCAATATAAAACAAACTATTCAAGGGTTAATGTGTCAGTCTGGTTATGAAGCTGAAATAAAAGGTAGCTTCAGCAAATATCAAGCTTTGATTAAAGACGCAAAAGTTGCACATAACCAACTGCTTGAGTTGCTACCCGTAGATGAAAAGGAAAGGCATGAAACCTGGTTCAAAGCAAAGCTGTTAAGTGTGAACGAATTTTGCCATTGCGTAGAAAATCGTTTTAAGAGTGCAAATAATGGTACTACTGAAACCGTTGCCCTTGAGGATGATATAGAGCCAACGGATAGTGTATCAAATGTTGGTACATCATCATGCACTAAAAGCCGTACCAGTGAAAGATCAAGTCGATCAAGCAAAGCTGCATTGGAAGTTGCGCAAGCAAAAGCCAGGAAAGCTGCACTCATAGCACGTGCAGCAGCGTTAAAAAAGAAACATGAATTGGAACGGGAGGTGGAATCAATAAGGAAAAAACTGGAACAGGTGGAAATGGATGCTGAGATTGAAGCCTCAGATGCAGAATTGGCAGTACTGCAAACATTTTCAGATCAGGATGGTATGGAGTCGTACTTTGAGAAGCAAAAATCAAAAGAAAGCCCTAACATTTCTGAGGCGAAGTTTGAAAAATCTACAAGATTGATGAGTATTAAAGGTTTATCTACTGCTAATGTTGCACATGCAGTTGATGACAATTCTACACAACAGATTCTGCAAAGGCAAAATGAAATATCCGAGCTGCTCTTACAACAACACAAAGCAAGCCAACTGCCGCCTAGACAACTACCTGTTTTCGAAGGTGACCCATTGAAGTTCAAAATGTTCATGCAAGCTTTCAAGCATTCTGTGGAGGAGAAAGCTGCATCTAAAGGGGATTGCATGTACTTTTTGGAAAGGTACACCAGAGGGCGTCCTCACGACCTTGTGCAAAGCTGTTTACATATGAGTGCGGAGAGAGGTTTTGAAACAGCTAAAGCTCTCCTACGGGAACACTTCGGCAATGAAACAAAGATTACAGCAGCATATATGGAAAAGGTTCTCAACTGGCCTGTGGTGAAGCCTGAAGGTGTTTTGTTTCTACAGGACTATGCATTATTTCTACGTGGATGCTATAATGCAATGTCAGATTTGGAGGACATGAAAGAGCTGGACTTGCCGGCTAACCTCAAAATTATTGTTTCAAAACTTCCTTTTAAATTAAGGGAAAAATTTAGAAGTTCTGCTTGCGGTATTCGGGAGCGACAACTCCGCAAACCTAACTTTAAAGACGTTGTACACTTTGTGGAATATGAAGTAAAAATCTTGTCTGATCCTATTTTTGGTGATATTCAAACTACTGAAAGAGAGAGGCAGGTTAAAAGGGATGTGTATACAGCCAAGTCTAGGTCGAAGCAAGGTAACTTTGCTACAAACGTCTGTGCTGTTAGCAACGTGCAACGCAGGGACACACAGGAAGGTAAACACAGGGAGAGCAACATCGGCATCAATTGTTTATTCTGTTTGCAAGATCACAGTCTGGATGAATGTCAACGACTTGCAAAAAATAAACATCGTGAAAAGATCAACTTCTTAAAGGAAAAAGGAGTATGTTTTGGGTGTCTCAACATTGGGCATTTGAGCAAAAATTGCGATAAGCGGAAAACCTGTGCAAAATGCAAACAGAGCCATCCAACAGCTTTACACATTCACGTCAAACAAGTGGACAAATCGATGAACAGCAGTGGCATCTATCCCAAGGAACCTAAACCAGCTGTAAACCATACGCTTGTGTCAGCTCAGACATTTGGGAGCCAGACCGGGGCCGGTGGTAGTGGAATGCTCTCCATCCTGCCAGTTCAGGTAAAAGCACAAAAGGGCAACAAGGTCATTCAGACTTATGCTTTTCTGGACAATGGCTCGACATCCACATTCTGCTCTGAAGCTCTTATGCGTAGACTTAATCTTACTGGAACAAAGTCCAAAATAGGTTTGTTAACGATGAGCCCAAAGACATCAGTGTCAACATACATTGTGAATGGACTTGAAGTAGCTAGCCTTAATGGAACAAGGTACTACAGTCTTCCAAATGTTTACACACAGAAAAAGATGCCAGTTGACACAGCAAACATCATGAAACCAGAGGACATATCACAGTGGCCTTACCTTGATCACATTGAAATCCCTGAAATTGATGCTACCGTGGAGTTATTAATAGGTACTAATGCTTCAAAGTTGCTAGAACCATGGGAAATTGTGAATAGCCAAGGTGAGGGTCCTTTTGCTGTTAAAACCCTATTAGGGTGGGTGATCAATGGCTTAGGAAAGGATTCTAAAGACAATAGGAACGGCATTGGCTATCCTTCTGTTTCTGTAAACAGATTATCTGTAGAATCACTTCAGCTGTTATTGGAGAAGCAGTACCAAAGTGACTTCAATGAGAAAATCGCCGACGACAATGAAGAAATGTCAAGGCAAGAGGCAAGATTCATTAAAATAATGGATCAATCTGTAAAGTTAAAGGACGGACATTACAGTTTAAAGCTGCCATTTAAAGCCCAAGAGGTAACTCTGCCAAACAACCGTTGTATTGCTCAACAGCGCCTCATTGGACTAAGAAGGAAAATGGAAAGAAATGAGAAATTCCACCAAGAATACACAAGCTTTCTTGAAAATGTCATCAGCAGTGGCTATGCAGAAATGGTACCACAGGATGAGTTGCGTTGTGGAGAAGATAACCTGTTCTATATACCTCATCATGGCGTATATCACCCAAGGAAGGGCAAGTTGCGAGTTGTCTTCGACTGTGGAGCTAAGTTTAAAGGAACTTCTTTGAACGAACAACTTCTGCAGGGTCCGAACCTTACAAGTTCCTTAATAGGAGTGTTTCTACGATTCAGACAAGAACCAGTTGCTTTTATGTCTGATGTGAAGTCTATGTTCTATCAAGTTAGAGTGGCCGATGAAGACAAAGACTTTCTAAGGTTCCTGTGGTGGCCTAATGGAGATCTGCACAAGCAAGTTGAAGAATATAGAATGACTGTACATCTCTTTGGAGCAGTGTCGTCGCCTAGTTGTGCATGTTATGCTCTAAGGAAGACAGCAGACGACAGTCGGAATGGATTTTCGGATGAAGTGATTGACACGGTATATAAAAATTTCTATGTGGACGATTGTCTGAAAAGCTCACCGTCTGCGCAGAAAGCAGTACAGATTGTGCAGGACCTGACTGAACTTTGCCAGAAAGGAGGGTTTCATCTTACACAGTGGATAAGTAGCAGTCGCAAAGTCCTTGAAACAATTCCTGAGAAAGAACATTCTCAAAGTGTGAGTGAACTAAATTTGGACATAGACGAACTTCCGGTGGAAAGAGCACTGGGGCTACATTGGTGTCTGGAAAATGACAAGTTTAACTTCCATGTAAACTGCAAGGAACGGATGCAAACACGGCGAGGGATCTTATCAGTCACTAGTGCAGTGTACGATCCCTTAGGGTACGTTGCGCCAGTCCTTCTTCCAGCCAAGCACATATTACAAGAGTTGTGCAAAAGGAACTATGGCTGGGATGAAGAAGTTCCACAAATCTTAAAACAGCAGTGGATAAAGTGGTTAACTGACCTGAAAGAGATCTCAGAGTTCCGAGTGAGTAGGTGCTTGAAACCACATGACTTTGGAACACCAGTCCACGCCCAGTTGCATCACTTTGCCGATGCCAGCGAAAGGGGATATGGTACGGTAACTTACCTAAGGTTGCAGAACAAAGCAGGTCATGTTCATATTTCCTTTCTTCTTGGAAAGTCCAGAGTAACACCTCTTAAACCCGTAACCATTCCTCGTTTGGAACTCACTGCTGCCGTTTTGGCTGTTCGAGTGGACAGGATGGTAAAATCAGAGTTACAGCTTTCTTTGTCAGAATCCTGTTTCTGGACTGATAGTACTACAGTCTTAAAGTACATCAGCAATGAAAACAAAAGGTTTCGAACATTTGTGGCCAACAGAGTAGCCATCATTAGGGAATCTTCAGAGCCAGCGCAGTGGCGCTATGTTCACACAAAACAAAATCCTGCAGATGACGCATCTAGAGGACTGACAGTCCATAAGCTTTTGAACAGCAAAACATGGCTA
Source organism: Pungitius pungitius (assembly GCF_949316345.1). NCBI lineage: Eukaryota > Metazoa > Chordata > Actinopteri > Perciformes > Gasterosteidae > Pungitius > Pungitius pungitius. The sequence continues at coordinate 10,456,080 of NC_084919.1, forward strand.
TCGGGTCCGGAATTCCTGTGGAGAGCAAGAGAAACATGGTTACAGTACGAAGTGGAGTCCACATTGGAGGAGGAGGATCCAGAGGTCAAAGTGGAAATCTCCACAAACGCAATAACCATTCAAGAGGATAATGCAACCAGCCAACTCATCACCTATTTCTCTGACTGGAAAAGGTTGAAAGTCGCAGTTGCATGGTTGCTGTTGGTCAAAGGGACTCTATTGGAGTTGAGTCAAAGAAGGAAGCAACTGGTGAAAGATGGAATGGCTAATCTTGATGTTGACAGAAAAATGTTGGAAGCCAGAAAGTCATTGAAACGAGAAGGTGTATCAACGGAGGATCTATTAGCAGCAGAAAATGCTATCCTTCAGTTCTGTCAGAGGGAAAGATTTGACACTGAGATTTGTGCACTAAAGACAGGAAAACCTGTTAAAGGGTGTAGCCCTATCTACAAGCTGAATCCTGTCTTAGAGGAAGGACTGGTAAGAGTTGGTGGAAGATTGTCCAGGACTGCAATGCCCGAAGAGAGCAAACATCCAGTCATCCTGTGTAAAGATCAGCACATCTCCATGTTAATTCTTAAACATATTCATGAACAGACAAGACACGGTGGGAGAAATTACATCCTTTCCAAATTGAGAGAAAGGTTCTGGGTAACTCATGCCAATGCAGCGGCAAGGAAAATCTTGTCAAGTTGTCCTTTTTGCAGACGTCACCAAGGAAAATTGTGTGACCAAAAAATGTCGGATCTCCCCAACGAGAGGATTACTCCAGACTTGCCTCCATTTACTAATGTGGGAGTGGACTATTTTGGGCCTATTGAAGTAAAACAAGGACGTTCTTATGTGAAACGTTATGGGGTTATCTTTACATGCATGGCCAGCAGGGCAATTCATTTAGAAGTGGCACACTCGTTAGACACAGACTCCTGCATCAGTGCTATTCGTCGATTCATATGCCGGAGAGGACCCGTGGCACACTTTCGCTCAGACAATGGCACAAATTTCACCGGTGCAGAAAAGGAACTAAAAAGAGCAATTGCAGAATTAAACCACAGATCAATTGAGAAGGCTTTAATTCATGACAATATCAAGTGGACGTTCAACCCACCTGCAGCTTCCCATCATGGCGGTGCTTGGGAAAGCATGATCAGACTGGTCAGGAAGGTCTTGGTATCTGTTTTACATCTACAGACTCTAACTGATGAAACGTTAGTCACAGTCTTATGCGAAGCCGAAGCAATCTTGAATGACCGACCAATTACGAGAGTTTCAGAGGATCCTAATGATTTAGAGCCACTAACACCTAATCATCTTCTTACTTTGAAAAGAAAACCAGTTTTGCCTCCAGGTCTGTTTGATCAAAAGGACCAGTACGTAAGACGAAGATGGAAACAGGCTCAATATCTTTCAGATTTGTTCTGGAAAAGGTGGACGAAAGAGTATCTTGCAACGCTACAGGAAAGACAAAAGTGGAACAAAACACAACGTAATCTTTTGGAAGGAGATATTGTTTTGATTGCAGATGCTACAGCACCACGAAATTCTTGGATGATTGGAAGGATTATTAAAGCCTTTCCAGACAAATCAGGCATAGTTAGATCTGTGCAAATCAAAACCAAAACAAATGTAATTGAAAGGCCAGTGACAAAATTAGGACTATTGGTAGAGCAGTCAATGTAAAAGTAAAACAAACGCACCAAAAGAGGGTCAATTTGTTTGTTTGTTTATTATTTTTGTTTGCAAACGTAAGTTTCGTTGTATGAATGTCTCCATACATGAATTGTTTATAATTGTCATGTCTTGAAGTGTCATGAACAATTAGGGGCCGGTTGTGTTGGAGCCATTCTGAATACTGCAATGGGATGGCGCTGTTTTTGCCACCAGCCTATTTAACACCAGGGCTAATTAGTGCAGGTGTGGCGCACAGCGAGGCAGATAACTTTTGACCGTGAGGCACGGCGGATTGTGAACCGAATTGTTTGTTTTTCTTTTCGTTATATAAATAAATGGATTGACATATCCGACGTTAAGTTAAGAAGTTTGAAAGTAAGTTATTTTTAGTTTAAGACACAAACAGCACGCCGGAAACCACGAGTACAAAACAACTTAAATGTGCGCCAACACTCCGTATCATCCTCCACTGACCTTTCACCTCTGACCCCCATCGTCCTCCCCTGACCTCTCACCTCTGACCCCACCATTCTAGCGTCTCTCGTGCTGGGAGACTGTAAGTAGCTTGTTGCGCCTGTCCCGCCCATCCAGTATGCGGCGCTGCTGTGTCCATTAACACTGGCGTCACCATAACGGCCCAGCGGCATTCGCTCTCTTGATTAACGGCTCGTGGATCGACGCTGCCCCCTGCTGAACCTACGTTGACCCGGAAGTTATGAAGCATGAAAGGCCTTTGACCCCCAAGATGAACCGCCTACTTGATACCGTTTCAGATTGCTTGAGTTTGGCCTCAAAGACTGGAGTTGGCCGTTCGATGAAGGCGATAATGATGATGATGATGATGATGATGATATGTTCTGACGGAAGTAAAAGAGGGGGTATGGAGGGTAACTGGACCCCTACGTGTGGGTTTGCATTTAGTTAGGCATGTTTTTGTGTGATTTTTTATTTTAAAGTTCAGTGGAGTGGAAAACTAACTTAGTGTTTGAACAACATTGTTGCAACAAGAATGGTTTTGACGGTTGATTTCTTCACGTGCTTATTGAACAAAACAAGTGAAAATAGGGTAAATCTTGGTCTGCATGTTTGCCAGAAGTAACTTATTAGAGGCAGTATAGCAACTATACTGTTCTCGTGTCGGTACGTTTCTGCATCGACGAGCCTGAACCTGGTTCTGTCCAAAATGATCAAAAAGCATCCCCTTCACCACTCTAGTTACATTACATGTCATTTAGCAGATGCTCTTATCCAAAGCGACTTTGGCCTGGGGAGCAATTAGGGGTCAGGTGTCTTGCTCAGGGACACATCGACATGGCACATGGAGCAGGTGGGATTTGAACCACCATCCTTGAAGCTATCAGCGCATCACTCTACTCCATCACCAGTTCAATCAGACAAATCTTTGCCCCTCCACTCTTCATGCTAAGCTGAGCTAAAGGTCTGCTGGGTGGATCTTCACCTTCTTCAAAGACATGAGATCCATCAATTTTCTCTACCAACTTTAGGCAAATAAGCAGACAAGTGTAAAATGCGCTTTAATATTTCACCTCTTGCAGACACACAGGCGGAAGTTATTCCCACATCTATTTTTTTTTTTGGCAGTTGTTTTTTGCGTTTCCCTCATGCATTGTGTGTTTATCAGATAGCTTCCTCGTTCGGTGTGGACTTTGTGTGGGTGTGCCTTTTTTTGAAGTCCAGCCATTCGTTTGGTCGTGTCCTAGGTTTTCATCCTGTTCTCTTTCTCTCTCCGCAGTTGATGGCTGGCTGATCAAAGATGTGTCTTTTCATCCTTGTGGATTAATGAATGCTGTCTGGAACCAGTGCCTTCATGTGTTACTGCTTTTAAAAAAAAAAAAAAAAAAAACACTAACCATGGACCGAAACATTAATGGAAACTTGCAGTCAAAAACTGGTGCTGCCTCGGTCATTTTAAGAAGAAACTGAGTATTCATATTAGAGGGAGACTTAATCCAAACGACAATAACACTACACTGTGATTAAAACTGCCTTGTTGTATAACCATCATGAAAAATAATTGTGGGCCTTTTATTCTGTCAGAGGCAGTGACTCACATGTATTTGTTCGTGAGGTGTTGAGCGTGTGTGTGTGTGTGTGTGAACATTTGTGTATCGGATCAAGAGGTCTGTGTGTATTGTAACACAATCTATCTCAGTATTAGATCAGTCAGCAGAACATTTGATCGTATATTCTTGTCTTTAAAATGAATACAGTTTATTACACATAGATCTGTTACAACATAAGACTGAACAATGTGAATCTGACAAGCAATGGGTCTTCTTGACATTCATGAGAGATTTCAATAAATTCTCTGACCCATAAAGTTGATAATTCATGTTTCTTTCATTGTTTATTAAAATTCAAAATGTAGGATTTGCATCAATATAAAAAAACGGCATCTGGAGTTTGAATTATTCACTTTCTAGTAAAATGTAGAAAATTCATCAAGAGTAAGACAACTGGGTGTTCAGTGTTTTATTGGTGAGATCTTCAGGTATACTCATTAGATATTGTACAGTAGGCTACACTTTATAGTAATACTAAAGTGATGTCACAACATCGACATTATGAACACAAATGTTACAGGAATATTGTAGTGATGCTTCAGAGGTGTTACATCTGACTCATTCCAGGAGACGATTGGAACTATAAGAGAATAAGTCTATCTCGAGTGCATGTGGAGTGAGTGGGCTCGGCTGAAATAAATCTTTCAGAACAGCCTTAAGCCAGCTGGCACTCTTCATACATAATGTACTGGTTCACCATGCTGCCCATCTGCTAGAATCATATTTCACACTGCGGGTCGCATCCATCCGTCCATCAGTTGTGAGACGCTATGTTCCGGTTAAATAACCATGAAACCTGCTGCACCGACGGACGGATGGGGAGCACGCGGCCTTCTCCTTCTCATCAAGATTTGGCATTCATTCCTCTCGTCTTTTAATTTCTGTTTCTAAAAAGGATGTTTTTGCATTTGGTGTCGAGTGTGCAGAAGATGCATTTGGGTTACTTCTACTTAAAGTATTTCCAATTAATGCAACGTTAGACTTCTACCTCACCACAACTCAGAAGGAACTGATCTCTTCACTGCATTTCTTTACAGTTTTTCAGTACTTGCACATTAATGCATGTGTAATAAATGATATATCATTATACACATGTCTTGTCAGCGGTGGATCTAAGTACATTTACTTTCATTTAATCAGAAGATCCGCAGTTCTATCCAAAGCTTTAAATCCAAAACTTGATCAGAGTATGTTATTATGTTTACACTTAGCATTATGTTTTTAAAATGCAACTCAACCAGCTACAAGAGTAAATTGCTATTTAAAAAATATATTTTAATTTGAATATGACTTGGAACAAAATGCTTATCAGTGTGGAAGCTACTCGCAATGGAGCATAAACTTTTATATGAGTAGGCATTAATACATACAAACACATTTTTAATGTAAATTAGGCATTTATTTTTCAGTATTTCCTATATAATATATGCTATATAACTTGGCAACTTAATTTTAACATTCTGTGGCATGAGCAGCTTTTCTAAAGATGATAAAATTATTTTTTTAAATCCATCTCATTTTGAATTGCTTATCATGCATGTTCCCCCTTTCTAACAAGCCCCTCCTTCCCCATTGCTAAAAAAAATCCAAAGTGCAAAATAATGTCAACATCTAACTTAATTTATTACTCGACAATGACAAACCATCGGAATTGTAGTCTATTAACTCACATGAATACATGCTGCATACCTCTACATCCTATTTTGGAATCGGCAGTTTCTAGAAGAACTGTAACACTATTATAAGATTTTTAGGATTTGAGTTTGTGTGCAGTCTGTTCCAACTGCCTGTCCTTGGCGGATGACAGTGTAGTCAGAAGGTCCTTGTTTACTCAATAACTAATGATTAGAATCAGGGATTCTGCTCCCCAAACGACTCATTTGCAAGTGACCACTGTTGAATCTGACGAGAGGACAAGTCTGCCTGCTACACCTCCGACAAGAAAATAGTAAGTTTTATTTGATAAATTCAAGTAATGAACTTTGTGTGCAGGAAAACCGATTTGACCTTCCTACTCGTGGTGCTGACCCTCGAGTGTACAAATATAATTTCACATGTGATGTTTTGCACGGGTGTTCTCTTTTCCTCATCCCTGACTCTGCCTCTTCTTCTAGTAATGACGTCCTGGTGCGTCCTCGCTTTTCTCTTCCTGGCACATCTGTGCCGTGGCGCTCTGTCCTGCCCGCCACTCTGCAGGTGCTACCAGAGGAGAGCCGAGGTGGTCTGTAATCAGGTCCCTCTGACAGAGTACCCCTCGGAGGGTCTCTCGCCTCACACCACCCTGCTGACCATCCAGTCCACCAACATCACCTCCATCTCCGAGGAGCAGCTGAACGCCACTCCCCTGCTGCAGGGGCTCCACCTGTACGACAACCACCTGCACAGCCTTTCCGCTCATCTCCTCCGAGGTGTCCCTCACCTCAGCACTCTGGATCTCACAGGGAACCGACTGTCTGACCTGCCCGCGCATGTTTTCGACCACGCGCCGCTCCGCAGCCTGGTGCTGAAGGATAACGCCTTTGAAGCAGCCGATGCCGAGTGGCTACCCGAAAACAGCAGCATCACCTGGTTGGACGCATCCGGGAACCGCTTGACGGAGGTGCCGACGGCGCTGCTGCAGAAGCTGCCCCACCTGGAGAACCTGGAGCTCGCCGATAACCGTCTGGAGCTGCTCTCTGCAAATTCCCTGGGCAATCTGACCAAACTGGAGAGGTTGAACCTGCGTGACAACAAGCTACGCGACCTGGATGCGTCTGTTCTTCAGGGCAGCCGTAACCTCACCTACCTGTTCCTCTCTCGGAATGACCTCGGCTCACTCCCCCAAAATCTTTTTCAGGAGCTCACTGAGCTCAAGGTCCTGAGTCTGGATGAAAACCAGCTGAGCCACATCCCGGCGGGTTTGCTTGATCCTCTGAGCTCCCTGGACGAGGACGGGCTGGACCTGACCTCCAACCCCTGGCTGTGTAATAGGAAGGCGAAGTACCTCTGGAGGTGGCTCCAGAAGAACAAGAACAAGGTCTTCCTGCCAGAGACCGTCCTGTGTGCCGGACCCCCGTCTCTGGTGGGGCGCTCACTGATGTCACTAGGAGAAAGCGACCTTCAGTCTTAATGTCTTCCATCCTCATACTGGATAACTGACATGGTGATATACCCTGTTCAGCGTGTGTCTATCGTACTTGATAATCACTAAATTCTCTTTTGTTAATGTAATGTGAATGTATGAATAAAAATGTGTATGAGTAAAGACAGTATACAATAATATCCGTGTTCTCCGTCTTTAATTTAAAGTAACAAATCCATCTACCAGCACAGCATAGTACCTCTTAAAACCAAAGATGATCACTTTTTAAGGCTTGAAAACAAAAATGTGTGAGCATATTATAATTCTCACAGCTCACAGATGCATATATGCAGCATTTTGGACTGAGCCAGGCTAACTGCTTCCAGCCTTTTGCTCAGGTAAGCTAATTCGCTTCAGCCTGAGGCTTCATCTGGAATTGAACACTGTGACAGTGGTCTCAATATTCTTATCTAACTCGCAGAAGGAATAATCAAATAAGCATATTTGCCAATCATATAAATGTGATTAATTAAATTCCTGATTCATTCAGATTTCCGAAATGAGACTATTTCTGCCTATCAACGATTTACAAAATCGTTCCCATTTTTACCAATTTTTCCATTGCATAAAAATATTGATTTGCGTTTTTCATATTTGGAAAGCACAGAAAGAAGTAACCACTCACTGGTTCATGAGTTGGTTTGTTTGCTCGGTTTTGTTTGCCCATTGCAACATTTTGTCCTGATTCACCGGGGAGGACAAACACACTCAACGCCGTGCGAAACCAAGCATTTCTGGAATGCCTCTCAGGTAGGTTGACTTGTAACTAACTGATTTTAATTTCTTGTGATATATGTCTCTAACCCCCCCTCTCCCGTGTACCCTTTCCTTCATGCAGTGCTCTAACAATGAACTTGCGGGTGCTCCTGACTCTCACTGCACTGGCTGAATGCTCCCACTCTTGCCCGGATCTGTGCTCCTGTTCCTCGACCCCTTCCAGTACGGAGGTGGTGTGCGGCCAAAGCGCCCTGGCACATTTCCCCCGCGGAGGGTTTACCTTCCAACACCACTCGGCTGTCCGTTCAGTCCACCAACCTCGGCAGCGTCGCGGCAAGCCATTTGAGCGCCGTGCCCCTCCTGAAAAACCTCCAGCTGTATCACAACAACCTGAAAAGCCTTCCCTCCGACGTGCTGGCCAACGTTCCCCACTTGGAGAAGTTGGATCTGACAGGGAATCAGCTGGTTTCTCTTCCTTCCAACGTCTTCAGCCATGACTCCCTTTGTGGTCTGGTGCTGAAGGATAACCTGATCGAAAAAGCTGATGCTGAATTGTTTTCTGGCAACAGTAGCGTCACCTGGTTGGATTTGTCTGGGAACCGCCTGGCGGTTGTACCCGCCGCACTTCTTCAGAAGATGCCCCGTCTGGAGAATCTGGACTTCAGTGACAACTATCTGCAGGACCTCCCACCCGAATCCCTGAGGAACCTGCCCCGCCTAGAGACACTGAATCTGGCTGGTAACAACTTAAGCTCCTTGAAACCCACAATCTTCGCCCACAACCTGAAACTATCTCAATTGTTCCTGCAGGATAATCAGCTCCGAACGCTGCCGGGGACTCTCCTCCAGGGTCTGCAGCACCTCCAACTTCTGCTGCTCAATGGGAATCAGCTGCAGCGAATCCCCTCTGGGTTTCTGGATGACAGAAAATCCTCCTTCCAGACTCTGTTAAGAGGAAACCCCTGGGTTTGCGATGAGAAGATGGAGTATCTGTGGAAGTGGCTGGCTGTTTGTCCTCAAAATGTCCTCTTCTTGGAGGAGGTGACATGCGCGTTGCCTGAAGCTCTTATACGCAGACAAGTGGTGTCTTTAACTGGCAGTGAGCTGGGACTGTAAAATCTGTGATGGGGACTTGGGAAACATTTAAAACTTGTATCTACAGCACTAAAATGATGACGAATAAGGATTTTTTTTTACTGAAATAAAACGCTATGATTCATCCTTTTGTTGTGCTCCTCTCATGATGTCTCCTTGTTCATATGCTGTCCAGCCCACTGGGTGGCGTAAGACACTCAATACATTTTCAGAGCAATGAGCTGAACAGACAGGTCAGTCCGGGTCATTTAAAAAAAAAAAAAATGTACTTAACAAATCCCTGGCCAAGGCGTGTTATGATGGGAATCTAATGTGTGTTGTAGATTTGTTGATCTTGATCTGTGAGGCACCTAAGCCTCAAAGTGGTAGTATTCAAACTAGCTGTTTTCCATACTCCCTTAAGAGCACAGTCCAAAAGCTGAGATTTAGAGCGGTGACGCGGAATTGCAGAAAATCAATGTAACATTTCTTGAGGTTCTCTGAATTTCTGCGTAGTGAAATCTTACTCCGACAGACAATGCCTCACAAGGGTGTCGGATGCATCGCAGAATGCAGCATTGTTTGTTTTTAATGATGTGGAGCATGTGGGAGTGCGTGGGCGGCGCAACGGCAGAGTCTTCCAGCTGACCTCTGCTGGGTGTGTTTAAATATCTCTCGGTTTCCTTAGGTTTCACTTACTTCTGGGTGTAATGCGTATAATGTGTGCATATCGTGTGTGCCCACACACCCATGTCCTCGAGCCTTGATCACAGGGAGTGCAGCCCAAAATCAAATGTATTACTACAATAAAATATAACACATTTCTTCCTCAAGGCAAATTAAACCTTGTTCGCAAGGAGAGGGAGTGAAATCTTCAAAGGTTTGGTTTTCATTTTGCCTCGCTGAATTGTGTCCTGGAGGTTAAAGGTTGAGGAAGTGCTGGTACAAATTTCCCTCTCGACGGACATTTTTGTTTTTCGGGAAAAGTACACAAAGGCACTCTCCTCCATCTGCCCTTCTGCAGCAAGAAATCTCCATCTGCTCCTGCGAATCTCCAATGTTTGTAAGTGTATAATTTTTTGATGAAATGAAGATGAGGCTTCTATCTCCTGATACGTGTGGAGGAGACTGCTCTTCTAATAATGACTGACTGGCTGACGCCGTAATAGAAAAAGGTCACAGTCACATCCTTCAAAATGCCTGTGGCCTTTCTTTCTTGGTGTTGAAGTAACGGAGAGCTTGATAGTTTGCTCATTAGCAACAAATAGTGCGCTAATTGCATGACATTTTTGCTGCTACCTTGGGTCAGTTTAAGACTAACAGAGCTTTGACCATGGAAGAGAAATAAAGGGATGACGTCTGCTCAGGTGCTGTTTGGAGGCGCTGTGAATCTGCTCAAATAGACGGCGGATGATACTCAATGGAACATTTTCATGTAGAAAGAATTTCTTTCTGGTCTTTTGAAACGTATCTTTTGAATTTATCCAGGAGTGCAATGATCCTAAGTGGGATATGATCCCCTCCCTGCGGCAGCCTCATGAAGAACATTAATAGTCCATTTGGAAAATGACATGTCGTGGCTTGATCTGTTTTAACACTTCTTGGGGCTATGGTTTTGTTTTGCTTAGGAACGTTTGTGGCCTAGTATTTAAAGGACAGTTGGGATGAGAGCTGTCTGAATTATTTTTACCTACCGATGTGTGTTTTTTCGGCCGAAGTAAGAAAAGCTGGACTCATTAGAAGCTTCCGTGTAGGTGGGTGAGAAAGAGTCACATCGTGGCTGCCTTAAGACGCGTGATGCCATTATGATGCAAGCACTTAACAACAGTAAAACACTCTGACCTTTCCACGGTTCTACTGGGAAATGACAAGATTTTGTTGGTGACTCAAACCTGTGCAGGTTCAGGACCAGGTCGCCTCCATTTTCTAATCATGATTCTACATGCATGCGTGTTCTCCCTGTCCCCCTCATAAATCCCCAATGTCCTTGACAACATAATAATGGGGAAAGAAATCTGCCGTTGCCTCGGTGCATTATCTCGTTATTTACACAGAAAATTGAGGCCCCTTTCCAGACTGTGTGACCAGTTGTTGTAAACGGCTCTGCTCCCACCGGAAATAGGCTGTACGGACTCGTTTGCTTTATGAAAAGTAAAAGTTTTCATGAGAGGAAAGTGAGTAACCAACAGGCAGGAGGATGGACAAGTCTCTGTCCTGCACTTAGTAGACGTTGTAGCTGTGTTGAGTATATTTACTCGTCAATAGATGTTACTTTGCCGCAACGCCGCCTGTTACTTTAATGATCTTTGTGATACAGTCATATCTAGTTTCCTAACAGCTACTTTAAACCCCCGAGGCTTGAACTTTTCAGTGCGATGGGATTTCTTGAAGATCTGCACACAGACGGGAGCCCCATCTGTGAATTTTTATCCGCACTCCCTGATACGAGCAACAGCTTTGATAACCCTTCGACTTGCTCGTAGCTCCTTTTAAAAAAATAAATAAGTACTGGCAGATCCTTTACTCCACCCCCAACTACCCCCGTTCTATCTAACTTTACACCTCCACCCTCTCTAATTACTATGTAAAATCCAACTGCACACTGTACCCTTCATGCAGCTTTGATCTCAGACTGCTGGGAGAGGAGAAATCCCTCTGCTAAATACACCAGCCACCACTGGTTGTTGTGGGTTCTCCTCTGTAATTCGTCTCTCCAGAGATGGCAGCTTGATCTCCGGCTTTCCACTTTCCAATTGTGATCACCAACAGTGACCCACGCAGGTGACCAACGGGGCAGAGGGAGTTTAATTACCCCCAAGCAGCAGAGACAAGGACGTGACCATTTTTCCCTGACTGCTCATATCCTTTTGAATGTTGGCTCACTGACACACGGAGCTCACATGCCGTGTTATCTGGGCTGCGGGTGTCCTCAGGAGCTTTATGTGCACGCAACAGACCTTCCACCTGCTGTTGTGTTGGTCAGCGTGAAGCTAAACGGAGGAAAACTGTAAGCATGTAAAAACAAGGCTGCGGTCACGGAGGGAGATCACATGTCAGATGAAGACAGAGAGGCACTCAGAGCTAAATGTACAGATATATTAAGTCATTGGTTCGTTCCTTTGACAAGCAACCAGCACCTCTACAGCTCAAGAATCAATGCATTATAGGGAATATGTAAAAAACCTATTTGCTGTATTACAGGAGATAAGCTGGGTCGGCTTCTGCCTATAACCTTCTGATCTGACCTCTGGTTTCCTGACAGAGGTGCTTTGTGCCATTTGGAGGGAGCCAGGCTTTGGACAGATCTAAGCTAATTGGCTACTGGCTGGAGCTTCATAGTGAACTGAGACATGGGGGACTGTGGGTGAGTGGGGAGCGCGGCCGTCCTCCAATCAGAGCGTTGGCGGTCTGATCCCAGGCCCGGCTCACCCGCCTGTCGATGTGTCCTTGGGGAAGACACTTAATCCCAGCATTGCTCCTGTAGCTGCGACTACAGTGTGTGTGAATGTTAGTTACTGATGGGCAGGTGCCACTGTGTATGGTAGGTCCTGTCATTAGTGTATGAATGGGTGAATGATTTCATGTTAAAGCGCTTTGAGTGGTCAAAAGACTAGAAAAGCTCTGTACAAGTCCATTTACCTTTACCATGAAAGTGGTATTGAACTTAATTCCTGCCGAAAAGCCGGAAAAACTTTATTTCGAGTGTCACATTAGCCAATGATGCTCAACGCTGAGATTACAATCATGCAAAACAATTTGGCACAGGAGGCGCACGGCTGAGTCAGTGATTCTGTGACAGAAATGAATCTTCTTCTCGTATTTTGAAAACCCGCAGATCGAATTGAATGTAATAATCTTAGCGAGCCACTGCGGGACACGGACGTTCCACTCCATAAAACATCATTGTTTTTGGATGAGACAATCAGCGGTGGCATGTGTATCGACCAGCAGGCCCAATCAATCCGTGTGGGCTTTGGTCCCTCCATGCGAATTTCCTTAATTAGATGTCCATACATTTATCAGCAAAGTGACACAGGGCCACTACAATATGCCTGATGCAGTGAAATTTTCCCTTTGTAAGCCAATTTTCAAAGTAAGGACCATCAGTGAAGGACATGAAGATACTGAGATAATAAGCCGGCCCAGTAATAGCTTTTTCTTATGCAGGCAATGGTTCATAGGAGAGGCATTTCTTTATTTTATGTGTACATTTTGATGACCTTTTAAATAAATGAATTGATTGAAGAAACTAAGGCAGCTTTAAAATCTTTAGCTTTGAATAAGTTATTCTAAGCCGTTAGTGGACACAACTTGCAAAGCCCAAGTTCATCTGGAGACTGTGCTTGGCAGAATGCGAATGGTGTTATTTCAAACAGGCCAAGGGCGAATTAAAGCAAAGCGTGAAGCATGGCAACACAATATAAGAAAGACACTCAAAAACAATTCAAGCAACACAACATTATACATTACAGGGAACTGACTTGAATAAATACATCAGGATTCCGACTTTTCATTTACATATTCATGTTTGTTAAATGAGGGTTGAGTATACACTGGGGGGGCTCTGCCTGAAAGACTGTGATATCTAAAGAAGGGATTTCACATTACTTTCCTGAGGGATTCACTCTGGAAAGTACTTCTAATGAGTTTGGGTTTTAGTCAGTAACCTTTCTAATTCATTGCAGGGATCCTGCAGTTATGTATATTTCTAATAAATTGGCTCAGGGAAAATACATCCGTATGTTGAACGTTTTGAGGCATCAATATTGGGGCAAAACCTACACCAAGAAAACTAGCAGCAAACACTCTGTCTTCATGATTTATGTTGGTCCGTGGCTCAAAAGCTGAAATAAATGATCCCGTGCAAGATAATCACTAAATAGTGGCTCCATAGTAGGTTCCAGCAACAACAACATCTTCAAGATATAACTATAATAATGACTTCATGAACATCCTTTTGTGAGTGTATGTCATGAACATGGATTTTCCAGCATTATTCTTCCAGCAGCAGAGGACTGGTAGAGGGCAGGTACTTCATTAAATACCACATTACCCCTTTAGGCTGAACATCCAGCTGCAATGGCCCACAGCCACTCAGTCATGTTTTACATGAAAGGCAACTTAAAGAGAAACTCAGATAACAGGCTGAATAAATTGAAGGTATAACTTCACAACATATTGAGCTCACGCTGAGACTAAAGGCAGTATTGAACTCTCCATTTCTTCTATGTTATCTTAAGTTGAAAGGTACAGCAAAATGATACATGCCCAGGGTTATTATGTCTTCTGGGACCGTACTTTAGGAACGATTATCACCATTTTGCATCTCCAGGATTCTTTTACAAGCAAATCACTTGCTTCGTATTGCATTTGCAGTCACATTTCCCGTGTGTGCTCTATACGCTTGTTCCAGCAAAAACTTCACCATCAAAGGATCAGTATATTTCCATTAGTTTTTCTAATGAAACTGCACTATTTTGAGCTGGTTGACTGAATATTCTCATGTAAACCCCTAAAAGCAATGCTGAGAGAATAGTCTTTTTCCAGCCGAGTTGAGTGAGTTCGATGTATCATCCTTTTCTGCTATTGTGTTGAATACTTAATCCATGCAATTATTGTCATGCAATTTAATGCCACTCATTGCCAGATTCAAAGTCCTGCAGCGTCCTGCTAAGCATCCTATTAAACACAAACTCATTCCCTCCTCAAACATGTTTTTCACGTTTTTTAAATCTGACATCAGGGAATATACCTTTTTCCCATGTCTGAGCTGAATATATCTCTGAAACGGAGATAGTGCCCTGAGGAGTGGGCAGTTGCAAACACATTCCCATCCAAACTAATGCTGCAGATCTATTATCATATCCTGTTTGTACCGGGGGAGACATTCATTTCTCTTTAGCGTGGTCCTGAGAGCTCCATCTTCGAAATGATTCATTCTCTTTTTCATCCATCTGGGTTTTGTCTGTCTTTGGATTATTTTCTCTTGCATAATCAGTAATAAGGACAAAATAATTGTGGTCTGACTTCTTAGCATTTGGTTATCCAATATGTGTCCATCTACCACTTTGATAGTAATATTTAATTTTGTGAGCAAAACTGCCGAATGCTTGAGAAATTTCAATTGCAAAGTGGAACAGACACTTTAAACATTAAATGACAATGAAGGACCAAATGTCTGTGCATGGAAATATAAACACAACCTGAGTTCATCCTGTAGGTCTGTACCATTTGTTACAGTACTTACATGGACTTCTCTATTTTTAGTAGAACATCCCCATCCCAAAGGGCGAGTCCTGCTGTCATCTCAAATATTTGGGTGAAACACAATACGTACACAGCATGAGGTCACCAGAAAACAATCAGCGATAGGAGCCAGCTGCATGGGACCCATGACTTTCAGGAACAACTTTTACCTAAAACAACTCTGATGTTTGCTATGCACATCTAAAGTGGTTGGACTAATCTATGGCATTGTACAATGTGTCTGTGGGTTCAGGCAGGATGTCACATTGTGTTTATTTACAGCATCCTACATGCGCTCCATGATTTAACACTAGATTAAATGGAACATTGAGGTGTCATATTGAAGCAAACATAGCATGCTATAGACTTTGCCTTGTTAATTATTTTCCTCTTGGCAAAGTTGTGGAATGAAAGCATTATAATACAAACCCTCATCAATATCAGAATGACTTAAAGTGAGTAAATCAACAGATTGACAATTTGAAAGAGGACTTTCTCCAAATCAACCTATAAAGATCTTGATCCTTTAGGTCTGTTTAGATGATTTAGACAAATCCACACTGCACATTCACATCACAAATCATTTCATTTAAAGGCTCGAGTAAAGTAAACATCTTTTATGGTGAAACTATGGTGAGAAATGATGAACTTTTTTGTTCACCACATTGAAAAAAAGATCCATCTGCACTCAAAAAACCTTTGTTTTACAAATAGAGAAGTCTAGAAAAGTGCATTTCTTTAAAAGCAACAACCACGATTCTCACAATAATTGGGACTTTTTTGCAAAGGGCTACCAAGCACAACTTTCAGTAAATGCTCCGGAATATTCCTCATCTTAAGCACCCACTGAATGAACAGGATGACCAACATGTGGGTGAACAAATTGGTGATTAGCCAGCAGATCACAGCAGGTCACGCAGAGCAGATCAGACATGGCCGTGGGTGCACAGTGTTTGTAGATGCAATTATCTGTGTGCCCTTGCAGGTAGCCGGAGGAGAGGAGGTGGATGTTTGTACGCGCCTGTGTGTGCTTGTAAATCTAAATATGAACCTGAAGTCGCATGTCTTTTTTTGCATGTTCATCTGCTGCAGGAACATTGTTCCGCTACACAATGGCGGCCTTTGACATTGCAGCTCCACCTGTCAGCGTGCACAAAGGCCTTTCTGCCAGGCTTTGACATGTGTGCACGCGCTGCTGCCCAGGAGAGATAGCAGTCGGGGACAGGACTGATGTGTGGGTGGAAAGACTGCAAAGCCCAGCCTGACCTCCTACATGATCTTTCGTGGCTGCATAACTTAAACTGAACCTCGGTGGAAAACATCACTGAAAAAGGTAGTTAATACTAAATTAGAGCCTTCTCACTTGCGTCAAACCCACTGACATTTTGTCCCAATGATTGACGATTCTCTTTCAGCAGGGCAGCAGCTGCATAAATGACTCATATTTGTTTCAACGAAGGTCCTAAATCTGAAATTCAGACCACGTCTAGCGTCTCAACTGCTAAGCCGCTAAAAGTCAGAGGAGGACACAGAGTAGGCTGTTCCAGATAGTGGATCCAGACGGTGCCCAAAATGTCCACGTAACCCTGAAATAATGTGCTAGGCGAACCTTTGGGGATCATCCCTGCCACTTGAGAAACACGCTCACAGCCCGATGACAAAGAAACTTGGATTATAGCCCACACAGATGGAAGGTGACCGCACGACGTGCTTACACTCACTACAATGTTACCGATTTTTAAAAGGTTACGGTACTGGTGATATAGTGAACACGGTAGTTTAAAATTCCCTCTTTGGACTTTGCCTTGAAGTATGAAGGTGACATGAAGGTTAGAGTTAATGTAAGGTATTTACTTCCATGACTTCAAGTGGTAGTAACAATAATGCAGACTTCCAATTTACCACAATAGAAAATGACATTTCACTGTAACAGTTTCCACCAATAAAGTTGTTGGAAGAACTGCAATAATGTTCCACCATAGTCAGTATTACTTAGACGACAGAAACTATTTCACACGGAGGAACATCGTGTTCTGGTCATCTGATAATCAAGGTGTTTGTGCGTCGATGTTTCTAATCTTGTGGTGCCAAAGACGATTGTTGTCATCCGTAGCCGTGGCGCATTACTTTTATGTGTGTCAACTCTGTCTTGCAAAGGAAATCTTAAGGAAGACTTTGGTCATGAATCGGAATATTCATAATATAATATAATATGTGGAACACCTTCCATTTGACGAGGAGAAATTTATTCGGAAAAGCAAAGCAACGAGGCAAGATATTAAGATCATTTAATGAAATTTCACAAAATAAGATGGGCAACAGGTGCCCGTAAATATCAATCCCCCCCCAGGCTGCAACAAGTTCAAACCGTTGACATCCGCAGCATTTATTTCAAACCTAGAATAGATCCGTCACTGTGACAACTAATGGAAGGATTGTTCTATTTGTGTGGAAAGTTCCTCGTGTCGCTCAAACTAACGGTGTATGGAGCAGACTGTTTAAATGTGAAACTTGAACCTTTTAATACAGTTTCCATTAACCCGATACAGAATGCGTTTCTAAAACATGGACACGCTGTGAAATGTAGTCCTTTCAAGTTTCACCAAAATGAGAGCTGTAACGCACTAAACACATAGAGGCATTTACAGGCAGACACAATGAAACCCCCACAGCCTTTTCCTGTTGGTGACCCGCTCGCTGCTCTCATTTGGCTCTATATGACAAATGAATGAAAGAACGTCCCGACTATAGATACGTTTGTATATATTTTCAAAAGAAATCCTTCTTTTCCTCCATGTCTGTTTAAATAATGTAGCCATCAGTATCGACCTCGGGAACAAACGGGTTGGTAATGGCTGCTGCTGCTGCAAAAAGGTCCTGCAGCAGGGTGCTCCTGAGCTTCTAACATGGCCCCAAGCTGCAGCCCACTGACACGTCCACCGCTTTCACCACTTCTGCACATGACTTATATAGGGCTTCGCATTCATAGTGTCAGATAACCATGCGCCGCATTGGCAATATGTTGCTTTTACTATCCCTCCATTAGTCATCATCACCCAGCGTCTCTTGGAGGAGCAGACAATATTTTTTCTTTTTTTCTTTAAACATTCATTGGGATATATATTATTTATATATCTGTACAGAGAGATATAAGCTAGTGCCGTCTAAAGTACGAGTGTGGATGGGGTTTGTTATATAAGAAGCCTACTTGCTGTTCAAACAGAATCCCTCAGCCCTACAGGGAGTCACTGCGCCAAGGCGCAGCTCATCAAGTCAGCATCTCACACATGTTCGCAGGCGCGTCCCCCCCCACTAACAGTCCTCGGCTATTTACAATGTTGTCCCCAGGCATGATGGTATCAGTAAGCCCGCGTCGTGCGGGTTTCAAGTTTGATGAAGTCAACAATTACTGATTCGGTTGCTGTTCAGTTGTTTCACGTCGCTTTTTCTCAGAGTGTTTTCAGGTGAGATGAAATATTCGGTGGACTCGGCTGTGCTTTCGAAGCTCGTCTCCGTGCTGGGGGGCCGGATTCCAGATCCTCCTCTGGGATCCTTCAGTAAGGGGGTGTAGGTGTCGCCGTGACAGGAGCGCGCGCCGTTGTCCCAGACCCCTGCGACGCAAACGTGCCCGTGGGCGCCGCGCGCAGCCTCCAGCTCGCCTTCGCCGGAGCGCAGCGCCATCAGTTCAATCTCATGCTTGGCAGCAGTCTCCAGCACCTGTTGCTTGTTGTAGACCAACACGAAATTGTTGATGATGGGGTGTATGGGCAGCGCTATGGCGATCACTCCGCACAGGAAGCTGATGGCCGCGTTGCATCGACCCAGAGTGGTCTTTGGGTAGACGTCTCCGTAGCCCACCGTGGTCATGGTGATCACCGCCCACCAGAACGACTGTGGGATGCTGGTGAACAAGGTTTCCGGGTGGCTCTGCTCCATTGTGTAGCCCAGTGCGGAGAAAAGGAAGACCCCCACGCCCATATACATGAGGAGCAGTCCGAGCTCTTTGAAGCTGCTCTTCAGGGCGGATGTGAGGGTCTGTAGTCCGGAGGAATGGCGAGCCAGTTTGAAAATGCGCGCAATGCGCATTATGCGTAAAGCCTGCACCGCCTGCTGCACGTTAGCCAGCTCCATCACCCCTGTGCCGAAAGAGGTCAGAATCAGCACCACGAAGAAGGGCATGATTGCCATGAAGTCAATGATGTTCATAAAAGCCAGAATAAATTTCCTTTTATTTGGGGAGGAGATTAAACGCAAGATGTATTCAATAGTAAACCAGCCGATGCACACCGTCTCGATGACCTCCAGAGTTGGGTTCTCTGTGAGGTTGCCTTCCGAGTCCTCGACCTGCAGGTCGGGGATGGTCCCGACACACATCACCACGGAGGAGACCAGGATAAAAATGAAGGAAACTATGGCGATGATGTGCGCAGGTAGCGAGGACTCCGGCTTCTCCATTAGCCTCCAGAGGCACATCTGGAAGCGCTGCCAGCCTGCCGCTGAAGGATCTCCATCTCGGTCCACCAGGATAGTTCTTACTTTCTCTGCGATCTCCGCCAGTTCATCCTCCACCTCCTTCAGTTGACATTTACAACAGTCGTCCAGAAAATCCGGGTCGATCTTCCAGAACTCCATCTCCTTCATGAAACAAATCGGACAGATGCCGCGTTTCATGTGAATCTCTCCATAATAATACAGCTCGATGATACATTTAAATGCTTCGGGGTCTCTGTCAAAGTAGAACTCTCCCGTGTCAGAGTCGTAGTCGTCGCAAAATACGGATATTTCTTCGGAAGACTTAAGCGAACAGTCGATGAGTTCCGCCAGGCGCGTGTCCGGGTAGCGACTCAGCGCGTCCCCGAACAGCACCTGTTTCACGCCGCCGATGTTGACAACAATCTCCGTCTCCTCGCTGGCTTCCGAGGCGTTGCAGTCTCCATAGCGCGTCCGCTGGATCCCCCACATCGTGTCGTTAAATCCGCCACCAAACAGTCCGAGGGAGCGGGATGTTCTTCACAATTGTTACCGTCAAAGTAAATACAAGTCCGCAGAATCCGCGACCCAGTGCATTAGCCCTCAAATATCTTCTAATGTCTGTGTTTTATTTATAAATATATAAATATATAGATGAATATATATTTATATATATATTTGTTTGCTCGGAGGTGGCTGCAGCGTGAAGTCTCAGCTCAACACTCTTGCGCGCTTTGGGAAAGTTGTTATTGTAGTGCGCGTTACGTCAAGTGAGCAACAATCTAACACCACAACTTCCGGTGGTCATCTTCAAACTAAATCCTTCCGTTTTGCTACACCACTAAACAGTACCAAATTGAATAGGGCGATCATTATTTCATTAAAAATATGTGTTTCTGCTGCCCCTGATGACCTAGCAGTTAATAATTAATATCTGTCCTCCCTGAAAAAGTTGTCTCCATTACATACCTTTCTTTACTAAATAACGTCAGGGTTGTTTGGAACAAAAAGGAAGGAAAACAAAAACATGTGTTTTTCAACCAAAAAAAGACAATACACATTGAAATAATTATCAAGGTATATATTTCACAACCACCTACTTATGTACATAATATATTAAGACCAATTCAAGCTTGGCAAAATTCTCAAAATAATGGCCAAAGATATGGGTAAAACGCTACAGATGAAATATAGGAGATGAATCACATTTAATAATAGTATATAGTCTGCTTTTATATTTATGGCCGTTTGTGTGTTTTCCGGTTGCGCTCCCTGGCGCAGCACATCTCATCCATCTTTATGCATGTGGTGAATATTCAAGCAGCAAACCGGAAAAAAAGGTGAAACGCACTCAACCGAGTTTTGATAGCAGCTCGACGAACAGCAATTGATTAAAGGTAATCGATTAATATGTAGCATATGAGAAAACGGAATTATTTTTTCATCTTTATTTTTCACAATGCCTTTAAAATCATGTTTTCAAAACCCCAGACCGCCACCCGATAGAGTACATTAACTACTTGTTATTAACTAGTGGCATGCATTCAAATAAAACAGCGTCCTAACAATGTTTTGCACTGTTGTTTGTCGCCATCTAGTGATACAATCTACACAATTCAGTTTTATTTTCTATTAAATCTCTTAAAAAGACGCACACACAATGTGCACTAAAGGAAAGGCAAGCCCCTCTATAGTGTGTGCGTAATTGACTTCTTTGTAGCATTTATTGATGTGGGATTATAGTGACATTACGATATATTTGACATTTATATGTTGTTCTCAATAAGTATTCAGTGTCAAAGTTATCAGTGGGAGTTAAAATTTAATTTAATATTACCTTTGTAAGGTACTTGTAAACTTTAGAGTGTTTCTCTCGTATATATTGGTAGTTTATACTTCTGATTTGATTTGTTTTTTTTACTGTGAGAAAGACTTGCGAGATTAAGATGTTTAGAAAATTGGATTGTTAACAATTATAAGAGGAAAGAAGTCTGAAGGCATTCATTAGATTCAACTGGCGGCTAAATGTACTAGGCAGGTTCTCTGTAAAAACTTAACTTTAACGTTTGATACTTAAGGGAAACTATCCACACAAAAGCGCCTGTCTGCATTTAGTCTCGGTTAATTTGTTCCATCGCCTCTTAATTTATTTACATGTCGCAAACTATAACATCCTCCTTTCTTGAGATGGATCCACTTGTCTCCATATCATCGGCTCGCTAAACTACCCGGCGCGCGCTGATTGGCTGAGGCGCAGCGCGGCTCCAAGTGGACCAATCAGCGCGGGCCACGGTGAGCTTTTTCCGTATTACCTTTTCCTGGGAGAAGCAGCCGCAGCAGACCGTGTGTCGCGAACCGAAGAGACGTCCGGAGCCAAGAGAGCAGCGACAACCATGAGGCCGCTTTTACTCGGTAGGCGATATCCATTGCAGCCGCTCTGCTCGTACGATAGTCGTTTTGTGGATATTTTCATTGTGCGCTTTGACTTGACATCGCGTTTGCTGCTTTAGCTTTAGCTTGAGCGGCTAAGTTGAGCCCCGCGCAGGCCTCCGTTATCATTGAATCGATTCATTTAAATGCACGTGAAATTCCATTTGCTGTCACATGACTCTGGGCACAAACTTGTGTTTGAATCCGCTTGTAATCCCGCTCAGCCCGGCCGCTTCGACTGTTGCTCGCGTCTCGGCAATAACGTGCATCGTTGAGTGAACCCTATTGTGTGTGTGTCCCCCTCTCCTCCCTTCCCCTTCCCCTTCCCCTCCTCTGCAGGAGTGCTGTGCTGCTCCCTGGTCCTCTCCGTCCGAGCCTTTTACTCCGCTAGCGATGACGTCGTGGAGCTCACCCCATCCAACTTCAACAAGGAGGTGATCCAGAGCGACAGCCTGTGGCTGGTGGAGTTTTACGCGCCCTGGTGAGGTCCATCTCCAGCTCTCCCCGCGTCAACAGGTGTCCTCGGTTTGAGACACGTGGTGTCTCGTTGACCTCGGTGGTGTTTGAGTCTCACACAAACGATAAAACTTTTATGATCGTAAAGACAGGACGCTCCGCGGGTTATTTGCTTGGAGCAGTCCTACAAAAGTAACGGTTTTTCATGTATTCTGGGCCAATACATGGCAAAATGTGTCAGGAAATGACATCTCTTGAAGATGTAGACTCCTTTCACAGACGTAGTAAAGGAAAAGGTGCGTCCTGGTATGCATGTTTGCTTACCAGCACTAAGCCATTGTAAACATGTCACTTTCCCCTTTTACTTTTCGTACTAGGACACGTTAAAATGTTTGCTGTGCTGTGACCTGAGCGAGGCCAGACAGTTTATTTAACTCTGTAGTGAACCCAAAAACCGAATGAAAGGTGTTGAATATTCACAGGACGTGTTAATGTTCAATAATGCGGTTCTGTGACAAAAACCTCATTATACGTGATGATTAAATGTTTCTGGACATGAATGCTGCTCGTGTCTACCCACTGTTCCTCTCATGAACTCCTTAAGCATGTCTATTACTAGAGAAACAACACATTCAACAAACTAACCAATTTATACATTATTTGTATTCCTAACCACAGGTGTGGTCACTGCCAAAGTTTAACTGCTGATTGGAAGAAGGTGGCCACTGCCCTCAAGGTAAACTGCTCTTTCCATTCAGTTTATCAGCAGATGCAGGATGATGATGATGCCTTAACTAGCTATTTGCTGTATGGCTTAACAATTAGGCAGATATGATAAGCCAATATACTCTATCAAATGGACACTCAAGCTATATAAGAATAACTAATATCACAGTTTTGTTGCACAAACTAGTTTGTAACTCGTCAGTAAGAATGACAGCAAAGCCAGGCGTGTGGCGTGGGCAGATATGGGACTATAGTCAAATATGAGTGAGTCTTTTATTTATCTTGAACTAAGATGATATCATTCATTTTATAAGTGTTTTTCTTTAAGAAAGGCTATTGAATTGGCTCTATTCTGTTAACAATATGTTCACTGACACGCTGACTTCTGGCTTTTGGTGGAAATTACAAACCGGCTTTCTGTCATTTGCTATGATTTGAAAGTCGAGACTAGACCCTCTCCTTTAATTTTTATTTCTGAACTCCAGGGTATCGTGAAGGTTGGCGCAGTGGATGCTGACCAGCACAAGTCTCTGGGGGGCCAGTATGGCGTCAGAGGTTTCCCCACCATCAAGATCTTTGGAGCCAATAAGAACAAGCCGGAGGACTACCAAGGTACGGCAAAAAAACAAAAAACGAATTGAAATCTCACTCTACGGCGACTTTATCAAACTCTGCTGAAAGGTTCGATCCAACCATTTCTATTGGTGGAGAGAGATCAGGGCCGTTTATGTTTCAGAGAGGCGACGAACTCTCTTTCACAGCTTTGTTGGGACACCTGACGTTATTCTGAGGACTCTACATTCCAAATGAATTCCTTTTGGCCTCCGTGACCTTTCCCTGTTCGTCCTCCAGGGGGACGCAGTGGCCAGGCCATTGTGGACGGAGCCATGAACACTCTGCGCACTCTGGTGAAGGACCGGCTGAGCGGCAAGTCCGGCAGCTCCGGCTACAGCAAACAGGTGGCTACATTAGGGAGCCTGCGCTCCGGTTGCTTCTAACTATTCCAAATCGGAAAGATCAAACACTTGCGTGAACAGTGTTGAGTAATCCTCGGCTGCCTTCCAGAGCGGCGGCGGCGGCAGCGGCAGCAAGAAGGATGTGGTCGAGCTCACAGATGACAACTTTGACAAGACTGTGTTGGAGGGGGATGAGGTGTGGCTGGTGGAGTTCTACGCCCCCTGGTGTGGACACTGTAAGAAGTGAGTTTCAATGCACTGACCCCTTTTCTCCTGAACCAAGTGAATCCAGTGTGCAGCCAACAGATTGTTGCATGCATGTTCTTATGAATTCATTATTGTAAGAAAAAGTGTTGCATTTTTTTATTTTTTCTAACCGTGAGTTTGTTTGTGTCGTGGACAGCCTGGAGCCGGAGTGGGCAGCTGCAGCCTCCGCCGTCAAGGAGCAGACCAAAGGCAAAGTTCGCCTCGGCGCCTTGGATGCTACGGTGCACCAGGCCGTGTCCAGCCGCTACGGGGTGGGTTAAAGGTCAAAGTGGTGCACCGCCACACAATTGTACATTTAGACGCGCGCAACTCAATACGAAACTGGAATTTTGCTAAACGTGTTTAACTAAAGTACATATCTAATTTAACATGATGATTCACTGGCCAAAAAGCCATGAGACAAAACTTTCCATGTGATTTTGACCGTGTAACCAACAATCAAGTCTTATTACACCTTTTAGGCTCTTCTTTCTGGAATTTGATATTTAATGAAGTTTGTAAATGTACCGTACCAAGCAATGGAACATCTTGTTGGAATGGAGTAAGTAAAGACGTACTAATTTAATCCGGCCTAATAAAATTCAAAACCTGGACATCCTGCTACCTGATAACATTACAGTTTAAGTTTATGGAACCATCATTTAAGACTTTTCCAGATGCTTCATGTCACTGAAGACACGTACCGCATGGATAACCAGAAGAAGCTCTCCTATACTAAATCCGTCTATTTATATTCAAGTGTTTTATTTATTTATTTTTATTTTTAGATCCGAGGATTTCCCACCATCAAGATTTTCCGCAAAGGGGAGGAGCCCGAAGACTTCCAAGGAGGGCGCTCGCGTGGTGACATCATCGAGCGGGCCATGGATCTGTTCTCTGACCACGCCCCTGCTCCCGAGCTGCTGGAGGTCAGTGCGCTGTTCAGTCTCCACGCGTCAGACATTCATGACCGTTTATACGGGGACTGTAATAAAGGGTTATGGAAGAATGTCACTTAAAGTGATTCAATGTATGATCTCATTGATCACGGTAACAAACCAAATTAAGGTTGTCTATTCATATAATCATGTCACTTCCTGAAGCATTCAGTTTGTGCCTCTTGTCAATGTTTGTCCCTCAGATTCTCAATAAAGACATCCTGCAGAAGACGTGTGAAGACAGTCAGTTGTGTGTAATCGCTGTTCTGCCACACATCCTGGACACCGGTGAGACGAACGCTTCATTCTCAATGTTTTCCGAAATCTGACCGTAACAAACGTATGAAGTTGATGTTATTGAGAAGCTAAAACTATTTACACTGATACACTTCATTATTGAATATTTTAGCAAATACTGCAGAGCAAACCAGTGTATATAATCTAGTGTTTTTAACCCCTTGAATAACTCCCCATGTTCTGTCCCTGTGTGTCAACAGGCGCAGCCGGAAGAAACGGCTATATGGAGGTGATGATGCGAATGGCTGAGAAGTACAAGAAGAAGATGTGGGGGTAAGGTGGACTGACTTGTCATGGGCCGTTCTACAAATGGCCACCTGCGAGCGACTAACGTCCCTGCTCTCCCGCCTCTCAGCTGGCTGTGGACCGAAGCCGGCGCTCAGATGGAGCTGGAGGCCTCTCTTGGCATCGGTGGGTTCGGCTATCCCGCCATGGCGGCCATCAACGCGCGCAAAATGAAATTTGCTCTGCTGAAGGGCTCCTTCAGCGAGACCGGCATTCACGAGTTCCTCAGGTAGTGTTGTTTTTTTGTTTTTTTCGTGAAAAGAACCAATATAAAAATGTGCTTCAGAGTGAGCTGAACCTTTCCCCCCCCCTCAGGGAGCTCTCAGTCGGCCGCGGCTCGACGGCCACATTTGGAGGGGGAGTGATGCCCACCGTTCACACGGTTGAGGCCTGGGACGGCAAAGATGGACAGGTGAGTGGGAGGTTGAAGGCCCTGCTGAGCGGACTTTTCACTTGAATCTCATTCGTCAGGTCGACACACACATGGGGCATTTTCGCGCTACCTTTCCACCGAGCCTCGGCCGTACGACTCGGATCGTATCGCCCAGAGAAATGTGAACAATGAGTTGTGCAATGAACAGAAGGCAGCAACACAGGAGCTAAATGTGCGTCTGCAGATGGCTGGAAGACGGCGACCGCACAGTCGGTCTGTTGGGCAGCAAAGTTCAGTTTTCACTTCTGTCACGGCACAATCTCAGTCAAGAGCGTCAACCAAAACTGTGACATGTCAGAAATCCAAGGGGCATTACAGACAACTCTTCTGTCAATTAATATTTATATATTTGGCATTTGTAATCTACAAGTGAAGTGAAAGTTGCCATGTTTATCTCCATCCGCGGTGATGGTTTGTCTTTTCACAGCTTCCTGTGGAGGAGGACTACGACCTCAGTGACGTAGACCTGGATGATGACTTCGATAAAGATGAGTTATGAGCCCAAACCGGGCGGGAACTGACTGTTCAATCTGGCCTGGTCCTGTGCAACCCGCCTCCCTTCTGCTGTGGACAAACGGGAGGCCGGGCGCCCAGTTACTGAAATTATCCAGAAAAGGCCAAAACGCAAGAGACACCTGCAGTTTCTCACATCTTTGTCATTCAAATGGGGGGGGGGGGGGGGGGGGGGTGCTGCTGCGGCATGTGTTGTGTCTCTGAAATGAACTCTGCCTCACATTAAGAGCTACATATTTATATGGCGGGTGTGAATGTGACATTTCAGTTGTTCATTCAAGCCTCCTCCCCCCCCCCCCCCCCCCTGTCCCTTTTTCAGCCACCCTCGAGCACCTATTTTAAAATGTGGACGTGTCAAAGTAACACTTCAGTGTCCAACCTTCTGTGACTCTTTATACATTTATTTCTCTTTTTAAACCAGTAAGTGAGACTCTTGCCAGGTTTTCATGTCCACGAGGGGTTACTGTGGGACTTGTGTAGATTTTTCTTACACGACTTTATTTCAATTGTGTGAAAACAAAATTTTTGTTACAAAAATAAAAAGGAATAAAAACAATCACGTTCTCATTATTCACATAAAATGTAACAATATCAGAAAATGCAAATCCCCGGGCACATGCAATGCTAAAGGCATATGGGAGTTGTTCAGAAGAGCAACTTCTTAATCTACAGCCACTTTTCAGCACACTAAAGTCAAATCAAATCATAAGAAGTGATGTAATTAGTCTCCACCTGGTGTAATGTAAGGGTATCCATAATACTTGCGAGCACATAAGTCAGTATAAATATATTTGATATGGCACTTCACTTATAGAGAACAGGTAAAAAACATTTAAATGCAAGAGCTTAAAAGAATACACACAATAACTCAACGATAACACAACATAGACCACTGGAAAGGAACCACATTGACAAAAGAGAATTACTCATTATTGTAAACAATAAGACGACTGCTTAAAATGAGGATTGTGGTGAGTTTTGGTGACAATGGGTGTGGGTCTGATCGTGTTTTGAAGTGTGTTTGTGTGTGTGCGTGTGCGTCTATTGTCACTGTCCTCAGAACTGACAAGAGGCTCCCTGATCCGACTGCAGCAGTCTGACAATGGACGGGTCGCTCTTGGCACCTTTAATGAACTCCTCCAAAGACAATCTACCTGTGAAGCACAGAGCATGTGAGAGGGTGAATCACACATCCAACCGCCCACTAAAAAGCCTCTGTTGATATATGATATATTGAAAAGTAGCAACAGTTCTCTATTTATTTTGCCATCACAGTATATTGTTTGTAAGAATAGACAACTGTCAGTGAAGTAATTGGCCAATTCTGCCATCATTTATTTTGATGTTGACTAATCTGCCACATGGATAAAAAGCAACAGCAGGCCACCATTTGTTTAAATTAAGTCCCACTTTCAGCTGCACAGCGTCCGTATAAATTACATTAGAAAGGAGGGTCAGCTGCAGCTGTGTAAAACACATCTTGACATCCAGATGTTCTGAACCTTCTGCTCCAAAATACATATAGCGTCCCACTGCCATGTAGCTCTCATCTTATGAGGACAGAGCCTGGAAAGATCTTTGAATCAGAAAGTAAAAAGATTGACATAAATACCCTCAATTATTATTATTTTAACGTTGTCATGGTGACATATGTTGCAGCCGAGTGCTGCCCCATTTGTATTTACACCATTTCAGGCCCTTACAGTCTGTCTCCCACTCAACCCACTCGCCAGGTGACGTCAGTTAGTCCCTGAGGGGCTTGAGGCCTTAGGGGCGTAATTTGGGACGGGGGCCATACTCCTACTCAGTTTGAGTGGCTGATGTCCTAGCAGGTGGTTGTGGCAGAGGGTCATCAGTGAAATGGCACCGAGACGACTTCTGTGTGTGTGTGTGTGTGTGTGTATGACATCCAGCGTTGCTGCACCATACACAGTTGCCCTCGCACACCTGCAAAGCCGAACCGACTTATTCGATGTCCTTTAAATGAATAAATAATTGGGTAATGGGTTTGGTTGTGCGTGTATCTCTGGTCTTCTGTGCGGCTCGGTTTTAGGAGTCTCGGCAAGTGCTTACGTGCACGTCACCTGTTCACACTAAATGTCAAACCACTGACATGGTGGCTCAGCAGGATGAGATACACGAGGCTGCTAATTACCTTGTGAGTAATGTTCATGTTACGTCACGTTGTAGCAAGAGGTCCTTTTTCTCTGTGTCTTTCTGTTTGTCGTCCAGCTTAAATGTTTCCTTATTTGGCCACTGAATCACGTCGGACACATAAAATCTTTCACGATCCCTCTATATTTGGTGCGGCTTTACTTTCGGTAGTGAATTTGTCAGTATCCAGTCACTTCACAAGTGGCGCTATAAGGCAGTAGTATACATATGACATTTTATGAATATACAGAATTTGTCAGATCTTATAAATATTTCACGAAGACGTATTTTATATTATTTCAGCTGTTTCACCGAAATGTCATCACCAGCCTTTCACGTGCAGTTCTTTCTGCTTACAACTACACCAACTGTCAGAGCTAATATCCCTTTTTATGTATCGTGAGAGGAAGTAAGAAGTATTCCTCTTTCTGTCTGCATCACAAAAGCACACAAAAATGAAAACATCTTACCATCATTGTCGATGTCCATCTGTCTGAAGATCTTGTCTGTCCTTTTCTCTGGTGTTGACTCGTCCTCGGGCATCTTCATCACCGAGGACACCATCTTATAAATTGCCTACAAAAGGAGGGGTAGAACGATTGCCATTTTGTGCATTTCAAATTCAGTTTCTCGTCCGCGTGAAGCTTTTAAGTTAAGATGAAAAAAAAAAAAAACTGTCCCCAACCAGGTCACAACTTGGTGGGATCTAAAAAAGGGAAGCCCATGTGCCTTTAATGTCCATTCTTTCTAATGACCCACAGGGGGCGACTCCTCTATTTGCAAAAACAATCATTTGTCGGAGAAACAGCATATTATTTAGGACGTGGCCACCTTGTGATGGACAGGCTGCTGTGGTCAGGTTTGCTTTTGTTAACCGTGACCTTTTTGGTGGCCTGAAGATGTCTTCGGTTTGCCTTAGCTCCACCCCTCCTGTGTCACTTCTGGTTTTAAGTGAAAAAAAGAGGGAGACATCCAAAATGCTGTCAGTGACTATGTCCACCGCTTATGTGCGGCTTGTGCTCCCGTCTTGCTTTGTTTTGAATGCTTTGACCTATTTTCCGTTGCTACCTGATCATTACGGCGCTTTGGCAAATGAAGCTCATCCTGTGGACACACACTGCTAGACAGCGCGTCACTTTACAACTCCACAGATTTTAGACCAGGTAAAAGTCTGCGACGGAAGAGAAAAAAAAAAAAACAGAAAGCATTCAACATTAACAAAAGCTCTGATGCTTTTGCATGTTTTCTGCCACATTCATTTGTATCCGCAAACACAACGAACTGAGCCAATATTGATATGGCCCTGCAGGCTGCTCAGCCCACCATATTGGAAGAGTAAATACAGCCACAGTGATAAGAAAAAGAGAAAGAGCGGCCGGCATAAAAACACTCACTAGCCACTAGACGGACAGCTTTACACTGAAATATTAGTGGATGCGTCAATAATTGGGGTGTGAGAGCTTCCTTATTGTAACTCATCAATGAACTGAAAATCTTTAGACAAACTCAAAACACTCTCATTTAAGCACAGGGAAAGATTTACGTCCTTCCTAGTTAAACAAACAATGTACAGTGTGAGATGCAGTGGCAGAAGCCAGTGATCTTTGACCCCTACTGGTGCGGCTCCTCCTCACCTGGACGATCTCCAGCATCTCGGCCCGGCTGATGTACCCGTTCCCGTCCAGGTCGTACATGCTGAAGGCCCAGCGCAGCTTCTGCTCCAAGCCGCCGCGAGAGGTCACGCTGAGGGCGATGATGAACTCCCTGAAGTCGATGGTGGCGTCCCCGTTGGTGTCGAACGTGCGGAACACGTGCTCGGCGAACTTCGAGGCGTCTCCGTAGGGGAAAAAGTTGGCGTAGATCTTCTTGAACTCCTCGACGGTCAGGTGGCCCGTCGGACAGTCCTTGAGGAAGCCGCGGTACCACTCCTGGAGCTCGTGGTCAGTGAACTCGGTGTTCTCCCGCAGGTCGTTGAGGACCTCGGGCCGCAGCTTGCTGTTCTGCTTCCCCATGACGCGGCGCTCTCCACACGCGGGTGCTTCGCTCTTCTCCTTTTCGCTCTCCACACCGCCGGCTGCTCGGCTCCTGTAGGAGACCGACAATGCTCATTAATTTATATCCTCGCGTGAACACCATGAATGATTCATTGGTTCGATGATTCCGCTCGGCTCGCGGCGGCGTTTTACAGCAAAAAAAAAAAAACATGCGCTCGTGAGCCTTCTCGGGCTGCCAAGCTGAGGGATACATCTGAGACAATGTCCAGGCACAGTCAGAAAAAAATAAATAAAAGATTAGATCACAAATCAGATCTCTTGCGTGTACGCTATGTGTGGTGTTGATGCTCTGGCACAGTGATAATTGATTGACCTTTAATTGCAGGGTGCAGGGACAAGTGTTCTGTAAGTCTCAATGAATCCACTTACTTAAAAGGTCGGGCTGATAATGACAGTCGTTACAGAGAAAGCGCCACCTCCACAATATTCCTCACCTTTGCGTAAAAAGGTATTTTCCAAGCGATTTCAAGGAGGGCGACGGAGGGGGGGGGGGGGTTCACACAGTGATCAATGAGAGAAAACACGGACAAAGGGGAAAAAATACTAATGCTAACAAGCACACTGAGACCAGCTGGACCCATTCACCTCTGTTTTTTGTGGTTGGTCTAAAGTGGGTTTCCATGGTTATCGCGTGGATATTCATGTATGCAGCAGCGTTGATGATTGAGGATGTGCGGATCCATAAAAACAACACATCCAGGGCCAAAACCACAACAATGCAGTGAGTATTAGACGGGTCACTCCGTGCATGCAGGACATCGATGAAGCAGAGGCAGACAGGCGTCGGTTAATAAGCATGGCGCTTGTGACACCTGCATCCCGAGAGGAGAGACAAAATGTTCATGTTCCTTTCATTGATGTGGTCGGCGAGAAACAAATGGATTGTCTGTTATATGAGGTAATAAGATCCGTCTGGATGCCCTCATTTGCAGCAGCAGCCATCTCAAATCTGTGCTTTATTATGGGTTTGCGGACAGCCTTTGTATGAAAGAAAGGAACAGAAAGAAAGGGATGCATTTCATGTTAGAATGCAAAAAATAGTAAGTAAAAAAAAAAAACACACGTCAGCTTCGCCTTTTTTAGAAATGAAAAAGAGAAATTTACCACAACCCTCGAAAAACACAAATTTGGTGAGTTGTGTGTGGGAGGGAAAGCAACAGTGATGTGCGAGGGCAGAGAGGAAGAAAGAATAGAAAAACTATGACACATAAAAGGAAGAACTATTTCCAGCTAATACCAGCGGTTACATTATATAAAAAGCCTTCTGAATAACACGTCCACTCCTCTGTGTTTCGTATAATTCATTTATGGGAGCTAGATGTTCGCTTTCCACCAATTATTGATATCCCATTACTCCTGTGCCGTGGGCACCACAGTGATTTTATCTGCAGTGGAACAAATGGGAGCCCCGTGGATTTGGATCACGTCTTTTCCACACGCAGAGGCCCTTATTTCTCATAATTGTCACATGGGCGCAATTTCCTGCGATTTTATGAATTGAAGCGAGCGGCAGGCCGGCAGGCAGGTTTTAGGACATGATGGCTACACAACATCCTCTGGGCCCACGGGGGGCAGAGAAGACCCATTTTAGAAACATTTTAAACCAGTGTGGTGGCTACGATGTAGATCATCCTTATGCTAAAAATAATTGTATTGTATCATTATTTTTTGGGACATATTTGTACTGCGAGGGGCATACATGCTCTGTGAGGCTGAGCTTAACTTAATGCAAAACCTAATGGAATTCTGTGGCAATCTATCAAGTAGAAATTAGATTCCCTCACAATACAACCTCGAGAGGCTGGAGAGGCTGGAAGAAAAGTTAAGGGATCACCAAGGTCATAACCGTTCATCACCGGCCCCATGAATTCAAGGAATGGATAACACAATAAGCACAAAGGCCCTCCATTGCATTTTAAAATAGTAACACCGCTACCATATCACGGCGTTGTGTGTGACTGTGGAATAAAAGCTTTGCACTTTGACAATATGACATCGTGGTCGGCTGACTGCTGGAACACGGCCATGGTTTAAATTCCTCGCTGCCCTGCAGGCCGGACCGGCCGCCTCCCGCTCTGACGTACAACAGGGCGGGGGGGGGGACGGACGGACGACAGCTTCCGGGTCACATGGACACTTCCAGGACAGACATGAAGATGGGCGTTTCCCTTCATTCCCACGTACACACAAACCCAAAAGGGAAGCTAGCAGACTCCAGGCTGGAAGAATGAAAAGTGCTGCCACGGTGTTTTAAGAACCTCTGCTGCTGAGTTACGGGTTTGAGGGGAAACGGCCAATCCGTGTGTGTGTGTGTGTGCTCTGACCGGGGAAGGTGTTGAAGCACGAAAGAAAAACATTTCTGGCTTCTGAAATAAAC
Organism: Pungitius pungitius; assembly: GCF_949316345.1. Lineage (NCBI taxonomy): Eukaryota > Metazoa > Chordata > Actinopteri > Perciformes > Gasterosteidae > Pungitius > Pungitius pungitius. Next base: position 10,489,328 of record NC_084919.1, read on the forward strand.
ATTATGCTGGGAATAAAAAATAAGGGGATTCCAAGCAGTGTTCCAACTGTACGCGGCACCTATACGGCCAACTAGCATCCGGCGGACGGAATGAACGCATTCGAGGCGCCGTAGGACGCTTCAGATGTTTCCGGGGAACATCTTGTGGTCAGAAATAACTGCCAGACATGGCTCTGACGTCTACGTGACCTCCTCTGCAAGGAACAAAGGCTCTCAGTGGCCCGACCGCCTTGCGAGCGTCGTTTGGTAGGCGACAGTCTCCCTCGACAACTGCATTTTGGGGGGGGTTCCGTGTTAGCATTTCCCCACGATCCCCTCATCTTGTCACCGCCCCTCCCCCCCCCAAGGTTCCCAGCGTAATGAGACTGGTTCACACGGGCTCCGGTGCAGCAAGTACCCGGGGTGGAGATCTTTTAAACCACCAACAAGTCAAGTTTCCATTCCATTGACATTCTCAAGCCCACTTCATTTCCTGGGAAAGAGCTTTGGAATCCTCCATTCTTTTCCCAGATACGCATTACTTGTAATAACAAAGAATAAATCCCAAAGACAGGGAGAAACGGGTGATTTAGGGGTGTTTGTCTAGATACGTAGTCTTAGCAGATGATCCATCCGTGAAGCATGACACGAAGCTGATGGAGCTCGTCATGCTTCTGACAGTTAGTGAGTGTGGAAAACTGTTTACATCCAAATTAAATAAAGATTAACAGATATAAACAATGGAAAGAATGAACTTTTGTCTTCATTCTGTAAGAAAAAAAGTGTGTTTCAAAATGACTTGTGTTGTGTGTGTCAAAAAACAACAACAAATGGAACACTTCAACCTTGTGAGGAACATTTATCATTATTCTTTGGATGGACCACACAATGAATCAAAAGAATAAATAATCAAAAAACGCTTTAGCTGAAGCTCCAAAACAGACTTTGTTAATTGGCTGAATCATCCACAATCATCAACATTTCCCACACTCCAATATTTTCCATCCTGTCTGTGTTGTGGCTCTTTGGAGAGGAATGTAAGGCAAACAAAGTGGTACGCTTGTGTGCACAGAGGGAAAGCGGAGTGCGCTTTTGGGTGGTGCGTGTCGCGTGCTGTGCGGCGGGCGAGCAGAGCTGCAATGCAGCCCGAGGTTCTGCGTACTGCTCGTAACTCGGCACGCGTCACGAGGGCTGGCGAGTTAGTCCGCTGCATGAGGAGGATCGAAAAAAAAAAAAAGAAGAGGAGATTTGCTTTCAAGTCAGACTCACTTTCAGCGCTGCTTCGTGGCAGTGTCTTTGAACCAGTGTCAGAAAATCAAGCAGCGGATCAGGACAAAAAAATCCCCAGGACACACCAGTAGTCAAGGCAACAGGATGGTAGTGCTGAGGCTTATGAGAGAGAGGCGCTGTAACTGATGTACATCGAGACCTCTGCATGTTTGCTGTTAGTTTCAAAGACAGTTTCATCTAATACAGCGTTATTTCTTTGAATCTATTTCTTTTATCTTTTCAGCAAAATCACTATGTGTATTTTTTCCTTAGTAGTAACGTAGTAAGAATTCTACTCTTTCAACTTGTGAGTGGGCTTCTATCATTTGGAGTACACAGTTCACAAATGAGCTCTGTTCTAGTTATTATTAAAAAAGTGGAATAAGGGATTATATGCACTGGCAAGCCTAATCAATACAGAGTCTACACAACATATACTTATACTCAGTTTTGTAATTTATAGACAGTAGAATCATATGATGATGATATAAACTTCTCATTCATTCGTTATACAAATATCTGTTGTGAGTGTAATTACAAAAGTTAGTTAAAAATATCATTAAGATTAAAGCAACTATAAGTCAGTTGATTTTGTGTTGATTTCGGAGGTGCCTCTGAATAAAAGTTGTAGTATTTCTAAAGTACCTATGGAAAACCTGTCGTTCCACTACAGCAGGATGAGCACCAGGTTCGGGCTTGCCGCTGTGAGCCGAGCTCTCCTCCACCCAGCAGAGCATCCGAAAAAGCCGGATCAGGGCCCTCGGGGTGGAGGGCCCCGCCGGGGGCCCCGGCAATAAGGTGGTTTCTGGTGAACCCTCATGAATCCATCGGATTTCACGCAGACCAATGACAGATATTTAGGAATAGGGGAATAGAAATAGCCAGTTCATCCGCTAAGGGGCTTGTTTTCTTATGTAGGTCCCGTGGAGGAACCAGAATTCAATTTGAACTGCTTTATTACTGAGTTCCTCACAGTAACTTTGGCTTTTCTTGTTCATGCGAAATCGCAAGACAACAAAAACATAATTTCGCTAAAGATTCACTATTGTTAACTTACTAACGTAATAAGTTTTCAGAGTACAGTAATTGCTGAACAGTTTTATTTTTAATGGTTGAAAAATGCCCTGATAACTGATAACTTCAAACCCTGATTTTTCTTCAACACAAGCATCTAATACACTCAGTATTTTTCTAAGAGTGTGTTTAAAGCTACTCTCTAAACTGATAATGAAGATGTTGGGTTCAACTTTAACATAGTTTTTAAGCCTTGTTGAGATGTGGGTTCGTAACGTTACGTGGTGTAACGTGAAAAGCTCCCTAAACACCTCGGCTTTATTCATTCTAATAATGTCACGTTCACTTACCTGTTCGAGGTGTCTGAGCTGCTTATGGATCTCCCCGACGGAAAGAAGACGAAGAAAAGTCCGCTTTTGCAACTTCGCGTCAGCGGGTCCCGGACGTCAACTTAACCGTTAACTCGGAGAAGGCTGGACGTGACGGCTCCTCTCACCGGCCACGGCCTGATTCAAGATGCCCGACACAGATTTACGACCCGCCGAGTGTTTTCAAGGGAAAAAACTCATGTGTAGTCTGAACGGAAAAGGGCTAAGTGTTGTTGTAAGCTAGCTGGTCATTTGTTCGCTGCTGCCTTCGGATCCCGATGAAGCCGCTTTATCATTCAGTGGAAGATGTGGCACAGGGCTCGGTTTTCATCTGACTTCCCGACTTTACAACTAAAGGGGTTTCTTTTTCTCCCTCGAAGGCGATTTAACGTACTTGGTCTGTATCCAAGATAAGGAAGCGCTTTTAATCATAATGAATAACGAACGTGGCTGTCTAAACTAAACCTGGTCGTTATTCACAATGTATTTTATAACGATTTTCCGACTTGTTGTACTTAAATCCCCCCCCCCGCCCACGGAATGGATCCGTCCACACTCACTGCTTCCATCGTAGAAACTGTCGCAGCAGCGTCCTGTGGAAAATTATCACAGGGGACTATTATTAGAACAATATCTCAAATAGACAGTTCACATTTATGGGAAAATCTTGATACTGAAAGGAAAACTCAACAACTGCACAATACGTACTTATTACAATGCGGACCTCACAAAAAAGTAATTAGTTAGTATATATACATAGGCAATAATTTGCTAGGCATTCTCCTATCATAAAAATGAAACCAATCAGAGACTTACTTAAACCAACTTAGACTTAAATAAGCAGACGTGTTGATGTCATGATTCCATGGCGGACAATCTTTGTTTTTTTCAATTATTTACGACTTACAAACGTCAGTATCATCATGAGCTCTGAAAATAAATATACTTCATCCATCACACGTCCATCTCATGTTGTGGTACAAGATGCACCGCACAGTATTAGTATTATAAAACATGCACATGTTACATTTTTTAAAAAGGGTTACCACCTAATTACATCTTTCCCTAGACTGCTCTGTGTTAGCTTCATCGAAGTCGTACACCCATCCATCAGTGACCTCTCTTGAGTAGGCTAAGGTGACCCTGAAGACAGAGCGGTGTGTATGTCAGCATTTCCTTGGGTGGATAAATTATTAACTGTGTGTGTGTGTGTCTTCCTGAAGCTTGACACCTGTTTCTATAAGCACATGGAATGGTTATCTCTAGCTACTAGTGAGCACAATGCAGCCTGAGCGCGGGGTTTGAGGCAGCGGTAAACGATCCGTGGCTGCTTTTGTTTCTATTGACAGTTTGTAACTTGAAATACTGTCGTTGCTTCAAGTACTGAGGATGAAAAGTCACGGTGACTTGTTCTTAAATAGGTTTTCAGGGTAAATTTCTCCACATCTGAATTTAGCCACTACTTTCAAACCATTTTCATTTGATGCACTAATCCGAGAGATTACTTTAAAATGAGTGAGGAAGGATTAAATATAACCCCTCTTCCTCAAAGACTCAACAAAATGACCGCTGCTGTGATTGAACATGAGAGACTGTCTGCTAATGTTGGAATAGTGTATAAATAGTGACAATTTCTGTGTGGCTCTGCCGCAACGTAATGATCCACTAGAGGACGCTAGCAGCCCTCCCCCCGGCTGTTACTGTAGTGTTTTTCCATGTTAAACTGGAAGGTGGCAAACAAAGCTAAAAACTCAGCTGATTTTTACTAGACCAGACAAGTGTGTCATTTTGCCATATGGTCGTTTACAAGAACTGCCCCCTTCTCGCCAATTAGTGATGTAGTGGATGTAGTGGTGCCATGCAGTGATGTAGTGGTGACATTTGTTTCATTGTGAACTATTTTTGCTTGCAAAAGGGAATTTAATGTTACTCGCATCAACCAAACTCAAATCTAGAACGGTGCATTCAGTAGCGTGAAGAGCTCTGCAAGCTTTTATTGAGGCTTCAAGTGTATTTTTTGACAGTATGAAGGTTGAAGCCCAATAAAAAGGCCCTATTTCTGAACTATTGAGAAGTGCTCAAGCGTGCAGCCACAACTGACAGTGCAAAATGTTGTGCGTTTGGCTGCCACAGAGGGTGATATTAGCCGTGGACGGACACAAAATTCACTCATTACAGGCGAGCGATTGTATGATTCTCTGGCAGAAAAACAAACAGAAAACATCTAAATGATCATGGGACACTGCAAGTCTGAGCAATTGCTTTATCCTAAAGTCTGAGTTTGTCTTACTTTAGGCAGAACAGCAGTTCTATCTGCACAGTCTCCACAAGAACAATTTGATCATTTCTTACTCCTAACTGTATTTTCTGGTGATGTGACTCCATGCATTGGGGACTCACTGTGTTGTATTGGATGACCCTGCAGGGTTTCATACTATCCGGATGTGAAAAGATTAGATTGAGTCAGGTCAAGTCTACACATGTTGCAAGGCACTGTTGAATTTCTTCATAAAATAAGCCGTTGAACCTCGGTCCTCCCTGGTGCATGTGCAGGATTAGTGAAAAGCAGTCACTGCAGCGGCAGCCGCTCTTCAAATATTGATCAGCCGGTTTTTACAATAAACAGAGTGAGGGGCAACGCTCCCCTCAATGGTCTTCTGTCAATATTTAGGGAACATGCGGCACTGAAATCAAGGTTTGATTTTATTGAGGCATAATGTTTTGTTGTGTTCAATTCAGTTTATTTCTACGGAGTACAGTATTAACACTATGTTGGTGTGACAACTCAAATTTAAAGTTAAGATAACGGCCATTTAGTGGTGACATTGTTGAAAGCCATGGCCTAAATACATTTTTATCTGTGACCAACAGTTATTCGCTGGCATTCACATTTTAATTATTGTCATCAAAAGGTTTTTGTATAACGGAAAGCAATTTTGATTGTTACTTTTAGCTTCATCTTCAGGGGAGAAACTGTGCCATTGCTTTTTGTGGGTTTTCCCCAAGTTTTTTACCACACATTTCTGTCCTTTCTTGTGAAATGCATTCATTTCAGTTTCAGTCTACTTATAAATGCTATCAGACATTTAGGGAATACTTTATTTACGGCATTGACTCAAAACCATTTATTATCAGAACAGATAAGCTTTTTTTCCGTGCAACCGGCAGATTACTAATCATATCTGCACTACATCACTTCTTACTGAGTTGTGTTTAAAGCGGCAATGCTGATCAGATTTCCCTCAAAGTTTCTAGATGTAAATTTGAACCTCTGCCGTGCTTGCACCCTTGACCCTCATGAAAGTCTGAACACACTGCTGCTGATTACATGCGCAGTAAATACATTATCTTAAGACTCCTGTGTTTGTCTAGGCTTATTCAGAGGATTCATTTTTAATTAAAAGCTTCTCCCGTGACCTCCAGATAAATGTGAAATACGCATTGTGAAAGTGATACAATGTAATACATATTCATTATTACTACAAATGTTTGATTCAATGTAAAAGCATCACACTTCTTTGATCCTCATAATGCTGTGATGAGAGTGGAAGTTGCTATGACTAAACGGCCCTAAGAATTTAAGCTGGTAAAGCAACTGCATTGATCAATAACACGATGTGTTCAATTAGAGATGATAAACTTGTTAGGCATGCTAGCAAAAGGGTTTCAGAGAATGCAACTATTGGATGGATTGCGAGGAAACACACATTCAAACTACCCGGCTTGTGTATCTTACTGACTTTGGTCATTCTCTGACATTTCCTCAATGCTGCACTTATTCAGTCTTATTCAATCTTAACGGATCTGATCGAACTGAGTAGTCATGGTACCCAACTGATGTGACAGAATGACTTCTAACATTTTTGTTTTTTCATGAAATAACTCATTGGATTTTGTACAGTCCTCAAAGCATAAATTATAATAATTGTGGAGGCGATATTGTACAATCCATATTTCAAAAAGTCTAATAATTTGCTTTCAATGGTCTCACTTTTTTGTTGCAATAATGAATTATGCTTGGTGATAAATTTAGCGCTTTCGTACTAGTTTATCATTTACACTTCAAAGTACACTATATCAAATGAGACATAATTCTACCTGATGTATATTCACCTCATCAACTCACATTGCAGCAATGCTTTTACTGTCATGCCTACATAGTAATTGCAGCAGCAGCCAGTCAGGGAGCTCTTCACAGGAAGGGAGGTCAAACAAAGGTTGGATCCAACACAATGCTGACAAATCAAGTCCACTGAAAGTAGTTGTGTGTGTATGTATACATGGATGGTTTCATATGTCTATTGTAAAGAAGCCAAATTTGCAACGTATGTTATGTACCATACATTCACAGTATACTGCATGTTGTTTACAGGTGGAGCACTGGGTGTGCGTCCTGCTGTCATTTATTTTAATGTTGGAACCTGGTCAGTTTAACACCAATTTAATCAGACAAAATGATAGAACCATTTAATTGGCTGTTTTTTCCTGAGACTGTCTACATAGTTGAACATATGTGAACTTTATGCTTATTATACAAATATTGAAGAGCTTTCATGTATGTGTGCAAGCATACAGTAAATGTTCCACGCTGCATGGTAGGGAATACACTTTGATCATAGAATCAGTAAAGTTTTATCAGGTCGTGCTATCGTTCAGTTAGAGATAAGGCTAAAGAACTGTATAACTTTGAGGAACATGGTCATTTATGACTCAGCGATACCCTGCACATGACATCATTGTGTCTGAACTTTTCGGCAATATTTCTTAAACCACATTGACCTAATACTGAAGGTCAGTAAACTGTTGGAATTTTTTTTTGCAAGCTGTATTAACATTGTTGCAGAGTAGAGCTTTTCTCACTTTCTACATACTTTATTGATGATAAATTACATGTGAAGATCAACTAAATGAAATATGGTGTTTTCTATGTTGCATAAAACATCTACAACTATTTACTAAGACAATAAAACGTGCATTTGATTTTTACATAAATTTACATTTCCATTGGAAAATAACAAATGCAAATGGGAAAAAAAGACCTAATGGAAATAATGTTTTCACAGTTAGGCATATACGTTTTGCATAAACAATATACCCAAATGTAGACACAATATTCTTTTATTCAAGTAAAAGTTGGTCTAATAATAAATCCTTCTGTCTCTCCACAGGAGATTGCAATGGAGTAATGTTGCTTCACTTTTGTTACTAATGACAATGATTTTACAAAGATATTTGCTCTTTTGAGATTTAGCGTTTAGGATTGAAGTATTTTGGGCATTTCTCTCTTTATTGATAGTAAAAGCAGAGACAGACATGCTGAGAGACTGAGCAATGACATTGCTGCGGCTGCTGTGTTTTTACTGTTTTTGCAGTTGAACCACGAGCATAAGGCACAAAGTGCAAATCCCTATCAAGTAAGCGATGTGCCAGGTGCAGTTGGCTGGACATGAATGGCGAGACTGGAAACAGGCTGGTGCAACAGTTCAGTTTTAGCATTGGATTAAATAAGATCTTTAAGTCAGATAATTATTGAACACAATTAAGATTCTGAGAATGCTTTGTTACTCGTGTTTTCTATTCATGCCTTGATAGTTTTACCCAAAAATAAACAGACTTTCCTCAAATGTTATTGTCCCGTCATAATTAAGCAAAATTCAGAATGCAAAATTCATACTTTGATTTGAAGGGATTGAGAATCTAATGGTTGGCGAAAATATGTCTGACCCAATTTGATTGTTTTTAAAATTCAAGATGATATTTATGGTCATGTGTAGATAACAAGTTACTCTGTACAATGAAATCCTCCTTCCAGATAATTACAATAACACACTAAAAAAAGAGAAATATATTCATATATTCATATGCATCAGGCATACGGATAAAGGGATCTTGTGAAGGAAGCTGCATTCAAAGCTCATGTTATGAGACAAAGATGGGGTTTGCAGGTATACCAGACTACTCATTACAACAATCCATATGGTGGGGTTGCGAAATGTGACAGATAACTAGCAGAGCATGCAGCTGATAACATCTGGATTGCTGCATCTCTTTCCATGAATTCAAGTTATCGTATGTCTGGATAATGCATTTTCAGAAAGTTACACATACTTTTCAGACAACTTCACAGAGAATAAATTAACGATAAAGTTGAGTATAACTTATAAAGAAAATATATCCAGTGCTCTCAATGGATTTAACAGTTGACCTTTAAGACAAGTGATTGGGTAAGAGGGCCTCCATTGGCCCTGCTGGGTGCACATGTCTGCTCCCCTGTTACCTCGGTCAAAAAGTCTCTCTCGTGGGCCTGAACAGAACTGAAGCGACATTTTATAATTTCTTTTGATCAAAATTACCAAAATTTTAATTGATGTGATCAGCTCACATTGGGAAGCATGTTTTTTTTCCCCGTCTTCTCTGACCTTTCATTCTTCCTCATCTTCTATAAAGTATAAAGAAGTTTTTACATCTCAAGCTTGTTCAAAATGCTACAGTCAGAATTTTAACTGCCACCGAACATAGAGACCATATAACCATGCGTAACCAATAACTAATAAGTAGCTTTCCAAACTCACTTCACAATGTTACAAAACGGTTTTGTTTTTAAGAACAGCTGCTCGTTATACTGCCAATCTATTACAATTTTTATAATCCTAAATGTAGCCTTGGATAATAAATTGTAAGTCTCCTTTGGTCGTTCTCCTGGACCTTTGCAGAACTAGAAGAGACTTTTACTATGAGGCCACATGTTTTTCAAATTGCATTAACAAGCACACATACACAAGATTTGTCAACATTGTTTTTAGAAAAGTGCTATGCAAATGCAGGTTATTACTATTATTATTATTAGATTTTTCATCTGCAGTTATTGTTGTTAAAAGTCAATAACTGACATAAATTTGCAGAACATTTAGGAGCACAAACTTACTGGAGGTAGTTTGTAATTGAGGCAGGTATAATACTGTGAAACATATTTTTGACTAATAATAATTGTTCCCTATCAGTCCTTTGCACATCTGTCCTTTGCACATCTGTCCTTGGCACATCAGTTCTTGGCACAAAAACATTGGAAGATTAATGTGTGTGATTAAATATTGCCCTACATTGTTCAACCTCAAGATTGTATATTTTATCAAAAATGATTTATTTCACGTAAAACAATAAAAAATATAAAATACATTTTTTCTATATAAAAATGAACGTAATAAATAAAAGCTTCAGCCAAGAGTGTAAAGAGACCTCAAACTCCCTTTGGACTCTGTCTCTGTACTGTTTGTCTGTGTCAACAGTGTCAGTATCTCAGAAACATTTTAAAAGCTCCTGATGGGGATACATTGCACCAGATTGTTACACAATGTTCAAATGTTGGTTGGTGTAAAATTAACAAAACTGTAAAATACTTTAAATCTAAAAAAAAGAATTATTTCAGCAAATATTTAGTTAATAATTGTTTTTTCTGTTTATTCAATTCATATGTGGTCCCTGTCGTCCCATATTGAACTCTTGGTAAACATGTGAGTCTTTGTAGAGCAAAGGTTATCATGTAAACCATATTGATGTTTGGCAAAAGTTTTCACAGTTTTCATTTTGGCTCGTGGCAGTGGAAGCAGTGCAACAACTCTTTTACCTGGAGCTATACAGTAAGTATTGTGACTACAATTATTTTAACTATTAAGATGAGCCACAATACTATTTTAAACACTCAGTGTAGATATAATGTATGTAGTATGTTTAATCAAATTACATGAAGATATTACTAAACTAGTGTAAGAGATACAGCCTTTTTTGTTACAGCATTATTTATTCATTTGCATTTCTACAGTTGAATAAACCAATATAACATTTAACATTTAATATTTAATTAAGGGACCAAATGCTCCGTTAAGATTTTGGTTACTTTTTGGTCAATACCATTGACAGGTAAAGTAAGTGACAAGATAATCACCTTTTTTTTCATCTTGAAGGACTTTGTGTTTTCACGCCTTGATCACTCAGTGGTCGCAACAGAGTGCTTATCAGTGACCTAATTCATACTGTTAGTTTACTGACATTGCATTTTTTCAGGAGAAGCTCGCTAAAATCAACTTTCCCTTATTTTTAAATTGTGAAATATTCTTATATTATAAATAGAACTCTATAGGTCTATATGCCTTTACTCTAAACCTTTGTCATAAATCAAAGGAAATACGACAATTCCCTAATAAATGATTGGCTTATTAAACAGACTGTAGAAGTTACTTATTTTATCATTGAATGCCTACAAATGGTCTGAGATATGTTTGAATCGTTTAATGTAACCAGGAATAAGGGATATGGAACATTTATTGCCAAAATATGTTGGACATGCAAGGAATTTGACAGTTGTTGCATAATATTGGACAGTAAGACAATGAGATTATGAACAACATGACAAATGTAATTAATCAATCAATCTCAATCAATCAGATGCTTTTAAAGAGCAACATTGACACGGCCAAAATATGTAATTGTGAAGATTTAACAGAATTGGGTGTTTTGAGCCACGAGACCCTCAGTAAAACTTATGCCTTTGTCCTTCCACAGAGGAGGGAGGGGTGAACTTTGAGCGTTCAAAGCACTGTCTGTGCCTCCCTGTCCTCTGATAGAGCCCAGCTGGGGTATAAATGCCCCGAGCTGAAACTAAGAAATCAGTCTCAACTGAGTGCTCGCCAAAAACAAGGGAGAGCTTCACCTCACCCATGATGGGGGACCCAAAGCTCTGCCTTTTGCTGCTCCTCAGCACATCAGCATTGGCCTGTAAGTACTTCTCATTAAGCATTTCTTTTTAAGCATTGTACATACTGTAGTTTAAAGTAGTACATAGTTTAACATTAATGTTTTATTTTGATCCTCATTTGCTGTATGATTATTAACCACTGTATTGCTGCAAATAATTCAATCCTAGATTGTATTGCTTTCCTTTTAAAAACTTATTTTCACAAGACCGGACAATGCAGTTTAAAATAATTCACATAAAACTCCAAAATGTAACTGATTTTCTGCAGTATTTTGTTTTGCTAATGTATTACTTTTTTTCTGTTGTTGAGATTCCACCACCATAAAATGCACTACAAATTTGGAAATATAAATAAATACCACAATTCAACAAAACACATACAGTTTATTCAACACACGATGACTGTGTTGCAGCCATTGCCGAACATCCTCCAAGTCTGCAACACTGTTTGGCTCGCAGACGTCTCAAACTTAAAAACACCATCTGCATAAAGAGGAAGTCAGTCCTTTACAAGGAGATTGAAAAGTATCAGATAAATGATTGAACCTTAGGAAATACAATACCCATTATATTTTATAAGATGGTTGACTTTGTTTAATCAACTTTCACACACTCTTCTCTTAGGTGAAGGTATGAAACCAATCCACTGCTTGTTTAAAATAAATGACGTAATGGTTGAATGTATAATTAAAAAAACTAAACATTTTTTTAATAAAAGCAAAATGTCACCTCCCTCTGTGGAGACATGCTATAATAATATTACGAGCCTATTATGAGAAGGACCTGCAGATAAGTGTAGTTACAGGACTCTACTACATGTAGTCAGTTGCATTACAAATGCTAATGAATAAATTATCTGATTTTTTTCCCAAACAGTTGCCCAAGATCCAGATCAGCCGACCTGCTTACGTAAGTTAACAAGTTCAACCTTTTTGTTGACAACTAGTTTATTACATAGACTGGACACATTTATCTTCTTGCCATCTTTAATTTTCTCTTCTAGTGGGTGAAAGGTACAAGACGCTCCACAAGTATGAATACCTATATGAAGCTGAATCCTTGAATTTCATCAACGGCGGCTCACAGCTCAAGAACGGACCATTGGCCTCTTGCAAGGTGCCAGAAAGACGCAATCGTGTTCAGTCATCGCATTTGTATCTTTCCATCTTAAATGTCTCACACTGAAGGTAAAACAAACATTTTCCCTTTCTCACAGGTTGAAATTGAAGTTCCTCAGACCTGCAGTTTCATCGTGCGCACCACCGGCTGCATCCTGTATCAGGTGGTTGACACGGAAGCAGAGGGACTCCCTGTCTTCGGTCCTGCGCCGAGCTCTGATGCCTTTGCTGCTGAGATGGAGAAGTTTGTTACTATATAAAGATACAAAGAGCCAAAAATAATGATTTACTGTTAGTCTGATATCTGTGGGGGATTTGTACTCATAATCAAGCTAATAATCTTAAATGTTTTAGGTATCCTCTGAAGGTTGTGGTCAGCGGTGTGTACGATGTGAAACTGTACCCCGAGGATGGTGAGACAACAACCATTTTGAACATGAAGAGGGGCATCATCTCTGCCCTGGCTGTGCCTCTGCTGGAAGAAGACAAGAACAAAAGAATGGTGCAGTACTTAATCTTCACATTCATATTTAAATATCTGCAACACCACACTTTAAAGCGTCAGCACTGCATTCACGTTTTTTCCTCCCTGGTCTTCAATTTCAGCCTACCATACATGGCAAGTGCAAGACCTATTCCACTGTCAACACCAGAGAGGACATCGCAACTGACATCAGCCTCGAGAGGGACCTATCCACATGTGACAAATTTGTCCCATTGAGAGATCACACAAGCCCCTTGGCACTTATCTCTGGCATGGTAAGATCAAATTGTCCATGGAAGCAACACAAACTTTTCACACTTATAGATAGCTACTTCATGAATGCATCCCACCTCCCACCTTGGATCCAAATAACCATGGTGCACAGGGGAGAGCAACTGTTTCATAGGTTAAACTGAACAGTTGTAGAAAGAATGTTAGAAAAGGCTAGAACGGACTCAACTGCAACATGACTTATACTTATTATTTAAGTGGTATTCATCGAGAGTGAAATCTATATTTATACCATTCCCTTTCACCGTATTAATAAAAGTATCTGTCTGTTTTCCAGCACTACCCTCTTGCCCAGATGGTCAGAAGCTCCCAGACCTGCAACTACAAGTTTGACAATGTTGGGAAACACATGACCTCTGGGTCATGCACAGAGAAACACATCATCATTCCCTACTCTCATAAGTAAATGAAACCCAATATTAGACTTTGAAGTGCTCTTTCATTCAAGTGTATTTATTGAAACCTATTAAACAAGACGGTAACAGTCTGTACGCCTGTATTTTTTCTACAGGGGAGAATATGGAGTTACAAACGTTGGAAAGCAAAAACTGGTTTTAGTTGAGGTCTCTCCTCACAACGACAGAGTATTTGACCACAGTAAGTCATTTGGTTAATTTATATTCTTCTGATATAAAGGTAATTATTTAAATAAGGTCAATAAAACTAAGCATGTTGCTTGTGTATCGTAGGTGACATTGTGAAGGGTCTTCACATGGACACCGTGGAAGACAAGAGTGTCATCCAGGATAAAGATGCAGCTCTCAACCTCCTGAGAGAACTGGCCACTCTGCCCGAGACTGAGGGTGAGAGGAGGGCCCACCTCTTCCACAAGCTGGTCACCATGGTCCGTGGAATGAAGGCTGAGACCTTGAGCACCAGCATTCCCGAGGCTCTTGCTGTGTCCCGGGTCCTGACCTATCAGGTTCTGGCCCAGTGTGGAACCCCTGAGTGCAGCAGCACAATCATGCAGATCCTCAGGACCTTTGACAGCTCCTCAGCCGAGGTAGACGCCGGTGTTTTTGCGATGGGACTGGTCTCCAATCCCTCTGCCCTCCTGATCAACGACATGCTCGAGATGGTCAAATACAAGCGCAGCAAGCCCATTATGTATGCCCTGAGCAATATTGTGAAGAGGTGAGTGAAGCTATCGAAGCGTTATCTTAGGCAAACAACATTAGATCGTATGCTTTCCTTCTTTGCATGGAATGGTAAATGCTGGATTGAATCATAATTATTTATTCAACAGGTTTTACAAAGCTGAGGGAAAGCTGATCCCTGAGATTTACTCTGTCGCTGAGGTTATGGCTGCCGATTTGGGTGACTGTTCTGGTGATGAGGAAAACACTTTCTTGACATTGAGAGTGCGTAACCTTCCTAATTAGTCACAATTTAAATGACTGCTAACACCAAGAAACATAGTATGAATGTGTCCTTTGATTCCAGGTGGTTGGAAACATGGCTCCAGCTCTGATACCTGCTGGTCCTGCACTCACATCTGCCGTGATCCAGTGTGTGAACCAGCCCGCGGCTTCCCTGGCTGTGCAGGAGGCTGCCATCCAAGTGTTTAGGCTGACTCCCGTCCCCGAAGAGGCAAGTTACACTACTTCAAAGATTTGCAAACTTTATCTGAGTAATTATTTTCCCCTGTATAGTAATTGTATTGATGTCTGTTGGTCACAGGGCAGAAAGGTTCTCATGCAGGCCCTTTTGGATGGCGCCAGCCCAATGCAAAAGCGTATTGCTGCGTATCTGGTACTTATGAAGGACCCCAAGACCACTGAACTGGCACAGCTGGCTGATGCCTTGCCCAGTGAGCAGGACACACAAGTTAAGAGCTTTGTGATCTCACACATTACCAACATTTTGTCCTCAACTGACCGTGAGAGCCGAGAGTAAGTGAAAATAAGTTCAAGATCGACGTCAATTGAATTTGTTGGTTCACTATAATGTTAGGATGACCCCACATTTGATGTAATGTTTCATCCTTTCTAACAGATTGAGAGAGAAGATTCGAGATGCGCTGCAGAGTAACGAGATCGGGCCCACAATGGACCCCACCAAGTTCTCTCGTAATTATAAGATTGGATCAGTGGAGGGCAACATGATCTTTGAGGGTACCAGTTATCTACCCAAGGAGGTCATGCTTGAAATGACTCTGAAGGCATTTGGCTATGACATTGACATGATGGAGGTAAACATCTGGAGCTCCTTTCATTCGAATTGGGTTTTGAAACTATTTTCCAGTCAGCTGACATGTGACAGTGAACTACGCATCCCCTTTACAGATAGGTATGGAGGGGAAAGGATTTGAGCCAACCATTGATGCCCTGTTTGGAAAGAATGGCTTTTTCCCCAGCACTGCCCTGAAGACCATGTACTTTGTTTCTGACAACATGCCAGTCAGGATCAATGAGATCCTGCAGAAGATGCTCCCTGGTCTGAGGAAAGACAGGATGAAGAGACAGGTATTAGACCAATCTGTTTTGTACACATGACTAAAACATCTGTAATCGGAATCTGTTATTCAGAGAGTGAAAAATATTCTAAGAAAGTGTCGACATCTATGTTTAGGCCTCCCAGAACCTGATCAGGGAGATCGGACGCAACCTCAACAAATTGGTGAACGAAATGAGCAAGGCACAGTCTCCCGAGGCAATGGTTTACCTGAGACTTTTGGGAAATGAGCTGGGATATCTGAGGACCAACGAAATGGAGGAAATGGCCTACTCTGCTGCAAGGATGATTGACAGCATGTTTAAAATGTTCCCAACTGATGTAAGCATTTTTTTTTAAGACCATAGCTGATAATCATCAAAGAAGTATTCGTCGATGTACCATTTGTATCTTTATTTGCCACAGATCATGATGGCACTGATGACCAAGGCTGATAACACAATTTTTGCCCACTACATCTTCATGGACAATGAATTCTTCCTGCCTACTGTCACTGGTGTGCCTCTGAGGATCACTGTGTCTGGTACTTTCACGCCTGGCCTCAAGGGTGGAGTTCAGGTTGCTCGTGACATGGTACATACATATGTGTTTCACTTCCAGCAATGTCTTTTATTACATAACGTAGCATCAACTCTTTACGTTTCTCCTTTGCGTCCACACAGAGTGAGGTGAACTTCATGCCCTCCGCTAGCATTGAGTTTGTATCTCAAATCGGCTCCTTCATCCCTGAATATGTCAACTCTGGATTAGAGATGCACAGCAACATTTTCCATGAAAGTGGGCTCAAGGCAAAGATCTCCATGGAACGTGACAATGTCAAGCTGACCATCCCAGCTCCAACAAATCCAATTAAGCTCATTAGGATGACGTAAGTGTCATTTTGGGATAACGCAACAGGCTGGAAGTGCTTTCTCTTTTTGTGATTTTTTGTAATCACAGTCTCAATCTTTTCAATCTTTACAATCATCATCATCTTTTAAACAATACAATTAAAACAACAAAAGCTGAATTCTAACTTTTATGCATCTGACATTTAGAAACACACTGGTGGCTGTGACTGGATCAAAAGTGAGGACCCTGCCACCGATGGTAATGGACATGGTTGATGTTAGTGAGTGCACTCCTTTCTTTGCTGGAATGAAGTACTGCACAGCTCTGCAGTACACTGATGCTTTCCATCAAGAGACAGCCCCCTACTTCCCCATCACTGGAGACAGCAAGTGAGCAATACTTTCCAAACCATCGCCACACTTCTTTAAAAAAGTTATTACTTCTATTTTCAAATTATCTGAATTATCCTACATAGATTTACTGTGGAACTCCGCCCCAATGGTGATGTCACTGAGTACACAGCCACTGTTGCCTATGAGCTCCTTAAGGAGGGTGAAGAGGGCCGGCAGAAGGTTGACTCTGTGAAGTTTGTTCTGAGGGCTGAAGGTAAACTATAATATTCACTGTATGCTATGCCTTTTTCTTTTTAATATTGCCTTAAGTAGACCAAAAGGTTGTCGAGGTGTGTGACATAATTATATATTTGTCCTTAATAACAGGTTCACAGCCAACTGAAGCCACAGCAATCATGAAATATAACAGAAGAAAGAATGTCATCACTGCCGACATCCAAATCCCTGACTACGATGTGGAGGCTGGACTCCGGTTGGGTGTTGTTGATGGAAACACCAAGGGAAAAGGAACCCACTCTATTTCTCTTGACTTCATTAACAAGAACATCCCTCAGCTCTCTCTGGTTGGCCGTGCCAAGTAAGAAATCCTCCTTAGCATTGATGTCACCCTCATGTTGACAGCGCGCTAACTCAATGGTCCATTTTACAGTCTGAAGGCCATGAAGGAGGGTATGCTGCAAGTCCAGCTTCTTGTCCCCTCAATCAATGCTGATGCCACCATAACAGCCAATATGAAACGAATGGAGGAATTAGAATTGGAGCTTAAGAGTGAAATCAAGGTCATGGCCGCCAACTCAGAGCAGAAAATCACAGTGAAATATGGTAATTTTTACAATTATTTATTATTATAAGAGTAATACATGCTAGTTCATTTAACATTTGTTTACTTTTTTGATGTGTTCATTTAATCCTAGGTTACATTTAAGAAGTATTGTTAAAATTGAGGGCTTTTACACAAAATGCCACATTTGATTCATTTTTTCTTCGACTAAGTCAAACATGGGGATTTGAGGAATATTCCTTGTATTGTTTTCTATTGTTGCAGATGCCAGCCATTTGGAGTTTGCATTCATGTCTGAGGTGAACGCTGACACTACTAGCCTGCCAACTTCTTATTTGGTTGAGCAGTACGGTAACCCACTTCTTGACACGCGTGTGGGGCAGACTGACATGAAAGTCCGTCACATCTTCACAAAGTTTGTGGAGGTATGAATCTTTGATTAAAAAAGGCATTCACAGTTTCTGTTGTTTAGATTTTTAATGTTGGGAATTAATGAAATACTGGTTAATGTTTTCTTAGGCAGCAAACAACTACATGGAAAAGTATGGTGCTGATCTACCTTATATGCAGAGCTTCAGAGTACCTGATGTGCCTGA
This sequence comes from Pungitius pungitius, assembly GCF_949316345.1. Classification (NCBI taxonomy): domain Eukaryota; kingdom Metazoa; phylum Chordata; class Actinopteri; order Perciformes; family Gasterosteidae; genus Pungitius; species Pungitius pungitius. The sequence continues at coordinate 10,507,618 of NC_084919.1, forward strand.
GATTTCCCTGCCAGAGACATTGTTCCTAAATAAGTAGGCGAAAACAAAATTTTGTTGAATTGTTAAAGTTAGTGTCATTTTACTGGACATTTATTCCTTTTACTTTTGTCCTTATAACAGTGAGGCAAAGGCTGTCTACTACTTCAACAATGAGCGCTTCACCATGGATATCCCTCTACTTCTTGGCGGAAAATCAAGCAAAGACCTTAACTTCCCTCCAGTTTTGACCACACCAACCGTGTCTCTACCTGACTTTGGATTGGAGATAAGCTCAATGGAAATTCCAATCCCCGAGTTTGTTGTACCCGAGAGTTTTATTTTATCTATTCCTCTTTTTGGAAAAGCTGAGGTGTCCACTCTGATAAAGAGCAACCTATATGACATGGAGGCCTCAATGGCTGCTGGGAAAGATGTTGTGGAAACACCAAGCTATTCGGCTAAGTTTGATGTGACTGGAACCTCGCCACTTGACATCCTCTCCATAAAGATTGAAGGTATTTCTTACTAAATATAATTCACGAAGCCAGGATTTGAATAGTTGGTACAATTAGCACCAATTTAAACATATGCACTGTTCAGTCTAGTTAAAATATTTTTCAGTTGACGTTTTCAACTTAAACTGATGTAAAAAGGTAATTTCCCTTTGTTTAAGTGAACAATGTATGTGTAATCAAGTTATACATCATCTGTTCTTCTTTTGTGCTTTTTGTAGGCTCTGGAATGTTGGCCACCACTGACTCCATCAAGGCTCAATTGAACAGCTCTTTGACACATAGGTTCCTCGATGCCATGATTAGTATTGTTGAGGATGTAACTATTACAGACAAAATTACTTTGAAATCAAGCAGTAAGATGGAAGCCAAAAGCCCATTGGGTCTAGATATTACCTTAGAGCACAATGGCATGACTGGAATCAACACTGAAGACATTTCTGCTAGTAGCCACTTTGAGGGATCACTCACTGCTGGACCCATCTATGGCAAGACCGTTTCATTCCAGTCATTCAACATCTTTCCTTTCAAGCCAGAAGCAAAAATTGATTCTACTGTTAAGCTTGACTCCACAATTGGTCAGGCCCAGAACACAATTGCAGCAACTCTGGCCAATGGTGAATTCTCAGTTGTGTCTAACACCAATGCCTTTGAAGACACCTTGACCCATCTTGCAGAGCTGTCCTTCAAAGACAGCAAGCTCTCACTAAAATGTGATGTAAATGCCCTTGCTCTTGGCATGAAGATCCGTAACCAGGCTGAAACATCTGCTGGTGCTGGTGAAGTCCTCATGAGAATAGAGACAAATGCAGACCACTCTGAAAACCGTGGTTACTCTCTGTTGACTGCCACTCTTGACGTCAGTGGTCTTGCTGTTAATAGCGATGCCACCATGAAGCTCCTTGAGAATGAGGCCACTCACAAAGCTACTTTGAAAATGAACAAGGACGGTTTGACCACAAGTGGAACAACCACCCTCCAGAGCCCCTTGTCCTTGGAAAACAGCTTCAACGCTGAGCTTGATGCTTCATTGGCCACTCTGTCCATTACCAACAAGGCTGCAATGCGTGATATCAAGGTCGATAATGCCAACACTCTGACCATTACTCCCTCTGGCCTTGACTTTGACTCCAAGGCTGAAGCCACCGCCAGTGAGTATGCCACTTACACTCATGATATCACCGTCAACATAAAACCCTACACTGCCTCTGCGAATGTTAAAAACAATCTGAACCTTCTGGCGGCCCAATTCGTTAATGAGGCTCAGCTGCAGGCAGAGCTAAGAAAGATGGACCTGACCGGAAGCCTAAAAGCCATGTATGGCGAGGAAGAGATCAAGCACACCTATCAAGTAAATTATGCTGATATGATTGCAAATGCAAAATGCAGCACCACTGGAAAACTCTTGGGAACACACATGAGCCACAACACCGAGCTTGAGCTTGTCGGTCTTGCTGCCAGGATCACCAATGACGCCCGCTTCAACTCCCAGCCAATGCGCTTTGACCACACCATCCGATGCAGCATTGTCCCTTTCGACTTTAACCTTGATGCCATTTTCAATGCTGATGGAGACATGACCATGTATGGAAAGCATAGTGCCCAGCTTTACGGCAAGTACCTCCTTAGAGCACAGCCGCTGGCTTTTGGTACCTCACATGAATGCAGAGCATCAATTAACCATCAGCTAGACAGCGGTTTTGCTCTTGAGACCACATTTGATAACAAGATGGATACTGTTCTGTCACTCCAGGAGCAGAGATCCAGTCTTAGAATGAAGTCCAACATGAATAAGCATGCCTTTAATCAGGACATGAGTCTTTACAACACAGCTGATCGAGCTGGAATTGAGGTTTCTGCTACCATCTTCACAAACATGCTCAATGAAGAATCTTCTGAGAACCAGCAATTCACCATTGCTTCCTTCCTCAAGTATGACAGGAACACAGAGAGTCACATTATTCATTTCCCTCTGATTGAATATCTGCCTGCATTCTTGGAAACCATTAAGGGTGTTGTAGTGCATGTTGCAGAGGTATTGCAAGAGTACATCAACAATGAGGAGATAAGGGATAGACTAAAAGCTCTTCCCCAGCATGTAAGCGACTTTGTTTCTGGCCTGAATATTGAAGGAAAAGTTGTTCAGCTGAATCAGTATTTCAGTGATCTTTCCCAAGCTAACATCATCTCCATGGAGGATGTGGAAACATTGTTGACAAACCTGAAGGTTACTGTTAAGAACCTGTTGGCTGAACTTAGTTTTTACTTCCAAAACTTTGCTGGTATGGTAAAGGACATTATTGTTAGTGTCACCCTGCCAGAAACCTTTGTTCAGAAGATCCAGGAACATCTGGATGCCCTTAATGAGCAGTATGACATCAAGGCTATGGTTGTTTATATGATTGATTTTGTGACAGGGGTTATGGACCAGATTCAATTAGACGAACTGTATGCCAGCAGCCTTGAATTCCTCCGTGATATTGATTACGAATATGATTTATTGGGCAGCCTTAAAATTATTATGAGTGAAATAAAACACAGGATTGAGACATATGACATGCAGAATATTGTTGCTGAGCTGAAAAACTTTATTTCATCCATCAACTTGAAATCTAATTTTGAGAGACTAGTGAGTTATATTCCCACAGAGACCTTCAGCGAAATAATTGATCAGATTAGGGAAATTATTCTGGAGCTTGACGTTGTAGGTCAAATCAACACATTCTATGCCAAAATGAGGGAGTTGATTGTGAAGTTTGAGGCCTACAAAAAAGTCCAGGCTGTTTTGGAAGGGGCTGTTGAGCTCATGAAGCAGTTCAGGATTGAGGAATCTATCAGGGATGTGCTAAACATGGTTAAGGACTCATACATCACTTCTGAGTTGATAGGAGTCTATACTATTAACTATTGGAAAACAACTGAGGTTAAGGATGTAATTAAACATTTAAATATGTTTATTGAAGAAATTGCACGAAAAGTAAGGACTTTGGATTATAATGAATTTGTGGATAATGTTAATGAAATTATTGCTTTTTACACAGGTTTTGTAAATAATTTGATTAAGACTTTTAAAATCCCCCAGAAACTTGAGGCAACAAGAGATTTTGTCAACCTTCTGTTGTCTTCTGTCAGAGCCTTAATAGAAAACTTGAGAGAAATTAAAGCTGCAGAAATGGTTAAATCAGTAAAGGACATCATTGACCATGTTGTTCTTGACAGTGTTAAGGCACTTGCTAAATCTATGAAAGAAGAAATTGTGAATATTGATGTCAAAGAAGAGATTACCTCTTATCTGGAATTTGTGGTAGAATTCTACAATCTGGTAAACGAAATCTTCAGCGATATAGTTGAGATTTTTGAGGACGAGATGCTTGAACAAAAAATATTCAGTGAGATTCAGCAGATCATTGAAGGACTTATTATTGAACTGAAGAAAGCTGAGGTGAATACACCATCCTTTACCATGCCTCTCACTGACCTTGTTGTGCCCTCTGTGAAGTTCAGCATGGATCAGTTTAAACAGTTTGAAATCCCAACACAGCTGGACATTCCTGAGTTCACCATTGTTAACTCCTATACCGTGAAAGCCACAACAATTTCTTTTGATGACATCAAGCAGAGAATCATTGACCTTTTGGATTTCATTGTCAACCTTGAGATCCAAATGCCTGATGTGGATGCTTTCTTTGGAGATCTCACAATGAACTATCTTCCTTCCATGCCCGAGATGACGTTCCCAGAGATTAGCCTTGATAAGATCATGTTCCCCACCATCCCGCGAGTTCCAGTAGAAAAGCTTGTTGAATCCCTTCAGTTTCCTGAATTCACATTGCCAACCATTCCAACTCAGATCACAGTGCCATGCTTTGGTAAACTCTATGGTGAGATTAAATTACAAACTCCCATCTACAATATCAAGACCTCTGCAGAGTTCCAGAACTCCACCGAAGGCAAAACGACACCTCAATTCACCGGATTCATTACTTCCCAGGCAACATCTCCAAGTTTTGAAATTCTTAATTACAAGCTTGACTCCACTGCTCGTATTGCAATCCCAAAATTGAATCGTGTTGTCCTCACTGAGACTTTCAAGTTCAAACATCTTGCTCTTGGTGTCGAACATCAAGCATCTTTAACTCTCTATGGTTTATCAGCCCAGGCCCAAGGCAAAACAACGATTAAGGTCATCACGGCACCTTACACCGCTGACTTAAGAAACATAGCCTTTTTTGCAATGGAAGGGGGAATGGCTGCCTCTCTAGATACAACTTACAATCATATAGTGGACCTTCCAATTGTCAATATCAGGAGTGAGGCTACTGTAACCCAGAAAGCAATTGCTCGCCAAAATGCTGACACCCTCTCTCTAACAATTGATAATTCAGGTGCTGCCAAAGTCAATGCTGAGGATGGCACTCACAAGAGCAACTTGCAATTGTCACTCAATCCCAGAATTTGCACGCTAACTTTCTCAGGTGACACAGACTCAACCATTTTTAAGATGAAACAGCAAATTACTGCTGAATCTGACCCCTTTTACTACGTGAAGTTCAATATCCGCAATGAGGCAGAGGGCCCAGTCATTAAGAACAGTCTTGTTGTGGCATCTGGACATGCCAACCTTCATGATATAAAGGCAGAGCTGAAAGCAAACCATGTCACAGAACTGTATGGTTCAGTCACTGGAGTTCTGTCCAACGGAATCAACATCATGCTTCGTCCTTTTGAGTTTGTCTTTGAATTTCAAAACAGAGGAAATACCAAAGTCAACATTTTTGAAACTCTGATTGCCAAGATAGATTTGCAGAATGATTACTCGGCCACTCTCAAACCTGACAGCCAAAAGGTGAACACTGTTCTTCTGGCTCGCCTTAATCAGTACAAAATGTTCTACAACTTCACCGTTGACAATAATGAAAAAGAGGCCGGCATATTTGTTGCCATTGAAGATGAGGCCAACCTTGACTTTCTGAGATCACCCATCAGCGTCCCTGAGATAGACTTGCCTTTTATCAACTTCAAAATTCCAGCTATCACTGATCTGGACTTGTATGAGCAGACTGGACTGAAGAACGTTTTGACCACCGCTGAGCAGTCTGTGGCCGTGGAAGCAAAAATAGTTTACCAGAAAAGCCTGGATGCCGACGTTGTTGACATGATGGGTCTGATCCAGATTCCCTCCGTGGGTAATCTGTTGAGTGAGCTGTCCTTCAAGTCTGCCATCATTAATCTGAATGTCAATGCGGGACTGTATTCTGAGGATGATCTTGTGTTCCGTCTGGGTGCTACCACAGCCTCCGTGTTTGAGAGCCTGAAAGCCAAACTTGATGGCACCGCCAGTCTGACCACCAGGAGGGGATTTAAATTGGCCAATTCCCTGTCCCTTGAAAATCCTCACATTCAAGGCACTCATGACAGCGCCATCAGTATGAGTGCTGAGACTTTTGAAACTGCCATATCCGTGGCTACTGTCGGAAAGATTGTCCTGCCTATTCTCAGCCTAGATGCAGACCAAAATTTTGTTGCAGACAACAAAGACAAAACAAATGCCGTCTCCACCTTGAAGATGACGGGAAAGTTAAACATCCCTGTGATCGAAGCAGTTGGAAAGGCAGAGGCTGACCACAGTCTGAAGCTGGAGGGATGCTTTGAGTATGTTTCCATGGAGTCATCTACAAAGGCCAACATGGATGGTACAATGCTTGACGATTATCTACTTTTGGGAGTCCTGGATGAAGACGTTACTCTGTATTTCAATAAAGATGGCCTACGCTCCACCTCCAAGGTGATTGCTGATGTCAAGCTTAACGAAGGCACTACCAAAGTTATTGCCATGGATTTAAATGAGAATCTTGCTGTAGAAGCCTCCCTTAACCGTGTGTATGCACTGCTTAAATATAATGGCAACAACGAGGCAAACTTGTTTGATTTCCACACCAACGGAAAACAGGTTGTTCAGGCCGCCATTGATTTGTCGCCAACCTCTTCCTTGACTGCTGACATTGAGATAACTATGTCTCAGCCAAGCAGCCTAGGTGACTTGAGCTTGTTTGAGAAAAATGTTGCTGAGGTGACAGCCTTGAAGCAGAAGATCTCTTCCAATTGCAAGTTTGTCAGCCCTCTGTACACCACAGAAATGGCAGCAGAAGTAGAGGGTGATACTCCCGCCTTCAAAGTCACCTTAAAGTCTTCCGCCACTTCTGTCATTGTGCTCTTTGAATATGACATGGATGGTGAGTTGATCAAATTCCCCTAACACGTTTATCTGTTTTATTTTGCAAGCATTGGGCAGCGTTAAATCTCACAAAATATTTCTTTCAATAGCTTCTACGATTGTAAATGTTGAGAAGGAAGCTCTGAAAATGGAGAGCAAGGTGGTCCTGACACACGCTGACATCACCATGGATGCCACTCATGTCATTACCCAAGCCTTGAGGTAATATTGTGCATTTGTTTTGCAATTCGTATTTAAGTTAAAGTACTTCTGCAATTAAAACAATTTGTTCCTTCTCTTAACATTTTAAAAGAAAGGGCAAGGTTGTATTTGTATTTAAAATACATTATTCTTACAGTCACTCTCGCCATACCCTGAACGTGGACATCACAAGTCCTACTTTCACTGATGCAAACCTTCGTTATGCTGCTGGCAGAGAAGGTATCACAGCATCAGCATCCACCCCATCAACTGGCTTCCTAGGCTTTCAGTTCAGTGGCAGAGTTCCATCTCAGATGACTGCAAGAGTCTATGGGCGTTATCCTGTGAGTATCACTAGCATGACCTTTTCTGATGCAATGGGAAACTAAATACAAAAAAATCTGATAAAATTGTATTTTCTTCTATTTAACAGTCTGCCCCAGAGATTGACGTTGACATGTTGGTCATCAGATCATCCTCTAAAGACGCCGCTAATATGAACCTGCACATTGTATACAATATGGAGGCACCCAAAGTAATGCTCGATGAACTCAAGATGAGACTACCTTCCATCGTCTCAACATTCACAATCTTTGCTGATAAGTACCAGGTCACAAGCAAAATAGAAGGGCTGAAAAACTCTGTTGTTATCCCCATCAGAGAGGCCTATGATGCTGCAATCAATTATAATAATCAAATGACCCAGCTGTCAATCTTGTTCAGGAACACCATTGTCCAGTACCATCAGTCTGTACAGGTATTTTTGGATGCTGTCGTCAAGGTGTTGAGGGAAACCCAGTTTAAACTGCCTGGTTCTAATGAGATGACCACCCTCCCGGTTGTCCTTAAAAAGCTGGCCAGCAGCATTGCTGTTTTCCTAGATATGACCGTTCAGACTATCTCGTCCAACATGGAGGCCTACTACAACCCCTTTGTTGAGCAGATCAGGAGTGTGAAATTGCACATGCCAGTTGGTGATCCAATGACTGGAGGCCAGGTTTTGGATCAAGTAAAATCAGTTCTTAAGCAGGCATTTGATGAACTGATTGGCTTTTTGAAATATATGGAGAGTCTTGACACAATGATAGTGAATACTGGTAAAACCCTAAAAGATATGTTGTTGAATTCACAGGAGTTGGTTGACACTGTCAACTCTGACTATTTAGATCCATTGCTCATTAACATCAATGTCATCCACCGCAACCTTGTCACAGTCCTAAAGAATATTGTTGATCGGATCTCTTCCCTAAATATGGAGCAATTCAACAGTTCATTTGAGTACATTATTGACACGTTCATCTACTTAGTGAACCAGTTCAATAACACTGTTAATGGTTTCCTGCAACAAGCTCCAGAGGAGGCTCAAACCTATATGAAAGTTAGTGACGGAAGGCTTGAGATTGAACTTCCACTTTCATTCGTGCAGTGAGAATCACTCATAGATTAAGGCCAAAGTACATAGGAAATACTACTATCTGTTTAAAACACATACTTGGACGAAAATGGACGATTTTCTCTATAACCATATTTATAACAAGAAGATTGATGGTTTATTGTGTACAAACATTGTAACATTCTACTGAAACTCACCTTCCTGCAAAGAGTTAAAACCCTCAATAAAATGCATTAATGCAGTATGAAAATGTCTCAATTCCTGTTTTGTCACAATATTGACATATCAATTTTGATATATCAGAATTTATTTATTGATTCAAGAGGTGAGTGAAACAAATAGATTAGGTTTGAGATCATCGAAAAAAGGTGTACTATTATAATATACAGTAGGCCATTCAGTTGTCTATTGCAGCAACTCAGACGAACTGTTTCACAATAATATAAAACACAATTACAAAAGTTATGTTTTGATCCCACAAAGGTACATTAGGTGATCTACAAACACCCAAGTTATTTCCGTCTGGTTAACAATGGACATATATCATTCATTGGCTTAACTAATGTATGAAACATTGGACTGAGGTAGATATTACAAAATGGTTAATTGTCAAAACAGCATTTCTATATGCACTGGTCAAAAAAATCACCTTGGTAGAAATATAAAAATGCACAATGTATACAAGAAAATATAGTACAACTAAATGAAATGAACTAACTAAACATTAGTGTAACGGTCTTAAATCAGAGACAGGTGTCCATCCTCTTTAGGAATACTGTTTTTCAGTGCAAAAAGAATGTTGAGGTCTTCATGGACGATGCAATCAAGTTCCCAAGAGAGACCCAAGTCAACCTGACTGGCTCTGAGGAGACGACGCCTCTCCTCGAAATGCTCAATAGGCTGACCTACAGCATTACTTCTGTGCTAAAAGGGACAATGCACCTTTTTGTTGTAAAAAGTATTTCTTCAGTGACATTTTCGCCGTGATCGGAAAACTGCAGGTCACAATGTTCAACGATGATGTCATGGCTGGAGCCAAAATAACTAAAGAGATTAGGGACTGGTTAAAGAGCATGACCAATCCTATTGTTGATCTTATGAAACACCCAGAGAGACAAACTGGGTGACACCTTAAAATGATATGCTGACAAATCTCAGGGCTTTGTTGAACAACACACTGAAGTCTGAAGTCCTTGAGGCTATTGCTGTTACCTTAATGAAAAGAATCACACTCTATGAAAACAACGGTGTTGACACCAATATCTATAAATGAAAGCATTAATTACATTGTGGATGTTTTGAATCCATAGTGAATAGTGAATGTAGTAAATCAATTTTCTCACAATGTTACTGACTTTATGCAGCACACTCCTGCTCAATATGGGACTGTGGTGGCGGGCGTGGTTTCAGCTCGGCTGCAGGTGGGAGAAAGAGGGGGAGTGGCTCGGGGAACAGTGCCAGGTGAAAACCATCAGCTGTTGGGGATTGTGTGTATGTGTGTGTGGGTGCTCTCTGGCATTTAAGTAATGACGAGCGAGGAGAGAGGGGGCGAGTGAGCTGGACGCCGGAGTGGTTTCGCCTTGAAACGAACAAATAAAACTGATTACATTACCCGACCCTGGCCTCAAGTCCCTGTGTCCGGAGCCCGAACGACCCACGTTACGTACAGGGACTTATCTAACAATTAATGGAAGGAAGCTTGAAATACATCTTTGACTCCATCTTAAACAATGAATTGAAGGATTGCAATGATGCTTTTTAAAATGCTACAGCATTATCTCAATATGAATGTTCCAAATATAGCAACTTAACTTCTTCTATCAGATTTTTTTTTTCATTTTTCCTGCTTTGGAGGCCTGCAATAGACAAGAATTTAGATGAAATTAAGAGTTACACTACAAAACAATATCAGCCTTGACTGTCATTTTGATGGAAAAAGTTCTGTTAATTCTGTAATATCTGCTATTTTAAAATCTAATTCAAATTCAACATATATTGGTTCACGATCTATTAGCTTGTCCGATCTGTGAGTACAATGAAAGAAGATGGTAAATCGCAGCCCAGGCATCAAAGTTTAAACCTTTTGATGATGTTTTCAACTGGAATTATTCTGAAATGTAACATTGCAAACCTACCTTTCTGTGGTGAGACATGAATTAATGATCATTCTCAGAGTTTAAATCAAGACTTTTCTGACTGCAATTCTCCTCAGAGTTCTGACCCACCTTCCACCCGAGGAAGGTGTAACCTGCACGAATAACCCAAAACACCTTTGTAGGTATTCAGAGACTTTAAACTGTAAAATCAACAAATGTGCTCTCCGTTACCAATGTGGGGTGACTGATTCCTCAGGCCCAATACATGTAATGTCTATTAGGAACCAGAAGGGAGCACTGGAACATATTCTTTATAAACCATTCAATGCTACAATCAGATGACAGAATCTGTGTGTTGGTAAATCAATTGGTACCAAAAATAGATGTGTTTGTTGGGACTGGGAACGATAATATGCCACACTGGTAAATGTACTTGGTTGTTGTATGGTCCTTGGTTTTATAAAGACATTTGGCAGAAAGGCGTTGTGTGTGTATGATTATCAGATAATTTAGTTCTCCATTTAACCTATCTTTCAGATTCAATAAATACAATTTAAATGTGAAATAAAATAAGTCAATCAGGCGTTTAGCAAGTTCAGCTGAATCGCTCATTGACTTTTGGACTTTTGATTGTCTCCACTCAACCGTTCTAGAACATGTTATCAACTAGTTCCTGACACACATGTACATTTACCCTTCTACAGCATGCCAGTCCTTATGTAATGTTATACGCAATCAATTAAAACCCAGGACCAACATGTATGATGTCATTCTGGAAGATCAACACTTAAAGCTCGGTCAACTAATATTGGTTCATTGTCAGTTATTCAAATTCTAAAGCCTGCTGTTTACCCACAGACAAACTCAAACGCAGCTGATGTATAGAATTAAACATGAACTGATGTGAGCAACAATAATCAAAAAACTCAACAACAGGTTTACCAGGCCCTACTTTGGTGGACAGATACGCATTTCTATAATTGTAAAATCATGCTTTTGAACACCTGGAGGAACTCATTTAAAGCTCAACCACTGAAATAAACAGAACTTTCTCTCCAAACTCAACAATTTCAGCTTGACGCCAGTCTTGCACAACCCAGTTCTGCACACTCATAAGTGCAGGTGAGAAGCACGCAGGACACAACATTGGGTGTTTGTTCGGTTGTTAAGCACTGCCATGATTGGGGCACAGCCCTGGAGGTGACTCTTTTGATGTGGTTGTGTAATGGCCCATGGGCCGTCCCAAAAAAAAACACAGGCGTAAGTCGTACAATAATAGCTCCTCGCCCAAGGACCTTTTTATTCAACATTTCAGCCTACTGGAAGCTAAATGGAGTGAGTGGATACAGCAATGTAGTTTCATGACATCATGAAACTAGTTTCTCACATCCCTGCTGCAGTGGATTTAAGACACACACTCACAAAATATTGATTTAGCCATGTTGGTTAGTAGCATACGTGTCTTGTAAGTTATCAAGCTATCAAAATGTTTTTTGAATCACAATTATTGTATTATCTTAATGCTGCTGTTGGTTTATAAAGCACTGAATGGTTAAGGGTCAAAATACCTGTCTGACCTGCTGTTACGTTACAATCCGTCCCGACCTCTCAGGTCGTCTGGGACGGGTCTGCTTTCTGTTCCCGGAGTCAGAACCGAACACAGAGAAGCCGCGTTCAGTTTTTCTGCTCCACATCTCTGGAACAAGGCCCCAGAAAGCTGCAGGTCTGCTGGGACGCTCGGCGGCTTCAAGTTGAGACCGAAGACTTTTCTGTTTGCTGCTGCCTTTAATTAAACCTCATTCAAGGATGACGTGCATCTGAACACGCTGCAGCAAGACAGAACTAAAACATAACATGGGAGGCTGTCTCTGTCGCCTCCCTTCTTTTCTTCATTCTTTTAACCCCAGTCATGTCCTGTGTGGAAGGGATATTCTTTAAACCTGTGTTTGTCACACAATCATTGTTTTCTCATAGTTGAAAAGCATTTAGCAATGTTATATGACTAACAAACCACACTGATGATATTCAGATTTTTTCCCCAGAACTCAAGTTCCTAATGCAACTTACTATCAATAACACAATTCACTCGTAAGCGTAAGTGTAGGACTGACATTGTTAGTGTATAACTGTGGATACGTTGTTTATTAATGTTAGTTTAGACAGCATGACAACATAACATTCAGCTATTATCACTTCAAATAACGTAACTAAGAGTGTAGTTCTTGATATCACAAAAGTTGATATACTGTATATCAAAAGTTAAAATGAGTCAGCCAGTTGAGCCAGGTTGAGTAAGTAGCCGCTCCAGTTCGCCACTTCAGTCCATAATCGCACCTGTATTGGCTGTAAAATAAGGACATTTGTATCCCCTTTCTTTCAGTGGTCATAATGTTGATGCATCTTTCTAATCCGGAGCTTTTCTATAATGTAAACAGCAGCCTTGTAACCAATGAAATTATACAAACATGAAGGTTATACAATGTCTGTTGATGAATTGTATTGTAGTGTATTACATCACATAGAGGTAGTTCTAATATTCATCCACCACTTTTTAAATAAATTAACAATTATACCAATCCATAAAATAACATTAGCCTTCGTGTATGGTAGGCTTCATTGCACAGGTGTTGTATCAGACTGCAGACTATTTAGGCCTCGAATATTGCTCCACTTACACATCAATTACACATTTTCCCCGTTAAATCAACAAAATGGGACTCAGCATTAGTGATCAGTCCAAAAGTTATTGTGCTAATCAAAGGTTTAATACATTTTCATACATCCTAAGCTCTCTAATAAATGTATCGATGCATGTTTACACCCTCTGCTATTTTTTATACATCAACATTTTAGAAGACATTTTGAATTTCCGTAATAATTATTCATCAATTTGTATGTATTAATTATACTTGTTACTTCCACATCTGACCCAGGCCCCATGACATATTTTGTATACTGTAATCACTGTACCTGTGCTGCTGTGACTCTTGTGAAATGTCAGCCTTCTTCTGCCTGATTACTTATCTTGAGTTCACTTCTGTTGTAATCCTCACCCAACAGCTGTCAGAGACCTATCTAACTAAGTTAAAGGTTAACCAATAATGTTAAGAGACCTGTCTGATCAGCAACAAATAAGACACAAATGCACTGTTTGACTGTGACATTGAATCCATTGGTTTGCTGTACCTCAAAGCTTACTTTTGAATGGTAGGATATATCGTACAATAAATAATGTCAAAGTTCCAGTGGGGTCGACGTGATCCAAACTTCATCATCGGAGGGTGTACGCATAGGCTCTTCATCGGTCATTGTGTTGTGACCATGGGGACGGTCCACACAGCCATGGGACAGGTTTTGCTACTGCCATTTTCAAAATATTTTGAGGATGCCTTCCATCAATGATTATGGTTAAATCTGCTGGTGGAATGCACTGTTACCCAGAGCTGAAATTTACACCTTGTAACGTCTTGTTTTTTTCTGACCCACTGTCAAAAATAATTCAGTTCACTGTATTTCAAGACAAGGAGTAACCTCTGTCTATGGGAGACATTTTGTTGCCACAGCAGGAAAGCGTAACACACTAATAATGCTAAAGATCACTGTTTTCCCTCCAGGTGTAAGCCATGCCAAAACGACACAATTAGTGAATTGCACCACATGAGCAGGAATAAAAACAATGATCTCATTGCCAAAAGGTCTCTTTTTCCATCAAAATATGTGATAAACTAAAATTACATTACAATCAGCCTGATGTCTCAAGGAGAGGTAATATAACCCAGACGCAGAGAGCACACCCACCCAGTGCTGACAGTCAAGTCTTAGTATGTGAAACGTTTCAACCTTTGGCCTGCCACAAGGACTGCTCAAACTTTGGAACCGGGGCAACACATTTGCAAGTCCTGGTGATCACATACAGTGCGATTGGAGAACTATAAAAGCCGAGGGACCAGCGCTCCAGAATTAGTCTTCACAGAAAGAGGAGGACTCTACCTGCGTTTGGGAGCTTTACCTTCTCCATAATGGGGGGTACTAAGCTCTGCCTTTTGCTGCTGTTGGGCACGTACACGCTAGCCCGTGAGTATTTTCTTCCTATTATGAAACTAATACTTCGGATCGTTATTGTTTGGATAAAAAAAGTTTTTGACTGTGTATTTCTTGGTTTTTGAAAAGAGTTGATGATTTTTTTCTGTTTATGAAAATGCCGAATTGAGTGTTTAGTAATAGTTTAGTTGGGAAAGTTGCGATTATTTACATCCTTTTTTCAAATGACACTAATGAATGTGCTAATTGTTGATTTGATCATTTAAGTATTGAGGTAGTCATCTGAGAAGTTTATGGCATTTTTCATCCGTTTCAGACCAAGATGTGGGAGGTGTTGAGGAACAATCCCCAGTTTGCTTGTGTGAGTCGCCTCTTCTATCTTAACAAAATTGTCATGAGATGTGAATCAACTGGATAGATAAGCAATGAGTTCCACCTTTGAACCCTCACTGATGAGCTACCCTGTCAGTATTAATCATGTTATCTTAGTGTTCAAGCAATTGATCTAATAACTATATCAAGTCCTTGGATTTCTTACATAAGTATAAAAATGAATACTGTGTGTTGAACATTAACGTTACGGAGCTCTTACTGATGTTTCAAATATGTTTCAGTGGCCAAAAGATTCAAAAACTTCCGCAGATTTGTGTACGACTACGAAGCTGAAACCTTTAACGGCGTGAATGGAGCCACCAAAGACAAGAGCGGCCACAAAATCTCCTGCAAAGTATGTCTCAGCCCCGCTCATTATTGCAAACACTCTGGTTTACAAACCATTAGTACTAAACATGAATTCTTCTGTTCAGGTTGAGGTTGAAGTGCCCCAGACCTGTAGCTTCATCCTCCGTACAACAGAATGCTCTCTGAGCGAGATCTCTGGTACGGACACAGAAGGACACCCAGTGTATCGGCCCGCCGAGGGAGCTCTGGGTTTCAAAGATGCCATGGCCAAGTACGTGATGTTTCGAGCAAACATTTGCATTCAGCTGTATTATTTAGTTCTAAAACTGATGAGAACAACGCCTCAGATCATGCAAGCGCAAAAGAAGGATGGGCTCAATTGCCCGCTTGTAAATGACGATCTGCCCTCGTTAACAGGAACACCTTGAAGATCTCAATCGAAAACCAGACTAATGTCGCACTCTTCCCTGAGAACGAAGAGCCTCTCAATATCCTGAACATCAAGAGGGGCATCGTCTCTGCTCTCATCGTGCCAGTAATGGAGGAGGAGAAGAACGACAAAATGGTAGCTTTCCTCTCTGTTTTATTGCTTTGTTTGTGTTTTCTCAGCAGTTAGCAAACGACTGAGGTCAGAGTCACCATGTACAGATTGATTCTGATTGGGGTGACAACTCATCTAACGATAAAGAAGTCACACAAAAAGTCAACCTATGATAAGCTGCCTTAGTCACAGATGATCAATACACTTTAAACTATAAAATGTTCTTGCAATGACAATCTTCAGCGGCCGGTCAAAGTCCCAGATAAGTTTATCTTGTTAATGGCATCACCTGCTCTCATAATAGGGGGCAATCATTTAGATACATTTTAATCAGATTGCTTAAGGACAAAAAACATGTTTACCACATTTTGTAACCTTGTATTTTGAAACATTTCCAAGATCCTCGGTATTGATGGCGCCTCTTATCATTTTCAGGCCACCGTGCACGGAGTGTGCCCCACTGACTTCAGCGTCAACGCAAGAGAAGACATTGCCACCGACGTGACCGTCAGCAGGGATCTTTCCAAATGTGACTCGTTCACTGCCCGCAAACAGACCACCAGTCCCATGGCCATCATCACGGGCATGGTAAGAGACTTAGAAACAACCTCGCACTAGCTCTATCGCTAACTAAAGCAGAGAGTTCCTTAGATTTAGTACAGGATTCAATTGCATAATATCAATGCATCAACACCCAATGCAATGCTTGGAAAAGATGTACTAAGAACAGCCTTCATGCAACAGAAAACAAATCCTCAATACTTTTAACCTAATATTTCTTTCACAGTTCATCATAAACTGACAAAACATTGTTGCCTTTTGTCCCAACAGAACTACCCGCTGTCTAAGATGATCAGCAGCACCCAGACTTGCAACTACAAGTTTGACAACCAGAAGAAGCACATGACCAGTGGAACATGCACAGAGAAACACATCTTCCTGCCCCTCTCCCACCAGTAAGGGTTATAACAATAAGGAATGCATTTAAGGAGTTTTTTACGCAACAAGTTGTTTGAATTTCAAAAGTGATCATTTTCTAGAATGGGAAGTGAGCCAGGATTCCCACTACTTGAGAGCAGAAATTGACATTGTTTTTGTAGTTTTTTTTAATCATTGGTTTAGAGTATAGATATTGCCTTGGCTAATGTAAACTTAAAAAGTACTTCTGGTGTGTGAATGACTGTAGTTGTGCTGTATATGAACATTGCATTCTCCTAAGTCGTCTGTATTTACACATAGAGGTCTATATATCATTTTTAAAAAAGATCATTTGATGAAATGTCCTCATTTTCTCCAAACAGAAATGAATATGGAATATCTGCTCTCGTGAAGCAGACTGTGATCCTAAGAGAGACGAGCAAGATCAATGACAGAATCTTTGACCATAGTAAGTTTTTTAGTTTTTTTAAAAGTTATAGAAATAGAATATATAGAAATGCTCAATGTGTCAGTTTTGTCAAACGTGCTGCATTTATCCTTATTCCGTTTGTGAAATAATTCTCTGCAGATAGTCAACACATCGCAGACTTGTCCATGTCCATTGTGGACGAAAAGTCCCCTTTGACAACCAAGGATGCTGCCATTGACACCATGAAGCAGCTGAACACCCTGTCACAGACCACCGAGGGCGAGGAGCGCGCCGGCCTCTTCCACAAGCTGGTGTCTGAGCTGCGTGACCTGAAATCCGACATCTTGGAATCTGCTACTGGTGAAATGATGGACATCTCCCAATTCCTGACATGGCAAGCTCTGACTCAGTGCGGCACCCCAGAATGCACCAGCGCCATGCTGAAGATTCTCAGGACCTTTGAAAATGGTTCTCTCGAGGTTGATGCTACTGTCTACGCCCTGGGAATGCTGTCCAACCCGTCCCGCCGCATGGTGAAGGACATGCTGGCGATGGCTCAGTACAAGCAGAGCAAGCCCATCATGTATGCCCTGAGCAATGCAGTCAGGAAGTAAGTAAGCTTAAATGAGATATTTTCTTAAATCTGAAGAAACCCCTCCCCAATACTGTACCAGTGGTTGGAGGTTTATATTGTAAATCAATAAACTAATGTCTGAATTTGTCAACAGACTGTATCAGGTTGAGGGTATCTCCCCTGAGATCAATGATGTATCTGACTTCATGGCGTCCCTCCTGAGCGGGGACTGCGCCGGAGAGAAGGAGTTGACCTTCCTGGCCTTGAGGGTAGGTAACCGGCTGAGAAGGACCCTCATGGTCATAACTTTTTATCGTAACCACCAGTTCCATTTGTTTTTTTCTCATTGTTATCTCCTCTTCCATCCAGGTTATTGGTAACATGGGAGATGCAATGGATGCTGCACGCGCTGATTTAAAGACCACCCTGGTTAAGTGTATGAGGCAGCCTGCAACCACTCTCTCAGTGCAGCTGGCTGCCATCCAGGCTTTCAGACGCATGTCTGTGACAGATGAGGTAACTAACACTCCCCCAAAAGATGAATAATATCCTACATATCCTAAATAGCGCAGACTTCCCACAATGACAAACCCCCCACTGTTTTTTTTGTATCCAGGTTCGTATTAACCTCCAGAAAGTTTGCCAGTACCACAAGGGCGCTGTGCAGAAGCGGCTGGCAGCTTACCTGATCCTGATGAGGGATCCCCAGGACAGTGACATTGAGATGGTGAAGAAGCTGCTTAAACAGGAGAACAACATGCAGATCAAGTCTTTCGTGTCCTCTCACGTCTACAATATCATTTCCTCCACTGATTCAGAGACCCAGATGTAAGAATAGAGAGCCCTTCAACTTCCACTACAATCTTTGCTTTCTCATATTTAGCTGATGTTTTATTTATTTTTCATTTTATTTTTTACCCCAGGCTTGGTAAGAAGATAATGGATACCCTGCAGGACACGGATGTCACCACACACAGCGACTACACCACAAAGTCTCGCAACTACAAGTTGGGCTTTGCACAGGAGAACATCCAGGCTGCCGTCCTCGGCAACATTGTCTTTGATCCCAGTAACAAATTGCCAAGGGAGGTGTTGATGGAAACTACATTGAAAGCTTTTGGTTTCACCATGGATCTTTGGGAGGTATGTAATGCCCCAGATTCAAACTGTAATACACCAGCCCTAAACCGTTTTGGAATTTAACTAAATATAAAATATGTTTTTTCCAACAGATTGGAATGGAAGGAAAGGGCTTCGAGCCAACCATTGAAGCTTTGTTCGGAGAGAACGGGTTCTTCCCTGACACTTTGGCCAAGACCTTTTACTGGACTTTGGACAAGATACCACCAAAAATGAAAGAGGAACTGAAGAAATGGGCTTCTCCCCTGGACACAGAAGGACGAAAGGTTGTTTGTTGTTATTTCTGTTAAACACGTTTAGTCAGAGTTATTATTATCATGTTCACTAATACCACTACAACTAATACAACATTTGTAGATTTCCGAAAATCTGGTGAGAGACGTTGTTCGCAACTTCAACAAGCTGGTAAAGGATCTGCAGAGTCAAGAAACCCCAGAGGCCATGGCCTACCTGAAGATCATGGGAGCTGAGCTCGGCTACATCAAGGGCAACGATGTGAAGTTTATTGCTGACAACGCAATGATGTATGCGGAGATCTTCATGAAGATTATTCCCACAAAGGTACTGTTCTGTACTCCTCTTAGACACTTATTTGCCTGCTTTTTTCTTTACTAAAGCGAGAAAGATTGTCAAATGCACCCTTTTTTCTATCAGGTTGTGGCAAATCTGATGTCCAGGACTGACAATGAGATCTTTGCCCATTACATCTTCATGGACAACAAATTCCTCATGCCAACAGCATCTGGCCTGCCTCTGACATTTGCTTTGTCTGGTACCTTCGCTCCCGGAGCAAAGGGAGGAATTCGCATGGCCCCAAACATGGTAAATTCTACGTCTGCTGTCCTCAGTCTACCGTCTTTCCAAACAGTCAACTAAAGTGTTATCATTATGCTTTTGGTGTTTTATTGATTTACGTCTTTAAATGCAAACATCTTTATAATTTAATGTTTAAGTGGTATAAGTGTATTTCGTGTGGTCTATTTTTTTCACAGAAGGAGCTGCTGTTCTCACCCTCTGTTGGAGTTGAGTTTGTGACTAAGATGGGAGTCCACGTCCCTGAATTTGTTGTGTCAGGTGTTGAGATGCACACCAACATGTACCACGAGAGCACACTGAATGCCAAGATCACCATGGAGCAGAACCAGGTCAAGCTTTCCATACCCGCCCCTCAGGGCACCACAAAGCTCTTGCACATCAGGTAACAAATTACACAAAATACATCCAGAAATTATATTAATAAAGCAAATGTGTTGTTGTAGTTTATTGCAATGTTAAATAAATGTATCGAAAGCTGGAAACTAATTTTGCATTTTTTTTCTGAAAAGCAATAAAGTGCTGATTGTGGGTGCTGGTCAAGCTGCAGCGATTCCAAACACAGAGGGTGAAGCAAGCTGTAGACCCCTTTTCTCTGGAGTCAAATACTGCACCAAAACTGTCCATGCCAGCACCGGAGACAATACTGCTGTTCCATACTTCCCCCTGAATGGAGAGACAAAGTAAGTAGTCCTATCGAAGAATTATTATTTTGTTCATTTTAACATCAATGATTGCAGCAAAGTGATTGATTATCCAGTCACAAGTAAATAGATTCTACCCAGTAGAATATCATAGAAAATGTACCTTTTTATATGTGTGTATTTTCAACCTAGGTTTGCTATTGACATCGAGCCTTCTAACGATGTGTCCGAGTACACGGCTACCATCGCCTACAATCTCCTCAGCGAAGGAAAGGAAGGCCAACACAAGGTTGATTCTTTGAAGTTGGCTCTGAGAGCTGAGGGTATGCGCATCTTGTGTGGAAAAACATTCTGAGTTTGTGTGCCATAATACCTTACTTTTTAAAAGAATGTATACGGTTATGTGAAATTAATTATCAAATTTGACTTTGGCTTCGTTTAGGTTCTCAGCCTACTGAGGCTACCGCCACCATGAAGTACAACAGGAACAGGAATGTCTTCACCACCCAAGTTCAGGTACCCGACTTTGACGTTGAGGCCGGCGTGAAGATTGCCATGACTGACAGCAGTGCCAAAGGCAAATCCATTACCCTGGAGATCACCAACAAGAATGTGCCCCAGCTCTCTCTGATTGGCCGTGCCAAGTAAGTCAACCCATTTAAAATCTTCACATACTGTCAATAAATAATAATAATATGGAATTGACCTAATATTTTTTTCTCTTTCAATGACAGGCTCCAGGCCTTGAGGGATGGCATGCTGCAGGTTCAGCTGTTAGTCCCCTCACTCAAGACTGATGCTGCTATCACTGCTACCATGAGCAAAGCTGATGGACTCACAATGGAGATCAAAAGTGATGTCAAACTCCCAGAGACCTCCTCCATTCAGGCAGTCACATTCAAATATGGTATCTACTCAATGCTATCAGTAGCCTTCACAGATTTATAATTTCTCGGATGTTTCCTGGAAACAGTCTCAAAGGTTAAACGTGATTTTTTTTTTATCTCAGGGGAAGACCATGCTGAGATTCAGCTAATGTCCAACATGAATGCTAATACTAAGATCCTGGTGCCCTACACTGAAGCCGCTCAGGCCTGGCTCAGGCAGTTGGTAAATAATGTCATGAAGCAGAAGGTTGTCAAGACCGACATGAAACTGCGTCATGTCTTCAACAAGGCGGTTGAGGTGAGAAGAATATAATCAATAGAATTATTTATCAGACCATGACTTAGTTCTAGTTCTGCCATACTAAAGCATACAACATGTTGTTATTTCTCCCTCAGGCCAGTAATATCTGGATGGACAAGATCTCTGCTGATGTTCCCTATGTTGAGACTCTGCGGAACAGAATTGAAAGTGTGGAAATGCCCTCTATGCCAGAAAAGCTATTCATGAACCTGTAAGTAAACCCCATTTCTAATGATTATTACTTCTATTACTCACAATTATGGATCAGTTAAATGTATGTTTAAATGACATCATAACAAATGCTTTACTTTAATCCTTTCACCAGTGATAGCACATTCCGATACAAGTTCAACCAGGAACGTTTCACCATCACTGTCCCTCTACCTCTTGGAGGAAAATCATCTGAGGAGCTCAGGATACCTCCAATGGTCAAGTTCCCACTCATTTCGATGCCTGAGCTGGGCATGGAGTTTGCCTCAAAAGAGATCCAGATTCCCACTTTTACCATCCCCTCTGAATATGATCTCACACTGCCTCTGATGGGAATGGTTGAGGGATCCGCCAAGGTTGTCAGCAACTATTATAACTGGGAGGCAACTGTGTCTGCTGGTAACAACACTGCAGAGTCTCCTAGCTACTTGGCCAAGTTCAGCGTTGTGGCTGACAGTCCCATTGAACTTCTCTCCTTTTCAACGGAAGGTAATTTAATCTTTATTCTTGTCTCTCATTAAAATAATTTGTACACATGTTAATTAACTCTAGATAAAGCTAATACAATTTAACACTGTTTAATATTTTACTGTTCTATCTTTTTGCAGGAGCTACAACGGTCGAAGTCACAGCAGAAGAGATGGTTAAACTCACCATGGATGGTTCCCTGAACCATATGCTAATGAAGACAGGTTTTAATGTGTTGGAAACATGTGCCGTCACAGACAGTGCAAAGTCAACAGGAAGGTACAAGATCTACGCCAATTCCCCTGTGGGCCTGGATACATCACTGACTGTTACCACCCAAGTTACGCTAGACTCAGACATGCTCTCTGGAGATTTCAACACAGACGGTAGTGTGTCTGTTGGATCCATGACTGCTAGCACCACTTACCTCCACACCTTCTCTGTTGAGCCAGCAAAAAGAGAAGCTAAACTGGAGAGTATCCTAAGTGTGAACTCTGACATCCTGAAGGTTGGCAACAAGATCAAGGCATCGTATGCAAATGAGGAACTTATGATTGAGTCCAACACCAATATGAACACCGACCCCATTCGTCACACCACCAAAATGAGCCTTGGCTACAAAGATGTCAAGCTTACTATCCAGTCTGATTCTGTGACCAAGGCTGATGAGCGAATAATTCGTAGCCAAATGGAGTTCTCTGCCACTGATGGACAGGCCAGCCTCAGGATAGAAAATCAGGCTGATGACACAGTGAACCGTGCCTACTCTTTGTTCACTGGGTCCATGAACCCCTCTGGCTTGGAGATCAATGCTGATTCTTCTTTGAGCGTCTTCTCAAGCCTCGCCTCTCACAAGGCAACCTTGGCCCTGAACATGAATGGCCTGACCACCAGCTGTACAACAACTGCTCAGCACAGTCCAATGACGTTTGAGAATGTTATCCACGGGGGAGTTGATGCCTCTGGTGCCACCTTGTCTCTCACCACTAAGGGAGCCATTAAAGAGAACAAAGCTGAGCTCAGTGTTGAGGGAAAGATTGCAAGCACAGATGTGTATCTCAACGGCATCCTTGAGGGTAACCTCTTTGACGTCAATACCAGGAACAGAGTTAACCTCAGACTGAATGAAGATGGCTTGATCCTCTCCAATAACATAGTTGGATCTCTCAATGAGATGAGGACCGAAAATACCAACTCATTGTCTCTTACACTAACATCTTTCGTGCTCCGCTCCAAGACTGAGAACTTCCTCGACAAGAAGAACTCTTACATGCATGACATAACAGTTAACACGGACCGTTATACTGCCTCAGTCAATGTGAAGAATGACCTGAAGATCATAGGGATTAACTTTGCTAATGATGCCCTGTTCAAGGCTGAGCCTTACAATGTGGAGCTGACTGGAACAATGATGGGAGTCTTTTCAGAGGAAGAGCTTAAGCACACTTATGAAGTCAAGTTTGTAGATATGGTCTTTTCTGCCCAGTGCAATACCAACGGAAAACTCCTGGGAGCTCAAATGACACATGCCACTGATATGGAAGTTGCTGGTCTGACCATGAAATTCCACAATGTGGCTAACTTCAACTCACCAGTTCTCCGTGTAGACAGTACAGTCAAAACAGTTGCCGCACCCTTCACTCTGTCCATTGATGCCATTTTCAACTCCAATGGTGCAGTGTATCTCTATGGTGAGCAGAGTGGTGAACTATACAGCAAATTCCTCCTGAAGGCAGAACCCCTGTTGTTCACACAGTCATTTGAGTACAGAGCCTCAACCACCCATCAACTGGAAGACGGATCCCCTGTCAAAACCAATATGGACAACAAGTTCAACAGCATGCTGAGTCTCCAAGAACAAAGTCTAACACTGAAAATGGTATCCACAGTAAACAAGCACAGTTTTGACCAAGAAGTGTCTGCCTATAACAATGCAGAGAGAATGGGTATTGAGATGTCAGGTGTTGTCTCTACTCCTCTCTTCAGTGAGGCCCCTGAAGACTACGCCCTCTCTGGATTTGTGAAATATGACAAGAACAGCGACAGCCACTTTGTTCAGATTCCATTTATTGAGCATCTGCCTGAGGTTATTGAAAATATAAAGATCCAAATGATGAGACTGATGGACCAAAGCATTGAGATGCTGAAAGACATCAACACCAAGTATGAGCTCAGTGCCCAATTGCAGAAGAAAGTGTCAGAACTGAAGAGCGTCGTTGATAGCTTTGACTTTCACCTATTTGTCCAGGACTGGACAAAGTTCATCAACTCAATAGAAAATGTCATGACCAACCTGACAGTTAAGTTTCCAACTGACAAAGTGATGAATGTGCTGAAATCAATGAAGGACGCTATTATGGCTTGGATCAAGAAGCATAACATTGCTGGCAACTTCAATGCAATTTATGCCAAAATAGAGAAGATTCTCTCCAGCTATGAGGTTGAGAAGGTTATTGGGGCCATCATGGATGAGGTTGTTAAAATGATGAAACAGTATCAGGTGAGGGAAAAGATGCAGTCTGCTTTTGCTGCTCTCAAGTCAATTGACATTAAGCCTCTGTTCAAAAGATTTATGGCACCTGTTCAGAAGCTTGTGAATGAACTGTATTCTTTTAACTTCAAACAGTTGATAGACGACATGAGTGACTATTTCATGAGAATGGTTGAGAAAATCAAATCCTTGGATTATGAGACACTCACTGTGGAGTTAAAAGAGAAAGTTGCAGATATGAGCAAGATTCCCTGTTTCGGAAAACTCTATGGCGAGTTCAAGGTTACCTCCCCTCACTACACCCTCAGAACTACTGCCGACCTTGAGAATACCACAACTACATCAGACACACCAGAATTCAAAATCAACCTGAACTCAAAAGCTTCCTCTACTTTGAAAATTCTGGACTTCGAGGTGGATGCCAGTGCTCATTTGGCTACACCCAAGATGAGTCAACTGTCCATCTCTGAGAACATCAAAGTTGACCAGTCATGTTTCACACTCGACCACAAGGGAACAATGACTCTCTATGGCCTGTCAGCTAAAGCTTCTGCTGAAACTACCGCAAAAGCCAACACTGAGTTATATGTCGCCGAGCTCGTCAACAATGCAGTCTTTGCCCTTGAAGATGGGGTGTCTGCCACTGTGGAGACTGGCTACAAACATGATATGAATATGCCACCCCTCAACATCTTCAGTGAAGCATCAATCAATCAGAAGAACGTCCTTCAGCTTGACACTGCCACTGCCAGTCTGACCATTACCAATCTGGCCAAAGGAAAATATGCAGTCCAGGAATTTTCTGATGAGGCAACCCACAAGAGTAACATGGAAGTGGTGATGGATCTCCACACAGCCAAATTGACCTTCACTGGAGCAACAGGTAGCAGCCATTTCGAAATGAATCAAAATGTGGTTGCCGATATCTGCATTTTCCGCCATGTCATAATTGAAGCCAAGTTTGAGACGGAAACCCCTTTCATGAAGGGCAGCGTTGCAGATGTTAAATTCCAGGCTATTGCTGGAGACATGAAAATTGATTTAACTGCCTCTCACAGTGCAGAGTTAGCTGGACAAGTTGAGGGAACTCTCTCAAACTCTGCACTTGCTTTGGTCACACCTAGTGGACTCATGTTTGACACCAAGAACAGGGGAAATGTCAAGGTAGCCTTTCCGTTCAAGCTATCTGGAAAGATGGATCTCCAGGATGACATATTTTTTATCCTGAACGCTGACGTGCAGCAGGTTAGTTGGACAGGTTTGGCCAGATTCAACCAGTACAAATACTCCCATTACTTCACCATGGATAATGGCGACAGAGAAATTAGCATATCTTCTCAGATCAATGGAGAAGCAAATCTGGATGTACTGAAGGAGCCTATCACCATTCCCAAAATGACTGTGCCATTTGTTGGCATGATGACACCAAGGATAGAAAAGTACTCTTTGTGGGAAGACACTGGCCTGAGCAATCTTTTAACCACAACTCAGCAGACACTTGACATGAAATCCAAGCTGAAATACATGAAGAGCCTAGACAAAAAAACCTTTGACATTCCTCTGCCCAAAATTCAGAGCATCAAGATTCCAGCACTCGGAGATCTGACCTACGAGTTCTCCATGAAAACCGCAATGGTCACACTCAAAACTGACGCTAGCATCCTTAACCAGGAAAACATCATTATCAAACTGGATTCATCCTCAACCTCTGAATTTGAGGTTCTGACTGGAAAGATCGAGGGCAACACCAACGTGAACACAGTCGGCGGATTAAAAATGGCCTCTGTCCTGTCTTTGAAACATGCAATGCTCGAGGGAAGCCATGACAGCACCATCACCATAAGCTATGCAGCTGTGGATACCTCAATCACCAATTCAGCCAAGGTCATTCTACCTGCCCTCAGTATGGAAATAAATCAGCAGTTTACTGGAAATCCAGAGAAAGGCCTTGTTGTCTCTGTGTCCACTCCATCTGCAGGACTCATTGCACTTCAAATGCAGACTAAGCGCCCAGCACAAGTGAAAGCAAGACTCTATGGTCGCTACCCGGTAAGATAACTTTTGCTTACTCATTTTCTTATCAATAACCTTTCATTGTAATTTAAATGTGAATGGTGTATTTACATTCTGGTAAAAAATGTTTTTACTATCCCACACAGTCTGAGCCAACAACTGACATCGATGTCTTGGGCCTAAAGCTGTCTGTGATGAACTCTGAGAAGCTAAACTTTCAGACAACCTGGAACATGGAAATGCCATATGAGATGATGCTGGGGCTACAGAAACAGCTGCCCACAGTCATGAAAACAGTGTCTGGTCCTGCTGTCAGAACATACAAGACCATCTCCAGACAAGCTAGAAGCCTTGAGGGTTCTTTTGAAAAGGCTAGAAAGCAGGGTAAGGTGATGTTCAACAGGGCTGTTGACAATTTTGCAGCAGTAAGTCCTTCTAATTTCTTGACAACTGTCACAGAGAAGACCATTTTGATCCTCAAAGAATACCAAAAGAAAGTTGAAATTGTCCTGGATGCTGTCGCTAAATTTCTGAGAGAGACCAAGTTTCAGATTCCTGGGTATGAAGAGAGGTTCTCTGGGCTTGAGATCTACCAGAAATATAGTGCTTTTGTTGCCGATGTAACTGAAAAGGCTGTACGAAAGGTTCCAGAGTATTTTGTATCTGTCCGTGCCATTGAGTTCACCATTCCAGGCTCTAATAAAATTGTCAGGGGAAGAGAAATTCTTGATGACTTGTGTGTAGCTTTGAGGAAAATTCAGGACCAAGTCGTTGTAACTGTCAGGAAACTCGGGGAAATCCGACTGGAAAATGTCATTAATAAACTATCTGTATTTGTGCAGTTTACCACAGAACAGAGCGAGAGGTTTCTCCGAACTCTTAAATCTCAGAACGTAGAAAAGCTCTCTACCTTTGTGTCTGATGTGTACAACGATGCCTGCAACTCCCAAGTCATAGGTGACGTTAAGCAGCAGGTTGAAAAGGCCCACAAAATTGTTGTAGAATATTTAAAAGCCGTGAAAGCTAAGCTCCAGAACATTTTGGCTGACATCTCATTTGAACAACTTCGAACTGACATCCAGTCCTGGATTGACTTGATGGTAAAACGTGTCAATGCTTTCAACAACACTGCCATTAAGACACTAAAGGAAAAAAGGAAAAGTGTTGAACCCTTTGTGAGAGTAGGAGACAGAAAGATGGAGATAAACATTCCATTAACATTTATTGACAAACTCAACTAACTGCCTCTGGATAACCAGGATATACAGTGTGTGAATTGACT
Source organism: Pungitius pungitius (assembly GCF_949316345.1). NCBI lineage: Eukaryota > Metazoa > Chordata > Actinopteri > Perciformes > Gasterosteidae > Pungitius > Pungitius pungitius. Next base: position 10,535,447 of record NC_084919.1, read on the forward strand.
GTATCTGTTGTGTAACTATGATGGATGTCTCTTTACTCTGTTTTTCAAATTAAATTCTATCTCATTTGTTCAGGTTCTGCTGTTATCCTTTTGTTTCTTGTACTATTTAAAGACATGTATGTCGCCTTCAATAAAGACCGTTTTCAATGCATACTGAACATCTCTGTGCATTTCTTGTATTTTCAACAAAAATTACAAAAAATATAACTTCTGGGCATGTGGAAACATTCAACGCTGGTAAAGTTATCTTACGGTTTAATATTCCTCCAGATTTATAAATTGGCATTTGACTAACATAAAGCCTTGAAGATTGAGTCAAAGATGCTTTCCTAAAACTCACAAATATATTTGCCTACAAACTGAACATATTCACAATATATGATACTATTTTTAATAAGGCTCTCTATACACCTCTGCAACATGCCCATAAGCTGTCTGCAAACCTATATTTAAATTTAGCAGATACACAATTCTGTTATCATTAAGATGTGGGAATGCAGAAGTGAGTTTCAAAGTAGATGAGTCCTAAAATTGACTCTTTATTTCTAGAATATTAGATATTAGCTATGGGAAATCAATCGTAGTGCTATCAAAATTATTTACTGAAGCAGAAGTAATAATTAAACAGAAAACAAATGTAAAAGTGCTAATACCTGTAAATAAAGTTGTAACATAATGTTGTACTATACAATAAAAATAGTACTATATTTAATAAACTCATTAAGTTGAGTAAAGTGATTACACAACCAATATTTAAGGTTTGGGTTAATGTTTCCTACTAAAAACAATTGACAAAATATCACAAAAGCAAGGGACGATTCACTGAATATATAATACCAGCTTTATATAATTATTAATAAATCTGTTAAATAGCTGCAACACCACTAGCATTTGTCTTAAATATGAAAAATGAGGCAAAAAGGGATAAGAGGAGTTGGTGACACACACTGATATTTTTATTGACTTTCCCAAAACAGTACCATTTGTTTTCTTACATTGTGTATTTCTTTTCTCACAAAACAAAGAACGCTGTACCATTCAAACTGGAAATGATGCCATTACATTAACAACCAAATGTGTTTGGCACATTCTCGTTATTTTCCTTCTCTATGGTATCATAGATTTATTCTTCAAGTTATAACAGAGAAAAAAGATGCTCAGGCTGACCAGGGAATAATAACCTAAATCAGAGACACATGAAAGGAAAGGGTGGGGGCAGTGTGGGAAAATTAACCAGTCTAGCACAATGCATTCCTCTCCTATAAGTAAAGCAAAAAGCCCAACGACAGCCAGTCAAGGAATGGTACTTTAAACCCAATGTAGTGAATATATAAAAGATTACTTTTCAAACTCAGATGTTTTGTAGTGTTTCAATAAACCACCGAAGAAAATAAATAATGTTTAAAGAGAAATATGAAGATAACATCTTAAAGCCAACCGGGTTTTAAACCTGGATTCACGAGGGTTGCAACACCCGCAGTAATTGATGTTCATTGCAGTCATTCGAAACCAGCACTCCTAGTATTGTGTAAAAGACAACAGCAACACAACACTGTTTGCGTTGCTAACGTCACAGAACTAGCAATATTTTTGGAAAAAAAAAAAATCAATGGGAGGTACATTACATGGTCATAATAGAAGAGATTTTGTTGGAAAGGTTGTACTTTTCAATGAGTCATAGTTCAGCTGTAAACAATCTTTTTATCATTTCACAATTTACATGTCTAATTTGATCTGGTCTTAGTGAGAAGGAATAGCCCTTTTTATGTTGTGTAAATGTTATACGTTTTAATTATATATTATTTGGAATAGCAGTAATCACATGAGAGTGTGTGCTACTAGCTCATAAGAGCTGACATAGCCTTCTTTTCATCATACTTTGAAGCTTTTCACTGTGCAAAGCACCCAAATGCTCCATTTCCTCTTGCAGCTATTGCCATCATACCTGTAAACCGAGAAACTGACAGACGGATTTTTGGACTCTTTGAGACTGAAGAGACAGCTCCACCTTATTAGAGGCAGACAGAGTTAATCGTTAGGAAACATGGAGGGATACTGTAGGAAATGGTGAGCTGTGATGACGAAGCATCTCCCCTCTTTTGCTTCCCTCTTACAAGCTACAATGTATTTTCCCGTGCGTTGTTGTGTAATCCATAATCAAAATGTAACTTTTATGGATATCCTCCTCAATTGAGTCATTGTAGCCGCCAGGTAGAAGCGTAATTATCTAACTTAAATTAAAGAAAAATTGAAAATACATTGACCTAAAAACGTGCCCAACCACATATTGGTTCCCAGGCCTACAATGGTATTTGGCTTATTGCAAAAAAATTACTAACATCTCCCTCTAGACATTAAATACTATGGAGTCATAAACATTTCTTGATTTGGTTCCACCTGACTTTTTTAACTGTAAACATAAGCTATGTCTTTCGTATCAAACGGATATTCTGCTGTGCAATTTCACAAACTAAATAGGTATTTACAACATAAACGAGTGCAATATTTGCTTTTTACAAAGTAACCTTAGGCAGTAAGGCAGTGACCTATGCAAACTCAAAGAACAGAGGCTCAAAAGCAGGCCTTTAGTAAAAGACATGTCCACATTAGACAGGTGTGATTAAGGAGTCTGCTGACTTGAAGTCTTTTGTCTTTTTTACCCCTCTATCCCTATCACATCGGCACCATGTGACCTGCGATCAACACGCCGCGACCGGTGCATTTCTCTCCCTCTTGTTCTCTCTCAAACGCGCACACAAACACAAACGCCGATATTCAGATGAACATCCGAGTGTCTTCAAAACAACTTTTGTTTGCAGTTCATCCGTTTTGGTTCCACCGAGGTCTTCTGGCTACATGGGAGTAACCAAACCACGGCCATTGCGCCGCACATGTTCGGACGCGTATCCCGGCGCGTCGCGGTGCTCTCGGACAGCGACGGACTCACATCAGAACACAGCAGCCGAGACAACTCCCCGAGGCTACTTTCCGTTTTTGTAAAGACGCCTTTGTGGCCGTTTCGAATACCTCCCAGATCCCGTCCTTGGTCTTGGCGGAGCACTCCAAATAGTCGTATGCGCCAATGCGCGCGGCCATGGCCCGGCCGTCCTCTGCCTTCACGGGCTCCAGCTTCAGCCGGGACAGCTCGTTCTTTACGTTCTCGTCGTTGCGCAGATCTTTCTTGTTGGCCACCAATATGATGGGTACGTTGGGACAGAAATGTTTGATTTCGGGCACCCACTTTTCGGGGATGTTTTCCAACGAGTCCGGGCTGTCCACGGAAAAGCACATGAGAATGACGTCGGTGTCCGGGTAGGAGAGGGGGCGCAGCCGGTCGTAGTCCTCCTGCCCGGCGGTGTCCCACAAGGCGAGCTGGACTTGCTTGTTTTCCACCTCTATGTCCGCCACATACGTCTCAAACACCGTCGGGACGTACACCTCGGGAAACTCGTCTTTGCTGAATACGATCAAAAGACACGTCTTCCCGCACGCGCCGTCTCCGACCACCACTAGTTTCTTCCGGATGTCTGCCATTACAGCCCCGTTTTTCCCCTTCCTACCTCTCGCTCGAGTGTGGCATCAACGCACACTGACCCGCTCGGGGCGGCGTTTCGCTCGCTCGGCTTTTATACACAAAGTGAGACTCGTTCCGCAGGCCGCTCCCGTCCAGCGACTACAGGACATTTACCAGTAACCGCTGCAATCTCTTTATAAAGCGTTGGGTGGATTCCTAAATTTAGCAATCCAATCGGAAATAGGGAAGTGAGATCACAGTTTTGGAAGGAAGAGGTGATTGGATCTCCTCTCGCTTCCGTCCCGTAGGAGGAGGGTTTTGGACCACGAGGACCCACCCGATCCAAGATCATCCCCAAATTAACCGAATATGACTGCATGATCTTTGATATGATATTTTTCTCTTATGGACCTCACAAATTTATTTCTCATATAATAAATATTGTTTTTAGCCGTTTTTGTGATTTTTTGTTTAAATGTATATCTATTATTGTACATGGCAACGAATTACCTAAAATCCTATATTTTTTTCGTTCACTGAGACGTTTGATTTTCAGTAACAGTGTAAGCGAGTTTTAGAGGGAAACAGGGGAAGTGCCTATTCATAAAATATTGTGTTGCTACGCACAATAAACACACCCGGGCGGAACATGCGTGTCATCTTCACATGGTCTACGGACGGCAATATGTTGGGAGGCAAATTTACATTGATTGTCATACGCATGCCTGCGTAGTTCACGCTATTTACAGGGAGGGGGCACTATCGTAGAAAAAAAAAAACCTCCTAGCTTTGACTATCAAGCGATCCTTGCTAAATCACCGCTCTCTCCGAGGAAACAAAAACAATTTAGAATTGGGTTGACGGCGTGCAACGAGCATAGACCCTCTCTCGAAACGAAAACGCGTGAGTATGTCCCCTCGGTTTGTTCACGTCGAAAGCAAAAATCTGCGCAAATCAGTTGATTTAATCGCGACTGCCGCGGTGCGAGTGTTTCCCCCTTTTGTTTAGCGGCTAAGGCCCCTCTGTTTGGAACTTGTAGGGGGGCCATGTTGTTTAGCCGCTGAGTGGAGTGTTTGGTTGGTGTTTTAGCTCGCACAACACCCAAGTTGCAAATTAGCATGTGCTGGCACATGAAGGGGTTTTATCGGGCTCGTTGCATCCGATTCGGTAGAACCCGTTTGAAACCAAGCACATGGCTGCGTTTTCCCCTTTTAAACTGGAGCGCACCAGCTCACTGTAATGAAATGGTAAATTAACCAAACTTTGATGTCTAGCATCGTCCACCAATAATAAACAGAGCAGGCCCGCCGCGGTTAGCGTTAGCTTGTTGAAATGAGCTCGCTGGTGCTCTCTCGAGCGAAGTAGCATTAGCTAACAATAAACACGGCCAATTTCTACCGGTGTCCGGAATGGACCGGATATTAATAACTAGGCAGCAACATGCAACACGTTGACAATTTTTGATCAATTAGAAATTTTGACCCACTCCGTGCGTAAGGTAAACGTGCAGCCAACGCCGTAAGCTAGCTTGCTAAATAGCAGCGGACGCTAGGTTAGCCACACTAGCTAGCCATCTTGCCGAACGGCTTGCATATCGGTAATGGCCCCTTGTGTTGGCTGTTGTTCTAGCTATCTAATATAGATTTTCAAGCCATCGACAGATGCCTTTTGTTAAAACAGCTGTGTTAAGTGAGAACTGCGCTTGTCTTGCAATTATTAGCAACGTCAATGGTGGCGGTGGTCGTCATTATCACCAACTAACCACAACGTTACCTAGCGTTAGCATTCTTGATCTTGCATCAAGATGTCTGTAATGCACCTGAGTTGCTTTTGTATTGTGCAATCTCAAACGAAAGCACGGCTAAATTACCCGGACAAGACTCCAGGATATCCAGGGCGACATTCACGCTAACCAACATTTCAATCTTCAACAGCCATGACATGGAGCTATCAATATAGGAAATGGTCATATTCATGCAAGTTATTCCAGCACTATGCTTTTGGGCACGTCCTTATCCTTAAGTGTATTTCCAAAGTTAGAATGATCCCATTCCTCATTTATAAAAGGCCACATGGTGTAACTCTCAATTTCCATAACTCCATTGCCTGCCTTGTTGTACAGGAGCCCCTCTGTCACGTTAAAATGGGGGACTCTATTTGACTTTATTTGTACATGAAAAGTAATTTAACCATATTTGACTTAATTGGGTCAGGCAAACGCTCTGGCAGACCAGAAATCAATCAATGCAAGACATCAAATCGGGCCAATGTAACAGCGCTACATGTTCTTGACAACTTAAAACCTGTATGCTGTTTTCTGCAGGCTTTCCCGGGGAATGAGCGTTCCATGCAGCATCCTAGGTATGAATGACGTGGCCTGGCAGGAGACAAGAGGTGGGATGCTGCATGCAAATGGTGCTCCTGAGACTGGAGGTGTCCGAGTTCACGTAGGGGGAGCCGGACCGGCTTCCGGAGTCCCACATTTACAGGGCATGGAGAGGGTTGTTAACCCTACCCCAGGTACCCCGCAGCCTCCACTGAGTGGACGATCTCAGGATGACGCCGCAGTTGGATATTTCTTTCAGAGGCAGCCCGGAGAGCAGCTCGGAGCCTGCACACCCAGCAAACATCGCTGGCCAACCGGTGATGCCAATCATGTCGATCAGGTAAAGGGTCTTCAGCCATGAAACTAAGTATTTTGGGGACAAACGGTGGTATTTCATAAAGGCTAAAGCTACACATTTCTGTGACTGGAGGGAATGTAAATTTCACCTAATCAGACAGCAATTCTAACCGTAGATCTAGATTATTTGATATCTCAATTTAGTTGGTGTTCCACTGTTTAACCAGTAATTGAGTTGATCTTATTCTCAGATGAACCGTATCGTCAAGTGTGTTTGATGTTCTTGTAAAATTTTCCCCTACCGTTATATCCCCACCCTCCTGAAAATGTCTGGAATTTAAAATGTTTCCCACGCACGGCAGACCCAACACGTGCACGATCATTTACGTACATGCACGAGTACGTTGCACTCGCACCAGCGGACAGACTACTACCAGGCACAGCAGGAGAGTGGCTGTGATAACTGTCCCGGGAGTTCTGACGCTAAAGTCTCTTTTTTTTGTATTTAAAAGAAATAGTCGCGCAAACATGGCTTCTTACTGGTATCTGTTGTGCCACACCCAACCTGCATTCATTTGGGCCGTTGGAGGACAAAGGCAAAGTAGTTGGTAGAATCTAAAAATGGTAGTTTAATACAACATATTTGTATAATTTTCTTAACCTGATTTTTTAATATAATATAAGATTTTTATTGATTTTCTATCTGACTCTGTTGGTTTCGGTGTTTTTTTTTTCAGTAAAAGTTGTTTGGGGCCATCCTTCATAAAATTGTTGGTTGTCTGTCATAGGAAATTAACCCTGCAATGGTCTCCATTCAACGTTTTTTTTCCCCCAATCTCGTATGCATGTCTTAGTCCTCTTGTCTCAGACAAAGGAAACTCTTATGTTATAAGTACTATGATTCTAATCTTTCAATACATAATTATAAGCACATTGACTCCAGAGATTCTTACTCTTACCCAAAATTGTAGTGGTTTTTGTTATGTAATACTTTATGTTGAGGAGAAATAAAAATAATTCTGCCTTATTCAGCCTCTTGAAATGTTGCAAGGGCTCATTTATTTCAGACATTTTCAGGGTAAAATTGATTTAAAAATCATGGATGCTCAGTTTAGTTTGCTCTGCAGCACGTGAAACAAATGTAATATTGTAGTATCTCATTTGTAGCCTTCCAATAAGTGCTTTATTTTTTACCATCAGTTTTTGTTTTGTTTCAGGTCCGTGCTTCAGATGAAATGAACTATGACTTCCAAGCTCTTGCTTTGGAGTCAAGGGGCATGGGAGAGGTACGGTTGTTTTTTTTGCAGTCCTAGCAGCAGTCATTTTCTTCACTACAGTAAAAGAATAAACTCCTATGAAACTCCCGGTGTAGCCTCTCAAAGTAAATTGATTCTCACTTAAAGCGTTTTGCTGAATTATGATTGTGAGAAAATGTTAAACTTACCAAAACTACCGTACAAAAACTTAACCACCTAACATTATGGAAAACTGATCTTACAAAAGATGAACACTTTATGTTTAGCTTCTGCCTGCAAAAAAACTCTGGGATTCTGACGAGCTGGCCAAGGATGGAAGGAAAGGCATGCTTCTTGGAGAGGAATGGAGGGACAATGCATGGGGATCGTCTCGTGAGTGGCTCCTTAATACATCTGGTTCTATGGAATTTATTCAAAAGGAAATTACTTTTGTAAATGGTATCCTGCCTCACCCACGGCTTTTCACTGTTGCCTTTCTTAATCCACATTGATGTTTACTCCGCAATAGTTTATGTGCACATCTATCAAGATATTTGATGACAGCTTTTTATACAGATCATTCAGTGTCCCAGCCAATCATGGTGCAGCGACGGCCAGGCCAGAGTTTCCACGGGAACGGTGATGCCAATTCTGTGCTTTCACCTCGCTCCGAAGGTGGAGGCCTTGGGGTGAGCATGGTGGAGTACGTTCTCAGTTCTTCTCCTGGGGACAAGATGGATGGCCGTTACAGGAATGGTGGCTATGTAAGTTGCCCCTGACTCACAAGAAGGTGCTCTTGCTTATCAAACACTTATTGTAAACGGGGGATGTAGTCTTTTCTAATCGTTTTTTTTAATATGTCTAAAGGGTGGAGGAGATGTTGACCAAGACGGGAGAGAGAAGATTGACGTCCAAGAGAAAGTCTCCCCCTATGAAGAGGACAAGAGTCCAGAGATGAAGGTTGGCGATGAGAATGATCCGGCTAAAACCAACGGGCGAGGGCTACTTAACGGCATGGAGCGAGACTGCAAAGACTTCCAGTAAGTGTGCCTTTCTTTCTTTTTTTCAACAGTAAAATGAGTTTAACAGCTACCGATTGTTTGACGCTTTAAGAATATGGTGATTTTAAATTTGCCAACCATCATATGGAACTCTTTTTAAAAAATAAAAAATAAAAAAATAAAAAATTCAGAATGGCCACATCTATATTAAAGTTGCTGTAATCATTTGGTGAATTATATCATTGCATCGAGGCCTAGGATACTGAAATTGTCCTAATAATCAAGTGAATATGAATGTTAGGCTTAGAGTCTTAATGTTCCTTGACTTCTTTTCAGAGTGGCTTTTATCAAAAATGACCTTTTGCGCTTCTTTTACTTTCCCAGTCCGACTCCTGGGAGCCGCCAAGCTTCCCCTACAGAGGCAGTGGAGAGAATGGGTCCCATTCAGTCAGGTTTGGAGATGATGGGGCAGCACCACCCACATGCCTTCCAACAACACAACCCTGCCCAAAACAAGGCCCCTGAGGACTTTCAGAGCCAGGAGGCCCAGAACATGGGTGGTATGGAGCAACAGGCCGGTGTCGAGTCCCTCCAGTTTGACTACGCTGGTAACCAGATTCAGGTGGACTCCTCAGGCACTCCAGTCGGACTGTTTGACTACAACTCACAGCAGCAGGTTGGTCAACAAATGGCTCACATCTCTCAACTATCAAACTGTACATTTTATTGACAGGTTGTGATATTTGTTCTCCCCCCCCCCCCCCCCCCCCCAGTTGTTCCAGAGATCTAATGCCCTGACTGTGCAACAGCTAACCGCAGCTCAGCAACAGCAATATGCCCTGGCTGCAGCTCAGCAGCAGCATCTCGGTAAATGTGCTGCGTAATATGGTGCCGCCACTCTTTAGCTATCTTCCCCAGTTGCGGAGCCATTGAATGAGATTTGATGTATAGAAAGTTATCATATTACTGTTCCTCTTATTTCCCAGCTGGCCTTGCTCCTGCCTTTGTGCCAAACCCTTACATTATCAATGCTGGCCCCCCTGGAACGGACCCCTACACTGCCGCTGGGCTGGCCGCGGCAGCCTCGCTTGGAGGTGATCAGCAAGCACTTATTTATTTTTGTTCCATGTTGTGTTAAAGCTAGAAGATGTGCAAAGTCCAAATAAGAGTTACTGTTCTAATCAGTTTTGCAAAATGCGTGAGAAACATCCAAATGTCTTCCACAGGTCCCACCGTGGTTCCACCACAGTACTATGGGGTTCCTTGGGGTGTGTATCCGGCCAACCTTTTCCAGCAACAGGCTGCATCATCTGCCAATCACTCTGCTAATCAGCAAGCATCCAACCAGGGACCAGGGCCAGGCCAACAACAGGTAGGAAGTGGTGTACTTTTGGCATACTGAAGTATTGTAATATTTAGTTATTTGTTTGCAGTATTACAAACTTAACACTCAAGCTCTATTCACTCAAAAAGCTGGAGATTCAACCAAATGCTGTAAAACCATAGATTGCTCAACTTAAAGCATAATCTAAACGTTATAAAATCACGCATTGCTTTAAAATAGCTATGTCTAGCTATGTCTCAATTGGAAACGTGATTTATATTTTTGTTTACCCATTGCAATGTGGAAACATTTTGGGCAAATGTCTTTGCACCATTACCTCTGCCAGTGCACACCGAAATAGCTGATAATGCTAACTAGATAAGTGAATATCATGAGTATGCGGGTTGTGTCCCAATCGGCAGCGGATTGGTGGTATAATTCGTTTCACAATCACCATGTGTGATAGATTTCAATTCAGCACAACGATGGCATCATTATGTTCACCAGGTGATGCGCCAAGGAAACAACCAGCGACCTCTTACGCCCGGGCAAGGCCAACCGAGTCAGCAGGAGTCTCTGGCAGCAGCAGCGGCCGCTAACCCCGCGTTGGCATACGCAGGAATGTCTGGTTGGTAGACCGCCTTGTACAATCACCAAAAATAGCTAAAGACACATTTTAACCCATTTGCATGTTGTTGAACTGCCCTTTATGTATGCTCTGCAGAATTGTTTATATAGCTATACATTTTCCTTTATCATTGCTTGGACACTAAAAATCTCCCCTTTTACTAGACTTTTTCCATGTACACATGGTCTAAAATACCTTTTTCTTTTTAAGAAATAATTTGTCTGCTGTCTGGCTGGTCAGATTTTGATGTCCGGGTTGCTTACACATGGTCGGCTGTTCTAGAAAACACAAAGTGAACTGGACTAATGCTAGTAACATCCAATTTACCTGTAGTAACATCCAGTTGGCATTCCTGCAGTCGGCTCATTTGTGAGATTGTGCTCAAACTGCACTTTTCATGGTGGCCTCCCTTGTGACCAGCCCAAGGCACACCTGTGCAAAATCATGTCAGTCAGCATTTAAATACACCACACGTCATGTGAACCAAATTCATTTTTTTGTGCGCATAGAAAGTCAAAGATCTTTTGGTACGTTTTATATAGAAATATTTTATTGCTGACATGTATTAATTTATCTTTTTAGGGTATCAGGTTTTGGCCCCTGCAGCCTATTATGACCAGAATGGGGCCTTGGTGATGGGCCCTGGTGCCCGCGCTGGTCTAGGTGGGCCAGTTCGTCTAGTCCAGACCCCTCTCCTCATCAACCCGGCAGCGGCACAAGCTGGTCAGTAGTTTTGCACTAGTTACCACAATTTCCAGTATGTGGATCCACTTTGCTTCCTTCATTTTGACCATTGATGGTCTTTCTGACCTCAGTTCCCTTTTTTACCCCTCACACTTTACACTCTCTCCCCACCAGCAGCTGCGGTGTCAGCATCTGGCTCCGGTAACATGTCTGGTCCTCCAGGCAGCGGTCTATACCGCTCAATGGCGCAGCAGCAGCAGCATCAGCAGCAGCAGCAGCAGCAACAACAACAACAGCAACACCACCACCAGCAGCAGCAACAGCATCATCAGCAACAACAACATCATCATCATCAACAACAGCAGCAGCAGCAACAACAACAACAACAGCAACATCAGCAGGCTCCCCCAGCCAGCGGTGGCCTGCCCTCCAGCTCATTTTACGGCTCTGGATCGGTCCCGAACACTTCTCAGAGCAGCTCTCTATTCTCACACACCTCTGCCGCGCCGCCACCACAAACCACCTCACTGGGCTTCAGCAGTACCGGTGGATCCCTCGGGGTCGGCCTGGGCTCTGCTCTCGGAGGCTTTGGCTCTTCTGGTCAGTGACTCATGAGTCTAGCTGCACAAGGATTGAGAGGCCTTTCTTTTTCGGAGTCAGTTTTCTCAACTGTTTGTTATTTATTTTATTTTTTTCTTGCAGTGTCCAGCTCCACCAGTAGCAATGTTTCTCGCAGGGACTCCCTGCTGGCCACTTCGGATCTATACAAACGCGCGGGCAGCAGTTTAACTCCCATCGGCCAGCCCTTTTACAACAGCCTGGGTTACTCCTCTTCACCCAGCCCCATTGGCCTCACACCAGGTCACTCTCCACTTACTCCTCCACCTTCTCTGCCCTCCTCACATGGATCCTCTAACAGTCTTCACCTAGGTAGGCCTACAATTCCTGGTCACAGATGAGGATGGCTTTTGCATATTTGATTTGACTGCATGTAAAATATCCGTCCCAAGGCGTTGTATCCCATATTTAAAGACAATTTGCAACTGAAACTATGACTGCTACAGTATCCGGTTGTTGTCTAATCCTAGGTGGCCTGACAAATGGCAGCGGGCGCTACATTTCTGCCGCTCCTGGAGCTGAGGCCAAGTACCGGAGCGCCGGGGGCACGTCCAGTCTTTTCAATTCCAGCAGCCAGCTATTCCCGCCGTCTCGTCCTCGCTACAGTCGTTCTGATGTCATGCCGTCTGGACGCAGCCGCCTACTGGAAGACTTCAGGAACAACCGCTTCCCGAACCTCCAACTCCGTGACTTGCCCGGCCACATGGTGGAGTTCTCTCAAGACCAGCATGGCTCTAGGTGGCTGCTAAGGGCTTTTTTTTTAAAACACTTCTTTGGTTAACCAAAATACCCCAAGCTTCTTATCAGTACTTTTTTTTGTTATTGCATCGGTCTAGATTTATCCAGCAGAAACTAGAGCGGGCCACTCCAGCCGAGAGGCAGATGGTGTTTGGAGAGATTCTGCAAGCGGCATACCAACTGATGACTGATGTATTTGGGAACTATGTCATCCAAAAGTTCTTTGAGGTTGGAACCATTTAATTTAACCCAAGGTTCATTTAAATAAAAACGGACATGAGGTGACCGTAATATTTCTGTAGCATGTGTGCAATAGTTTGCTTTGTGTTTTGCAGTTTGGAAGTGCAGACCAGAAGCTGGCTTTGGCTACGCGCATCCGTGGACACGTCCTTCCACTGGCTTTGCAGATGTATGGTTGTCGGGTCATTCAGAAAGCCCTGGAGTCCATTTCCTCAGACCAGCAGGTAATTGTAAGTGAGATTATACTTCTCTATAATGATGTTTTTGCCAGCGGTGTTTTGTCTTTCAGTCAACACGGTGACATTGAAATTCAGCTATCTTTCCCTTTTTATCTTCACTTCAGAGCGACATTGTCCGTGAGCTGGATGGCCATGTGTTGAAGTGCGTCAAGGACCAAAATGGCAACCATGTGGTGCAGAAGTGTATAGAGTGTGTTCAGCCTCAGGCCCTACAGTTCATTATTGAGGCCTTCCAAGGACAGGTGAGTTTATCATCATAAGCAATGGCTCAGCTACCGTGTGGCTCATTCTCCTTATTTTATAATGTTTTCCCATTTGTTTTTATCAATGGCGTTGTTTATACAAAAACAGATGTGACTTGGGAGTAGAACGTCTAATGCAAACATAGGGTCCATTCCACAGGTTTGTGGAGGTCCTCAGACCTCAGGGTTATGCTCAGTTTATTAAACTTGTATTCTGAAACAAGGCACTGTCTTTATATTGCATTAAATAGAAACTCAATCGCACCGCTCAACACAAGAGGGCGTTTAAGTTGAAATCTTCAAACGGCTGTATATTAAGTTTTATTTTACTTTCCTTTGCAGGTGTTTGTGCTCTCCACACACCCTTATGGCTGCAGAGTTATCCAACGGATTTTGGAGCACTGCACTCAGGAGCAGACTCTACCCATCCTGGAAGAGCTGCATCAGCACTCTGAACAGCTGGGCCAGGTGAGCACATCTGTCACATTGACGGCGCCCTTATTGTTAGCTGTCACAGGTCATTGTCGAGATACCTGCTTGTCATTTGTGTTTGCTTGTCTCCTTCATGTTTGAGCATTTCATATTTTCAGCTTGTCATTGTTCTTGTGTAGTTGTGGTCTGCTAATTGTAAGGATGAATGTATTTGTAGTGTTAGCTGTCGTTGCATCGGATGTATGTGATTATCTAAACATCCCCCCTGCCCCCCCCCCACTTATTCCATCTAGAAATATCAAGGCGTATCATTGGAGATGACACCCAAAACATATTATACGGTGTCCCGCGATGCACTGTTCAAGGTCAGAGCGATTTGCCACTCATGCGGATGTCCTTATCCTCCCTTCCTCTTTCCCCCCTTTAAAAAAAAATATATATATATTTTCTTCTGTTAAGAATCTAATTTAACCTCTAAAGACTTCTCTTAACCCTCCGAGCCGCCTTTTTCTCGCCTTTTTTCCTTATCTTGGGTTATGCCACAAAGGATCACAAGGCACAGGCTTCCCTGCTGTCTGGTGATCCCTCTTCTTTGCCTAAAGCATCCTCTGATTAATCCTTTTTCTGTTTCATCTGCTTTACTTCACTGTCATTGTATGACGTTAGCTTCCATGGAATTTAAGCCAAAGGGCTGCTTGAGTGTTCAGAAGTTATTCTTAAAACACTTTGAGCGTTCAGCTATACCTAAAGTCTGGTAGCAAAATAATGCAGGTTCTTGTTAAAACGGATTGACAGGACATGAATTTAAAGGCAAATGGTACCAAATTAAAGTTGGCGGGTACATTACCTACTGAACAAATTTGAACAGGATCGATTCAGAGTGATGTCATTTGTTGCTTGGTCAGGTGAGTTCCTGCCCATCTCTCTCTCTCTATCGTCTAAAATGACTCCAGTAGCTGTCAATCACCCCTTCCTGAAGGGGCAACGAAGCTATTGGTTGTTTGTCCGTTCAGCAACAGCATCTGTTTTGTGATGACGTAAGGCTACCAGTGGGGTGTGTCACTCATTTGTCTACACATCATTGTAAAGATGCACGATTATTTCACACAAATGAAGACTGAAAGTAGTGCATGAGCGTCAGAGTTGAGGGTGTTGCATGGATTCTTGTGTTATTTGTCAAAATTGAAGGGCTTTTTACCTTGAGCTCACACCTCCTCTGCCCCCTGCAGGATCAGTATGGTAACTACGTCATTCAGCATGTTTTGGAGCACGGCCGACCAGAAGACAAAAGCAAGATAGTCGCAGAGGTTCGTGGAAAGGTTCTGGTCCTCAGTCAACACAAATTTGCAAGGTAAGTTGTTATATTCTAATATAATGACTATTTGAAAACCACCAACTTTTGATGTTGACCCACCTGTAACAGGCACAAATGCAAGATGGACAGAAAAAACAAAAATTGACTATTAAAAAGTAGTAAACTCTTTTGATCATCTGTATTTTTCCTCAGCAATGTTGTGGAGAAATGTGTGATCCACTCTTCTCGTGCGGAGAGAGCTCTGCTGATCGATGAGGTGTGCTGCCTGAAGGACGGGCCCCACAGCGCCCTGTACACCATGATGAAGGACCAGTATGCCAACTATGTTGTTCAAAGGATGATTGACATGGCAGAACCTGCGCAGCGCAAGATAATTATGCACAAGGTTGGTGATCTGTGTGATCTTGCAGATGTTGAAGGGGTATATTCAAAGGGGTATATTCAAAACGGAACACAACATTTACACTTGTTTCTTAAATACAATGAATGATTATGGTGATTAAATGTCTTTCATCAGAAAACATTATGGATCATTATTTTTATCATTTTTATTTTATATATATATATATATATATATATATTATAAAAACAAATTCAAAGTGACCAGGTCAGACCCGAAACAATATTTAGGCTTCTTACCACATTTAAAATGCATCATGGACACGTCTATATGTTGCTTGTCTTTAACAATATGGATTTAGGTCAATTTAGTTAAACTTCTTAGACCCCATTGTTTTTAGGCTAGTTAAAATGTATTGAATATGTTCTACCAAAATCAGAGACAACGCCTGTAAACCAGATGTCCAAAAACCCCAAATCTTTGAAACACTATTGTGAAGAACCTGCGTGAACCATTGAATTGTTGCTATTGTTTCCTCAGAAATGACATCAATTGATGAATGAAATCTCAGCTCTAATGCGCTGACCTTTACTCTCTACAGATCCGTCCTCACATTGCCACTCTACGCAAGTACACCTATGGGAAGCACATTCTAGCCAAGCTGGAGAAGTACTACATGAAAAGCGGATCTGAGCTCGGTCCCATCGGTGGCCCCACCAATGGCCTCATGTAGTCACGTCGAACAAGCGGGTTCTCCCCCTCCCGCCCCCTCCCCCACCTGTTCTGAGAGTTGCTCCTTAGACAAAGGGGTTAGCCTTTGAAACCCTCTGTTATCCCATTTTGAGGGAATTACCAAAAAAAAGGACATGTCAACTTCACCTAAGAACGCTGTGACAACTGACTCCTGCCACTCTGCCACCCCTGGTGCAGGGCCCCAGTGTGGCCCCCCAGGGGATGCACAGTCAGCAGGCAGATTTTATGTTTCTTTTCTCTTTTCCTTTTTCCTGGGTAAAGCACAAGCCCATTGTTAATGATGTAATTGGTGTATTTGACTGGTTTTCATATTATCTTGTACATTTAGTTTTTTACCTTGTAAATTCTCTGTAGAAAAAAGAAAAATTATACACTGCTGAAATTTCCAATTCCTACAATTAACACCAGCAAGTGATTTTCTAAGGCTAAACGGAGTAATCCTTTTAAAAAAAAATAAAAAAAGATTCCTTTTGTTTTTGTAACGAGACTTATGTCAGCTGTTCTCATTAAGTCTAGGCAATTGTACATTACCCTGTGCACAGTAAAGGTTTTCCCCTTGCCAAAGCAGCTGAAGGATTAGTTTTTTTTTTTTAAATTTATTTTTTAAATGCACCACATAGTATGGGCTGATGTAGACCCCTCCGGCCACAGGCGAGTTCTATGTGTCCTGTGCCACAGTCACCCACAGCGAGCTCTGCTTAGGGGTTGGTGCTTTTAGTCTAGGTGGTGGTTTCCAGTGGTGGCTTATTCCTTTTCGGGCTAATCGGCTAATAGTGAGCCTGATGGAATCTTCTAAACACTTTTCGGTACTAAATATTACAGACTGACCAACCTCAGCTGCTGCCTCCACTGAGCCCCGCCCGGGGGGGGGGAGAGACACGACACCTTATGCAAAACAAAAAGCTGCCATTGATTTGGTTGTACAGCAGGCGTATAATCTGAACATGAAATGACTGTAGCGGGGGGGCTTTTTGTGGCTGGGGTATGTGTTGGCATGCTGTGACAGGTTTTAATCCTCGGAATGATTTTTTTTTTTTTTTTTTTTTTTTTTCCTTTATCATGTTTAGTGTGACATCTTATCTGTCTTGTACTTTGAGATGAACACTGCCCTAGAAACGGTATCTTTATGTACTGAATAATCATCTCTTGCGTAGTAGTAGTTCAACGATGTATAGCATCTTTATGTAGGTGTAAGTTGTTGCTTTTGGGCTGGGGCTCGCAGCGACGATGGGACCCCCACTGCCTGAAGGGCAGAGTAGTCATTAAAAAAAAATGTTGTGAAGTGGTGCTTTTCCCAGTTCTGTATATTTGAGGTGAATTGAACTAGAAGTTTAGTGGGATACGTTGGAGAAAGGGATGTTGAAAAGACCCCGCCCCTTATTTTTTTCGTCTTTTGGTTGGATATGGAAGTGCATTGGTGGGGGTCTTCGGGGCCATCAAAGGCGATACCATTCACCTGTAATGCTCGTAGTGATGGCATCATATGAATACTTGTAGAATACATGTAGTATATGTGCAGTTAAGTGTAAGATTATTAGTTTAAATCGAGAAGAATATGTCTAGTTGTGGTGTTTTGACAGGCCTTGCTCTAAATTTGTAGTGATGCTTTTATTTCGTCTGTACAGTTGTACATTTGTAAACGTTTATGCTGTAAATGGGATGTCTTTTACACTTTTTGGGGAGGAAAAAGGCAGAAATGTGCATTTTGATGTGTGTATATTCATCACTCCTTTCCCCTTGAATATAATGTATACAGTTTTATTTGATCAAGTGTTATTTTAAAGGAAAAAAAAAATCTTAATGGCTTCACAATCTGGCATGGTTTTTGGTTTTTAATCTTTAATGGGCAGGGCCAGCCTCTATTTGTACTGGAGCTGTATAATCCACTGTTGATAATATTTCTGAAGTGACAGTTTAAAAAAAAAAAAAACACTCTGTACTAAAATTGAGGCTGCATTTAGTCCTCTCTGATACATACATAATTTCACAGGACTTGACAAGAATTATTTTTGTACAGATGAATGCTGTATTTTGGAACAGCGTCTACCTTGTAAGCAAAAGCAATGTAAAATATTGTCAATTATATAAATATGAACATATGAGTTTTGTCACACTGTCAAAGTCATGTACATTTTCAGGTGGCCTTATGTACATTTCCAGATGTTAGATTAAGAAAATCAAACTCATTTTTGGAAGCAGAATTGTGACTGTATGATTAAACTGTTCTTCTAACATTTGACCAGCCTTGTTGTGTTTTTACTACGTTTAACTTGTGAAAGGTTTAATTTTAATTATAATTATATATATATATATAAAGCAGTTTTTTGAATAATATTTGCAAGGGAAACTGAGTAATTAAAATATGCATGCATAACCATATACATTTACAATACATACTGCATTACAGTATGTGTGTAGTCACAAATATACAGATTTCATTACTTCTACCGCACTATATCAGGTAGATATTTTCCAGTTGCATTCCATTTGAAATGTAGAATGTATTATGAATAAACCTTTAGTATTTAGATTGGCTCCACCTTGACCGGCCCCAATATTATAATAATGCCAAAACGTTAATGCGTCAATAATACATTCCATAATTGAGAAAATAAAAGAATGAAATGGGCCTATTTTCACAGTTTTCAGTGGTGGGCGGGGTTTAGGCGCAGTTGTGGGCGGGGTTTAAGCGCCGATGTGGAGGCTCGTGGTTCAAACCTTTAAACATCTCCTGAGATCCAGTTGATAAACTGAACTCCGACTCACCAGAAGGATGACAACATCTTTGACAGTTTCTCTTGTTTTGGCTTTGGGATTAATACATCCCATCTGTATGTCGGTAAGTCATTTTCACTCCCGTTTTTTCGTCTGGTGAATCTCGTGCTCACCTCCGTCACTTCCTGAACACAGCTGGTTGCACTGTGCCGTGTAAAGGTGTGTTTACTTACACGATCGTTTTGGTGGTTCGCTCTTGAGTTTATTTTAGAAACCATGACGCGTTAAAGTTATCTGTGTTTACCAATGGTCTCATTTGTACATCCTCATTTTATTCTATTTTATTTCAATAGTGGCTAACGCACGCACGCACCCACCCACTGAAATATCCACACCTGTGGGAAAGTTCCTCTTGGTTTGTGCGTGAAGAAACTCATGCAAACATTTCGGAGAAACAATCCTTGGATCCATTTCATGTTGAACACAAGATGCGCTGCATCCATTTAAGCGTTAGAGCGTCCTCACAGATGTTAAAATGATTGGTGCATGTTGCAGCATATTAACAGTACATTTAATTTTCTGGTGGAGTTCTATGTGTTTGTCAAGTGGGTGGAGTGACCTTTTTATTCCAGCTCTGTTCTGTACTCATTCAACTTTACTGATGATAACAATGGCATCACTCTGAGTTTGTCAGCCACAGCGTTGCTTTTAAAGGACTTTGTCACATGATTCATTTCTTTATTGTCCTCCTAAGAAAAGTTCATTGCTTCACCTCTTATCTGTTTTTCTATATCGGATAATACGACGGGAAATGTTATTGTGGTGATCTGCATTATGAAATACCCTCACTCCCCCTTTCCCATTAATTTAGCTTTCTGCCCATCCTGAGGATTTAGAGGGGTCGGGTTATGAATGGGACGGTTCTGGTTCAGGGGATTCGTCAGACCAAGGTAATGCTGAGTATGATGCACAGTGGCTGTAAAATGGTTATAATCCACTTATATTGTATGAGTTGCTCTTTTTATTTGCATAATAAAACGCAAAACATGTTGTCCACTGTGTTGCAGGTGAAATGGAAAATATCATCCGTCAACCCAACAGCAAAGGAACCAAGAATACTTTACATGTATGCAGGTTTTTACGACTCTCATTATCTCTTCACTTTACAATATAGATGGCAGAGCAGGAAATAAAGTTCTCTGGTAATGCTTTTGTCTTCAGAACTTTGAAGATATATACAAAGACGGCGGATCAGGGTTTGTCATTGTGGAAAACAGCAAGAGTCTCTTGGACAACAAAGAAATCGTTGCCGGTACTTTGCAGCACCCCTCGTTGCACTAACCAGACAGATAGGCCGTGTGTTTGTATTCTAACTCCAGCCATTTATGTTCACAGCCGTTATTACAGGAGGAGTTATAGGAGCGGCCGTTGCAGTTTTACTGGGAGCAGTGTTAATCTACATGTGGAAGAAGAAAGATACCAAAGGATACATCCCGGGTCAACAACAGGCTTCAGATTATCATGGACCCAACAGGGAGGTAGTTGTTGTTTAACCTTAAACTTTCACAACATTGTTCACGCTCTGAAGCCAATGTCTGTAACTTAGGAAATACTCTAGAGAGGGTATTTACTTGTTTTTCTGGAGTGAAGGATGGGTAATGACACTTACCCTTGCACTTAATGGATATGTATCCGTAGTATCTGTTTATTTGATATTGTATTTATGATTAGGATGAAATATAAGAACTCTTTATTTACAAATTGTCTTAATTTATTACTACTAACACAAAACCAAAACCTGATCAAACACGTGAAACCAGATGAAAATAGAATAAATGAATCAAATTAAATGTGATGCATGTAAAAATGACAGGAATAAGCCACACAGTAAAAGTGGGTCTTCAGAAGATAGGTTGCTGTGATCATTTTTGACCTGCAGTTGTACGAATTCTTTATAAATCTGGTGTACAGTCACTTTGTAAGAAATGTTTTGTAAAAAATATTTAATAGCCCCTTTTTTTGGCGTCACAGTATGAAAATCAGTCCGCCATTAAATGTCGACACAAA
This sequence comes from Pungitius pungitius, assembly GCF_949316345.1. Taxonomy (NCBI): domain Eukaryota; kingdom Metazoa; phylum Chordata; class Actinopteri; order Perciformes; family Gasterosteidae; genus Pungitius; species Pungitius pungitius. The sequence continues at coordinate 10,556,155 of NC_084919.1, forward strand.
ATGTTACAACACAAGTTTGAGACTTCAGTCTTTGCAAGAAAGTATCTTGTGTCCTTAACTATTGTCTTCAAACTTCGCTAGACCGTCAAAATAAAATAAGTTAATTTAGGTGATGTTCCCCTATTAGTAACACTTTACTACAAGCCAAAATGTCTGCTACGAACATGTCAGCCTACGTCACACTCCAGGTCCAGCGGGGCCTTACAATGCTGCATATAGGACTAATGTTTTTCTAAAATGTCTACAAGCCTTGTTTTACTAAATTAATAATCCATGTGCCGTATGAATGAGGAATTAAAGGGTTTTTTAATGGGTACAATGAAGATCGGCTGCTGAAATATATGGTTATATATATGATTTCATTACCGGGCTGCTCCTCCCACTGTCTAAAGACATACAACTTAGGCTAATTGATTACTGCAACGTGAATGTGAGCGTGGCAGGTGTCTATCTCGTGTGTAACGGCTAACGGATGTATAGATGTATGACATGAAATCACATGTACTGTTTTATATTACATAATTGTTGATACATTTGACTTAAAACATTTACCCCTTGCATATAATAATGGAAGCATCTTGTGTACATATCTTTGCACCTTGTGTATTACACAATATATATAGTAAAGTAAGATGATTAAGTTTATTAGTCAATTTCAGTAACGATGAGTGATTTAATGCGGAAATGGGTGTTATATTATACAAATGTATTAGTTAGTCATTATTAATGACATAATGGTATTTTGATTAAATAAATGGTGTATGTAACATGGTTTTGCCTTTTGGCCAGTCCATAATATGGGGTTATTAAACTGATTGATGATGTAAGTGTGGTGTTATAATTCCCTTCAGCAGTATTAAACACATTTTATGGGAAACTAACGTCCTCATTCGTCCACCTAAATGCCTTGTGCATGTAGCAATATACTGCTATTCCCAGTGGTTAATTCAGACATAGCTTTATAGGAAGCTTAATGTAAATAAGCATGATTTTCATCGTATTAGTTCCAACATGGCCCGAAGCCTGTTGGGTAAACTCGGAATGTCTTCATGGCTTATTGGTTCAGACCCCTGTCACTCAAGATTAAACCATCTCGGCCCCGCCCCTGAGAGCGTTTGTTTTCACCCTCGGTGTAGCACAAGTTGTCAAGGAAGTGGTGGGCGTTCCTCGCTGTTAGTTCGTTGACTGTTGATGCTGAGAAGAATTTTCTCCTCCACGTCAAGGTCCACCGATGTTTCTTCCTACGCTTGTGGAGGACATGCATCACTTCAAGCCTAGTCGAGAAAGATTGTACACCACCAGGTGTTGTGGATGTTGCCACGTCCGCACGGGAACCATCATCCTGGGAACATGGTACATGGTACGTAAAATGGTTGATGGAGCTAAGCTAATGCTAGCTAGCGCTGCCTATCAACTATGCCAAAGTCCCTAAAGTACCGAGGTTCACAATGTCTACCAGCCATTATCTAGTAATGTCGTTGTAATGACTGTTTCTAAGCCACTCAGTTGTTAGCTAGCGGCCACGTTGGAATACATAATAGCGGTTACATGCCGCGGTGACGTTAACCGACAACACTAGGCTTGCGTTAGCTTTTCAGGTTTAATTAGCTAGCTTACGGTGAAGTGTTTCTGTCGATACAACTCGTCTAACCTTGAAAATACCAGTAGACTGACACGACGGTTAACGACAGCCGATTATTGCTAATTACCCGCATCTGCTTTCTGAATGTTTGAAATGACATCTTCACTTGACGTAACGGTATGCTAACCCGTTAGCTCAAGCTAGCCGACATCCCGCTGACCGCTTAACCACGTAGCACCGCATGTGTGATCGTGTTGCAGATGAACCTATATTTTAAGTTATTATTAACACATTAATCACATGGCGGAGGTTCCTGGTTCTGGTTTTATTTTTAAATCGCCTGCTGACTTTTTGTTTCCAGTATTTTACTCTTTTGAAGAAACACGCCATGTTCCTCTACTCTAAAATTACCGCTTCCAGTAACTAAACCAAAATCTTGCACAATGTCCAGACATGGCATCACAGTGGGTGGTCATGTTTGGTGACTTGTGACCTGAAGCACACAATTGCTAAAGACACTATTGCAGTTCTTGATCATTGGATCTTTTGTATTTGAACTTGTTGCCAATCTCCAAATTTTAGCACAATAATGCATAATCAGGATGAAATAACAGACATCCTCATTTTATACTTTACCACCTCTCTCCTTCTTGAATTTTTCTGAGCACTTCAACTTTTAAACGCAGCCTGTCCAATTATTGATAACATGTTGACAATGTTTTGTTCCATCTTTTTAAAGGACTATTGTTGAGTGTCAAACGCATCGCGCAACGTAAAGGAGGGAATTCAAAATGCCATACGATCATTGGATAATGTTGTTAATTATGTGAACAAAACAAAAAGTTCTTTTAATGATTTTTTTCCCTCCTTCCTCTCCTCAGGTAGTGAATCTATTGATGGGCATCCTGCTGACTGTAGCTGTGACCCACCCAGAGAACGTGCCCACTATTGACTTGCAGTACGAGGTCATCGACCATTACTTTGCCTCCGACAGGATGTCTGGTGAGCAATGTAATCTTCATGAGAATTACTGTTAGGGCCTCTTTATTCCACTTTATTCAAGGGAAGACGCCTTGGCCTCTGTGACTATAGGTCAAACTCGAAGAATTAGAATATTGTGCAAAAGTAATATGAGTTACTATATAATATATTATATAGACTCATTACATGCAAAGTGAGATATTTCAAGCTTTTATTTGATATCATTTTGATGATTATTGCTATATTGTGTGTGTGTGTGTGTGTTATATATATACATATATATAGATAGATAGATAGATAGATAGACCTTTTAAGTTGAATTACTGAAAGTAATGAGCTTTTGCACGATATTCAAATTTTTCGAGTTTCACCTGTAAATCAACGGTATCTGCTCCGGGTTTAGAAGTGTGTGGCTGCTAATAGAGGAGCTGATGTCATACTGAGGTTGAATCTGTGATTCATCTTCCACAGGGAGCACAACTCCCCACTGACTGCAAAACAACTCATGAGGACAACGGCACACCGCTGTGCAATGTAAATGGAACTAATTGTTATTTAGTAGGGCGTCGCTGGTGTTTTCTTCTTTGTATTTCCTCAAGGTTTTAGGTTCATCATTGGAGTTTGTCTTCGTATGTGGAGGGGCACGGCCAGAAGGCATTTCTGTCTAGCTGGCAGTTGTTTTGTTGTCTTGGGGAAGGCTGCTTCATTTTTCTGAAACAGTGACTCAGCTGGAGAGGAAGAGAAATATAACAGTGGTGGCCGGTTTGACATATTTTCTGGTGGTGGTTTCTGAAAGTTTCATCTCTGCTTTTACAAAGCTTATTTAAAGCTAAACTGAATATGTTTGGGTTTAGACTGTTCAGACATTTGACTACGTCTCCTTTTGAAAACATAGGTAAAATGCTACACTGAAATAAAAAAAAGAAACTCCTTTTGTCTTGGAAAGTACCCAGAATGATTAAATGTTTTACACATAATAAAAGAGGTTGTTTTCATCACCTCCAATATACCGTCCCTTTTTGTATACTTAATGCTAGAAACTAAGCCTGTGAGAATTCTGTTGGTGCCTTTTAATGAGACCTAGAGTCCTCTGACAGTTTTATATATTGATTTTCAGCCATTAAATAACAGTGAAATGTTCAGCTGCCGTAGCGCAGCTGGAGCTTTCTCTCTAGCATTTAGCCCAACAAGTTTGAGGGCTTTGAGGAAGGAGAGACTGAGTAATGGAGAGAAAAGAGGATGTGAAAGGCAGGCCTTTTAATTAGCCCAGGCTGTGTTCTTGTGTATCGACGGACGACCCGCCGCTCAGAGTGAGAGGCTTAAAGCTCCCCAGAGCTGGCCTTTAAAACCCAGTTAGTGGGAAGGAGAGAAGCCCCAGAGACTTCTCACTTACACCGAATGCAAATGACTGCTGCTTCTGGAGCGCAGACGACCGCTTGTACGCCTGAACAGACTGATTCATTAATGAGTTATGCAAAAGCTAAAATACTAAAACTAAACTTGTAAGAATCCTTCCCTGTATTTGGTGTTCTTTATGTATTCTCATTTGTTTTTATACAGAGAATGCCTGTGTTGGATTTGCCATCTCTCTGCTGATGCTCACCATCAGTGCCATGATGGTGTATGGAGCCATTACTGTAAGTCTTCCCGGTGAACCTCCGGTTTTGAATTCTTATTTGATTTTGTAGTCATGGTTGCTTACTGTATTATGTTAATGCAAAAAAACCCTGCTTTCAAGTTGTATATTAATTGCACCAGAGTTCTGAGGTAAGCGAGACGAGATGTTCAGACCGTTCAGAGAGAATCCTGATGCAGTACGAGTATCGCACACAATACTGTGTTCTTACTGCCTGTCGTCTTCACCTCACAGGCCGGCCTGATGGCATCCAGACGGACAGGTTTGGTAGCTTTTCGACGTAGCCCTGCATAAAGCTGCTAGTTGGGAATCCTGTACGGCTAAAGCGTGACGCACACCTGTAGACTCTGCACTCTATTCATGTCGGCAGTCAGTGGGGGAGATGTGCTTTAGCTTTGCTAATGCTGTAAATACCCAGACTGTAGTAGAAATCCTTTTTCCTGATGCAGTGTGGCGGTGCAGAGTGTTTAAGCTATGATCATGTACACCCTCAATGTTCTGCTACAAAATGAAGGGACAGCGAGTGACGTAGGAGTACACCAATTTTTCGTAGAAAAAAACCCAGAATGCCCGTAGAGATTATTGTACGGTAGCCCAGTGAAAGGACCACTTTGCTGCTTTTCAACCTTCACTACGTAATTGTGTCAGTAAGATGCGCTAAAATACAAAGTCCATATGTCAGCACTTCCTGTGTCTTCACTCCAAAACAACATCTGATGATGCAGCCACAGTTTGACCCAAAGGAAAAATGCCTTCGGTCAAGGAAACGTTCAAATTTAAGCATAGGAGAAGCAATTTTAGATTTCAAAATAGAACAGACTTTAAAGTAGAGATGCACCGATTTGACTTTTTCACACCGGACATCAATACGTGGGCTTTGGTTTTCTGCAGAAAACACTACCTCTTCGAAATTAATGGAATCTTTTCTGTGTATGTTATCATCAGACTTGACTTAACCCGGACTTTCATTTATTTTGTAAACAGAACGTAGAAAGTACATATATGAACTGCTTTGTTTTGGTTCAAATAGGCCACCTGGTGTCAGATAGCATTGTCTGTCACAGACAGGCCATCAGCTTACTCAGTCCGTATGGGTGCATCTCTACTTTAAAACACTGAAAACTGTTGTTACATTTACACTCTCTGGCTGTAAATAAACCTGATCTGTAAAATGTCAGCAGAGCTGACCTACTTCATACAGATATGTTTAAAAGTCAATCTAAGACAAGGATGTGCCTTGAAATGGTGGAGGAGAAAATGCAACATGGTCCCTCCATGTACCCATTGATCCTAATAAAACCCTCAAAACAATCTGCCTAATTGTTGACGTGGCTCACAACATGATTTGTTTTCCTCAGCATCGTGACGGCTGGCTCATCCCATTTTTCTGCTATCAGCTGTTTGACTTTGCTCTGAGCTGCCTGGTGGCCATCAGTTCTCTCACCTACCTACCCCGGATCAAGGACTACCTGGACCAGCTGGTGAGTGCCTGCCCTCAGTCTGATCGCGTCGACAGGATACCGACAACTCGTGTTCAAAGGAGAACATATTTTAATTTCAATGTCAATCCTCTACTTAACAACTTCCCCTCGCATTAAAAGGACACTGTTAACATTTTGATTCCACTGTCATTGAAAGAGCGGAGAAGCACCTGACTATGCTGCTGTCAGGGTCCCGGAAAAGAATTTAAGAAAATCCTGAATTGATACATTTCCTTTTCATTACCCTCCCCCTATATAAATGTGAGTTGAGTACTAATGGCGCGTTTCCACCGAGCGGTACAGTACGGTACAGGTTATTTGTTTCTCCACTGCCAAAAGTTGAGAAAAGTACCACTTTTTGGGTACCCTTCCGTTGGGGTACCTGGCGCAGTTGTTTGGTACTAAAGGGTGGAGCTAGACTCACTGCAGAACGTTGATTGGTTGAAAGAGTGTCGTCATTTGCGCGTGCCGCAAGGGGAAAGAAACACACAAGGCGCCATTTTTAAACTACAACACCGTCGCAACAATGTCGCCGCGCAGCATTTACTTTAACAGCCACATATCGAGACGCAAGATCAGGATCGGCTGCATGTCTCCATTGTTGTTTGCGGTTAGCTTTCAGTTTTCGCGCGATCGAATGACGTCAATCTACTTTCCGTCCAATACCGCGCCGATCAAGTGACGTTACCACTACTTTCTGGAATACACCACGCCTATCAAGTAAGGGTACTGTTGGCGGTGGAAACGCTCGCCAAATCATGGTTAACAGACCCGACCCGTACCGTACTGCTCGGTGGAAACGTGCCTTAAATGACCTCTGATCTTCCTCAGCCGGATTTCCCGTACAAGGATAACCTCCTCTCTCTGGACTCGAGCTGCCTGCTGCTCTTTGTGCTGGTCTTCTTCGCCTTCCTCATCATCCTCAAGGTGAAATGATGAGTGATACAGTTACATGTGGTATATTGGGTGGGCTTGTTCCTTTAATTACATGGTAATGAAATGATTTTAAAATGAAATTGATATTAGTTTCCTGTCAGTGGATGAGTGAAATAGATGAATCAAACCACGTACATTGCTTTGTTATCCTGTTTAAAGTAAAGACATACTGTGATTTAACAAATCTGTCACTGAGTAAACCGTGAAATGCATCTGTGTTCCAGTCCTACCTGATCAACTGTGTGTGGAACTGCTACAAGTACATCAACAACAGGAACATGCCCGAGATTGCTGTTTACCCGGCCTTTGAGACCCCTCCCCAGGTATGCAGGCGGTTAAAAGAATGACTCGTTTCTCCTGTCAAAAAAAAAAAAAAGCAATCTGTCAGAATTTGCAATATGTAATGCTACAGTCAACCAGCAGGTGTCGTGCCACCACCACATTGGAGGTCTCAAGATTCTTAAACTAGACTATGTGAGAGAAAAATGCAATAAAGGGCAGATACATCTCAAATGTTTAGACTTTAGAATTTATTGCTCATTTCCAATGCTGCAAATGATTTAACACACGACATGCCGCCCAATGATGCGTCTGCCTCCATAGTACTACATCAGTGTTTCCGTCTGTCTGTCTGCACCCCAACGCCCAAAAGTTTTAAACCTAGGGGATACACTGTATATGTGTAGGTCTTTATGTTTTATTTTCTTATTCTTTTCCAGTACATCCTGCCCACTTATGAGATGGCAATGAAGATGCCAGAAAAGGAAGCTCCGCCCCCTTACATGCCTGCTTAAGCACCAGCCCTGTTGCCAAAAAAACAAACACACGCACACAAATTCACGCATGCACACACACACACACACACACACACACACACACCACCATGTGCATTCCTATTTTACCTCACTAACCCTTTCTGAACAGCCCACAACTGTGTATGTGTAAGGCCACTGACAATGTTTGTCCAACTCTACCCTCTGTATTTGCACAGAGCGTCTATAAAGCATCCCAGAGGTGTGAGCGGAGGAAAGTGGGAGGGACTGAAATCTGTGTGAAATAAATGAATGAATGTGATGTTTGAAAAGCAACGCAAGTTACCAGCCTACCCTCCCAACCCTCTGGCCTTTTTATGTCTTAGTAAAAAGGATACATGTGAAGTTAAACTGCTTGAAATGCTATCATCAATTCAGCGCCATCCTATCTATAAATATAGATATATGAAGTGTAAAAAAAAAATATTATGACAATCCTCTTATTCTTATAGCTCTTATTGTTGAATTGTGTTAGTTTCCTCCCCAATTATTAAGCGCTAGGCTATTCCAGTCTTGAATACAGTCAGTAGCACTTTTCACAGTATTTATTTTGCTTTGCTGTGGTTCAGTCCACCGCCACCCTCGACGTTTGTGTCACGGTGTGCTGCTCTCACGTGTTTGCAAAGCCAGTGAATAGTTCCAGCTGAGACTGAACAACGGACAGAGACTCTGAGACAGACCAGAGGCGTTTGTGATGGATCATCTTCTCTGCTTCTTTTTCGCCCCACAACACGTGGGGTAATCCGCTAGTTGTGTGTACTTTAGTAGTTGCATGCTTATCAACAACCTTTCCATTACTTTACTGGCTATATGATTTTTACCCTAGTGGAAATAGATTTGACTTCAATAAACCATTCAGAACATTTCTATCTTCATCCCTTACTCTTTTATTCATGCCAAGTACAGTTTGCTGAAGTAGACGTTCTCATGCTGTCACAATGAAGAGCAGCAAGTGTTGCAAGTTGCGTCTTGCTGTCAAAACGTTGTGTTTTGAATTTAGTTTTAATAAATCCTGTTTTTTTCCCCCATTGATTGGATCTGTGATATTGCTTCAATCTTTTCAATCTTGGCTCATCCAACAACTTGTGAGTATTCGTCCCAAACCGCAGTCACGTATACATCATCGTTATTGAATAGCTCGCTATACGAAAAATGTGAGCGGGGCAGGACATGAGTGGTTTTCCACACCGTCCCTCACTGTGTCCCAGAGGTGACGTCACACCTCTGGATTGGACAGAAGGTGAGACGCGTTGGACCGAGAGCCCCCCGCCCCTCATGCGTGGCGGCTGTTGGACCACAGCAGGACCCTGTGAGACAGAGAGAGCAGACACCGGACAGACCACCGGGGGCAGAGAAGGATGAAGCCTTTCCTCTGCAGCATCTTGTGGCTGCTGCTGTCCGATGTTCTAGCGACGTATCACTCCAGTGTGGGGGATCCTCAGCTGATCGCCGCACAGAGCTACGCTCAAACCAGAAACCATGGCCGACCTCCGTTCAGGACCCTGAATCCGCAAAGTAAGTTTTAATGGAACATGTCACTAGCTGACTTTGTCTGAAAGACAGCATAAAGTAATTAACTTGATGTATTATTTATTCTGCAAGTACAGCTGCATGGCACCGGTAGGACTAAGTTACTTTATACTTAACTACTCCTCAATGAGATGTATTGTTTTTCTTAATCCGGACTTCTGCGGTAACTTGTAATTTTTGATGATGATCTAAGACATAAGGTTGTCATATACACTTCTAATGTTCACGTTACTTCCTAGTGATACAGATCCCTAGTGTGTAATGTAATGTCTCCTGTAACCTAGTAAGTTGGTTTCATTTCATTCTTTCATTCTTTTATTTAAAGTAATTTACATGCAATAGATTGTTTTGACGTTGTATTACTCCTTTCACTTCTGAAAAACACTAAGGAGTCAATTTACATATATTACAATTTACATCACTCTTTCAGACTTCTTTGAAATATATATTTATTAATAGTCATTTTTAAATATGGAAAATACATTTTTGAAAGCTATACCTGGGTTAATGTGCTAAGATATTTCATCCACACAAATGTAATTTCACCACTAGTGTAACAATATCTACAGCTTTCTCTAACACAACATGCATGTTAACTTGTTGAGGGTTGTTTTCACAAGCGTTTAACAGGATAATCCCAGATTGTCGTAAATAACCCAGGTGGCTGAATTCACACCTGTGCTTCAACTAATTATTTGTCTTTCTCGTGCTGTATATTTCACAACCACTCGTCAATGTCAACGTACACGTCCGTCTCCTGTTGCATTTGTAGCCCACTAATGTTCTCTCACACTTTTCCTTTCTGGTGGCCCTGTAGTTCACCGAAGCGATTACACGTATAGAGGAGGGTATCACTACCGCTACCAGCCGCCCTGGATGTATCGACCCGTTCCTCTGTCTCCCCCGGTGACTTACCACAGGCCCCCGTTTCACAACCCGTTCAGCGGGCCGGTGGCGCCTCGAATGCACCACGTACACAAAGGTCTGTCTCCCCCAGTAGCTCAGCATCCCCGTCAAAGGCTCAGAGCCACGTTCCCGTACAAATTTAGAGATCCGTGCCCAAACAAGTCCGACCCAACGGTACCGACGGCGCCTGTGGTGCCCCCCCCTGCTGTCTCGCCGTTTCCTCCGGCCCCAACAGCGCGGCCCACTCTGCCGGCGACCACAGTGGCCCCGCTGACCACCGGCCTGCCAGCGGTGGTGACCAGTGTGCGGTCAGTGGAGACCACCGCTCCTGTGAGGCTACTGGTCAGTACCCAACGCGGCTTCATCGCCACCGTGAGTCCTGTGGAGACAGGTAGAATATTACCAGTCAGGTTTGCTATTCAGTTGAAATGTGTTTCCTTCATTCTGAGATGAACACTTAAAGCAGATATTGTCTTATTTAAAACCAGTTATAATTGATTGTTCTATATATTTTAGTGGTGGGAGATAAATAATTAGCGTCATTGACTGAATCCTTTCCTTGCACTTCACTATTCATCCTATTTGAAGTTATGACCAGACAATGCCCTCTGAACTTTTGGTTTTCTTTGTATATACGTATCTGTATAAAATATAAACGCAACCCTTTCGCTTTCTGAAATAAAAGATGTACAACTTTTCCGATGCACACAAAAGACTTATTCCTATCAAAGGCAATGCAAGAATGTATAAGAATTGGTGTTAGGGAGCATGTGCAGTCATGCTGCCAATCGGCTCAAATTTCAACAAATGTGTGCACAAAATGAAGAGAAATTTGTGTGTGCATGGACAAATGTCTTTTATTTCATGAAAAAAATGAAAGCAAATGCCTTCATATTTTTGTTCAGTGTAAAAGCAATCCGTGTTTTTGCTTTGAAAAAACCAAGACGTTCTGATGCCGAACTGCAGAATGTGCTTTTGTACCCGTGTATGTGGTGAGACACACAGGGCTCCTATCACTGTGTCGTGTTGTCACTTTTCATGTGTGGGCTCCAAGGATCCTTTTCGTTCATGGAATTGAAATAAAAGGATAAGTCCTATGAACAATCCTTGATGGACTGTTAAAGACTGAAATACTACAGTATGTTTTGTACATACTAATTCATTTCTTTCATTTTATCACTGCAGTGATGCGCAACAGTTTCCTGTGGTTACCATGGGGACACGTGTTGTGTATCCCTAAATGTTTTGTGTGTGTCTGTGTTTTTTTCTTTCTTTTTCTGCCTCTCCGTCACCGTTTAACCAACACGCTTGAATATTTGTTTGGACAATGAAGCGGCTTTTTCCGTGTGGCGTGGACTTAACCGTGCCGTGGTTTTGGTTGATCACCAGAGACGGACTCTCACTGCAGGAGCCGTCCCATGGACCTGGTCTTTATCATCGACAGCTCTCGCAGCGTGCGCCCTGGTGAGTTCGAAAAGGTAAGGATATTCCTCGCCGACATGGTGGACACGTTGGACGTCGGCTCCGACGCCACTCGAGTGGCCGTGGTCAACTACGCCAGCACGGTCAAGATTGAGTTCCTCCTCAAGAGCCACTTCGACAAACCCGACATGAAGAAAGCCATCTCCCGCATCGAGCCCCTGGCCACCGGCACCATGACGGGCCTCGCCATCAAGACCGCCGTGAACGACGCTTTCACGGAGCGGTCCGGAGCTCGGCCTCGCTCCAGGAAAATCAACAAGGTGGCCATCATCGTGACCGACGGAAGGCCCCAAGACCAGGTGGAGGAGGTCTCCGCTGCCGCCCGGGCCTCCGGCATCGAGATCTACGCCGTCGGAGTGGACCGGGCTGACATGCGCTCGCTGCAGCAGATGGCCAGCACCCCTCTGGATGACCACGTCTTCTATGTGGAGACCTACGGCGTTATCGAGAAGCTCACCTCCAAGTTCAAGGAGACCCTGTGCGGTAGGACAAAGAGGAGTTGACCTGGGTTCTGGTTCCTCAGTCAGGGGCCCCTACAGTCTACACAGGGATTGGTTGCCGATTGACCATCGTTTACTGTGTCGTTTGTGATAAACATCACACGGTCGTAACTGCCACATGGACTGCAGATGTTACAAGAACTTGCCTGTGGTCGCTAAGTTAAACCCATGTAATGATAAAGTACAAGGCTGTGCAGTTCTTTCCGAGAGGAGAAAAATGTTTAAATGGTGATTGCTACAAAAGGGATTTTGATCAAAGCATCTTGTTTGAATTGCTTTAAATGATCTGTTTTTTTGTGAAATGCTTTAAATTCACAGTTGGGCTGCACCTTTTCAAGAGATATGAGATAAGAGATGGACATGATATGTCCATGTAACTGTCATTGCTGTTGTACCTCAGGTGTCTGTGATTTTTACGCGTGTTGTCCAACACACGGCCAAACTAAGCAGGTGGTAAACGACCTTGGCTGAGAAGTGAAGGTGTACGAATGGATCAAGTTTTCCAACACAAATGACTAGTGGTCAAGTACAAATACAAGAAAGACCTTTTGTTATTATAAGCAAAAAACATCAGAAATTGAATTAGATTTAACTGTAACATTACAAAAGCTTTTTATTTTACCGTTATTCTACCGCACGAATCACTAGACACCTACCAATAGTATACTGCATTAACTGTTCCCATGTTGCCATCTTGACAGCGCCATCCCTTTAATCCCGGCTTATTTCAGGTCCAGAGCCCTGTGCCATGGGACACGACTGCGAACACATATGTGTCAACAGCAATGCCTCGCATTACTGCCAGTGCCGGAATGGTTACGTCTTGAATGCAGACAAGAAAACGTGTTCCCCGAAACGTAAGAACATACTGTGTGGATACAGCAAATGTGACGTTCTGCTGTGATATTAATAATGCCGCGACAATGTGTAACGTCTTTCAAAGCAATGTGCAGAAGGTGCTTGGTTCACAACCGACTTGGTGCTTAATTCCTGACTCCAGGCGAGGAGCTGAAGGCGGAGGTGGTGGTGGAGGATCCCTGCAAATGTGAAGCCACCCTGGCTTTCCAGAAGCAGACGCACGCCGCCATCCAGCAGCTCACAGCCAAGCATATCCTTCCTGTTGATTCAGACACGGGGCCTTTTCTTCAAAACATTACCTCTCGGCTGGCATTGTAATTGAAGTATAACTTCTTGACCGATCCCACTAGCCGCCGTGTCCGGGAGGATCGAGCGCCTGCAGAACATAGTGGGCCGGGCCTGAAGCTGGACCCTGTGGCAAGTATTGGTAGCATTTTTTTTAAATTTATTTTTTTATGGGGGAGCTTCGGGGTGGAAGCCTACTACTCTCCACGCCGTCTGACTTTTTGGTTTATTTACTCTGTGCAGAGAGGCTCGCTGGCTTACTTCCTGGACATGGACATGTGTTTCCTGTCATCCATCCTCCTGTAACTACTCCTTAGAGGTCACCCACGGATCGAGTGAAGCAGTGGTTCATCAACCAATGGGCCTCAAGTTACTGCCTGTGGTGCACTGTTGAGTTACAATGTCTAACAGTTGGGCATTAAATGCAATGTTTAAAGTACCTAAACATTTATTTCTAAACACCTACATGAACATAGTCTGAAATAAAACAGGTATTATTTCCATTGTTTCTTCTTTACTGTAGGAAATGTTTTACATCCTACTTGTATGAAGTTGCATATTGTAAATAGATTTTTTTTTTTAAAGCATCAAACAGGATTCAAGCAATCACATATATTGACGGGATGTTTTTTTTTACAATCAGTAAATTGTTTCCTACATTAGATACTCTTGCATATTTCCTTTATTATATTCTTACCGTTTGCATTATGTTTAATGAATAATAAATGTTTATCTTCTGTCTCTGTGAATGTTATAAGAACAGACAATAAAATAATCGCAAAGGACTTTCTCTTGCTCATTGTTGTCTTTTTGAGTTCTTTTACTGTGTGATGCGGGAAATTGCATGAATGTTTGAGCAGTTTATTTCTAGGCTAAACAGTGAAGTTGATAATAGTGAAATGAAAAATACAAACTAAGGCTGGATTACATGAATGAATCATGCTTGGTTAATACATGTACAGTAATTTATGTCCAACATGGACCAGTCACAGAATACATTGAATGGCTATTGCTTAAGTTCAATCAAAGTATAAAGGAGGGTAACTTGAATATTGCCTATTATGGTTTTGAAAGGCTAATGATTTGTTTCTCTAAAAACAAGCATTATGCATTTTCATGTGGCAACAAAAACATTCATATTTCTGATAATTCGAGTCAAATGATCTTGGAATTCCTTTTGAATTATGTGTCCATGTTTACATGTGTGTGTAAATGGATCGATTTTAGCTTAACGAAACATTAAAGAAGGTAAAGTCTTGGTCTGTACTGTAATATAAAGTAGTTTTAGCCACTCTAAAATGTATTTCAGTGGACACAAAAGAACCAGTATATACATTTTTGTGCCATATATGTATTTCTGCGTCAATATAGAAAGGTCACATGGACCAGCTCTCCTATTTCTATTAACGATGTGTTATAATTTACTCTGGCCTCACAAAAACATTCAAAGCGCTCTGAGAGCTGAGGTCAAGGGAAGATCACTTGCTAACCCCAAATCCTTTTTTACTCAGAAACACAAATTCAGTCACTCAACGTTAAAAAATAGTACCGGCATAAAGTCGACAATCGGCCCGGGGCTTTAATTCAACTGACCTCAGCGACCAATTCATTTGGAAACAACATTTTTTTGGTTGTTTTCCCCTCCGTTATGGCACCGTGTGTTTTTCTACACCTGAAGTGTCATGTGACCTCTGGAAGGACTCGATGTTTTTGCCTGAAGCAGCGCTGGCCAACAGAGCTCCTCTGTCTCCTCTGTGCGTGTGAGGTATGAGGAGTCAACACGGGGACGTCTACCTCGGGTCTGCTTCGGATCCTGTCCGTCATCCCGGTTACCACACACGCGCGGCTCAGGTTTCTGTGGAAGAAGATGGATGGGACTCGCATACCTCTGAGAAGGGCAGAAGATACGAAGAGTTTGAGAAAAAACTGTTATTTATTGATTATTACGTTTTCTAAAAACTCTATCGTTTGTTTTGAAGAACCAGACGTTTTTTTTACTGTCTTTCTTGCCAACAGGTGGATAATTCATACCTTTTTTTGGTGTTTTTAAACTATTTATGAAGTTAGACACTAATACTGAGGTAGAACAGGTCTATAATATTATTAAAATTACACTCAACACTATTAGAAAATGGAGTTCAACAAAATAACTGAGTTAACTAAAGCAGACAAATATATGTTGCTGCATTGATGTGGGAGCACACGTTGAACTGGATGTACTGGGATTCATTTTACATGAGAGCTAAATAATATTTAACAAATAAACAATACAACCATACTGTCAACCATATTGACAGGCTTGATGAGAGTAATGGCTTTAAGACTTATTTGTACCTCTATGAACTGATCATAGTGTCATAGTGGCTCCAAATGGTGCTCATACGTGGAGTTGTCATCAGTACAGTGAGTTATTTTTGCTGTTTAGAGCCAGGCCATCATGTAAAGCTATTTAATTTGTTTTTTATGTCACATTCTAGTATAAGGATGCTTAGTGTCTCACTGTGAAGAAGGTGAAGGTGTGTGATGGAACACAGTGGTCTGGCTGATGAAAATATCTGTCTTTGCTTCCCTTGTAAGTCGAGGAATGCTCTTGCTTGATGTTATGACCTACAGTCAATCTACTTTTTCACAAGAGGCCTTGTGTTGCCATTTTCTGAGAAGTGTCCACAGCCAGTGGCCTGCATCGTCTTCCCTCTGGTCTCCGTTTGATCCGTTTCAACTCGTCCACACAGTCGGGAGATTAATGGGCCGCAAAAGGAAAGTGCACGGGTACTGAGTGACCTCTGCTTCCTTAGGGTGGCCTTTTTCAACAGGGCAGCAGACTTCCTCACCTGGGAGATGGTCTGAGAATTCCTCACCTGTTTGCTGATGGGTTTCCCTCTTTGCTTTATATTTACTGCAGCAAGTGAGTTTCCACACGGTCCTGAGACTGATGGAACAGATGTTTGTGTCTGTTAGTGACACACTATTCACTCCGAAATGAAAAATACCTGCATTTCTACACACAAAAATAATGTTTTGGATAGTAAGCCGGAGATTGGAATCTTTATTTTAAGTCGCATGCATTTGTAATTTGAACCCTAGTTTTAATTGCGTCTACACACCTTGCGCTAAATGCGTCACTGCCTCTTTTAAGGATATCTGAGTCTAAGACTGCCACCTGCTGTTACAAAAAACCTAGATATTGAAATCCGTTATTGTTGGTGTTGGTTACTGATTTCAGATGGTATGGTCTTGACTTCAA
This sequence comes from Pungitius pungitius, assembly GCF_949316345.1. Taxonomy (NCBI): domain Eukaryota; kingdom Metazoa; phylum Chordata; class Actinopteri; order Perciformes; family Gasterosteidae; genus Pungitius; species Pungitius pungitius. Next base: position 10,572,388 of record NC_084919.1, read on the forward strand.
TCACTACACATTATTTGGTTTTTTTAGTAGGAAATCATATGTTTACATCTCTTATGTATACTTAATAGGTTCAACAATAAACAAATTATGCAAGGTGTCCAATGGTATTTGCATATCATTACCGGTTGTTGAGTTAAGAATAACAAATTAAAAGTATTTATGTAACAATTTAACAAAACAGCCATAGAGCATATTTTGGACAATTTAAAAATGAAGATTAAGCCTCTTGTAGACAGTATTTGTAGCATGTCGTTTAGCACACATTGGTCAAATCAAAGCGATAAATTGTATGAGATGCAAATACAGTATACAGTAATCTAAATACACTTTTAATCTATTGATTACAAGCCACGCCCACTTGCGACCGGTGACAACGATTGGATGTTTTATTTTGTGACGTCATATCCGCGGTCGGAATAACGCGACAAGAAAACAACACCTCAATTTATGGAGGAAGTTAGTTCCCAAACACTTGAATATGCTCACTCTGAGTTTAAAAGACAGAATTATAAACGTGCAGAAGACCTTTATACAACGTTTATCTCTTCCTGCGCACAGTTCAGGTAGGACTGTACGGCTTCGGTGGTGTAAAATGAGCTAACAGTCCGCCGCTGTATCAAACTAGTGTTGCATCACATCGTGTTATCCGTTCAACTAGATCGGCCGCCTTATTGTTCCTGACTTGGTGTCTGCTCATTTAATGAGGTTTTGAGTAATCCGTCTCTAACCCGGGTCCTATTTTCCACAGGGAATGTGAAGCTAGTAAATTGGCAAGCGCCTACAACAACCGCGGACAGATAAAGTACCTGCGGGTGGATTTTAATGAAGCAGTCGAGGACTTCACCTCCGCAATACAGACTGACTGTCGCTTTGAAATACCTTTCTACAACAGAGGACTCATCCGCTATAGACTAGGTAAGGGTCTGTGGTCATAATGTGACGTAATGACAAAAGGGCACGTTTTTATTGTTTACCTGCTGGGCTGCGATCATGAGCAAATGAGTGACATCCGGTCTGCTTCAAAATAAATGTCAATTTTGGCGTTATAGCATTTTCTATCTTGATCTATTTTCTCCCTTGTTTTATAAGTTAATAAGTCTGAACGGAATGGGAAATGTATATAAGGAGGAATTCATATCTATGGGTGCAAAGCCTCTCAAAATCATTATCGGATTTTATTGTTTCATTCAAAATAACGTTATATCTTGCGTTAAGTGTTTTTGTTCCTAATATATGCTCCTTTTAATTAAATACTGACATTAGTAAGACAAAACAAAGAAATAAACACACTATAGAACTGAAATAATAAAGCTTCCTACCAGACGTATCCCTTTCAAATTGTTGTTGCTTTTAGCACAATACTCTTGCATTTCATGACAACCCACCTTGATGTCAGTAATTGTTTCCTAAGATATAAGGTATCTGAAAATCAATAGTCAATAATCACAATATGTGTGGTGCTGTAGCTGTTGAGTGATTCTGGTGTGTCCTTTCTTCTCTAAAACTGTAGGTGGCGCTGTGTATTAGCTGATAGTGCTCATGCTCACGCTGCCCACTAAATTATACTGCCAACTCTTAGCAAACCAGTTAGGCAGGACAAATCATACACTGGTTATGTCATATTTTCTTTGAAATGTCTTTCAGGTTTTTTCAACGAAGCCAAGAGCGACTTCCAACAAGCGTTAAAACTCAATCCAGATTTTGAAGATGCCAAAGACAGCCTGCAACAAACACTTCTGGACCAGCAACACAAGACAGAAAGGGGATACTGAAAGCTTCATAAACCTTAAATCTAGCTGCTACAGAAAACATGTACATTCTCTCAAATTAATTGCATTTATGTACATCTGTCATATTGCAAATGATTGTTTATTTGATTGGATATGAAAATGCAGATCTATGAACAAATGTATCACTATGAATATGAACATTAAAGTGTAAGACAAGCAATATAAAGCAACCTGCACAAGCAATGTCACCAGTAAAGATCAAAAATATTGCTGCAAAAACATTTGTTGTCCAAGAGTATTGATCATTCCTTTTCTGCAGTAACTCGAGATTCTTCCAGTTGGAAATAATGGAAGGTCCTCATAAATATATCATTGTTTATGTCTGGGAGCGGACTGTGCAGACTTATCGACCCGGTGAAAAGATATGCTTGGGTTTTACCGTTGGTAAAGAATGTCATTGCACCCTCTTGAATCCAATGTGAGGAGGTTTGTGGCTATAAACAAACCTGAATCAAGTGCGAGTGTGCAGTAAAGATAATCAGTCTGTCAGCTAAAAATGAAAAGCATGTTTTGGTGTCTTACATTTATTTTTTCTCAAATATGTTTTTTAAGAAGGATAGTCGGTCTCTTGACAATTTGGATCTCTTGAAAAAATAAAATTATATATATTCCCATCCCAAACTTAATGTATATACATTTAAATAAATTATTTTGATCATACTATCAATTCATGTGTATGCATATATTATCATGTTCAGTCTTCAATTAAATTCTGCCACTGCAGGTGAGCTGGGTGGTGAATTGGTTTCACCTGTGCGTTGTCATTAGCTGTATAAAAAGCTGGTGATGGCGCACTGGGACTATCACTCACTACTATTCAGAGTTCTGCTGGTGTGCTGGGTGATCAGTGCCACGCTCGCCTAGTGATTGGATTCCTTCAGTTCATGGTTACTTTGGCTGTGCTCTGACTGCAACATGTGGAGGTGTGTGAACATGCAAGCTATTTTATTTTTTGCTGTTTTAAAGAGTGCCGGCTGCACTTGTAGAGTCTCTAAACTTTGTTTTTACTTTGTTCAAGTTTGTTCGTGAGTTTGATGGCTGCAGTAATCCTCTCTGTTGATACAAGGCCAAATGCGAAGCTCAAATCACAGTCAAGTAAGCCTTAACTCAATGACTTCCTAACTTGATTGTTAAAAGTTAACTTCCTCACCAGCCTCTTCTTTTACAGGCAGTGGTTTACTGTCGGACTGTGTGGGTAATCTAATGAGGCTTTCGTTGGACAAGGCCCTAGCAGTGGGGAACGAGCTTGAGGTCGAGGCCGTCAGTGAGTAGAACGCGTGTTAATGAGCAGGATTGTCTCGTCACTAGTGCAGTACGGTGATGGTTGTCTTTCCTTTCCCTCAGATGGCACCCAGCATGTTGTGTTAACACCCAGTTTAGCTGCTCAGTGTGGCTACAGCATGGAGTCCGACCCCTCTGGCAACACTAGAATCTACTCCTCTCTGCTGGGCTGCTATGTGGACAACAAAGTGTGTAATTTTGTAGTTTACATTTATTTTCATGTTATTTAAAAGAATGTATTTCTGAAACTTGGCGTATTTTACTGGAAGGTTTATTTTTTGTATAACCCAAGGCAGGAACAAAAATTGACAAGTTTGCTTTTTTGCATCAATCACTTAAAACTGTCATTGCTTCCAACTCTTTACTCAATAATGGCCAATTCTTGCTTCTTGATCTACTTTTTAGAATGACCGTATTTTCAATGTTGGCTTGAGGCTACGAATGTACAGCAACAGTCACTCCGACGTAGTTACCCATGATGTAAAGCAGACTTGCAGCTATACTCAGTGGGCCTCAACAGAGATTCTCTGCGACAGGAACTACATGGAAGTAGGTCACTTTACCGTCCTGGATCTACCAAATGGTGTCTAACAAAGACCTAAACAACTGTTTCTTGTCTTTAGGTGTCAGGCTTTATAGCTGCTCCTGATACTGGAGCAAAGGGACCGGCTCAAAATGTTAAAGACGGCAACAACCTTCCTGATGTATGTGTAAGATTTACAAGGTTACTGAGGACTGTCTTTTCAAGCTGTGCCATTTGTTATATGAAACTGTGGTAATGACCGTTCTCCCCCCTCTAGGCATCTGGAGCAGCACACGGTATCTGGAAGGTGACATTTTACACCCCAGAACCAGTAGCAATGGTGCTGAGGGAGGCTGAACAAGCCGGCTACGGCCTCAAGTTGACCTCGTCACGTCTGGTTGTGCGATCCCCCTACAATACAGCACAGACCACTTCAGAGGAAGTGAGAACCTCGCCCCCATTATTTTGCATTTTATGTGACACGTTCCCAATATGACGTAAAACCCAATATCTTTTAGGTGGGTGGAGTCCCCATGGAGGTGATCAGGGTGAGCGCCTACTATCAGACTCCACATGGTCTGAATGTGATGAACTTGGCAGCTGCTTGTCCCACAGGTTAGCCTTGTGATATCTGTTGATGGAGGTGGTGGACATTACGTATCACAGTTGCATTAATGGGTGCTTCGTTTGACAGGTGGAGTCCTCTTCATCAACAATCTAATCTCGTGGCATGTACCTCGCCGTCTGACACCACTGGTAGATGGCAGCTTTGAGGTCCTAGAATTGCACATGGGCATCAACGGGAAAAGGCTTGATCGATCTCAGATGGCCACACGGGGGTACACTCTGTCCACCACTCACCATCATATCGTCATTGAGATCCCAGTGGGCTCACCTGATGGTCACTTCAAGGTTGGGAAGTCAAAATAAGAGAAATGAAATGGTCTGCCGTGCATGTTTAATTAAAATATCATGAATAATTGCAGAGCCATGCCCCAGATTACCAGTACCACATCACCTACAGTGTGGAGCCCATGCTTGAGGTACTGTGGAGGACCACTGACACCAAAGATGATACCAGATACAAGGTTCTGTTCCCCATTACAACCCCTCTCATGCCTCAACCACCCCACGTCCAAGAAAGTGAGTTCTTTTCTAAGAGTTCAATGTGTTTGAGGTTTGGAGGAGGTTAAACGTGTCCTTCTCTTCCTCAGATACTGTCCCAGAAGCTCGGGTGTTCAGCGTTGTTTTGGGCACCTTTCTTCATGATGTGGTACTGAAGAACATCACCTTCTCCACTGGGGTTCTCACTGTTGATGAGAGCAACGCCAGAGGCTTTACCATCCAGGAGCACAAATATGCAAATGGAACAAAGGACTACTCTCTCTCAGTACCTTTTGATGCTGATGTTGTCCTGAAACATGTAGGTTTATAGATACATAATGTTCCTGTGCCTGATTACTTGCTCCTCATTAAAGTGTTTCATATTCATTACTTTGCTGCTTTCATTCACAGAACCCAGAAATCTTGGTCACAACTTACTTCCTCCCTCTTACCTTTGGATTCCTCATCCTTCCTGAAGAAACTACATTTGCCCACAAAGTAGAGTTGCAGGCATTGCTGCAGGATGTTGGTGAGGAGGTTGTCAGTGTCTAGTTGAATTGGTTTTATGCAAAAGATGACTGAACATGTGAAGAATAGTACCACAAGACCGCTCCTCAAAAATACTCTGGATGTTTCTCCTTTAAAAAAAAAATTAATGAATAACTACTGAAATCCTTAAATGTTTGTCTGCTTTAGTGCTACCAAAAATCACTGGCACCTGCAACCAGAAGCATTTCTACATCACTGTGAAATATGGTAGTCAAGGCAAAAACTTCCAGGCAATGGTTGGATTTCGACATCTGACCCCTGAGATGGCAGAGGAATACAAAATCCAAGAAAACAGCACACACTTCAATGTCGAACTGCCATACAATGCAGAGGACGCAGTGTTTGAGGTATGTCAAACAAGAACCCCCTTATAATTAATCTTCTGCAGTGTATAAAACGTCTGTTTTTGTCTTCAAGCTTCTAACGACGGATTCACTTAAAGCTCGAGTTGACTTCAGTTTGTTGGATGACGACAACCGGCTGCTTGCTGATCTTTACCTTTCCTGCACCTTCCCCTTTACAACAACCAGTAAGACTTACAAAATGCAATGGTTCTCCTGATGATGACTTTTCTTAACACTGCCACTTCTCCCCTCAGCATGCCATCCAAATGGAACAATGACCGCTACGGCTGTGAAGGTGCAATCTGTGGCCAATCTTGATCCAAGTAGTCTGACTTTAAAGGACCAGTCCTGCAAACCGGCATTCAGTGATGATCGCTTTGCACTGTTCTCTTTCAGTGTTGACTCCTGTGGAACCACTAGAACAGTAAGCGATGCATTTCCCTAAATCCCAATTTTCCATTTTTATTTGTAACTCCCTGCAATCTTATTGTAGTTCTTCGACCACTACATGCTCTATGAAAATGAGATTGGCCTGTATTACAACAAAGGGTTGTATTACAGAGGAGTAGCCAAGACGTCACCCATTGATCCAGCCTACAGGTAGAGGACTCATCAAATCTGTTATCCTGAGACAGTCTGGTGGGAGATGAACCACATGCATGTTTCTGTTCTAGACAAACCATTTCCTGCTACTACGTGGTCAATGAGACACAGACTGTTGGCGTCAGCTCCAAACAAAGACTCTATGAACCTAAAGCAGAGATTGGATTTGGGCAGCTGAAGGTGCAGATCAGGCTAGCACAAGGTGCGGTTGCAGTTACTCAAAGCCTTATAAAGAGTAGGCATGTACCAAATATCTTCTTCCTAATGAGACGGTCTCCTCCAGATTCATCCTACCAGCTCTTCTACCAAGCAGAAGATTATCCAGTTGTGAAATACCTGAGGCAGCCTCTGTATTTTGAGGTGGAGCTGATTGATTCTTCCGACCCAAATTTGGAGCTCATCGTGGAGAAGTGTTGGGCTACACTTGATGAAGACCGGACATCTCTACCTAGCTGGGATATCATCGTGGATGGGTAATGAGATGCATCAAAGTATCTACAGTAAAATCATTTTAGTATACGAAATACTGAAGGTGGCAATTTGCACAAATTATTCCAATGTAATTCTTTAAAAGAGCCATTCAAACGTGTCTTTTCTTTCCCAGTTGTGAGAATCCTGATGACATCTATGCGACAGTTTTCCATCCTGTTGTGAGCGACTCCAGGGTTTTATTCCCAGCCCACTTCAAACGCTTCTCCATGAAAATGTTCACCTTCATTAAAGACAAGGCGGTTCTGAAAGAAGAGGTGACCTAAGACTTACTGGCCACACGTTGAAGCTGCAAGTATTCCTGTAATAAACCCTTCTCTCGCTCCACAGATCTATGTCCACTGTGATGCAGTGATTTGTGACGCAAGCAGCCGAGCAGATTCATGCAGAGGCCAATGTGTGAAGCCCACACGCCAGATTAACGCCAGACCGCATGAGAGGAAAGGAGCAAAACAAGGTAAAGAAAATTGGAAATTAATGGATGACTGACTGTACATGCGTTTGGTAATATGAACTTGTTTTTCAGCACAAAGAGGAAAGGATTCTACCCAGCAAAGGCAAATCACCTCTGGGCCGATTCTGTTAACATCAACTTCTGAATAAAACTATTTCTATATAAACTGTTTGCATTGTTCAATTTGGTCATTTCAAAGCCTCATTTGCAAAATATCACATTAGTGTTTACCTGTATGACAGTAAGTGGGGTTTCTTACAAACATATTTGAAAGTGACATTTGCAATTACAGTTAATGTCATATCGATAGCCTTGATTATCACACTTGTCCTCTATTGGACAGTAAACACTTGGCACCATCTCAAGTGACACGTTCAGGCTGTAAAATTTCAGCAATTAACAATGACTTAAATACAAGGACAAATGTTGAATTACATTGTTTTGTATCACTATTGGTCAGAAAGTAACCTGTATTTAATTTGCCTTCCTAAAACTAATGCAGTGGTTCTCAACTGGTGGGTCGCGGGCAGTTGCATGGGAAAAATCCCACTGATTTTATTTCGAAGGGACTTTCTATAATGCAGCGGAGTGTCTTTTTTTGCCTTTTGTCTGTTCATGTATTCAGTTGGCGTCGCAAACCGCTGCTCTAATGCTTAACTCAGAGTTCAGGGCCACTGTGATAGAGGGGGAGCTGCTGCTGCTTGGCTGTACAGGAACCACTTCCTGTTGACCTGCACACCACAGCTGCTAGGACATGGGAACCAGAGGGGAAAATATAAGTTTCATCTAGAATGACATCCAAAGTAACCCTTGCTGTGTGAATTGAGACTAACAAATGTGTCCAGAGTGACGGGGACACTGTGGGACAGGGACTTGTGTGTCTTTGCAATGTGGACGCCATACCACACCTAGAACAGGAAACAGCCCTTCATGTAACACGCACCAAGAGGTGACTGGTGAGTCACTGGAAGACAAGCAGTGGTTACCTGTTGGCTGATTTACCTCACCAGATCCAGGCAGAAGGACTCACTTCTTGAACATGCGGCTCTGTTACAGGACTGGCCAGCAGTGCTCCACCTACATAGAATCAAAAGAAATTTAAGCTAATAATAGTGAAAGTAATCACTTAACTAACAGTGCAACAAATTAAAATGTATTTATCACCAGTCATTTACTGGTGGTCAACAGCAAAGGTGCCCTGAACTCCGCCAGGCTGTGCGCGTTAGAATATAACCTCTTAAGAGTGTCTACTGATGTTTTAATTACCAACTTAAAGAACAAACAGGCCTGCATTACTTCCACCGAGCAGCAGATGGAGGCAGCACTGACCTGATGAAATTAAATACACATCAAATATACATCTATACACAATTTGTATTTCATTTGTACACTTTCTTTGTACTTATTGATGCTGAAACATCTAGAGTACCATGCTCGAGTGTCTGGTTAATTAAACTACAATTACTAAGAACAAAAAAACGGTATGAGGTCACCAAGAAAGTCTTTTTAATTTGCTTTTCCATCAGTACATGGTTTCCAGTACACATCACCAGCATGAAATCCTAACCCAATCCACAGTTTGCCATTGGAGTTGAAGGTGACCATCACTTTGTTTCCACACAGGATCTCCAGTCAGAAAGGGAAACGCGGGACAACAGAGTGCCGTACCACGTTTTCAACACTCATCCACCACTTAACAATTAGAGGGGCGCTGTTTCATACATCATAAAACGCTCAATAGTGAATGAAGAGAGATGAGCAGGAGATGACGACACAGAAGGATTATGTAAACTGTTTTTATTAAAGGATTAATCATTAATGGTGATTAAATGAGTTATAGCCTCTGCAAGAAAAAGCCACTCATGTTGACAGCCCTAGTTTTTACACTTTAAAGTTAATTAAAGTCAATTAAAGTTCTCCAACCTTTAATCATAATTCATGCAACATTATCTTTGTCCAAGGCCAATACGCAAAAGTCATGTCATGTGAAGAAAAACATGGGATGGCACCTGTGTGATCAGACTCATATCAAAATGCATACATTCTAAACATCAAGGACTAAAGATGGAAAAATATTGTAACACGTGTTTTTTGACATTGTCATAGCGACGTCACAACATGTGGCTGCATAGTGTCTCATTCATATTTACACCATTTCAAGCCCTTACAGACTCACACACTCAACCACTTACCAGGGAGCCATTGTTAGTGTGTTGGTTTTATTGCTGTATCTGTGTCTATATGCCAAATGCACTGGTTTTACTGTAAAGTGTCTGAGTAGCCTACCACGTAAAGCACTATATAATTATTCTTATTCACAATGCGAGGAAATGTTTTACACTATGCATATAGCTCTATAAGCTTGAGCCGGGAATCGAACTCTATGAATTTGAATCGAATCCTTTGAAAAATGTCCTCTTTTTTGGGATGGTCTTCGTTATAAAGCAGCACAGATGACCCATCAGTTTTGCAGAATTATTAAACCTCTCGGCCTGTGCAGAATGATGGGCTCCAGTGCAACAGTGTTCATCTCTTCATCCAACAACTCTTTGTTCTGTCTCCTAAAACAATGACAGAGCCTGTGTGCAATACTTTTGTATCACCGATTACAAACGAGGTGTAAAGAAAAAAACACAATTTTCAGTAATCAAACATGTACCGTCATTATACCAAACTTTGTGGCGATGACAAAAATAGCATTATGATATAATCTCCATATACCAAATAACATTGTGTTATTATATCTAAAATGTATCAATCCCACTGCGAGACAGATATTGAAAAATATATTTCAATGTAATTTCATTGGTCAGAGTAATAGTAAGCTGTATAGTGTCTATAGATTTTGTACTTTCATTTCATCGCAACGTATCTAATTTACCACACGGAGCACTTCATTTAACATGCCTTTTGAGCAATACAGGAAAAGGTTTGCTTTTACTTTATTATCCTGTGATCCAAAACGAAGTTCCTCGTGACATGTGGCATTGATGGGTGTGTTGGTTGCTTACTTACTCTGAGGGGTTGCCTAGGCATTTTTGCAGGGGCCAAACATTTATTTGCGAATACTAATAATTCTATATCGCATAAACTGCTCCAATTGAACTGATTAGTTACATTACAGATTTGCTTAATAATTGAAGTTCAACAAATGTTTTAAATGTTGTAAAATTACTGACTGAGAAGATCACATGGTATGGGTCCGTGGGGTTTAAAACCACAGGTGAGGAAGCAGTAAACCAATTAGTCACCTCTCTTCAGAGTTGCGCTGTGGTGTTCAGTGCCAAGCTCTGATAGGGATTGTATACTAGGGTTTCAGGTTTTTTCTTTTTGGCTATACTCAGACTTAAACATGTGGACGTTTGGGAGCATGTGAGTTCATCTATTTTCTTTGTTTCAAAGAGACCTTGCTGCACTTGTAATATTTCTAAACCTTGTGTTCTTTATTTGCTCAAGTTTGTTATGGAGCTTGATGGCTGCAGTAACACTCTCAGGTCAAGCAAGGCAAAATATGAAGCTCAATTCCCAGTCAAGTAAGCCTGTGGTTAAACAAATACTTTCCTCCTTTTATTGTGTACTCTTCCTCACCAGCCTCTTCCTTTACAGGCAGTGGTTTACTGTCGGACTGTGTGGGTAATCTAATGAGGCTTTCGTTGGACAAGGCCCTAGCAGTGGGGAACGAGCTTGAGGTCGAGGCCGTCAGTGAGTAGAACGTGTGTTAATGAGCAGGATCGGCTCATCACTAGTGCAGTACGGTGATGGTTGTCTTTCCTTTCCCTCAGATGGCACCCAGCATGTTGTGTTAACACCCAGTTTAGCTGCCCAGTGTGGCTACAGCATGGAGTCCGACCCCTGGGGTGACACAAGAATCTACTCCTCTCTGCTGGGCTGCTATGTGGACAACAAAGTGCGTTTGAACTTTTGACATTTTAGCATAATTCATCAGGGACAAATAAAGTTGTTTTCTTGAGATTTGTACTTCAGGCATTTAGGTGTTCCTTTTGTAGTTTCCTGATCACGCCTCATTTTTGTGACTAGTCATTTTTTATTTCTGCTGTTTTATATTGACTAATCCATTTCATCTTTGTTTACTCAAAAGCCAAAACTATTGTCTTCAATTTTCAGGACGCTGAAACTTTCAATGTTGGCTTGAGGCTGCGAATCTACAGCAACAGTCAATCCGACGTAGTTACCCATGATGTAAAGCAGACTTGCAGCTATACTCAGTGGGCCTCAACAGAGATTCTGTGCGACAGGAACTACATGGAAGTAGGTCACCTTACCGTCCTGGATCTACCAAATGGTGTCTAACAAAGACCTAAACAACTGTTTCTTATCTTTAGGTGTCAGGCTTTATAGCTGCTCCTGATACTGGAGCAAAGAGACCGGCTCAAAATGTTAAAGACGGCAACAACCTTCCTGATGTATGTGTAAGATTTACAAGGTTACTGAGGACTGTATTTTCAAGCTGCGCCATTTGTTATGTGAAACTGAGGTAATGACCGTTCTCCTCCCTCTAGGCATCTGGGGCATCACACGGTATCTGGAAGGTGACATTTTACACCCCAGAACCAGTAGCAATGGTGCTGAGGGAGGCTGAACAAGCCGGCTACGGCCTCAAGTTGACCTCGACACGTCTGGTTGTGCGATCCCCCTACAATACAGCACAGACCACTTCAGAGGAAGTGAGAACCTCGCCTCCATTATTTTGCATTTTATGTGACACGTTCCCAATATGACGTAAAACCCAATGTCTTTTAGGTGGGTGGAGTCCCCATGGAGGTGATCAGGGTGAGCGCCTACTATCAGACTCCACATGGTCTGAATGTGATGAACTTGGCAGCTGCTTGTCCCACAGGTAAGCCTTGTGATATCTGTGGATGGAGGTCGTGGACATTACGTATCACAGTTGCATTAATGGGTGCTTCGTTTGACAGGTGGAGTCCTCTTCATCAACAATCTAATCTCGTGGCATGTACCTCGCCGTCTGACACCACTGGTAGATGGCAGCTTTGAAGTCCTAGAATTGCACATGGGCATCAACGGGAAAAGGCTTGATCAATCTCAGATGGCCACACGGGGGTACACTCTGTCCACCACTCGCCATCATATCGTCATTGAGATCCCTGTGGCCTCGCCTGATGGTCACTGCAAGGTTGGGAAGTCTTCAAGAAAAGAAATACAACGGTCACTAGTCTGCCGTGCATGTTTAATTAAAATATCATGAATAATTGCAGAGCCATGCCCCAGATTACCAGTACCACATCACCTACAGTGTGGAGCCCATGCTTGAAGTACTGTGGAGGACCACTGACACCAAAAATGATACCAGATACAAGATTCTGTTCCCCATTACAACCCCTCTCATGCCTCAACCACCACACTTCCAAGAAAGTGAGTTATTTTCTAAGAGTTCAACGTGTTTGAGGTTTGGAGGAGGTTAAACGTGTCCTTCTCTTTCCTCAGATACTGTCCCAGAAGCTCGGGTGTTCAGCGTTGTTTTGGGCACCTTTCTTCATGATGTGGTACTGAAGAACATCACCTTCTCCACTGGGGTTCTCACTGTTGATGAGAGCAACGCCAGAGGCTTTACCATCCAGGAGCACAAATATGCAAATGGAACAATGGGCTATGCACTCTCAGTGCCTTTTGATGCAGATGTAGTCCTGAAACATGTATGTCAAATAGTTTAAAATATTATTGTTTTAGAGTAATTTCGCCTCATTTAGTTGGTACATATTCATGACTGAGCTGCTTTCATTCCCAGAACCCAGAACTCTTGGTTACAACCTACTTTCTCCCGCTTACGTTTGGGTTCATCATCCTTCCTGAAGAAACTACATTTGCCCACAAAGTAGAGTTGCAGGCGTCACTAAAGGATGTTGGTGAGAATAATTATAATGCTCGACAATGACTTGAGCTTGTTGTGGGTCCTTGCTTGGCTAACTTTACAAATGAAAAGAGTCCCAATTAAAACCTAATTTAGAAAGTCGCTTGCTTAAATTAAACTTGTGTGCTTTTAGCGCTACCCACAATCACTGGCACCTGCGACTGGAAGTACTTTTACATCACTGTGAAATACGGGAGTCGAGGCAACAATTTCCAGGCAATAGTTGGACATCGACAGCTCACACCTGAGATGGCCGAGGAATACAAAATCCAAGAAAACGGCACACACTTCAGTCTCGTACTTTCATATGATGCAGAGGACGCAGTGTTCGAGGTATGTCAAAGAACCCCCTCATAATGAATCTTCTACACTGGCTAATGTCTTTTATTTTTGCAGCTCATGAAGACGGATTCACTGAAAGCCAGAGTTGACTTGCGTCTGTTGGATCACATTAACAACTGGGTGCTTGCTGATCTTTACCTTTCCTGCACCTTCCCCTTTACAACAACCAGTAAGACTTACAAAATGCACTGTTTCTCCTGATGGGTGACTTTTCTTAACACTGCCACTTCTCCCCTCAGCATGCCATCCAAATGGAACAATGACCGCTACGGCTGTGAAGGTGCAATCTGTGGCCAATCTTGATCCAAGTAGTCTGACTTTAAAGGACCAGTCCTGCAAACCGGCATTCAGTGATGCTCGCTTTGCACTGTTCTCTTTCAGTGTTGACTCCTGTGGAACCACTAGAACAGTAAGTGTTAAATTGCCCTAAATCCAAATTGCTTTTAGTTTTTGTATATTCTAATCTCAATATCTTCCTCTAGTTCTTCGACCACTACATGCTCTATGAAAATGAGATTGGCCTGGATTACAACAAAGGGTTGTATAACAGAGTAGCAAAGACGTCACCCATTGATCCAGCCTACAGGTAGAGGACTCATCAAATCTGTTATCCTGAGACAGTCTGGTGGGAGATGAACCACATGCATGTTTCTGTTCTAGACAAACCATTTCCTGCTACTACGTGGTTAATGAGACACAGACTGTTGGCGTCAGCTCCAAACAAAGACTCTATGAACCTAAAGCAGAGATTGGATTTGGGCAGCTGAAGGTGCAGATCAGGCTAGCACAAGGTGCGGTTGCAGTTACTCAAAGCCTTATAAAGAGTAGGCATGTACCAAATATCTTCTTCTTCCTAATGAGACGGTCTCCTCCAGATTCATCATACCAGCTCTTCTACCAAGCAGAAGATTTTCCAGTTGTGAAATACCTGAGGCAGCCTCTGTATTTTGAGGTAGAGCTGACTGAATCTACCGACACAAATTTGGAGCTCATCGTGGAGAAGTGTTGGGCTACACTTGATGGAGACCGGACGTCTCTACCTAGCTGGGATATCATCGTGGATGGGTAATGAGCGACATCGAAACAAAGTCAGCTTTTTTATTTTTCATATTCCGGACTATAAGCAACTGCATTTTTTGTTTACAATTTGCAACACTATTCAATTTTAAAGCTTTTAGACGTGTCTTCTCTTTCCCAGTTGTGAGAATCCTGATGACATCTATTCGACCGTTTTCTATCCTGTTGTGAGCGACTCCAGGGTTTTAATCACATCCCACATCAAACGCTTCTCCATGAACATGTTCACTTTCACTAAAGATGCGGTTGTTCTGAAAGACCAGGTAAATTAACTTTTGTATTGGTCACATGGTAACGCTGCAAGTGTTTCTTCTTAGTAAACCCATCTCTCTGCCCACAGATCTATGTCCACTGTGATGCAGTGATTTGTGACACAACCAGCCATGCAGACAGTTCATGCAGAGGCCAATGTGTGCAGCCTACACGCCAGCGTAACGCCATACAGTATGAGAGGAAAGGAGCAACACGTGGTAAAGAAAATTGGAATTAAATGGCCCTCTAACTCAACCTGCGTTTGGTAATCTGAACTTGTCTTGTGTTTCTAGCGCAAAGAGAAACTGACTCGACGCAGCAGATCTCCTCTGGGCCAATTGTCTTAATGCCTTGTCAAACCTCTGAATAAACTTTTTCAAAGTTATATTTTTGCTTGGGTCAATAGGTTATTTTTCTAGGCACCAAAGCTGCACAAACCATCTTCATAAATATAATAAAGATAATTTGTTGTTTCAGTTAGGGTGGGTTGGGGATTGTGGTTCACATTCAGTTGGCGCTATAGTTTTTGGCAATCACTTTTAGTAAACATCCCAGTAAGATTTAACTCAAGGTATCAAATGTTTACTTTGCAGTCGGTGTTAATTTTGGTAGTTTGATTTAGTCTTGGACACAATAAGGCATGTTAATTTAAATTTTAATCCTTGATAGCCATATTAAACTCCTTTTCCCTTCTCTGGCTCAGAGACCCCCTGTGTTTTCTCTACAACTGCATAATAGTCTAGTTTGCAGTACTTTGGTTGTCAGTTACCTATACCCCTGGTATAGGTAACTGACAACCCAAGTACTATAGGTCTATACCAGGGGTGGGCTCACGGGCTACAGAGGGGTGGGGCCAGGAGTAAGTTAAGTTTTTGTGTAAGCTAATATAAATGATAAGTGAAATCATTACATGAAAGATTTGGCTTAACAAGCAGCAAAGCGGTTATTTGCAAGGCAATTTTTATTTTAAGGGTTAAGACGTCTCAAGATGTGGCGTGTGAACTGGTTATAGTGAGTGTGTCTCACGGTCAGTGCGTGAAGTTTCAGAACACTGCAATGATTTTTTTATTGAAGTGTTTGGAGAAGACTACCGTAATGGACTGTCTCATCCAGCCGAGGAAATGCTGGCTACAGTCACCAGAAAACTGAGCAGCCAGGTCTGCATGCACGTCTCTGCTGGCCGACCAGCCCTGAACTGTTAAACGGGTCTTCATCTCTACGCACATCGGTCTCTGAAGTTCCGCAGCTTGGTTAGCTAAACTGAGATAGCTGGGCTAAACCAAGGAAGAGCACACTCACCCAAGTGTTAAGTAGGCATCGCGGTCCGTAGTCTGTGCACAAGAACCACCGCTGCCCGTCCCACCACCTGCCCCCTCGACGCCATTTCATCCCACATTCTACAGTCAATCGCCCCCGATCTTCTTCCGTTCCTTACCTGTCATTAACAATGCTCTGTTATCTGGCTGTTTCCCCAACTCTCTGAAGGTGGCATTACTGAACGTCTCCCAGTGGATGTCTGCTCATCACCTGAAGATCAACCCCGACAAGACCGAACTACTTATCCTCCCTGGAAAAAACTCTCCCACTCAGGACCTGACTGTTAACTTCGGCGACTCCGTGTTAACGCCCACTCAGAATGCCAGGAACCTGAGAGTGAGCAGTGTTTGGCTGGCGCAGGGTTGCCCCAAAGTTGAACATATTTTAGAAGGCTGAAATTGTCACTCATTTATCTTCATCAGTGATTGGCTGAACTGCTTCTTAGACCCGCCTCTTTGGGGCCTGGCCACAGCCCCGCAGAGTGGATGCAGGAAAAGCATTCTTTCTTGCAGTATGTTGTCTTGTTGTCCATTGTCAAACTATCATGCACCAACTACAAAATCAAATTCTTGTTTCCTGATATTTTGCACCGATTTTAATTTACAAATATTATTGGGTATATACTAGTGTTGTAAAACCATTCAAATCTTGAATCACAAATAATCACATTTGGCCTGCTTTATGCAAATGTTTTATTTAGGGCCGGGACTTTATCGCGTTAATTACGATTAATTAATAACAATGTGAATTAAGATTAATTAATTACACAAAAAATAACACATTAAACATTTTTTACGCATTTTTTGCACCGCGGAACGTTTCTCACTGGATGAGTTTTGGAGGATCGATTACACTGGAGCACCAACTAGCGTTCATGACTTCAGACAACAACAAACCACAGTGAACATGAAGGAAGAAGCTGACGAGACGGTGTCGGTAGGCCCCGTGAATGGGAAATCTTATTATAATAAACACACGGATGGAAGCGTCAATAAGAGCATGGTTGTGTGCAAGCTGTGCAACAAGGAATTCACATCGAGCCTCAAGTATCACCTCAACGCAAAACAATTAGCAGCTAGCATGGACTTTAGCCCGACTCAGAGTACAAGGACCCACACCCAACCCACACTGCACCAGATGACTGGTTTAAGGACCAGGGTAACTAAGTCCATGTGGTTGAACAAAAATAAAAATCCATGTGAAAAAAATTACTTTTCACTGTTCTCAGGTCAAATATTTCTGCAATTAAAATGCGATTCATTTTGATTAATTAATTACAAAGCCTCTAATTAATTAGATTAATATTTTTAATTGAGTCCCGGCCCTAGTTTTATTTTATTGAAAAACAATATTTCCAAACAGGGCAGTAGGAAATAAAATCATAAAGGGGCACATTTCAGGTAAGGTTGCAGTTAAAACATGGCTTCATTTTTTCAGGTTTGCTGTGAACATAGCAGTCAGGCCTCTTATTTCAGAAACAATGCACCGTAACAGGTTACCAGTAAAAGGTAAGCCTACTACTTTGCTTTTAGCCAGCTACACAAACAGACATGCCTGTTGACATTTTCAAACAGTAAAGCTTGCTTCTTTTGCACAACATGCCAGACACTGAAAACCTTTTAGAAGATACTGATGTTGCCGGTGTTGCTAAGTACTTGTGTGTCAGGTGTGCCATTTTGATGTGCGCCCCTTCATGTGTGGACCACCATTCTTGGGGACAGTCATCCATTTTTTTTAAAGAAAATGATGTGGTAAAGTGGGTTTGTATTAACGTTAATGCGTTTAACTGGCAGCCTTAGTACAGCTCGGGAAATAAGTATTAAACACGTCACCATTTTCTCCTTTGGAAATATATTTACTGAGAAAAACGCTGATTTGTTAAATTCTTATTTCACCCGTTGTATATAGACCATTTTTCAAAATTCACTATTTGTAAAATTTACCTAAATCTGAAAGTGAGGCCACGCCTCCACGGACCAGTCGCCACTGGTTTTTGCCCTTAAACGTAAACTCTAACACCCATGTTAGTGTATTCATGCTTAACTGGCATAGAAGCGTACCAAATATGGCATAGCTCGGGTTTTAAAAATCAAAAAGTATTTAATAACTAAACAAAGAGTAAGTGAAATAAAATGTGAATAGTGATATATTTCGCGAAATAGAGATTTCTCCGGCCAAGTCAGAAGTGACTCATCAGAGCGGCTGCAGGAAAAATCTAACTGTTCTTCTCCCGGTTCGATGATTCGAAGCTCCCGGGGGGGGTTGTCCTCTGGGTGTATTTGAATGTCATTGGCTCCTTCAATGTATCTCCTCCTGGTTCAGCCTTTTCACATCAAGGTGTGAACTGCCACGTGTGACTCTGGAACCCCCTCTCTGTCTCATCTCTCCCTCACAGTCCAATGCATTCTATGTAAAAACATTCTGGCTTTATCCCTGAAAGAGTGAATATATCATCATATACATAGTCTGTCTTCATCTTATAACTAGTACACTTCAATTACAACACAACATATAAGATCACAGTACTTATTGGTTCATCACAGTTTATCTGGTGCAATACATTGCCTCATTCGGCTGTCTTGCATCCAATTGCTTAACTAATACCTGACAGGAGAAAAAACTCCTACAAAAACCCTCTCTTGGGAAAAGATAGGAGAAATCCATTAAGGACGGCCATTAGCTTCCGTCCCCAGGTGTTAACATTACATCATGACAGGATGTTAATGTGTACAGTATTTATATGATTTACATGACTATAAATCGTTATTGACTATAATACATTCACTTCATTTAACATACAAATGTAATATCTACTATCTAACATCACACAAACTACAATTCTACACTAAACATTGTTACATGTAACATACTTCTCACCGGTAGGGGTGCACTTCTACTTAAATTCCTAACACAAACCACTGTCTTTTAGAGACTCTGCCACACATGTAGATGTTGAGATGGAAGTAGCCTAGCAGCTAGCTCAGCAGTGCATGAAGCCGTTTTCTGGCCACTCACCCCCCTTCGTTTGACCCCTCGAGTAATTGCTCTGCACAGTTATCCGCCGTATGTCAAGCCTAGTTTTGTTTTCACTGCCAAAGCAAAAGTCTCCGTCAGCAACGGACTTGCTCTTTCTGCAGCTAGCAGATTCCAGGGAACTTTATTCTGGCACACCAAAATAAAAAAAGTCGTGTTGAAATATTTTATGTTAAATCGTTAAGAAATGTCTTTATTTTGAATTTTAAACAGATAACACAATACGCCCAGCGGACATTTGTCTTTGTTGGGTAGAATCTGTTGCTCTCTGCCCTTAAAAAAAAAAAGTTCATATTACCAAATGCATGTAGTTAGTTGACGATTTATTTCCAATTTTCCTTACTGCGTTTTGCTCCTTTCCTCTCATACTGTCTGGCGTTAATCTGGTGTGTGGGCTGCACACATTGGCCTCTGCAGGAATCTGCTCGGCTGGTTTCGTCACAAATCACTGCATCACAGTGGACATAGATCTGTGGAGCGAGAGAAGGGTTTATTAGACAGGAATACGTGCAGCTTTAACATGTGGCCAATACAAGAGTCTCATTGTACCTCGTCTTTCAGAACCGCCTTGTCTTTAATGAAGGTGAACATTTTCATGGAGAAGCGTTTGAAGTGGGCTGGGAATAAAACCCTTGAGTTGCTCACAACAATGAATAACACGATGGGATTGTTGAGCTGTTATCAATAGTGAGATGGATGGTTAGATGTGTAGCACATTGTACAAATGAACATAACTAAAACATATACCAGTGATCAAGGCCCAATCCCAACACGCCCCCTAAATCCTAACCCTCTGGGACTCAACTGACATCACTTGGTAAATGGTTGAGTGTGTTGAAATGGTGTACAAATGAATGACACACTATGCAGCCACATGTTTTACGTCGTCACCATGACAATGTAAAAAAAAGCAAGTTCTAAAATCCTGCGCAGTTTTGGTACATTTACCATTATCGTATGAAGAAAAAAAAACACGACAATATTCATGTCACTTTTTCAAAACTTTAGAGAGAAATTCATGTAAATACATTCAATAACTTTTCCAAGGATAATATTTGGCAGTAACACAAAGTTACTAAATAATATAAATGTTTAATCTAAATGTAAATGTTAAATGTTATATATAAATGTTAAATATAAATATCAAATGTTAAATGTAAATGTTACATATAAATGTTAAATGTCATGTCTAACATGACGACTGAACATTACAATTTTTACGGTAATTTATGCAGCAAGCCAAGATGGCAAGTCCGAATCAATTAGGTAAAACTCATTTTAGGTACGGGGCCACATACACTCCACTTTGATGCATGCGGGCCAGACCAGTGAAACCATCGGTGATGGTCCGTTCGACGGGGCGGGGTGCACGGTTGCAGATGGTCCCGTAGACGAGGACATGAATTACCATGAATATTGCAATGTTCAGTTATTATGTCTGACAGGCAGAGTGAACATTTAACATTTATATATGACATTTAAAAATGACATATAACACTTAATATTTATACATAATATTTAAGATTTATATAAACCATTTATAATTTACATTTAGATCGAACATTTATATACAACATTTAACATTTAGATGAAACATTTAAATTATTTAATAACTTTGTTACTTCCCAACATTATTCATGTAATTACATGAATTTCTCTCTAAATATTTTAAAAAGTGACATGAATATTGTTGTGCTTTTCATCTAATGCTAAATCTC
The DNA here is from genome assembly GCF_949316345.1 of Pungitius pungitius. Taxonomy (NCBI): domain Eukaryota; kingdom Metazoa; phylum Chordata; class Actinopteri; order Perciformes; family Gasterosteidae; genus Pungitius; species Pungitius pungitius. The sequence continues at coordinate 10,593,154 of NC_084919.1, forward strand.
CCAAAACTATGCAGGATTTTGGAATGTGCAACCTTTAAAAAAACACTGCCCCATAAAAAATGTTACAATTGAAAGTATTTATTTCATACGTTTTACTCGTTTTTAATGCTCTTTTCTCATAAGGTCATTTTAAATATTGTTCATTAAAATAGTTTCAATGAAAAAAAAGTCCAAAGACTGTCCTCTTTCTTTACATCTCCAGTCAGGCTTATACCACAGCGAGGACGGCGTCCAGAACCTCACCGATCACTTGCGGGGCAAAAGATACTACCCTCCCACAGAACATAATTCCCCAACGGCTTCAGGACAGGTCCCACAAGCCTGAATCTGAACAAATATGCAGTGAAGTACAGCAACACAACGAAGGATCATTCCCAAGTGAAACCAAGGCTGCTGGATGAGATATTTAAGAGCAGCTCAGGTGTATCATAAAGCCCATGGCTCAAAAAGCACCTGCTGCAGACCTTATGCACAGCAACACCTCATGTGTGGGAGGGAGGGTCATTGCAGCCTTAAAATTGGGTAGTTTAGCAGACCTTTATTGGGTTTGCATAACTAAAATGCAGTTACTTTTACATTTTAGGTATGTGCAGTTTAAGAAATGTTTGTCGGCTTAATGGTCCTGCCGTGTAGCCTCAATTAGAATTAGTTTTGGATAACTAGAGTAGCTACTTGAATTAAAAAGTGTGGTTGAAACTTAAAGTATAAAGATCACCAAGTGTAAGTTAAGGAACTGAAGTGCTTTAACACTGCAATTCTTCCAGATTACATTTGTTAAATTGCCTCAATATAATTTAGTCAACATTATGTGCAGCCTAATATATATATTCGCATGTCGCGGTCAGTCATGTCTGTGCTTCAGAAACCAAGTGAGTTTGCAAACATTTTAAAAGTATATCCCTATAGGTTCTTAGTTAGGGAAATTGGCAATATTGAACTTCTGAAAGACGGAAAGTGTGTCTTGCAGGTGCTACTGAATCGTGATACAAAAAGTCACCCACATTTATAGCATCTCTGCAGAACTGCGTTAATTATAAAATGCATGTAATGGAGGGTGAAAACCCAAACACTTTTACACAAACAAACAGTAACAAAAATCTTTATTCAGAAGTTGATGTTAACACAATCGGCCCAGAGGTGATTTGCCTTTGCTGGGTAGAATCCTTTCCTCTTTGTGCTAGAAAAACAAGTTCATATTACCAAACGCATGAACAGTTAGTCAACCATTGATTTCCAAATTTCTTTACCTTGTTTTGCTCCTTTCCTCTCATGCGGTCTGGCGTTAATCTGGCGTGTGGGCTGCACACATTGGCCTCTGCATGAATCTGCTCGGCTGCTTGAGTCACAAATCACTGCATCACAGTGGACATAGATCTGTGGAGCGAGAGAAGGGTTTATTAGACAGGAATACTTGCAGCTTTAACGTGTGGCCAGTAAGTCGTAGGTCACCTCTTCTTTCAGAACCGCCTTGTCTTTAATGAAGGTGAACATTTTCATGGAGAAGCGTTTGAAGTGGGCTGGGAATAAAACCCTGGAGTCGCTCACAACAGGATGGAAAACTGTCGCATAGATGTCATCAGGATTCTCACAACTGGGGAAAAAGGACACTTCTGAATGGCTCTTTTAAGGCATTAAATTAGAATTTGTGCAAATCGTCCACAGTAAAAACGTTTTTGTATACGAAATACTGAAGATGGCACGTTGCTGCATCTCATTACCCATCCACGATGATATCCCAGCTAGGTAGAGATGTCCGGTCTTCATCAAGTGTAGCCCAACACTTCTCCACGATAAGCTCCAAATTTGGGTCTGAAGAATCAATCAGCTCCACCTCAAAATACAGAGGCTGCCTCAGGTATTTCACAACTGGATAATCTTCTGCTTGGTAGAAGAGCTGGTAGGATGAATCTGGAGGAGGCCGTCTCATTAGGAAGAGGAAGGATATTTGGTACATTCCTACTCTTTATAAGGCTTTGAGTAACTGCAACCTCACCTTGTGCTAGCCTGATCTGCACCATCAGCTGCCCTGAGCCGATACCTGCTTTGGGATCATAGAGCCTTTGTTTGGAGCTGACACCGACAGTCTGTGTCCCATTGACCACGTAGTAGCAGGAAATTATTTGTCTAGAACAGAAACACTCATGTGGTTCATCTCCCACCAGACTATTTCAGAATAACATATTGGATGAGTCCTCTACCTGTAGGCTGGATCAATGGGTGACGTCTGGGCAACTCCTTTGTTGTAATACAGGCCAATCTCATTTTCATAGAGCATGTAGTGGTCGAAGAACTAAAATACGATTGGAGGGAGTTACAATTCAAAATGGAAAATTGGGATTTAGGGAAATGCATCACTTACTGTTCTAGTGGTTCCACAGGAATCAACACTGAAAGAGAACAGTGCAAAGCGATCATCACTGAATGCCGGTTTGCAGGACTGGTCCTTTAAAGTCAGACTACTTGGATCAAGCTTGGCCACAGATTGCACCTTCACAGCCGTAGCGGTCATTGTTCCATTTGGATGGCATGCTGAGGGGAGAAGTGGCAGTGTTAAGAAAAGTCATCATCAGGAGAACCATTGCATTTTGTAAGTCTTACTGGTTGTTGTAAAGGGGAAGGTGCAGGAAAGGTAAAGATCAGCAAGCAGCCGGTTGTCATCATCCAACAAACTGAAGTCCACTTTGACTCCGAGTGAATCAGTAGTTATAAACTGCAAGACAAAAATAGAGATTATCCAGTACAGATAATTTATTATGAGGCGTTCTTGTTTGACATACCTCAATCACTGCGTCCTCTGCATTGTATGGCAGTACGAGACTGCTGTGTGTGCAGTTGTCTTGGAATTGATATTCCTCAGCTATCTCTGGTGTGACTTGTCGATGTCCAACTATTGCCTGGATATTGTTGCCTTGACTTCCGTATTTCACAGTGACAAAAAAGTGCTTCTGGTCGCAGGTGCCAGTGATTGTGGGTAGCGCTAAAAGCAGACGGGTTGAAATTATTCAATTTATGAAAGTAGAGTGTTATTATTTTGTGGTAGTAATTTTCTCGTGTTCAGTCAACTTTTTGATCAAACTAATTACCAACTCAATACTGTGACAAGCATCTCACCGACATCCTGCAGAGACGCCTGCAACTCAACTTTGTGGGCAAATTGAGTTTCTTCAGGCAAGATGATGAACCCAAGGGCAAGCGAGAGGAAGTAGGTTGTAACCAAGATTTCTGGGTTCTGCAAATGAATGTGCAGCCATGTAACTGAAACACTTAATTAAGACATCTAAAAACAGTAATATTATTTGACATACATGTTTCAGGACAACATCAGCATCAAAAGGTACTGAGAGAGAGTAGTCCTTTGTTCCATTTGTGTATCGGTGCTCCTGGATGGTAAAGCCTCTGGCGTTGCTCTCCTCAACAGTGAGAACCCCAGTGGAGAAGGTGATGTTCTTCAGTACCACATCATGAAGAAAGGTGCCAAAAACAATGCTGAACACCCGAGCTTCTGGGACAGTATCTGAGGAACAGAAGAACACGTTTAACCTCCTCCAAACCTCAAACACGTTGAACTCTTAGAAAAGAACTCACTTTCTTGGATGTGGGGCTGTTGAGGCATGAAAGGGGTTGTAATGGGGAACAGAATCTTGTATCTGGTATCATCTTTGGTGTCAGTGGTCCTCCACAATACCTCAAGCATGGGCTCCACATTGTACGTGATGTGGTACTGGTAATCTGGGGCATGGCTCTGCAATTATTCATGATATTTAATGAAACACATTTGATAGACTACTGAATCTTTATTTCTTAAGGACTTCCCAACCTTGAAGTGACCATCAGGCGAGCCCACTGGGATCTCAATGACAATATGGTGGTGAGTGGTGGACAGAGTGTACCCCCGTGTGGCCATCTGAGATCGATCAAGCCTTTTCCCGTTGATGCCCATGTGCAATTCTAGGACCTCAAAGCTGCCATCTACCAGTGGTGTCAGACGGCGAGGTACATGCCACGAGATTAGATTGTTGATGAAGAGGACTCCACCTGTCAAACGAAGCACCCATTAATGCAACTGTGATACGTAATGTCCACCACCTCCATCCACAGATATCACAAGGCTTACCTGTGGGACAAGCAGCTGCCAAGTTCATCACATTCAGACCATGTGGAGTCTGATAGTAGGCGCTCACCCTGATCACCTCCATGGGGACTCCACCCACCTAAAAGATATTGGGTTTTACGTCATATTGGGAACGTGTCACATAAAATGCAAAATAATGGAGGCGAGGTTCTCACTTCCTCTGAAGTGGTCTGTGCTGTATTGTAGGGGGATCGCACAACCAGACGTGTCGAGGTCAACTTGAGGCCGTAGCCGGCTTGTTCAGCCTCCCTCAGCACCATTGCTACTGGTTCTGGGGTGTAAAATGTCACCTTCCAGATACCGTGTGCTGCCCCAGATGCCTAGAGGGAGGAGAACTGTCATTACCTCAGTTTCATATAACAAATGGTGCAGCTTGAAAATACAGTCCTCAGTAACCTTGTAAATCTTACACATACATCAGGAAGTTTGTTGCCGTCTTTAACATCTTGAGCCTGTCCCTTTAATCCAGCATCAGGAGCAGCTATAAAGCCTGACACCTAAAGATAAGAAACAGTTGTTTAGTTCTTTGTTAGACACCATTTGGTAGATCCAGGACGGTAACGTGACCTACTTCCATGTAGTTCCTGTCACAGAGAATCTCTCTCGAGGCCCACTGAGTATAGCTGCAAGTCTGCTTTACATCATGGGTAACTACGTCGGATTGACTGTTGCTGTACATTCGCAGCCTCAAGCCAACATTGAAAATACGGTCATCCTAAAAAGTTAGTGCGAGAAACAAGAATTGGCCATTAGTTAAAGAATCGCTCATTTAACTTTTCAGAAAATAAATTTACTTTCAATTTCACTAAAATACAGAAAGTTTGAAGCATTTCAGAAATGTACAAAATAAGCACACACAGCAATTATTTACACCATATAATCACAGACCTGAATACAAGTGCGTGTGTATCTACATACACAGGCTTAATAAAATCAAGTGACTAGATTTCTGTTAACAAAAAAAACAACCAATAAAAACAATGTAAGCGTCAAAATAAAGTATAAAGCACTTTGTTGTCCACATAGCAGCCCAGCAGAGAGGAGTAGATTCTAGTGTTGCCAGAGGGGTCGGACTCCATGCTGTAGCCACACTGAGCAGCTAAACTGGGTGTTAACACAACATGCTGGGTGCCATCTGAGGGAAAGGAAAGACAACCATCACCGTACTGCACTAGTGACGAGCCAATCCTGCTCATTAACACACGTTCTACTCACTGACGGCCTCGACCTCAAGCTCGTTCCCCACTGCTAGGGCCTTGTCCAACGAAAGCCTCATTAGATTACCCACACAGTCTGACAGTAAACCACTGCCTGTAAAGGAAGAGGCTGGTGAGGAAGAGTACACAATAAAAGCAGGAAAGTACAAGTTTAAAAGACAGGCTTACTGGACTGGGAATTGAGCTTCATATTTGGCCTTGCTTGACCCAAGAGAATTACTGCAGCCATCAAGCTCCATAACAAACTTGAACAAAAAAAACAACAAAAAAAAACCACAAGGTTTAGAATCATTACATGTGCAATGTGCAGCAAGGTCTCTTTGAATCAAAATGAATTTACATGTTCCCAAACCTCCACATGTTGCAGTCAGCCCACAGCCAATTAACAAAATCCTGTAGGAACCCAATCACTTTCCGAGCTTGGCACTGAACACCCAACAACAGCAGCGCAACTCCGATGAGAAGCGACTGATTGTCTCGCTGCTCCGTCACCTGCGGTTTTAACCCGACATTGTACACGCCCACTTTCAAACATAAAATGGTCAATGCAAAGCACCTTGTGAATGTTGATGCATAGAAATGAGCTTTCTAGTCATTGTGTCTTCACGGCGGACCACAGTGACTATAGAGAGGAAGAACACTTCTTTCCCAATTCTTTCATATACTGTCTTAACACCATAAGTCACCCTGCAGTATTTTTATGTTTGACAATAATCAGACAATTACCTAAAAAACTGCCCTGCATACCATTTAAGAAAATCTAATTTTGTAAGGTTAACACAATTTATGCATTGATGTTTTCTTATAGCATTAAGATTGGACATTTCTTTAATTTGTTCAATTGTTGTGTGCAGGTGGGGATGGATTAGCAGGTGAGCTGACTGGAGAAAGTGAAAGAGACACCTCTGTTCCAGTGAGCTCTGATACTTTCATTGGATGGCTGTTTTCAGCGTGTCTGTTTGAAGTTTGCTGTTCATGTCACTCTGGTATACCAACCATGAATGAATTAATAAAGTTGCATTCGCTCAAACAATATTAGTCACACATTGTGTTTTGTATTTTTGCACTATTTAATGTTATCTTACAGCTGATGATAACTTCCTGTGAGATAAAAAGTGAGAGGTTCACCATCCGTGTCTCCAAATTGTATGTCCTCATAGGTCATGTGTACAGGTGCGCACATTCTCCAGTCTTCCTTGTTTTTATAGATCACATTTTTTGCGTGGAAGTGGCCTACGCCTCTTTCAGAACCCCCGTTTTGTATGCACTCAAAAATGAGACCCCAGGTGGTCTTGCAGTAACATCTTGCTGTTTCAGATTTGGGGAAACATTTTTATAAACTAAAATATAAATATAAATCACAATAAAATGAGTTTGTATTTCGCAGGTCTTTGTTTTCTGCCATGTGGTTGTCTGCAATGCCAGAAATCCAATAGTTATAGCTTGTAAAATGTATTCTTTAAACTGTTTCAAACATTGAAACCTAATGTTAGTTATTAGGTAGCACATACATTGCTAAAGCGTGAACATTTGCAGACGAGGCCATCCAAACTCACCAAACCCAAATAATGGATGTTATTACTACAAAGGTATCTTATGTTGACTGCTACAGTGCCATCTAGACCTTAAAATTACACAGAGACAATACCAAGGCTGGGAACAGAGTAAGAGGACACCTGTGAATGTGTGTGTGTGGGGTGGGGTTATGTGTATTTAGTTTGTAGTTTAATCTTTTTACTTGTTGTTTGACCTTCGAACCGGCTGTGGGGAAAGAGCTCAATCATTCAACCAAATTATTCAAAATGTCTGTATCCAATGAAGGCAGAACTAACTAAATTGTTTTCACCTGTCAAACTTTTTTAATGTGGCCAGGGCAGTTGAAACCACATATTGTTGGGATCATTTTGGAAGTAATTGTCGGATTCCTGTAAAACATATAAACACCACAAGGCGACTTATGGTATTAAGACTGTAAATGGAAGTAGAAATAATGTTCTTCTTCTCTAAAATGTCATCGGCAGTGTCTGTATCCCGCAGCGCGGTGGAGAGGCTCAAACCACTCACTGTCAGATCGGAAGTTATCATCAGCTGTGAGATAACATCAAATAGTGCAAAAATATACATTTTTTTCCCCAAATCGGAAACAGCAAGATGTTACTGCAAGAACACCTGGAGTCTCATTTTTGAGTGCATACAAAACGGGGGTTCTGAAAGAGGCGTAGGCCACTTCCACGCAAAAAATGTGATAACAAGGAAGACTGGAGAATGTGCGCACCTGTACACATGACCTATGAGGACATGGAGACACGGATGGTGAAGATAGGAAGCTGTAAGATAACATTAAATAGTGCAAAAATACAAAACACAATGTGTGACTAATATTGTTTGAGCGAATGCAACTTTATTAATTCATTCATGGTTGGTATAACAGAGTGACATGAACAGCAAACTTCAAACAGACACGCTGAAAACAGCCATCCAATGAAAGTATCAGAGCTCACTGGAACAGAGGTGTCTCTTTCACTTTCTCCAGTCAGCTCACCTGCTAATCCATCCCCACCTGCACACAACAATTGAACAAATTAAAGAAATGTCCAATCTTAATGCTATAAGAAAACATCAATGCATAAATTGTGTTAACCTTACAAAATTAGATTTTCTTAAATGGTATGCAGGGCAGTTTTTTAGGTAATTGTCTGATTATTGTCAAACATAAAAATACTGCAGGGTGACTTATGGTGTTAAGACAGTATATGAAAGAATTGGGAAAGAAGTGTTCTTCCTCTCTATAGTCACTGTGGTCCGCCGTGAAGACACAATGACTAGAAAGCTCATTTCTATGCATCAACATTCACAAGGTGCTTTGCATTGACCATTTTATGTTTGAAAGTGGGCGTGTACAATGTCGGGTTAAAACCGCAGGTGACGGAGCAGCGAGACAATCAGTCGCTTCTCATCGGAGTTGCGCTGCTGTTGTTGGGTGTTCAGTGCCAAGCTCGGAAAGTGATTGGATCACTTCAGGGCTTTTTTTGTTTGTTTTCTTGTTTGGCTGCGCTCAGACTGCAACATGTGGAGGTTTGGGAACATGTAAGTTGATTTTTTTCTTTTTTTCTATGGTTTGATTAGAGTACCAGCTACAATTGTAATGTTTCTAAACCTTGTTTCTAAATCTTTTTTTTTTGTTAAAGTTTGTTATGGAGCTTGATGGCTGCAGTAATTCTCTTGGGTCAAGCAAGGCCAAATATGAAGCTCAATTCCCAGTCCAGTAAGCCTGTCTTTTAAACTTGTACTTTCCTGCTTTTATTGTGTACTCTTCCTCACCAGCCTCTTCCTTTACAGGCAGTGGTTTACTGTCGGACTGTGTGGGTAATCTAATGAGGCTTTCGTTGGACAAGGCCCTAGCAGTGGGGAACGAGCTTGAGGTCGAGGCCGTCAGTGAGTAGAACGTGTGTTAATGAGCAGGATTGTCTCGTCACTAGTGCAGTACGGTGATGGTTGTCTTTCCTTTCCCTCAGATGGCACCCAGCATGTTGTGTTAACACCCAGTTTAGCTGCTCAGTGTGGCTACAGCATGGAGTCCGACCCCTCTGGCAACACTAGAATCTACTCCTCTCTGCTGGGCTGCTATGTGGACAACAAAGTGCTTTATACTTTATTTTGACGCTTACATTGTTTTTATTGGTTGTTTTTTTTGTTAACAGAAATCTAGTGACTTGATTTTATTAAGCCTGTGTATGTAGATACACACGCACTTGTATTCAGGTCTGTGATTATATGGTGTAAATAATTGCTGTGTGTGCTTATTTTGTACATTTCTGAAATGCTTCAAACTTTCTGTATTTTAGTGAAATTGAAAGTAAATTTATTTTCTGAAAAGTTAAATGAGCGATTCTTTAACTAATGGCCAATTCTTGTTTTTCGCACTAACTTTTTAGGATGACCGTATTTTCAATGTTGGCTTGAGGCTGCGAATCTACAGCAACAGTCAATCCGACGTAGTTACCCATGATGTAAAGCAGACTTGCAGCTATACTCAGTGGGCCTCGAGAGAGATTCTGTGCGACAGGAACTACATGGAAGTAGGTCACGTTACCGTCCTGGATCTACCAAATGGTGTCTAACAAAGACCTAAACAACTTTCTTATCTTTAGGTGTCAGGCTTTATAGCTGCTCCTGATACTGGAGCAAAGGGACCGGCTCACGATGTTAAAGACGGCAACAACCTTCCTGATGTATGTAAGATTTACAAGGTTACTGAGGACTGTATTTTCAAGCTGCACCATTTGTTATGTGAAACTGTGGTAATGACAGTTCTCCTCCCTCTAGGCATCTGGGGCAGCACACGGTATCTGGAAGGTGACATTTTACACCCCAGAACCAGTAGCAATGGTGCTGAGGGAGGCTGAACAAGCCGGCTACGGCCTCAAGTTGACCTCGACACGTCTGGTTGTGCGATCCCCCTACAATACAGCACAGACCACTTCAGAGGAAGTGAGAACCTCGCCTCCATTATTTTGCATTTTATGTGAAACGTTCCCAATATGACTTAAAACCCAATGTCTTTTAGGTGGGTGGAGTCCCCATGGAGGTGATCAGGGTGAGCGCCTACTATCAGACTCCACATGGTCTGAATGTGATGAACTTGGCAGCTGCTTGTCCCACAGGTAAGCCTTGTGATATCTGTGGATGGAGGTGGTGGACATTACGTATCACAGTTGCATTAATGGGTGCTTCGTTTGACAGGTGGAGTCCTCTTCATCAACAATCTAATCTCGTGGCATGTACCTCGCCGTCTGACACCACTGGTAGATGGCAGCTTTGAGGTCCTAGAATTGCACATGGGCATCAACGGGAAAAGGCTTGATCGATCTCAGATGGCCACACGGGGGTACACTCTGTCCACCACTCACCACCATATTGTCATTGAGATCCCAGTGGGCTCGCCTGATGGTCACTTCAAGGTTGGGAAGTCCTTAAGAAATAAAGATTCAGTAGTCTATCAAATGTGTTTCATTAAATATCATGAATAATTGCAGAGCCATGCCCCAGATTACCAGTACCACATCACGTACAATGTGGAGCCCATGCTTGAGGTATTGTGGAGGACCACTGACACCAAAGATGATACCAGATACAAGATTCTGTTCCCCATTACAACCCCTTTCATGCCTCAACAGCCCCACATCCAAGAAAGTGAGTTCTTTTCTAAGAGTTCAACGTGTTTGAGGTTTGGAGGAGGTTAAACGTGTCCTTCTGTTCCTCAGATACTGTCCCAGAAGCTCGGGTGTTCAGCGTTGTTTTGGGCACCTTTCTTCATGATGTGGTACTGAAGAACATCACCTTCTCCACTGGGGTTCTCACTGTTGATGAGAGCAACGCCAGAGGCTTTACCATCCAGGAGCACAAATATGCAAATGGAACAAAGGACTACTCTCTCTCAGTACCTTTTGATGCTGATGTTGTCCTGAAACATGTATGTCACATAACTAATGAAAAGAATATTACTGTTTTTAGATGTCTTATTCAAGTGTTTCAGTTACATGGCTGCACATTCATTTGCAGAACCCAGAAATCTTGGTTACAACCTACTTCCTCCCTCTTACCTTTGGGTTAATCATCCTTCCTGAAGAAACTCAGTTTTCCCACAAAGTTGAGTTGCAGGCGTCTCTCCAGGATGTTGGTGAGACTGTAGTGCTTTTCAACAAAAATTTGTTCGCTCGGGGAGAACACTTGACTATTTTTCTGGGTGGTTTCTAATTTGAAAACTACATGCGACTCCACTGAAAGACCCAAGGGAGTATAATGCTGAACTTGTGTCTCCTTTCAGTGCTACCAAAACTCACTGGCACCTGCGACAAGAAGCACTTTTACATCACAGTGAAATATGGTAGTCATGGCAACAATTTCCAGGCAATGGTTGGCTTTCGACATCTGACCGCTGAGATGGCTGAGAAATATCAATTTCAAGAAAATGGCACACGCTTCAATGTCAAACTGCCATACAATGCAGAGGACGCAGTGTTTGAGGTATGTCAAACAAGAACCCCCTTATAATTAATCTTCTGCAGTGTATAAAACGTCTGTTTTTGTCTTCAAGCTTCTAATGACGGATTCACTTAAAGCTCGAGTTGACTTCAGTTTGTTGGATGACGACAACCGGGTGCTTGCTGATCTTTACCTTTCCTGCACCTTCCCCTTTACAACAACCAGTAAGACTTACAAAATGCAATGGTTCTCCTGATGATGACTTTTCTTAACACTGCCACTTCTTCCCTCAGCATGCCATCCAAATGGAACAATGACCGCTACGGCTGTGAAGGTGCAATCTGTGGCCAAGCTTGATCCAAGTAGTCTGACTTTAAAGGACCAGTCCTGCAAACCGGCATTCAGTGATGATCGCTTTGCACTGTTCTCTTTCAGTGTTGATTCCTGTGGAACCACTAGAACAGTAAGTGATGCATTTCCCTAAATCCCAATTTTCCATTTTGAATCCTAACCCCTGCAATCTTATTTTAGTTCTTCGACAACTACATGCTGTATGAAAATGAGATTGGCCTGTATTACAACAAAGGGTTGTATTACAACAAAGGGTTGTATAACAACAAAGGAGTTGCCAAGACTTCACCGATTGATCCAGCCTACAGGTAGAGGACTCATCCAATATGTTATTCTGAAATAGTCTGGTGGGAGATGAACCACATGAGTGTTTCTGTTCTAGACAAACCATTTCCTGCTACTACGTGGTCAATGGGACACAGACTGTCGGTGTCGGCTCCAAACAAAGACTCTATGAACCCAAAGCAGGTATCGGCTCAGGGCAGCTGATGGTGCAGATCAGGCTAGCACAAGGTGCGGTTGCAGTTACTCAAAGCCTTATAAAGAGTAGGAATGTACCAAATATCCTTCCTCTTCCTAATGAGACAGTCTTCTCCAGATTCATCCTACCAGCTCTTCTACCAAGCAGAAGATTATCCAGTTGTGAAATACCTGAGGCAGCCTCTGTATTTTGAGGTGGAGCTGATTGATTCTTCCGACCCAAATTTGGAGCTTATCGTGGAGAAGTGTTGGGCTACACTTGATGTAGACCGGACATCTCTGCCTAGCTGGGATATCATCGTAGATGGGTAATGAGATGCATCAAAGTGCCCCCTTCAGTATTTCATACACTAAAACGTTTACTGTGGACGATTTGCACAAATTCTTTCAATTTAATGCTTTAAAAGAGCCATTCAAACGTGTCTTTTCTTTCCCAGTTGTGAGAATCCTGATGACATCTATGCGACAGTTTTCCATCCTGTTGTGAGCGACTCCAGGGTTTTATTCCCAGCCCACTTCAAACGCTTCTCCATGAAAATGTTCACCTTCATTAAAGACAAGGCGGTTCTGAAAGACGAGGTACGATGAGACTCTTGTATTGTCCACACGTTAAAGCTGCAAGTATTCCTGTCTAATAAACCCTTCTCTCGCTCCACAGATCTATGTCCACTGTGATTCAGTGATTTGTGACTCAAGCAGCCGAGCAGATTCATGCAGAGGCCAATGTGTGAAGCCCACACGCCAGATTAACGCCAGACCGCATGAGAGGAAAGGAGCAAAACGCAGTAAGAAAAATAAAAAAATAAATAAAGGTGTATATACTTAAAGTGCATTTGGTAATCTAGACTTGTTTTGTGTTTCTAGCGCGACGAGGCACAGACTCCACCCAGCAAAGGCAAATCTCTTCGGGGCCGGTCGAGTTGAACTTCTAAATAAAAAAAAAAAAATAGAAATTCTATAAATTGTCTGGTTGTCCATTTCACCCTGTATTGCATAAATCAGTTAGCCATTTTGAAAAGCGTTGCTGATAGTACAATAGGTACTTTTACAGATGTGGCTCTAGCTACAAAACAAATTGTTAAATTTCAATACCCCTGAGCTGTTCCTCTAGGCTAGGGAAGGAAAGATTGTACTTGCCAAATGTAAGTCAGTTTACAATTGTTTAACAGAATTGCCCTTTTGAAATAAACTTCACTTTATTACAAAGAGAAATGTTTCTTTTTTTCTCCTTTATATCTAGTCCTAGTAGCGCAATGTATTTGCTGATGTTTGCTCAAATGTCGGTTAAAGCATTATTGTAGAAATGTAACTATAGCACTTATCCTGGAGTTCAACCAGCACATTTAGTCATTCGCTATGACTGCCTCCAATTCCTTGTAATGGTGATAATATATTTAGCTGCATTGTGCCTAAAACTAGTTTGAAATACTGTACAAAATGTAATAGCCAATGTTAGTGAAATATGTGAAAGAAATGCTGATGTGCTTGGATCTGCATTTTAAACTTGTCATGCTTCAAATCTTGCAACTTTAAGTTTACTTTCCTTGGTTGTATTTCTATTTAGGGCCAAAACCATAAAATACATTCTGACCCAATGCACTGTTAAACTAGATAGTCAATGAAAACTCAATTTGACAAGATAATGCACAAGTCATGCTACAAGCTTTTTGGCTTAACCAAAGTTGCAATCGGACCAAATGCAAATCAAGTATTCACATCGCATTAAAGTTTACCATCAGTCGTGGTAGATGGAGAGGGGGCCTAAATCCATGGAAACATGACAAAACATTTCAGCTCAGGATGGGTTTCTGAAAGTCTCACAGAATGTAGTCTTGGTTTAGAGATGCTTTGTAAAGCTAAAAGCAACGAACTGACAAGGATGACTACTTGAAGTTAATGTTCTCTCCAGAAAGCCTTCCTATGGAATTGCGCTTCAGGAGTATCTAAAATACATACCATCCAAATATTTTTACCAGTCAAAAAAAATTTCCACTTGAACAATTATGAGGGAAATGTAACATTAATGTTAACACTGCAGTAAAGGGAGGTAGTCACATAAGCATATTTCTTAATTACATGAAAAGACAGGACATATTTCTACTGTACTCAAAGCTAGAGTGCAGTCTAGCAAGCTGAGAGAGAGGTGTATATGTAATATATACATTCACATGTTTGATAGAAAGTGATTAAGAGATTAGTGAAGATTTTTTACTAAATTTGTAGAAAATAGTTTAGATTTTCATGAATTGAAAGACCGTTTAAAAAAAAAAAAAAAACCTTAAGTTATATACACACACACTTTATTCAACAGAATATTTACACATTGCAGTAAAGTTCACTTTCCTTCAGGTGCAAGTGCCACTGACCAAGAGTTGCACGAGTGCAACAAAAAAAGCGTTTCTTTAAAAATGTTCAGCTGGTTTTTGTATTGCAAGCAGTTCTAAATGTTTAAGCACAGCATGTAGAACAGTATCTTTGAAGTTACACCAGTCTGTCGTTTTGTACGCGTTCATGATAGAGTAAAGCCTGACACACACGTCTTCTACAGGTATGACAACATTTTAACCATGTCAAAACACAAACAGACAATTGTTTTACCACAGGTCTAGAAATGTATGTTGGACAAAATAATCTCAATAGTGACATTTTCAAGAACAGTGAAAATTCCATTTAAAGTCAGCTTATGAGCATTGGTCCTGATGTCAGGCTGTTGATACTTTGGCCCTCCGAAACATCAGGGTTTTGACCTGTGGAAGACAAAAATGCACATTTAAGCCACTTCGATATTACGTTTATCCCTTCATTTGTAAGGTTTCTATTTGACGCTCAGACGAGTGTGTAACGGTGGAGTTGGATTTAGAAACATCTTACCTTTCATCCCAGCATCCTGGTCAGAGCACCTCACATTGCAAGCTGGACCCGCTGGGTTTGTAACGTCGCAGATCACCACATCACAATGGACAAAGACCTAGAAAATAGTCATTTGACATTCAGATTCGTTCCCCCCCAAATCTTTAGTAAAAGAAAAGACTTAAAAGTAGTTTAAAATTACCTGGCGGCTTAAGTTCTTTTCGTCTTTAGTGAAGGCAAACATTGGGATCTCAAAACGCTTGAAGTTTAAAGGATTCTGAACTCTGGCATCAGGCAAAACCGGATGGAAGATAACCTTGTGCGGGTCCCCTTGGTTTGCACAGCTGAAGATAAATGCAGTAAACATTTTGATTTACACACACACGTTCATTTTAAGAAGATCTGCTTGTGAATAGCCCCTCCCTGACCCGTTTAGAGGAAATAAAATCCCCATGTTTACGTGCACAAAAAGTGCAGTGCTCAAGTGAAATTACCCATGGCTGATGAGATCCCATTTGGGAAGCGAAGTACGGTCGTCCGCCAACGTTGCCCAGCAGTCCGCGAGCTCCAATGATAAGTCAGGTTTTCCAGAGTTTATCAATTCCACCTCAAAATACAGAGGCTGTCGCAGGAACATTGGGATGTAATTTGCCCTGTAAAACGTGGTGTAGGCATCATCTACGTAGAGAGAAAAATTGTTTAACTCGATTAAAAGACACCAAACATGGACTTTTAGGACACTTCTAGTTTACCCATTTAGACTAAGAAAACCTTATTGCACAACTTTAAGTAAGCCCAAAGCTGTCATTATGCAAGTTACTGATTCTACACAGTGTGCTTATGGCTCAAAAGTCCCGTTAGGTTGCATGAAAATACAATGCATTTCAATCTTCCCTCACCAAGAGCAAGTCTCATCTCAACCTGCAGCTCCTCTATGCCGTTGTCAGCATATGGTTCACTCCTGCGAGGTCTGTTGTTGAAGGCAACAGCATGGTTGGTGTGGATATCAAAATAACAGGCAACCTTAAATCTGTAGAGACAAAGCAGGAGATCAGTGTGGTGGAAAGTTAACATACGGTGACCAGGAAATAAGTTTAAAGCCACTGTACTTTACAGCTTTCCACTCAGTTGCTGATAGCAGGATCAGTACCAAAAAAAAAATGTTTACACTGTAGTCGGCTGCAGGAGGAATTTATGGTTAAGGCACTTTTGCAAGGACGGACATGCCAACTAAGTGAGCTGGAGGAATCTCCAGGAGGATCTTTATTGAAGGATGACCAAGCGCTTGGCGACGATCACATATTGACCTTCCACCAACATGCATTGATTTGGGATTTTGTGTCATTTAACATCTTTTAACATGCACATCATTGGCCATCTGACAAATCTTCAATATTGTTTTACAAAAAAAATGTCTCAGGGTGACATTGAATTTTAGAAAGTTTTGATACTTCAATTTAGCGCTACATGTTTGACACTCACTCATATTCAGGCTCCGAGTCAGTCTCAGTCTTAGATTTCATTGCAGGAGCCGGCAGAGAGATCTCATTTTCATACAGCATCATAGTGGGCAAGAACTAAGAAAATGAAACCAAGTCAAACAAAACGTTTTGAATATTAGGGTGAATAATCTGCAACAATCAGCGGTACGGTACCGTTCTGGTCGTCCCACAGGAGTTCCCAGTGAAGACAAAGTAAGCATAGCGGTCGTTGCTGTAGGAGGGACCACAGGTGGCGTCTCTGAGGGTGAGCTGACTGAGTTCAAGACTGGGAACCGACTCTAGTTTCATAGCCATGGTGGTTATCGTTCCATTGGGGAAACACTCTGAAAGTGGAGTATTAGTATTTTTGGCGCATTTAGTCAGACACAACAGAATTTATACCACTTTTTTTTTTTAAACAAACCAGTCAGTGTCGAGAAGAAATCGCAAGCCACAGCAAATTTGTCAATATTGTTGTTTGTGTCTGGACTTTTCAGGGACACATCGAGTCTGCTCCTGATGGATGATTTCTCTACAGCCTGCAAAAATTTAGGTTAACGTGACAATGCTTTAAAAAATTTCCCCCAAACATGTTCCTGCAGTCAATTTGGTTAAGAATACTGATGTACCTCAATTACCACATCAGGGGCAGAAAATGGTACAGTAAAACTGAAGTGTGTGCCATTGTCCATGAAGTTGTACTGCTGAGCCAGGCTAGAGGTCAACATTCGATTTCCCACGAGTGTCTTGAAGGTGAAGCCGGGAGTCCCGTATTTCACCAGGATATAGAAGTTTTTATAGTCACAGCCCCCAGAGACTGAGGGAGGAACTGCAGAGAGGAATACACGGATTAATAGAAAGTGGTTTCTGAATGAAGCCACCATCTTCACCAGTACTTACCGTTGTTTACAAATCTAGCTTCCAGATAAGCAGTGTGAGAAAATGGTGCAAACTGCCACATTACCAGTAAGCCAAATGTCAGCTCAAGAGAGTACACCGACATCCCCATTTCTTTCTGTTGGAAAATGGAGGGATTAGCCACAAAAGCAACCATTTTAATGTTTAAAATAATGTCTGAAATTCAGTAATGCCAACCATTTGTTGAACGCTGTGGTCCGTGAAGGGCACTTCGAGCGTAAAGACCTTTGAGCAGCTCTTGGGAGACATGTGCTCCTGGATTTTAAGGCCTCTGGCAATGCAGTCGGCTACAGATAAAACCTCAGAGGAGAAGGTGATGTTAATTAGTGCCACATCAGCACAGAACGGCCCAAGCGACACCTTAAATATCTGCTCCTCAGGAACTGTGTCTGAGAAGAAAAGAAAAAAAAAGAAAAATGTGTTACACATAGTGCATTCATTACATGTCATTTAGCTGGCTCTTTTATCCAAAGCGACTTGCATCACATTTGCCTGGGGAGCAATTAGGGGTTGGGTGTCTTGCTCAGGGACACTTTGACATGGCACAGCTGGGATTCGAGCCACCAACCTTGCAGCTCCCAGCACATCACCCCATTCATAATAGTACCAAGACAATATGACTCACGGTCAATAACTTGTGGAGGTTGAGGCAGAAACGGCGTGGTGATGGGAAGGAGGACTTTGTATCTTGTGTCCTTTTTAGAGTCTTCGGACCAGAGCAACTCCAGCATCGGCTCAATTGTATAGGCAGTGAAATACTGACCATCCTGAACACGACTCTGCAGAAGCAAACATCCTCAGTAAGGCCGTCTGACATAAATAAGCGTGACAACTAGTGTGGCCCTGCAAGAGGACAAGCTGAAGGAAAAAAAATGTTTTTACTGCTAACCATTTCAAACATTCAGATTTGGTCCATTTTTAACCGTTCAAACTAATGTTCAAGGGTTACAATGATTATTTTGCTGAGGACAATCCCATATTCATACAGCGTTTTTTTTTATGAAAGCAAATGAACGATTTGGTTAGAGTATTAGCACATCTTTATAAACAAGTTGTGCAAAATGAATGCAGGCAGAGCTCGGCAGTTTGAAACTCTGTAGTTCAGAAAACACTAAATCGGGCCACTTTAAAGTCAAGGTTTAAGCCTACGAAGTGGATTTACAAGACTTATTAAAGAGTGACAGATAACACAAGTGACCCCCTACCTTAAAGTGGCCACCGACAGCCCCGACGGGGATTTCAGTGACGACGTACAAGTCATTGACTGACATGGAGTAACGTCTGGCCGCCATCTCGGCGACGTCGAGCCTCTGGCCATCAACACCCATGTGCACCTCCAGCAGTTTAATGTGGCCACCGGAAATCAAGGGGTTAATTCGCCTCGGTAGGAACCAGCTGATGGAGTGCGGAGTGAAAGAAACACTACCTGCACACAAGACGAACACGTTGGAAGCTCTACAACCCCTGAATACCCAGAGAAACCATAGACATGAGGTTTGTGAGCGCTTGGGCCCCCGCTTCCTGCCCTGCAAACATTACCCTCCATTAACGGGCACGCAGCTGCTGCGTCGATCTGAGTCGCCAGCCACTTATTTTCAAATATTGTCGCCGTTTTGAGCACAGTCATAGGAACACCTGCTACCTGCGTGGTGAGATTACAGAACATTGTAAATAATTAAATCCTTTCCATGCCCGAATACCCATGGACGAACTTTAATATAAAAAAGGGGGGTATTAAAGTAACTGTTTAAATACAATTTAAAATAGTGTTACAAATCCAATCGTTCACTGCCTGAAAGCAAGGCTTGTTTAAAAAGTGAATCGTAGTCCACTTACGGTCTGGATGAGAGTTTCTGGGGAGAAAAGCGGCGCTCGTAGAACCAGCCTTGTCGGAGTGTTTGATATCCCATAACCTCTTCTGCGGGCCTCGTTCACCTTCATCATCCTCTCCTCAGGAGTGAAGAACACAAGCGCTTTGATTGTGAATCCTGCGTCCAGGGGCCGTTTCTGTTTAGCAAACAGAAAAACCATTCAGTACAGATAAGCATCCAGAGTATTTTTTATTTTATTTGAAGGCTAGTCTTACCTCAGCAGCACTTTTAGGACCACCCACCGTGACATCATCTGGGACAGGACGTCCAGGAGAGACACTTTTAACAGACACCTAGAAATGAGGCCACTCCATAAGTGCCAATATAAACTCTCGTATCAAATGTACTGGTCTTGACACACAAATGGGACATAAAGCCAGTGATCATAGAAACTGTATTCACTTGCCTCCATATAGTTGCGTTCACAGACAATTTCCCTGGAGGCCCAGGCAATGTAGGGACAGGTTTTAGTCACCTGGTACAGCTCATCCTCAAGCATTTGGTTCCCATGCAGCCTTAGATTTATTGTTGTTGTGAATGATTCATCGTTCTATAAAACACAGCAATAAGCTTACCAATGATCCCATTTAGACGAAATAGGTTCAGCAACAAGAAAAAAAAGAAACTGCGTTGCTAATTTTTACCACATTGTCAGCAAAACAGTTTTGCAAGGAGACAAAAATGAGGGCATTTCCCAGGTTGTCGATCTTCACACTGAAGCCACATTGAGAAGCTAAACGTTGTGTCAGGACAGTTGTAGAGTTATCTGTGGAGGGAAAAGAGAACAGTTAGAAGAGAAAAAGTTTTTTAAAAAAAAGGGGGGGGGATTCTTACTTAAGACAGAGACTTCAAGAAGATTTCCGCCAAGTGGACCGACATCCAAACGCATGATGTTCCCCAGGCATTTGGAGTAGATATCTGGGATGCAACATGTATTTTAGTAAGCAGCCTATATATCAAAATGTACAATTTGGAAAGTTTTGTTTACAAAACATACTTATTGAGGGCTTCTTTTGAGCCACTACGTTAACAACAATCAGGATTAACCACCTGAAAGAGATTAAATAATTTATTAACACAAAAGACAAACTTCAAATCAGAGCCATAATTTTAAAAAAAAATAAAAAATACAAACCCAAATCCAAATAAACCCCCCATTTCAGAAGCAGGGTAAAAGTGATGGTAAAAGTTTTGTGACCGTTGGGTCCCTGATCCTGCCCTTTATACTAAAGGTTTTGGAGGGAATAAACCTCACAGGTTCCTGCCATACAGATACAACTACACACAGGTGAATCCCATTACAGCCTGGTCGTAGTTTTCAGTTCCCAGCATGCAATGCAAAGAGGTTAATTTAGTTGATGGTACATGGATTGTTATTCATGTAACTCCAGCTGCCAAATTGAAGTGTGCAAGTAAGTGCTATGAAGTAGTATTACAGTATCTTTAAGGTATAAACATAGTTGAGAAAATGTCAGTCTTGGCTTAATCAGTTAGTTATTTGGTTTGTTTGGTAATCTTAATCAACCAAACAAACTCAATAGTTTTCTTTTTTCTTTTTTTTCTTTTTAAATTAATTAATTAATTATATTTGTATTTATTCATTAGGGATGCAAGTTTTATACATACTGATCCGCACTCCATACCATGTTGTTAACGTCACGTTGTTTGTCAAACCGCCACCTTAAAGAAGAATAAGGTTTTAAAACGTGTCTCCACGACTATTCACACATTTTCAATACAGATGAGCAGAAATAAGTAAGTTCCAAAAGCTCTTTTGAAATAGATTTTATTATTGGTACCAATTATGTGAAGTTTAATATGTAGCAGATTTAAAATATGTATCATAATGTTATTAGTTATGTTTTCTGGAAATGAGTTGCAACATGTGGACGCCACTAATTAAAATAACAGACGCGTCAGCCTTTGCCAATCCATTCTACCCTCCAACACAACAGCCACATCCTCACCTTCATCACCTTCACATCTCCATAATGTCAACACGTCTGGATTCCCCTGTTGAGAGGTACAACTTCCTGCTTGTTGCAATTACAGAATCTCAATAAAATCCTGAAATTCTTACTTCCATTACTGGACATATATATTTTTGCTTAACAAAGCAATTTAAAATCTGATTAATGTTGATCGCTTCATCCCAAGTTTTGTTGCAGGGCCGTCATCTACCCACACAACAGGCAATATTTTAGAGTCCCCATTTAACCTATCCTGCATGTCTTTGGACCGATGGAGGATGCAGGAGTACCCGGAGAGGTGAGAGGAGAACATTCAAACTCCATCCCGAGGGGCCCCAGTGGGCAGGTATGAATATATAATGGTCAGCAAGCTGCAGTATAAAATGAACCATTTTCTCAGAAAAGGTTACACAGATTACGTGTTTACCTTAATGACACAGAGATGTCCAACCCTCATTTCAGGAGCAGAACAGCCGCGCAAGGGTTTAGTGCTTGTAGGAATTAGTTACATGCTGCAGGCAGCAAATCTGGGAGGTAGTCGGTGCATCTTTATTGATGTAATAAAATACTGGATACAAATAACCCAGGCTAGTCTGTGACACAGAAAACTTGCCACGTCACAAATCCCACAGTCGTGAGGCCAATGACAACCAATAGCCCTTTTTTCAAATGTGCTGCCACTATAAAGGTATGTTGTATTGCCCTTTTACTACCAAATACAGTGTTACTGCCTGCTTTGGCAGTTAGCCTTGCAGCAGTGCTTTCTCACAGCGGATTGAAATGTCAGTGTGCTTTACTACTTTGCTCCCTCCAGCTGCTGGCGGGCTGGGGGCTACCGCCTTAAGCTGCAACAATTGCGCACAAGTACGATACGTTTTGGAAACACCAAGAATGCATAACGTCACTACGTGCTCACGCTTTGATAAACTAATGGAATATATATGGTCATACACACAAAATCCGCAGGGACTGAGCAGTTCAGTCTACAGCTTCCTTTATGAATATCAAACTATAAGCATATATATATATATACATATATATATATATATATGTATATATATGTAAAAGCCATAAAAAACAATGTAGCCTTACAGCAGGGGTGTTCATCCCCCCCCCCCCCTGTCCTGTAAAAGGGAACTAAGTGCCTCGGTGCCGTTGTCCCGCCCCCAGCTCTTCTTGTCCCGCTCGTGAAGCAGCAGCAGCAGCAGCAGCACTCGCTGCCTCCACCCGACCTGCCATCTGCCACTTTACAAGAATGTGAAGACCTACGTGTTCTCTGAAAGTTATTTTCATGGAAAGAAAAGCTCTGAGTGCTGGTAAGTTTCATGTTTTGCATTTCATTTTAGTCAAATTAGAAGTAAGTGATTCATTTGTAATTTAGGGTTTGGTGAGTGGAATTGTTGATGAATGAGTGGGTGTGGAAACCAGAGTGTTTTTACCAGGAGTCGATATGTGGACGGAACAATTAGAAATCTGCACATATAATTATTACATGCAAGGAAACATTCTTTGGCTTTGATGGTTGCTTTAAACGACGTGTGGGTTCAGTTTCAACTTGTTGCACTCCATCTCCTCTTTAATTTGATTGTTATGATAAGCCGTACTTGAGCATTGCCTTGAAGGAAGAGACATCACCTCAGCCCTCTTCACTCCAGCTCAAGCTATTTTCTGTGTGTGTGTGTGTGTGTGTGTGTGTGTGTGTGTGGAATTTATTTATTTATCACTGTAGTCAAATGTGTCTTGATAGACCTCTCTATACAGAATCCAAATTAGTATCAAAAGTCATTTATTGCCACATATAGAGGAAGTTGTCTTGGTGATCGGTGCAATAGAATAAAGCAGAATAAAAAAATAAATAAAGGAAAATAACAAATATATACCTACAATCTCTGTTTGCTTAAAACTCCATTGAACTCATGCTACATTTCTCGCCGTAATGTCTCTTTATTTACTGTCAGGACCATGTGGTACGGGCAAATCCTCCACCGGCAGGGGAACGAGGAGGGCCAGGTGCTCCTCAACGTCGGGGGGGTCCGACGCGAAGTGGATCCGAGGATGCTGCTGCGCTTCCCTCACACGCGTCTGGCCCGTCTGCTGCGCTGCCGAAGCGAGGCGGCGATCCTCGAGCTGTGCGACGACTACGGACCGTCCGAGAAGGAGTTCTACTTCGACAGGAATCCGCACGTTTTCCTCAGCGTTCTCAACTTCTACCAGACGGGACGTATCCACATGATGGAGGAGGTGTGCGTCTTCTCCTTCAGCCAGGAGATCGAGTACTGGGGCATCCAGGAGCTCCACCTAAGCCCCTGCTGTAGCTACTGGTACCACGAGAGGAAAGATTACATCAATGACGGAGACTGGGACGCGAGGAGCGACGACCAGCAGCAGCCGAGTCTCAACTCCTCCTTTGAGGAGCTCTCTGCTCTCGACAAAGACCTGGCCAAGTTCAAAGGTGCCTGGTGTTCTGAAGTGAGGAGCTACGTTTGGCTCAGGCTGGAGGACCCAGGGCACTCAAGAGGTTCAAAGATCATCGCCGTGGCGTCTCTCGGCTTGGTGCTGACCTCCATCATTGCCATGTGTGTCCACAGCATGCCCGAATATCAGCAGGTGGACGATAACGACAAACCCATCGAGGACCCTGTCCTCGCCATCCTGGAGGAGGTCTGCATCGCCGGCTTCTCTGCAGAGTTCATCGTCAGGCTGATTGTTGCGCCCTCCTGCAGGAAGTTCCTGGGGAACCCCTTGAACATCATCGATGTCGCTTCCATTCTGCCGTTTTACGCCACTCTAGCTCTGGAAACGGCCGACGAAGAGGCCGCAGAGGAGAATGAGGACTTGGAGAACGTGGCGAAGGTGGTGCAGGTGCTGCGCCTCATGAGGATTCTACGGATCCTCAAGCTGGCTCGCCACTCCATCGGGCTGCGGGCGCTGGGCGCCACCGTTCGCCACAGCTACCAGGAGGTGGGTCTGCTCCTCCTCTTCCTCTCGGTGGGGATTTCCATCTTCTCAGCCCTCATCTACTTCGCAGAGAAGGAAGTGGAGAACACAGATTTGGGGACCATCCCCTCAGGCTGGTGGTGGGCCACAATCACCATGACCACAGTGGGTTATGGTGACACCTGCCCGGTGACGCTGGCAGGGAAGATAGTGGCCACCTTGTGTATCGTCTGTGGCCTGTTGGTGGTGGCTCTGCCCATCACCATCATCTTCAATAAGTTTTCAAAGTACTATCAAAGAAACAAAGCCCTTGAGGAGCAAGGTGTTGCTAAGCCCGAACGGCCGGACCCAGAGATCCCGCACTACAACATCAGAGACCTGTTCACAGGGAGTGTGTATCCCTTCGTTGGAAGTCTCGCCTTCAGGAACAGTGTGAGCAGCACAGGTGACACTACAGATGCCTCTAGTCTCCAGGATTTAGAGCTGTATGACAATGACACAGCTAAATGAAATTCTGCCATTTCCCTTTTATGACTGAAAGTCACTGTTGTGCCCCTCGGGGCTTCTCCATTGCTGACTCCACCTTTCTGAATTGTCTTCCCCCAAGCAAATTGGCAGAGAACTGTTGTGCTGATGATTGTCTCTCTTTAAATTTCTACAAGGGAAGAGCTTTTCAGCGTTTCTAAAATCAGGAAATCTCAAGGGAATTATTTGGGTCTTGCCTGGAGGATTGAAAGCCCATTTTCTGCTTGAGAAAACTGCAATGATGCATGGAAGAGGCCACAATGTTAATGTTTTCTCAAAAGTAATGTCCTGTATTGATTTGTCTTCTCTCCGAAAGTTCAGGCGGGGATTTTGGCCGAAGGCCTGGAACGACAAGAATGACAACATGTTTGATGTTTCAAAATGGTATTATAGATCCCTCAGTCCACTGATGTTGGGCAGCGTGCATGAACAGAACTAATTACATTTTGAATGGGAGCGATGTGTAAAATTATGCAATATTATTGATGCTCCAGAGGATAAAAGAGGCCATCTCTTCCAGAGCTCTGGTATACCAGGTTATTGTCATGTAACTTTTCTTTTGGACAGTTTTTGCATGCCTGCCGACTCCTGAGGGAAATCCGGGTGGACATGAACCAAAATACCCATTGTAAATGGCATAAATTAAGGATTTTAACTCTGGTTGAATGAATTATTTATTGTCATATGTTGGTAACTGAAATAT
Organism: Pungitius pungitius; assembly: GCF_949316345.1. Classification (NCBI taxonomy): domain Eukaryota; kingdom Metazoa; phylum Chordata; class Actinopteri; order Perciformes; family Gasterosteidae; genus Pungitius; species Pungitius pungitius. Next base: position 10,618,574 of record NC_084919.1, read on the forward strand.
ACGACAACGTAGTGGTGAAATGTGCTTTATGGAAGACATTAGAACAAGCTATAAGCTTTCCTATAAAGACCTCAAGTACGTCTGTGGTAAGGCCATTACTGAGCCAGCCTTTCTTATCTATTGGTTGTAAATGTCTCAGGTTAAAGGGAAATAAATAATAAATGTCTGCAAATTCACTTCCCCTGCATAAGCAAATGTATTCATTTCAACCAAAATGTTAGTGTTTTTAATGCAGTTGCGGTTGCGGAATTGTTTTATTTGTAGTCTGCAGTATGGATGACATCTAATAACCTTTGTTGCAATAAACTAAATGGGACTGGGATCAATAGTGTAACAAAGTCACTTTACATGTAATTTATTAAGTCAAAAAAGGGGATTCAGGTTGAAGTTGCTTTTAAAAGGCAACAACATATACATTGCATGTAGAGTAGAGGAGCCGGGTGAGTCAAAGCATCGGAAAAAAAGCAAATTACCTGAAAAGGTCACAATGAGTGTGTCAGCAAAAATGTCAGTGCTGCAGACCTGACAATGGGAGTTGTGCTTAGAACTCCCCCTTCAGGCTTTTTTTTCTTTCTTTAAAGGAAACAACAACCTTCATTGCGTTGAAGTTGCTTGACCGTTAGACTTCTGGCGTGTTCGGCGGAATTGTAACCCAAGCTGATTGGATGCAGTGGAGCATTGAATCACCAGGATAAAAGGTGTCACGGAGCGATCAAGTTCCTGCCCCGAGAGACTCCAGTTAGCTTTAAAAAACAAATTGATCAATGAAATCTTTTTCTTATTTATTGCTTTTGCGATATGCATTTGTATTTACCAGCCAGTTTGATATCCGTTTGAAATGAGGGGTCTGTGCAGAATACAGACCGTGATGTCTTTCATCTTGCAGCGTTGTGGTGGTACCTCTGCAGAGTCTCGTGGGCATCAATAACAGGGAAAGAGAGTTAAAGCACGGATGCCCGTACAGCCTTGTTTGTGTAGCTGCTTCAAACTTTGAAGAGCAAGCGTAAATCTATTTTTACGAAAAATCTGACATTTGTTATTGGGTGTGACCGTGTGTACATAAAGCCTCAGGGTCCATGGAGGCATTTGTCCCTCTACCCTTACACAGAGGAAAAGGTCACTGCAGTGATGAATGTGCAGAAGGAAAAGGGGGGGAGGTTGTTGTGTGAAATTTTGCTGAAGGCATTGCACTAGGTCTAAAATTCAAAGCAAGCCAGAGTGTTAAATGTTGGAGGCAGAATGAGTCGGATTTGCTTAAAAAAAACGATGCACAGACAAATCATGACCCACTAGGAGTGTGTGGCAGCGTCTAAATCCTCAGAGACACTATTTAGTTTTTCGGATGCTCAGGGGCGTCAACCTCTATAAAACTGAAGAGGTGCCAGAGTGTAAGGACTCGTACAAAAGGAAGTTGTAAAAATGACGAATGCTTCTGGTCTCTCTGAGTCGGGGAGGAGCCGGCAATGTTCAAATGTTGTGTTTGCAACAGCAAATGACAAATTCTACACGTGTTACTTTGCTTTAAGATTTGGAAGATGAATCAAAACGGATTGCACCACAATTTGCAGACACTTTGATTATCTTTATACATCTGAACTTCCAGGTTTAGATTTAATCTGTTGAAAATGATTGTATACAGGAAAGAGTTTAATATTTCCATTATTACGTTGTGTAAATCAGCATTGGTTAAGTTAGCACTATGAACTATTTAACCTATTCATGCGTTTAGGAGCAGCAGATGCCAGACTTAATCTTTGTCAGTTATTAAATGGGCCGTGGTCTGAAGAAAGCTTTTAGAACATTTGCACTAATATTCCCATTAGCTCAAGCCAATCTGCAGTGTTTGGATCAGTCATAACGTTACATGGTGCAGAGCACAGACCGACACTTTCACTCAGACACTACAGCAGCTGTGACAGCAGCCCCAAGGTCAGATAAAAGAAAGAAACCACTTTGTTTATATCTGGGTCCAGCTTTTCTCTCCCATGCAGGTTTGTCACAGCGAGGCTGGATGGGCGTTGTGATTTTGCATGCCCTTGGTTATTTATCACTCTGGCAGAAGTGGAGTTTTTGTCTGAGCAACACATAAATCTGCTTTAATTTAGTTTAAATGATTAAGTTATGGACATCGTTCAACTTTTAATTAGAATAAGCCATGTGTTGCTGTAGTTGTCCGTTAACTGCTCAGTTGTCATGAAGATGAACATGTTGACATGCAAGCAGTTGCCACATTGCAAAACATATTTAAAAATTGATCAACGTTTTAAAATAGCAGTCAACTTCAGTCTTCTCCCCCCCTGGAAGAGACTGACATGTCGAGACATTGCTAAATTATTAAATATCTTTTGCATCAAGGCGAGTTCCACGCCGCGCTGCATCTGACCTGGTGGTGTAGCTTTTGGGGCCTTTCTAACAGAAAAGCTGAAAGCGCCCTGAGCTGAAAAATCCTCACCTTCACCTCACCTTGGGCACTGCAGTGTGACCTATCCCATTAACAACAAGAGAAGGCTGAAGCATTTTAAGTTCCCTCGTTAGCCATGCTTATTGACCCCCATTAAAGTGGTGCACTCTGCAATTATGAAGGCAGATAAGCGGATAATCCCTGTGTTCCCCGGTATCCATCTCACTGGGGGGGGGGGGGTCTTGTCCTCAACATGCGCTCTCAGCAGATTCCGCTCCGCTGGGATCTGCGGTATTTGCAGAGTGATTCGATTGCAGTTTGGACAGGTTGCGTGAGTTTACAGCCTTCAAAGTTACTTAACTTAAAACAAAAAACGGATACAAGCAATTGGGCGTTTTTCCATCCAGTTTCCATCCAATCATTTTTGATTGTCATTGCACACAGTATCAATCTGCAATACATTTATTTATATTATATACATTAAATACATGTATAGTTCAAGAGAGATGATTATCTATAATCTTGAATAATGCAAATAATCAGTATTTTATCAGCTCTAGGTCCACTTGTATTTTTCTCTTTTACAGCAGGGAAATGTAAACCTTTAGTACTTTACATTTCAAAGTGTTGATCACACTCACAAGCATTACATAATTTAATTTACATTTTCTTAATGTGTTCCAGAGTGCTGAGCTGGGTTTAAGTAACGATAAAGTGCGCATAGGATGAAAAATGTAGTTGATGCTGCAGCTCTTTGCTGGGATGATGAGCTGGTGCCCTCGCTATCATAGACAGTTACAATGGAGAGAGAGAGGATTTAATGGAGGCTGCAAAAGAGAGCAGGAGGGCTCTGAGTCCAGCTAATGAATTGGAGGAAGAGAGGATGGGGAGAGAGGGTGGGACTAAAGAGCAGGAGGATGGTTATCGATAGACAGGAAAGATATGTTCTGTGAGGCACCACGTGGATACACTCAGATTCTCCTGACCTCAGCCGGTACACCGACATCAAGCCACGCGCACACCCAATAAAGGTAGAAGATGGAAGACTCGTTTCATGATTAATGCGGCTTTCCGCCAGTCAGCAGATTGATTTTACACGAGAAAAAAAAATGCATTAAGCATCCGCAAATCCCATCATTTGAAAGTCGGATTGTTACTGCAGCATTTCTTTCAACCTCGACTGCAGGTTTTGTCGTCATCTGATGACTGATTGTGCCATATAATACATGTGCTAGGTAATTGTGTCCACTCAGCCTTTCAGAGCATCAATAACTGTTTAATTAAAAAAAATGAATGAGAATCAGAGCCATTATTGAATTCTTTTTCTGCTGCAGCTTCTTTACTTTCATGCAGCATGGTTTAATCTTTCTCCAAATGGATTTATTGAAATCTTGAGCACCTGTCTTCGCTGCACCATCTCCAGATGAATGTGGAGAGTTTTTTTGGCAGTTGCAACAAGAGACTGAATGCGATTAAGCAGATGGAGGGTGACATCCATCGTTCAAAAGTTAATACAAATGATTTTGGATGTTATGACCACCGCTCTCAATTCTTGCAGAAATGTTTACAAAAATAAAAAAGGATAGAGATTAAACATAACCTCGAACGCAGTCTAAACATCTGTCTATGACGACTGGTGCAAGGTGTTCCCAGACTTTGACGTAGTGTTTCTCTGTTTCGGTGTTTCATAGCATTGACACAGCAGCAAACACTGGTGCATCTGTCTTTGAAAGATAACTATTCCCCAATGATGAGAATCTACAAATCACACGGTAAAAATATGAAAGTGACGGAATATCTTTCCATCAGCCCTGAAGTGTCACTCACTCTCTCGCTCTAGTTTGCTGGTGTCTCTGTCTTCTTCTTCTTTGCTGACTGTTGTGTGATTAGATGGTTCCGTAATTTACGAGCTCTCAGTCTCTTCCCTCAAATCCACTTTTATTGTCAGTATCAGCTGCAAGCAGCGTCCGCTATGTGTTGTCGATTGAACATAAAAAACGTAAATTGACTTTTAAACTAAAAGCACTTGTGAAAGCTGTAAAGGGGTAATTGGCTGCTGCATTGCTGAGTCTTATTGTGCCCCAGCGACTGCCCTGAGTAGCAAGAGGTGACCTTGTGCATAATTGATTTGTGAAATATATTTCATCCGAGATGATTGATGCAGCTGCAAGTGTTATTCACAGAGGTGAAAGTACCTTTCCGTCCTTTTTAATCCGCCCATATTCTTTCACCTTGAGCGGTTTTTTCTTCACGGATTTAATTTAAGATTTGATTTTTATATAAAAGGCTACTGGCACTAGCAATTCATTTTGAAGCACAACAACCAGGATCCCGGTCTCAGTCTGACCGATAACATTATTTTGGGGGTAAATTGATCAGTTAGTTCGGTGGATTCTGCATTTCCCTGAGACATCAATCATCTACCTTATTTCCCTGTGGCCAGCAGACTATTGATTTACATGTGCTTGACTAACTTAGTCAATGTTTCAGTTCCTGATACAATCAGAACTAAAGTCTATAAAATGCAGAGGACATTCTACTGAAGAGCAGAAACTCAAGATGACCCTGTTTCCCTGTGAAGAAAAATGACCTCTTGTATCTAGTGCAGTATTTTAACGTCTTTTGCTTGTGCAGAACCGTCTTCGCTTCATCCTTGTGACATTATTAACGTATTATATAACGTGTTCCTAAAATCCACACACAAAATCCTTATTGTTTATGTTTAAACCCATCTGTTGAGGTTTGTGAAGTTGTTAGTTCAAACTAAGTAAGAGCCGTGAGTAATAGACAGTGACAACGTATTTACCTGGATATGTAAACAGGGAAAGCACTCTCGGACACAGCAAGAGATTTGCCTAATAACGCCCTGGGTGCAAAAACAAAGCTGCTGAGCAGAGACTGAAATAACAGTCTTTAGGAGACTATAAGTCTGATTTGGATTGTTTCCCAGGAACCCAAGAACATGTTCCTGTTGGTGTGTAATAAGAAGATTAATGTGTTGTCCTCTTCATTCTGCGTACAAATGTGTCAAAATAAAGAAATGAAGCAGCACTACGAGGAGAAGGTGGGTCTGTCAGTAAATCACAGCTGTCAATATGCTCTCCGCCGTTAAGGATGAAGATTGTAATTTATGATTCTGTATGCGCACTATTGATTTTAGTGTTATACGATCAAAGAGAACAAAGTCCAAAAGTTGTGCCGTTAAGTTGTGAACTACGTTTGCCGTACTGCTAAGCAAAGCTTTAGGAACATACATAAACCCACTGATTTAAAGGACCATTTGGGCAATTTTCATGTTTTAGCCCATCAACTCTGAATTGGTATCATGAAGATTATGAAAGTGAACTTTCAATTTATAATTCGGACAAGGACAGTATGAAAATCACCCTCTGATCTCTCCTAAGGTGAAACTCAAAAATATATATATATGAATCTTAAATACTTGAATGACTACTGGTGAGGGGAGGAACTGGATCCTCAGTACAGGTCTCAGAACAGCTCGTTGGCTGATTGTGGCCGATTCCCCCGGATATCGATCACATCACCGTGCTGAAGAACTCCTGATGCCAACCAATCAGGACCCATCCTCTGCCTTACATCGGGTGGCTGACGTAGTCTGAATCTATCACGTCCGGATGCACAAAGGGGGGGGGGGGGGGGCTTCATCACGGCAATGGTGGTCCCTGGCTGGTTAGGGGGGGGGGGGGGGGCAGGTCAGACCGACTGGAGACAGGGAGACGTAGTGCCCGGCAGGCAATCTGAGACAAATCAGCGCATCTCGAGCACTACATCAACTCCCCTCTGAGGGGTGAAGGCTGCGTGGCGATGACTTTATGATGGATGACTGACTCGGTGTCCATCCGCTCTGGTGATTGATGGAGCGGCACCTTTGGTGTAGCTGAAAAAAACGTCGGCTCATGGGTTTGAGGGAACATCCCCGAGCACAATAAAAAAAAAAATGCTGATATGGTTTATGCATATCAGCTGTCAGTTCAGAGGAGCGTTGGTTTGGAGTGATTCATCGTTGTTTTACTCAACAAGTATCCTGTACAATGTGGAAACGACGCTTGTTTTAACTCAAATGTATTCATTATGCATTACAAGCTTCACCACATACATATTTGGGGGATTAACCACCTTCTAACAAGGACATGGCCTAATATGCATGCACAAGACACTGTAAATGGCTCCTTCTGTGGTGTGTCGATTGTTCCATGATGATCTTCAAATAGAGAAAGAGTATATTTGTTTTTTTTCAGAGCAAACTTCATCCACAACATGCAGTATGTGCCTCCGTGATTACGCGACACCTTCTGTAGCGCCTCGATGGGTTAAATATGGAAGGAGTACCTTTAATGCACGAGGTTAGATCGTGCATTAGGTCCTTAATAAATGTGTTTCTTTGGCATTCTTTTCCCTGATTCTAGCAAAGCGAAGCAGTTTTAATGCAGCGCAAGCAGTAAATAATGACCTTGCGTATAGATTATCTTTGTTTGAGCGTTGACTTCGTGAACAGGGGCCAAAAGTTCCTCTGTGATGGGGAGATTGGCAGGAGTCATGGAATGAGGCCTGGATTAAGAACACTTACAGTAAGTGCGCGCATTTGGCTGCGGCCGCCCGCCTTCTCACTCCCAGACCATTGCAGAGTCCAGCAAGGTGCCCACCCAAGTTGCTCGTTTTGCTGAGTCGTAACAAATGAAGGTCTCCTCTTATTAAATGGACTTTATCTAAGGGAGGAGGTTTGGCAAAGGAGCGCAGCTCCCTCTGTGTCGACCTAAAGTTTTAGCTCGGTGATGTTCTCATTCCCTCACTGTCATAATGGCTGATAATATCTAATCCAACCATAAAGCATAGAATCTCTCTTGGTTTGTCGTTCTGTACCTCGGCTAAGGGTCGCCTTCTTCACTGTTTCTGAAGCAAGGAAGCCTAATCTTCCCAGATTTAGTGATTTATGGACCCCAAATCCAGCCTGCATTTCTTGCTCTACTTTTCAGCTTTTTTTCTAAGTGGGAATGATGGGATTGTCAGTGGAAAACAGCTCAATACTTCCTGAAGGAAATAGTTAGCTATTACTATTTTACTTCAAGTGCAATTTTTTTTAGTTTACCAACAAACATAACAATAGTGTTCAAGATGGCGCTTTACATTCTGATGATGCTGGATGGCTCAGTTAATAATGCCACATATTTTAATGGGCCGAATTGGAACCGCCGACGTAAACGATTAAATTTATCAATCAGCTAAATGTAGTAAGACAATGTTTTCCTCTTAAGTAAAATTACACAATTATGCGGTTGAGTTGCATATTTTTTCGTGCTTTGGGGGACAATCCCATAATTTAGCCCCTTCTGAAAAGACCTTTTTTTGATAAAGCACTGCAAAAGTGATTAAATGTCACTGCTCACATTGCATTACCTACAGGGACCTATTTATCTTCTCAACTATCATGGCAGGAAAAGAATAAATATGTTTCCTTCCATTTTCTTTAAGCAGCTGCAAGCCATTTGTCAGGGCAGACTTGATTGACTCGAGACAAGCTAAAAACATTCATCTTGCAGAAGGGTAAGGAGCACACTTTGAGGTGTAGACCAGGGCCAAGATATATATTTGTACCACCAAATGAACAGTGATACAGATCCCTCTAAACATGCCAGTGTCGTCTGAACCTCGTATTTCTGAGGCTTCGCCACCGTCCTGAAAGGAGACGGATGGACTTTGGTCGAGTCCCATTTGCATAACTCTGAGGTAATGATGCTGCTGACTCCCGCTAAAATACTAACTGATGGGTTGAATTCCAACGCGAGAGCCACAGCGTGAGGATGGAGCAGCAGCTGGAGGCTTGGCGCTCAATCTGCAAAGCACCGAGAAGCTGAAGGTGAAGGTGACAGATAATAAAAGCAGGAGGCGTCACAGGTCAAGATGTCAACCTGGGAGATTACATCCCTCAAGGCCGGTGAACGTGCGAATTGAGCCGAGGGTTTGTCGGTTATACGTCCCATTACATCCCATTGGTTTGCCGTGAAGGACACCTGTAGGCGATGTTACAAGCAGCTTCTCTCCCAGAAATAGATGATCATTCAGCTTGGTCATGACCAAGCTGAATGATCATCTATTTCTATTTCAAATGCACTTACATAAGGATTATTTAGAGAATGGAAGCCAATCAAGACCAGCGCTTTGTCCCTAATCAACAGAAAAAAAGTATTTAGTATAGTACTTAATTACCAAGAGCTGAGGTTGGCTTGGCTTAACCATGGAATAAGTTTATTCAGTTTCACCTTCTATCAGCGCATAACGTCAAGTAAACGCAATACTTTGACAGTGAGCGTTGTTGCGTTAACATGCTACTTTGCAGACATTTAACACTCCGAAAAGTAAACCATACCTTCACCTGCATTACGTTGATCTGGAAAGGTATGGGAATAGATTTTGCATCGTATTAATCTACGTTTTAGGATACGGCATCGCCAGAATTTGTTTTGTTTTTTTAGATGGAAGCCACTCAATGACAACTTATCGACTTATCGAATTTCATGAACATGCTGCACACCATCACTCCGGTTTCTTCTTCTACTTTCTTCTGCCTACTAACTGCAAGAATGACATTGACCTGCAGCCTGCCTGCTACACCTATAAAATGATTAAAGTTTTATTGCTTAGTGGGGGAACATAAATCTTAATGTACATTTCTGCTCTCATCAGATTTAACTTCCGCTCTGCCAGAGGAGGAACCATTGATCTTATCATTGGTCTACGAGACACTTAGGTACATTTATCCAGTTTTCTTCATCTCTCAACATTGGTCGGCATCACAGTCTTCATCTCCACCTCTATCCCTGACCTGTTTTATTACTATGCCCATGTGACTTGGTTTACAATGAGGCATAATTAGCAGGGCCACTGGGCAGAAAGGACATTGGATCCTCACTGTAAACCTGTTCAAGTTGTTAAAGAGGACCTCCTGGGGACATTGGAGATATTTCATTGAAACAATACACATCTAATGTGGTCAGCAATAAGCAGCCACACTTTTACATTGACAACTGTATATTCCCAAAATTGAACAATTAAAATAAAGGCTTGAAAAAGAATGACAGATAACTAAATCTATAGACAAAGTCAGTGGACGTTCCTCTTACTCAAGAGGCATATTATTGTAAATTGGCTTCTCCAGCTAGTTTCTGCCGTAAAGGTTTGATAACTCAGTGATGAAGTGTAACAGAGAAACGTTATCATCCACGGTCGCAAAGCAATATGCATTGCATCTCATGTCCTGATGGCAACATCTGTAGTGCACTTTTTTTAAATGGCTGAGTTGCTTGATTTTACGGCCCTTAATCTGAAAAGGACTGGTGCCTTCTCGTATAATGAAACAGAGTATTTAGAGTCACATTCAATGGCGATACATCTTGCTCGGCTCATATAGACGTTGGTGTAGCGACAGGTATTATAGCAAATGTAAAATGTAATGTTTAAAAAAAGACAATTTGGTAAATTACTAATAAATCCAATAAAAATATCAGCCAAGTATACCTTAAATTATACTGAAAACCACAGAGTATGTGAAATACTGAACCACTGGCTCCACCTGCTGGATCAACAAAGTCTTGCAGCCATGAATAAACTTAAGTAGATCAATAATGACGCTTCTCTAAACAGAAGATATTTTAATAAACTTTTCAATTCACAAGTCTTATTGCAGCTGACGTAATTCGTTTTTATATTACCAAAATCATTGTAAAACAAATGCAGTATCATAAATATATGGCCATCTCATATATATATTGTTTGTACATATTCATTTTAAAGGATCCCTCAGTTGTACAAAATAAGTACAACAAACCTATAAATCTGGGGGAAATTCTGCATAATCAACACATTATTTTCCTCAGAAAAAGATAAATATAAGCTCTTACTCTATTTGTATTGTAAGGGGGGGATACTGTTTAGTGAAAGATAGCTTTGATCTTGATTTGTTGCTCAACAGGCATTCTGATTATCTTATGAAACATCATATAACCATTAATTCCACACCATGAAAATGTATAATATTTTGACATTAAATTCAATTAAATAATGGATATAAAAAGGCAATATTGGCAAAAGCAGAAGCATATGGGATAAGTGCATTTACAAAAAAATAAACATCCTCTGAATATTTTAAAAGACAAAATGTGTGAAGATGTGGAGTGTGACTGGCTGGTTGGTGGATTACGGTCACTCAGAGTATGAATATTAACAGGAAGACTTTTTTTCTGCTCTCTATGAGGCGGGATGTTGTTGTTGTTGTTGTTTTTTCCCTCACGCTCTCCGATTCAACCTCCATCTCCACCCATCAATCCATCTTCCAATTGGTTTCTCTCCAGATTTTTTGTCCCTCAGTGCCAGTCTTCATCCTTGTCATCCTCTCCCTCGGATGAGTCTTCCTGGCTGCTGAGATCTGGCTCCTCAGACCCTCCGATACCATTTCCTCCCCGAGTAGCTGCCTCGGCTGCCGCCGCCGCCGCCTTCCTGAGCCGAGCTTCGGCGGCGGCCTGCTCGTCCTCTTCTTTCTGACGCAGCGCTGCCGCCTTCTTCTCCTGCTCTGCATGACTCTTCATGTGGGCACTTCGACTCTTCACTTTAGAAAACACCCTATTAGGAAATGGATGAAAAATCACACAGCATTACACACTCTAGCTGCAGTTTGGAATGATGCACGAATATCTGATTGAAGATTAGGGCTACTAAATGACTAAAGACGGCAGAATATTTCACAAGTCACCATTATATATTGTCTTTATTTCTTCATATGATTAATTGATTCAATATAGTCTTCATGTCCTTTTTTGATGTGTAAGTGCCAATCAGTTAAAAAAAAATCATTTAAAAAAAGGGTTTCAAGACAAATCTCTGATGGTTCTGAAGTACCTGCCACATTTCTTGCATGGAAAAACTGCGTCAGGATCCGGCGGGGGCTTGGCCGGTGCTCTACTCTTCTTTGCCGCGGGCTCGGCTGGAGGTCTGTGAAGTGCTGACGGGTGGAGGACCTCCTTGCTCACCGGCTCTGGCTCTTTGATCACCAGCACGGTTCCTGCCTGGAGGACACCAGAAAGTTATTGTAGACCACAGTTTGTTTTACTTCTTACATTTATTTAACCTGAGAAGACGTGGAGTAAGGTGAGAATATGTAGTGAAACACTTACATAGTCGTGAGCCTGTAGTGACCGAGCAACGCTCTCCTGGTGGCTGCTGCCGTAGGAGACATCCCTCTTATCGTCATCTGCCTCGCCTTGAGTACATTTTGATCGCTGTGAATTCTAACAAATCACAACAGAAAAACACAGATTATTTGGTGGCCCTTATGGTCCTTACAAAAGGGATTTCACAATATGATCACATATTTCCTGTAACGCAAAGACAGTGAAAATACAGCTTAGCAAACAATCTGCATCATTGACTTGGTTCGAATTTAAAAGTTAACTCCACTTTACCTTAACATCCACCAGAGCCTCTGTGTGCTTCTCCAGAGGAGAATCTGGAGGGCCGTACGTTAAAATCCCATTGCGACCGATCTTCACCTGCTTCTTGTATGTGTAGTAAAATTCCACACACTGAGCAACAGTCTTTGTCTGCACCTTTAAAATATAAACAAGGTGCAACATTTAAAATCAATACTATATAGGATGTAGTTTATTCTCCTTTACCTCTTTTTGTTACAATCAGAACTCGTTACGTTTTAACGCTGGTTGTGATTTGATTTAAAAACGTATTCTGCTATGTCATTTGCATCGATTCAGATGACGCCGTGTTGTGGTAACATTAACGAGCGTACCAATTTCTGCACCATAAAGAAGTCCTTCCTGTAGGCAGAGATCCCCTTATTGAAGTAGCACTTCTCCTCCGCAGTCCAGCAATCAGAGCCTGTGAGTGCATCAGGAAAATCAAATATATTCTTACAAGAGAAAACAAAAACATTTTAAAGAAATGTTTGGAAATAAGAGAACAGATGATGAAGAAGAATCTTCTACTGATGAATGTCAGAGAATTTGTCAAAATGATTCCCATAAAACGGTTTCTTTTAGTGTGATGGCGATGCTCACCTGAGTAGTGATAACCTGCCAGGGGATGACCTTTGGGGAAAACTGGGTCCTGAAGCATCAAACGTTCCAGTGTTTCCTTAACATCAACATCAATAATCAGTGATCCCCAAGTGATATAAAAACAGTTCTAACAGTAACAAGTGGGACGTTTCAGTTAAACACAGCCATTCTCAAGTCCTGCTGCTAACTGAATTAATAATAAAGTGTCTGATTATCATTATACTCACAAGGAAGTCCCCTCCACATTCATGTAAACAGTGTAAAACCAGCTCCTGGTTGGTTCCTCCGCCCCTCAGCACACTGCAACAAGCCATGTTCATCATGTCGTCCACTGTGGAAATGATGAGGGTTAGAAAGAATTAGCGTGCATGATGATGAAGGAATCTCAAACAAAGAGAAGGTACGGTAAGAGAAAAGCTCTCAGTGGAGGACTGATGTCAGATACTAACGGCTCTCTTGGTCACCATGTTTTAGGTGGGAGTCATCCATGGGGCGCCAAACGGGGTCAGCCTTGTCCTGGGCCGACTGGGAGGAAGAACGATCCTCTAACTCCGGAATTGCTGCCTGGTAATGCAGCCCGATGTTGATACGTCTGAAGAAGTAAAAAGACATTTAAAAAAAAAAAGGTAAAAGAAGTTGTTTTGGGGCCAGGTGTTGAAAAGGCCAGTTTCATTGACTGGACTTACGGCTCAAGGCTAGCAGGCGTGGCATCGGTCATCAAGGGCAGAAGAGGAGGTGTGATATCTGAACTTGCTGAAAATACGAAAAGAAACACCCCCCCCTTTTAAAACACATCATCGGAGACGGCCCCATTGGTCAGAATTTCCCCCGAGATCCCACTCGCGAAGCGGAAAAAAAAGGAGACTTACCCGAGCGCAACAGGCTGCGTGCCGCGGATTTGGGCGTAGGTGGCGGCGGCAGGATTTGGTTGCTCACGGCGATGTTGGTCAGGAAGGCGGAGAAGTAGAGGCCCGAGCCCTCGCGCACAGGAGACAGAATGGGCGGCGGCGTGTAGGGCGGCATGGTGAGGGGGTTGTCCGGCAGGCGGACGGGGGAGCGCAGGTTGCTCTGGTAGGAGGAGATGCTGGAGTAGAGGGACGGCGGGATGAAGGTGGATGGTTTGTGCGGCGGGATGATGAGAGGCTCCGGTCGGGGTCGGCGCTTAAATTTGGACTTTCCATCCTCATCCAGGCCCGGGTCGCTTTCCCCATCCTGGAAGCAGAACGACGGGTTTGGAAGTTATTATGGCGATTATAAAAAGTCTTGAGAGTCATGAAATAAATGAAGAGGGCAGGTGAAGTAATCAGATTCTGGTTGCAATTATTATTATATACAAAGACAAAGAAGCCACCCATTAAGTGTTTGCTGACACGTAGACCTTTGCCACAGCCGATTGGACCAAAGCATAACCAGCTGTCATTGGCTTTCCCTCTGGCTTTTCTAAACAGCCCTACATGGGTGCTCTCCCCAAAACATTGTCTCATTGTACAGTGGCTGAATGAAGCTTCATTGTGAACCAACACACCCAGTTAAAAAGAGCAGTTGGAGGGTTAATGAGTCAGCAAATATGGAGCTGCAGGAGGGATCTGGTTAGCTTAGCATAGCGGCTGCAAACATTTGACTACATCAAATACACATTAGTGAGGTGCTTGCAGGCGAATTTTGCTTCATTGGCGGGAAACTAATGGTCTGCTGCGTGTAGTCTCATATTGAACAGGAGGACATGAAATCAGTATCTAAATCTTCATTGTACTCATCTTAACTTACTGTAACACACATTCACTATGATCAGTAGAGAGTAGTTTTATCCCCTCCAAGTAAACTCATTTTAGTTGAGGGTTTCTTCAGGTCAATTAATGGGTGCTTTTTCATGCTGAACTAGTTATTTCCAGGAAACTTCTGAACACATGAAGCAATGCGAATGGAATACTAACCAGACCAAAACTCTCGGCCATGGAGTTTCTGAGCGATCGCCGGCGAGCCACGATGACAGACGGCTTGTGATCGGACGGTCCCGCGGGCCGCTCGCCGAGTCGCCCCGGAGTCCAGCCGCCCTGAGGATCCGCTTGGCTCCCGTGCACTGGCACCGACACAGGGATGACCAAAGGCACCATGGAGGCCTGTCTGCCTGAGGAACCGTCTTCCTGCTGAGGCGCCGCGGCAAAGAGGGCGGAGAGATTGCGGGGGGGGGGGGGAAAGCACAGAGATTCAGAAAGAGAAGCGGGGGAAATGGAAAAGGGATTAGCGAAGAGGTCTCACTTTTAAATCTGCAACACTTTTTAGTTTGAAATGACATCGAATGAAAAGCAGGGAACCCGAGCACTAAAAAGCTTCGAACTGGAAAAAATGTGGCATTTACAGAGGAATTAGTGCCCACTTTACTGTGGGAAATCCTAATAAAAATCAAAGCTGAAGAAATGTTTTCGCTCAAATGTAAAAGAAGAATTACAATTTCGATTAACAAAATAATTGTTATTACAACTACACATTTCCTCAGTATTCATAAATGTCCACACAGACCCCTGGCATATCTGGTCAAATCCTCCTCAATTCTGCTGGTATCGGTGAAAGAAATACAATTTTACAACTTCTCACAACAGAATGGATACAAGAAACTTTAATCTCAACCCACAAATGTGCTGCTTGTTAAACAGAATACACCAGACCTGGGTGGGTAACGCATATTAAACCGGTTTGGTGTGTGTGTGTTTGGGGACTTATTGGAGTGTGGGTTGACAGCTCAGCCCCTCCCTAGCTCTGCTGGATGAATGACTGGGAAGGAGGCAAAGGAATGTGGAGGTGTGCAGACATGCAGCCGCTTCAACTGTACGTCCGGCATGTACGCTCTGCACAAGAGAACTAAACCTCCCTGTTCTAAGAAAGCAAATGTGCCTTAACATAAGCGGGTTTCTCTGGATGTGCTACCGATCGGAAGATTAGAAATTTTGGAAAAACAACGTCAAGCGGGTGATCTTTTTGAGTCAGCAATTTTTCAAATCCAAGAAGTATCTTCGATAGGTGCCGTTTTTCAGGTCGCACCAGTATCTCTACGCTGTGCACGACGCCGCCGTGTATGTGCGACTGCACGAACGCGTCCCACAGCCTGCCGCAGCTGGGGCTCCACAGTGGCAGGAATCAAATCATCTGACGAAATAAAATAGTTTACTAAGCTACAGGGAAGTCCTGTATAGAAACAAGCTTCTTCCTCTTTGTGCATCTGCTCGCCAACTGTGCTGGATGACATTACTGTCTCTTGCAGGCAGAGACCGCCTGCTTTTGGCTTCCCCCCCGCTACTAAACGGGGCCTTTTATGTCGTAAGAATGGGAATAAATAAACACATAAAACTACCGTGGCAGTGTAATGAGTGAATATTAACCTTGACCATATTTGCCGGTAGGGACTCCATTTCTGATGCCTTCTGGGCTAAAGTCTCCAAGTTGATCTCCTTGGACGCCCTCCTTCTCCGACGAATGACCCCTCCTGTCGTCACTTCCCCTCCTTTCGCAGCCTGCGGGCCCGCCGCTCCGTTCAGGGCTGACGGAAGATCTTTGGACGCTTGAGACCAGATGTTGGTCGAAGGGGGTCCCAGCGGGGACTGTCCTTCTCTGGAGAGGCGGCGTGAACGCCGAGGGGCGGCCTGTGCGTCAGAGGGCTCCTCTGAATTCGGGGTGAGCTTTTCAGCGCATGGATCAGTAACGTGCGACGCGTCGCAGGGTTGAGCCGCTGCTTCCTGCAGCATCTCCAGTGACTGGACGCCCTCCTTGTTAGGAGCGGCGACAGGCGGGATAGGCTCAGGAGGGTGAGAGGTTACAAAGTTTGCGGTTTGTTGCGGTTTCGGTTGCACGTGTGGTTGTGCCGCTTCTAGCTGTGGCACATTTTGTTGTTGCACTTGCTGCTGATGCATTTGCTGTATTTGTTGCTGTCGCTCCTGTATCTGTTGCTGGTGATATTGTTGCTGCAATTGCTGCAGTTGCTGGTGTTGCATTTGATGCCGTTGGATTTGGTGCTGCTGTTGCTGCAAATGTTGCTGCTGTTGCAACTGAATGTGATGCTGCTGCTGCTGCAGCTGATGTTGCTGTTGATGCTGCTGGTGGTGATGGTGATGCATTTGTTGCTGCTGCTGCTGCATCTGTTGTAGCAGCTGCTGCTGCTGCTGTTGTTGTTGCTGATTCGGCATTCCCTTGTTGCCTGGTAAAACAGAGTAATAACCTGATGAAAACTGTTGCTTGCTGGGCCTAAATGTTGCCTGGAAGGGCTGCAGCATGGACCCCTGCAAAGTGGGAGGAGGTGCATGGGGCTGACCCTGAAGCTCCACGCCTTTGTGAGCGTGTTGATAAGCCTGCAGCTGAGCCTGGTGCATCGCGGCGACAGCGTGCTGATCCCACTCGTGGCCCCTCCCCTGAGCTGGAGCCTGGGGGGCATCTCTGTAAACCTCAACAGGTCCCGGGAGTTGATTTTCTCCCCCCATTGGCAGAGCTACACCCTCATGGACTCCTTTGTGGAACGCCATTTGACCCCTGGCGTTCACCCCGCTCATGTAGGGGCTAAAGTTCTGGCCCCAGGCCTGAACAGGAGCTTCCTGAGACCAGCCGGGGGCCTGTACGGAGTCCTGGTGCATCCACTTTACTGGAGCAGACTGTTGATAGAGCGGTAGACTTTGAGTCCCTTTCTCTGGGTTGTAAACACCAGAACTGCTAGAGTCACTGTGGCTCGACTCTAACGCCGGAGGTCCCATACCATAATAAACCTCCCCCGAATGCTGCACGGGCTCTTTCATGGCAGCGGAGCGATGCTTGCCGCTCTTGTCGGCATTAACTTGGGGAGGAAGACTCATAGTAACATACGGTAATGGTGGGAGTCAGAACTCTCGATCTCGATCTCTGAGCCTGCGAAATGTCACTGCCTCTGTAGTGTGCTTTTCAATGCCTGAGATTGAAGGAATTGTTTGTTCAATTGTGTGCACCGGCGGTATTTGGGAGGAAATACAAAATCCCAAAGGAAAGTGCAGGGTGGGGAGCATGCAACCTCCTTCCAGAATCAAATCTGAGGTCTGCCGTCCTTTCTTCTCATCCTCGTTACTGGGCCGGACCTTGTGAGAAAAAGAAGTGGTTAGACACTTTCTTGTTTCCTTACGACAAGCACTCACATTTTTTTTTTCTTTCCTCCCGTCGCTTCTCAGTCGTGTGCAGCAGAGAGGAAATTGAGGCCTACACGAGCCAGTCGAGCAGTCAGTAAAGTGAAAAGCATTCAGAGTGCGTCTGCTGGGTGCAAGCGAAACCTACATGCCGATGTTTACGTCCGAGTGGATGCAGACGGGACGGCGAAGAGCCCCGAGAAGTTTTTAAAACGGCGGCCAACGGCGACGAGGAGGCGCTTAACGTGTCGCTGCCATTTGGCATAACAAGAAATACAGGAAACGAAGGGGCTCGTGCAATCACCAGAATGATAGCCAGTCGTGTTATGTTACAAAAAAAAAACAGCAATAAGGAAGCGTCTGGAGAGCGAAGGGCTGTTAGGCAATACGGCGGAAGAGCGAGCATTAGCGAAACACAGTGTGTGGGTTTGTTTGCGCTACCTTATCAATGGTGCACGGAACTCTCCATGGCCAGCTCCATGGAGTCACTTTGGTTCCGATCAAAGTCGACTGCATGCAGCTCCATGAAGGGGTTGTGCGCGGCGGCGAATGTCATAACTCGGGACAAGTTTTCAACTCGAGTTTCACTGCGCACAATATGGCGAACAGGCGTGCTTACAATCCCACGGGCACATAATCCAAAAATCAGGACGGGCTGGCGAGGCTCATTAAGCGCTGTAGTTACAATGTTGCACACTGTATCCGTGACCACCGTGCACCTCGGTCGGGGTGGGGTGTAAGGGGGGAGAAAAATGTCCACAACTTTCCCCCCGCGACAGCGAAAGAACCACACATGAAGACGGCGAAAGTGTGGAAACGGTGACGTGCTGCGGCCCGCTCTGGTATTTCCGCTGACTTTGCGTCGAGAATTCAAACGCTACGTTTCGCGTTGTCCAGAACACACGGAACGCCGCGAAACTGCGCAAACACACGGAAAGTTGTGCGCCGCAGAACGCACCGCCGCAACGCAACGCACCCCGAATCGGCCCAACTCACATCCTGTTATCCAATCCGATCTTTTGGGCACGCCCATTGCTGCATCCGTGTACGTTTGATTTGTTTGTCACGGCTGCCCGGAAAGCGGAGTGTTGACTTGTCCCACCGAAACTTTGTTGTGGTTTTAAACACGGTTATGTGTGTCTATAACGTCATTATTATAATGAAAAGTATCCTAAAGAGAATACTATACAAATATATAGTCTTTACAGCAAGTGTGTGTAAGAAAAAAAAAACATAGATATAGATATTTTTATGCTTTTTTTGGTTCGTATATATTTGAACTTGTGGTCATTACATCTCAATAGCAAATTATTCAAAATAAAAATATATAACTCAAAAAATTAAGGAATTCACATTCTGAAAGGAACATATTTGTTTGACAATGCTGAAATGGTTAAGTATTAGATAAATCCACCCAGAGCTGTGTCCAGGAGGCCTGTTGGGTTTGTGTTTGGTTTCTTGGTTAACATTTTAAGGCAAGGTTGACGGGAGTAAAGTGTCATGTCAGGATTGCATTGCTGCATCATCACTAAACTGCAACCTCCACATATATCACATCTCAATGTGCGAGTGGAGCTATTACAAGATAATTTAGCATTAATGTATGTTTGCAAAAATTTGATTGGCCAGTGCAGCACACATGACTTTGTCAGATTACTTAATAAATTGAGCCATATCTATGTTCCATTTAAGTTAATCTGAGCCAGCATTTTCCACACACTAAATTAATAAGGCCTCAATGAGAATTTTATTCAAAATGTATTTGATAGTTTTTGTAAATTATAATGTATTATAATAAATATAAGACTATTGTTTTCACCCGCTGAGTATTCTGTACGTCCAACTTTACAAGCTGCAACATTAAAGTAATATTCATATATAATGTGCATTTTTGATTTATTTTTATTTTTAAATGGCCCATTCTGAGTTAGTCTATTTTGGGTAGCCTATTTCTAGTGCATCTAAACGCGAATACTTTTGCACTAAGATCAAATGATTTTCACCTGTATCTGTACTGTAGTATTGTCACTTACAGTCTACCGCTCTGAGTACTTTTTCCACCACCGTAGCCCAGTGGTGATGGAGTGGAATACTGGGGTTGAGGGTTATCAATATTTTACCAGCAGCACCAGAAAGCCCCGCAACGCCCTTTCCACTTGTATGATTCATTTTACGACACCGGCGATCACAACTGATCACAATCTCCATTGAATGGTGCAAATCGACCAAAGATGCTGGTGATGCAGTGTACCTCCCTTTGTCCACTGCGCAAATTTAGACTGCAAACATTTCGACTGTGTTTCGGGTGACAAGCCGGGATCTTCCAACAAACTGTCAGTATCTCAGGAGTGCAGGAGTTTATTTATTTATTTATTTTTGATGGCGTTTGCGGATCAATCAGGACACAGGGGGTGTGACGTCACCGTCGCCGCTGCAAGGCAGAGCACGGGGCACTCGGCATCGCTCCTCATCCATTAGCATGCTAGCGGGGCTACGTCTAGCTAACGTCAGCAATGTACCATCAGCATTACCGGATTTCTAAAATAAACAACTACTCGGAATGACCTCGCTAACCAGCAAAAGCCGCGGAGCATGGGGGCTGTTCGGATTCTAACTCGGATCGCAATGGCGCAACGAAGCGAGGTACGAGGTCAAGCGAGGTTTGCTACCCAACCTTAACGGTTATCCCCGGTTGACATGCTAGCCAGTTAGCTTGTTTACCGCACCGAACGCCGTTACATCAGCCTCCCGGAGGCTGATCCCCCCCCTAAAGGTGGGTTGGTGGCCAGTGATCGGCTGTGTTGCGTTGTGTTCGTCACAAAACCGCTAACGGCGATCTCTGCGTGGCCCTCTGGCCGATTCGTTAGCGTCTTATGAGACCATTTGAGATGCGGGGTTAGCCCTAATCCACGTAGCCGTTTCAAGTGATGTTCTGCTCGTATTTCTGTCAGGCACAATAGCGGGTCACGAGTCGTGCTTCTTCTTCTGTGCATGTGTGTGTGTCTTTGCACGCCCGGTAGCTTGCAGAGTGCAGCGATTTCTCAAAGAGAAAATGGACCACCATTAAAAAATAAGAAAGATAAAGAAAATGTGTCTCCCCCCCCCCCCACCCCCCTCCCACTTGTCTCCAGTGAGAGGCTCGTGTCCCTGATGCCAGGTGCAGGCTGTAGCTGAGAGCACTGAGGATGAGTGGGGCTGGAGAGCACACGGACATCCTGTCAGTGGCAGACGTGGTCAGAGACAGATGGAAAGTGGTAAGCGAAATCCCCAAATCAAGTTTAAAAAGACAACAACAACAAACCGATGGCCCAATGAAGAGCAATCACTTTTTTCCTAAATCTAGACTTGACAATAAATATTCCCCTGGTTTTCAGACGAGGAAGATCGGAGGAGGCGGCTTTGGGGAGATCTACGAGGTTTTGGATCAGTTGAGCCAGGCCACGGTTGCCTTAAAGGTGGAGTCTGCTCAGCAACCCAAACAGGTGCTGAAGATGGAGGTGGCCGTGCTGAAGAAGCTTCAGGGTGAGTGCCGGTATCCCCCCCCCCCGTCGACTCGGCGAAAAACAAACTCACGGGTTTTTTAGAGAACTACTGAACGCCGCAGGTTTCCCTGAGAATTCAGTTGAAACGATTCCTCTTTCTGAATCAGGCAAAGACCACGTGTGTCGCTTTGTGGGCTGTGGGCGAAACGATCGGTTCAACTACGTGGTGATGGAACTTCAGGTAGGACCGCTTAATGTTGCTCAACTATTTTGTTCGTTGCTGACCCCCCCCCCTCCCCCAAAGAACAGCCTCTATCAAATGTGACATTTTGACCACCGATACCGTCCTAAAGGGGAGGAATCTGGCAGATTTGCGGAGAACCATGGCCCGCGGCATCTTTTCCATTTCTACGACTTTGAGACTCGGCAAGCAGATATTGGAGGCCATTGAAAGCATCCACTCCGTAGGCTTCCTTCACCGCGACATTAAACCTGTAAGTTGGCCTGAGACTGATGGCGGTTTGTGAATTTGTTGTTGGTATGTGTCACTTTAAACTTGCTTGTCTTTTTGCGTGTGGTTCAAACGATAGTCTAACTTTGCGATGGGAAGACTGGCCAGCACCTGCAGATGCTGCTATATGCTGGATTTCGGCTTGGCCCGTCAGTTTACTAACTCCAGCCAGGAAGTTCGTCCAGTAAGTACTCTGCGTGAACTTCCTTGAAGAAATGTTTGATCATCTACACTTTTCACACCAGTATTTAATCAATGTGACAACTTTCACATGGCTGTTGTGTGAAATCTGTTTATGAGCATCCCATAGAGGATGAAATGCCCCTGTATTTCTTGTTGAAATGCTTAGACTACAAGGCGTTTGGTTCAAAGGTCAAATATATTTATTTATATTAAATCCATATTCTCTCTCAGCCTCGTCCGGTGGCAGGCTTCAGAGGAACTGTCCGATATGCTTCAATCAATGCTCATAAGAATAAGGTGAGATCACACCGAACACATATATTCTTTTAAAATGTATTGTGTCCTTGAAGTTTCTCACATATGGTTCCTCCAATTTGTAGGAGATGGGTCGTCATGACGACTTGTGGTCCCTCTTCTACATGCTGGTTGAATTCACGGTTGGTCAGCTGCCTTGGAGGAAAATCAAAGACAAGGTACGTTCCTCTATGTTTCAGATGTTATATATTTGTTATTCACACCAAATGTTTCCATTAAATATCGTATTTTGTCCATCTCTGCTCTTAGGAACAAGTAGGAAATCTGAAAGACACATACGACAATCGACTTATGCTCAAGCACCTTCCCACGGAGTTTAGTAATTTCCTGGACCACGTCTTGATCTTGGACTACTTCACAAAGCCAGACTATCAGGTCGGCCATCGCTTCGTTGGTATGTTTCTCACGCATCGATTCTATCTCATGCTGACGCTTGTGGTTTCTCTGTGACAGCTCCTGATGTCAGTATTTGAAAGCGCTATGAAGAGCCACAACGTGCTGGAGAATGACCCTTATGACTGGGAGAAATGTGATTCGGAGGATATGCTGACCATCACTGCAGCAACAACCACTGCTCAGCAGCTTACTCGCCTCACGCCGGCGTACTTAGGGTATTGCTATTCATATGTTGCCTTGCATCTCTTTTGGATATGTGGTGTAATACATGGTTACAGACTAGAATCCTGCACAGAAAAGCGCTGCAGTAAATTGTGCTGTGTAAACGAGCCGCAGGGTGACCTTCCCTCTCCTCCACAGCATGGCCAATGCTTCAGTGCTGCCGGGCGAGCTGCAGAGGGAGAACACGGAGGATGTCCTGCAAGGGGAGCGCCTCAGCGATGCTGACAACTGCCCCCCCATCCCCACACCGACCACCCCGGGTGCAGATGTATGGGAAGAGATGGACCGCAACCGCAACCATAAACATGTCCAGCCGATGATCAGGAAGGTCAGGGCCACGTGGTTTAAGTAGAATGTTCTTACCTGCTGCTGAAATAGTGCTCTGGCCGAAGGACTTTCCTCCCTTTGCTTTGGGATCCACAGTTTATCTGCACTGCAGTGCGCAAAACTCTCCCCGAAGCGCCATCAACTTTACCTCTAGATGTGATAACAATAATAATATTAGTAATGACCCAACCGACCTCTATTGCTACCTCTCCATTGCTAAGCTTGTGTAGAAACCAACTTCTTCTCCATACAAAAAAAAATGAATGTCATGCTGCAGCTTCTTTCTGTGTATAGAAGTCAATGTTTAAAATTGTTGAGCTTGTCAATCATTCTCCTCAGGTGGTGAGTGAAGATGAACACAGTCAGAACCAGGGTAACCAGAGCCCCAACACCGGCTCCATGCAGAGTTCTCCCCGGCGGGTGCGATCAGAGACCATGTTCCTGGAGCGGGCTGCGCCCCTCCTCCGCAGGATGAGGCACAGTCAGAGCTTGGCGTTTGAAAAGAGGCTCGCACCTGAGCCCAAGCCCACCATCGAGCGCTTCCTAGAGGCCTAGTTAGTACTCGATTCACATGAAATAAAAAATATATATATACAGTGGTAAGGAAAACGCTCCGTAACACTGAGAATGTCTCGTTTCAGCCTGGGCAAACAGCGCCCTGTCCTCTTTCAAGTGGGAGAGAAGTCCATCCCCGAGAGGCCCCACGGCCAGCAGTCGCCCTGCAACGAGGAACACTCTGGCGCGGCGACCCCGGACCACGAAGAGGGCGCAGCCAGCAGTGGCTTCGTGGCGGTGAACCTCAGTCCCGTTCCCCAAGAGGGAGACTCCCAGGAGTGGGTGATGCTGGAGCTGGAGCAAGGCGGTGGCTCCGGAGCCACCAGGACTCCGGGCGAGGCCCCGCACGAGGACAAGCCTGGGAGACACGCGCCCGCCGAGACGGACCACCAGGCCTCGGAGACGCGGGACGGCCAGTCCCCAGCGGCGCCGGGCAGTCCCGTCCTGTCGCAGATGTCCATGCCCGGCACGTGGTTACTGGGCCACAGGAGGCTGCCGGGGATGCTGGGACAAATGCCCTCTGTGATTATGGGAAGACCCCAGATGGACCAGGTAGGACTGAGCGAGCATGAACTAAGTACTATATAATAATACATTCATACATGTCATTGACATATGGATGGGGGTCATACAATCAGGACAGAGTTTGGAGTTTTTCATTCTGCTGACGCAGTGCTAATTCTGCCAGGCGGGGTTGCTTAAACTTTTATCATTCAGAGAAACTGTGCAACTTACAATACCTTAAACTTAGGTATGTTTATTACATATTTGTGCTATATTGATGTCCTTGGTTGGGGTCGCGCCCTCTAACAATCCTCAAAATCTTCTCAGTCTTCTAGCTGTGCCACCCAGTCCCCGGGACAGGAGAGGAGCGATGCAATACCACTCGAGGCCCCGTCTGATAAATCTGAAAAACACCCGGAGGAAATCTTAAAGGATGGAGGGAGGTTGGACGTGGCTCCGCTCCAAAGTGCAGCAAAAGCACCCCCCGCCCATCTGACAAACGACCGAGACCCAGAGAGCGATTCCGGGCTTCCCGATCGCTCCTCGGAGCCGAATCAGCAGCCTCACGCTGACACAGCGGGGGGCGCTCTGGAGAACACCGTCACCGTCTCGTCCTCTCCACCGCCCGCTCTGCTCAGGAGACGAGGCTCCCCGTCGTCCCCGAGACTGAGTCGAATCCCGGTGCGAGACCCAAACAACCCGCTGGACTCTCCGAGCAGGGACCTCCACGTCGAGAGGCGCCATCGCTGGAGCAGCCCGGTCCCCGGCTCCCCCACCCACTCGCCCTCTCCGTCTCTGTCCTGTGACAACCTGCCCTGCGCTCTGCTGAGAGACAGGCTCCTCTCGGAGCGAGGCTCCCGCTCTGACTGTGTGGGAGAAGAGCCTCTCTCTCTGTCCTCCTCGTCGGGGAGTAAAAGCAAGATCCCCCGCCCAGTGAGCGCCACTGCGGTACCCGAGCTGCTCACCAGCCGGTTTCTGCCTCGACCACCACCGGGGAAACCACCCCTGCGCCCGTGTGCGGACAACAGGTACGATGTCGTAAAATGACCCACTGATTCGACCCCTTCTGTCAGGTGCTAAATATTCCAAACTATAATCCTTTTACAGCTATGATTTAGACGGCTCTTGAATTTGCATTCTCGATTATTGCCAGCAGGGGGCGACTCGGGGTTGGATCATATGGAGGTGTGTGAGAAAATTGCCCTACTTCTCACTTGATTTATTAACTCGGTAAACTTAATTTAAACAGGAGTTTATGGTTTCTAAGTCTAAGTTCTAAACAGTCGCTGGGATAAAAACGCATATGCTCCATCGTTTCCCATGAACCTTAACCAGGAGTAGTGTACTCAACCACAAAAGATGAAAATTAAAGACCATAGCAATTGCTGAAAAAATAGTGAAAAGAAATGTAAAAAACATGGGACTTAATGGAAATATTTGGATTATAATTGCGGTTGAACCTGTGGAGGAGGAATAACACAGCAGGGATTGTCCTTTGTCCTTCTCTCCAGAAGACGGCGGTTACGAGTGCGTGCCAGCAGCACTAGTGATGCAGACTTCCTGGCCAGTCTGACGCAGCTGATGCAGGACCGAAGCGGGATGCTCTTCAGCCCTCCCCCTCGCCCTCGAAGCTCCTCGTCCTCCCTGCAGCGCTCACTCAGCTCCTCCCCGTCCCGCCACGAGCTCCGGGAGGTCGGCGCTCTGCAGGGACGCAGCCGCTCTCCGTCTAGCTTCTCCGGGTCGCCTCCTCCTCCTCCTTCCCCTCGGCAGGCTCACCCGCATGACAGGGCCGCAGGGCCGGGTCAGCGGGGCCACAGCTCCAGGGGAAGGGGTCTGACCCACGAGGGCAAAGGCTCCGGCAAAGTGAGTCGGTGACTGCATTTGTCTCACTAGTGACTGACCCCGAACGTAGCGAGAGATTGTTACACATTCAGTCGCTGATAGCATGTGTAAATATGGTATTTACTCAAGGGAATGTACTGTATGTAATGTAAAGTGTATAAAATGTATTTATTTATTCATTTGATGGATGTTTCTCTCAAAATACTTGACAATGTGACTTGATACCTGCAGGTGGAAACAAAAAAGGGTTGAGAAAACCTGAAGATTGCCAACTCTTACCTCTCATTTCACTCTTCTCTTAAATCTCCATAAAGGCCTAATATGAGACCAAAAAGATCATGTTTAATACTCGAGGGATGTAAAATTCATGCTCATTGTAAATATGTACCATGAGGACTATATTGAACACTAATAGAAACCGTGTAGTCACATTAAGAACACTTAGGAGTAATTAACCCCACAAGCTGTACACCAACATTGGCGTTCAGGCACAGAACCCGAGCATGGTGCCTCATGTTGGCCTCACTCCTGTAAAATAGCTTAGATTATTTATTCTATGTGACAATGAATTTGCTCATTTGGCATATCAGTGTGGTAATGTGTTTTTTCTTTGCTAGGAAATATTTGTCATGCAAAAAGGCAGCCGAATATTAGAATGTACATGTAACTGCACTCATACTGAAGTATTGTAAAAGTGCATGGGTATCATTGCAAATCATTTTTTTTTATTTTTGTTCCTTTGTATAATCCGCTAAAATGCTGTATTTTTATTGAACTGCTTCTGATCGAAATACGTCAGCATCGATGTGACATTTCATTTCTCACATCAGGAAGAAAACTGACTAATGTGGAACCCGTTCATGTCTGTTTCTTGTTGCATTTCATTTTTGAACACAATTCTAAACATGTATCGAAATCAGAGGAAGATCCAATAAGATCTGAAAAATATGAACTCCACGTTATGAATAAAGGGTCAGTGCAACTAAAGGTTCTTCTAAACTTGGATTGTCACGGTGTCCGTGTCCGAGGTTTCCGTCAGCAGCTCGGTACAAATGGATGGAATTTGTTCAGCGGTGCAGCAACAAAACCGCAGCACCAGTGGGCCGGGTACTCTGGATAATCCACAGATGTTGGCCGAGAACCATTTTATATAACTAGTATTCAAGAGAAGAAACGGTTCTGATGTTACTGTCGCTGATCAGATGAATGGAAAAAGCCAGACAGAGTAGACTAAACGTGCTCAAAGTACAATGTGATGGTTTTATCGGAGTGCTGCATGCAGCCCGAGAACAGCCGCTGGTCAGATTCTGTTTCAGACACACGTCCCTGTGAGCTCAAGAGAGACTGCTGACGGGGTGAGGACCGAATGGTGGGAGTCCCAGAATGCAACAGTGAAACAAAGGCTCATTCCTCTGTTATGGTCCCTGTTTCATGCTCGAAACTTAATGGCAAGCCGAATCAGACCTTGGGCTTCTTGCTGTACAGACTCCGGGTTTAGCAGTGGTTGTGTATATCGTAAAGTTTAAAATAAGCAGTAAAACTCAAGAAAAAAACCAATTACAACCCAAATCCAGATGTTGAAATGACAAGCAATTTAATAAAGAAAAACAATCACAAAATATTGCAATAAGTAGCTGCTCTATTTTGTTCTGAGCACCTAATGGGGCTTCCTGTATATGTTAGTTTACAAATGTATTTTTAACAGTTAATTTGTGATCTTATGGAAAGTTTTTCTTTTTTAATCTGCCATTCGCGAATGCCGGTCGCGAATGAAGTTGATCTTACATTACATGTAATTTAGTTGACACTTTTATCTAAAGCGACTTACAGTAATAAGTATATTATATATGACATCTCGAAGCACAGTCACAAATAAAGTCAGAACTATAAAGACTGGGTCCAATTGTTTCACATAACTCCATTCTGTTTGGTGGCTATGAACCCCACTATTTATGGGGGGCAAAATAAATTACATGAACCACATGAGCAAAAATATATACTTTTGTTTAAAAATATTTTAACTGTAAATCTTTCCCTTTTGGGTCTAGCAAAGAAGGACGTGTAAAATGCAGATTGCACAACAATTCTTAATAGAGGTTTTTATTTACAGTAAATTTAATTCAAATTCACAATATTTGTTGCTCCCTGGGGTATAATAAAACATTATAGGTATTGCTCATTTGAAATCCATGCGAGGACTTACATTATTGTGTATTTGATTTAAGAAATGTATAAAACCTTGAATGGAGGATTAAAAAAAAGGGTTGGAACCCTGATGCAAGAAACACATCCGTGATGGTGACACTTCAATAAAAATTGATTCTCGACAAGTTTGAGATCTAGAAGAGAGGTGCAGACTGTCTGGGGTCATCTGGCAACACACTGATCGAGTCCTCCGCCTTTCCACACAGCATGCACAGCATAGTGTACTCCTGCACAACAGACAAATGGACATACTGAGAGACAACTCAGGGGCAACAACTAACCATCAACCCTGTGGAATTAAAGGATGAGATACATTACCTGGTATTCATCGACGACGGAGAAAGTATATTCATGCCTGGCCACAACATGGTCACAATTTTTGCAAACATCTGAAAGAAGAAATGGGCATTAGTGGATTACATCTCTGCCAAAAACTCTCATCATTCACTTCATAAGGTTGTTGGAGTTAGCACAGTGTTTTGCCAAACCCCTTCAGGTGCCTTAATAAGCTGCAATAAGAGCCTACATCCTCCTTTAAAGAGATTTACACGATATTTTGAAAACTGGCCAGAAGCATTTGGATCGATTCAGCTCCAAGAGCGTCACTGAGTTGATCCTAAAGGGCTCATAATCTTCAACACTATACTGGGCGAACATGAAGGAACGTGAAGCATGTTGAAACAGGAAAACTGTCTTCCTCAAACTGTCAATCATATCACTGCGAGCGTGCGTGCGTGCGTGCGTGTGTGCGTGTGATGTGTGTAATGTGTGATATATGAGTCAGTGTGTCTGGAGCACTTAGAACAGTGACGAACGGTCATATGTGACGATCTCCTCTCCGTCCTCATCCTCGGTGGCTTTGTTGCTGATGAGCACAAAGTCCCTCTGATGGCAGCTCGCGCAGCCCAGGTAGTTCATCAGGTAAGAACCGTTCTCCAGACAAGTGTTACCCTGAGCAGGAAATCACAGGGACAGCGTCGTATTTACGTTAACTAGTTTCGATGCATCAACGGGACATCGGTGAACCCCAAATTGGCGCTGGCGCACTTCAACGTCAGTATCCAACGTTGCGTTATACATTTACGTTAGTTACATGTGTTTTTAGCTAACGTTATTTATCGGCTAGCTACATTAAATTAACTTACCCGGTCTGGGTATTCTTTTTGCACACAGCCGTTGCACATGTTTAACTTGAAAATTGTTCGAGGCAGCTGAAAATAGACTGAGAGCTACCACACGCGAAAAATCCTCTTCCGCACAGAACAGTGGAAACCTGCTGCTTTTTAGATCTGTAAAATTAAACCTTCCCGGATGTCGTTGCAAGAGTCCCAAACCGCCCCTATCCGATCTTGTGTAGATCTTCGAAGATCGCCCCCTGCCTGACTGCCAGACTTCCGGTGCTCTCTTTCGCCAACCATTGGCTGACCTTAACTTCACGTACATTTTGCGTCAGCCAACATGGCGGTTCTGGAGAAGAAGAGTGGTGTTTCTATGATAAATGTGTCTGGTAATTCAAATATATGTATAATTCAACCGTGATATTTTTTTGGCACAATCTGTTAAGATTGCACCCTTATTACCGTTCGCTTTAACGGCTTGTGTTAATTTAACGTTAGCGTCAACCGTTAGTTCACCTCCAACATGAATGCTAACTAGCTAACGTTACCTTTGACTTAACAACCACGCTGTGCTGCTCTTAGCTAACGTTATACGATTGATCTCAAGGACTGCAGCGTTGGTTAATGGTTTGATATTTACCTACAATACCCATAACATAAATATCATCCACAGTCTACATTCTGGAGGCTATATTTGTTGTTTCGTTAACGCTATTGAGACATTGCAGCTAGGTCCCGTGTGTAGGACTCGTACCACGCTGTTATTCACACGTGCTGTTATCTCCTGCCCTTTTCATCTGGGTAGAAATGGCAAAGAGTCAAACCTCAAGTAATGAGGTGGCTAAAGCCCCTGTGAGTGTAAAGAAGATACCGAAGGGAGCACGTGTAACCTACTGTGAGTTGTGTCGGAAAATATATTCTACTTTTGTAAGTGACTCTAACTTTACCAATTTACAAATTTAAATGAATATTACTGCCGGCTAGTATTTGGTTTTTACCAACCTACAGCCGTTCAAATGATCTATGAGATTGACTAAATGTCTCCTACCTACAGGAAGCACAAAGGCATGTGCATAGTATGCAGCATCATAGCGAGCTGGAGGCAGTGCTGGGCAAGTGAGTGATATTTGTTAGATATAAGAATATGAACCTGTTGTATTTTAATCAATTATTTTTCATAAAGAATGCAAACAATGTAATGGTAGACATATATCATGCATATGGTGAGTTATTTTGGTATTAAGCATTTTTACAATCTTTAAAAAATGAATGACACCATATGCACAACATAAAACAGGTTGTATTCCTCTGTGGTATTCTTTTTTTAAATTTGTGGTATACAAATCCTATTTAAATTGCTACATGGTTCTTTTTAAAATGTTGTTATTTAGTATTTTCCAAAATTACTGGGATAACATAATCATAATATGTATCAATTAACTTTAAAGCAGAGATTCTGACATGTACCTGACCAAATGTTCTTCCAATAACAGGGATTCATTTCACGAATGCCAGGTGTGTAAGGCATCCCCCATGGGTTTAAAAGAGTATGCTGAGCACATCTCAACCATTAAACACCAGACCAGGTTGAAGGGCTTCACGAAAAAGCCTCTCTCTCTGTTGAAGATTTTGGGCAAAAAAACTATGCTACAGATCCGAAGAAGAAACAAGACACTGAGAAAAGAGGAGTAAAGAACTGTTTATTTGTATGGATTTTATTCCCTCTACAATGTAATATTTGTAATAACCGGTTGTCTTTCTTTCCAGGAAGAAAGAAGGGAAAAAGATCAAAAAGAAAGTGAAGCAGAAAGCCGCTAGGGAGCATCCAATACCACTTATAGCTAAAAATACGACCAAAGGGAAGCAGGAAAAAGCCAAGCTAGTTAACAAAGGCCTACACCTGCCGGATACTCACCATCAAGGAAAGAACAATTCTGTTTGTCAAAACAAAGAGAACAAAGTGTCCAGTCTGCAAGGTTCCCTTTGCCAAAGAGAATCAACTCCCCAGAATCAAAGCACAAGATTGGTTTCCCTGTCAGAAGACCCTGCTGGTCAAACTTGGCATCCCTCCACTGTTAGAGACCAGTCCACACAATCAGCTCAACAGCCACTGTATAGTGACAACTTTTCCATCAATATCAAGAGCTCCCCAACAGACAGACCTGTTAAAAGACTTTTAAAAAATCAAAGGGAACTAAGAACAACAAAACTACAACAAAAAACGTGGCCTGCCATCACCCAGGATGACTATTACAACCAGCAGGACGATGGAGAATTCACCAGTGATCATCTTCCTTGTAACGGAGCCATCATCTTTGGTCAGGACCAGAAGGAGAGTCTAGAATCCTCTCAGTCGGCACAACAGGCTTCAGCTCAAACCGCTTCAGCTCAAACCGCTTCAGCAAACGGAAACGCGAATGCAGCTCCAATACGGGATGTCGACGTCAGTACGATGCTACGGCAAATCAGAAGAGCGCTGGGTGTGAGGGAGCCGTGTAGAGCTGACCGCGAAGCCCGGAAGCAGAGCGCTGAGGCTGGTGTCCGGGTGTCTGATCACAGCACGGCGAAGCGAGCTCGAGCTGAGAAATGCCAGCTGACGGGAGCATCTTCCCAGGTTGACACATCTGGCCCCGTCTCCACTATTACTTCATTTCAGCAAAAGCGGAGATATTTTCAAATTGTACAAGAATGCCCGGACTCCCTCAACAGCCAGACCCCTCTGAGCCCATGTCCGCCTACATCCTCTGAGCCCGACCTGAACATCCCCAGCAAGGTTCGACGGGAACGGGGCAGCAGCCAGTCGGCTGAAGCTCACCCCGTGAAGATGGAGCCCACCTTGGATCATGATGTTGTTGGAGATTTTAGCGCCTACTCTAGTGCCAGCAAGAGGAAACCCAACGTTGTGAGTTGTATACCTTTACAGATAATGACAACTTATACTTTCTCATAGTTTGACTATAATAACTGTTCTCCTACAGGCTGGTGACATTTTGGATATGCAGCCAACTGCAAAAAAGAAGAAAACAAAGTCAAACAATGGTAATTCTGATATTTTGCATGCTTTATTTTTATGTTCTAACTGAAAGAATTCCAGCAATTTTAGCCATTGTAATTAGATGGTGTAAATATATGCATATCATCAGGCCATTGGCAAACCAAGGCATAGGGTAACACCCGTCCACTGAACTTGTACCACATATTTATTTTTGATCCCAGTGACGTTTAATACAAATTTAAAAAAAATGTAAAAATCTAAAACCGTTTTCTGTCTTTTCCCCCACCTGACAGACCAGAGCCAAATGGACCAGCTGTTGGCTGTGTCTCTGAGGGAGGATGAGCTAAGTCACTCTTTGCAGGATTTGGACAGGTCTCTGGTCCAGGCCCGCAATTCCCTGCAAGCTGCCTACACAGAAGTGCAACGGCTCCTGCTAATGAGACAGCAGGTATCACCAATGGCTACTCTGTATTTATTTGCTTTTCCCCCAGTTTTCATGTCAAGGGTTCACATTCAATTGTTTATTTTGTTGTAGTTTACCGTGGAGGTCAACAGTCTGAGAGCTCAGCGAATTGAAATCCTTCAAGGAATGCAAGGTAGAGTCGATTTACTCGTCACTAACAAGTCTGACATTTTTTTAACTGCTCATCCTCAGAGGGTTGTGAGGGGGTTGATGTCAGGGGATGGGACGTGGTAAACAAGTGGTTTTACTCATTTCCTTCTTCATTTCTTTAAGGAGGATACTCTAGCGCAGAGAAAGCCACCACCTCCTCGGCAGTGTCTGCTGCGACAGCGCATCCAAGACTCTCTCCCCTTCCTGCCTCAGTCTTCCCCACCTCTTCTGGCCAGCAGCCATCTCCCACAGTCCCACCCACTTCCATGAGCCCCCTCGCCCTGCCGACCGTTACAGTCAAGCAAGAACTTTTCAAAGGTATGCTTCAGTTACACGCAAACCAACCCGTGCCCCCGGTTCCCCCTAATTTTCCTTCACCGCGGCTTCCATCGCCATCCTTGGCCCCGCCGGCTGTTACCGCTGTCAAACGAGTCAAAGCCGAGTGCTCCGAATCGGCATGTACAAACAGTTTGCCCGAATGGGCTACCGGGCAGCAGGCGGCGACGTCGGCGAGAGGAGAAACGTGGTCAGCGGACAATGACTCTGAGGAAGAGGCCGAAGTAAATCTCTGCAGAGAACGGGAGGAGGCGGAAGAAGAGCCCGCGGCAATTGACGATAAAGGGAGCGAGAGCGAGGCCTCTGTCGAAATGATGGAGCCAGGCAACGTGGTGGTCATCAACATCGACGAATCGGAGGATTCAGACAATGAGGACGGACCAGATTCTCCGGCCAACCAAGAGCCCCCTCAAGAGTTTATCAGCGTGGAGCTCAGTTCGTCAAGCGATGCCGAGGGGTGAGACGACATGTGGTGTAGATCGTGACCATTACTTTGGGCAGGAAATGAAATGTGACCGACGTTTTTTCTCTTGACCGTTCAGGAAAGCTCAGCCTACACACGAGCCAGTGAAAGATCCCAGCAGTACGCTCGGTGGGTATTGTTTGTTCCACTCGCATTAAGTAAAAATGGTTTTCACCGTAATGACATTTGGTCTGTTGTTTCGTTATGATATTTAGACGACGACGACGAGGAGCCGTCTGTGGGAGCTTTTTTAAGTCACACGGGCCCCGTGCACGGCCTCCAGATTCACGAGGGCCGGCTGTACACGTGTTCCGGGGACAACACGGCGCGGGCCTACTGTCTCATGGTACTTCCTCTGACAATAAGAAAATGTGCTGCCCCTCCCTCCGCCCCCCCCCCAAAAAAATCCTTGTTTTACATTGTTAGTTTTCTTAATTGTTATACATACAACATAATAAAACAAATTGGTTTTGTGCATCCAGACCAAGGAGTGCAAGGCATTTTTTGTGGGTCACACAAACAAAGTGAACTGTCTGCTGGTGTCGACGGTCCCAAAAATTCCAAGTCGCCTCTTCACCGGAGCCAGTGACAAGACCATCCGCTGTTACAGCATAAAGGTAATAACACGACTGGACAAGCCATGTTTCCATCTGACACAGGATCAAATAAAACAAAGTTGTTCAGGTTACATTGTTTGAACGAAGCCACTCTCTACAACACCCGCAGTGTCGATCTAATTGGGCACAAAAGTCCACCTGAATTTAGAGAAGAACTGATTAGAATTTGATTGTCAAAGGTCCCTATGACTTCTGTCCCATTTTAATGAAAGCAGGAAAACCTGGAGGGAATTTGATTACACAATTTATTTACATCTGTCACAAATCTACTCTTCAACTTAAAGATAAGTAAGTAAACAGTAAACTAACGTCAGAGACCTCTCAAACACGCTTTGGGCTATAACGCTTTTTGAAATGAATGTCATCCACGTGAATCGCTTTTTTCAACTGGTCGGTCAATATTTTGGAGATTGCAGAGAGACGAGGAGAAAGAAAAGGTGATGTTGTGAACTTCGCAATAGAACATCTTTGATGTGACGTTTCGAGTCTTGACGTTGAGATGTGTACAGCGCATTCATTGTTACGCATGTATGTCGCTGCGCCCCTTTAACCCCCTTATGAGTTGGCAAGTGTGTTTGTAGCGAATCATTTTTTACAGACGTCGTAGAACGCCAGCTGATTGGTTGGCCGTTATTTAGATTATTAGATTTCAATCTTTTTCTCCTCTCACCTCCAGACCACGAAGTGTCTGGACCAGCTCTCCCTAACGGACAGAGTGTTGTGTTTGCACATTGCCTGGAACATCCTTTATGCTGGACTGGCCAATGGATCAGTGGCTAGCTATGACTTAAAGGTGAGTGACATTAATGGGGAAGTAGCTCGTGATCAAGTTGATCTTACCGGGTTTAGTTTAGATTATGTGTTTACCTGAGGCCAAAGTATTCGCACGACCAGAATAAAAGCATCTCCATCCATGTAAATGTAGCCACTGTTTTAGCAGAGTATTAGATCATATTTACAGAACACTAATCTTATTTTTATCTACGGTAATGCTCCGACATCTGCTCAGATAAATCGGTAGAATCGTTTCTTTAACTTCTCTTCTCAGACTCTGAAGAACTTGGATGTGTTTGAGTGCCACGGCCCACGAGGTGTGAGCTGCCTCGGCACTTCCCAGGAGGGCGCCCGGCGAGTGCTGCTGGTCGGCTCCTACGACAGCAGCATCACCGTACGCGACGCCAAGAGCGGCTTGCTGCTGCGCACGCTGCAGGGCCACACCAAAACGGTCCTCTGCATGAAGGTCAGGAGATCCACCCAGCTCCGAGAACTTAAACTGTGGAACTTACAAACATGTTTTGTGCAGATAAGGAGACTGAGTAACCGAAATGCAGAATTTGAACATCTCAAAGCTTTTACCACTTCATTCCTTAAAAAGGCTGCTTATTCGGATGTTTGCTTTTGAGAATGACAGTTCTTGAATGTAGACCGTGAAATATATTATTACTAAGACATCATTGGATATACTTCATAATGTTGCCTTTATTTATTACAGGTGGTGAATGACCTGGTGTTTAGTGGCTCCAGTGACACATCCGTTCATGCTCACAACATCCACGTAAGTGTCAAAGGTTACCGGGAGTTTAACATCGCAAAAATATTCAGCATAAATTCAGTTACTGAGGTGACAACAATAACTTGAAATATTGTGTCTTAGTGTGTTTTTTTTGTTATACACTCTTTGTCACCGCTATCTTTGTCGTGCCTCTTTTATCTGCAGACGGGGGAGTTGGTTCGTATCTATAAGGGTCACGATCATGCGGTCACATCGATAGTCATCTTGGGGAAAGTGATGGTGACGGCCTGTCTCGATAAACTGGTCAGAGTTTACGAGCTACAGGTACAGAATGGAACGTTTGAGCAGATCGTTGCTGCTGCATCAATGCTCTCATAAATGATATTTGAATGCACACTGTCTGACTTTGTGCATCGAGTGAATCATCTATATTATTCATGTGAACTTTGTCTTTGTGTTGTCAGTCTCATGATCGTCTGCAGGTGTACGGGGGTCACACTGACATGGTGATGTGCATGGCCGTATATAAGAGTGTGGTAAGTGGACCAAGGATTTTTAATTGAAACTTAACAGGTTTATTTTGAAAGAAACATTGAGCCATATTGTTGAAACATGGACTTTTTTTTAATTTCTGTCATCGTTTGTCCCACCCAGGTCTATACAGGCTGTTATGATGGAACTGTTCAAGCTGTGAAGCTCAACTTGATGAAGAACTACCGCTGCTGGGTAACGACTCAACGCTATTTTACAGAACCAAAATGTCAACATCTTAAAATGTCAACATCTTAAATGAGAATGAAATGACATACCACACAATACCCAACCTTCTTCTTCGTTAGTGTATTAAATGTAATTTTTCTATTGTTTGTGCTTGTGACCTTCGCCCCGTGTTCAGTGGCAAAATTGCGCTCTGATCTTCGGCAACCCGGAGCATCTTTTGCAGCATCTCGTCAGAGATCACAGCAACCTCAACCTGCCGGCCGCCAAATGTCGCTGGAAAAGATGCCACTCTTTTTTTTCCACTCAGCAGTCTGTTCAGCAGGTAACGAACCTGCACCGCCTGATTATCCCAGATGGCCAATCAGCTCATTAGCTAAGCAGTGTGTAGGAGTTTGTCATCCATGCATAGACATGCACTTGGCTCGTTTCCTCAGTGTCGTATTTTTCTTGCAGAAGCTGCCTGAACACATGCGGAACCACGTAGAGAACGACAGTAAGGTGCAGCCTTGAAGCAGCTGTGGAGAGGAGCTGTGTGGCAGATACGGTTGGAGTCGCAGCCACAACAACACATCTGCTTTTAAAAAAATATCTATTTTCTTTTCCTTTTCCAAGCGGACATGATGGTTTTTTCTGTTATGCTCCAGCTTTTCAGGTGCTGAGCAGATCTTGTGTATAATATTTGATCTGTTACAGTAAGACAACACTGACTCTGTCATTTGAAGCCTTTGCATGACCAAAAACTCAATTGTTTTTCAATCAAATTAACAACAATTATTTGCAGTTAAATAATTAATCTTAATAGAGCAATTCATGAATCTATTGTTGGTTTGGTGGTCTGAGTTTTTTCAAAATGAATTCCATTTTTGGTATTCAGTCACAGTATATTGTATATTGTATTGTATATTGTTCAGTAAGCCTCCTTA
Organism: Pungitius pungitius; assembly: GCF_949316345.1. Lineage (NCBI taxonomy): Eukaryota > Metazoa > Chordata > Actinopteri > Perciformes > Gasterosteidae > Pungitius > Pungitius pungitius. Next base: position 10,656,032 of record NC_084919.1, read on the forward strand.
GAGATGTCATTAGTTAAAGGTGGAGCTAATTACTCAGAACATTTGTAAAACTATGCAGCACTGAAACAAACACTTCCGAGTAGCTTTTAAGAAGCAGTCTGTAGTGTTAACTGCCATCAGAATCACAACTTCCATTTCTTTTGGCAATTGACTCAAAGTGTTATTTTGATGAACAGCAGGGATGCCACAGTTTAGTTATTCACCAAAATCCTGTTAGGCATCATCTGTCAGTGATGTGACTCAAGTGGATTATAAAGGATTATTCCTCCCATTTAGGCTTTGCACTCTTGTCAAATTGGTGGTCTTACAATGCACCTGTTTATATAAAGGATCCCGATTGATGCAGAAAAACACAATGTATTTTCTTTTTTCCATGCATTCGTCTTCCTTGGTTAAACCTCGAAAGCCCACAAGTCCACCAAAGATTTGGGTTTGTTATGCTAGTGCTGGCTAATTTAGGGTTAGAAGCTACAGTTTGGTAAGATCACTTCTTTGTATACCACACTTCAAGATCTCATTTTCATTTTAAAACTTTGTAAAATGAAGCAGTTTACCAGATATCGTTCAGCACTCTGGAACCACAAAGAATAAGGCTTTATACTTATTTTTTCACTTATACACAATCATTTTAGGAAGAGTCAGAACTCTTTTAGATTTTAAAATCCTTTTTGAGATTTTTCCAAATTTTTATCCTGAGGTTTTCCTCACTTGAGTTATGGAAATAAACAGGCTATATTTCTGCGTCTTCTATTATTTATAGGACGTGCCGTTTAAAAAGTAACTCAAGGGTTTAAAATGCATTGGCTAATATTTGGCATTGCAGACTCTCAGTAAAGAATGAAATGTGCGACCTCCCCACTTTTAAGTAGAGTTTTTCTTTTGTTTTTATTCACATTTTCATTTGTTTCCCAATACCAGTGTTAAGACAACGTATCCTTAATGTCCCTCTTTCACACTCAAAGTAATTAATTGTTTGCTGAGACGTTTTGATTCTAGAAAATATGGTTTAGCCACATTTTAGCAACAAATGTCCCCTTATTTATAACATTTCCCATTTTAAGCAATTTTCTGCCCAATGTCACCTTAAATTCTATTACTTTGAAAAGTAGTTGTGATTAAACCTTTCACGGACTTAACTTATGTTTTCAAGTTATGCCTTCATTTTTGTATGTTGTGTAAGGTGTGTATTTGATTTGTCTTGAATACCTGTATGTACAGCAATAAAATACAAATACAATTCACTGTTAGCCTTTGCCAAGTTCTAAAACGAGTTACAGTACATTCAGTTTTCTCTCATGGTTTGTCAAACACTTCCATCAGTTCTCATTGAAACACTTCTTACTGATGCGTTAACATTCTTCATAGGAAGGTGAGAAACAAAAGATCAATGCGTGATCAAAATAGCACATACTGAGCAATTTAATGCTTGACTTGATTACATCCACATAGAAGACTGCAAAGTTAACTTTTTTTTAAATAAGTGTTGAGAGAGATAATCATCATCAAACCTCTGAGTCGTGCAAAAATACATAACGAGGCTTCTCCAGGAGAGTCTTGAATGCGATGCTCCGACTGTCAGGCGCTACGTCAGCGGTCAAGAAGGTGATTTAAGAATACACCGTCAGCTGAAGCCACTACAGAGAGGGACAAACAACCACGTGTGAGCATCATTTTTACTCATTTTACTTACAGAACACACAAGAGAATAAACCACTTTCCATTGTAATGAGTGGTTTTGCACTATATTGTGATGTTATTCTCAGAAATTCTTTGTCTTCTAAATATTGAGATGAAGTAGACAATATATTAGAGAAACCTGACAGTATAATAAAATCCAACGTTGCAGTACCTCATAATGTAATCTCTAAAAATAAGACCATATAAAATAAGTAAGGGATACAAACTATTCACACACCTCTACAAATAATATGAATATGAAAAGAATTTACCTCCAGGACATTGAGTTTTATTATTCCATCTCCATCTTTGTCAAACGCATTAAAAGCTCCTGCAACAGAATCAAAATCACTTTTCATCCATCTCTTCATAAATATTGAACGGCTGGAGAAAAAAACCTGCAACTGATGAATTATTTACGTCCAATTCGGCCATACAAATTTAAATCCATGAAAGATATGAAAGATATTCAGGGATTAACAGCCGAGGGAGAGGGGTGAGTCCGTGACTTACTGAACATGCCCTCCACTCTCACAAAGCAGCAGATGTAACTGTCAAAGTCGATGTTGAGATGTTCGTCTGCGTAGCGCATGGCGATGATGTCGTACAGCTGCTTGTTGAGGTGAAACCCTTCACGTGGAAGCAGACACACACACACACACACATACACACACGGTAATTAATCAGCTGTGGTGAAGCATAGAATCCAACGAATCCAAAGGTATTTTCCTTCATGCCGCCCACCTGCGTCATTCACGGCGTTCCTCATCTCGAAGCTGCTGATGGAGCCGGACTTGTCTTCATCGTATCGTTTGAAGATCCGCTGGAGGAACACGAGGAGACGGACCGTCACGCGTGTTTTGCTGAACATGAGCAGAAAGCTCTCGTCTGTCACAACGGTCCTACCTGCCACTCCTTGATCTTATTCCACAAGTGTTTGAACTCCTGCAGGTTCAGCTTCCCCGTCCCATCAGTCTGAGAGACGGTATCTCATCGGAAAAGAACCACATCTTTCTAACTACTAGAAAATGTCGGCTGCTTGACTGACAGACACTTGCTCTTTAGATAAAGTTGAGAATAAATATGACTAAAATGACCAAATGCATCCAGATGGTTACTTAATGCGCCATTGTGCAACAGTCCATGTAAATGCTTGTTGTGCTCTACTGAGCAACTGGGCACCGGCCATGTCATTGCCTACTAGAGGGATTCAAACCAACAACCTGCTGGTGCCAAGGCAACGGCAGGCTTTCTCTGTTGTCATCTCCACTTAAGCTCTTACAAAGCGAAAGGATACGTCCATCAGTGCGATCATACTGCGACACGTCTCCAGGCTGAAACCTTCCGTCTTGATTTCGTTATCTGGAGAAAAGGGCGACTCGACTTGATTGATCACGTGACACCGACCACGCAGTAACGGCCTCTGCCTTGACGGACCACTCACGTTTGGCGAGCACGTTTCTCATGATCGTCTTAAGCTCGTTGGCACAGATTTGCATGTCCTGATGGAGGAAGGAAGTGTTTGTTGCATAGCCGTACACCAGGTCCCGTATCGATCCTCGTCCCCACTCCTCTCTGTGCACTCACCTCGCCAGCAATCCTTTGGAAAATGGCTCTGAACTGTTTTTCCTCTTCAGTCTCCTCCTCTGGTTGGACTAGTTTTTGCTGCAAGAGAGAAGTAAATTATAGACTTATTGGTACAAAAAGGTACTGCCCTCCTACGTTATAAAACGTTCTCAATCATGATAACATTCATCTTAATAGAATGGGATAAAAAGTATCAAAATGGATTTGATTTATTATTTTTCATCAGAGGAAACTGGTTAGAAAACCCTGCTCAATAATTCTAAGGCCAGCTGTTCAGCTTCTGCCGCTCTGCTTAGATGCACCGCAGTAATAACATAGTGACCCTAAGGGGTTGATGCATTTCCTCATATTACAGGAGAAAGCAGCTCATTAGCGAAAGACACAAGCGACCAGGCCTGTGTACACTGAGGCCTCACAGGAAAACAAGTGCACTTGAGCCATCGGTTGACCTCAATTTCAGTTATTTCATTCCCCCGTCGTGTCATTTGACCTGATCGCATTTCGCAGCAGTCAGTCTTGGCCCACTGTGAGCTTTTTGCTACGTGGCCACAGTGTCACAGAGTTTAGGCTCCTCCAACAAGGAAATTACCTTCGGCTGCTTCTTCTTCTTTTCCCCCTGGATGCCGTCGTGCTCAATCTCTTTGTTGGCTCGTGCTCTGTCCGACACGAACACAATCGGCTGGCATGTGGGCAACGGCAGTTGGGGGATGGATTTGAAAAGGCAAAATCAAAAGCAGACCATTTATAGTTATTGTACCGAACAAAAACTATAACCACCCGACAGTGATAACGACATAAAATGGAGAGGAGTAGCCATGAAAACTGACAATCTGACAACGCTATTGCTAACTGCATGCATTACCTTCTCTTTCTTTTTCCTGTCTTGCTGAAGGCCAGAAAGAGAAGGAAGGGAGGAAGGAAGGAAGGAAGGACAGGAGGATGAAATGAGATGAAAAGGAGGAAGTCTGTTAGTTAGTCTTGTTGGGAAAAGAGTGCAGCATGAATTGAGACAAAGACAAAGGAGAACAATGTTGATGAAATATCAAAATGGGTTTACAAATGATGAACAACTGGTGTTGTAATGTGGAGGCATGTTCCAGTTAGCCTAGTAAAAGTGATATCCTTACAGCTATGGGTAAGAAAGAGTTATAAAGCTGACCTTTTGAATATGTTTCTACAGAATGTGAAAAGAACAGAAATAGTCAAATTATGGTAGAGGGGAATCCCACCATCAACTGGTCACAAATAATATTCAAATAATTTTGAAGACGTTATCCCTACTTCTCTGATTTATTCATTTCAACGGTGAAACATCAGTCAGCGTGATCCAAAAGTGTTTTTTATCCTACTCTTTTGGTTGCAAACCTGTGTTTTCTCCGACCCGATTGTGTCCTCCACTTCCCTGTGAGGAAAAGCACAAACACTTTTCATTACGTTTCCCTGTCAGCAGCATTCCAACTATGGCTCAGCTTACTAGCTTACTCAGACGTGCTCTTCTTCTCCGAGAACACCCTCAGGATGAACTCTCCGTCCTGATGGGGTTCAAAGGTGGTGGGGATGATGGCGTACTCTCCCCGAGGCAGGTGCACGCGCTCCGTCACCTCCCGCAGGTTGATGTAGGTTTTGCATTTGGCTTTGGAGGCCGTGTACAGGAAGAAGTCCTTCTGCAGGTGTTGGTTTTGTCCGCACATCTACGGATGGAAACAAAATCCTCCGGTCAGAAAGGAACGAGCTGCGATACAGGACTCCCCTAACAACAAGAAGATTTATGAGCATGAATCTTAATCAGCTTGAAGTCTGGAACCAGGGAAAAACGCTTGGTCGCCTCTGCAACAAAATCTAAAAAGTTTACCTATCATTGATTTCCATTTCTATTATTTCTTGTGCAATCTATTAAAATACCAAAGTTTAACATTGAAGAGCGTGTGATTCTTGTCTCACAGTATGATAGAGATCGGCTAATATATGCATTTATTCTTTTTCCACTGTTGTTGTGATGAAACAAGAAGTTGGATTTGGCTCCAGGCAATTGTGACATTGGCGCGCATTTTGGGGTTATTTTCTGACAATGTGTTGAGTAAAGGGTTAGTAGATTATTTAACCATGTAAATAATCCTGTACCTTGTACAGAAAGTATTTTGGCTTGTGTTGGACGGGGAAAATGAAACGTTCAACAGCAGCCTGATTTATTATTACCACACAGCTAAATCAAACACTATTTAACCAACATCCTTGTCCAACATGGACGTACCTCCTTTGGCACCTGCAGACACAGAGAAGGAGGAAAAGACGTAGTTAATCTCCAGTGAATGAACATCAGTTCATGCAGTGTTTTCGGGGTCCACTCGACCAGTACCTCGTAGATAGAAAATCCGATGGTGAGGAATTTAGCCCCTTGATGGCGCTGCATCCTTCGGCCTTTCTGCATCAGAGCCACGACAACAGTACAAGCCGCCTGCCCGTCCTCCGGGTCGTCGTCGTCCTCGTACAGCTGCAGCCGGTACTGAGGGTTCGTCCAGAACGTTTCTGTGAAATACAATAAAAGAAGTGAACCTGCAACAAAGGGCCGAGGAGCCAGGGGGCCGTTTGCGGCTGTTAAAAAAAAAAAAGGAAAAGCCTACGTGGGAAGTTCCTGCAGCCGCCGGCAGAGCTGCCTCTCACCCAGCGACCCTCATTGACTGACACCGTCCAGCTGTGTCTTTCCTCGCAATCCAGGGTGTCGGGGGTCAAGTTGCACATCTCCAGCTTGGTGAAGTTCTTCTTGAAATCATCAAACGACATCCTGAAGGGGAGCGGGAAGCAGGAAGTTCTATTCAAACGTGTTCTGGTGACTCTGCAGCTTTTTAGGGTTCAAGTAGGGCAAAAAATTGTGAAGCGGCTGCGGGTGTGTTGCATTGTGTCTAATGCTAACACGCTAACGGCACGTACAATGAATACATAGTTTGTTTACACATGTGTGCAGTTATGATGTTAACATACATGAATCACTTGGAAGACCTGTTTTCCTTTATCGATGCATCAATAAACCAAAATAAAATAAGCAGATCAGCTCTTGTTGAGCACCACAACGTTGTGCCAGTTGGCTGTGAAGTACACCGTCAGAATCGACCTCTGACTTATAAGAAACATAAGAAGCTAAAAAGAAAAAAATAGATGATCAATCAACGTATAAAATCAATGTTGTGTTTTACTCACCAGAACTCACTCTCCTGTACAGTCTGTTTGATCAGGTTGTCCTTATCTGCGATGGAGATGGTGGACCAGTCCGTCGAGCTTTAGAAAGACAGAATAATATCAACGCACGACATGAATAGAACATCTGCCAAACCTGAGTTATTTTGTCATTTCATTTAATAACAACACAGAAGGTTGCGTGGGAGTTTTTGAGGTGGTACTTTGCGCTCCACGGGCCTTTCCACAGCACGAAACCCCAGGGATTACGCAGGCGAATCAGCCGAATCGTGGTGTCCTTTTCAACCTCGTCACACTGCAAAACAACCACCGACCGGTCAGCATCACTTCAGCTTACATCACTTCTCCTGCTAACAATGGAAATAGTGCGTGGACATTTTACTGCACCTCCGCCAAACCTATGATGGAGTAGGCGTGACCCCTGACCAGCCCCTGATCCGTCCGAGTCTCCTGTTCGCTGGCTGAAAGAGTCTGACGGATACGACACAAGTCAGACATCATTTTAAAGTCACTTATTCTGTATAAGTTGTTTTCTGGCTTTGTGTTGTCCACTGGTCTCTGTTTCCTGTTTTCCATCCCCACTCACGTCTATGGAGCAGCCCATGAGCGAGCCTCTCTCCAGCGCCTTCCTCATGATGCTGTGGAGGTCTTTGGGCGCCTCGGACAAGTCAAAGAACTCGGTCACTCCGCCAGTGAAATCCTCCATGGCTTCCAAGGTGTTGCCCCCTTTAAGTGCTTCATAAGAGCCGTGCAACCTGCCAAAAAGAGAGAGAGAGTGCCAGTTTGTGTGTTGATGTACACATTTATAAACCATTTGACTCCAAATTGAATTGTAGAAACTGGTTTTACTTTAAATAAATTGTATACCAGCGACATTTTTCAATACTTTCAGTGATACATTTTTTTAACCCCCTGACATGTGTAATGTAAAATTTTTCTGAGAGTTTACAAAAAGACTAATTTTTTTTTTTACTGGATGGACAGGAAATGTGAACTGAATGAATTGACATGATGGAACGATCTGAAGAGCTGCACCACTCCACTTGGCAGTGGGTAATGCTCACTTGGCATAAGCTTTTTCCAAAAGAGCGCTCCAGAACTCGTTCTTTCTGAAAGATTTGGTGAACACCAGGTGGTTGTTGCAGGTGGGGATGCGATCGTCCACGACAACATCGATCCATTCGCCATAACGCCAGAACTGAGTGTAATTAGACAAAACACATGTAAGACAGGAAGTCAGTGGTGAGACAAAGATGTATGTTGTATGTATGTTGACTCATATCTATTAAACAAAAGTATTTCCCAAAATATGAAACTATTTATGTAATCAATTAAATTTGATCAGTAAACAATTATAACGATGAAATGCACTAAACAGCTTTACAGTTGTAATATAAACTAGTCGGTGCTCTGAGGTGGACAAACTGTAAACTATGGGACATTTTTCCTAAACAATAATTAGTCTTGCATAGGATAATATGTGGAAAGTAAAATCATATATTGAAGCATGTGATTTTTTTTTGGTCATATTTCTCTCTATCCAAACTATTCAACTGTATTGCTTTTTCAAGTTAATTTGGCAGTTTTCATCCTTGCGACTTTGCAACACGAAAGTCCATGCTTCATGCACAAATCGGACGAATATCCAAGTAGAACCTGAAAATGGAAGATGCCGGCGTAGTTGTCGGTGAAGCTCTGGTCCGGGGGAATCACCCGGTACAGCAGCTTCTCGTTCACTGTGAGACAGGCGATGGCAGCCAGCAGCCAGCAGTCACCTGTCGACAGCGACAGAGTTATGAGCTGTGAAATCTCTTGATCCAAACGTTTCCCTTTCCAAAAGCAGCTGTCAGAGGTATGAGCCCAAACCACTTATGCCCGTGGCTGTGAATTTCATATATTGTGCCGTGTCCCCTATCAGGACTGTCTCCGCTTACAGGAGCTACAAGTCGTCTTAGGCGGAGACACTTTTGACTTGTTGAACCAATCAAAACGTCAGTATTTTGTTGGCCTTCCACCCGAAGGCTGCTTCTTTCTAAATGTTTCCTTTTCTCTGGCTGTTATATGTTCCTTCTTTCGGACGAATCAAATGTTACCTAATTCTCCCTGACAGATGTCTGTCCTGTTGGCGCCGTCTATGATGAACTGGGGGTTTTCACAAATTTCCTGTCAATGGAAAAACAAAAAAGAAACTCTTTTTTATTATGATGAAATACCACGTAGGGGAAATGATGCATGCGTTAGAAGGCCTTGCATTTTGAATCTATTGATCTAGTCTCAAACAACAATAGTTTGTCTTGCAAGGAAACATGTGCTCTTTGGTCTATAGAAGTCAAAAGGAAAGTAAATAACACCATAATAACTATCACTGTAAAACAGAGACTTGCTTTAATTAGGGTTCAGTTTCAAACCTCCCGTAAAACTTCTTTAGGCTTCTAAATGTGAATTCTTCAAATAAAGCAACCACAGAAAAAAAAGCCATGAATTGAAATAACATATTAAGAGGTACTAACAAATGATGTGGAACTTTTGGACTTTTGAAACGGGTTTAAACAAAACATATGATAATAAAACAACAATCCAAAGTTTCAATGTTTACAATAAGAGTATAATAAGGACGAGAGGTTTTAAATCAGGTGATTCCCAGCAGTGTATCTGCTCCCCTCATCACATTTAAAAATGCAGCCTCATGTTCCAAATATAGAACCGGCTCCACAGCTGACGCCCTGCGTGAGATTTGTGTATCATTAAAATCGGCAAAATGGCCAAAAGTAACTTTGGTCATTTGTCACAACACAAGTAGCAACCAAGCTGCAGATTTATGTTCCACTGGATTTAGACAGACATTTGTCCTTATTCAGTTTTGTATTAGTTTTCACTGGTAAGAATTAAAAAAAATAATTAAGTTAAAAATATAATTGATTATTGTGGTAGAAATGAATACATGATGTTTATTAAATCTGTTAATATAAAATGCCTAATACAACATGCTGAAAGGGTTTGTTTTGAAATGTTTCTGGTGACTGACAGCTGGAGGCGTCCTGTGGGAGGTTCAGATGTCTGTGCTTGGAGAAAGCGACAACCCAGAGCTATGTATGGACGCCATGCAGCCACTTGAAGACCACAGTCACGTGTTGAGAGGAAGGGACGACATACACGTTGGTTTTAGAGCCGTGATTTCACTGAACACGGGGGGGGAGAGCCTCCTTTTGCATTTAGGGCAGGTGATTAGTAAAGGACGTCACTCACCGAGGGACGCTTCCACTCGAACTTCATGGAAGGCTTGTGACTGTAGAAGAGCGAGGAGTCATTTGCAGGGAACAGCGGGTCTTCAAACATTACCTTCTTCTTCACATATTTGTCCCGCAGCTCCAAAAAAGTCTTGAGACGCTTGGCATCCTTGACAGCCTCGTTTCTGCTTAGAATCGCTGAGTAGATGGAGTTTGTGCCGGCAGAAGGGTAATCCGCTTTGTCGTCGGCCTCAAATGATGCTTCAGTTTCATGAAGCACTCTCGCCTCCGTATCTTCAACGAGAGGCGCTTTACATTTCTTATCCCCCATCTTAAAAGTGAATGCCTCAGCCTTTGGTGTTCCTATTTACCGCTCAATTTAAAAATGCCAACAACAAAAAAAAGACACTCCTTCTTCAAAGAAACAGCATGGGCTTGCAAAACGGCCAGAGACGCTTCCTGAGTCCTCACTGACGCGGATTCACTTTTTGTTCCTTTATTTGCTTGAAACCGTGTCCCCACTCAGGGACACTCGCCAGCCAAAGGCGTCTTACTCCAGCACTCTCACACACACTGTCACTGCTGTGACCCCGCTGCCCAGTGGCTGCACCTAAATATAGGCTTTTTATAGAGGGGAGGAGGCTCCTCTAAGAGAAAGTGGGCCTGAGAAAAGGTTGGACCCTGAATCGACACTTAATTTCCCCGTGTCATGAAGGTACTGCAATGATCATTACTGGAGAGAACGTTTTTGGAAAAAGATGTAGGTCAGATTTAGGTCATCTACCCGGTGGTGTGTGTACTGTGATACCACCTTTTAAAATGTATAGGAATTCCTATACTAAAAGGCAATAACAGCTTTAGTTAGTGCTTATAATGCACAACATAGGGACCAAGTGGTTAACTTGATTACAGTTACTACAAACCTCAATTCAACATCTATAATATGAGCTATATTAACAAGCTAGTGGTAAAACAAATTCCTGGTTAATTCATATAAGTCTGGAGTGGCTCACTGAACAAGCCATCATAATTCAGCATTCAGTTGGTCAGATTATGTGTCAATCCATGCCCATAACAAATGGGAGTTAGGCAGATGAGGGAAGGATTGCCAGGTTTGATAGAAACCCGCATTTTATTCCAAGTTTCAGTACAAGCCAGGATGGAGGTACTGCACAACAGAATTTTGCAGTTTTTGTGTTACAAGGCAAAGCTCACGGTAAATCAGAAATAATGAGACAGTGAGTCAAATGTATGACTTCTTAAATCAAAATTGTGAGTTTAGTCTCTTAACATTTCTGATTTCCAATCATGACCATGTTTGAGGGCCACTGAGCACTGCATCCTAAAAGTATCCTCTGTTATAATGTTATGCATTATAATGTTATGCATTTGTTATTTTTTCCCCTTTCTTTCTTTATGTTTTATTGCTAACATATCTGGATTCTGGGATTTGAAAACTGCAGAAGGGGGATGGGATAAACCATACGTGGCAACCATGCTTGGCTAACAGAGCTCTCCGTGCAGTTCGCATCTGGCAGTTGTCGCCGTCACATTTGTCCAAATATTAAGCTAGCCTTTAAAGTCCTCCAGCCGTCGTGGTTCAAGGATATAAAGTTAATGACATTATTAGCCTCTCGTTGCTGCGTCTGTCGAGAATCTGTGAGCTGCCGCGATGTTATTAATCAGTGAACGCGTCTAGGACAAGTGGCGTTGTCATACGTTGTAGTTTAATTAACGCTACTCTCACGTTAGCAGTGGCTAATTCTCAGAGCGCACATTAGCTGCATTCCGGAGAAGCGGCTGAAAGCTGCGAAAACCGTCGCTCGCTAGCGGCGTACTGGCTAGCGTGTTAGCTGGCTGCGCGACACGCCTAGCGTTAAAAAAGCGAAGAAAGTCACGGCCGTGGACGGCTCTACCCGGTCGCACCTTAGCCGAGGAGCTAACGTTAGCAGCTTCAATCAAGCTAGCTGCTACTCTGCCGAGAATCGGCTGATTGTTTTAGCTAACGAAGCTAACGAAACCAAACAGGAAGCTGCGCCTGGTCTTCTACGGGGGGACTGGGCTACACTGGAGCTGGCACCGTTACATCTCCCGTCTCTAAAACGTATGTGTGGCAATGTGTTGACATTTGTGGTGTGATTTATTCCGGCCTTTGTTGTTAGCGCAAGCTAACAAGTTACCTATTGAACGTTAACTTGTGTTAAGTGTCCGAGGTTATGTTCAACTTCTGTAACTGTGTTAGCCAGACACACTCCCCCTGTTTATACCGTTGCGGTACAGCTTGTTCTGACACGTGATACCTGGCACTTTATGTAGAGCTATGAACTATGATGTTGATGTTGGACTTCGTCGTCTCCTGTGTTTGTGTGTCTCTCGCAGCTGGCTGTTGGGCCTGACAACCAAGAAGATGTCTGAGGGAGAGAACAGGCAGGCCTCAGACAGTGCCCAGGAAGCCAAGGCAGAGTCCATTGCTGCTGCACCCACGGGTCAAGCGCCGTCCTCTGTGTCTCCCCCTGTCTCCATGGTGACCCAGCCTCCAGCTACCGCTGCCACGGAGGACGAGGAAGAGGAGAGCGAGGACGAGTCTGAGATTTTGGAGGAAAGCCCGTGTGGACGCTGGCAGAAACGCAGAGAAGAGGTATAGGAGGTGTCTCCAGACGGGGGGAAGTTTGCCTTGACTAATGTACGAACAAAGCCCTGTGCATCATTTTGTTTTTCTTCCCGAAGGTGAATCAGCGCAATGTCCCTGGGATCGATAATGCTTACTTGGCCATGGACACTGAGGAAGGAGTCGAAGTGGTGTGGAATGAGGTCATGTTCTCAGAAAGGAAGAATTTCAAACTACAGGAGGTAGTTACAATGCCTGGTTGATGGAGATGGTTATGTGCTCTAAATAATGAATAACATGTATCTTAATGATTACTGTGGGGATTATATAGCCAAGAAGCCAGTTAGTGTTGGTGGCCAGTAAACTGTTCACAGGCAGCTTTTCAGATTAATATGGATGTGACTGAAAGGAAAAAGTTTTCAAAATGATTGAGGCTTTAAAATGGATTTAGCTACAAAGTAAAAGTCTCACAGCCTGTGTGGAGTACAGAACAAGAGACAGAGCTGCTATTTATAGACACTCATTCATGGCTGGGGGATTTTTGGGCATTTGAGCTTTCTCTTACAAGGCAGTCTGTCCGACCACCTGCTTGACCTGCTGGCCAATCGAAGCCCAGGCAACCAAAAACAAATATATTGTGAAAACAAAATGAGCTCACTTGACTGGAATCTGAAACAGTAAAACAGGAAGTCCAACCTACATTCGACAACATGGATGGAACATTCAACATTCGGTTGAATGCTGCTAAAAATATTTACATTATATGCATTTTGGTTGAATCTGGTCTGTTTGTTCTTTTCACAGGAAAAAGTCAAAGCTGTTTTTGACAATCTGATTCAGCTAGAGCATTTAAACATTGTGAAGTTCCACAAATACTGGGCTGATGTCAAAGAGAACAGAGCGAGGGTGAGAGACCAATAAAAAAAATAGCTGTTTTATGAAATCATGTAAAAAGTGTTGAATGTCATAACATTAGTGTGTTGATCTATTTGCTTTTATTTCCTCTGCAGGTCATATTCATCACTGAGTACATGTCCTCGGGAAGTCTTAAACAGTTTTTGAAAAAGACAAAGAAAAACCACAAGACCATGAATGAAAAGGTGTGAAAGGTCGCCCGACAAGTCAGAAACAGTCGATACAAGAAACCTGTTTAGCCTGTTGGGTTTAAAGGAAAACCAGGAATGTTTTTAATTGACTTTTATTTCCAATAGGCCTGGAAGCGCTGGTGCACACAAATACTCAGTGCGCTCAGGCAAGTACAACAAACCTCTGAGTGCTAGTTGGTTTTAAAGAATAAATTGTCTACAATTGCAAATCCAAACCCAAAAGGTTTTGTATTTGTTCCCTGGTGGGGTGGCAGTTGTTTTATTGACTCAACCCTCGTTCTCTTGTCTCCAGCTACCTGCACTCATGTGAACCTCCCATCATTCATGGCAACTTAACCTGTGACACCATCTTCATTCAGCACAACGGCCTCATCAAGATCGGCTCAGGTAGACGTCGTTTAAAGTGTTCTGTCAGAAGATCACACTATTATGTCCCTCATTTCCATTTTCTATGCCACAGATGCCACCGCGATTATTGATAGTACGTTTTGTATTAATGTTGTTATCATTGATGTTTTTCCGCTCTCATTTCAGTTGCTCCTGACACGATCAATAACCACGTCAAAACCTGCCGTGAAGAGCAGAAGAGTCTTCACTTCTTTGCTCCAGAATATGGAGGTACGGTTAATATGGTAGTTAAAGGTTATCTCCGTCTCAAACTCTCGCTCTCTTCATCATCTTAAAAAAGACTGTGCCTTTGTGTCCGATGTATCACTACGATATGCGATTCAGTTGCTTGATGTTGATCAGCCTACTTCTGCTTTCAGCTGTTGCCAATGTTACCACAGCTGTGGATATCTATTCCTTTGGGATGTGCGCCTTAGAGGTGAGAGGCTACTTTTTTCTGCTCTGACCATTTTGAGTGACATAAACCCTCCTTTTGTTTATGGGAAATGAGCTTGATTCAGGGTCGTGCTGATGGCGTCTCTATCAATGCGTTACCAAAGTGTAAATGTCAACGGGAATCGCTTCCATTCAACTTGTTCCGTTCACTTCTTCAGATGGCTGTGTTGGAGATCCAGAGTAACGGAGATTCGTCTTATGTGTCCCAAGAAGCCATAAACAGTGCCATTCAGTTCCTAGAGGACCCCCTGCAAAGGGTTAGTGAGCGAGGGAGAGGCGAGCATGTCAAGTCCGTACGGCTCTTCGGAAGAGATATCCATGACCTTCAGTTGTTTGTCTCTTCTCAGGAATTTATCCAGAAGTGTCTGGAGGTCGACCCCAGTAAGCGACCCACAGCCAAAGAGCTGCTGTTTCACCAGGCCTTGTTCGAGGTGCCATTACTCAAGCTGCTGGCTGCACACTGCATTGTTAGCCACCAACGTGAGTGAAAGTGTACACACACGCACACACAGGATGTCAGTCAAATTAGATTATGATTTTACTGCTTAAATTGTTCAGTCATAAAATCTGCCCCATCTCACCCCATTTAGAAACAAGTGCTAATAAGAGACAGTCATGTGACAGTCTGCTGCAGACGTAACTGTTAAGACAGAACTGTCCTCCTAACCCGAGTTTCTGCATGTTAAGCTTTCTTATCTCGGCATGTAGCCATCGCGCCCTCTGTGTCCCCCTCACTTGAAGGGGTTTTACATTGACAAAAATGGCCCAAAGACGAGAACCCATATCGAGTAGCCAAAGAGGACGATGAGGTTAAATTTGACTTTTTACATTGCTAAAGAATCAGTTTATTAAACTTTAATTGAAGTCACAAAACCCACCATGGACATTAACTACAATGACTATCTAATGGAAAATAACCATCATGTCTGAATGCTTGTATCTGATTGCCGTCACTTTTGTCGGTAGATATGATTCCAGAAAACGCTTTAGAGGAGATGACGAAGAACATGGACCCTAACTTGGTGATTGTTGAGGCCAAGGACGGAGTTCAGATGAAGTAAGTCTGAATAAAACCCCACAATAACACCTGTAAAGATTATAGGATAGAACCCATGGAATATTTATATTATTCTGAATTAATATGGATCTCTGCAAGTCGTAAATGTGCATTATAATTCTATTATGGACCACATAAACTTGAGAAATGAAAATGTTGCTCTGCTTTGAAGATTTAGTCTTATTTGCATCCTGATAACTGAGTAAGTTAGTTTTTTTTCTCTTGTTTCAGGCTCTCTCAGTTTCCTGCACTGGAGCTAGACAAGTTCCTGGAAGATGTCAGGTAAGATTTTAACTTGGATACCTCCATCTACAATAAGGAAACGATTTGCTCACCCGCTGGTTAAAAACTTGTGTTTTTATCTCTGTATTTGAATAAGTGCAAAGTCTGAAGTAGGCCCTCATATGTCCATTTTAATAAGCATGAATAGTCCACAAAACCATGACCTTGGTTTTGCTTGCTGCAATAGGAATGGGATCTATCCTCTCACTGCGTTTGGCGTGCCGTGTCCACAACAGCCTCAGCAAGAGGCGGTGAAGTCGCCCATTGTGCCCCCCTCAGTGAAAACCCCCACCCCCGAACCCGCGGAACTGGAGACCAGGAAGGTAAGAACAGACGTGAGGATGCTCACAGAGACGCGTCCAAGTCATTAATGGTGAACCCACTGTAGCTCTCTGCTGATTTCAAGTATTATCAGGCGGAAATAGGGGGTTTAACCACAGATGTGAAGTGCTAGTTTGCAGATGCTAACATGCTAACACTACCATTCGGGTGCAGGGATCAGGCGCTGAATCAGACGCGGTGGGGTTGTTGGTCCTATCAGGGGCCTTTCAGATACTGGAACCTAAACAACTCTAATTTTGTCTAATCTTGCTGTAGTCGAATCATACTGGGAGATGATGATGGTAGACACTGAGGACACCATAGCTGAGTTGTTGGTAGAATTAAAAACCATAGAAGCATTATGTTGTATGCCGGTTGTCTTTTTTCTGTTAAATGATTGGGGATTTGCATTTAGTTCTTCATTTGTTTGTTCTGTGCATATTCTGCACGTCAGTGTCGTATATTAATCAGTTTTCCTTCACAGGTCCTTCAGATGCAGTGCAATATTGAGCCTGTTGATGAGGGCAGCAAACATCATGTAAGTTTTATCTGACTAATTCATATTTCTGCTTTAAACAACTGTATATGAAAGTGCTTTCTGTTTTCTCTACTGTAAAATGAATGAATGAATTTTCCTTACAGCTGACCTTGTTGTTGAAACTTGAAGATAAATTGAACAGGCACTTGAGCTGTGATTTGTTACCAAGTGAGTATCATACAAACAATTTGATCTGAAAGATCCACATTCACAAAATAAATATACATACATATATACATTATTTCTCTTGAACAAGGCACATAAATAATTTAACGGCACATTATTTGATGGTTAATGATACCTGCTTCTTATTGTATGAAATAAAAAAAGAAGAAAAGACTTGGTGTTGACGTTCTCCCCGATGCGTCCTGTTTGACTCTCACTGCCTCTTGTGTTTCTGCTCAGATGAGAACGTGCAGGAGCTCGCTGTGGAACTCGTTCAGCTGGGCTTCATCAGCGAGGTAAGGGGAGTCCACCTGCCGACCGCGTCCCTCGGGTTATCGGAGATGCAACCTTTTCAAGGAGGATGTCCAACCTCCCCTTCCTGTGCGTTTCAGGGCGATCAGCCGCGGCTCGCATCCGTTCTGGAAGAGGCCTTCTCAAAGTTCTACAGCCGGAACGGTTCCCTCAATCCCGTGACGGTCTCGTCGTAGCGGAGGACTCACTCGGCCTTCGGTCAGCCCTCCTCGTCCTCCACAACGGGACTAGCTTTTTGCTCCAACTCTGAGTTTGCAGGGAAGCTTTGTGAGGACGGAGGAGGAGGCCTTGTTCCGGTTGCAGATCCTGCAACTTTCTTCTGGTGGGAAAAGCTGCCACTAAGTGGTTGTCGGGTTTTGTTTCTTTTTTTTTCTTCACCCAATACAGCCATCTGCTCCTCTTTTTAAAAGAAGAAACCATAGTCTCAACTTAATGGAATATACAAATGTTTTCACTTTTTTGGCACTTCTGTCATTCAGCTTTCAAGTAGTGAAGGAAGAGTTGAGCTACATTAGGCTGCACGACAGCAGTATTTTCTTTAAGTCAGTATTAAAACTGTATTTTAAACAAGTTTTACTTGAGTGTTCGATAGTTGTCTATAAAACTGGTCTTGGTCCCAGCATACTGAAGTGTATTAAGTGTTGTTAGGTGAAGTCTTGTGGTTCTTTAAACTTTCCCTCAGCAGCGAGTGGGGCATCTTCCAACCTTCTATCAAAGACTCTCCAATGCAGCAGATTCGTCACTACTACTTCAAAATTAAACGCAGCTCAACACAATTTGAAGAGCTGTAGCTAAAATATATATATAAAAAAAAATCAAACTATTTATTTGTACATTTTTCTTTAGTACTGTAACACTTCCAGCAATAAGGCCGGTGGTTGTTTAAATCTATGCTTTTGTTTGCTGCCCTTCTTTAAATTGTTATTTTGCTTCAAAAAGAGGGTTTCATCAGTTGGCTGTGGTCCAACTGCTGCAGCAGCTGCTGTTTTTAGCACCAATCAATACGTTCGGATCAAGCAAAGGTCGTCTTTAGCGACGTATTACACCGCAAAGGTCGGTGGGATTTACATGGGGATGGTTTTGCGTTTTAAGGCACATCTGGTTTTCAAGAGGTTTAGTCAATGCACATATGCTTTAGTGTGTCTGAATACAAACTGATGCATGCAACAAGTTTCTGGGACTGGTTTCCCTCATTTAATGGGCAGTGGGTTAGAAAGTTGTGTAAAGGATGTCAACGCTATAACATTTAGGTTGTGTGACTCTGACTCCTTAGTCTTCTTCATGGCCGACATTCTGCGTGACACCAGATCTAAAACCATATCCCCACCATATAGATATTGGGCTCAGAAACACCCCCCCCCCCCTTAGTTTGCACTGCTGTACACTTTTATATCCTGTGGCTTCCTTGAATTGGAAATTACATCGAGTCCACTCTGCTGTGACATTACTTTTTGGGTCTGTAGATACAAGCGTGGAATATTCTGCTCGTAACCATCTTCACCCTCAGGGCTGGACACAGTGCTCTATGACTGCAATGCATTTACACCCCTTTCACTTCCTGAAATAAATATCTACACTTCACGATTTAGTTTGGTGTGAATTTTCATGATCAAGGGAAGTGGAAGAAGATGAAAGAGAATTGTGATTTCTGTTGCCTACATAAACGCAGTGGTTCCCATCCTCAAAGAAAAAACTGCTTTGAGCAAATAACGTGATGCAGAATAAATGAGCTCTGTAGTTATTCTAGGCCAGATTTGAACGGTCTATCACAGGGAGCCCAAAGATTCATCAGAACAAAGTTTCAGGTTTGTAGAAGGGTCGACCTGCACTGTTACTGCTTACTTTTTTCTCAAGAATCGCTTTTTAGGACTTCACAATGTTGCCAAAGCAAAGAGACAAATCTTTAAAATGTTTCATAGGGCACTACTGTAGTAGTAAACGATTCAGATTTGGGTCTAAATATATAAGAATTAAACTATGTTGCATTATAAAACAATCCAGCATCGTATGTGAATTGAAAGCTCCACCTTCAACCAGCGTTATCTAAACGAAAATAATCCAGGAAATTACTAAAGGCAGTTTTACAAAACGACTACGACTATGTTTTCCCTTTGCAGAAAGAGTCAAATATTAAGTACAATAATGCAATGACAGAAACCAATTGAGACAAAATTCAATTGTTTAAATTTATACAAAAACCCATCGTGGTGTATCATCACTGTTTGAATTCATTATTACTTCAAAATGTTTAGAAACTGTAGCCCTTGTACAAGTAATTCCTGTACATACTTAAAGTCACAATGTGTGCTCCAATGACAGTTGAATTAAACACATTTCATGCTGACAAACACATTGCCGTACAAAATTACAGCAGTATAATAAAGGTACAGCAAGACTAAAAAATATTTTGATATAAAACACACACTCTAAATAAAAAGCTACCAAAATGGCGACATCCAGTTTATGAGTGTTTTTCAGCTGCGTGGGTTTTTTTTTTTCAATTCTGTACAGTGAGTAAAAACAAAGAAAAAAAAATACAATCTACAAAAACAGTACAGAGCACTTCAATGCAAACACATTACTCTTTCACATTAACGTTGTGTTTTTACTCCCCCGTTTGAAAGTAATGTATATAGGCACAGTAATTAAATTCATCAACCTCGTTGCTCACAAATCCCCCTTTTAACTCCCACGTCAAGAACAAACCATCCGGCGGGCAGAGGTCTGTCCCCCTGCAGCCGAGAGCTGCCAAATGTTAGTTTAACAAAGAGAGATAATTGCTCCTAAGTGTGAGCTTCGTGCGCAGCGTCTTCCCACTGCGACGATTAAACACCAGCGCTCATTGTTGCCATGAGCTCCTCCAACCGAAGCACTACGAAGGGTCCAAAAACACAGATTAGATCTTACCACACAGACACAAATTCCATAAATGTTTCCCATTTTTGATGTCAGTTTATATCTATATGAAGGTTTTTATGTTTGTAAATAGAATTTTTTGGGGGAAACCTAGGTTTATTTTGTGCTTAAAATGAACAAGGTCATAAACACAACTAACTGGGGTTTTAGGGTTAATTACTAAAATGATCTCTTGCTATTCATATTGAGACATTCATTCAGAAGTTTAGGCCAATGCAATAGTGTTGTCTGAACAATTTGGCCTGAATCTGTTGCAGTAACTATTTAAAGGCGTTTCTCACAATGGCCATTTTGACTCGTCCACCGAATGAAAAGCAGAGGCATCGACATCGTTGTAGTCAAAATCTCTGCTGGGACTTATGGTAGCCCATTCCTGCCAGTGATGGAGATGCAAATAAAACCGTTTATATGACTGTTATAATCTAACGTCCTGATGATCGTAGCCAAAAGAATATTAATAATTTCACAAAATCGAAATAAAAACATTTGTAGGAAAAAAGTTATCTTCAACTTGTGTCACTACTTTGTCATAATTTTATGTTTCTCATCATAATGATTTGCCCTCACATTGGCAGAAAGGGGCTTCCATAATTGAGAGATTTTATATATTTAAAAGAATTTGATTGAAAGGGATAAACAATATTTAAACAATGTCATTTTAAATATTTTTCAATATCCCTGCAGATCAAAATCATTCAGTATAATTAAAATCTTAACTTTGTAAATTCAATTTTTGTGTGTGGTTCTACTGTCATGTGAAGCAAATACATGTATTGTTTGAACTTACATATCGGAGTATCATCTATTTAGACAAATCTTCAGGGTCTGAATTGCAAAATTGCAAGTAAATTGAAGGTAAATGTTGTGCTTTTCTCTGTTGGATCCCAACCTTGGTGTTTTTTTTTTGTTGTTGCTGTATCCTAGGGAGCAGCTCTGCATATCAGATTTCTTATTTTGCAGTGAAACACTTCAACCCAACGTAAAGTCAGCACCGTCAGTGCGGGGAAAAAAGGCATTCGACTTGCGGAGGTTCTGGTTCCACTCATGGCCCGGAAGTAGATGACTCTGTGGTGGCATTTGGCTCTGCGACACAGATCCACCCGGGGCCTCTGAAGTTCTGAGGAGCAGAAAAAGGCGACGTCGTCCTTTACTTCTTCAGACACTGGTACATCAGCGCTCGTGGATTCAGCATGTAGCGCTCGGAGTTGAGTAGCTTGGTGAGATACTGCGGGACGGGAGGCCGAGGAGCCATGTAGGACACCGCCGGACTGACGGCCATCACCTCCGCAATCCTCTGCTTCATCAGCCTTATCTCGCGGTCCTGCCTCATCACTTTATCTGCCGAGCAAACAACGTTCAATCCGTGAGTGCGTGGATGAAGTCCGTGAGTCAATCGTCTCAAATTTGAAAACACGTAAATGAACAAATGCCTTTACCAACGCTACACTGTTGTTATTTATTACTGATTGTTTAAAAATGATAAACTTTTGTCAAAATTCTAATCTGTCAACAGACAGTGTGCTGAGTGGCTAGTTGAGTGCAACGGGAATAAAGGAAAAATCCCATTGTCTTTTTGCCAAGTGCGATGCCAACATCCGCGCTGTGTCCTCTCTGAAGCGCTCTACAGCTGCAGAGGGGTCAGGACCTTAAATGTCCCCAGGAATAATATCACTTCTGGCCCCAAAAAAAGATTTGGGTAACGCCACATGTGTGCAAATGGACATTTAGCGATTAGTATGGTTGTTTTAGCTGATATGTCCACATTTTGCAGAATGCATTTAATGGTTATAGACTTCCTTACAACAATTTGGCAACAAGTATCAGAACAGTGATATGGTCAAAAAAAATGATTTGGGACCAAATTCATGCCGGAAATTTGGTTGCGAAATCTTCCCACCGTCTACCAGGTGTTGGTTTATCCGACCAATCAAGGTGGGGAAATAACATCACGTCCACAATGACACACCACGTGCCCCGGGAACACACACACACACACACATTAAAAATGAAGTTTTGCACAATGAGGAAAAACAGCGGAAAACCTTGAGCAATTTCCAGCTGGCGGCGCGCGTCTCCCAGAGCGGAGAACAGGTCCAGTTTGATTCGGGTCTCGGCGCTCAGGTTGTACTCCAGGTGTTGAGCCTTCTCCTGCATGGCCGACAGAGTGGACAGCAGCATGTCCGTCTCTTTCTCCACGCAGCGGTACTTTCCCAGGGCCTGAGTGCACAAAACACATCGACGGTGAGAACGTGCGCCACATGTCTGAACATCAATAACGCGTCGGGCTGTGACCACCGGGACGGGGTTGTGTGCTTTGGTTTCGTAAGTATTGGGTGGGGGGGCGGGGGGGGGGGGCTTGTATTTCATTAAGGCTACGTTTCGTTAGCCTTCTTAAAAGACTCAGTGCTCAGGCTCACTGACTTATGAAACCAATGCACCATAAAAAAAGGGAGAAACATTTCCATGATGAAGCGGCCAGCCATTGGAAAAACACAACATTCGCTGAGGCGATGATTCTGTCTGTATATGCATTGACTTTAAACATTTTAAAGGAGGTGACCCGTACTTTAAAACGTTATTAAAGCAGTGCAATGTTTTTTTTTTCATGACAGACCGGGCTTTTGCATGCTTCATGGAGAGTGTGAATATTAAATCAATTACCAAACATCACAACAATGTTTCACACCTTATTTAAAGACAACAAAGCAACCACACAATACCACTGCACACGGTTGTGATGACAAAGTGCAATACGTTGACGGCAGGCCAGAAATGACATAACACACTAAATGGTCCCCATGAACAATTCAGTTCTCTAATAGATTTTTACAAAGACAAAGATTTACAGACACAAATTAGAACTCAAACAGCAAAAAAAACAACTACATGACCAAACTGAGGACAACCAAGTACTGGACCACAGACATTTAAACTCATTCCCAAATAGTGTGAAAAGATACCTCAACATCACTCTCTAGATCTAGCACGCGACTCTCTTTCACTTGAGACTCCAGCTGAAGTTGTTTGTACTCTGTCTCTAGATCTTTTACTCTTTTCCTTAACATTTGGGTTTCACAGTGTTCCTGCCTGGTGGACGGAGACGGAGAAAGTAACAGTTTGGAGCAGTGAGAGACGGGTTTCGCTGGAAATGAAGTTTCAATTCACACAGAAAGAAACATGACATTTCAATTGCATTCATTTACTGTTTTTTTTTGTATATTACACACAGACAACTTAAATGTTACATGGAAGGCAAAGTAAATGTAATGTGTGCATTAAAGGAACAGCTCAATATTTTGGAAAATACACTTACAATACAATAGCCATGCTAGCATTGCTAACTGTTTACAGTGTTATGTAATCAGGAGGAAAACAAGGTTACTGCATCCTGATACAGTTAAGAGGTGGACATCCCATTAGTACTAGTAAATAGTTAGTGTATTGAAATACATATTTTTGAAGTAACCCTCTCCACCCTGTTGGTGCCAGCAGCTACAGCTAGCTTAGCTTAGCACAAAGACTGGCTCACTTAATCTCCCTCTCGGCGAGAAAGCAGACAGCAAGTAACTCACAGTATTTCTTCACATTTTTGGGCCACGGCTCTACTTAAAGCTACAGATCCAGCTTTCACTTCCTGGGCCAAAACAAAAAGGCATTTTAAAAAAGGTGTGACAGCGGGGATTTACCTGTTGGTGAGACTTCGTGCCGTGATGGCTGCTTCCTCCAGTTTCTGAGCCTGAAGCTCGGCCAGCTGCTTCTCCACAAAGAGCCTGGCCTCCGTCTCCGCTCTGGTCTTCTTCTCCAGCATGGCGCTGCTCTGTTTGTCCCTCTGCTTGGTTTTACTCAGACACAGAATCCTGGGTGAAGAAAACCATAGTCTCACTTTACACAACGCCTTCAACGGGAGCACATCCAGATGTTGCCTGAGATTAACTTCACCGAAACCAACAGAGCACTTGCTTTAAAATCTGAAGCAAGTCTTATTCGAAGCGGTGGCGCTGATCCCAAGTCTGCAGAACATCCTCATCTCAGACTTTAGACTTTAAGCCTCTGGACGGTGGACGAGTGTTTCAAGTGGTAAATGTTTTGACAGGTCATGTCGGGCTCATCAACAGAGCCCGGGCCCCCCCTGACTGACTCTGACTCCCATGTTCATTCATTCACTTTGTCACTTTCACTTGTCACTTTGTTTAGCTGGTGCACTTTATCTTTCTTTCTCTTTCTAATTTTATCTTATCTCCTCTAACTTACTAACCCTAACTAACTAACTAGCTTTTTAGCGTACGAACCCATAGCATATATTTTATTATACTTTTATTTTATTTTTATCTTATTTGCACTATGTTGTCATTATTGTACTTATTATTGTCTTCTGTCATGCACCAACCACCAAGACAATTTCCATATATGTCCAACATATTATGGCAATAAACGTTTCCTGATTCCTGATGTTACCGGATAGATCGTGTATCAAAAGTCAATCTTTAAAAGGACCGTTTTTTTCAGTTTTGTTATGTGTTTAGTGTGCACCGACCACGCAGGAAATTAGATCAGATTAGCACGATCAAATTCATGCTGAGCACATTGACTCAAGGGCTTCCATTCATTGTGTATACGCAGCCCCCAAAACGAAAACTAGAAGGATTGTAGAATGACATCAGCTCACAAACAGAAGACAGCCATTGTCCTGGCAGCATTTCTGCACGCAATCCTCCTTGTCTTTTTCATTTTTTCATTTATAGACTGATGTAATGTGTCGAACCGCCCACAGAAGGTGCCAGAGACCAGCTTTCAGCGGATGACTCACTTGCTCTGGAGCAGCATGTTGGACTGCCTGAGCAGGGACACCTCCGGCCTCAGGCTCCTCTCGCTGTTGGTCAGGTTGCAGATGTGACTTCGCAGCTCCTGCTCGCTCTGCCTGCTCAGCTGCAGCTCGCCCCGCAGCCTCCTCAGCTCCTGCTCCTGCCTGGAGGACGGGGAGAGAGAGAGGGAGACGTTCTCGCTCTGATTTCACCCTTACAGGCCTGATTTTTAAACTGAACGGAGGTCGGCGGCGGCCCACCTGG
Organism: Pungitius pungitius; assembly: GCF_949316345.1. Taxonomy (NCBI): domain Eukaryota; kingdom Metazoa; phylum Chordata; class Actinopteri; order Perciformes; family Gasterosteidae; genus Pungitius; species Pungitius pungitius. Next base: position 10,680,929 of record NC_084919.1, read on the forward strand.
TCATCTGCTCGGCGTGGTGATTGGGAGCGGCCGCGGCGCTCCTCTCTGCCGCCTCTTGGCTGAGGCAGAACGTCTTCGAGCCGGACCTCTGCTTCTTCTCAGTCCTCCCCGCGGGCGGCGAAGGGGTGTTGGTGCTGCCTCTGCGGGTTTTCGGCGAGGAGCTTTTAGCCGTCCGCGCGGCCTTGCTCCCTTGGTCGTCTTGAGGTAGAGTTTCGGGGGCCGCAGGGGACTCGGGTCCCCCCGGCCCACATGGGAGCGGATCCCTGGACTCGCCAGGTTTGGAGGTCAGCGGCGGCCGGTTTGATTCGGCCGGCCTCGTCTCCTGCGCGGCCTTCTCCGCCGCGCTCTCCTCGCTGCGGATCTGGAGGCAGTCCGCCGTGTGCGCCTCATCGTGGGTCACCGCGGTGCCGTTCTGACACTGATACTGAGTGGACTCGGGCTTTATTTTCCATTTTGAGCCTGCGGGTACAGGTAGAAAAAAATGGCATCTGTGTAATATGATCTCAATATGGCTGCTGGGATATAAGAACGTTTGTTGCACTTGGATTGGAGGAAAGGTAAGAATTCCCTCATTCGGTGCAAGGTTTTGACTTTCTTTTAAAAGTTGCCTCACACTTTCAGTTTCTATTAATAGTACAAATATAAATGAAAAATTCACAGAAGCAATGATATTACATTGACAAATGAACAGTTTGGGAGTTTCTGTAAAACCATCCTATGATGATATAGGAACATTGATCGCAATTTTCTTGTAACCTTACCATATTTTTGTGCCGTTGCTGTGGTGATGAGGTCGCCAGTTTGCGAACCACTGCTTTAAGTGATCGCACAAACTCGGATGTGTGTGTGTGTGTGTGTGTGTAGATGGTGAAGATAACTTACCGCTGCTGCAATCTGTGCCAGTCTTGGGGTAAACCTGCAGGCCTGGAGGGAGCGAATGCTGCAGCAGGTGCATGTGGAAGTCATTCTCACTCTGCACAGCTTTCTGTATGCGCAGCTTGAAGATGTTGGTGAAGTAGCAGGTGGCATCAAACCCCAAATACACTACAGGGTATCCAATGCTGAATGTGAACACAAACGGGGAAAGGCACAGTTAGAATATGTGTGCCACATTAAAATGATAAAAACACCTCTGCTAAAACATTTTATTAACTATTAGTCTTTATACAGATTGATTCTCATTTTTCCTTTTTATTTGTTACTTGAGAGGTTGTTGACTAGTGACATTGAAGATCATTTAATCCTTTCGTAAATTGTTCACAGAGACATGATACATGTACTTTTGAATCACAGATCAATTAATGCAAGAAATTGTATTATTTTTCATGAATAATGTTAAATGAGCATACCAGTGCGCAGCAAAAAAATGAGACAAGTTGGCGTGAGAGGTTTTAAGGTCTTTGAGTCGAAGTGAAGCCTCTGTGTACACAAGCAGAATCCACAAGGACACCGTTGATATACAGATGCCTTTCTCTGCAGACAAATAAAAATAACCAGATGTGAAGAGAACTTGCTCAGATCAAATCACTCACTAATTCAATCACATCATGAGTAACTCATAACAAAGTTACACATCCACTATACAAAAGCATGGTGTTTCTTTATGACAGGAACAGAAACCGTTTGGTACATTTTGTCAAGGACAATCAAATCCTCACCTGTATGCCATATGTAATTGAATAGCACATAAGTGCTCGCCACAAAGAACAGCCAGTGCAAAGGCACAAAAATTAAACAAAAGATGTCCAGGGTGAAGGCGGCACAGACAAAAACCACACAAATAACCTGCAAAAAAACACAACGTAAGTTTCAGTAAAAATGCATTGTTTTAATTCTGTGGGATTACGATCATTTATGATTGTGATCATTCACACAGCAGGTCTCTCACCAGCCCGTGGCAGTGGAAAGTGGTGTACACACTCCCAAAGAAGAGCCAGCATGGCCACAAGTACTCAAGTCTGAATTCAAGCATGAAATCTGCCAGCAGCACCAGCGTCCACATCATCATAAACTTCAGGAAGGTGTAAGCACTGCAAACACACAACAAGGTCCACTGCTGTTATTACTGTCCATTACACCACAACCATCAATGGGGGCTCTGGTTCTAGCATAGAAACACAGATTTAGAGAAGCCTCTTGAGTCAAAACATTTAACACACACACAAAAGCCAATACCAGACCAATTTGTTACACGTGGCTGGACCGACAATTGAGCGCCTGCATCTTAAAAATTGCAGGTCAGTCCTTTAGAGTAGAGGCACTACAGAACAAAAACTGCTCCCTAATTCCTTTCATCGGGCAGCCACGAGCTAAAAGCATGAGCCGTGGCTTCCTCCTTTGTTCTGCTCGCCCCTGGAATCACATCACCCCTTCTTTGTTTGGTAACCATGGCAATGTTTCATCTGGAGGGGAGAGGGAGCACCACAGCATCCTATTGCACATGAAAGTTTCAAATGTCCCCTTTTATTGTGTCTGATGTGAAACATATTTGTATGTAACTCACAGGCAATTCATATTAATACAATACTCAATATGCCACAACAAAACACTTGAATTAGTCTGAATGGGCGAGGCACAAAAAAGAGGAATTATACATCTTCAATTCTTAAAAATTTGCATTAATTAACTAAAGGTACGAGTTTAGGAGTCAGGAGGGTGATACGGAGTAGTTGTAATTGGCCTTGGTGCAATTATTTAGCAAATAAGTATACCAGAATGAAGGAGCAAAAATATTATATTTTATTGCAAATTCATGACAACAAAAGACGTCAGTGTTCATAGACACATCTAGTCTATGGGCTAGTAGTTTAATTGGCTCATGTTTTGCAATTAAATTAAAAGAAGTGGTTTCTTTCTCCCGAGGCAGTGTTTTCTTATCATGGCTCTTGTGTCTAGACGATTTCAATTATGTCTTTTTGCAAAAGTAGCTGCATCACTTTGGACTCAAAGGAAAATGCAATAATTAAAAATAATAATAACATGTCAAGTGAACGAATTATTTTTGCCTAATTTGGGGGGGGGGGGGGCGGGGGGGGACAAGATGCCACAAGCCGAGGAGAAGCAGGCCGACGTTAACTTGCACGGATGCTGATGTCCGTCCGTTCTGTAAACAATAACGGGGGAAGTAACTCGCACAAGAATTTCCACGCGCACGTCTGAGCGGATAAACCCGAACGAAGCGGATCACGGGCCCGGACCTGTTCGTGTAAACACGCGAGACGCGGGATGCGGGGATGCGGCGCGTGAGGCGGGCAGGTGAGCCCGATGACGACGGATGGAATTTACACAAAGACGGAGACGCACCACACCAAAAGCAGCGCCAACGTCACCCACCTCTCAGACAGCCTCTCCGTTATTTTCATTTTCTTCATTTTCCGGAGCCTGCTCGCGTCCACGTAACGTTTCTTCATCTTATGGCTTCTGCTCCCTCCGCGCTGTCGGGTTTTTCCACGCGGCGGAGATGGGGGGGGCGGGGGGGGGGGGAAAGAAAAGGAGGCACAAATAAAAAGGAAGAAGATCCCTTGTTGTGGAGGAGGATGCTCGCCTCAAACCTGTGATGATGTCTGGCAGCGTCCGGGCTCCCGACGGGTCTGCGCATGCTCAGTGGGGGCTGCACCTGCGCGTGTTCATCGCAGGGGGGGAGCAAAACAACGCGGGGGTTGTTGTCATGCTGCTGTGTTAACAACACATTTAGTTTACAAGGCGTGGCCGTTAGATTTCAGATTACAAATTCAATATATATATGTATTTATGATAATAATAAATATATTTAGGATGAAATATATTCTTTTAACTACTTCATATTTCTTGGTAATATTGAGAAACCCATTCGAGTCATTTACATAGCTGAATATCAGACTTGCCACAAGGAACCTTCTATGCGTAGACTTGATTCAGTTAAGGAAAAGCTATACAACTTTCATGAGGGAAAACCCTCCTCAGCAAGAGCAGCCGGGGAGGAAACCTTCACCCAGCACAGGCATAATCCATCTACATGTGTTTAAAGTAATCTACTAAATGAATCATTGGACATTTATTTCAACACTGTTCATTGCCGTTTACCTGATTATTAATTGTGGTTTTAATTGTTCTTACCACTGTGCAACATTGAGAGCAATGTAAAAATCATAACCCCTATTAGTTGTACACATAGCTTGTAATCAGTGGGGGGAAGAGGTATTAAGATCCTTTACAGTTGTAAAAGAAAAAGAAAACCAATGTAAAAGCCAATTTTTTGTGCAATCGCTCGAAGGTCCAATCATCGGGGTTCCTGCCTTCCTGCTCAGACTAAGTAGTCAGTTCCTTCATGCAGTTTGTTTTTACCCAAGAATGTTCTTCCAAAAGCTTCCGGGAGGATCGGAAGGCTTTGAAGCAAATGTTAGTGGCCAAAGCAATTACAACTTCCTTGGGAACATTTTTGAAAAAGAAGATGTAGGAATTAGAGGTCAAGTAGTGAGACATAGATAGGTGGTATTAGCAAATGTTTTAAATATTTAAATGATATGTTTGATGTATCTTGTTGTTTTTTTGTTCAGTGTTCATTTGGTTGTAAAACGATATTTTCACTGGGAGAACAATGCAGGTAAAGTTGAGTTTGACTCAAGTTTGTATGGACTGGACACATGTCATGGTTTGTAGAAGGCCGTTGCGAAGCCTCGAGTTCAGCCATCGGGACGTCGCCATCTTGACTTTTTGCAACCAGTGAGCGCAGAACACCATACCAGAGGAGTCGCCCCCTGCAGGCGAGTAGCGATAAAGCACCTTTAAGACACTTCTGCATTGATTTAGTTGGTCAACCGGGAGGTTGCCGCTTCAAGTTAATGTGCATGTGCGAGTGCAGACCTTAGACAGATGTCCGTCTAAGCCTGTAAGGATGCAGACTATTGTGGGATAATTAGGCTAATAGCAGGAAAGCTTTAAAATATGAACCTGCCACCATAAGTACAGTTCTGATTTCTAGAAATTGTTCATCAGTCTGAAATACGCATGTTTTTAAAATAACACATTCTTTGTGTGGAACAACAAAAGCAACTGGATGTAGTTTATTGTGATTAACGTGTACTATTAATTGATCAATTTTCAAATCCACATTCAAAGCTTTATTGTGAAATGCCAGGAGAGCAAGTTGGACACTGTACAGTTAAGACATAAGAGACAAGTTATTGTTGTCAATCTGTACACAGCGGCAGATAAAAAGGAACGACCGATGTAACGTTCAGGCTAAACATCAGGTGCAAGAAACCAAACAAAATACCCTTGAGTGTGTGTGTGTTTCCTTTGTCACATGTGTGTGTGTGGTAGAACTGACACCTGTGGCTTTCCGAAATAAACAGTCTTGGCCGCATGGCTGTGCGTTGTCTCTTCAGGGGAAATGTAGCGCCTCCTGCCAGCAGCGTGTTGATAATGGATTCAAACGATCCAGAATGTCAAAGGCATAACGTGCTTCGCTCATCATCATTCGGAGAATGGATTCATTCAGCCTGTTAGTGCTTGATTTGATATCACCGCGCTCCCTCGTGAAGCATATTAGCAGCACTCGGTAGGTTTTCTGGTGCATCCTGGGGTCCTGCATGTGCTCGAAGGCACAGAGCTGTCAAAGCTCAGGAATGGACCAACACCTGCTGCGTGAAGCGCAGCCCTCACAAATCTATAGATTAGATAGAGACCCGTGGTTTATGAGAGCGCCTTTTGTTGTAGAAAAAAAAAAACATGCTTCAAAAAAATTGATGTTTATCAGAGATAAAAACGAATTGGAAACATAATTTTAGACCGTGACGTGACTGGAATCTCTGCACCGACACCCAGAAGAATCACATTACAGATAGTTCACTTAACCCTCTGATATTCTGATGTAGTTTGGTCAAATCTAATATACTTAATATCTAATATATTTGTTTGTTATCTACAAAAGTATCTCTCTCCTCTTTAACCATAACTCACGGCTTTCCAGGTCCGGTACCATCAGGTGGAACAACATTTGCGGTTAACTTGCAAACAAATGGCTGGAATGATTAAAAAGGGATACGGTAACCCAAACCGTTACTATAAAACACAATTGTACATTTGAGTTATGCTTAGAGCCCGGAATGATATTCATGTATGTATTTTGTTCTATGCACAGATTGTTTGGTACGTTTCCAACGAGGTTGGCTCTGCTGCGGCCTTCTGTTCCTACGCTGAAGACATCATGTACGCCATCCGAGCCTGAGTAAACAATTATTGAAAAAAAATCCACACACATTTTTGACTGAAATCAGAGCGATTGAGTTGAATAGATCATGTTGTTATGATTATGTAATATCAAATTCACTTGCGAGTTTAAAAAAGGAAATTACGGTGTTTTTCACACCTATTTTCTTTGTCTGATGAAAGTGTTTTTGTGTGTGGTTTTAGTAGAAGTCAGACTATGTTGTGCTCTTGTTACACACATACTGTTTAAAACTTAATTGAAAGTGGATTTGATGCTTCGGCCTACATTATAGTGCAGACACTCTGGCTCCAACAATCTGTGCAGCAAGTGGACAGTTTGTTTTGGAAAACGCTTTCAGTTTTTTCAGTGCTGTTATAAACCATTTCCTACATAGTGCTTATATATGCTCTTTAGGGTAACCTAAATAGGTTTAATAAGTTACCCTTTACACATTTTAATTTTTGCTTTTATCCTGTGAATAACTACAAAATGTCAAAGGTGATTCGGTGAAATCCAACACTTATTTTGCATTGTCTAATTACCAGCAAATTAACAGCAAAATAAAAATGTAATTTCTGAAGGGAAACCCCACAAGTAATAGAGCGTAATAATAACTCAAATATTAAGACCAAGTTCAAGTAAAACTTCCCGCGGCCAACCCATAATCAATAACTGTGCATCATTTCCAGTGAAGTGGGGCTGTGAAGAGAAATCAGTGTTCACTACTTACAATACAATGATATAAGCACCTATAAAAATATACATCTCTATAACACACGTCCACGTAGGCACCAACTCATTAGTCAGTTTCAACTATCGATGCCAACCTTTGCAGTTTGTTTCCCTCGGCTGATTACGCAACCGTTTAAACAGCGCTAAGTATTACACCCGAGATTAGAAAGGAAATTTACTTTGGCCCGCGGCGGCAGGTGCCCTTTGGCTGCATGTCAGTTGCAAACTGGCGAGGAGGAAGGAGATCACATTCAGGGGATCCTGCAGAAGTGGGGACGAACGGTCACGTCACGTGGATTTCCGACGCCTGAGCCAAGAAGCAGCCGCAGTTTGCGACCTCACCTGCTTCATAATAATAATAAAGACTCATTGTTTAGCCTTATATCTTGAATAGCAAAGCTTCCCGCATTTGAAACAAGACTTCATTAGTATTGATTAGATCTTAAATATATAATTGATTATACATCGATAACACAAATGAGAGCACCTTTTTTTATTATCGTGATACACTGATAACGCTGCCAGGTAAATTTTGGGAGGATTTCCTGTGGAATCCAGACAGCATGACCGGACCGGACGCCAAAAAGGTAGCTTCCTGTTAGATAAGATGGAAACATGACCTTTGCTTCCCATTTCAAAAAGGAAGGGCTGAGAAACTGTACGTAAGGAATTCCAAACGGTGCAAGCCAACAAAGTACATTAACTGCATTAACATTATTTCTAAATTAAAACTACATCTTATGTTTGTCTTATCTTATTTCTCTGCTACATCTCAGAAAAAAAGAGCTGTACTTTTCACCCTTCACTTGATTACCAGTTTTATTTTGTAGAGTATGATTTTATTACCAGATCCCAACAAAGTGTTGTAACTGTCGCAATTTCACATTGCTCGCCACTGGCAGAATAGATCAGTATTTAGCACTGTCATGTCGTCTATAGATGAAGTGCCCCAGTGTGTAATAGGCCTTTATTGTTGCGAGGGAGAAATATTGGATGCAGTATGTTTACTCTAACTTCAACATTATGTGACCGGATGAGGGTTTTCCCCTCCCTCTTTCCTGCACACAGGGGTGGACCAGCACACCTGGGGCTAATTGTGATTGATTGGGAGAGGCAGGGATATTACTTAAGCCTCTGGTGTGTGTGGACTCGTCCTGTGGTCTTCTCCTGCTGGGTGTCTGTGGAGACTGTCCGGGAGGCGCGCTTTATGTTTTGGCCGCTGCCCTAGGTCAACATTCTGCTGTGGTGTGGTAAGGGAAATTTTTCCATCTTTTGTGCCTTTTTAGTCTCCTGTGTCGCCGTGTATGCGGCACTAATGTGCATCCTTCCATATAGTGACCCTGTCTGGGTCATGGATGTCCCCACGTGGGTGGATGAATGCCTGGACTGCTGGTGTTCGGTGTCTCGGTACGATGCACGCCTCCCTTTTTTTCAACACATTTGGGTGTCATTATAAAAATCTAAATGGTCTTAATTGTTATAGTGTGGGCCGCCGTCTGTGAGTGTGTGCGAGGTGGGTGCTGCCGCCGGGGTCTGTGGGCAGCGTGACCTGTAATTAGTTGGAATGCTTCAAGCATTCCAAGTATTGTTCTTCTAATCTTTATTCAACTTAATCTTATTAGTTGGAATGCTTCAAGCATTCCAAGTATTGTTCTTCTAATCTTTATTCAACTTATTAGTTGGAATGCTTCAAGCATTCCAAGTATTGTTCTTCTTTTCTTTATTCCGCCTTTTTTTTATTCTATTTCTTCCGCCGCACCTTTCAACTCCTTCACACTTTCAGCTATTAAGACCATTCAAATATTAAAATGTTCAGCTCCTTCAGGGGAGGGGTGCTATGACTTTTCAGCTTTTTAGCTCTTATAATTGAATTAATATAAATTAAAAACATCAAACTTTTTAACATGGTTTCCAATGGATTAAATTTTCAAATCCTCTCAAAACTTGTTCAACTTTCAACTTTTTCAGCTTTTCCAATCTTTCAGCCAGAGAGACCATTTAAACTTTAAAATGTTGACACAAGTCTTAACAATTTCATTAAAAAAACAGCTTGTTGATATCTATTATAGTTTTTTCATAACCACTCATTATGTTTCACTAGTTTTGGGGTCCTTTTCGAATTTAGAGTGAGCGCTAGAGTGCGGGCAAAGTCGGAAGACAAGAGAGGGTCCATGTTTTGTAAACTGCTGGTAGAGCAGTTTTAAAACACATAGAGACATAAAAACTACACTCAAACGTTCGGTAGAGTCTTGTGTCTCTCAAAATGTCATTATTTTTTGGCTACTCCAAATAGTTTTGCTCCAGGAAGCATTTGTTTGAGGTGTGGGTTCTCAGTAACTGTCTGTGAGCTAAGTGCAGCTGCTCCGTTGCCGTGCCAACGAGCTGGGCCTCTTTCTGTGACTCACAGCTGATCCTAATTAGCTGATTAGTGCAGCCTGACATGACCTCCTTCTCTCCACCTTCTCTCATCATTTCAAACCGCCATGGAGGGAGTTCATACTGTAATGTTTGATGAGGCCTATTAAATAATATATACTGTCTCTCAACCCCCCCACCCCCCCACCCACTCACCCAATACCATCTTTTCAAAATAAAAGCTGCAATGATTATGTTATTTAAACATAAAGCTTAGGATTCAGCTGTTTCGTTGAATACTTATTGCGCTTTCAAATAGTACTACAACCACTACTAATATTTCTAGTACTTCTAGTAGTACTTCTAGTATTTAAACTGGTATTATTACTAAAATACTTTTACTACTAGTATTTCAACCCAATGGAGGGAATTCTTACTGTAATGTTTGATGAGGCCTATTAAATAATATATACTGTCTCTCAACCCCCCACCCCGCCACCCACTCACCCAATACCATCATTTCAAAATAAAAGCTGCAATGATTATGTTATTTAAACATAAAGCTTAGGATTCAGCTGTTTCGTTGAATACTTATTGCGCTTTCAAATAGTACTACAACCACTACTAGAATGTCTAGTACTTCTAGTAGTACTTCTAGTATTTCAACTGGTATTATTACTAAAATACTTTTACTACTAGTATTTCAACCCAATGGAGGGAATTCTTACTGTAATGTTTGATGAGGCCTATAAAATAATATATACTGTCTCTCAACCCCTGCACCTACTCACCCACTCCCCCAATACCATCATTTCAAAATAAAAGCTGCAATGATTATCTAATTTAGCCATGAAGCTTAGGATGAAGCTGTTTTGTTAAATACGTATTGCTCTTTCAAATAGTACTACAACCACTACTAATTTTTCTAGTACTTCTAGTAGTACTTCTAGTATTTCAACTGGTAGTATTACTAAAATGACTTTTACTACTACTAATATTACTAGTACTACTAGTATTTCAACCCCAATGGTGGGAATTCTTACTGTAATGTTTGATGAGGCCCATCAATTAATAACTTTAGTTTTCTTAGCTTAGGGCGACTGTGGGTGAGTGGGGAGCGCGGGCGGCCGTCCTCCAATCAGAGGGTTGGCGGTCTGATCCCAGGCCTGGCTAACCTGTATGTCACTGTGTCCTTGGGCAAGACACTTGATCCCAGCATTGTTCCTCTAGCTGTGACTACACTGTGTGAATGTTAGTTACTGGTTGGGCAGGTGCCACTGTGTATGGTAGGTCCTGTCATTGGTGTGTGAATGGGTGAATGATGTTATGTAGTGTTAAGGTGCTTTGAGTGGTCAGAAGACTAGAAGAGCGCTGTACAAATCTATTTTACCAAGTCCATTTGGTTTGAATAACAAACAGTCTGTCTCTCAAACCCCCCCACCCAATTCCATTATTTCAAAATAAAAGCCTCAATGATTATCTGTACCTCAACAATGGGTACACCACAATTGCTTTCAAATACTAGTGAAACTAGTACTTACTTCTTCTACTGCTGCTAGTACCACTAGTACCACAATTACAAAAAATGTATTTTTTAATTCTCAGCTTTTCCTATTTCTATTATTTCAGCTTTTATTATTTGTGTTTTCAAATTCATAGAAGCTTCTCCAATTTCTTTTTTTGCAATTCTTTCAAGTTCATTTCAGCTTTTCTCATTTCTGTAATTTAAGCAATTTTAAATGTATTTCAGCCTTTTCTATTTCAGCAATGTTTAGAAAATTTCTGTATTTTCAGCCATTTTTAAATGTATTTCAGCTTGTTTCATTTCTGTACTTTAAGAAACTTTTTAAAATTAATTTCAGCTTTCTGCATTCCAACGCATTTTCAGCAGGAAATGCATTTTCTAGTTAGTTGGAATGCTTCAAGCATTCCAAGTATTGTTCTTCTAATCTTTATTAGTTGGAATGCTTCAAGCATTCCAAGTATTGTTCTTCTAATCTTTATTCCGCCTTATTCTACTATTTCTTCCGCCGCACCTTTCAACTCCTTCACACTTTCAGCTATTAAGACCATTCAAATATTAAAATGTTCAGCTCATTCAGGGGAGGGGTGCTATGACTTTTCAGCTTTTTAGCTCTTATAATTGAATTAATATAAATTAATATCTTCAACCTTTTTAACATGGTTTCCTAATGGATTAAATTTTCAAATCCTTTCAAAACTTCTTCAACTTTCAACTTTTTCAGCTTTTCCAATCTTTCAGCTAGAGACACCATTTAAACTTTAAAATGTTGACACAAGTCTTAACAATTTTATTAAAAAAACAGCTTGTTGATATCTATTATACTTTTTTCATAATCACTAATTATGTTTCATTAGTTTTGGGGTTCTTTTTGAATTTACAGTGCGCGCTAGAGTGAGGAGAAAGTCAGACAACAAAAGAAGGTCCATGTTTTGTAAACTGCTGGTAGAGCAGTTTTAAAACACATAGAGACATAAAAACTACACTCAAACGTTCGGTAGAGTCTTGTGTCTCTCAAAATGTCATTATTTTTTGGCTACTCCAAATAGTTTTGCTCCAGGAAGCATTTGTTTGACGTGTGGGTTCTCAGTAACTCTCTGTGAGCTAAGTGCAGCTGCTGCGTTGCCGCGCCAACGAGCTGGGGCTCTTTCTGTGACTCACAGCTGATCCTAATTAGCTGATTAGTGCAGCCTGACATGACCTGCTTCTCTCCACCTTCTCTCATCATTTCAAAGCAACCCCCATGGAGGGAGTTCTTACTGTAATGTTTGAGGCCTATTAATATATTCTGTATCTCAACCCCCCCCACCCCCCCACCCACTCACCCAATACCATCATTTCAAAATAAAAGCTGCAATGATTGTTATTTAAACATAAAGCTTAGGATTCAGCTGTTTCGTTGAATACTTATTGCGCTTTCAAATAGTACTACAACCACTACTAAAATGTCTAGTACTTCTAGTAGTACTTCTAGTATTTCAACTGGTATTATTACTAAAATACTTTTACTACTAGTATTTCAACCCAATGGAGGGAATTCTTACTGTAATGTTTGATGAGGCCTTCTAATATATTCTGTCTCTCAACCTCCCCACCCCCCCACCCACTCACCCAATACCATCATTTCAAAATAAAAGCTGCAATGATTATGTTATTTAAACATGAGGCTTAGGATTCAGCTGTTTTGTTAAATACTTATTGGGCTTTCAAATAGTACTACAACCACTACGAATATTTCTAGTACTTCTAGTAGTACTTCTAGTATTTCAACTGGTATTATTACTAAATGACTTTTACTACTACTAATATTACTAGTACTACTAGTATTTCAACCCAATGGAGGGAATTCTTACTGTAATGTTTGATGAGGCCTATTAAATAATATATACTGTCTCTCAACCCCCCCACCCTCCCACCCACTCACCCAATACCATCATTTCAAAATAAAAGCTGCAATGATTATCTGTAATTTAGCCATGAAGCTTAGGATAAAGCTGTTTTGTTAAATACGTATTGCTCTTTCAAATAGTACTACAACCACTACTAATATTTCTAGTATTTCAACTGGTATTATTACTAAAATGACTTTTACTACTACTAATATTACTAGTACTACTAGTATTTCAACCCCAATGGAGGGAATTCTTACTGTAATGTTTGAGGCCCATCAATGACTTTTTAGTTTTCTTAGCTTAGGGCGACTGTGGGTCAGTGGGGAGCCCGGCCGTCCTTCAATCAGAGGGTTGGCGGTCTGATCCCAGGCCCGGCTAACTTGCATGTCAATGTGTCCTTGGGCAAGACACTTATTCCCAGCAGTGTTCCTCTAGCTGTGACTACAGTGTGTGTGAATGTTAGTTACTGGTTGGGCAGGTGCCAATGTGTATGGTAGGTCCTGTCATTGGTGAGTGAATGGGTGAATGATGTTATGTAGTGTTAAGGTGCTTTGAGTGGTCAGAAAACTAGAAGAGCGCTGTACAAATCTATTTTACCAAGTCCATTTGCTTTGAATAACAAACATTCTGTCTCCCAAACCACCCCCACCCAATTCCATTATTTCAAAATAAAAGCCTCAATGATTATCTGTACCTCAACAATAGGTACACCACAATTGCTTTCAAAAACTAGTGAAACTAGAACTTACTTCTTCTACTGCTGCTAGTACCACTAGTACCACAATTACAACTATAGTACTAAACCTTATATTACTACAAAAAAATGTATTTTTTAATTCTCAGCTTTTCCTATTTCGATTATTTCTGTGATTTCAAATTCATAGAAGCTTCTCCCATTTCAGTTTTTTTGCAATTGTTCCAAGTTCATTTCAGCTTTTCTCATTTCTGTATTTTCAGCCATTTTTAAATGTATTTCAGCTTTTTCTATTCTTTCAGCAATGTTTAGAATAATTTCAGCATGTTGCATTTTAAGCAACTTTTTGAAATTAATTTCAGCTTTTACTATTTCTGTGATTTCAAATTTATAGAAGCTTCTCCCATTTCTGTTTTTTTGCAATTCTTTCAAGTTCATTTCAGCTTTTCTCATTTATGTATTTTCAGCCATTTAAAAATCTATTTCAGCTTTTTCTATTCTTTCCGCAATGTTTAGAATAATTTCAGCTTGTTTCATTTCTGTACTTTAAGCAACTTTTTAAAATTAATTTCAGCTTTCTGCATTCCAACGCATTTTCAGCAGGAAATGCATTTTCTAGTTCCGCCTTATTCTACTATTTCTTCCGCCGCACCTTTCAACTCCTTCACACTTTCAGCTATTAAGACCATTCAAATATTAAAATGTTCAGCTCATTCAGGGGAGGGGTGCTATGACTTTTCAGCTTTTTAGCTCTTATAATTGAATTAATATAAATTAATATCTTCAACCTTTTTAACATGGTTTCCTAATGGATTAAATTTTCAAATCCTTTCAAAACTTCTTCAACTTTCAACTTTTTCAGCTTTTCCAATCTTTCAGCTAGAGACACCATTTAAACTTTAAAATGGTGACACAAGTCTTAACAATTATATAAAAAAAACAGCTTGTTGACATCTATTATACTTTTTTCATAATCACTAATTATGTTTCATTAGTTTTGGGGTCCTTTTTGAATTTAGAGTGGGCGCTAGAGTGCAGACAAAGTCTGAAGACAAGAGAGGGTCCATGTTTTGTAAACTGCTGGTAGAGCAGTTTTAAAACACATAGAGACATAAAAACTACACTCAAACGTTCGGTAGAGTCTTGTGTCTCTCAAAATGTCATTATTTTTTGGCTACTCCAAATAGTTTTGCTCCAGGAAGCACTTGTTTGAGGTGTGGGTTCTCAGTAACTGTCTGTGAGCTAAGTGCAGCTGCTCCGTTGCCGCGACAACGAGCTGGGGCTCTTTCTGTGACTCACAGCTGATCCTAATTAGCTGATTAGTGCAGCCTGACATGACCTCCTTCTCTCCACCTTCTCTCATCATTTCAAACCGCCATGGAGGGAGTTCTTACTGTAATGTTTGATGAGGCCTTCTAATATATTCTGTCTCTCAACCCCCCCACCCCTTCACCCAATACCATCATTTCAAAATAAAAGCTGCAATGATTATCTGTAATTTAGCCATGAAGCTTAGGGTTCAGCTGTTTTGTTAAATACGTATTGCTCTTTCAAATAGTACTACAACCACTACTAATATTTCTAGTACTTCTAGTAGTACTTCTAGTATTTCAACTGGTATTATTACTAAATGACTTTTACTACTACTAATATTACTAGTATTTCAACCCAATGGAGGGAATTCTTACTGTAATGTTTGATGAGGCCTATTAAATAATATATACTGTCTCTCAACCCCCCCACCCCCCCACCCACTCACCCAATACCATCATTTCAAAATAAAAGCTGCAATGATTATCTGTAATTTAGCCATAAAGCTTAGGATGAAGCTGTTTTGTTAAATACGTATTGCTCTTTCAAATAGTACTACAACCACTACTAATATTTCTAGTACTTCTAGTAGTACTTCTAGTATTTCAACTGGTATTATTAATAAATGACTTTTACTACTACTAATATTACTAGTACTACTAGTATTTCAACCCCAATGGAGGGAATTCTTACTGTAATGTTTGATGAGGCCTATTAAATAATATATTCTGTCTCTCAACCCCCCCACCCACTCACCCAATACCATCATTTCAAAATAAAAGCTGCAATGATTATGTTATTTAAACATAAAGCTTAGGATTCAGCTGTTTCGTTGAATACTTATTGCGCTTTCAAATAGTACTACAACCACTACTAAAATGTCTAGTACTTCTAGTAGTACTTCTAGTATTTCAACTGGTATTATTACTAAAATACTTTTACTACTAGTATTTCAACCCAATGGAGGGAATTCTTACTGTAATGATTGATGAGGCCTTCTAATATATTCTGTCTCTCAACCCCCCCACCCCCTCACCCAATACCATCATTTCAAAATAAAAGCTGCAATGATCATGTTATTTAAACATGAAGCTTAGGATTCAGCTGTTTTGTTAAATACTTATTGGGCTTTCAAATAGTACTACAACCACTACTAATATTTCTAGTACTTCTAGTAGTACTTCTAGTATTTCAACTGGTATTATTACTAAATGACTTTTACTACTACTAATATTACTAGTACTACTAGTATTTCAACCCAATGGAGGGAATTCTTACTGTAATGTTTGATGAGGCCTATTAAATAATATATACTGTCTCTCAACCCCCCACCCACTCCCCCAATGCCATCATTTCAAAATAAAAGCTGCAATGATTATGTTATTTAAACATGAAGCTTAGGATTCAGCTGTTTCGTTGAATACTTATTGCGCTTTCAAATAGTACTACAACCACTACTAATATTTCTAGTACTTCTAGTAGTACTTCTAGTATTTCAACTGGTATTATTACTAAATTACTTTTACTACTACTAGTATTTCATCCCAATGGGGGGAATTCTTACTGTAATGTTTGATGAGGCCTTCTAATATATTCTGTCTCTCAACCCCCCCACCCACTCCCCCAATACCATCATTTCAAAATAAAAGCTGCAATGATTATCTGTAATTTAGCCATGAAGCTTAGGATAAAGCTGTTTTGTTGAATACGTATTGCTCTTTCAAATAGTACTACAACCACTACTAGTACTTCTAGTAGTACTTCTAGTATTTCAACTGGTATTATTACTAAAATGACTTTTACTACTACTTGTACTACTAGTATTTCAACCCCAATGGAAGGAATTCTTACTGTAATGTTTGATGAGGCCCATCAATTAATAACTTTAGTTTTATTAGCTTAGGGCGACTGTGGGTGAGTGGGGAGCGCGGGCGGCCGTCCTCCAATCAGAGGGTTGGCGGTCTGATCCCAGGCCCGGCTAACCTGCATGTCAATGTGTCCTTGGGCAAGACGCTTAATCCCAGCATTGTTCCTCTAGCTGTGACTACAGTGTGTGTGAATGTTAGTTACTGGTTGGGCAGGCACCACTGTGTATGGTAGGTCCTGTCATTGGTGTGTGGATGGATGAATGATGTTATGTAGTGTTAAGGTGCTTTGAGTGGTCAGAAGACTAGAAGAGCGCTGTACAAATCTATTTTACCAAGTCCATTTGCTTTGAATAACAAACATTCTGTCTCCCAAACCACCCAATTCCATTATTTCAAAATAAAAGCCTCAATGATTATCTGTACCTCAACAATAGGTACACCACAATTGCTTTCAAATACTAGTGAAACTAGTACTTACTTCTTCTACTGCTGCTAGTACCACAATTACAACTATAGTACTAAACCTTATATTACTACAAAAAATGTATTTTTTAATTCTCAGCTTTTATTATTTCGGTGTTTTCAAATTCATAGAAGCTTCTCCCATTTCTGTTTTTTTTTTGTTGCAATTCTTTCAAGTTCATTTCAGCTTTTTTCATTTCTGTATTTTCAGCAATTTTTAAATGTATTTCAGCCTTTTCTATTTCAGCAATGTTTAGAATAATTTCAGCATGTTGCATTTTAAGCAACTTTTTGAAATTAATTTCAGCTTTTATTATTTCTGTGATTTCAAATTCATAGAAGCATCTCCCATTTCAGTTTTTTTGCAATTCTTTCAAGTTCATTTCAGCTTTTCACATTTATGTATTTCAGCTTTTTCTATTATTTCAGCAATGTTTTTAATAATTCCAGCTTGTTTAATTTCTGTACTTTAAGCAACTTTTTAAAATTAATTTCAGCTTTCTGCATTCCAACGCATTTTCAGCAGGAAATGCATTTTCTAGTTAGTTGGAATGCTTCAAGCATTCCAAGTATTGTTCTTCTAATCTTTATTCCGCCTTATTCTACTATTTCTTCCGCCGCACCTTTCAACTCCTTCACACTTTCAGCTATTAAGACCATTCAAATATTAAAATGTTCAGCTCATTCAGGGGAGGGGTGCTATGACTTTTCAGCTTTTTAGCTCTTATAATTGAATTAATATAAATTAATATCTTCAACCTTTTTAACATGGTTTCCTAATGGATTAAATTTTCAAATCCTTTCAAAACTTCTTCAACTTTCAACTTTTTCAGCTTTTCCAATCTTTCAGCTAGAGACACCATTTAAACTTTAAAATGTTGACACAAGTCTTAACAATTTTATAAAAAAAACAGCTTGTTGATATCTATTATAGTTTTTTCATAAACACTAATTATGTTTCATTAGTTTTGGGGTTTCTTTCGAATTTAGAGTGGAGTTTTCCGGATTGTCCCGCGATTTAGAGTGAGCGCCGTGTGAGGATTCAGTAAAAAAAAAAGAGGCACTTTTATCTTTACGGCCACAATATTCACTTTTCAGCCTTCATTTAAAAAGAAAACATTAGCCGTGCTTGTGCTGGTTGGACTCGTATAAGTTTGGAATGTCAGAGTTATTTACTTTTTGCGTGAGGAGCCTGATTGTGAGACAAAGTCTGCCCCGAGCCCCATACGCTTCCATACAAATCTGCCAACATTTAAAAAAAAAAAAACACAGCCGGTACACTTTTTGTAAACGGCTGTTTGAGCAGTTTTAAAACACATAGAGACATACAAACTACACTCAAACGTTCGGTAGAGTCTTGTGTCTCTCAAAATGTCATTATTTTTTGGCTACTCCAAATAGTTTTGCTCCAGGAAGCATTTGTTTGAGGTGTGGATTTTGTCTAAATCTCTTCACTCTCTTCGCCGTGAGCTAATTAGCGATCAGCTGTTGATCTATGGCCATAAAGACGTAGCTCAGGGACGTGCAGGTTTAACCGTGGTTAGATAACGGTACGTGTGGACGTGCGTGTCGTGAGTTGGGACGGAGACCCGGGATGAGCAGACCGTAAGTAATGTGGAGGCTGGACCGTAAGATATTTGAGACATGTGAGAGCCATAAGTACTAGATTGCTAGCTAGCTAAACTGCTAACGAGGCTACTCCCCGCTGGAGACTTAAACCGTGGTTGTGACGTTGTTCCTTCGGTGTTGTCATTAAGCTGCAGGCACGTGAGTTTATTTTTTTACGCGAGTGATACTATTAATAACCTTTTCGCGGACCGCAAGAAGGTCCGTAGGTTAATAAGCACGTCAAAAGTTACGGGGAGTGGCGTGACGTTGTTCCTTCGGTGATTGAACTGCAGATACGTGAGTTTGTTTTCTTACGCGAATGACAGGAGATCGTTTGGTCTTTATTTTACGCAACAAAGCGTCAACTTAATATACTATTAATAACCTTCATCGGACCGCAAGAAGGTCCGTCAGTTAATAAGCACGTCAAAAGTTACGGTGGACCAGCCGGGGTTAGGGGGGAGGAGGGGGTCCGCTGGTGGGCGAAACTGCGCACTGAGGAGTGAACAATTGTAATCGAGATGGGGGCTGTAGTATTTGTGTGTGTCCACTAACATTTAATTGTCCAAGTGAAACACGTAGTACTTGTATTAGTCATTGGCGCTGTATGCGTCCATGTTTATTTCACAAAACCGCGCATCTTTATGACATCATCAAGACATGACGGTTAACTTATCCGGAAGTATCCAGGAGCGTTTTTGATGGCACCGCCACGAAGCTTTCAGTAATTTCTACACTATTTGCAAACTTTTGAGGCACTCACCAACCATGCAAAATGTTTTTATATTTTATTTTGACTTGTTGCCAGGATCTTCTCCTGTCTTGTTTATTCTGTGCACATGGACAGGTGCCACTGTGTATGGTAGGTTGTGTCATCAGTGTATTAATGGGTGAGAGATGTCATCTAGTATTAAAGCGCTTTGAGTTGTCAGAAGACTAGCAAAGCGGTGTACAAGTTCATTAAGTTTGAATGAAAAAGATTCAGCAATGTTTAGAAGTAATTTAAGCTTTTATTAGTTCTGTATTTTGTCAAATTCATAGAAGCTTCCCCCATTTCTGTTTTTTCCAATTCTTTCAAGTTCGTTTCAGCTTTTCTCATTTCTGTATTTTTAGCAATTTTTAAATGTATTTCAGCCTTTTTTATTTCAGCAATGTTTAGAATAATTTCAGCTTTTATTATTTCTGTGATATCAAATTCATAGAAGCTTCTCCCATTTCTGTTTTTTTGATATTCTTTCAAGTTCATTTCAGCTTTTCTCATTTATGTATTTCAGCTTTTTCTATTCTTTCAGCAATGTTTAGAATAATTTCAGCTTGTTGCATTTTAAGCAACTTTTTGAAATTAATTCCAGCTTTTATTATTTCTGTGATTTCAAATTCATAGAAGCTTCTCCCATTTCAGTTTTTTTGCAATTGTTTCAAGTTCATTTCAGCTTTACTCATTTCTGTATTTTCAGCCATTTTAAAATGTATTTCAGCTTTTTCTATTCTTTCAGCAATATTTAGAATAATTTCAGCTTGTTTCATTTCTGTACTTTAAGCAACTTTTTGAAATTAACTTCAGCTTTTTGCATTCCAACGCATTTTCAGCAGGAAATGCATTTTCTAGTTCAATATTAATCTTATTCTTCTATTTCTTCCGCCGCACCTTTCAACTCCTTCACACTTTCAGCTATTAAGACCATTCAAATATTGAAATATTCAGCTCCTTCAGGAGAGGTGTGCTATGACTCTTCAGCTTTTTAGCTCTTATAATTGAATTAATATAAATTAAATTGTTCAACTTTTTTAACATGGTTTCCAATGGAATAAATTTTCAAATCCTCTCAAAACTTGTTCAACTTTCAACTTTTTCAGCTCTTCCAATCTTTCAGCTAGAGACACCATTTAAACTTTAAAATGTTGACACAAGTCTTAACAATTTCCTAAAAAAAACAGCTTGTTGATATCTATTATAGTTTTTTCATAACCACTCATTATGTTTCACTAGTTTTGGGGTCCTTTTCGAATTTAGAGTGAGCGCTAGAGTGCGGACAAAGTCGGAAGACAAGAGAGGGTCCATGTTTTGTAAACTGCTGGTAGAGCAGTTTTAAAACACATAGAGACATAAAAACTAGACTCAAACGTTCGGTAGAGTCTTGTGTCTCTCAAAATGTCATTATTTTTTGGCTACTCCAAATAGTTTTGCTCCAGGAAGCATTTGTTTGAGGTGTGGGTTTTCTGTAAATCACTGCCTGTCTGTGAGCAGCTTCTCCGTCGCCATGGATACTCCACTCTGTCAGTTGGTCTCACCCAGCTGAACCATAACGGCTGATTAGTGTCGTCACGTGACACAGCTATTCTTTCAACCAGGGTTCGTACAGTCATGGAAAAAAATAACAATACGGACATGTTTCTTTATATACAGCCCCTGAGATTACTTTGGGATGTCAATCTGAAGTTCCACACCCAATAGCGCCCCTGAACTTGGCCATAGGTCCGGCCAATCATTGACCAGGAAGTTGTGTGCAGGCGAACGGAGAGAGCGGAGGGGGGGGGACGAGGGAGAGACTAAGAGCGATGAGCAATGGCGGATACGATGGCAGATGCGTCTGCTAATCGCAAGTTTAGCTTCAAGTTAAGTTCAGGGTCCGTGTCGAGGAAGAATGACATGGACGTGCGTGTCGTGAGTGGGGACGGTGACCCGGGATGAGCAGAGCGTAAGTAATGTGCAGGCAGGACGGTTAGATATTTGGGACATGGGAGAGCGATACGTGCTAGCTAGTTATACTGCTAACGAGGCTACTCCCCTTCTGCTGGGGTGTGACGTTGTTCCTTCGGTGTTGTCATTAAGCTGCAGGCACGTGAGTTTATTTTCTTACGCGAGTGATACTATTAAAAACCTTTTCATGGATCGCAAGAAGGTCCGTAGGTTAATAAGCACGTCAAAAGTTACGGGGGAGGGGCGTGACGTTGTTCGGTGATTGAGCTGCAGGCACGTGAGTTTATTTTCTTACGCGAGTGATACTATTAATAACCTTTTCACGGTCCGCAAGAAGGTCCGTAGGTTAATAAGCACGTCAAAAGTTACGGGGGAGGGGCGTGACGTTGTTCTTTTGGTGATTGAGAGGCAGCCACGTGAGTTTATTTTCTTACACCGTGTGATACTATTAATAAACTTTTCGCGGACCGCAAGAAGGTCCGTCGGTTAATAAGCACGTCGAAAGTTACGGGGGACCCCGGACGAGCGGACCGTAAGTAATGTGGAGGCAGGACGGTTAGGTATTTCAAACATGGGAGAGATATGAGCGCTAGCTAGCTAAACTTCTAACGAGGCTACTCCCCGTATGCTGGACTTAAACCGGGGGCGTGACGTTCCTTCGGTGTTGTTATTAAGCTGCTGGCGGAGCCCGGGAAGTACACCTGTGATTGAGGAAGCGCAACGGTAGGATGTTAGCCGCTAGTTAAGTGTTTAGCTGACTTTAGGAACTGTATTAGCTCGTCTCCAACGCTGAAGGCTTCACCGCGCCAGCGAATAACGACGGCCAGCCGCCTCACCTCTACAGCCCGTGATGTGCCAGCAGCACGCATGCTATCTCTCCCTCCCTCTCCCACGCCACTACCCGACGTGAGTAATATCCTGCCACACGTGAATCCACCTTGTCCACGAACAGCAACGTGATCAGCTGATCGTGGCTCCTTTTTTTACGTCTACGTTATGGGTAGTTTTGAATGCTGTGATTACATGTTTGCTGCATTCAGTGTTACAGTACAGTGTTAAGCTTGGCCTGTCGTTTACTGCATCTATGGCTATATGTTGCTAATGACATTACCACGCAGTGGAATGAATGTACGTTGTTACGGGGAATTTATTTGTTTTGTTCTGGTTACTGAGCCCCCTTCAGTTAGAATAACTCCCCCTTGAGTAAGACTGGTGTTTCCCTGTTAAAGCATGGTCATGAACGAGGGGAAATGTTTCAGTATGAAATAATTGTTCTAAAATTCTCTAATTAAATCATACTTTGAAATTTAACTTTCTATATGGTTGGTTCGACCTGCTACATAACTATACTATAACGAGTCTTCATACGTTTTAATGTGGTGTCAGAGACTGATGTTGTTCACGGTTACGTCTGTTTGAGGACAGAGTTTAGTTTTATAACTAGTATATAACTAAACCGTACATTACTACAGAGAATGTATTTTTTAATTCTCAGCTTTTCCTATTTCTATTATTTCAGCAACGTTTAAATTAAATTCAGCTTTTATTATTTCTGTGTTTTCAAATTCATAGAAGCTTCTCCCATTTTTGTTTTTTTGCAATTCTTTCAAGTTGATTTCAGCTTTTCTCATTTCTGTATTTTCAGCCATTTTTAAATGTATTTCAGCTTTTTCTATTCATTCAGCAATGTTAAGAATAATTTCAGCTTGTTTCATTTCTGTACTTTAAGCAACTTTTTGAAATTAATTTCAGCTTTCTGCATTCCAACGCATTTTCAGCAGGAAATGCATTTTCTAGTTATTCTTCTATTTCTTCCGCGCCCCCTTTCAACTCCTTCACACTTTCAGCTATTAAGACTATTCAAATATTCAGCTCCTTCAGGAGAGGTGTGCTATGACTCTTCAGCTTTTTAGCTCTTATAATTGAATTAATATAAATTAAAAACATCAACCTTTTTTAACATGGTTTCCAATGGATTACATTTTCAAATCCTCTCAAAACTTGTTCAACTTTCAACTTTTTCAGCTTTTCCAATCTTTCAGCTAGAGACACCATTTGAACTTTAAAATGTTGACACAAGTCTTAACAATTTTATAAAAAAAACAACTTGTTGATATCTATTATACTTTTTTCATAATCACTAATTATGTTTCACTAGTTTTGGGGTTCTTTTCGAATTTAGAGTGGGCGCTAGAGTGAGGACAAAGTCAGACAACAAAAGAAGGTCCATGTTTTGTAAACTGCTGGTAGAGCAGTTTTAAAACACATAGAGACATAAAAACTACACTCAAACGTTCGGTAGAGTCTTGTGTCGCTCAAAATGTCATTATTTTTTGGCTACTCCAAATAGTTTTGCTCCAGGAAGCATTTGTTTGAGGTGTGGGTTCTCAGTAACTGTCTGTGAGCTAAGTGCAGCTTCTCCGTTGCCGCGACAACGAGCTGGGGCTCTTTCTGTGACTCACAGCTGATCCTCATTAGCTGATTAGTGCAGCCTGACATGACCTCCTTCTCTCCACCTTCTCTCATCATTTCAAACCCCCATGGAGTGAGTTCTTACTGTAATGTTTGATGAGGCCTTCTAATATATTCTGTCTCTCAACCCCCCCACCCCCCCACCCACTCACCCAATACCATCATTTCAAAATAAAAGCTGCAATGATTATCTGTAATTTAGCCATGAAGCTTAGGGTTCAGCTGTTTCGTTGAATACTTATTGCGCTTTCAAATAGTACTACAACCACTACTAATATTTCTAGTACTTCTAGTAGTACTTCTAGTATTTCAACTGGTATTATTACTAAATGACTTTTACTACTACTAATATTACTAGTATTTCAACCCAATGAAGGGGATTCTTACTGTAATGTTTGGTGAGGCCTATTAAATAATATATACTGTCTCTCATCCCCCCCCACCCACTCACCCAATACCATCATTTCAAAATAAAAGCTGCAATGATTATGTTATTTAAACATGAAGCTTAGGATAAAGCTGTTTTGTTGAATACGTATTGCTTATTCAAATAGTACTACAACCACTACTAATATTTCTAGTACTTCTAGTAGTACTTCTAGTATTTCAACTGGTATTATTAGTAAAATGACTTTTACTACTACTAATATTACTAGTACTAGTATTTCAACCCCAATGGAGGGATTTCTTCCTGTAATGTTTGAGGCCCATCAATTATAAACTTTAGTTTTATTAGCTTAGTGCGACTGTGGGTGAGTGGGGAGCGCGGGCGTCCGTCCTCCAATCAGAGGGTTGGCGGTCTGATCCCAGGCCCGGCTAACCTGCATGTCAATGTGTCCTTGGGCAAGACGCTTAATCCCAGGATTGTTCCTCTAGCTGTGACTACAGTGTGTGTGAATGTTAGTTACTGGTTGGGCAGGCGCCACTGTGTATGGTAGGTCCTGTCATTGGTGTGTGAATGGGTGAATGATGTTATGTAGTCTTAAGGTGCTTTGAGTGGTCAGAAGACTAGAAGAGCGCTGTACAACTCTATTTTACCAAGTCCATTTGCTTTAAATAACAAACATTCTGTCTCCCAAACCCCCCCCACCCAATTCCATTATTTCAAAATAAAAGCCTCAATGATTATCTGTACCTCTACAATAGGTACAGCACAATTGCTTTCAAATACTAGTGAAACTAGTACTTACTTCTTCTACTGCTGCTAGTACCACTAGTACCATTATTTCAAAATAAAAGCCTCAATGATTATCTGTACCTCAACAATAGGTACACCACAATTGCTTTCAAATACTAGTGAAACTAGTACTTACTTCTTCTACTGCTGCTAGTACCACTAGTACCACAATTACAACTATAGTACTAAACCTTATATTACTACAAAAAATGTATTTTTTTAATTCTCAGCTTTTCCTATTTCTATTCTTTCAGTAACGTTTAAATTAATTTCAGCTTTTATTATTTCTGTGATTTCAAATTCATAGAAGCTTCTCCCATTTATTTTTTTTCAATTCTTTCAAGTTCATTTCAGCTTTTCTCATTTCTGTATTTTCAGCAATTTTTAAATGTAAGTACTTTTAGTAGTACTTCTAGTATTTCAACTGGTATTATTACTAAATGACTTTTACTAGTACTACTAGTATTTCAACCCAATGGAGGGAATTCTTACTGTAATGTTTGATGAGGCCTATTAAATAATATATACTGTCTCTCAACCCCCCCACCCACTCACCCAATACCATCATTTCAAAATAAAAGCTGCAATGATTATCTGTAATTTAGCCATGAAGCTTAGGATAAAGCTGTTTTGTTAAATACGTATTGCTCTTTCAAATAGTACTACAACCACTACTTATATTTCTAGTACTTCTAGTTTCAAAATAAAAGCCTCAATGATTATCTGTACCTCAACAATAGGTACACCACAATTGCTTTCAAATACTAGTGAAACTAGTACTTACTACTTCTACTCCTGCTAGTACCACTAGTACCACAATTACAACTATAGTACTAAACCTTAAATTACTACAAAATGTATTTTTTAATTCTCAGCTTTTCCTATTTCTATTTCAGCAATGTTTAAATTAATTTCAGCTTTTATTATTTCTGTGTTTTAAAAATTCATAGAAGCTTCTCCCATTTAGTTTTTTTTGCAATTGTTTCAAGTTCATTTCAGCTTTTCTCATTTCTGTATTTTCAGATATTTTTAAATGTATTTCAGCTATGTTTAGAAATAATTTCAGCTTTTATTATTTCTGTGTTTTCAAATTCATAGACGCTTCTCCCATTTCAGTTTTTTTGCAATTGTTTCAAGTTCATTTGAGCTTTTCTCATTTCTGTATTTTCAGCCATTTTTAAATGTATTTCAGCTTTTTCCATTCTTTCAGCAATGTTTATAATAACTTCAGCTTGTTTCATTTCTGTACTTTAAGCAACTTTTTGAAATTAATTTCAGCTTTCTGCATTCCAACGCATTTTCAGCAGGAAATGCATTTTCTAGTTTGGTAAGTCGCTGTGTCTGCCTGTTTGCTGTACATTAATTACGGTCTTGTTCTAATGCTGTGTTTCACAGCATAGCTGGACCGGGCTGCAGCCTTGGACATGCTGTTGTGGTGCTATCCTGGTGCCGCGACCAATTAATGGGCCAATCCTCCCCGGCGCGCTCTCTCCCCCCCCCTCACTGAGACTGTTCTTGATACCGGTTAAAAACCTTTCGGAAGAACAGTACAAATGTGGCTCTCTATTGGGTGAACTGTTGGACATATTATATGTTGGTTTTTTTTTCTTTTTTTTGTTTGCATTTTCTTTATTATGCATGCTGGTTTATGGATTTGAATTGTTTGATTTGAATTTGTTTTCTTTATTATGCATGCTGGTTTATGGATTTGAATTGTTTGATTTGAATTTGTTTACATCTTTATCATGCATGCTGGTTTATTGATTTGAATTGTTTATTGTTTTCTTTATAGTCCTCAAACGCCCTATCGCAGAACATATTGCCATTTTAGAAAAAGAGTATTAAACAAATAAAACTATATTTTTATAATTATCTTATGGTCTCTGACCCCTGATTTGGTGAACGGCTCTGCGTGCCTTAATGAGAGTGGTCTTGGGCTTATCCCAAGTGGCGTTGCTGGAGATTATTCTTCCTGGAGTGTCATAGGGCGCTCGTATTGCCACATGTGGCGTTGCTGGCAGGATCAATCAAAACATTAAAGGGGCAGAGACCATAGATGTATGTATATATAAATTTGTTTTGTTGTTCAAGCGGTTTAATTATTGTGTTGTGTTTGTGATCAAGAACAGTTTCAGTGGTGTTGGGACCTTACATTCCATAATTCTCATCTCTGTGGGGCTTTTGGTTCAACTTCCTCCGCTGTCATGGAAGAGGAGGTACAGCAGCTAAAAGAACTTGTGTTGCAGCTTCAGGCGGACAACGGGCGACTCCGTCGGGAGTGCGCTGCTTCTTCAGACCCCGGTGGCAGTGCATCCGGTTCGACGGCTTCCGGCAGCGGGACCCCACCCCTTGCCCCCACTGTAACGGAGCGGTTAGTGGTCATTCCGAGGGACCGCAGGTGTCCAATGTTTAATGGTAGGACAGGTTTGGGAATAACTGAATGGGTCGAGGAAGTGGAGGCGTGCATGCGTGCTCGACACTTAGCTGCTGCTGAACAGGCTCTTTTCATCTTCGATCACTTGGAAGGAGAGGCAAAGGAAGAAATTAAGTTCTGCTCGAGTGCTGATCGAAGGGACCCTGCTAAAATCTTGGCCATCTTGAATAAGCTTTATGAGTGTGATCAGTCCTACATCGCCCTACAACAGGTTTTCTTCTCCCGGCGACAGCTCGAGGGTGAAACGTTACAAGAGTTTTCTTTAGCGCTCATGTCTTTAATGGGCCGTGTTAGACAACAAGCCCCAGATGGTATGCCCAATGCTGATGTGCTGCTCCGGGACCAATTTATCGAACATGTCCTTGACTGCTCTCTTCGCCGTGAGCTTAAACAACTTGTTCGTCGTGATCCGACCATGGTTATGATGGAACTTCGCGCTGAAGCCATGCGCTGGGAACGTGAAGGTTTGCCAGGTGGTGTGCGAGGTCGTAGCTATTCACTGCCTTCAGCTCTTGGTCTTCAGTGTGGTGTGCAGGGTCGTGTTCAATCTAGCCCTCGGGTCTCTCCAACAGAACCCACTTTAGGTGAACTGATGGATCTGATGAAGCGCCAGCAAGAGCAGTTGAACCAACTTACCCAGACTGTAGCTTCACTCCGGGCTCTGCCCCCACCGGGATTAAGGTCCCATGCTGGCCCTGTCATTTGTCGGCGGTGTCAGCTGCCTGGCCACTTTGCGAGAGACTGCACTGGGGAAAGGGTTTACCGCCAGGGTCCAGATAGGTCCAGTGGTCAGCAGTCAGACAGTATTAGGCAGGTTCCGCCCAATTGGCAGCCGGAAAACTAGCACCCACTGAGCTATTGAGCCACAGCTCAGGTGGGGAGCCCTCAGGCTCACAGGAAGTTGCGACATGTGAATTGGTTGCCTCCTGCCCGAATATGGATGTTTCTATTGGGGGGGTGAGTGTTTCCTGCTTGGTGGACACTGGGTCCATGGTGTCCACCATCACAGAGTCTCTCTTCATGGCACAGTTCGCACCTTGGGGCCAGGATTGCCTTCGGTCTTGCAATTGGCTTCAGCTTCGAGCGGCAAATGGCCTGACGATCCCCTACATCGGCTATTTAGAATTGGATGTAGAGTTGTGCGGAAAGGTCATGCCCCGATGTGGAATCCTTGTAGTGAGGGATCCCCCTGGCGCTGAGTCTTCTTCCCCGGGAATCTTGGGGATGAATGTTATTCGTAGTTGCTATAGAGAACTTTTCGGTGCGCTGGGACCTTCTCTTTTTGAGTCACCTGTAGTTTCACAGGCACCGCGTCCGGTTGTTGTGGCACTACAGCAGTGCCATAAATCAGTTGGTCAAGAATCCGTCTCCGCTACTGGCACAGTCAGAGTTCGAGGTAGGGGAGCTGTGCGGGTACCAGGAGGCCACATGAAGTTGGTTGCCAGTACTTGTTCGGAGCAGCTGGCAGGTGAGACGGTTCTGCTGGAGCCTCCTGAGACTGGGCTACCCGCTGGGCTGCTTGTTTCATCTTGCCTGGTGAGGGTCGTCCGGGGCACGGTGTACGTCCCCGTGGTCAATGTGGGGACAACGGCTGTTCTGCTCTACCCACGGACTGGTCTGGGCAATCTAAGTACAGCACAGGTTGTCAGTCTGCCAGCTGGCGTGACTGAGGATAGGACCACTTGGGTGGCCGTTAACACTCAAACTGTTCCTTCCTCTGTGCCTGATAGGTTGGAGTCTGTGGCTCTGCCTGCGCTTGTTGATCCAGATAGGGAAAAAATACGGTCCTTGCTGAAAAAGTATGACTCGGTCTTTGCCACTCATGAAGGTGACTTGGGCTGTACCAATCTCCTTTCCCATGACATACCCTTGCTTGATGATATCCCAGTCAGGCAGAGATACCGCCGCTTACCGCCTTCTGAGTATGAGGCAGTGAAGACTCATATCAATCAGCTGCTTGAGTCCCAGGTCATACGAGAGAGCTGTAGTCCGTACGCTTCACCAATTGTGTTGGTGCGGAAAAAGGACGGAAGTCTGCGCTTATGCGTGGACTATCGGTTGCTAAACAGCAAGACTCGGAAGGATGCATTTCCTTTGCCGCGAATAGAGGAAAGTCTCGATGCGCTGTCAGGGGCCCGCTGGTTTTCAACTCTCGATCTTGCCAGCGGTTACAATCAGGTCCCTGTTGCAGAACAAGACAAGCCTAAAACAGCCTTTTGTACCCCCTTCGGTCTCTTTGAGTTCAATCGTATGCCATTCGGCTTGTGCAACGCGCCGGGCACCTTCCAGCGATTGATGCAGAGGATGTTTGGCGATCAGCAGGGTCAGTCTCTCTTGCTCTATCTCGATGACATCATTGTGTTTTCATCCTCAGTAGATCAACATCTGCAGCGTCTTGAGATGGTGCTCAGGCGCCTTCAGACTGAGGGCTTGAAGGCTAGGCTTGAGAAATGTTCCTTTTTCCAACAAGAAGTGGGGTACTTGGGTCATGTCATCTCATCCCAGGGAGTGTCTACTGACCCCAAGAAGTGTGAGGCTGTGGCTGAGTGGAGGCGACCACAGAACACATCTGAGCTGCGCTCATTTCTGGGGTTTGCCAGCTATTATCGTCGATTCGTCGAGGGGTTTGCCCAGCTGGCGGCACCATTGCATCGCTTGGTGGCTGAGACGTCAGGCAAGAGGTCCAAGAAGGGTGCCAGTAAGACTCTGGATGCTGTATGGACTCCGCAATGTGAGCAGAGTTTTGAGGGACTGAAAGATCGGCTTGTCTCCGCTCCTGTGTTGGCATTCGCAGACTTTTCGCGTCCTTTCATTTTAGAGGTAGACGCTAGCTATAGTGGCCTGGGCGCTGTTCTCTCCCAGGAGACTGACAGTGGGGTGAGACCAGTGGCTTACGCCAGCAGAGGACTTCGGCAGACTGAGCG
This sequence comes from Pungitius pungitius, assembly GCF_949316345.1. NCBI lineage: Eukaryota > Metazoa > Chordata > Actinopteri > Perciformes > Gasterosteidae > Pungitius > Pungitius pungitius. The sequence continues at coordinate 10,711,271 of NC_084919.1, forward strand.
TAATACGGCGACTTACAGCTCCATGAAGTTGGAGTTCTTGGCTCTTAAGTGGGCTATGACAGAAAAGTTTCGAGACTACCTGTTGGGTCACAAGTGCACGGTGTACACCGATAATAATCCGTTAAGCCATCTCCAGTCTGCTAAACTGGGGGCTACGGAACATCGGTGGGCGGCTCAGCTTGCAGTTTTTGATTTTGAGATAAAGTACAGATCCGGTCGTAGTAACCGGAATGCTGATGCCCTTTCAAGACAGTATTCTTCGGGTTTAGATTCTGCTGTCCCGTTGTTGCCGGGAGGCCAAGTCTTGCCTGACCTTCAGCCTGGCCAACCGTTGGAGCAGCCTGTAGTAGCCACTTTAGCCCTGGTCTCTGCGCTCCCAGCCCATTCAGCTTCTGATCTCCAGTTATTACAACAGAATGATCCCTTGTTGAAGGAGATTATGGTGTTCTGGCGACAAAAATCTCCACCTACCGCAGTTGAACGGCGGCATCTTTCTAAACCAGCTTTGAAGATGTTAACACAGTGGGGGCGCCTGGTGGAGCGGGATGGGGTCTTGTTCCGCCAGGTCCTTCGCTCAGATGGGGGGGAGGGATTCCTCCAACTGTTGCTGCCTGCAGTTCTCCAGCGGGAAACCCTGAATCTGCTTCATCAGCAACATGGCCATCAAGGTATTGAAAGGACCACAGAGTTGGTCCGGCAGCGTTGTTACTGGCCCGGGATGTCTACTGACATCCGCAATTGGGTGCGTGAGTGTGAGCGGTGTCAGGTCGCTAAGGACTCTGGACCGGTGCCACATAGTTTTATGGGCCATCTGCTTGCCTCCCGACCAAATGAAATACTGGCCATTGATTTTACACTGTTGGAGCCTTCTCGAAATGGGTTTGAAAATGTGTTGGTCATGACAGATGTTTTTAGTAAGTTCACGGTGGCTGTGCCTACACGTGACCAGACTGCCTCTACTGTGGCCCAGGTTCTTGTGGCAGAGTGGTTCTATAAGTTTGGTGTGCCAAGTCGCTTGCACTCTGATCAAGGGAGGAGTTTTGAAAGCACTTTGATCCAACAACTTTGTTTGATGTATGGGATAACTAAATCTCGTACTACTCCTTACCATCCGGCAGGAAATGGGCAGTGTGAGCGCTTCAATCGAACACTGCACAACCTTCTCCGAACATTGCCCTTGACACAGAAGCGGAATTGGGCATCTTGTCTACCTTATGTCCTCTTCTGTTATAATACAACACCTCATCAGAGTACTGGGGAGTCCCCTTATTACTTGATGTTTGGCCAACAACCAAGGCTGCCCATTGACTTCCTTTTGGGGCGTGTGGAAGAACCAAGGCCGGGTGAGGTGCAAGGATGGGTGGCAGAGCACCAGGAAAAGTTGAGGGTTGCCTTTGATTGTGCTCGTGAGCGGCTGCTGACAGCAGCAAGTCGTCGGAAGGAGCGGCATGATCAGCACGTGAGAGAGGTGCCGCTGCTGGTGGGCCAGCTGGTGTATGTGAGGGATCATGGTGCCAGGGGCCGTCATAAGCTGCGAGATCTGTGGAACTCGGAGGTTCATCAGGTGGTAAGTGCTTCATCGGAAGGGGCAGTTTATGCAGTGGCACCGGTGAACGCACTGCACAAAGTAAGGAATGTGCATCGCGACATGTTGAAGGCTGTGGTACAGCCAGTTGAGGTTGATCTTTTACCCACTCAAGCACCATCACCTTTGGGTGTGGCTCAGCTGGACGAGTCGTCAAATAGTGACTTGTGGCTATTGGTGTCCAGCACTACACCAGGTGCCCCAGCTCCTGGGCCCCTCGTACCTTCCACAGCAACTAGGCCGGACCAGGCCCTATTGCTTCCGTCCTTTCAGTCACAGTCACAAGTCCCATTGTCCTTGGCCTCGGAGCAGCCTAGTACGAGTGGGCAAGTTATGCGTCGCACCACCCGTCCCACTGCCGGGCATCATTCGAATGTTCACCGGCTTCCTCAGCCTGTTAGGGGTACGGCTGGTGGCCTGGTCGGGAGGCCTTCAGACCCAACAATGAATCTGCAATCGGTCATTTTTCGGCCATGGTCTTGACCTAGGGGGCCTTCTTTACCGTCGGGACGACGATACAAAAAAACGAGGGGTAGGTGTGACCGGATGAGGGTTTTCCCCTCCCTCTTTCCTGCACACAGGGGTGGACCAGCACACCTGGGGCTAATTGTGATTGATTGGGAGAGGCAGGGATATTACTTAAGCCTCTGGTGTGTGTGGACTCGTCCTGTGGTCTTCTCCTGCTGGGTGTCTGTGGAGACTGTCCGGGAGGCGCGCTTTATGTTTTGGCCGCTGCCCTAGGTCAACATTCTGCTGTGGTGTGGTAAGGGAAATTTTTCCATCTTTTGTGCCTTTTTAGTCTCCTGTGTCGCCGTGTATGCGGCACTAATGTGCATCCTTCCATATAGTGACCCTGTCTGGGTCATGGATGTCCCCACGTGGGTGGATGAATGCCTGGACTGCTGGTGTTCGGTGTCTCGGTACGATGCACGCCTCCCTTTTTTTCAACACATTTGGGCGTCATTATAAAAATCTAAATGGTCTTAATTGTTATAGTGTGGGCCGCCGTCTGTGAGTGTGTGCGAGGTGGGTGCTGCCGCCGGGGTCTGTGGGCAGCGTGACCTGTAATTTGGTAAGTCGCTGTGTCTGCCTGTTTGCTGTACATTAATTACGGTCTTGTTCTAATGCTGTGTTTCACAGCATAGCTGGACCGGGCTGCAGCCTTGGACATGCTGTTGTGGTGCTATCCTGGTGCCGCGACCAATTAATGGGCCAATCCTCCCCGGCGCGCTCTCTCCCCCCCCCTCACTGAGACTGTTCTTGATACCGGTTAAAAACCTTTCGGAAGAACAGTACAAATGTGGCTCTCTATTGGGTGAACTGTTGGACATATTATATGTTGGTTTTTTTTTCTTTTTTTTGTTTGCATTTTCTTTATTATGCATGCTGGTTTATGGATTTGAATTGTTTGATTTGAATTTGTTTTCTTTATTATGCATGCTGGTTTATGGATTTGAATTGTTTGATTTGAATTTGTTTACATCTTTATCATGCATGCTGGTTTATTGATTTGAATTGTTTATTGTTTTCTTTATAGTCCTCAAACGCCCTATCGCAGAACATATTGCCATTTTAGAAAAAGAGTATTAAACAAATAAAACTATATTTTTATAATTATCTTATGGTCTCTGACCCCTGATTTGGTGAACGGCTCTGCGTGCCTTAATGAGAGTGGTCTTGGGCTTATCCCAAGTGGCGTTGCTGGAGATTATTCTTCCTGGAGTGTCATAGGGCGCTCGTATTGCCACAATTAGATTTCCTATTGCCGTATTGTCACACGCACGCCTATTGTGTTCAAATGAGATCGCTGTTCAAGTGGTGGCAAACTTCAACAAAATAAACACTGTCCTGCGTGCCAGAGCCTCGCTCAGCGTACCGCAGGGCGCGTGGAGCCCCACAGGAGGTCCGAGCCTCTCGCTTCTACCCCATCGAGGTCAGACGAGAGCACCACCTGCGAGTCTGAGGACAGCCGCAGAGGGGAGATAAGAGGGGAGATAAGAGGATGGGTTTTCTCCGCGGTCCGTGTCGTCCAGCGATAGCAGCGGCCTTGTGGCTTGGCCGGGCTCGATAAGCCCGGCTCTGCCATTCTGCGGCGCTTATCAACTCCAGCAGCGAGCCTCAACAGTTGGCCCCGGGGCCCAGAGAACGTTGGCGACTTTGGCGTCAGTTTGACTTTCCTGCACAGCTGGCCGCGCTCCGTGGGGATGATGGTGACCGTCAAACGGTGCGTCGTTGCAGATCGTATGAAAATCAATAAGTGTAAAGTCGGTTAATCCTGCAAGGGTGGGCCTTTTCCTGTGTGGTCACCCCATGTAAACTCATTCCAGTCCAAATCCGATATGTTTAACAAAGTCTACTGCCGCAGACAACTCTCTGCTTGTCCAGTGGCGGAGAATTTAATCAAGAGCAAAGGATGCATTACGCTTGCAATGTATTTTGATAGTGTTAAGAATAGAAGGAGATAAAAGCGGCGAAAAAGAGGAACGAGGGGGAAAGAGAAAAGAGAAACATTCTCAAAGGCAGGAAGACACTGGGGGATCAGTGCCATCAGTTTGTCCTGACTGAAGACAGCTCATTTAGTCGGGGCTGTTATCTCCACACATCACAATCCCTTTGGATTTGAAAAAGGAAGCCGACAAAAAAAAAAAAGAAGGGCTCACTCCATTTTAGTCTGACCAAAATGCTCCGGGAGCAGTGAAGCAAATTCCTGAAGGAAATATGTTTGATGTGTAAAGTAATATGTAATATGAACATTTATTTATTTAAATAACCCTTTAATGAGTTTCCAGTGTGGGATTTCGATTGTAAAAAATACCTTTATTTAGTTTTTTCCACCCGCCTTGTTCTTTGTCCTAATGTTATAACCAGTTATAACCAATTCCTCTCCATCCAGACCCTCATGTTGAACACATTGATATAAATTAGTATTGGAATTCCCCAATGTTAATGTTCTTGTCTGGTGATAAGGTTGGATCCAGAAATAATATTCCGCACTGAGCTCTCTTTGATTTTTCACATGGTTTGTGTCGACTCCGGGGGACGTGATGTGTGTTAAATCTACTTTGCACCCAACTGCCACCTGCAGAGGAAAAAAGGATTCACTGAACTACTGTCAGATGACTCCCATTCTGCTGAGGGACATTCTAAAGCGTATTGACACTAGTGAAGAAGAGCATTGTGTGGCTCCATCAAACGTCCGCTGAACCGCCGTCATCTGACTCACTTTTGTGCCGAGAGGCATATTGGGACTTTTGCATGATTCTGTTTTTCGCATCTCATTTATGAATAAAACCCCCTCAAAGTTTGAATAGACCTACAAGTCTGCATGAGTTCTTTGTCCTTCTCCATCCGTATTTCACTTATGGTGCTTTGAGATGCAACACAACCTTCTGTCAGGCTCCTCTTCAGCTATCACCACAAATACACAGGGGGGGGGGGGGGGGGGGAGGGGGGTTGCCGTGACAAACTTTAACTTCTGATCTATATGTGGTTCTCAAGTAACCACATACTTCACAATATTATCCTAACCTATGGAAGCAATGGAGACAGTGCGGGGCTTTCGTGAGCTCTAGTGAGGTCTTTGTTTGGAGAGTTCACCCAGTGGCCAAAGACTCAATAAAACAGGTCTGGATTGTGTCAACCGTCAGCACATGGGTCACCCTTCTCGCTCAATGGTTTCCCAGCAAGAGCACATTGAACAAAATGTAGTGCAAGACATCCCATCACACACAATCACAACTGTGAAGAAAGAGAACAAATCAATAAGTTGTTTGGCTTTTTGAATAAACATCCAATCAGAAATGAGCATTGTAAGGATATAGATACGTTTTGTATTCACAATACAGGACTCATTAATTGATTTACTCATTTTTTTATTTTCACCATGGTCCCTAAAATAATTTCAATTGACATGATGTGCAAACCATCAAGAGTTCTCAAATTGACCCATTTACATTGTTATGTTAAAAGTTTCACCAAAAGCTACATTTTACAGGATCCCATTTGAGCATCATGATGACTTCGGATTCACCAGCAAAATATAAAATGTTAGTGGAGAAAGCCTGAACACTTCATCTACCCAACTAACATCTACCCGTGTTAGTTCACAACCCAGAGCACGGTGAAGTGTCATGTTCAGAATTCTTTTGTAATTGTAGTGTGACTTTAGGGAACTTCATTACTGTTACAGTACCACTTTTTGGATCTCAACATATTGCACCATGATACATTCTTACACACCTGAATAACCCAATTGTTTGACATAATGCAACTTCAATGACATCACACCGCTCTCAATCTCATTTTTGCTCTTTTCACATATCCTCAGAGGGAGAGAGGTTTTTTTTTTATATTCGCTTCCTGTACCTTGTCAAATTTCACTATCAACTTTCACATTCCTTATTCTTACATGAGCACTTTGAAACTTGATATATGGGGAGAAATACATGAACTGTGTATCCAATCCGGTGGATGATCCCAAGAGGAAGGCGCGCTGACCTGACATAATATGGCATGAGAGAACATGATTTACTCCGGAGCGCTGTTCTCTGGCTGTTTTTTTTTCCTCCATGCTTTTTCCTCGATAATAAATAAGCCCCATGGGTCTTTACATGTGCTTATCACTCCTGCCACAGTAATCTAACACAGACGTTTGTCGGCCCTGACATTTATACAGAAGACACGGAGGACATTCCTTTTTTCTCATCCTGGTGAGTCTGTTTGCAATTAGCCGTGTCCAACAGATGCAGGGTCCAAATCCATGAGCTTCACTCAGGAATGGATTGGTCATGCAAGGGTCAATCACTCACTTCATTATCTCAGTGGCACCCGAAGCATTCGCGGCACAGCAGTTATGTGACATGAGAGGGGAGATAGTTGAGAGGTTAAAGTTCAGCACTGGGTTGTTTGTGTGTAAAGTTCTTAGGATATTTAGTATCTAGTTTCAAACTAAAATGGTTTGCAAAGTAAATGGTAAATGGACCTGCATTCATGAAGCCCCTTTCAAGTCCTTGAGCCATTTCAAGCAAACTTTCAGTAGCTGCATGACCAGGTCCACCCATTAAACAGAAATCTTTCAATATGTAATGATTAAAATCTGACTTCAAACTTGATTTGCAGCTCTGTTCAATTATATTTGCGGATCTGCTCCGGTCGGCTGTGCAAAGGCCCTCCAGCAAACTATGTCATTAAAGCAGAGTTAAGTGTGCATGGCGCTTTGATATTTGAACTATCAACTAATTGCAATCATTTAAACTTGAAAATACAAAAGGTAACATTTATATGCTAAACCTGCAGCAAATAAACACATTTGACTGAAAGGCTTTTAGTATTTGCAAATTCTCAATGACCTCAAGGATTACAGCCTCAAGTTAGAACGGTACGATGCACCATGCAGCACCGGTTCGGGATAAACGTCTGATGACGCCCTGTTTTTACTTATTTCTGTTGCTCGCATTTCAACGCACTGCAAAACTAAAAGTAAGAAATAGTTTAAAAAGTAGGGCACAAAAAAATTTATGTATCCACGTAGCATTACATGTTAAAAATAAAACTGCACATGTGGTTGGAATAGATGCTCGTCGTACAGGGTTCCAACAGGCCTCGCTGTGACCTTAACCGTGAACTTAAACCAACATCGCATGCAAACACACATATACAAACACATACCTTCAAAGAAAATTGCAAATATTATCACGTGAAGCTGTTTGCACAGCCCTGACAGGACTCTTAACATTTGAAGTTAACCATGCCCCTCCAAATTTATGGTGTTTCTACCACGAATACGGCTTCAAGTGTTAAACTGTCAGGAGAAAAAGAGGAGAGAACAAACATATGGTTTCCCATGTATAGTAAACAGACCCTAAACTGTACATCTGTGTCCGGCTCTCACGTAATTAACATGCCTCCTACGATAAGTAACATGTGAGAGAATCTTTTTAAAACAGCTGGATCGTCCCACAAAAGACACATTTAATAAGTATTCTGTTTCATGTGGCTGCTGGATATTCATGACACAATTAGTAAACTCCTTTAAACCAATATTTCCCAAATGGGAGTTCATCACGCAGCAGAATCCTGCCCGGCTGGGCTGCTGCTGCTGCTGCTGCTCCTGGATGCCAAGCACTTTTGCAATATGTAAATGTTTTAAATACTGCAGTCATTAATCCTTAACATTTACACCAAGCTCCTCCCTGCTGTGTGGTCTACTCCGTCGCTTGCGTGACAACCTTTTTTCTACTTTGCCGACATGCCTCAACCCGCCACACTCTCTCTGCATCCTGTGTACTGAAAGCCCACTCCATCCATGTCCTTTAGGTCAGGATGTTTTTTGGTTTTGTTTTCGGGTTGCCTTTTAACCGCATCCCTCCTCCCTCGTTTCCCTACTTCTATGGGAAGTCCTGGGTTGTGGTCTAATCATTTTAGTTTTTTATGCAGATGTGGCGATAACGCTGGCAGGTTGATTGCCACATGGAGCCACAGTAGGAAAGGGTGCGGCAAAGGCCCCCCAATTAGGCGTCACTTAACGAAGCCTGCGCTAGATAAAGCAATTACAACATGGCATCAGGATGTACCAGTGAGGAAGCCAAAGCTTGCATCCAACAACAATCTGACAGGCAACTCCTTCGAGCCTTGAGAGGGTTTGAAAACACTGTGGGAAGAAAAAAAAATAAAAATAAAAAAACAACGAACAGATGTTGTGCTCACTGAGCTGAGCATGCTATCAGCTTCACATTCAAAACTGAGGAAGAGGAAAATGTGGCGTCAGAGTTACATACGAGTTAAAGTCCAACTCTTTCAAGACCTTTTATTGTCACTTTCTCAGGCAGAAGAAATGTTAATGGGTGTTATCGTACATTTCTTACTCGCGGGGGCCATGGGCCACAACTCGCTTGTGTTATCTTCGTAATTGAGGAAACTAGAAAGTAAAGCAAAGATTTATCTCTGCGTGCAAGCAAAAGGAAGAAGTCCCAAGGCACTACAAAATAACCAAACTAACCCCCTCCCCCTGCATATTGCATCCATATACAGTAAGCATGGGTTGAAATGTATTTGTAGACGTAATATGTCTTCATGGAGCCGAACTTACACAGGAAACTAGCAAATGCCATCAAACTATTAACTTATTCTAACTACAATTAAAGGAATCTACTCTCTTGAAATATTTTCTAAATGCTCAAACTGTGTTGCCGTCCTGCCGAGAGTTAAATATCTAACCCTCTAGGATTTAATCCGGTAACCTTCGGGGGAACAACCACACCTCTTTGAAAAAAAGCAGGGCATCAGGGGGTCAGTTACTGCAAATCTTCCTCCTGTCACGGTAAAAAGACATAACTGGAAGGTCTGGATCCAATTCTGCACATGTGTTGGAACAGAATTCATACTGTACTCACGCTCCTCTGTCCGCACTCGGTTTTGACTGATCCCTGCTCCACGGCCCGCGGTTACTCAATATGCATTCCGGCCCATCGGCCAAACACCTGTTAAACATTCAAGGGCTCTCAGCCTTTTTTTTTTTTTCCCAAAACATCAGCATCTGCGGTTGTTTGTGAAAGCCTTTCAGGCAAGCAGGTGCTGGCGTCAGAGAAACCGTTAGATTTGACGTTGGACTGACAGAGCCGTAGTTATAAAACGTTACATTACAGTCCATCCGGCCGTTACCTGAACAAACTCTAGCGGAAGGCGGGCCCTCTTAACCCAATGCTATGGAGTTCACTTAAGCAGCATGAAAGGGCCCCTACATAAACATGATGGGAGCTCGTAATTATTCTTGATTGCTCGCATCTAGCGTGCTGATTACCAGAATGCATAGGCTTCCCTTCGAGCAGGCTTATCAGGGTGTGCAACTGTTCCGGGCTGAGGGCCCCAGTCGCAGGAAACGAGGGGTGGGGTGATTTGAGGGGGTGGGGTGCAAGAGTGTCCATGCGCTCTATGCATCCTCTCCATTCCAGTCCACATCCCCACAATGCATCTGGGGTGCTGGCAGTTAAACGCGGAGGCCTAAATTATTGGGCTATATGTCTCTAGTAGTGATATTTCTTTGGCTCCTCTGGTGATGACTCATCGGGAGGGCGGTGTGTCCCTTCGGCTCAGAGGAAGATTTCTCAATAACTGCAAACCAGATGGATCTGGAATGTGGTCCTGGACTTGAGAGGGCAGTTCCTGGCCTGGTCGCTGCCCGAGGTGTTGTGTTCACTGACGGCTATTTTGGCCAACCGGAGCGTTGTAGGCAAGATTGATGCTAGCAAGCAACCTAGTAACACCCACAAAATTAGCATTACACAAAACTGACACAGCTGTAAAAGTTGCAGGTAAACTTCTTTCTTTTATGCCATCTCATCAGCATTCATTTTCATACAAAGTGTATTTATGAGAAAACCCATAAGGGCACATAATAGTTTACAAGAGCACCTAGTTCTTTATACATCTAGCCCTTTAATTCTGCTCACAGATGCATCCAAATATAGAGATGCAAAGTTTTTACCCTCTGTATCAAAGACTCCTGTGAAATACATGGAGTCAAAACTTTCAAAATCAAAAAGTAAAAAAGTTTTATAGTTGCATAATGAGGACCTCATGCTTGTCAGATGATTAATCACTTGCTTTTTTCTTTCTAAAATGCCACATTGCACAAATGTCTCACAACAAAACGTGCTGATTAAGACCAAAAGTATCTTGAACAGATGTTAATATGTGATTCTTAGTGACGCCATCGCTTTTCCTGACGAGACCCACGTGTCGTTTTTGGACTTTACTAAAAGTTTTTCTGCAGAAAAAAAGAAGAGACCAGCTCCTTTGTCCTCACCTCCATTATCAACTCTTAACATTCGTCCCCAAGGGAATTTCAGCACATGGAAGCTCAAAGAACAGCGTCGAAGGGAATTCTGCAGCTGGAAATGTAAAACATGCTCCGCCTAAAGGAAAATTTAGCGCTCGCTTGTGTAACGGCCTTTCACCTAGACACTGCCATGACATCAGTTCATGTTGAACCCCAGTGAGAGGCGACATATGTTTAGGTCAATACTTCTGGTCTTCTCTGGAAAGAAGCCATTGGTAAGGGCTCTGTTCATGACGTGCAGTTATCAGGCTAAAATAACCCCCAGCTAATTTGGGTTCGTTGTAATCATTTTAGATGAATCTTAGTCAAAACACGCGGTATTTTTAAAAAGTTTTCCCAGTGGACACACTGGCTCCGTGGAGGACATTAAAGCTTCTCCACGCCGTCACTTTGACTCCCGGTCAACTCACTCGTGCATCTCTGCTGCATGTATTTATGAGGCCTCATAAATCAGTCTGGATTATTTAAGCTATTGCTCGTGCAAAGCTCTCTGAGGTTCATGCACAGTTATGTAGGAACCGGTTACAGTTACAATTAATGAGGAAAAAGGACCCTGGCTTTTCTCTGTCACGCCACCTGGCCTGTTTCCAATCAGCCACATACATATCTCCTTATGGAAGATTCCGGCCAAGGAATGTAATGTTGATCCCCTGGGTACCGAACAAGACGTGAGTAAGTAGCTTCATGGGAGCGCAGGGGCCGGTAACGCGTAGTGTACATGCAGGACTCCTTGTGAGGACATTGCTGGTCCTCATTCCAAGTGTCAAGGAGTGAATACTTTTGGTGGGTGGGGCACGCGATACTAACCATGCATGTGGAGTGGACCTTTGCACGTGATAGAACTGAGCAAAAAACCACACAGAGGAATGGCCCGTGCAAAAATATCAGCTGCAAGGTGGTGCCCCCCTAAAAAGAGATGAGTAGAAACAGATATTTTTAACCTCCGTTTGACCTTTACATGTGGCCAACTTAACTAAAGCGAACAAAAGCAGGCTTCCATCCTCCTGCTCTTTTGCTTGATGATCCCTTACACTCACCGGGTCATCTTTCCACTGCCGTCACACTCAATCTGTCATTGACGGACGCGGTGAACAAGTATCAACTACACAGTCCGAGGGGTTTGGAAGCAGCCAGGACATCGGAGAGGTCCGAGCAGTCATCCATGTTGCACCCCGGACAAAAGGATGGAGCTCATTTCGGCCAGATGGCTTGTTTATTTTCCACAAATCTGTGGTTTATGGCACATATTTGAACCATTAAGCGTTTTATCTCAGCTCTCTACGGTGAGTGAGCCGAGATAAATCGCTTAATGGTTTTTCTGGAATGCTTTCTTAAAGTTCACAGGGAGGCGAGATTAAAACTGATTGAGCTGTTTAGATGTGTGTTTTTTCTCTGCTTTGTGGCTTTAATGTTCAAAGAGTTTAATGTTCTCACATTCCGTAAACTAAACAAGCCAACACATTTATTTTGAGTAAAAATAATAGGGATTGTTTGATGAAATTGCCCAAAAAGTCTAGTGAAGCAAGAATTTGACGTCACACATTTAGGAAGTCAGCCTCAGGGTCAAAACAGAGAAGGCAATAGAATAACACTTCGCGTTCCCTGGTCTCGAGTCATTGATTTGCTTTTTTAATGGGTTTTTAATTCGATGCCTGAAATAAGTTTGCTCAAGATAGTTAATATTTTGTTGATTAAAAAAAAATCACGATATATACCCCTCTCATGATTTGAGTGAGTCAAGAGTTTATAAAGTTAAATGCTAAAAAAAGTACTCTCAAAATGTGGCACTAAACCTCATTGCACCAAACATCACTGACTAAAACAGATTTATTGGACCATGGATTAGGTAGATGGTTGCATTTATGCTTGAAAATCTGAAAAGTGATGTCCATTTGCGTAGATTACCTTGCTTAAAACTTGCAATACAGACTTCTATTGTTGGCCTCCAAATACATGACACCAATTACTATTAATATTTATTCCTTCAGTAAATACTTACACGGCGTCGCTTACTGTTAACGGACAGGTTGCTGCAAAGGGGTTGGAGTTGGCCCTGTTTAGTTCATGGGGCCCATGTACACATAGCGCCTTTATCATAGCGTTAAAATTGTTCTCAATGAGGACAGAGGGGATGTCTTTATCCTCCACCGTTTCAAGTGGAAAAAGTTCTCATCTTGTCACTTAAATGCACAGAAGCAATGCTAGTTGTGGTGGCTATGTGTGGATCTTAAACTTGTTTGTGATTATGTATTACTAACTAGAATATAGAAAAATCATAAAGAATACAGAAATCATCAATACAATCCGAAGTCAAATGACTCAATTCAGCTGAAAGGGTACAGATTGTTCCTTCTCCCTAACTTTAAAAAGAGAGAGTACACCGAGTTAAGGGAGAGGTCACTAAGTTAATGAGAAACTCATAGTGCGCATGATATTAATCAATTTTCCCCCAACACTAGTCAACCATTAAAGGTCGTTAGGGATATGTGGTCAGAATATAGTGGTCATAGAAACATAGAAAAAAGCGCTAGGTTACAGCTCTGTTGAAATGATGGGGTTGAAAGTGCTCCACAGCTTTTCTGCCAGAAGAATGTTCTAAGTGGACACAGGCTCTTAGTAAGCACAAAGGGCCATACACGTTTAGTGGGATACTCATAATACATTTTAGTTAATCGGATGTGCTCAAATTAAACAACAAAATATGAGGTACATTGTGAGTTTTAGAGATGCTACTGTGTATTATTACTGCAGGTCTCTTGTCCCTGAACTCTGATTTGATGCCGAGATCATATTCGTTTTGTATGACTGTTTATACGTTGTTTTTTTAAATATGGTGTGTATCAGATTTTGGCTTTTAGGTGAGCAATTGCTAATATTTTTGGTCAGAGAAATTAAAAGTTGCATGGATTCCAAGATGAACATACAGTAAAACATCAGACCTGTATCGAAAAATATATACGATTCTATTTGATTTGTGTTGTTCATAACCTTATGAAAAAAAGAATCATTGTATTTCAGCCTCTTTAGCCTGCAGTGTGAATATAGCATACCGTCTCCTGCCTGTACATGGCGCATTAATGAGTCTCATCTTATTCCACAAAAGAAGACAAGTATATATATATAAAAACCTATTGTCGATCCCGCAGGGATTCCTGTACACTAGGAGATGAAAGCGTGTTACCCAAATCAGTACTCATTCATGCCTCTTAGGGAGGTCACGATACGTAAAAGCAACGACCTTAGAGCCCTGGCACCTCTGGGACATTCTGCTGAGAAACGTGGGACTTACTGCCATTGAACAGTCCTGCCTATACAGACCGCTCTCATGCTCTCAGTCAACACTCTTGCAGTTGATTGCTAAACTACAGACATAATAATTGGTCTAATAATTGCACATCAGAGCTAAACCATTGTAAAAAACACATTCCCAGGATATTAACTACTCAGGAGGCAAAAATAATTACATGACTGTTACATGTGGGAGTAATGAGTGGACTGAAATTTTATTTTGAAAAGGATTTAGAGGAAGAGAAAGAAAATGAGGAAGTATCTGTGACCGTCATGAATGAATGACTGTAGCAGTCTGACCACATCCTTTGTGCTCTGCAAGTTTGCCGATTAGCTCATTTGTAAAGACAACAGCAGCAACAGGGTGCTGCCCAATGAAAAGCCTCCACTGTCTGCCAAATGTTACAAGTGTGGATTACTTCTAGCGGTAGTGCGGTGGATTTGAGATCCCTCAACACTTGCAAGTAATTTCCCAAAAGGGTGTGAGGCACTCCACGCCAAGACAAACACAAATGGTGTTGCTGGCACTGATTAACAATCCATGTTTATTTAAAAAAGTCCTCGGATCCAAAATGAAGGACATTTGCACGGAGGGGATTTGCTGAGAGGCGCTCAGATTGTCACCTCACTCACCGCATCAGAGCCTGCGAGCCAATTAGAAGAGGTTGCACAGTGGGCTTCCAGTCTTCGCCGTCTATCGTTTCTAAAAAATAAAAATACATTTTTTGAAATACTTACATAACTGTTGCAAAATAAACCAAAATAAAATACAGTAAAAAAAACAGTAGCCATGTTCTGTTCTTGAGTTTAATTGCATTTGAATAAGGGAGTCCTATATATACACCTGAGGATTATTTGTTACACATAACTATTCCACCGCTTACCTGTAATGCGCCTCGACAGAGGTGATTGGGTCCAGACTTGATGGAAGACAGGTGGGATGGACGGTGCTTTGTGTTGCTTTGGAATGGCATAATCCACTCTACAGCAATAGTATCAATAATAATAGGAGTGACAACAATACCAATAATCTTTGACTCTTTGAATATGGGACTTATGTTTATATGCCTATTAGGAATGGAATGATGTGTGTTTTTTTTGGTTTGCGGTGATTATTGTGTTGTGCCATTTTACTGTGTTGCATGATTTCTGTGTGAGTTACAGGGACTGATGCCCCCCCCCCCCCCCCCCCCCACCCTATACGTCATGGAGCGATCAATGCAGTAAATTCCTGGGTACAAAAATATAGAAAAACAAAAAATAAAGAAAACCTCTGAGCTCTCAGGAATGAGTTAAATCGGGAAAAACATAAAAGAAGGAGTATTGTCCAAAATAAATGCCCTACCACCCTTCTGTGCACAACCAATGTCAAGTCAAAAGGACTCCAGGCGCACTGTGACGTCCGATGTGAAGGTTCTCTTGGTGGTGTATGGATGAAGAGGATGAAGATGTGGTGGCAGACCGGACAGAACTTCTGGTTCCAGTGATGGAGCTACTTCGATAAATCATAGGTTTTCTGCTTACTCCTAACTTACTTCATTAAAACAGATGATCACTGGTTAAACAGGGAAAATGTGACAACCTATTTAATAACATATGAACAGTAACGCATTTTCAAACCATGGTTACACTTACATACCTCTACATATCTAACTCTTTGTTAAATAGAAAATGATTAATTTCAAGTATTTGATGTTGTTATGAAATAGGACCGTTTCATAACGTATTGTGTGACAGACTATGCTGCTGACTGCCTACAGGTCCTCTTCTTCTTAACGATTGGATAACAAGTACTTAATATATTATTCCCTAAGGATATTGATCTCTCTCTTTATAACTGTGCGAATTTGTGACTGTGTACAACTGATTGCAATCTGATTGCAAGATTTAGTTTAAAGAGAAGTTCTGTTTTACGGTATTCTACGTTTCAGTTCTTAAAGACTCAATAGAGGGCAGAATTTTTCCACCACATAAAACACAAATGACAAAAAAAATGTTTAAACGTAAAACAAACAACTGTTTTTGATTAGTTAAGTTTAATTAGTTAAGTTAAATTTACAGTGAGAAAACTAAATTTAACTCATTTCTATTAAATTCCATCTCTTACCATCTTAATTTGACAGTTTTTCACTGTAAATTTGAGTGACAGATGGTCACTGTACATATTATCCTGCTGCTGTTTGTACTGCATGACAAAACTTTGTTTAAAAGTTGTTTATTGTATATTTATCACCGTTGTGATCTTTTTACATATATGGATTAGTTATATTGGGTCCATACCAGTACTTTACATACTTTTCTGCTGCTACTTCTGTGGAAAAACAGAACATGCAGGACTTGTACTGGCAATGTATTACTTCTCTTAGTAATGTATCTGAAACAGCAGGTGCAGTAAAAGAAGTTCACTCAGAAAGAGGAACAGTGATCACTAGTGCAGACAAAAGAGGAATCTCAAAAACTGAAATATATGAAAATATATAGTAAATAGAGACATTTGAAATATCATATTATTTTTCTGATGTGTAACATGAAACAAACTCACCAGTCCCAACACATAAGACAACAAACAAAAACATTAGTTGGAAGGAGGAGTCACTAACTATTTCTCTTATGTCATTACAGTTGTTTTTTACTTTGTCCACTGACGCTCTGAGAGGAAACCCGTCCCCATGAGCAAAGTCCATGAGGGGGGTGTTCCCCACTCAGGAGGCCTCAGTGTTCTGCCCTTTCATTGGTCACCACCAAACCTGCCTCAGTTTAAAACCAGACACACGTCTATTCTCTCCCCCCTTCACAGCTTTACCCACTAAAAACAACAGATTAGGGAGACTGTGCGGGTGAAGCATAGCCGGTCTCAAGATGCCTGCTTTCGCCACCAACATGAGGATGAAGTTCCCCATTATAGCCTTGGCTTTGGAGATTACCACCATCATCCTGTTTGCGGTGTTTGTGACCTATGATGATGGGAAAAAAAGTCACGGGCACGACTCACACGGCAACGAGACCCACCATGAAGAGGCGAGGCCCATGGATCTCTACCCCAGTAAGTGTGCTCGGGGCTGCTGAAAGAGGGATGCTCCGCTATATTTCATCTCCAGAATTCTCTTAAAGACGATAACATATTTTTATCAGCTGGTATAATCACATTGCCTTTGTTGTGGCTTTGATATTGCCAGGTCTGATTTTTAAGTAGAACATGACACAATTGCAAGACATTTTTTAAAAGATTGAAAAAGAGAGAAATATACAAATTCCCCATATTTCCAAGCATTGGTTTTTATAGTGACTATAAGTGACTTATAACTGAGGTTATGACTGAACCGAAAAGGGACGCCTTTCTTTCATTGAAAGAATGTTAATTCTGTTTTACGGGTGAAATTCTCCAATTATTTGCTAACAGGAATAGAAGATTTTTGGAGGCCTGTCCAGAGGTCTGCTGATTGCAATAAGAGGAGTCATGGGGACACATTCCCATCTCTCACGAAGTCTATTCATACACATGCAGCTGAGGATCCTGCAGGGGAAAGTGTCGGGTCTCATAGAGTGCAGGTCACATGTGTTATAAATCAATGTGTCAAACAAACAGATAACAGGAAATAATAGCAGATGTTAACTATTTTTAATTACGGTATTTATTGAGCATTAAGTGGCTTCTGTAGTTGACCTTGAGAACGTATCTGTATGAAGACGTCCCGGCTGTTGAGTGTCTGTTCACTTATTGGGTGGGGCAGGTGTGCCCCGAAGAGATTAGCTCATTGGTTCATCATGAAGGCTCAGAATGGCCCATCAGAATGTCTTTCATTATTTTGGTCTCTTCATTACTTTTTGATCACATTGAGTGAGTGTCCTCCCCAGGAAAGTGTGTCATGTAATTATCCTCTGCTTTGAGTCTAATACGGTTTTTCCTACTAAAATGTTGACGCTGCAGTTACAACATTCCGGATATACACCTTCCAATCCATACATCAATGTTCCGATATTGTGTGGTGAAGTTTGACTTCTTGACACAGAACTTCTTCCCCTTCGGTGAAAAAGTTCATCATCAGTGTAGTTTTCACTTTTCTTTCCAGATTGGACCACGACTTGCTTCCAAACTAGTTGTGGTATAATACATTTAAAGTGAGCACAGAGAAACTTGAACTCCTTCAGCAAATAGAAGTGAAAAACAAATCCAAACATCTAATTGAGGTACCAATAAGCAGGCTTTGGCAAGCGTTTGGATAACGTGGAGACTTGCGTTGCCGAGATGCAGAGATCTGCAGACCAGACATCTGTATTTAGAGGATCAAAGGGAGGACTGATCTGGATTTAATTTAAACTGCCGTGGCTGAAATCAATCATGTAGTGAGGTTGAACTCTGGATGAATGGCATGACAAAGTACTCCAGGTATTTATAATAAAGGATATTGTAAAAAAAAAATCACTTCATCTTAATGACGAGTTTATTTGCAGATTTAAAACATCAGAGACCGAGGATTGTGAGAGAGGAATCTGCTGCTCCAGCACTTGTGGTTTCAGCACTGGTCGCATCCCTCCTCTACAAACTGCACGGCAGTCGCTCCTGAGGGGATTCTCTCTTTATCGAATCGGCTCACACAGTTCTTGAGAAACTTACTGAGCGTGAGCGAACATCTGGGCGTGGTGCCAGACACTGTGGCAGCTTTCCAGCTGTACCTCCTCCCCATCCTCAATCTACTGCTCACTGTAATACTCCTACTACATGAGAAGCAAAGCCTGTGTTGGGGAGGAGGGTCAAAGTACAAGTTGAAGGGGCAAACACTGTGTGGATGTGATCCGCTGCTGACGATCACTGTTAAAAACGCTGACCACATGTTTTGCAGATGATTATTGACACAAATTATTATTTGATTTACATTATTAATGATTTTTTTATCGTTCCTATCTATTTGTGTATATAAAAGTCTGTGTTGTCCTAGTGCCTTGGTTTAATTTCTTAAAATTTATATTCACAGAACGGAGTGAATTTCCCTTATGTGAACCCATGTCCTGTCAAGCAAATTCTGACTGTGCTTGCAAGGCAATTGATTAGTTTATCAGGCTTGGAGAATGTAAAAGTAAGGTTGACAAGATGAGATTTGCCTTCAATCATCTCTGATAACAGACCGATGAGAAGACTGTTTGGGATTCAAGTAGCTGTAACATCAATAAAGAATATTTCTAATATGGAGCAGCCCGGTAACCGCTATGACGAAGATTAGAGCTTTTTATCTGAGGGGTTAATGATTAAAGCAGCCTACAGTGAAACAGCTGTTTGAGCAAAACAGGGGTTTTGTTTCTGGAGCACTTAAAGAAACCCAGTAAAACACTAACGAGTATTGCAATTGTAGCATCTTTGGCGACAATATTGTCCATCTGGAATTCTCACCGGGGTCAATGTCATGATGTGCAGACATCGCCCAACCCCAGAGACCTGTCCACACAACAGGAAATGAAGCTCATTGTTTGTCAGCCTCCACCTCCATGTATTTTCCACAAATGGGCCTCGATATATCATGTGTAAAGGCATACAAACAGGAATCTCCACTTCCTGTCAGGATGGCGATGCTGGCTCCTCTTCAAGAGCTCACCTCCTTTACTGTTACTTGTTGCTGAAAATACGGTGAAAACACCATGAACTGACGTTGAAATGAATTCCAAAACTCTGCTGTTTTTGTCCGCCTGTTGACACGGGCTAATAGATAAGGGTGTGCTAAACCTCGCCGGCCTCAGGGGATTTCAGCTAAGTTCATTAAGATCATACGCACTTAATAGAAACTGGAACAGCAGAAGCATTTTCCCAGAATCCCATTCACAGTGTGATTGAATTGATTTTCCAGCTGACCGACCGGGGCTGACAATACAGCCCTGGGGAGGGAAATGACTGGAGGGAAGTCTAGCAACGGCTCAGTCGATCATTGCAACTTCAAAGTCAAAAGAAGACCAGTCTCCTGCAAAGTGTAGTTTATGATAAAAGGCAGAGTGAAAGTGACAAAAATAATACCTGGAAGTGTTTCATATAATTGAAAGTGGCCCCCTGAAAACAAAGCACCGCCTTCGAATCAGCAGCAGCACTGACCTCCCTTCTGTTGTCTCCAGTGTTCCAGGATGTCCACGTCATGATCTTCATCGGCTTCGGGTTCCTGATGACATTCCTGAAGAGATATGGGTTCAGCAGCGTTGGCTTCAACTTGCTCCTGGCTGCCTTCGGCCTGCAGTGGGGCCTTCTCACGCAGGGTCTGTGGCACCTCGAAGACGGCAAGATCAAAGTTACCATCTTCAAGTATGAATGTCTTCCTCTGCATGTGTTGGTTCTCAGTGATGTGTGCAGTTGGAACAGACATCAACACCCGAATAGCTCCAACAGATCACTTTAGGTTCAGTAAACAATGAGTGTTGCAACAACTGTGCTGGTCTGTCATTTCTAATTTCTTCTCAACCCTGCAGAATAATCAACGCGGACTTCAGCACAGCAACAGTCCTGATTTCCTTCGGCGCTGTTCTGGGTAAAACCAGCCCTGTGCAACTCCTCATCATGACCCTCCTGGAGATCACCCTCTTCTCCATCAATGAACACCTGGTGGTCACGTTCTTTGAAGTAAGCGCACAATGAGCGAACCAACTGTTCATTTTTGCATTACAACCAGGAAGATTCAGTGTAATAAACTGCATGCCCTTTTCTTTCACAGGCTAACGACGTGGGTGCATCCATGATTATTCATGCATTTGGAGCCTACTTCGGCCTGGCTGTGGCTCGGGTACTTTACCGACCGGGTTTGAGCAACGGACATGACAACGAGGGATCCGTTTACCACTCTGATCTGTTTGCCATGATAGGTGGGGGCCCGTTGCACTTCAAACTAATGCAATATATTTGTTCGCCTGAACATGAGCGACTTCTGTCACCTAGTGGACGCAAATAAACATGCAGCAGGATCCGGTTCAGTGTGATTGACAGGAATGAGACATTTAGGACTTCTCACCCTCTATTACAGGAACCGTCTTCTTGTGGATGTTCTGGCCCAGTTTTAACTCGGCCATAGCTGATCCGGGGTTAACTCAGCTCACAGCTGTGATCAACACCTACCTCTCCCTGGCAGCCTGTGTGCTCTCCGCCTACGCCATCTCCAGTCTCGTGGAGCACAAAGGAAAACTGGACATGGTCAGAAATCTAATAGCACTAGTTCAAAATCATTTACAAAGAAAGTAATTCAGTTATACAGTGATTTACATATGACTGTATATTACAGGTGCACATCCAGAACGCCACCCTGGCCGGTGGCGTTGCCGTGGGAACATGTGCCGACATGGACATTGGGCCTTATGGGGCCATGCTGATTGGATTTGTGGCCGGCATCATCTCTACTGTGGGCTTCAAGTACCTTACTGTAAGTGCAAAGTCAAGCAAAGGTGGAAAATAAAAATGGCGGATTTTAGATTAATGATGTATATTGGTTAATTAATCAATTTGTCTTTTTCCATTAAAAAATATATAAATTTAATGATAAAAAATGATAAAAAATAAAAAACAAAAATAAAAAGTCACCTTGGGATGTGGGAAGCTGTGATTGAAAATTTGTTAATGTATTTTTGGATCAACAATGAAAAAAGTAAATCAACGACAAATAATCATGCCACAAAAATGTGTCAGCCGTCTTTACAAAGTGAATGTATACTTCACCTTTTAGAAAAGACACTATTAGGTTGCAACAAGGGGCCTTTTTTCTCTTCTGCAGCCCATCCTGGCATCCAAGCTGGGCATCCAGGACACCTGTGGCGTCCACAATCTGCACGGCATGCCGGGCATCCTGGGAGGGTTGGCTGGTATTGTGGCTGTGGCCTTGGGGAAGAAAGCGGGGTAAGGACCTCATCCTTATCTCCACATACATTACATCTGACTATGTGTTCGTTTCTGTGTGCGTACACAATTCCATTGAAAGATAAAAAATGATCCTATTGAATCGTCACATAGAAAACAAGACACGCACATTTCTGTAGCTCTGAATTGATGTTATGCTTTAGTTCAATTTCCGCTCTAACGTTCCCGTTTTCCCTCCTCCCTCCTCTTAGAGGTAATGCTGCCATGCAAGCTGCTGCCTTGGCTTCATCCCTCGGGTTCGCTTTGGTTGGAGGTGCTATTACAGGTGGGTGGAGATGAGGCATGAGACGAATAACTAAGGACAGAGTTTGTCACTCAGTGGAAATGGACTTCCTTACCAATCAAAGATTGCATTCTTTTGAAAAGGCCTGAGCAATAAAACAATGTATTTGTCCTCCCTCCAGGTTTCATAATGAAGTTGCCGTTCTGGGGACAGCCTCCAGACCAGAACTGCTATGATGACTCAATATACTGGGAGGTGAGAAATCCCATTTCTCATAAATATTATCTCTAGTTTCTGAAGAATGAGCATAACAAAGTAATAGAAACGGTAGCCCGGTATTTTCTTTTAGTTATTATATTTGTTTTGGGATTGTATGAGACGAAATGTGGCTCAACGCATCATTACAAGCAAGATTTTATTAGATTATCATTTTGTGTACGTTGCAACTCTGTTGTTAAAGCTTGTTTGGCAAGCCCATAATTGTTCATTCTCCATGGGAAGTTCATCCATATCTCATTTTGGTCTCTTTCATCATGCTAGAGAAAATAATTTGGACAATATGTTTTCCAGGTTCCTGAGGAGGAGGAGGAGCACGAGGAGAGCTTGGCTCACGCCGATCACTCAAAGAACAAAGCAGAGCCTTAATTATCTGCTCACCGTCCATTCAGCTGGAAAACTAGAAAGTAAAAGACTAATAATCTGGCCCACTATGTCTGCCCATAACATTTCCTCAATTATATTAATGTACTTTCCCCCTCCCCACTAGACGATTTGCTCTACTGCCCAAAACAAGTTAATATTGAAACTGTTTTGTGAGCAAAGATACCTACAGCAGTAGATGCAACTATTCCCACAAGCTTTTCCTTCATGTTTGTATAATAAAATGAAGCATTAAAGCATGTTTCAAGATATTAGTATAGTTAGTGTTTTTCTTCATACAATGTATTATAATTCCACAAACCTCACGCTTGTTTTTGGGCTGAAGCTTAGGTCAAAGAGAGGCGTACGACCTGCTTTGATCCCCTCGCATGGAGCCCGGTTCTTCTGCAAGGAGTCAGAGTCTGGCTGTGTGAAACCAGCTCTGACTTGGGCACGGACAGTCGCATGATATGTTGTAACTAATGAACTTTGGCATTGCTTATCTACTACTGCTTAAAATAATTTTCTTTCTGTCCGAGGGCTGCTGAACCATTTCTTTAATGCAAGGAGGATGAATGCGTTTAGCATTAAGATTGTCTGCTTTCAATTGGTAGCCCACGTATATTCTTACATGTACATATACTTTAGCATTTACATCAAATGACATGGTCAGTTTTATTGAAGCCCAGCAATCTACAATAAAAATGAAAAGCAGCTGGTACCGAATATTTTTCAGATGCCTAAAGGAATTCAACAGAAACCTACATACTGGCCCATATAAGGGCTAGCATTGGAGAATATGCAAAAGTTACAAACATTTTATACCATTTTCATTGTAACGTTATTCCCTGCCTCTATTCTCTAAAGCTAGTTACTGTTGGGTTCTTTTACTTTAGTTTAGCTCATTTAGAACGTAGGCACATTCAACAAATCTTATCGTAATATCATAGGTTTGGAGAGCGACCTTTGCTTACTTCAGAATATCATTTTAAGCTGCATTGTGTCTGAGTGATGAAGGCCACTTTTTTTTTGTTTAAGCTGCAGGACTAGATGAAACTGACTACACACAGGAATCAATATTTTGGTTTGTCGAATGTTTTATTATGTGCAGAACACACCAAGATTTTGTATTTTTATACAGCGGGATGTGCTCATATTTGTATCATTTACTAATACTGTCATAATAAATATGGTTTTGTACAATAACAGTATTGCTGTGTTTTTTGGAATTAATTTCCTGAAATAATACAGTATAACCTTTATTTATTATACCTCTGAATTTACCTCTAGCACCACTACCAGGGCAAAATTGAATTTTTCCCGAATGTGTCTACAAGCATTTGCTTATGCATCATGAAGCATATGTAACTATAAAGTAGAAATATGTGTTTGAAGTCGTGAAGATGTAGGTTAACATATACAATTTTTCTTTATCTTTCTTTCTTTAATCTCATAAATGCAGAACGTTGTGGTCACAATACTGCAAATTTACAAAGATCTTAATGAAAAATGTTTTCCTAAAATTATGTTTATTAAAATGCTAACATTGGTCAATGCACGATTATCAATTTTTAAAGAGTAAAATATCGATGTATTACGCACCTTTGGGTCAGGCTCGACTATTGATCAAACGCAGCATTCTAACGTTAACGTATTAAACTGAGATGGTCACATGGTCATGATTAGCATGCTGATGTTAGCTTTTAGCCCACCCCAGTTGACGTTATATTAGTTAGAATGGTCATGGTCTATTAAATGACAACTGAATTCTCCCTCTCTCCAAAGCAGTTCTAACAAATCCTGAACATAAGTACAACGAATGTTATATTTATTTCAAAGTTGCGGTATTAGACCGAGTTCATGTTTGTTTGTTATTCACGTAACACGTTATATAATATGAATCGACTGTAACGTCACGTTACTCTGCGGAAAATGAGAACAGCTGACAACATTGACTAATCGAACTTCTTCCCAGGTGGTTTGCAGTTACATAGGGGCTTGTTAGAGACTAAAAACAGCCTGAACTGGAAAAAATCCCATCTTTACATTACAGTCTTCAAGCGGCGACGGATCACCTCGATGCTGCTGCGCCAACTGGCGGACGGACGTCGGATTTAGCGCCGTTGTTATGAACGTAGCTTCAGTGGTGCATTGTGGGATACAAAATGTCTCCCAAGAGTGCTGGCTAACGCTACTTTGCCAGAGATACTTGCGAATAAATATATATCTTTCTCTTCTTTCCGCCGTTAACGTGTCAGTGTTTATAGATGATAGGGTAACGGTGTACTGCTATCGCCATGGTGAGTACAGAACTTCTTTCACCAGCCTTAGCTCATTTAACGTGAATAGCTTAAAGCGCATTTTAGCTTTAGCTTAGTAGACGTAGCCTTATTAAGCTCAAGTGAAAGGACAATTAAGGTAAGCGTCAATATTTTCTGGGTTTGTTATCAGAACTGTCCTTCGGAAAGCCACGATTATTTGCAATGGTTCCCTTGCTTTGAAAGGTTTGGCACATTTTGCTAGTTGTAACTTCAGGTTAGTTAAGGTTAATGTTAGCGATATCTTCCCCGGAGCGCAGATCAGATTTCAATGAAAAACTGTCGTACTCCAAAACCTGTGGTATAAATATTTGTTTTTGTTTTTAACGTTAGTCCACGAAAGCGGAGTCCAGGGTGTCCAGCTCCAGCTCCAGCTCCAGAACAGATGAAAGGAAGAGATCGAGCAGCACAGGCAAGACCGCTTGTACCTCTGACACGTCAAACTCACAGTCATGACAAAAAAACCTGACAGGTGTGACTTTACAGTCACTGTGTTATTGCTGTTGCCTTTCCCACTACGGTCTCAAGTGAAATGTTGTGTGCATGTAACCTTACCTGTTACCGCTTTCGTCTTTCTCTCGTATTTTATTTTTGTCTTCTTTAAGTCACTCTCTTTGCTTCTAACAAAGTATTTTTTATGGTGGAACCCAGGGAGAATGGCTCCCTAAAGAGCACTGTGTCATGCATCAGGGGATAGTGGGTAGTTCAACCCCAAAATCTGCAGTTCTTTTTAACATTAGACCGTTAGTTACCGTTTTCTTGTTTCTTAATAATAAGAAACATGGCATTGTCAAAAGCTTATCTTTATATTTCTGTCTTCTGTTCATTCAGGTCGAGAAAAAACAAAACGGAAACGCAGTCGTAGTAGGTCTTCCTCGTCGTCCTCTTCTAGGTCATCGTCATCATCTTCATCCTCATCGTCATCTTCTTCGTCGGGCTCGTCAGACTCATCCAGCAACAGTCGGAGTAGCTCTAGCAGTAGCGGTAAGTGTAACTTTATAGTCTGCTATACCAGTGATTCTCAACTGGTGAGGGACCCGTTTTTAATGGGTCGCGGGCCTCTGCATGTGAAAATAAAAATTAGAATTAAAAAAAAAATCACAAAAAACTTCCTCCTGTGATTTTATTTTGAAGGGACTTTTTGAATGCAGCGGAGTCTCGTTTTTTTGCGGCTCGTCTCTCCATGTTTTCATCAGCGTGTGCCAGGTTGGGTCAAACCATTCTGATATGGGGGAGACATTGGGTTTTTAGGATAATTAAACATCCTCAATATAAAATTCAGCTTATGAATTTAATTTTGAATACATTTGAGAAGTTGAAAATGTTCCTCGATTTGGGTCGCGGCTTGTCATTAAGGGGTGATGGTGGGTCCCGGAGCCAGACCAGTTGAGAACCACGAATCTTTGGCATTAAAAAACACTTTTCAGTTTTCATCAGCGTTAAGTTGTTAATGAATGTTGTGCTGTGTTCAGCCACATGTTATGCATCATATTAGTACAAATATCAATATATTGTCTCATGTGTTTTGTTTGTAGACTCTCACAGTAAACCCAGAAAGCAGTCTAAAAAAAGGAAAAAGGAGAAACCCAAAAAAGTAATTCTGTTGTTAATTTTATCTCGTGCATAATTGACATATATTTTCAGTAAGAGTAAATTGTTCAGTAATGCAACGTAAATAAAAAACGTTAAACATCTTTTTGTTTCTTTCAGCAGAAAGTTAAGAAGGAAAAACGACACAAACGTAAAAAGGACAAGAAAGCAAAAGGGGGAGAGGAAAACTCGGGACCTGTACAAATCTCCAAGGTGACTGCCCATTAGGTCCCATTCAACCACTGAGTTACCAGAAATATGTACTCTTAAAACATGCATTCTACATTACATTGTCATGATTGACTTCCATTCATTGAGTGCCACTGCCACCTCTAAAATCAAGTCTAGTGCAATAAGTTGTACGCGATTATGCTCCAAATGACATCAAACAACCTGAGAACTGTTTTGTTTATTATCTCGAAGCAATTTAATTTGTTTGTTATGTTGACCATTGTACAACATTG
Source organism: Pungitius pungitius (assembly GCF_949316345.1). Taxonomy (NCBI): domain Eukaryota; kingdom Metazoa; phylum Chordata; class Actinopteri; order Perciformes; family Gasterosteidae; genus Pungitius; species Pungitius pungitius. The sequence continues at coordinate 10,738,090 of NC_084919.1, forward strand.
AAGTTATTTTGCTTGCCCACAACCAGTGCAAGTATGATACGCACATACATACTTACATTTGTAATCTCCGGCTATGTCATTTAGTCAAAGAATTTATTGTGCACTGGTAACTGTTTTCTTTCAGTACTTGAAGGACAAGAAGAAGGGCAAGTACAGCATGATTTCAGGGAAGAAGATAAAAATGAAAGTAAAGAAGTCAAAAAAGGACAAACAGGTAATCTCACATGTTTTATTTCAAGTAGGTAATCTATATAGTGTGTGAATAGAATAGTTATTTGCTTCTCTTTTTTTGTTTGTGTTACAGCGCGATAAAAATCGAGCAGAACTTCTTGAGTTCCTGAACTCCACTCTGTGATGCGTCTTTGGACGGCAGTGATAGTGCTCAGATCCTTCTTGCAGAACTCAGGAAACAACAACTCAGCTTTTCAGGAGAACAACAATGAAGAGTTTTCTGAGAGATGATGACATCTTGCATTGACTCACAGGGCCTGATGGGGCAAAGAAGCTGCGTTCAGAACACTTGCCTGATTTTCCCCATGGCCCCGTCCAGCTGGAGGATTCTTCAGCTTTCTTTGTGGTTTGAACTTATGGTCCCACCCCCTTGAACAGTGTACTCCACCGTTAAAACATCTTACTCCTCTGACATCGGATCACCGTGGACCAGAGATGTTTTCTTCTTCCATCTTTTTTTATTTCATTGTTCTTCCAAACCAGCTGCCCACATCACCCAGAATGCAACTTGTCAGGCCTCAGAGATCTGGTCAACTCACTTTCTAACTCGGTCCCAGCACACTTAACTCAAGTGACATCACTTAAGTGAATTTGTCCAACTTCATGTGGCTCACTCTGAAGCCACAAAAAACACACAACTCTTACTCTCAAACACGCAGTGGTACTCGTCAGCCCTTAAAAAGGCTTTGCCTTTAGTTAATGTCAACCACACCTCATGTAAGATTACTTTTTTGTAGATAACTAACCATTATTTTACCACAGTAAATGTGCGAGTTATCAGTGTGTACTGATATTTAAATGTGTACATTTTGTTTCAAATTATATGGGAATCTACTTTGATGGTAACTGTTTGTCTCATTCGTAACATTCATTCTGCCAAATTCTGTCTTCCCTATTGTTTCAACGTTATTCATTTTATTAAATGGAAATCAATCAATCCACTTTGATGCTTTATAAGGAATTAACCTGTAGGGTGCTGATGAACTTTGAGGTGTGACAAACAACAGTTAAATACTAGATTTTTTTCTACAATCCAAAAGGTTTTGTAATGTTCCAACGCGTCTTTGAATTCCCTCTTTCAATGAAGAACAGAAAGAAAGCTTTCAGTCTGTTGACCTTGAGTCTTTATGCTGTTTGGAGAAAACAAGGCAGGACATAGAAGTGGAGCATGAATTGACGATCATCAATAACTTGTGCATACAATTTATAAATACTTTTCCGTGTATACTGTCATGAAAGACCATTCATTTTAGTGTTGTCTGACCAAACAACATTTTTCATGCATTCCTGCCAAAGTCAACAAATCCTGCGTATGACAAGAATATCCTCTGCCAACCTTAAATAGCCCTCGTTGCTTGGATACTGTCTACAAAAAAAAAAAAAGACGTTTCACTGCCAGAGGCGACACAAAATATCAACCGCTTCAGTTCCAAAAAAAGTGCCATTAAGTTACAGAGGCGCCAATGGGAAAAGAAACGCCTGACATTGCCCTTACAGGTAAATCATCAATTTATGCTGATTGGTCTCCTACTGAAAAGAGGAGGAGGACTGTGGGACCAAAGGGGACGTGCTGTGGCCCATGAACGCCTCCCATCAGACAACCTTGCTGCTGCTGGCTCCTTTGTATCTGAAGTCTGGCATGCTCCACACCCTGTGGGACCTCTCCGAGCCCTTCTCCACATCCTCCGACACCGTCTTGAGCTCGTTCAGCCCCACGCCGTCGGCCTCGCCGGACGTCAGGCCGACCGTGCTCCCGAACGGGTTGATCTTGATCCGGGACCTGAAGTTCATGAGGGACGTGCTCACGCCTCGTCTGTTGTTCCACTGGTGGGCGAGCCGCTGCGCCTCCTGCTCCTCCTTCAGCCCGTCCAGAGTCTCCAGGAGGACGGAGCGGAACAGGCCGGACACCTCGTGCACCTCGGGCTCGTTGGCCTGCAGGACTTCTCTGAACCTGAAAGGGTGCCGTGGGTCAGGGTTACAGTGCGCTTCGGTTTTAGAGAACTCCATCAAAGGATCAGCGCACTCCTACAACATTGTCTCCTGGTGTTTGGTTTGATCAAATTAACCAACCAAAACTCAAGGTATTGAATTCATAATAATAATAAACTAAATGATCCACAATGCAACTAAATGCTGGTCTGGTAAGCTCACTTCATTCTAACTCCTCAGTCACTCTCAAATGTGTAGTCTGTCCGTCCACTTAAAAAATGTCTTGAAAGGCAGCACAGATCATCGTTGATCAGCACACTGCTGCTTTCGACCCTCTTACCAACGAGGGCTTCAGAGGCCTTAACAAACCTTTAAATAGATGCCTGATTGGAAACCTGCTTCCCGGTGAGTGTTTCCAGTTAACCGACGATTGACCCGCCTCACTTCAACACATAATGACACATTCATGGCCAGAATCCGATTTATCTACCAGAGCCATTCTAATTGAACTATGACTGGAATTCATTGTATTAGGCTAAACATAATAAACAAACGTGGGAAAGAGTTCTATTAAAGGCACAATGCAGGATTCAAATAAAGCCTCACGGTCCACAAAGTACGGGACTGAACCCGCTGCCTCACATTGATTGATTGACCTTTCCGAGAGGATTTACACCAGATAATCACTGCAGGAACGTAATTGATCAATCATTAAAGGTCATTCTTTAACTTGGAAACAGCTCGCAGAAAAACCTCTTACCTTCTGCTGTATCTGTTATTCAAATGTGTAATATCTCTTTCTGAGTTCACTCAGAACGGAGAAGCCATCTTTCTCGTGTAACTATTCAAACGTCTTTTCTTTTAATAATGGTCGGATGGGGAGAACAGTGTGCACGTGTGCATTGTCCAGATTGTACAGCATTTAGCACCTCGCATTAACACCAGCAGTCAAAAAAACACCTAAAACACCTTCCACCTCTAACAAGACACCGGGGGGATCAGCAGCTTCCTGTGAACAGCTCAGTTTGTCTCTGCTACAGATTAAAGGCAAAAGACAACAGACCAGCTGATTGTAATTGATTTAAAAGGCGCTTTGAATTCATTATTTAGGAAATCATTCAGTCTTGATGGTAAACTGGATCTGACTATGTGTTGGCCGTTATTCTAGAAGCTAAGAGTTGACTTTCAAGACATTCGCCTAATATTGGCTGAGCTGTTTTTGCGTTGTTTGGCTCACTTGAGGATGAGCTGGCCGCAGCACGGCGGCGGCACCTTGGAGCAGAGCTCCTCGAGGCCGAGCCGCTCCCCGGTGCAGAGGCTGTAGGTGGACCGCGGCGGGTTGGCCAGCCAGCTGTAGTCCACCCCGGTCTTGAGGCGCTGGTACTCGTTCTCCCTCTCCCTCTGCTGCCTCTCGGCCTCCTTCAGCTGCCAGCTGAACTCCAGCATCAGGGTGTCGGTGACCACGTCGGCCGGGTCCCGTCGGGGGCTCCGGGAATACGGCTCATTCCAGCTGAACCAGGAGGCCATGGCCTTTGTCCTCCTCCACAGTCCCTGGGGGAGACGAAGACGGGCGCTGAAATCAGGGGGAATCCCAGCAGACGGACTCCAAGAACTTCATTTGTTTCAAGGTGAATGGAGGATAAAGAAGGTTCTATAGGCCTCTATTAGATTTGCTGCTTTTATTTAAACACATAAGGAGACATTTTGGAGAGGTTATACAGTAATTGACTTGATTTGCTAAACTCGTAAAGGGAAACCAATAAAACAAAATAAGCTGGACAGAGTTATGGTGGTTTCTGTTACATTTCATTGATTGTCTCAGTTGAAAAACACATCGTTTTTCTTTTTATTATACAACTGATGTTTGAGTTAATCAATAAAAGAATCAGCAGAATAATTCATGTTGAAAATAATCATAAACTGAATGTATTTGTTTTCTAGTTACACAAAACATTTGAAGAATCAAGCATTGAGCTTTAGGACAATGTCAATGTTAAAGGTCATTTTGATGTGGCTGACATTATTACGGTTGAATGACATGAATTTATTTAGAAAATAATCAGACAGCCAATTGAAACTTCAAATAACCGTTAATGCGGCCCTGAGCAGAGATTTCCTAAAAGTGCTTCAATGCTTCAAAAGTGTGCATTTCCTTCATGTTGCATTTTTCATCTTAATTTCGTAGGTAATCTTTTACTTCCCTTTGATCAAATCTCCATTCAGTTTGCTAACTCTCTCAACCTTAATCTGTGCTGAGTCCTGCTGTAAATGCTTTAAACGACTCTGCAGCTCTATGTTTGGGCTATTTTTGGTCAAAAGACAAAAAGCTTTCACAGAGTGAGATTAGTTGAAGCCGTTCCCAGCTCTAACTTCTGGAGCTCATAGTTTTACTGAGCCGATGGCCCTTCAAAATGGAGTCTCACATGAGAACAAACACACATCGACACATGCCAGAGCGCCCGGACCAGGGAACGCTACATGAGAAATAGACATACGCAGGCCTTCACTAGTCATCTTCAGTACTGAATAACCAGGTGAACTAAAAACAAGACGTCCATGACGAATGCATCACCAAGAGTCTGCTTTTCTCTGATCAACAAGCCAAAACAAACCCAAATATTCTGTTTACTAAAAGCAAGGGCAATAAACCTGTAACTATCCTACATTCAGAATTCTGGCTCCAAATTGTATTTTAATGATGATAAAAATAGTGGTTGATTAATGTTGTTGAATCGACTAGAGGTTGCAGAGACGTCATCAGTGTGTGACTTATTTTTCCAGGAATTATAGAATAAAGGGCGCATTTCCTACTGATTTAAACTTTCTCTCTTTGTGTCCCCACAACAAACATTAATACAAGCTTCTACTGGAAGAAGCTTCTGACAGATTCAAACATTGAATATGTCAAAACATCCAAATTGTTGCTGTTCACTCCAAAGTAGAATTCAAAAATTCTTACCTCTTTGTCTTTCGAAAGTTTTCTTTCGCTGGAAGAGAATCAAAATCGACGAAAAGCAGAATGAGAAAAGTCGGCAGACATCAGAAGGGCGGATGGATGCTGGAGAGACAAGACTTGCCAAAGCAGAGCGAGAGAGGAGAGAAATGGATTCTCCAGATCCCTCTCGGTCTCATAGCATTCTCTCTCTCTCTCTCTCTCTCTCTCTCCCTCTCTCTCTCCCTCTCTCTCTCGCCCCTCCTCCCATGAGCCCCCGTGGGCCTGTCTTTACTTGTTGCAGGAGGTTGGGGGCAACCATCTCCAAATGGAGCCATTGGATCACGGCCCCTGATGAAGTGCTTATGCAGCTTTCCGCGAGAGTCGGCGTTGCCATAGCGACGCTCCTAAGCCTATTTGTCCACAATAAGCTCCATCAGCTGAAAGGGAGCTGGAGAGCGACAAAGAGGCAGATAAAGAGGACACGGTGGGCTGAGCGGCGAGATGGAAAGAGGGAGATAGATCAAAGGGAGTTGCTTGGAGGGCGGGTTGGTGCCGTGTGGGCTGACCGGCTCGGTTGTTGTTGGCGGTGCAACGTTCCAGGTCGTGTCCTGTGTGCTCCTTTCGCAGATAATGAATCCCACTGGCCCTAGAAACAGGGGCTTTATAGGTGGGGGGTGATGTTTGATGCGGACGACGGAGAAGCCGAGAGGCGGTCGTCGTAGCGTAGGTGGAGATTGTGAAGGTTTTTTTGGCGGCTTGCTCGGTGCGTGGGTGTGAGCACAGACCTTGAGAATCCCAGCTACACCTCCAGCACCATCCTCTTCCTTCTGCTCGGTGTTGTACAGCTAGATAGAACGCCGGGTGGACTGTGAACCCTGTTAAGTCAGAACAGGAACACCAGCATCCTGCATGTGAGCTGGAAACCGTTGTCCCTTCCCAACGGCTGATATTGATCTTCTTGAGTCCATTGTGTTCAAGCCATAAAGTAGTACACAACGAGTATACAATACAAGAGAAATTCAACGCTGCGTTGATTATGTGGTACTTTAATCAGTTTTTAAAAGCCTGATACGACGTGGGTCACGAGGAAATAAAAAAGGAGTAACTAAGCAGCAAAGGTCAACGGTCATTTAAAAGGAGCAGTGCTTTAAATAGGACATTAAACAAGATCCTGTAAAACAATAATAAGCAAATAGATCCAATGCTTTCACAGATGTGAGCAAAGAAATTGATTATAAATACATATTTGGCCCATTCTATCAAGGCATAACCACAATTTTAAGGTATTTGTGTGATCCTGCATTCAATGCAGCTTTTCAGAGGGCTATTACTCCGTTAAAGAGGTCATTACTTCACAGGTTCAAAGGTTGCTCCATGTGGCCGCTGTGTGTCTTCAGGTGGAAAGTTTGACCTTTTATCTGATGGAAAGGAGCTGCAGAGCGTAAAAATGAGCTTCATCAACCATGGAGATAGACTTTGTTAACCTTTCATTTCCTGTACCTTTTGATCCGTCTAGCACTCTACATCTGAACAATAGCATCTTAGCCGATATAAATCGGGCTGGAGTAGCTTGAGTTGTGATGGGTTTACCGGTTACTACGTCCTTCCCCCTCTGTAGGTCCCGTATTTACACACACACACATTTACATTTACACAGTACATGGCGGCACTCACACTGCTCACAGTCACGCCTTTGATCCGAATGAATAAACGAAGGCCTCCGACACATAAAGACAGTGTGATGACCTCATCTTGAAGGTGGCAGATGGGGAGGTAGGTCCCTGTAATCCAAACAGATGATAATCCCTCCACCACCGGGTTGTGGGTGGAGGGGCTGATGTTTGTCTGGGAGGGTTTCGGTTGAGCTGATTTGTTGCGAATGGCCCGGTGCTGATGGTCACACCAGGTTGGTCGACAGAAATCTCATTAAAACCGACTCTTCAATGCTTTGCAATGAATGCAAGATGATGGAGCCAGCCGCTGATTAGCTGGTTGTCTTTACAGACAAAAGTGTGAGACAATCTGTTAAATTGTGCTTTGTAGAAATGCTGGTAGGACACAAGTCCTGGCAACCTGTTTCCCTTGTTTTCCATCTTCAGCGTACTGTCACATGTCACATCAATCTCCTCATCTAACTCTGGGCACAGAGAGCAAAGACATGTTTTTATCCAAATGGCAGATTGTTTCTTTAAAGTTATGAGGGGAGATACATTTGTTGCTAGATTCATAGTAACGACCATGAGATTGAGTCTCTCTTTGCGATAATAGAAGTCACACTTTAATGAGATGCACTTGATTACCAGATATATTATCAGACATATCCTTCCTCCCTGGTGCGTCTGACACTTTTAAACTACTAAATGGGGCAACTGAAAGTGATATGCTAAAAGTCGTATTTTCTTTGTGGGTGAATCCATTATTTCTGTGTTAAAAAGCTGATTGCGTTTGAGAACTGCACCAGATGTCCCTGTTTTCCCGCGAACGAGCGGCTCCTGATACGTGAGCCTCTTTATCTGCAGGAAGGGATCAGCACAGTCGGTGAGTCAGAGTGAATCACGGGAGAGAGCCTCAACCAGTCGGCTAGCGCCGGAGGGACCTGTAATCCACACCACGCTGCTGTAATGCAGGCGGTTTTAAATTCTGACACATTGATGCCCTCACCATTTTGTGGCAATGCATTTTAGGGTACCAAATACTACTCTTTGTCACTATCTAGTGGTTCAAAAACATAACAGGATGGCCCTTCAATTCCAGGTCCCTTTCAACAGGTGACACATTTATGTTATAATTTAACTTAAGCACTTTAAATTCCTTTAATTATATTTTTTGCAACCTTTTTATGCAGTGCTATATTTGTATTTTACAGAATTGCAATAAAAAAAGGTGTTTAGTTAATCACATTCTATTCTATTTGAATGATGATCAATTTATCTCTGAATACTTAAAAAGATGTTTGTTTTTGTGTTTGATGGGTGCTATTGTTGCCTTGTTAAGCACCTTAACTTAAGGCCTACATAAGGACAATAAACATGGCATGATATCCATCAATATCTTTAGGTTGGAAACCCCCGTGAGAAGAGCTTGTCACCACTGCAGCGCACCACTAGAGGGAAGCTTCCTACCAGCCTGTGGCCTCCTTGTGTCTTCATCTCCACGGGGACTGCTTGTTGGGGTAATAAGAATAATCGGGCGGAGAAGGAAGAAAATAAACTCGTCTTGTTGTGAGAACCTCACATTCTTTTGTTGAAAGCCCTGAGCTGTTTGATCAAACCACACCTCCTGACCAAATATGAATCTACACACACACAAACACATTCCTCTACGGAGCTAATGACAACAGAACCGAGGGAAGGTGCTCCTGAGAGACACTTAGATAAACATCTAGTATGTGGGGGGGAATTAAGAAATACTTCTCTAGAGCTCGTGCAGCACATTAAAAGTAAGGCCTACTGGCCCAGTGAAGGAACAAGCAGTTCGTGTCCTGGACCAAACTCTCAGACTCTTTGCACTCGGCACCGAAATGAGCAACAATTTGACGATGAGCCGCCCTCAAAACAAACTGACATTAAGAGTTAATTCTTAAAAAAAAACAGGGGAAGATATTCTCTGTTGTTATAATAATAAATGAAATAACTAACCACTGGAATTAGTACACTGAATCAAGTGTTGGGAAGTAAATAAGTAGCTGGTGGATATAATTTATGCTCAATATACAGGTGAAACTTGAAAAATTACAATATGTTGCAAAAGCTCATTACTTTCAGTAATTCAACTTAAAAGGTGAAACTAATATATTATATAGACTCATTACATGCGAAGTGAGATATTTCAAGCCCTTATTTGATATAATTTTGATGATTATGGCTATATAATATATATATATATATATATATACCAATATATTAGTTTCATCTTTTAAGTTAAACAACTGAAAGTAATGAGCTTTTGCACGAAGTGTAATGGCAAAAATAAATGTAACTCTTCTAAATGCTTCATTGTATAACCAGTTTATTAATTGAAAGTGCGGAGATGGCAAAGGCCATGGTATAAGAACTGCCATGGATGAGATGGATCCAGCGTCCTAGCTGTAGAGACTAAACAAAGTGGGTCATATGTGTATAAACAGATTTGTTTTCAAGTGTTGGGAGGGCGAGGCCATGGTCAAAGAACTGACGTGTCTCACATGGATTAGATGTCCCCAGTATCCTGGCTGTAGATACCCAACAAGGTGGTCAAGGTTTCTGTTGACGCCACCGATGACTGAACTTGGGTATAAGAAGTGCCTCGTTCTGTTGGGGGGCGAGGAGGTTCATGACAGTGTGCAGAGCACGTAGCTGTTGTGACCTTTCTTCCCTTGCAAGGAAATAAACGTAGAAAGACATATTTGACTCAGAGCCTTTTGTTTCTTACTTTACGATTGTCTGTGCAAAATGTGTGAAAAAGCGGGGGGGACTCTCAGAAGATGTGTGAGCAGCGGGATGCGGAGGGAGTTCCTGGACACAGAGAAGTAAACAGAGAGATTGGGCGATTAAAGAAATAGGAGCCCAGAGGGTGTGAACAGCTGAGTAAACCAATGAATTAAGCTGCTGCATTTTACTCACTGCTCAGCAACATAACTACAATCCTAAAACCCTTCATTCTCATTTCCTGAGCTTCTTCCTCATCTGCGTCACTACAACCGCCAACAAGAATCCCCCCCAAAGCCGTGAAATGAAAGTGGTGTTCAGTAACGTCTGACTGCTGCCTTCTGCTGTGACTCGGGGAGGGAAGTTCAGGGCACATCACATGAGCGCAGTGGGGGAAAAAAACAACCCGGATTTGCTGACATACCCTTTTTTTTCTGGCCTTTGTCCAATGTCCCATTTCACTAGAAAAGCCTGGGTGGACTGCGTACTGAGGTCAGGGAATCTGTGCTGGGAGCTGGAAACTCTCATAGCTCATGAGGGTCTGAGCTTTTCGGATAAGCCGGCATTAAGAAATATTAAGCTCAGTAACACCTCATAATGGAACAGTTACAGGTTCAAAGTAACTGAGCCCCTTTAATGCTATTTGTTAAAAACCCATGAGCTGCCTTAAGGTCCTTACATATCCTTTTTCAAGTTTAACATTTTGAGAATTACGCTTATTCTGCTTTTACAACATGTGGAATAGAGAGAGGAAAGAATGCTCTGTTTAAAGTAGCACTACATCTGTTGCTCACAGGATACATCCGGGTTCTTCTATATTATTAGGTGTCATTAGGTCGTATTTATTATAACTTTCAAGAGAATCCAAGCTTTCCAGTTGATGACGTGGTTGTTGGTGACGATGCTTTTTAAGTCACACGCTGACATTAACAGTTGATCCGATATGAAATGAATGCGGCATATTTCACTTTCTAGCCAAACGTTGAATGAGAATATCAACATCCCCCTCATGTTTGAGAATATTCTAACCAGAAAATCCCCATTTGTATTTCAAATGCTCACCATTGGCTCATTGGATGTAAACAACGTGCGATTTAGCAATAAATACAAAATGTGGCTGAGGGTTATAGCTCAAGGCGTCATACATGTTTTAATGTGTATTTCTAATTTTAAGGCAGCAACTAAAAGTTTTTGCAACATTTTCAGGAGACAGAGAGAAGAAGAATATTTTCACAGATGTGTGTGTGTGTGTGTATCTGTGTTGGGGAGTTCATCAAATCCAAATAAATCAGCTACTCCTCAGCAATGAGTCTGCTGTTTTCACAGAATTCCTCTTGTCGGTAGTCACACACATCCTTGTGATAATGTGTGTCGGTGTGGGAAGGGATGAGGTACTGTTTGTGTAACGGCAGCCTTTGTTTGTTTCCAAAGATCAATGTGAACCAGGAAAATGTGTGCGCTGGAGGAGCAGGGCATCAGGAGCGAGGGAGAGCCGCGGACCCATTGTGTAACAGCCAGAATTAACCGCATTGTGCGCGAGCAAAATGCATAGTCATCACTGATTAGGCCTCACGCGTTTATTACGTTGCTTAATTTACGTAATACCAACGTTGGCGAAGCTTTCGCCGAGGTCGACAAGCGCCCGACAAGACCTGTGGAGCCACGTTACCATGCTGCTGGTCACTGAAGGTCCAATAATGCATAGAAGCGCATAAGTCTAAGTGATGTGTCAGAAATAGTATATGGTTGCGTTGCATTATACAGGTAGTGCAGATAGTGAGGCGCTCTGACAGCTTTGAGGGGCGCGGCTTATTGGAAGGACAATTCCTTGAGTCCCTGAAGTGACTGATAGGGGCTGTTCAAATAGGCCACATATCTTTACTGTATGTAGATTGCATTATCACAGAAAGGGGGGAGAGTGGGCGCGTTGTGCGTTAATCGTCCCTCGGCCCGGAGTTGTTAGCACTCTTTCTGTCACTGGGATGAGTTGATTATTGCTGGTTGAACCCGCTCACCTCGTGATCAAAGTCTGAGAGGTGACGATACAGTGCAGCCAATCAGTGAAACATTAACCCAAAGTCTTTTCCCCCTGAGAAAACACCATTTTGGATTTCTCACTTTGTTATAATCATACACAGAGGACCATTACCTTCCTTGCTTTCTTTCCATCTTTGTATCTCCCATGTGCCACGGCATTTCGACCATAGAGTATTGGTGGAGTCCGTTGGAGGTTTCCAGGTTCATGGTTGGTGAACAACACGTGGACACCAGCACCTCTGGAGCTCACTAGCGAGTCGAGGGTCTCCGTGGTGATCTGGAGACCTCAAGGCGAAGACAAGGCTCCACACACAAACCACCACAGATGGTCGTCACAGAGCTGGTTCACATTCCAGCCCTACTAATCCCTCTCAGAGATGGACAAGTCTTTTGTGAGTACAAACTTGCCTTGTGGTCAGATGAAAGGTTTCTGAGAGGAGTGTGGGAGAGGACCATGCATAAATCCAAGGAGATTCTCGGGTTTTTTCCCTCTATGCGGCCAAGGTTTTGGTCATCAAGTATTTGTTATAGTGTCAACCTCCTGTTGGTGCTTGGTGGAAATGTCTTTGGCTCAAACCCAAGTCAGGAGGATTTATCCTCTGGGGAACAAAAGTAGCTGTTTTATAGTTGAAACATTTCAGTCTGACTGAGAGCCCAACGCTGTAATCAGTAGAGCCCAGAAGGAACCAAATAAAAAGGAACCAACAGAATGGTACCGTTTCAGGCCCGTTGCTATAGAGCTTGAAAAAGTGAATAAAAAAAATAAAAGTGCTGTTGAGAACGTGCAGAAAAAGAAAGTGAAACAAGCTGTAGACGTCTTCCTTATTTCCTTATTTAAATCCGATCAAGTAATCCTCACAACTAAAAACTGCCTCAATCGCCCAAAACTGGACGCATTTATTCTGTATGAATTGGTTAAAAGGTGGAAGTTTGGATTTTGGGCCACGTGTCAGTTTCAGTTCACTATTTCACCGAAAGAAAAAAACGTAGACAGACCAGCACGAGTTTTGTTAGACCACAAAGCAAAATACGACAAGTGAAAAGGCAACACATTCCAGCCAGTGCTGTTATAAAGATGTCATGATGTCATGTTCAGGCCTTTGATGACATGTTACGCCATGAGTCCAGCTCCTGAGAGGATTCCAGCAGCAGCAGTGTGGTCTATGTGGGACCATGTGACACTTGAACCAAGCTTTGGAGTCGCTGATTGCAGCTTCAACACAGTTATCGCTTTTTATCTTGACACTCTGCCCAATATGTATCCCAATTTTTTTATTGATCTACGGCTTTTCTTTAAATGTTTCTCTAAATCTTTTTGTTTTTTTTGTTTAAAGGAATTGTTTGGCTCCTTAATGATCATGTTGTACATCATGTGTAGGTTTTACAAAGTACCTCTGATGCCACTTTTTCTATTTGTAAATGGATGCTGGTTTTGGGGATTGGAATAAATCAGTGACACGTGACAGGGTACATGCAGGAGTTCCGCCTCACCGGGGCGCCTCTTTTGTGGTTTTGTTTGTACAAACGCTGTGTTGGCAAAGGTGAATCCATTTAGCAGCAGAGTGACCTTTCACCCTCAAGTCCAGTGTCCACCCCCAACCCCCCCCCCCCCCCCCCTCACAACCTCAGCCTCATGCCCTGCTCACCCTGTTAGAAAATCACAAAGCCAGAGAGACAGATGGCGTAGTGTGACCACCAACACACACACACACACACACACACACACACACACACATGCAGAAACAGACGGCAGGGTCAGACCAGTACATGGGCTGGGTTCAGGGCCTAAAATATCCATTGGTCATGTGGTCTCTTCCTGTTATGGATGTTCGTGCCTGTTTAACACTCACAACAAATCTGACACTTTGGTGAAATTCAATAAATTCATCCAGATAGTAAAGTTTTTATTTGTATTTGTTCACCATTTGAAAAGATGACTGGAAGATACAATGAATTTGTTCGAAAGTTTGTGAGGAAATTTGCTAAAATGTTAAAATTCAACAATTTTGAAACTTGGCCGATGGGTTTATGCACTTAATCAATATGTAAAGAACAAAAGAATCCATTCACTGTTAGGAACTAGCTGTAACAACACACAGGAGGCCCGGCCTCAGCAGTGGATGCACACAGACCACCTCTACTGCCCCCCCTCCCCCCTCTTACATAAGTCCCGTCAGCAGCCGCTCAAAACTCGCATTTAAGCAGCGCGCCCGCCTCCTCACACCTCAGGGCCCAGTGGTGAGGTGCTGTGACCACATGACGCTCCACAACTCCCCTGGGACCGTTATTACTGAGTAGTGAGCCACACACATCCTGTTGTGGTGGTGCAGGCCAACGTGTGGGAGCTTTACCTGCAATTGGTTTGTTTGTGTGGTTTTATTTCAAATCTGTTGATCGTCAGTAAATGTGTCTTATTGACATTTTTACCCCAAAAGTAAAAACATACATTCACTCGAGTAGTGGAGTGTTAGTGGAGGTTTGAGGTACCCAGTGAGGTTTTTATGATACATTAAACTTTTCAGGTGGCAAAATGTACATTATAAGTGAGTTATTGTGTTCCATTCGGCTGATTGTTGTGCTTAAAGTTTTTCTAATTGTTGTGCATGCACTTTTTGAAATGTATGAATAACAGTTTGGAATAGTTTTACGAAACTACAAAATAAACTTTGTACCAAAAAACATTTTTGAAGATCAATGTCACTCGCAATAAAAATGAAATTTAAAAAAAAGTACTTTGCCAATACTACTTGTTTTACATAAGTGAGGTTTTTGATGCAATGAATTGTTTTTACATTGAATCATTGATTCATTTTTTCAAATAAAGGTTCTGATTAACTACCTTTAGTCTATAAGCGATGTAGAAATAAGGAATTATGTCGCCCTGTGCAGAACCCGTCCTTCTTCAGAGCTACCGCTTCTCTTTTATCTCCTTTCTTTTACTAAAGTGGATTATAGAGCAGGTTCTGAGGCAACAGCCCCCTGGACACAGACCAGTCACTGTATTTAACATACAGCCTGTAAAAAGACCCGACACCCACAGAGTGGAAGAAACAAAAAAAACGTTGTAGTCACAACATCTCTTTATGTTCATGTTTCATCTCATTGTAGTTGATGTACATTCACTTACTTTACAGTCATTGCTTGTTTCTGTAAATGACATTTGAAAAAGAACTACATTATCTTTGACTGGAAAGCTTACAAATAAGACAGCTGACAAATTTGGGTTTATCAACTGTACCAAACAGACATTTCTTTTTTTATTTCACAATGACACATTGGACAGGTACTGTAGATATATAGTATACCAAAAACACATCAGTTGACATGTCATATCTAAAATAAACAAAAAACACTTTTTCCCCCAATTTGCACAGAGAGCAAGTCTTAAAAACAGAATAAAAGTAACCAAACATGAAAGAATGCGTCATAATACATTTCTATATTGCATACACATTTACTCAGGAGTGGGAATCTGAACCACATCAATGGACCACCTTTAAATGATATCAGTGGCGATGAGGGAAAATTCACCGATTTGCAAAGGCCACAATTTGGACTTAAGCAAAAGCTCAAGTGTCCAAAGCAGGACACAAAAAAACACCGAGACATCCCCCCCCCCCACAGGTACGAGTAATGTTGGAGTATACCAGCAGGCACTGGTGAGCAGCTTTGTGGAGCTCCTGAAAGTCGAACACCGGGTCTCGGTTTGGTCATGCAAATGTAGAAGAACGTCACAGAAATATATTTCATAAAAAAAAGAGAAAAAAAAGATCCTCCCTCAAGGTGGATTGTGACATGGTGCCGAACACATTCGTGGGGGTTAGTAACGAAAATCATCGGCGATCACCAGAGAGCTTCCCAGTAGAGATTCATACAAAGAAGAGTGTTTTCATTAATAGCATCTGGTTCTCCTTTTGTCACAACACACCGAAGCCATCGGACCTGTGAGTGTCAGTCACACTACGGCCACCAATCGCCGCCTTACCGACAGCACGTCTTTCTGTATTTTAAAAAGGCAAGGTGAGAGGTGTTGATACGCCTTTTGTATCCAACGAATGACTGCAAGTTAAACCTAGCCAAGGCCAGAGAAGAGTCTTGAGAAACAAAATCACTATAAAAACGTCATATTCGAAAAAAGAAAACTACAGCATAGATGGTCTGTCAAAAAAAATAAAAAAATGAGACAGAAAAATTGCAAGAAATTTAGCTATCAATCAAACTAAACATTCCAAACAGCATTTACAGAGAGAAATAAATCCTTTCTAATAACTTAAAAAAAACTTAAATTATTAAACAATACTCTTCCATTTGGGGCCACAGGGTCCGAAAATAGATCTGCTCAAAGCCAACGCTAAAAACAAAAGAGGTATTCTCTTTGCCAACAGGCCCAAAGGCTAAACAACTGAACCGAGTGATGTGCATGTGTTGTGTGTCCTTTAAGAGGAGAGAAGGTCTCTCGGTTCCCTTCAGTCTTGCAGTGAGAAGCTTTGGCACAGAAACCCCACGGGATGAGATGACGGCTATCACAGGGGAACACGTAGCGGGCCTCGCTGCGCTCCCGGAGGAAATGCAGCACGCGAACCCCCGACATGCAACGTCGCCACGGCAACAAGAGAGGGGCCAAAGAGACGGAGGAGAGCCTGGGAGAGAGGGAATGAAAATGGGTATACAAAGAGAGGAAAGATGGCAGGAATGACTCAAGTACGAGGACACTGAAGGGTTATTATTTGTTTTGCCATAAAAAAAAGGGGCGATGACAGAAACCACATGCTATGGAAAAGGAGTTCTTGTTCGGGCCACGACAGAGCCTGCAGGTCGGATAGATAACAGCGTCCATGACAATTATTTCAGTCCAGTGTGGTGGTTTCTCCAGCTTCTCCTCCGTCTCCCTCCATCCCCTCCATCTCACAGAGACGACTCCACCTCCCGGGCGACGGCGACCGCGGCCTCTGACCGAGGGCACACCTCGATCCCTGCAGCCTGCTCCGGGGTCTCCACGATCACCTCCAGGGCCGACGCGGCAGCGGCTTTGCAGTCACTGCTGGCCTTCTTCTCAGAGCCCGGGTTCTGTTTGTCCGCGGAGCCGCAGCACAGCTTGGGGGCACACTGAGTCCGACAGGAGAGCTCGCAGAGGGAGTCCCGGGACTCGGAGTTGAACGTGACGAACTCGGGCTGGATGGTGGTGGCGTGGATGCCCTCGTCGTGGAAGAAGTCCTTGATGCGCTTGGCCACCTCCATGTACGATGTGGGGTCGTGGCACTTGATGTGTGCCGTCGCGATGATGCGACTGCCGGCCAGCTGCCAGATGTGCAGCTCGTGGATGGCCAGGACACCTTCCAGCCCCAGCAGGCGCTCGTTGAGTCGGTTCATGTTGATCTGCTTGGGCACGGTCTGCAGGAGGATGAGGGCGGACTCTTTGAGCAGCGGGTAGGTGGTATACAGCAGGATGCACACCATGATGATGCAGAGGGTGGGGTCCAGGTAGAGAACCCAGCAGGGGCCGGCGGACTTCATGGCAGGCATGGTGGGACCTTCCAGCAGGTCGACCAGCGTGTGGTTGACATGGTGGTGGTCCGTGGTGTGGCTGTTGATGCACGGGTTCAAGCACATCTCCCCTTCTACGCAGGGCTGCCACACAAAGGTAAAGATTAAAGAATTGACCACCACAATGACAGAGCCCAGGGCGTCGCCCAACACGTGCAGGAAAACGCCGCGCATGTTGAGCTGCGACGCAGCGTCATGCTCCATCTCCTCAAAGTGGGGGCTGCCGTTCATCTGCACATCTGCGTTGTCTTTAGAGCTGATTTCTGAAGGTTAAAAAGAACAGGGTAGATAAGAAGATGGGACTTGAAGTGGACTTTTTATGAATCAACTGTTATAACACTACACATTTAAAATAGATATAGACAACAAAGTCTATTCAAAACATCAATATTTCTACGAAATTTCAGGCAAAACACAAAACAAGCCCAACAAGCTCACTGCAGTTCCCACGAACAAATTAGCCAGCATGCTACGAGATGCAGATAAAATCAATGGCGACCTGTTGCTGAATTGCTAAGTTACATCATTTGGGGTCAAAGCACAAGTTTGAAAGTCAGCCTGCAATGTTATCAGGTGAAACACGTTGCAGCCGATTCATCAAAAAGTTAAAGGGATTCTGTCAATTTACGAACAAAACTTGAGCCCCACCTAAAAAGGGCCGCTGTGGGACACAATGGGGCTTCAACGCCCATGCTGGATTATATAAAAGAAAATATATACCCAAACAAACACGACAGTGAATCACACCAAGTTCAGTTAGTAATTGGAAGCAGTGTGGTAGGTTACACGGCTCTGAGGGAACAGCACCTGAGCAATGGCTGCTCTCTTCCATGCCGGGGCCCCACAGGGTCATTCGTCAGCAGCTAATGGCGTGGGCCGGGCCGTGTGCTCCTTCGTTACACTGATGTATGACCGAGTAACAGCCCTCAGAGTGTGTGTGTGTGTGTGGGGGGGGGTGGGGGGGGACTAGTTTGAATCCAAGAGTATTTTTCCTCAGAAACTGTGGGCAATGTGAGTAACACACAAGAGTGTACGGTGTACCAAGAATGTTGGTCGATGAGACGCTTAACTTAACTTACAAGTTGGAACTTGTGAAAAACCGGATGTTATGACAGCAGCTTCTAGAAATAATTCATTAAAAGCCATTTGATAGTGGCCATTGTTTTCCAAGGCCTGAAAGCTGATGCCATGAGTGAAGAAGGCCACGTTTTCCATCGCTAGAACACCACCCCCTTAAAATAATACCTATCTGATAACAAATGCGTTGGTTTTAATTCCACTGTCACAGATGAGACCGTAAGGATTAGTCACTCAGACAGGTTGTCCTCCAGGAACGTTGAAGACCTCTACTGTTATGCAATGGAGACAAAGTGTGGCACATGCACACAAACCATGCTGGAGTAACCAGGCTGGGGCCCTTTACACTTGATATGCAATGTACACTTTAAGGTTAAATTACAGTTTTAAATACGGAGAGGAGAAATAACAACAAATACTCTTTACACACAGTTGTGACAGGTACATACCGTTTCTCGGCCTCGCTTCCCCCGGGCTGTTGTGACTCGCCACCAAGATGTTGGTCTCCTCTCCCGAGGACCCATTGCCAGCCTGCTGGGACTTCCCAGCTTTGCCCCTCTTGTGCTTGTTTCCGTGAGAGTGTCCTCCGTGGGAATGTCCGTGTCCTCCGCCGGCGTGGCCGCGGAACAGGCAGAGCCCGAGCAGGTTGATCAGGAGCCCCGCGGCGCCGACTCCGGCGACCACCAGCGGACTCTCGATCTCGTGGGGCTCGGTGAAGCGCTCCACAGCCTCCAGGACGATGGTGAAGCACAGCGCCGTGAGGAAGACGGCGTTGACAAGAGCCCCCATCACTTCCGCCCGGATCCACCCGAAGGTGTTTTTGTCGGTCGCGTGGGTTTTCTCGGCAAATCGCACCGCGACCAAAGCCACGACCAGCGCAATGACATCCGACAACATGTGAAAGGAGTCCGACAGCATTGACAGGGACGAAGTCATCCGACTGACCACCACTTCCACGATGAAAAAACCAAAAGTCAACGAGAGCATGCATAGCAGCCTCACGCGATTAGGCTCACAAGTCATTTTTCTTCCTTGTCAGTCCTTCGTCGAGTCTAGTTTGAATAACGCTTTACTTGTGTTTTCTAACGAGCTCACCGGGACATCGGCTAACGTTAGCTAGCTCTTCGTTTTAACACAGCTCCGGGCTAAAGGTTTACCTTAAGCTAGCTGGCTTCCGAAGACAATACGATCGATGCTAACAGCGTCTTTACACACCACCGTATTCCAGCGACGGCAGCATCACTCGGCTAGATCTGAAGACAACCGCGGGTATAATGTATCGGGCCGATTATTCTAGCTATCGTAGAGATAGACTGGTCGACACAACGATATTCCAGATACGTTTGCCAACGAGCTTCGGTTTGCAGACGGCTGAAACTTTGCACCCGAGCCGGTAAACTTTCCACACGGAACACGGCGCACAATGACACGCCCTGGGCGATTCCTATTGGCGAAAAGGACAAAAGCTTGAATTTAATTGGTCGGTTTGTGCAATTCTCCCAGGTAGGCGGAGTCGACAAGCCAAACGACAGCGGTTGCTAAGCACGCTGACCGCGCCTGTAATCTCGCGATGATTAATGTTTACTGTAAATTGATGAATTATCGTTAACACATTTCAAAGACCTAATTAACACCAACAAACATAGGTTTGAAAAGGGGAAAGTGATTGTCCTTTTCCGCATTAGCCTTCTTCATTGATGAGTTTTGAGTGATTTTCATCATTGAACATTCAGCAAGTTAAAAAGATTTCAATAGATCCTAGTTCAAATATCTGTTAAATATTGGTCTATGGTGTGATGTTCTTTGTGTCTCATTTCAAAAGTCTTACTGTTTTATGGTTCAGAATGTGTTTAACTGGTAACAATGTAATAATTATGTTCCTCTGTGTTTACATAAACAAATGTATTCAGTATGTAGTAGTTTTTTAGTAAACAAAAAAGAATGAAATCCATGCTAATCATTGCTGGAAACCTATCTTGTTCATCTTTAAATTCAATCAACTACAACGCAAAGGCCTATTATTGAAAAAAAAAGGATTATAAATCTCCTTTAATCATGGACTTTAATCTGCTATTAATCAACAAACAATTTCAGGTGTGAAGACCCAATGCATTGTCTACAATCATCAGCAATAGTCCCATTTGATTAGCCAACTTCTCATGGGTATCTAGTGACCTCTTGTGGGAGGTATGCCTTTATGAAACACTACAGAGCATACGTAGTAAATTGTAGTAGAAATCTAAAACAACTTTGTCATTTGGTTGACTAAGTATGCATGTATATATATATTATTATTAATAATAAATAGTACATATATAGCATGCCTTCAGTTTCTTTGGCAGAATGCAAATCAGGATGAACATTCTTATTGTAATAATTTAAAACTAAAATAAGTGGTTAATAGGAAATGCAATACAAAACCATTTACCCGTCACAATCATTCAGCACAGTTGGTATTGCAGCAGGAAGTTGTTTTTCACATTATCATACATGTCCTAACAATATTTTTCTATTTCGTATTGGATTCAAATCCCAATCACTCCTTCAGTTAATCTATTTTAACAGTCCTTCTGCTCTGGAACCGGGAGACCTTTTCCATTTCAGTGTTTAAGCACGCAGCTTCGCCGCCTTCAGCCTCCTCAAAATCAGCTCGTGGGACGTCTCACTCTGATGGCTTTTGGGCCGCTGGTTCTCTTTGCTCTCACCGGCAAAGTGGACCTTCCTCTTGCCAGGGGAGAGGTTCTCCACATCTGTGACCAAACAGTAGGGAGTCACTGATTAAAGATCAACTCTAAATTGTCGGGTACACGTGATAACAGTCACCAACACAACTGCTAGATTTCAGATTGTTAGGTGTGTAAAAATGATTTATTGATGTACAAAAACAATTTACATGATTTAAAAAAGCAATAAATTAAGTCGATTTAAGTCCACATTGCAGACGGAAGCACAATACCATAAAAACATTGCTCAGTTCTTGTCTCGATTGAGTAAGTCCAGAGGCCTCCGATTAATTGCCATACCTATGTCTTTGCCATAGAACGGCTCCACATCCTTCTGCTTCTGTTGCTGTAGACGGGTGTAACTCTTCAGTAAGCTCTCTGCTCTGGAACGGTAGATTGGCATAAGGAGTGAACGCCAAGATCAGTTGGTGATAAACATTGTAGGATGGTCACAATAGAAAAAGTGTAAATTATTGCATTTCTAGCCTTAAAGAAACTGTTTACCTGGCGAGCCTCTCATTTGACAGTTGCTCACGAAGACAAAGCTCCTGCTCTCTTTCTGCAATGAATGGACAAAATAAAAGCTTTCTTCCATTCTTTCTTGCAGTATCATTTCGGTATTTGCGCATACACACTTTAATAACATTTGACTGCAATACACAAATGCTTGTTCCAGTTGAAAACAGAAAACATAGTTTACCTGTTGAAAACAAATCTTTTAGGCCTCAATACAATAGGACAACATAGACATGATTATACTAATCCCCCCTAGTCTCCCCCTTTATAAAGCTATTTACATACCATTTGGCCATGGATATTTGAAAATACTTTTTTTTACAAAATAAAGATTTTCAATGTGCTAAAACTCCCCACTAATCCCTTACTGATGTGGGTCTGCTTGGCACAGAGGGAACTAGAAATAAAAAAAGTCTCACGCTCCAGCCTTTTCTCGCGTTCCTTCAGGGCCTTTTCTCGTTCTTGGATTGCTTGTTTCCTGAGTTCAAGTTCAGCTGCAGAGGGGGCCACCGGTTCAGACGGCCTGTTAAGGGGACAGTCCGAGTCTGCGGATCTCCTTCGGAGCCGCACTTGTGCCCTCCTCTCCTCCTCAGCAACAGCATCAGCCAACAGGCGGCTCTGGAGAATGGACTCCACAGAGGGCCTCAGATAGTCCTATAAACAAAGAAACACTACTGAACTCCAGCTAAATGAAAACATCATTATTTTAGCTGGTAGCACAAGTAAAAGGGATTTCTAACCTTCAGGTTGAGCATTTTACAGATTAAGGTGTTCAGTTCCTCAGAGTAGCGGTATGGAATTCTTTTGAACTTGCCCTCTCTGATCCTCTCCGCCAGCTCTTTTTGGTTGCAAGCAGTGAACGGAGGGCTAAATCGGAGGAATCAAGGAAACGCATCAGTCACATTCAAGAAGCCGCATCGTAGAGAAATCGGCAATGACAAAAATAGATGTTCTTTTACTTACGACAATGCACACAGTTCATACAGCAAACATCCCAGTGACCAAATATCTGATTTCTCGTTGTACGACATTCGGTCTATTTGTTCCTGAAATAAAGGAAACGTTGAATTAGTTGAAAACATGGCTTCTTGCAGTGCTTTCCCCCTTGTTATAATGATTGGGGAAACACTGACTTGGATTACTTTCAGAAAAGCCAAAGGATCAGGTCACGTTTGCTAAAACAAGATTAAACAACTCACTGGCGACATGTAGTACGGTGTCCCCACAAACGTCTTTGCAAAACTGGTGTCATGGTTCAGGATCCTTGCAAGGCCAAAGTCTCCGAGCTTGACATTCTGTTTGATGTCGAGGAAGATGTTGGCTGGTTTCAGGTCTCGATGAAGAACTGCCGCTCTACCGTCACTGCGTCTGTGGCACTCCTTCAGGGCCAACGTGAGCTGTGCCATGACACGCAGGACAAACTGCTCCTCTAAATAACGCCTGCCACGGTGAAAATACACACTTAATTCTGCTGATGCCATCAGGGGAGCACGGGTGCAGAAAGGAAACAAACAATACCTTTTACAATGCACATAAGCGCATAAACTGTAGTACATTGTGGTATTCAAGGGAAAGGATCATTGTCACCTTTCCTTGATGCACCGGGTGATGAGGCTGGACAGGTCTCCACCTTCACAGTACTCCATAATGATGTACAACGTTGTGGTAGTCCGGTCTATGATGCGGTCGTAGTACCGCACTATGTTTGGGTTCCTCAGCTCCCTTAGGAGGTTCACCTCAGACACCAGCATCTGCTTCTCATTCTCTGCCATGGTGCCATAGTCCAGCTCCTTCCACAACAGGATCTGGGGACAAAGGAGGTTTTAGTATTGAAAGAGATAACGGCATTTAAAAAATGTTGGTTACACGATGGAAATACCCCTGAAGATTCATCATTTAAGGTGAAGACGTTTTAGATTAATTGACTTAACTATGTACACCCGTGTGTTTTTTTTGCCTCCATTAAACGTTTCAGCTCCCTTTAATTCCCAAAACACGTTAATTATTGCCACACGTTGACGGCTCAACCAACGATAAACCTCCCTCGCGCAGGAAAACGTTACGGAACGATAAACGAAATGTGTGAAAGTTACTCACTTTCCCATCGTGTTTCCGTCTTATTTTCTGGCATTTTCCATAGGAACCTGAGCCTATGCTAAACAACACCTCGTAATCCTCAACACGGGACGGCATCTTCCTAACAACCGAATACAACGTTACCAGACGGTAAAGCTGGGTTGTAGTTGAACATAAAGTTGAACCAGCAACTTCCGAATTACTGTTTTAGCTTTACGTTTGAGCTGCGGATGCTTTTGTTGACGATGAAGATGCAGAAAGAGACCAAATGTTTAGCGATCCTTTTCAAAACAGGAAGCGTTTGCGCTCGTTTTAAATTGGTGCCGAAATCCTCCCCAATGATTGGCCGGCCTCGTCTCCAAGCTGACTTCTGATTGGACAGGGCGAGGATACAAATTAAAGGTTGCTTGGCGTCTGAACCCCGCGAGAGTAGAGCGGGTAGATGACGCGTGCTCACGGCACCACGTGGTGGCGCAAAAAACTCGATGAAGTGAAGGCACGAAATAAGGTGTGATCATTAGATGCATTCAGGGAAATTAGAGTTTTTCGTTAATGTTCAATAGATTTCTAAAGGTCTCGACTGAATACATGTAATACTTGAACTTCTATTAATCCTGAGCGTATTGAATAATCTGCTGGAACCCAACCATTCATTTTAACAGGAAATAAAAAAAACTGACAAATCACAACATAAATACACTTGGATGTTTGGCCTTATATGTTTGGTTTGGTGTAGCAGTGTATTGGCATGACTACCCTTTTCCTCTTTGAAAGATATAGGCCTACTTATTTTGAACAGGAATCACTATTTGAAATATTCACATTAGCATCATGTGTTAAATGTGATATATACCTATATATTGATTTCTGACTCTTTTAGCTGAAGCCCAAGGACTTTTTCTCAATGCTACGTAAAAGCAGCTGTCTAGAAAATGAATCAAGCAAACGTAAGAAAAGCTCACCAAAAAGGCATAGACCTTTAAGTCTTCACAAATATCTGACATTTTACAAAACCAATGATTCAAATATTAAATTTTAAAAAAAGTAAATTATATGTATGTTATTTAAACTGTCCTTTTTGGATATTCAAATGTTTTATATTTTTTGTGCCTAAAATACAAGTTGAGTGAACACACATATACTAATAGTTTTACAAGGAACAACTTCCATCTCAGCACTGAGCCGGTGTTGTTAATGGCTTTTTGGTCTTCTCACAAGAATTACATTTGAGCAATCACGTGTATAAGTTCATCTAGCTGAAACTGGTTTGATCTGGCTTTTGGCTGGAGTAACATCATGAACATTTTATTTTACATTTCAGATTCCCTACATATGGCAGATAATACATCATGTTCTCATTCAAAAGTTAATTTCGATGTCCGAGTCCCGCTTTGAGTCCTTCTTCAGTAGCATCCCTCTCAGCGGAGAAGCCTCGGTAACAGTTGTGTTCAAACGATCCTCTTTCTGCTGCCAGTACTCTCACAGACAAAACTCCCTCCACCAAGGGCGTGAGCGCCAGAGCCGGTCGGTCAGTCTACCTCTGCAAAGGTCACGCCTACAAAGAGCTGGAGGAGTTTGGACAACAGCCAGGAACAGTGGATGGAGGGGGGTGGGGGTAGAGCGGGAAACCACAAAAAAAACAGTTGGGTCACGTGCAGGAAGCCGCGCCAACGCCAGAGTTCGACAGCTTCATCTGAGGATGACCTCTCCACCCCGGCCCGGGGTCACAGGGATGCCGTTGGGGGGGGGGGGGGGGGGTGGATACCATACTATATACCTCCCTCTCTTTTCTTATTGATAGCAGTGTCATTCAGAGGACCATCTCAAAGCCAAATTCCTTGTATGTGTAAATGTTCCTGATCCCTGAATCAAATACACACAAAAGGTGACATTCTTTATCTCATCACAATCACCTGGTTGCTTCATTTTCTTTTTACTTTGACTCCAGAGAACAAACAAAAGTAATAAGAATAGTTTTGTATTTTAGGAAATATTGTCATTTGCTTTATCGCAGAGAGCATAAAGACCCCTCCCATCATGAATGAAGGCTTCAGCCAGCAGCAGTTTAGCTTAGCATAAAGACAAAGGAGGCAGCTAGCGTAGCGCTAAAGCTCACCCAGAAGCACTATGACCGTTTCATTCATGCAGAACAAAGTGCAGGGACGATAACAAAAGCAGTTTCCTTTTTATGTGCAGTGGCTTATACTGTCAAGACGAGTCGTAGTGAAATTCTGTTTGCCTCTTTTGTATTTGGTGCTTGACAGAAAAAATGAAACCATCAACGTGGTTTTACACGACAGGCAAAAGAGACAATACATTTCTATTGATTTAGATATGTATGAACATGTGGTCGGAGCAGCCCTCATCAGTGACGGGGGGGGAGGGGCCACAGACTGCGTGACCCCAGGCCTCCTCTTCACAGCTGGATGTTTCAGTGCTTGCTGACTCGAGAGGACACTGCCACCGCCGCAGCATGCACCAGGGAGCCGGCGTGTGACACGGTTTATTGCTGGTGTCTAAGGAGGGAAACGCTGCTTCTAGAGCGCACACAAAGTTCCCTCCAGAGACCAGTTTGTCTGTGAAGAGGGTGACCTTAAGCACAGCAGCACCCAGGAGTCTCAACGCAGGGTGAATCCACGCTGACCAAGAGCTTTGCTGTGTCCAACTTCTCACCATTTCATGCTTACTAATTTAAATGAACTACTTCTGACGTCCAGTCATTTGATTTAACAAATGCATTGCATTAAACTATACAAAAACGCTGCTCAATGCATTAACATACAGTATACTGGATATAATAAGTATTTTCACTTCCGTATGACTACGTTACTGAACACATCTTCTAAAACAACACAGCTCTTTATTTATCAAACGCCTGAGAACATACAAGTACAGTTCCCTCTGTCCGACCTCAACGCATTACACATCTGTTCTCCACACAGATGTTCGAAAACGCCGACGACCCCTTTGCAGTCGAGTCATCAGTCAACCGTCTGCCAGGGGAAGGCGATCTCTTCACACACTCGGGTCCAACACCGAGACAGTGGGTGTCACAGCTGATATCAGAACTCTGTAATATCCAACTAGTGAGTTTCAGCAGCTGTGGACAGACGCCAAAGACGAACACAGGACTGAGCAGACACAAGCGTTGGTTGACTGGAATCCATTGCTGAGGGAAGACAACATGTGAAAGTTGAAAACATATACCGTATATCTATAGGACCCACAGGATGCTTAAACACAGTTGGAGAATGATGAATTAGTTTGACATGTAGTGAAAGTTATGTTACGTTAAATGACGCGAGTTGATCTCCTGTATGATGTATGATGAATTTATGCTAAGCTAACTGGCTACAGCTACGTATCTAACAGACAGCAATTGCAGTTTTTTTCTGATATAATTCTTGGCAAGTCATTAAGCATAAATCCAAGACAATGTGGAACAATCCATTAAGCGTCCCTTCAAATGTCCAATGCATTCATACGGTCACACATTTGACTACAGAGGAGCCGAACAGCAAAGGAACACAGTAAAGAAAAGAATAACACTGCCCGGCTTCTTTATGATGTTTTATTCCAGCACGTCTTCTGTGTTGTAAAATGGCTGTGTAGCTAGGAATTAAAGGAGAAGTACAAAATGGAAAATTACAGACAGCTCTATTATAATTTCTTTAAATCCCTAGTGTTTATTTCCTAAAACAACATCTAGGAAAACATTTTTTCCCTGCCTTCTTTGGAAACGTGGTCAGAAAAAAAAAAAAAAATTAAAATAAATAAAGTACAGAATGAAAAGGTTGAGAAAAAGAAAGATGAAGCTTGATTTCAAGTCACGGTGGAGGGGAATCTGAAAGGGCCACTGCAGGACGCGCACTAACTGCTGGATTTAACATTTTTACCTGGTCAAGCAGCCTCTCTGCTTTCATTTCACAGTTTCAACCAACTGACGCACAAGCAGCGCAGTAAACTACTGAAACGCACATTTTATGCATTTGTTTAGGACGATCATAATTGCTGCCCCTCTTTAATTTTCCTATTTTAGAAGCAGGCTACGAAAATGATACAAAATGCACCTCAAAAACACAACCCAAGTGTACTTGAGAGAGAACAGCTGCATCCTCGCAGGGCCCTGCCAGAGTTTCCCTGCCTCACTGGCCCGGATTAAGCTCGACACAGAGAAACCGTCTTTAAAACAAAAAGGGTGGGGGGGGGGGGAACAGCATTTTTTTTTTGGGGGGGGGGGGGGGGGGGGGTCGTGGTCCACCAGCACATCAGGTAAGGCTTGATATTCAAGGTGTTCCACTAAAATCCTTGATGACTTAAAAATGTACAATAGTACAAGTTTGAAATTGGGCCACGGTGTCGCCGCACGGATGCACAGTAGCACTGATGTCAGCAAAAAAACTAATAAAAACAAGGTCAACGCAGAAACCAGGGGAAAATCTTTGCTTTCGTCCCTTTCTCTCTTTTTTTTTTTTTAAACATTGACTTTTTAAACTGAACTTTCCAGAAATGATCACAGAACAAAAGAAAAACGCTGCCGTTAATTCCAACAATTAAAACTCAGCTTTGTTATGTACAAGATTTAAACATACCATGACATGAGGACAACAGTTTCATGTAATTTTAAATGAAATATAACTTGACCACTCCTGGGGAAGTTGCCGCCACACTCTTATGTCAAAGAGCAACACGACATTAATCATAATATCAAAAAGGAGGGGGGGGGGGGGGGGGGAGAACAACCACACACACACACTCACTCACTTAGGCAGGTTATGCTGTAAATTTACAGTAATGACACCTATAGTTCTGTAAGCCAAAATGTCTATTTCAGAAGCTGAACATTAGGGTAGCCTTCTATAAAAAAAAAACATTTTTAAATTTCTTTTTCCCAACTTACAACACTAAGCGTATGGCTTAAATATTTGGAAAACTATGTAGTCCAAAGGGGGGACATGAGTCTCTGACTCTGCTGTGTGTAGCTGCACAGGGCCGTGTGCATATGTTTGTGTGTGCACGTTGGGGAGCAGAGCACGAAAAGGGGAATCCACAACGAGGGAGTTACTCTTTAGCTCATCGGACTGCAATTCTTGCTCTATGTGCCATCTTTTTTTTTTTTTTTTCTTCCTTTTTTAAAAATAAGCACGTTGTCTCATTTTCCTCCCTTCAATGCCTGTCAAAGAAACAAATCTTTGTATCAAGAGCCGCATCATTGCCACCTTCCCTTTAGGCTTTCAGCAGGGCTGCCAGTGTAAACATGATCCTCCTTCCTGTGAATTCACAATACTGCCTTGACGGGGGGACAACGGGAAATAAATTCGACAGAAAAAAAAAGAAAAGAAAATGACGTCAACAATAAATACAATGGCCGTTGTCGGGGAGATATGCCGGTCAAGGTACGAAAACCAAATGAAATGAACAACGGTGACAGCTACCGAGGAACACAGGAACATTTCCTGGGACGGGGAGCAGCCGGGCGGTATGGATCCTTAGTGGAATGGAGGCCAGAGGAGCGGCGGGCTGCGCAGCCTCATCGTTCATTCAGCCGCTCGCTCTGGAAGGTGTGGCCAGCCGGCGAGACGTCCGGTGGGCCTCGCCCACTCTCGCCAGGAAGAAGAATACGGGCGGACGTTATGCTTCTAGTCACATATATTCACTCACGCGCGTCCATACACACATTACACTCTGTAAAACTACTACGGCTTAAGCCTAGGAGGAGGAGGGGGGGGGAGGGGGGGGGGGGCAGAGAGAGAGAGAGTTCGGTCCAGAGCGTCCTCTGCAGGTGTCCTGAGCCTCATTTTGTTCACTTTGAATAAAAAGTTGTGTACCTGTGAGCGTCTACGTGTATGAGGACGTGTAAACATCGAAATGTGTGTCGTGACGAGTGCGAGAGATTATTCTGCTAGGCCGTTTGAGTGTGTGTGTGTGTGTGTGTTGTTAGGGCTGTGACCAGTTTCCTATGGTATTGTTATTTGCATTCTGTGTTTGTGTTTTTCATATGTTTTTTTTCTTCCTTTTTTTTTTGTTCCTGTGAAGTCTCTCCACTGTTGTAAATGTACATTCATCCATCATAGGGGGCAGGTATGACGCTGGGCCACACACCAACTGATCCTGAGGCTTTTCCAGTGGTCCAATAAAGACTCTCGCCTCATCAGCGCGCTCAAAATAGACAGCAGTAGAAGTACTGGAGGACGCTGTACCAAATGTAGGCAGAGGCAAAAGCAAACGACTGGATAACGCACAGCCACACGGGGTCCAGGATCATCGGCCGGGACACCGCCTCCTTCTGTCCGTCTTGAGGGGGAAACAATCCTTTTGAGGGGAAACACATTGGACTCAGAACGTTGCTCACATGCAGATTTATTCCACCAAGATGTTGTGATTTAGAGTCAAACTGAAATCAAAGAATACTTTTCTTAAAAATAAGTGTTAATGTTCTGCATCTCTGTCATGGAGTGCAAATACCATAATGGATAAATACATATTTTTGTGCATATAAACATCACTGTGTGTTAGTGCCCCTCAAAGGTAAGTCAACTGTTGGCATGAGAAATGCCCACATAGGATTTAGCCAAATAGTTCCTTTTTAGCCTCTGTTATAAAGATATGCACCACAGCTGCTTTGTCATTTTAGTTTACGTGTCTTTAAATGCAATTGAGGAGAATTAAGATTTTGGATCAACTTGAACCAAATAAGTGGGACAAACCTTTGTCGTAGAAGTGAGTCAGCAACTCTTCCTTCTCCACAAACCTCTGGTACAGCCAGGCGGTGAGGGCCCCCGGCTCCACGGGAACCTCTTTTATTGGGTACATCCTGAGGGAGAAAACGGGGGGAGAGATGAACACACAAAGGCACCAAAGAAAAATCACTCTAGTCTCACTCAGCACGGACTGTCTGCATTGATCCATTGCGGATGCTGGGGTCCGAACTCGGGGGGGGGGGGTTTACTACAGCACTGTTTGCTCAAGCTTCAGCAGGTTTGGTGGATTCATTAGGCTTCATTAGGACGCCTCGTCGGACAGACAGAAGTGCTGATGAGAACCTGACGAGTCGTGTAGCTCCACAAGAAGCCTTCGTGCGCCCCAGCGAAATGTACAGAACGCGTACTGAAGACACTCAACATTATTACCACTAAAATGATCATGATGTGCCGATGAAGTCTGGTCTCTAGCCAGGAGGGGTCCCCACTAGGCTGCACTCCCACACAGAGCCGCACCTCCTCACCTTCAAATAGAGGTTACAGTCTCCTCCCTCGGAGCAGCATTTCCTCTGCACTTAACATTCGCTCAATATTCCCAACGGGAGAATATCAAATCACAAAAGTAAATACGGGACTATTTTTTAGATCTGGAGTGTGTATCAAATCACAAAAGTAAATACAGGACTGTTTTTTAAATCTGGAGTGTGTCTCTTAGGTTCAGAATGAGCGTATATTCTGGTAATCAGTTGTACAAATA
Source organism: Pungitius pungitius (assembly GCF_949316345.1). Classification (NCBI taxonomy): domain Eukaryota; kingdom Metazoa; phylum Chordata; class Actinopteri; order Perciformes; family Gasterosteidae; genus Pungitius; species Pungitius pungitius. The sequence goes on from NC_084919.1 coordinate 10,769,022, forward strand.
TAGCAAAGACAAAAAGAATCAAATAATCCTATAAATTGTTAGTTTTCTGACATTTAACCCACAATAAACAGCAGCTCAATTGATTAAAGACCAATTGTAAGTTGCACCGCTAATTTACTCTAAAGTATTGACATGATCTCCTAAGTGATCAATGTATCTAAAATACATAGGGACGTGACTTGTAAGTTAAACATAAAAAGCAAAAACTTTGGTGATGTGATTTCTGATAAAAAACGTGTACTGATGGCATCTGTACGAGCCAACCGAAGGAAAAAAGTTCCTGCATCCTTGATCCACGGGTAGAAAGGGGCGGGGTTGGAGTATTTTAGGTGCATATCTACGGACCCTTCTACCCATTATCCGTCAGTGTGGATGTTGCCGTGTGGCAACTCTGAACAAGAGCCTCTTTGAATTGAGCAACTTTAATTTCCCTAGCTTCATAAAACTCTAAATCTGACCAACATTCAATCTAATTAAACTTCTAGGAAGCTGACTTTTTGAAGATTAAACAAGCTTTGGACCACAAGCAACACCAGGCCCTCAGAGAGCATCTGCCCTCCCAAGACGGGAGCCGAGCTGCTGGGGCCACGTGATTGGCCGATCACCGGTTAAAGCAGGACGCTCCACATGTCTCTCCCACTGATTCTGTGGATATTGGCCATCTTTCACGTTACCGGTGTGTCACAGGAACCAACCGATAGCACTGATATAACCTCCCAACACCAGAAAGGACAAATGGCCTTTAGAAACAGCGTTTCCCTGAGGTGTACAACTTCACGGTGCAGGGCCCCCATCCCCTTCTATTCTAGACCTTTTCAGGGGGAGGGGCTTTAGCCCCCGTGCTATAATAGTAGGGGAAACACTGAGAAAGAGGCTGAGAATAATAACCAGCGCTCCTACAGAAATAAAACATAACATTACATGAGGACAGTAGAATGTGTTGATCAAGGAAGCCGCTGCACAAACAACAAGAACCTGGTCTGACGTTTAGCCTGTGGGGGGGGGTGATTCGCGGAAATCGGCTGCGCATGTAACTCCAATTAGTACATTTTTGGAGAGACCATTCTGCTTGTGATAAGCCTCTTGTAAATGTAAACAAATGGCTCCCTGAACCCGTGAGAAAGAAAACAGGAGCCGGCTCGAAAAACAATCACGGGGTCGTTTGAGGAGCGAGGGCCTGGGCTGCTTCCCTGCTGCTGATTCAGCGTCGCCCCGCAGCCCGTTAGATACGGGTTATTTCAGATTAGGGCCACCGGTCACAGTAATCAAAGCCTCCCATCTGAGAGGCTGGTCCGGGCCAACGTCCGGCAGCAGATGGGGGGGGGGGGATCCGGTGGCGACGCGCTGGCGCGGGGCCACGCCAGCGCTCTGGGCTCCACCCCCGGCCTACTTGGCAGCGGCGGGCTTGTTAACCGGACACCACGGCGAACTCAGACAGCTGCAGTTTCTTCTGTAAATAACCATCAATCCAACTGTAAGCATGAGCGTGCTGGGGCCGGGCCATTATTATTTATTTATTAAAATAGAGATTATATCGCATGGGGAAGTTGAGCTACGCTTGAGACAAATAATGAAGGGTTGTTCCAATACAGTAAATTCAACAATATAATGATGCCGTTATGAACAGTCTGTTGTTCTGGATTACTGACATGAAGTGATAATGTGTGATTAAAGTCACTTTGGGGCTCGTTTGCACAAATATGAACATGCCTACAGATGAAAATGTTTCTTTCCAAACTGTAACCTAAACTGTAAAACACAACTTTACATGCGTGCGTGCGTTCCAAAGAAGTAATATTTTTCAAATTGAAATTTAGCGTGCCAATCAGGCGCTGACCCTCCATAGTAAGGGCCTTGTTTGAAGCTCTCGTTCTTGAGATAATGTTTCTGCACGAGGTGCTAATATGATTTGGTTGCTGGCTGGAGGAGTCTGGTCATCATTCAGGGACTCCATATGGCCCTAAATCTCTTTTGCTGTGAAATCTTGAGAAACAAAAGTGTCCTGCTGACCTGTCGGGCAAAATGCTGCAAAAGGAAATTATTAAAATTAATGGCCGGGTGTTGCTTGGGGAGAAACCAGTCTCCGAGCCTGCTCTGTGTCTCTTCCTGGTTGAACTGTCCTAGTCTCTGCAAACCAAGCTGCAAATATCCAAACCATTGCCTTTGAATTCTCTCAGTTCTTTGGCAGCAAGAGGGTCAGTTTTACCAGCTGAAGCAATGAATAAACACAAAGTATTACAAACAATAGATAAGGTTTTATTTCATTTGTGGGATCAGTTATAATAAATTCTGGTGATAAATGGTTTAACTATTAACTATTAACTGACGTGGCAGCAGCCCACGGCGACCAGGTGGAGGTTTACAACGACTAAGCATGGTCGCATCAACCTCTTATCGGCAGACGGGTCGGACGTATGAGGCCATAAAAACGTCAGCGGTAGATGTGGACCACATGACCTGTGCTGACGCTACGGTGAAGCCACGTTACGGGGAAGTAGGACACTCCTTTCAAAGACAAAATGCATCGCCCACCAATATTCCATATCCCTTAAATCCTCCAAAATAAAATATAAAAATCACCAAAGTTAAACACAAAACAACAACCCACCCAAGAATTTTAAGGCAGAAAAGAAGCTATTGCTGGTTTTCCGATCTGCAGGATTTTGATTGAATGATGATTCACCCAATCACCTGCCAAGTATTTCTGGCAGGGCCCAGCCCCACAGCTTTTTAGATGCCTCTTGGTAACAAACCAAACTACCTAAAGTGAGATCAGTCTTATTTACAAGTGGAAAAGGTAATATACCTCACTGTTGAAAAGAGTCATGGAAAATAAAAAGTTAAAAAAATGTTTGTGTCTGAAGTAACAACCAACTTGTAACCTTTTTACAAAGCGCTTGTAAAGAGAACGGCTGCGAGCTCAGCGATTCTGTGCGATTCAGGCTCAGACGCAATAAATCCCGTCACCTTTCAGATACGTCCCAAACAGCGCCTGTGATAAATATGGCAACCCAAAAGAGAAAGAGGAGATGGTGCATTTAAAATAGCCACTACTGCCCTCGCTCTGCCTCCACACACCCACCTCACTCTCCCATCTGCCATTCACAGAGGGCTTATGATGCTGCAATCTGGATGGCTGAGATTACATGCAGAGAGGGCAGGACCGGCGAGGAGGCAGCGAGAGGAAGTCTTCAACAAAACGCTCGACGTGGATTCATCTGGAATATTGGTGAATGTCGGAAGTCAAGGCCGAGTAGTGATGCCTTCAGACCAGTGAAAGGTCATGCGGGTTATCATTGAGGTCCGTCCCCTTAGGCGTTCCCTGGGTGGGCACGCAGATGAATCCTCTTGTAGTCTGCAGCTCTGCATGTGCCTAATGTCAGGCTGATCAGCGTTGTCTACACGGCGCCCCCCCCGCCTGAAGAGCTGCTGACTTAGCGAGGGAAGCCGGTCGGGGGGGGGCACCAGCGCATCCACTGCTCTTCTAATTAGACTCAATGAGTGTAAGCCAGAGACGAGCCAGTAAGCCAGGGTTCATAAATCATCTTATACACAACAACAACATCCGCAGCTTGAGTTTGGTTTTACATCACATGTGATCTACCCTATCAAGACAATGCACAGAGCACCACAGTCATCCTGAGCAGGGCACTCAAGACACCTAATCCAGGCCCACCTTCATGCGGCGTGGATTAGCGACAGAGGGGAACCTGCAGGACGCCAGAGAGCCACCCTGGCAGAAGAATATAGGGACGGGCAGTGCGTTTAGTTTGCTAATACAACCTGCTCTGTGACTTCTTTGCGCGGTTTGTGTTACACACACAACAATGAATCGTTGTGCACCGAGAACAGCAGCATCATTGTCAAAGCTTCCAAAACGCTGGTTCATAGCAAAGGAAACATAATAAGGCTGAAACTAACAATTATTGCATTTACTTAATAAACTGCTTATTATTGCTTTGTCTGGAAGATAAAAGATGGACATTAACACCCAGAGCTTTATGTAACAAAATAGCAGAAAACTTTATTGAACGCGCAGGTGAGGAAATCAGCAAATCCTCACACAAGACATATTTTTAAATTTATTATAGCATTAAATTATGTTTAAATGCTTAGAAATGTCACATGGGTGCAGGAGATAACAGGAGATATCAGTCTTGGAGGAGCAGCTTCATGGAAGTCCTCGGGGCGCCTTTATGTCCGGTGTGTTCTGCTGACTCACGAGGTATGCAAGGTGGATTTCAATCAGCAAACCTCAAGTTCACCATTGAGATAACAGAAACGCTGCTTATGCGAGTCACACAAAACAATCTCAAAGTCTCTCCTAATCTCAGTGACGCGTAGCTCCATTAAAGACCTGGGGTTGACCCCTGTTATATACACTCACCGGCCACTTTATTAGGTACACCTGTCCAACTGCTCGTTAACACTTAATTTCTAAGCAGCCAATCACATGGCGGCAACTCAGTGCATTTAGGCATGTAGACATTGTCAAGACAATCTCCTGCAGTTCAAACCGAGCATCAGTATGGGGAAGAAAGGTGATTTGAGTGACTTTGAACGTGGCATGATTGTTGGTGCCAGAAGGGCTGGTCTGAGTATTTCAGAAACTGCTAATCTACTGGGATTTTCACGCACAACCATCTCTAGGGTTTACAGAGAATGGTCCGAAAAAGAAAAAACATCCAGTGAGCGGCAGTTCTGTGGGCGGAAATGCCTTGTTGATGCCAGAGGTCAGAGGAGAATGGCCAGACTGGTTCGAGCTGATAGAAGGGCAACAGTGACTCAAATAACCACCCGTTACAACCAAGGTGGGCATAAGAGCATCTCTGAACGCACAGTACGTCCAACTTTGAGGCAGATGGGCTACAGCAGCAGAAGACCACACCGGGTGCCACTCCTTTCAGCAAAGAACAGGAAACTGAGGCTACAATTTGCACAAGCTCATCGAAATTGGACAATAGAAGATTGGAAAAACGTTGCCTGGTCTGATGAGTCTCGATTTCTGCTGCGACATTCGGATGGTAGGGTCAGAATTTGGCGTCTACAACATGAAAGCATGGATCCATCCTGCCTTGTATCAACGGTTCAGGCTGGTGGTGGTGGTGTCATGGTGTGGGGAATATTTTCTTGGCACTCTTTGGGCCCCTTGGTACCAATTGAGCATCGTTGCAACGCCACAGCCTACCTGAGTATTGTTGCTGACCATGTCCATCCCTTTATGACCACAATGTACCCAACTTCTGATGGCTACTTTCAGCAGGATAATGCGCCATGTCATAAAGCTGGAATCATCTCAGACTGGTTTCTTGAACATGACAATGAGTTCGCTGTACTCAAATGGCCTCCACAATCACCAGATCTCAATCCAATAGAGCATCTTTGGGATGTGGTGGAACGGGAGATTCGCATCATGGATGTGCAGCCGACAAATCTGCGGCAACTGTGTGATGCCATCATGTCAATATGGACCAAACTCCCTGAGGAATGCTTCCAGCACCTTGTTGAATCTATGCCACGAAGAATTGAGGCAGTTCTGAAGGCAAAAGGGGGTCCAACCCGTTACTAGCATGGGGTACCTAATAAAGTGGCCAGTGAGTGTAGATTCACACTGATACAAGGAGGCCAGGAGCAAACAGCAACCGTTTCATCACAATAACTATACAGCGAAAACGACCCGACATGGAGCAGCATCGTATTCTTACCTGTAGTGTACATGTGTGACTGTAGGAGGTCTGTAGCCAAAGATCCAGGTCTGGATGTCCATAGGTCTCGCTTTGGGGTACGCTATGGTCACATCTACCACCCACTGCAGGCCTTTACGTTTATTACCTGCCACGGAGCCAAACACAGCGGACGTTAGGACGCATTTGAAAAAAGGCAGGGATTCAGGCTTAAAGTTCACACTGACTGAGCCACGTTTAGCCACAGCCGACAAGGCTGGGGTCAATGACAGGGAGATTTACGAGTCACACTGAAAGAAACATTTTCACCACAGAAGTGAATCCTACAGGTGGAAAAGTAGTAAAGAAGGAAGTAAGACAAAAAGAGAAAAAAAGGTTGAGGGAGGGAATGTTAAACATGACTTGCATGGGTGTGTTTATTTATACACATTATGCAGGGTGAGCTCTGTGCTCCCATGCAAGTAACCACAAATGAGATTCAATGAGATTGCTGGTTATTCTTTGCATGAGGACATGAGTAACTTAATGTGTGTGTGTGACTATGGGGAGCGGTGGAAAACAAACAAGAGGTGTTCCATTAACCGTGGAAAGCCCCCCCACCCCCCAGAGTTGCGTTAATGGATCACCCACCCCCTCCCCAAGTCAAGCCTCGCTCAGTCTTTGTACTGGACGCACCGATATGGAAAAAAGCAGCAAAACCCTAGAGCAGCTTTAACCAAACGCCGTTATGTTGCTTCAAGCTGAACGAGCTTGTGGAATGTTGGAGGAGGAGTAAACATCAGCAGCCTCAGTCGGCGCGGACCGATCCCAGAGTGCACGTCTGACCGCTCCGCAGGGGTCGCAGGCTGCCGTTACTGAGCACTTCCCTCTCCGAACACTGACGTCTTTGTGCGAGGCGAACATGCCGCGCCCGCAGGGCTGTTACATTTTTTAACAATGATTGGCTGAGTTTATTAGGACTAGCTACTGGAATATTTAAAACATGTGGAGACATCTTGGGAGAATATATGTTATTGATGCCAATAGAATGTGCCATGCAGTCTATATGGTGATAGACAGGCCTTTAACATCTCTGGTGACAATATTGGATGTTTAAATAGAGTATTTAATGCTTATATTCCCTTTATTTTATCCCACTTATAATGTCCTATTTGATCTATTATGTCAAAATACAATGCGAACCAAGCTCTCTGTCTGAGGCTGATCCAAATACAACATCAGGAGTTATTGTTGATAACCATTTGCTATTTACTTTGCTACACCGTGGCCCAGCATCTGTACACCGAATAAAGTCACAACAGCAACGACCCGCTGAGGAAATGGCTGCTGGCTCATCGATATCAGTGTAACAGTGACTTGATCGGCATCCTTGGTATTGAAGGGAATTGCATCAACACAACCATCCCCGGGTGGGTAATTGGATCTGGTCTGTCCAAAGCGTGTCGGAAGGCAGCCACAGTCTCCTGTGAGCGGCGGGTCAAAGAACGTGGCCGGGAACCGCTTGCACCCTGAATGACTCCCGGATATGAACTTTGCAAACCTAGCAGCTGTATACAACAGTTTTATAAACACACAGGCTTTCTGCAGGCCGTGAACTTCCCTGTTGACCAGTGAACCAAGTGCTTGGTGCCGAGCAGCGACTCCAGCCCAGTTGACATCGCGGCTGATACACGGTGACACACACACACACACACACACACACACACACACACACACACACACACACACACACACACACACACACACACACACACACACACACACACACACACACACACACACACACACACACACACACACACACATTTACATCAAATCTCATTTATTCCAAGTGGCCCATTTGTCTCTGAGTGAGTCAGCAGGCTCGGGGAACCTCTACGGAGCATCAGGGGCGGCAGACAGAGCGGTGTCTTTGATCAGCCCAGAGCATGCACGTGCGCACACAGCATAGTGAGGGAGGGTTGTCAAGCAGAGTGTGTGTGTGTGCGTCTGTTTTCTCTTGCCCTACGTTATAATGCCATTAGCTAGATTCAAATGGAAGGACAGTCTCTACTGCTCTCCTCTTGGTTGGGTCGAACAGACCAAAAGAACAGCGAGAAAGAAGCAAGAGGAACTACACAAGGGGAAATATAATGTGACATGAAAAGGATCAACAGCCCTAAAACCCTCAAATGTTTTTCAAATCCCCTGCGGTCCTGAACAAACAAAACAGCTGCTCTCACCAGTGTTGACTTTGTGTCGACTTCTTTGCTAAATTTACAGAACCCCCCCCTCGCCCCACGAAAAACATGCAAACGGGTCCGCGACCCACCAGTGGGTCACTAGTGGGTCGCGACCCACCAGTGGGTCACTAGTGGGTCGCGACCCACCAGTTGAGAAACACTGCACTAGGGGTTTCTGGTACATCTCTGCACCAACGTCACTCCTCCTCGGCTGCCATTTTTTACTTCAATTGCAGCCGACCTTCCAGAGGACAGAGGGATACAGCGGCCGTGATTTAAGGCTTCACGTTTGAACTACGCTCCATCCAACACGGCGTCACATTTGGGACAAGAGCCAGATTACACAGATATTGAAGTGAAAAGGAAGCAGCTTTCGCCAATCGTTACGATAGTTACCTCTCTGGTTGGGGGTCCCGGACTCGCTGCTCACGCTGCCGTTCTCCTGCTGGGCCGACAGGGTTTTCAGGATGACGTGGGTGGCCCCCAGACGAGGCAACGTGACGTGGGTCAAGTGGGGGAGCTCGTGCTTCTTGGCAAACAACTGGCTGGTTTCCCGCCGCTTCCGCAGGAAGCCACCCTCTGGGAAGAGCACTATCCACTTCCTGTTGCGGCTGTGATAGTATTTCTCTAGGTGATCTTTCAGGTAAATCAGCTGCTTGTCTCGGTGAGCTTTACCCTGTGGGAACAAAATGCACAATGCCCGCATTACAGTTTAGTCTCTTAAAGAACTTTAAGCACACTTTCAGTCAATAAAACAGTGATTGAGGCTAAGTGCTAAATTCATTAACTTAACAAGATGCGTGCTGACCAAAAAAAAACATCCAAACAACAAAAAAATTCAGCAAACCCAAAACACAAGCTAGATGCAGAGACAATGTTGAACCTGGAACATGAAGGCCCACATTAAGAGCATCAGCAGTAATGGCACAAAGAGGAGCGAGATTGACTAGATTGCAGTCAGAAGCCATGTTAAATGCATTGTAGACCCCGGCGGGACTCATCTGAGCACATGTGGGGAAAAGGTGAATGAAAGAAAAAGGCCATAGTTGCCGAATCGCTTATGTAAACAAGAAACAGATCTAGACGAGGCCGTCTGTTTAGTTTTAGTGCGGCTACATGAACCGAAGGGAACAAACTCCACAAGGTTGCCATGACAGTCAGACTGCCCGTATAGTGAGGATGCTTCGACCAGCGATGAAATCAAAGTCCAGGTCAGCATTAAAATACATTGTGTTTCTTTTTTGTATGAATGCATTACCACAAAAAAAAACTAAATAAGGAATAGTAGGCCAAGAAGAATCATTATGCATCAACGTGAATTTTAAGTCTTCTATTAGCTGTATTTAGTAAATCATATCAGTATATTAATAAAAACATTTTTTTTAGCATCCTTAAATGTGCTGTACTGAGCGTAACGGCATTAATGTCCAGTAAGACCGCCGTGTAGATGGTGGGGGCTCGGGAGGCTGCGGCCGATGCCGGCTGTGCTGCATGGACGTGAAGTATTCAGGGGAAGGATGTCAGGAATGCACACACACCCAGGCCAGAGGAGATCACACGAGAGGGGGAGAGAGAGAGAGAGAGAGAGAGAGAGCTGTAAAAGGGCTCTGGCCTGCTGCTGCAGGCCGTCTGGCCGTAAGCCGGCTCGAGGTGCTTCACCCTCGGCACAGTGCCTGATGGGAAATTCCACGGCAAAGCATTTCCATGACCTAAAAAAAAAAAATCCCTTGCCGTGGCGGTTATGCAGCTACAAAAACATGTGAAATGAGTGTGAGGTGCCAGCAAGTCTTGTTTAAACCTCGTGGAAAATGACCATCACCTAATGCATGAAATGTACAGAACCTGCAGTATTGTGACATGCAGTAGTAGGGCTAAGCAGTATCGGGAATTAATTCCATGGATTCAAGTCAAACGCCTTCACTGTGACACAGCTATGACTTCAGATGTCTTGTAAAACGTTTTTTTTTGTTGTTTTTGTTTAAAAAAAAATAAATAAAAAAAGATATCTGCATTCAGCCCTTTCCCACTTGCTGGGTAGCTAATGCTAATTTGTCAGCTGAATTATTACAAGTGGATGTAATATATTTCATACATATTAGTTTAAGAACATGATTTCAACAGTCCATATCAAAGGCATAAAAATGTCAGCCTGTTCTGTCATGTGCAAATAAAGTTCTTTACAGAAATACAAATCTAATAAAATTACGAATGACCCTTGTGGTAAATCCCTTTGTGGGGTAAACCTCCCAAACTTGCATATTGTTCCCGGAATATCCTGACCGACAGGAGCCCTGCCCGCTACAACAAAAAGGGGGCATGGGGGGGTCAGTCCGACCCAGCGGCCCTCCCCCACTGCTGTCCAGCGCAGCTCTCCTCCTCAGAGGACGCCACGGCCGGAGGAATCCCTCTAACCTTTCTGCTGACCAGCTGGGACGAGCAGATGGGTTGTGCTGCAGAAGGGACTGGCGGCCTAAAAAGGACCAACGATGTTACGCTAAAACCGTCTGGGGAAAACGAGGTGGTGACACGCGGGGGGGAAATCGTCCGTCCGGCCCCGTCGTGTTCTTGCAGAGGCCGAATGAGACACGACGACAAACACGGACACGTCAAAACTTCACAGGATGTTAAAAGGACTACGACCTTGGGGTCTTACCTGTCTGATGAAGAAGTCCCCGTGGATCAGGGACACTAGGCCAAAGTTGGTGTATTTGAACACATGGTCCATCAACCACATCATTTTTTGTACGACCTAAAAAGAAAAAAGGGGAGGAGAAATTTAAATGAAAATCTGTAAATCCGCTAATTCACCTGTAATCAAAAAGCATCCCAAACTGATACCGCCCCTCTGAGCACTTCCACCCTCATGACCTGCAACCACTGGCAGCTTTGGCTTACTGTCCTTTCTGTGCCAAGAGGATAAACTGGGCCGGGGATGCAGTTGTTGAGGCGGCTCGTGTCATCATGTTGGTGCAGCCTGGCTAGGCAAAACCAGTGGTGCGACACACAACACAGCTGCTGCCACCCATCCAGAATTCCCAGACGATCTCCTGCTCGGTTTGAGCAGCAAACAACAAGCTGTCCGCCTTGTGGCTGCGGCCGTTTATGGTGGCGACGAGTGGACTTTGGTAATTAAGTTTGAATAAAACCGAGAGAATGCTTTAAAGTGACCGGCACAGCGATGCATTGTTGGACATTCTGAGATGGTGCCTGAAGGAGAGCCCTCTGTGCCGCGGTGGGGACCCACTTTTGTCCCAGTCAGACAGCCACCTCAAATCAATGTGGATAAGTTTCAGTATAAAAACCATGTTCTCTCTATTAATGGCTTACGACGAAACAAGGGAAACTGGAAATCTTTCACTTCCATGCCATGCTGAAAATAACGCGAGCGAAAGAATGCAAAGCAGCCGTCTCTCTAAGCTTTGCACATTTGTGTCCGTAGACCGCAGCGAACCACGCCGCCGCTTTGCGACAGTTTGGGGCTATAACATTTTTTTTTTAAGCAGCACCGTCCTGTCACCACGGTACTACAAAAAGTACCGCCTACTGTCTCGTTGATTGTCGACATGTGAAACAGACAAGGTCGGCCAACCTTTCTACAACCGTCCTTATAACAAACACAATTAACCAGTCGACTGAGGCCGCGCTGCACCGTCAGCGCCTCTTCTAGAAAGTCAAGCTCTTGCATATTTGAGTTGTGTATTTGAGTATTGCGCAGCACTGACAAAAAAAATAGATGAGTGAAAGTTATCTTTAGCTTCACGATGACATCATACTAGCAGCAGTACAACGCTTCAGATGTATACACAGAGAAAAATGTTTCCTTTATGAAAAATCTTATGAATAAAAAGTCCTCCTGCATCCTTTCATTTGCCAACACACAGCTTTCATTCTGAAGTATCTTCTGGATAAAATGCAGCGCACGGCTCCATACTGTAATAGAACACCCGCTTTAACCATGGGAGTGTCATCATGAGCGCAGTCTTCTTCCGCCTTATCCGTCTTAAATAAACATTCATAATGAAATTAAACATTCTGGCCATTTTGAAAGAAGCAGCAGTCACGTACGCTGCCGGTTTAAACATCCGGCTTATATCTATTCCAATGTGAGCCGGTTCAATCATGATTTGTCGCATTGCTTGACGGGACAGAACACATTTGTCTGCTCTTACCATGCCCTTGTCTTGCAGGCACATCATGAGGGTGCACACATCTCCCGTGGACTGGTGGTTGACGATGACCATTGCTTCTTCTTCAGAGATGGGCCGTACGTCGTCACCCCATTCCGTCACTTTAAAGGAAAAATAAACAAACACCTATGGTTAAACATGTTGTGAATAATATCCATTATCAGTTTCCCATGTCACTACAAAACATCTTGTGCATCTTTGAGGTGTTAAAAATGCTAATTTCATTGTTTACACCCATAGTTGCTCTAAAGTCAAGTCTTCTTCACTGCATTTGCCTTTGCATGGCTACTTCTCTTCATCACATCATCGCCGCCAAAACAGATCTGAGTGCTTCCTTCTGCCAGAAATAAACTTTTTAGTGATGGCAACAAGTTGACTAAACAATTTGGAATGTCAGCCAGTTGTCGTTCATTATACCAAAACAAAATACTTGCAAGACATATCCGAAGAATAAACACTGAAAGGGGAATGTTACGCATGTTGAAACTGACTGACTCATCGTCTGTTGACCTTGAAGCTTAAAGTGTCCCGACACTCCTTCACTACACACTGCTGTCTGATCTGCACCTTCTCCCTGCAACGACCATAGAGCACGCATGGATTTCCATTGGTCCACCTTGGACAAGTCTCTCAACAGTGAGCCTCAGACGCATCAGATTTTATCTCATGTGTTTTAACCTGTGTTGAAGGGAAATGACAAAGGGTTTGCCGTGTGGCTGGAAATGAGGAAGCAGAAGTGAATATCAGGAAATGACCCCACAATAACTCTCACTATTGACCACTTGGGGGATACCAGAGGAAGCAGAGAAAAGAAAAAGCGGGAAGTTTGTATTCCTGTGCTGACCCATAAAGCAAACACCCCATAATATCTTCCCATTAGACATGTGTAATTGACTGATTCAGCTTTTTAATTCTTTTAAACCTTTGACCACCAAATAAGTTCATCCAGAACTTGCATACTATGATAAGAGGGTGTAAAGATACTATGGGCTGAGCAGAAAATAGTAGATCAGAACAACAGATGTTGTAACTTCAGTTACCTCGTTTATCAAAATTGGTCCATGTTGCATTTCTACGCTCTTGAAATAATTTTATTGCTTTAAAAAGGCATTAATACCGCGTGGCCATTTGAAGGCATACCAGTAAATTACATAAGGTAAACTGACATTTCCTTATCAATCTTCTAGAGTCATAGGCTCCCACATCCTACATGTATTAAATCATTTAAAAAAGGATATAATATATTAGCACAACCATTTCTACTTTGCATCAGAAGTACCCTTTTTTCTTTGTAGGTGGCATTCATTTATTTTTAGTTTACAGCGGGTACGAGATGAAGATATCATCCAGCGTTTAAAACTGAGTCATCAGGCTTTGAGTCGATATCATCAGTGGATTTGTTGGGATGGGAGCTCCCTTCCTGAGATAAACCCTTCTCTGCTACAACAAGAAAGCTTCAGTCTGCAGAGTAGCCCCACACGGTATCAATGTAAAGCTGAAAACAAATCAGCCGAGTTACAAATATACTGGACATATAGATAACATATCTGAGAGCTACAGTTTCGGGGGCCAAGTAGAGGCACATTGAGGATGCTACACAGCCAACTAGATACTAGAGGTCTCATCTGGTCAGAGAACAGAACAACTGAGGAACATTTTTCTCTGTTTTTGTAAGCTGGCAGTCCGCTTTATTCGAAATGTCAAAGCCAAATGGTTTTTGATTGATATTATTGAGTGGACTAAGTAATGGCGACACCAAATCAATGATCGGGCGTATGTTGTTGATTCACATCGTACAAAGCTGAAGATTGTGTGTCCGTGGCGTGCAGCGGGGAAATCGATTGAAATTATGTTGATGCCGCCACAAGCAAACCACGAGAAATGGGATGTAAAAAGGGTCTGTGGTAAAAAAAAAACTTGAATCTGTCTTTAAAACCTATATAACTTACATTTGTCCCTCAATCAAATTCACACCTAACCCTTTATAAAATGAAAGCCCAAAGCAGAACAAAACCCCCCCAAAAATTCCTTCGTTAAAAATGATTTTCATCGGAAAGAGTAAGAAGAGAAAACGTATTACAGTGCAAGTACACAGATTTGCAACCACATTCGACCAATACCTGGGTAGCTGTCAAACACGGACCTGTAAAAAGGTGGATCGCAAAAGGTACCCACAGTAATATGAATATTTTTTCTTTCTCAATACACTTAAAACAAGTAGCTCTGCCCGCTGCACCTGCGATAATGTTGCGGCCAGAGTGACAAACGTTGGTGCGGCTCTTCACCAATATGATGAAAGATTTATACTCTAAGGAAATGTGTCGCCGGTATAACGGTCGAACCCTGAGTGGCACGTCATTAGCGTGAAATGAAAGTTACTAATGGTGCGGTCATCCCACTGGGTAAAATAATTGAACCCCTCTGGTTAGAAGCAAACAATGACTGGCATCTTGGTGAGCCCTCCAGTCTCCCTTCCATGATTTACACGGCCATGCTGCAGACAGCCTACTGTACCACCTATTCATCGGGGTCTTATTGTTGCCGGGATACCCGCAGGAGCTGCAACAAAAGATGGATACAGGGCTCGGAAATGAGGGGGGAAAACAATAGCCCTCCCATGGACCACGGGAGCTGCCTTTTGCAATTAAAAACAAAACAAAAACAAAAACACTTGAGGAGCTCTGCATATTAACAGAGAACCCCCCCGAGGAGCAGAGCTTCAGCAGGCCGGGGATCCCCCACCGCTCTGTGCTGGTCTGACCGACTGCGGCCCTGTGGGATGCAAACGATGCGCCGCTCAGGCCCCCGAGCACTGAGCTCACACTCATAGGCATAGTGAAGCCAGAGCAAAGCACGCAGGGCATGTGGGTGACGTCATTACACCTGTGGAGTGGCAGTGGGAAGGGGCCCTTTGGGTCAGTTGACTGAGAAAAGTGCCATTTACATGTCTAAGGAATAGCCATAAGAGGTCAATTTGATTTTAAAAAGAGGTCTTAAAAAATAAAGTCAATTGTCTGATTATTTTCAGGGGAAAAAAAAACTTTCCTGCACATTGCTTGCTTGTTATTGCAGGTTTTTACTTTAATGAAGGACCATCCTGCTGTGCAAAACATCACTCCACATTGTGGCTGAAGCCGATCAATATCAGGTGTTAGTGTCTGTCGCTCTGAATCCAAGAGGAAGTCACAGACCAACGGTCATTCCGGGAAAAAATGATTATTTTTTTTAGTTAACCGCTCTTTACAACTCAGTGTCTTGCTCTCTTTTGGTCCATGTCTTTGTACACAAAAGGCTACTCGCTCTCTGGGATCGTCAAATAAACTATTCAGGGAAATGAAGGAAGGCATTACACAAACTATGAGTACACAAAGACACTTGTTTGTTTTTGAGGAGCAGTACAGCCAGTACCAGGAGTGTAGCAGTCTCAAACAGTGCAAAGAATCCACCAGCACAACACAACTGGCACGCTCCAAGAACCAAACATCAGCTTTCTTGCACTATTGTGGAGACAAACTTCCGCATGAACAATATTCTTGGAAGAGTTTCCTCCGACTCCTTCTCCACACAACGGAGGCGGTTGCTTAGGGATGGGACATCTGAAGTGCATCTTCAAGGAATCCTTTCAGGGATTGTTCCACACGCTGGGAAAATCAACGGCGAACAACAACCTCATTAGTTGCCGAGTCCACAATTCCACAGCCAGCTCACTCCAGCAAACTGCTCATTGCGTCAACCACGGCAGGCATTTTGTGTTTAAACTGTGCCATTTGAAGCAAGCGTACATTCTGAATGGATGAGAGAGGATCTGCTGTTTTAAATGCGAAAAAAAAAAAAAAGGCATATCAAGCAACCCGTCAGCTTAACCATTCCTGTACGGCTCGCAGTAAAAGGCCAATTCCTCTCCGTGACGGGATAGCTCCTGACCACTAGAAAGGTTGCAAGCTGATCTCACTGCACCTTTAATGTCTGTTCCCGCTGCTAGCCATCCAGCTAAAAGTCATTCCACGAGCTCATATGCAGATGGAACAGTGGCTTCATTTACATTTGAACGCGTGTACAAGACACAGGACGTACGTGACGACACGTTAACCATTGTTCACCCAAGGTTCTCCAATGAACTCTGACATCTGCGCTGTAGCAGCGGTGTGTGTGTGTGTGTGTGTATGCACCCTGAAGACAATGTCATTTCATAAAGGAGCAGGCGCTGAAGGCCCCGGTGCTGCGGGGGGGGGGGGGGGGGGGGGACACAAAAGGATATCAGAGAGATGGGTCATCTGTCAGATGGAGTACATTAGGGAAATTGTCTTTGAGCGATGGTTAGCGCTGCAGCGCGACAGCCCGGCTGCAGGCGCACAGACCATCAACTGCGCTAGCGGTGGTCAGCTAAACGCTGTTCCGCTGACCTTGCCCCCCCCGCCCCCGCCTTCTACCATGCACACACACACACACACACCGTTTTCAGTGAGGGTTTAAGCTTCGTGGTCTACCGGGTACAGAGCGACAATTCTTAGAGCGGACATTTGAAGCTCTGGCAGTGAGAATAACGCTGATTTTCAAAGCGCAGTGGTAATGGAGATTGGATCGCTGCTGGTAGAAATTTACTGCTGAGTGTTGGCTAATGAGTAACAAGAAATTGCATAACCGAAAAGCAAGCCTGTCGCAATCGGAGAGCCCTGACGAGTTCCTTTTCTAACAAAAATTGTTACTCAGTAATAAACTGGCTCGCATTATTGATTTTTTAAAAATGTCAACATGGCCTCCTGAAATGTTCAGAAGCTTAAAACAATACAATGTCTACGGTGTCATCTAAATGTTAAAATTGTCTAAACGGAGTGAGGAAGCCTCAGGTACACACACACACACAAAAATAAAAACATGACACTTTGCATCGAAAAGGTTGCCGACCCCGGTGTGAAAAAAAATAAAAAAAGGTCAAAGGGAGAAGACCTTTGAAACACCAGCCTCCTCCTCCACTTATGCAAACATGCATCAAGAACAGAATGCATGTTAATTCCCACTCATGCCATCGCCCGCTCAACTCCAAGCTGCGATGCCATTATTCTGCATGCATCTTGACCTGCACCGTTTTCAATGCACACATTCAACCATTTAACCAAAAGGCTGTAAGCAAGGCCAAAAAAAGGTAACCAGTCCCTCAACGATATCTTAGTAGACAGTGCTAAAGATAAGATAATCATTTATTAGTCCTGCAGAGAAGGACTTCAATTAAGCTTTCAGAGCAACTATTTCAAATCAATCACAAAAGACCCTGACAGCCATAAAAAAAGGTTGTGAAAGCACAGAACATTAACGACAAACAGGAGACACCATTTGAAAAAGATCAGACATGTGAGGATGTATAGCTAGAGCAAAAAATAACTGATCATATCGTCTTGGTCGAAACACACCCAAAGATGATAAGACAGCAAGTCATGTCAATCAAGTATGATCTGTACACACCTACACATTCCAGAGAAGAAGTCTAATCAGCCAAGTAGCTGATAACACGTGTGTGGGTGCACGCAGGCAGGAACGCGCCGTTTCTTTTATAGCTTCAAAGTGAGGTGAATTTACTTCAGCCCTCACTGCTGTTCAACACATCTGAGCTCGAATCACTCTCCAACCGAAATATAACAAATGCAGTCACACAGACATGATCTCCTGGTCTTGAGAAATCCGAGACACGGCTCAGTTTCGTTTTGAAGTAATTATGTTGTTAAAGCAGTTTTCTCTGGACCCGGTTATTCAAATGTGAGGATTTGTCATATATGGCAAGTCAAGTAATACATTGAGGGTTTGGGCATCAACTGGCTGTGAAAAATGATACCTGACATTTTATAGACTGAGCAATTATTCAAGTAATTATTTGGCTGATTCATTGATCGACGTCATCGTTAATTGTCGCCCATGTGGGTTTATTTTAGAAAGGACATTGTGGAACATTCATCTGGACCGGGTCACCAAAATCAAAGACACGTTACAGTCAAGCTATTAAGCAATGAACAGAACACAACCAACAACACGGGGAAACAATTATTTATTTTGTATAGAAAAAAATAAATTCAATTACTCAGGCAATGTCCTTTGTCCTGGGAGCAGTCCTACAATCACCATATCTGATCTCGCCACGGACCCAACAGAACAGTCACTCAATTAACAGAAATGAAGACTTAATCCTGCCGTCTTTGTTTACCTGTTTGACCCCACTGGTGTGCGTCATTGATTTGTCAACAACAAGGAAAAGAAGATTAGGTCAATAGGCAAAACAAGTGACCACATAACAGTAATGCCGTTAAATAATCCCACTTCCTGCTAAATTCTCACATTTGGGTGACTAAGTTATTCATTTTCTGAATGATTCATTCTTGACACACAAAAGCTGACAGATTTTCTCCAAGTTAGTACTGCAAAGTGGGCACACGAATTGTAATCACCATAATTGGCTGTAGTCAAAATGTGGCGGTGACGGAAAAACCATCATAAGAATTGGTTAGAATGGTATGATGGAAACACGGGCCAGCGACAACATCGGCGCTAGCCGCTTTCACCTATCGGTTCCAAAAAGGTGAGTCGAGTCTAGCAAAAGCAGAGGAAAAGACGCAGTACGGGACGCACGGTTTTCCCCACATATCAGCCTGCGTCTTTGAGTCGAACGTGTCTAATGTGTCCATTTGATACACATAGTGACGTTAGAGCAACGGACAGCATGCCGGTGTAGGACCTCTGCGTCGTTGCTCAGCTTCCTCTTTGTGGAGGTGATGCAACATCCTCCATCGCCGGGGTCAGCATAAACACAGCTTCCAAACCGCGGTGTATAAAGGCAAGTAAATATCCCTGTTTCCCCTGACACACATTTACTATTCCTGGAGTGCATGTGCAGGCTGAACTAAACAGCAATAGAAAAAAAACTAAATTTAACATTTGTCTTATTTTTGATGCAAAATACTAGCAGGGTTTGGTTTGGTCGGAGGCTGAAGATACAGATGGCAACACCAAAGAGAATCCCAGCTGTTACTTGGAAAGAATGCAGACGAATGTGCACCGTAAATGGGACAATAAAACCAAACGCGGACCTTGGGCGAATTCTGGCGCATCTCCATTGTACGTGCTGATCTGATTTCAAAGGTCGTTCACATTACAGGGAATTGGTGGTTAACCAAAACGAAGAGAACGGTCAACTGGTTGAATGAACCTTTATTGTCAAAGTGTCCTTGGATGTGGGTCACAACACTGACACTCAAATGCTCTGACATCCAAACGAAAGCCATGTATGCCACAGGGACCACGCAGTTATTGTCCCCGAGCGATTCACTACTTTGATCTTTCAAACTATCCACACAATATTTGTGTACTGTGATCAATATCTGACAGCAATCTACACAAGTCAAGCACATCCTTGACAATACCAAAAGTATAGAACTTGGCATGCTTGTGCAGGCGAATACAAATAAAATGGAGGACATTTTATTTCACTGCATCATAGCGTAGAACTTGTTGTAAACAGTGTAGGACTTTTTTTAACTAGTTAATTGAGGTTTTTAAAGGTCTTTGTGTTCAGATAAAGCTTATTATCCTGCGGCCACCACCGGCAATCTTTTCTGAAATATTTCACAAGTCACTTTAATGATTATGAGGCCTGATAACGGAAAGCTCCCTCATAAGGCGAACCACAACGGAATAAAAAAAAAAGAAATTCTGATAAGACTGTTCGGACTAAAGTCCCAATAGTTCAAATCTGCGTCACAATGAGCAGCACACGGCCCTATAACCAATTACAGAAGACTGATTTAAGAAGTGCCAGATTGAATACATCAGCTACGATATATTTAATAGTCAAATTGTAACTCAAGACACTATTTGGGTCACATGGCATCTCACTACCAAAGCTATGCGATACTTTTTCCTCAGCGTGCGAGCAGGCGTTCTATGGCCTGGACACTTTGCATTATTGATCGGTACGCCTGGTTGCGCCCCGTGTTCACCACTTTGTAATTTGTAAGCGTGCAACCTAACACCAATGACCGCTCAAGTCCCTTCCAGACATTCAAGCAGCCAGCTGAGAGGAAGCAACAAACAGGCATGACACCCCGCTGCTTCTCCATCGTATCATGAGTTTGTGGTGTCTGTGTTAATTACTACCAAAACCATGCATATGACATCTTGGTATTTAGTCAAAACAAGAACTTTTTGCAGAAATGATCATATCTAACAATAGAAATAGGAACGGACTAAACTGCACGTTTCAAGCTGGCAGTGTTGTGACAGTTAAAGAAGCATGTTACGTTATATGGTAAAGCTCTATTAAAAGTGGCACAACAATAACTTTATGCACTTATAATTCAAAACAAAGACAAGCATTTCATTCATTTCCCATGCAGTCCTATGCCCTCATTCAGATAGATTTTCAGTTCAGGAGAAAACCCCACGTCTGGGCAGTGGGGTAGAAACTTCACATTCGAGTCCATGTTCACACATTGTTCAATAAGCAGCAGTTTAGGAGCACCTAGCGCTGTGTTCCCCCTCTGTGTGTTTACATTGGAGTCACTGAGGTATGCCAAGAAAAGCCCTGAAGGTGTTTAAACTAAACATCCTGCTGTATGGAAGATATCCTCCAAACTCAAACCATCTGTGTGATCTGGTGGGAAAACAGCATCCCACCCCCCTTCAGATGGTTCTAATACCAAGGTCTTCTCAGATATTGTCATATTAATTATTATATAAAAAGGAAAACCCATCTCAAAAACTCAAAAGCGAATGCGTGAACCAAACTAAAGGGAGCAACTCTAAGCCTTGTTGAGAACAACCTCATGTGCATCAGGAAGCTTTCATCACCGAGTCCGCCATGCAAACATGTCTTTGCATGGAAGGCGGCCCTCGGAACCACACGGCAAGAGTGCACACCGTGAACCCTCTTACCTGTGTAACCTGCGATCCAGCCCCACGAGGACACCATGGCCAGCAACCATTTGAACATGATGCCTTCGACGTGCCAGAAAGCGGAGCTGTCCCATATTCTGAGCGGCTGGAGGAGCACCAGGTACAAGCAGTAGGACGGGATGGCGGCACAGTTGTTGAAAACCATGAACACGAACCGGATCACAGACTTGAGCAGAACCCAGCCCAGCTCGCCGGCCCCGTCCAAGAGCTGTGCCATCCTGACGCGGAACCGTCTGCAACAGAGACACACACACACAAGTCAGCATCCCGGGCGCTTTGGCACAAGACGCGACGAGGAGGGCCGCGGGTACTCAAAGTCCATTGCTGTACAACAACACCAATGCGGTCAAAGCAGGAAGGAAAAAAAACGAATCCGGTAGAGATACATAAAACACAACGTTGAAAGCACGCACACACGCCCCGGGAAGACAGAGCAGAGCCCGCCGCCAACCGGCGGAGGGCGAGGCTAATTCGCGCAGCGTAAATGTGACACACTCGCGCCGTCTTCAGTTCTTTGGTGTACCCCCCCTCCCTTATTTCTCAACAGGTTTTATTCTGAAATGTTGCCACTTGTTTTGGTGACTGCCCGCTAAGGTAGCTGCCATGTCCTTAAAAGTAATACGTGCACGGACGGGACTATAAAAAGGACACAGCCGCCCGTGACGCGGTGGATCACGCAATTTGCTAGCTAGCTAGCTAGCTAACTAGCAGCGGGCTGAGGTAGCATAACGGGAACAGATGTTCAGAAATGTGTCGGGTGTGACAACCCGGGGACTGGAACATGGTGGCAAAAACACGTCGACACAACTAGCGGATATAGCGAATGAACTCAAGCATGAGACGACACCGGACGTCAACCGAGCACGCCTGGGGGCAAAGACACCTCTGCCTCATCCAGACTATAGTCTGACCCTGTGGTTCAGTTTAGAAATCTGGTACCTCAGACTCACCTCAAATAATGTGACTGAAGCTCTCAAGGACGGCCAGAGACGGGTCTCAATTGTTGGAAACGAGATACAACGGTGTCACGTGTAGCTAACCTTTTAACGGTCACGTTAGCATCATTTCCTAATCGGCATGAGTCGAACTCTATTAAATCCGGGGACGTCTGAGAACGTTACAAAAAATCCTGCGCGATAAAATTGCAGTAGCGCCCATTTAGCTAACGTTAATCCCGGGCTGCTCGGGCACAGTGAACCCCGGCGGGCACCGTTAGCTCGCTAGCTAGCTAGCTAGCAAGCAACTCCACTCGAGCGTCGCTGGCTCCATCTCAAGCGGAGATACCGGGATAATTCCACTGATGCACCACCATCTCCGTCGTCAATTTAGCAAGCTACTGAGCTCCCATTTGCGATGGTGAGAGGCCGCTTGGCCTTGAATCAATGCTGTTGGCCGCAAGAACGCAAACCGTAAACGACATAAGCACATCAAGTACGAGGAGCAGAGATTTTGTGTGCGTGAGTTTCTAGACTGGTGAGAAGACCCGTTATCTTTCTCGAGGACCTCGACCCGCACAGCGCCAATGTACACAAAAGATCAAAAGAGCCCGAACGGAAATGGATTCGCATCACCTTCAAAATAAAAGCGTCACATGTGGGAAAGTGTAGACAATTTTTTTCCGTGGCTGTATCTATTTTTTTTTTTCAAATTATATTGACCCAAATGTTTATGATAATACAAGACCATCGCCACTTAATATAGAACTTAAATAGTGATTTTAATAAAATAGAATACAATGAAATTAGCATTATTCACTGTGATACGGTGTGAAGAATGAGCGTCATCAGTACATTTTAACATAAAAAGGAAACTATACATATATTTATAAATAAGTATACAAATCAGAAAACGAAATAATGTTAATGCTTGCTACGAATACTGAACCCGTAAGTGTTACAGGTAAAATGATCAATTTGAATATTTGTCTGTAGAGATGCTTGGGACTGTTATTCAATAGTAAGTACTATTTAAAAGCTTTATTTTCCTGCATTTCATGTGGTATGAGACTGTACGTTTAAAATAAACGTTTTATTTTGAAAACAAAGTGCGCTATTTTATTTGTATTCTTTCTAACTTGACCCTCGTGTTCGCCTGACGCCAGCTTGGAACCGTTAAGTGCGCAGACTCTGATGTCAAGTGCTGATGGTTTCAGTATCCATGAAAAAGGACGCTTTTCTTATTCAATCACAATCCTATGACTTCATCTTACGGACTCATTCCCGACAGCGAGTTATTCTTTATGTTACGTCACTGGTTTGGGTGCCTAAGTTCATCGTTAAAATTAAAGAATTACATTCAATTTTATCTGTCAAAGGCGTGGGTTATTTCGTACTGTATACATTGTATGTTGGAAGTAATGCTGGTTTGGAGCTAAAGAGTAATATTGTCGGACATTTGGGTTATGATTCTATAGGGTGATATTACCCGTTACAACGTGAGAATGAGCACGTGCAAATGTCCGAGCAAGAAGCCTTAATGCTGACGGATTAAAGTTGATATATGTATGAAACTGACCGATTTTCAGATTTGTTTTCTTCTTGTTCCTTAGACAATGATGTAAATGTAATGACCTTGGTCTGTCCCCTGGCGGCTCTCTGTGGTATTACACTTTATGTAGAATAGATGACTTTCAATACCAGATTGTCCATTTACAAAAAATACTATTGTATTATTTTACCTGCACAGGGAATTAAAATCTATTTAAATTTCTCCAGTGTCCTTCACACATGGTCAATATATCCCCGGAAGGAAGCCAAGCAATATGCAACATTAAAATTAAATCTGGTCTTTTAATCACTGAAAAAGTATGTACATATCTGATTTCACCAAAACAGGCCAACAACACCATCTAAAAGTATTCCTAAAGCCCCATCCACTAGAAGCGAGCATATGCACTCCTCTGTGGGGCAGGCTGAGTCCCACCCTGCTGCAGCTGATGGCGGAGCTGCTGGGAGTAAGGGTCCTCCAGGGACTTGACCGACACCATCGTCTTGGGGCCAGTCTTCCACTCAATGCCACTCTCATCCACCACAGAGGCCTCCACGGTGACGGTGTGAGTGCCCAAGACTGAGAAGTTCAGCAAGAACTGGGTGCTGAAGTAGTCATTGTGGGGTCCTACCCGTTGTTCAATCTCATTGGTTTTCGAGTCCAGTGGAAGCTGAAAGGGGAGGGATTTTTTTTTTTAAATCAGCATCAGAACCAATACATTTCACACCCTGTACTAAGCGTGCAGCAGAATTTGGTTCGCTCACCACCTGCGCATTAGCCAAAGAGGAAGGAAAACGAGCGATACCTTGAAGTCAGCTCCCGCTTTGCTCTGTAGGACGGACGTGACGTTGAGACAGACGGACTGGATCTTTCTGAAGAGTCCTGGCGTCGAACCGTGCTGCACCACCCCCTCCACCTTCAGAGTCAGCTGCTGGCTGCTCTGCACTGGGATCGCTTCACTCGGTGTCCGTGGGGAAGGAGACAGGGCCAGCTGGACATTGAAAAAGTGAAATCAGTCAACTTAAGAAAAAAATAAACCATCCAGTGTGGTAGCATCAGTCCAAAAGGTTGATCTGTTGCGAGGGTGTGGCTTTCCCATTCCTCCCCTTTCTGATTTAGAAAACTGGAAGGTACGCTCCTGTTACCCCAAGGATGTGTAAATCAATACAACTACACAAAGAGTAAGATTAAAAGTTTACTGCATTTACTTTTCCAATGAAGAGAAAAGTGATACATTGGTAATAGTAAACTGTATTGTTGTAAATTGGGATGTTTGACTTTTCTGTTTTTCTATTAAAGTAAAATGTGTCACTATACCTTAATGCTGGTTGATTGTAGCTTTTGGAAGAAATACCTCTGGAAAGACAGCGGGACCTTGAGCAGAGCGATGACAGCATCACAGAGACAACCTGTATGCTGCAAAACAACAACAATTAAATAAATACACAGGTACAGGTAGAAGGTTCCAAATTTTCCGAAAAGAAAAATTCAAAATAAAATAAAAAAGAAGAGAGCAGTAAAAAAAAAAAAACCTTAATAAATAGCTGCTCAACATATTTATTACTATACAAAAGTCATTTGCACTTTGAATCTAGACACCATAGCTAACTTGTTAGCGCAGGGGTGTCAAACTCATTTTACGTCTGGGCCAGATACTGCCCACATTGATCTCAAGTGGGCCAGACCACATAGAGGGGGTGCGGGGGGCACAGTTATTTTCAAGCCGGCGCTGCTGCCTGGAGAAAGGTCTAACGCAGGGGTCCCCACACATAATAATAATTACAAGCTGTAGCAGTTACCGAATGGAACAACAGCGCTGTATACCGAGAGCGCCAAACAAATCGGTATTAACAAAAAACTTTTTTTTCCAATGGAAAGGATCTACCAGCACTGCTTTGGTGAACAACCGGGTCCCCCCGCTCACTCAGAGTGCGACCCCCAGTGAACCTTTTAGGAATAGCAGCGTATTTTATAGAAATGCAATTAATGTCTTTCTGTAATTCTCACAATAGCAAAGTCATCCGGATTCGGCCTTGCGTTTGACACCTGTGTGTTGGCGTCACCAATGTGATTATAAGGTATTTTATAGGCATCTTACCAGATGGGAAACAGGAGGGTGTTTTTGGGTGAGGCCCTCCACTTCCTCCAACACGTGAGTGAAGACGGACATCATCCGTCGCTCATATTCACTCTCTGTCTGAACCGAGCCCAAGTTGCCGTACTCCTGAAAGCTAGATTACAGAGAGAGAAGATGCGTTAGAGGCCGACAACTGCCAGCAGGAAGCTTCCAGGGACGCGTGTTATGGATGAGCACTTTCCATACAAAACACTCCAGTACATGGCGTCTTTTTGTCTAATTAAACTGCATCTGTTGTGATCTACAACCATTCATCTCCGAATGAGACACCGTGTAAAATACAGGCACATACACACACTACAACATTGAGGCTAAATGTCCACAACCAAACACCCAGTAAATTAATTCACACCGTTCCAGCTCTCACCTCGCCGCCTGTGGGTCCAGTATCAGCGCTTCTATAACGTGGGAGACAAGCAAACAGCTCTGCTGTTGTCTGGGCAGCAGACGGTTAAAGACACTACGGCAGAGACACTAGGGCTGACGAGAGAGACAAAAGTGTGACGTGACCGAGGCATGTTTGAGGATACAGCTCCACGTTGCGAAGGGTGGCGTAATCCGCGTCAAAGGACGACTGGTGTAGGTCAGCGTAGCGAGCGGCAATACTCCTGAACTCATCCATGCATACCTTCATCTGGGAAAAAAGATGAAACGCAGACGCCAGATGGTTTACGACATGTGGACACCGGGGGTATTAATTGTTTAATGTCCTCTAATTAGGTTTAGGTCCAGGTGAAACGGTACGTGTCAGAATCTCCCCCCAAAATGTTGAGGAAATGATCACGCAGTACAGGGAGTAGGTGGTAAAAAAACGGCTCCAAAGACAATAGACGGCAATGCCGTTCAAAATTAAAATGATTCAACTCAGAATTTGAAACCGAGCCAATGGCGTAGCTCGCTCAGAGCTGCATCGTAGTGGTACATGCATTTTGTTTGGCCGCTGTGCTTTACTTGTAAAACCTGCCTGGTTCCAGGTGAACGCAGCGCGAGTGGCTTACCTGCATGGCGATGCGGCCGCACCGCTGCAGGTCGTTGCCCGAGGTCAGGGCAATGGTGGTGGCGATGGCCGGAGGAGGGCTGGTCTTCAAGCTGTTGCAGGTACAGATGAGCTGCGACAGGGCCTGCAGGGTGTCTATGCGCAGCTTGATGAACTCACACTGGAACGTGAGCGGGCTCAGGGGAGTGCTGGCCGCCTGCAGGGAGAGAGATTACATCAGTGCAGAAACAGGACTGTTGAAGGCTGTCAGTGTCTAACAAGATACAATCAAGCATTGGGGGACTTAATCCAATAGCCATTTCAGATGCTAGAAGATCCGCCTCAATACAATACACTCCAGACTGAGCACCAGCGGCTCGCAGCATCTACCATTCGGGAAGTAGCACGAGGGAGTGTATGTTCATGCGTTGGTTTTAGTACTGACTGTGAGGGAAGCGATGCCCTTTTGGTAGGAGCGCAGGGCCTCGGCGATGGCGCCCAAGGCTCCGCTGTAGTCTCCGTCCTCCACGCTACTGAGGCACTGCTCTGCCTGGGAGAACTCCTTCAAGCTGTTCAGCCAGAAGTAGAAGTGCTCCGATGCCACGCGGGTCCGCAGGCACTGGTACAGCTCGCTGGAGAACTCGTGGCATCCCTGCACATCAAGAATAGAATATTCCACTGTGGTTCATGATGCAGGATTTGGTGGCTTGTGACCCTGTTCATTGCAAACCAACAGAAATGCTTTCGCCTCGAAGACATGTGGCAGCTCCACAAAAAAATAGTTGATTCGACCATTTTGTAGAATAGGTCTGGATTAGAAGGCGCAAAAGAGATTACCATGCGCGAGGCTTGTCGTGCGATGCGGTACACCGTCCAGCCATTGGCGACGTTCATCAGCTGCTCTTTGATGACTGTCTTCACTTCAGCCGACAGAGACGACTGGCTGGCAACAAAAATCACTGTTGCCAAGGAAACCTGCAGCAAACGCCGTGGGATGGACGAGGGTTTAAATCCCAGAGAGGTACAGTATGAATATGAGAACATTTCAAAGCAGAAGCCATGTCAGCTATTCTGACATAGCTGTGGGTGGGCAGTAAAACCTAACCGGTCACATTTGTAATTGTAAAGAGGTTAGCACACACAGATTTAAAAGATAAAACACAATTACAACTTAATTGTCCTCTAGATGCTGTTGTGAGTCTCCTTCGCTTAAAAAAGGCCACACTTAAGCAGTGTCGCGATTCCCCCCCAACCATGAACTCACCAGGAGCTCCTGCTGCTTGTCAGTGGAGGAGTGACTGGCCACTCTGTAGAGGTCCACCAGATCGCCCAGCATACCGTCGCCCAACACCGGCAGGTGGGTGGCGATGGCCGCCAGCGCGTGGCACATGAGGACGCGAGACGAGTCACAGGACAGATGGAGCTGGCACAGCAGGAACTCCACCGCTGACTGGCTGAGATGTGGTCGACTTTTCAGCAGCTTGACCAACGAGGTGAGGGCGGTCTAAGGTAGGAAAAGTAGAGAAGAGGAGTTGGATGACGGCAAATTACAGGAGGTGCATGATAGCGAGTTGGGGTAATTGTGGCTGTCACCGCGCATCAAAGCTAAAGCAACATTTAGCTTTAATGCGCTCTGCTCCAAAATTGGTTTGCCCTCCCTCTATTATTTACTCGCTGCAGATGAAAACTGCATGTATCGAAAATGAGAGAAAGTCGTCAAGAAAGCAACACTGATTTGGAGTGAACAATAAAGAGATCGAGGGGAAAGGAAGAGATCTCAACGCTGATTGACAAAGGCTCGGCCCGTCAAAGATGTTTTATGCCGAAGATCACAAAATCACCTTGTCTCACTCCAATCTCAGAAACAACCCCCCCCCAAATAAAAACTCTTCGGATCCACACGATTCACGTGGGCGACCTATTTTGACTTCAAATTGGCAAATTTGGCCGAAAAGCGACAAGTTCGCAGGTCTGCTAAATACAGAGTTTTAATTGACCAAACCGTTAATGTTTTATCAACCCAAGCAGTCACACATCAACAAGCAATGCTATTTAAATGAGACCAAATGAAGAGTTTTCTATACTATGTGATACACACACAAATCCAAATGTACCCATTCCTAATCATCCAATCGAGATCCTTTGCCTCGGCTATTAAGGCGGCTTACTTTGAGAGTGGCCTGTGAGCCGGGACTGCCGTCCTGACTGCACAGCATCAGAAGGGACTCCACTCCCAAAACGGTGTCCTGCTCCAACTGTACAATATCTGAGAAGGAAGAAACACAGCAACACTTAAGCCTTCGCACACAGGAGCAAACAGCAGGGGCAGAATGAGAGGCAACGCTGTTGATGATGAGCAGTCGCCAAACACCGAACCCAGAGCAACTGGCTGTGACAAACCTTTGTCTGGACAGGAAATGGCAATGTTCGAGAGCACTATGACCCCATGAGCAGCAATGGCCAGGTTGCTATGGTAACAGCATTCTTGTGCCAGTTTCACCAGGTCAGTGAGGCGAGGGGGAGTCGAAGGGCCACCTGAGAAGAATGTTTGAGAGGAAAATCTATCAGCCGGGAGTCGATCCTCCCTTCACAACAGCAATAACAGCAATTGAAGCCTGGTCTAAATTAATTTCTTACATCAGAAATCCACAATTGGACAAGAACATTTATTTGTAATTTAACAGTGAACACAACCTGTCAAATTATGAAAGTACTGCTTGGTTGCTATTGTTCCAGAGAGGGTGGAGAGGACGGCCAACATGCCCAGCTTCAAACTGTTGTACGGGCTGGTCAAGGCACATTCACACAGGGTCTGCAGCGATGAGACACAATAGATTAACTCTAGAGTTTAAACCACCATCGAGGCAACATGACAGTGTCAGAATCTGAAGGTCTACCTGAGTGTTTTCTCTCAGCCAAAGGTGGGGAGCCTTTTTAGCCAAAAGCTTCAGGTCATTAGTTGCGAGCCTCTTCACAGCTTTCCTCGGGTCGTCTCTCAGGTATTGAAGTAGGAGCTGCAGCTGTAGAGAAAAGGAATCAAATAAAAAGCTGTTTGAAATTGAAAACATTTGTTAAATACCTTAAAATGAGACCAAAGAAATACACGGAGACTATTGTGCTTTTTCAAATAGAATATACGGTAGCCTTTCATATTACATCTAATGTAAAGCTAGGCTACAATAATCAAACCAATAGAAACATTCAGATTCCCTCATGTGGCTCAATTGTGTACTGCAGATATAAAAGACTTCCAGAGAAACAATATTAAAAATTAACAGCCAAACGTCAAGGATTTACATTTCAACGTGTGAACGTCACTATACGATAGTACAGCTATAATAGCGTTGTGGTTTTACCTGCTTTGGGATATCGATGAGGGAGGAGGCGGCCAGCTGGGTGAAGGTGTGCAGGGTGACGATGACCAAGGGGGTGGAGGGGTAAGAGTTTACCAGATGCTGCAGAAGCTCTCTGCTGCTGGAGGCCAGGCTGGCATCGTGATGCATGTGCTGCAGCATGGGGATCAACTTCAGCTTCAGTTCCACTGGCGTATCCAACCCTGAGGTTGAAAGATAAGAGAATGCTATGTATACAGAACATAGACTACCGACACCTCACCTTCCTAAGGCCGATGAGTGATTTGTGGACCACACAAAATATGTGTTCACAGAATATCTCTTAGAGCCGGCTACAAATCCTGACATTCAGATACTCCTCCAGGTGGTATCCAAAATAAATATAAAGTCAGGGGGTTAATTGTGAGAATTTATTTTAGTGTGGAAATCATTGTTCACACTCACACCCCCTCAGTTATATTTATTAAAATGTTGTTTTGAATATTTACCAATATTCAAGGATAAAATGTAATCAGGATAGCTTGTGTCTTAGTAAACGTGATCTGGGACCCTTTACAGATACAGGTACTGCATTTCGTTTTCTCAGTACCTGTAGTCTGTGCAATATTACGTGCAGTATTTATTTAGAAATTTTGTTACCTTGAATCATCTCACTGACTTTATTACAAATCCCTGCTGCAAAGTCTCTGAAAAAGAAAGATAAACCCACCAAATTTATCTCATACAAAACATAATCTCATACATATGCACCACAGCTCGGGTGAAACGACGATCTGCACTTACTTTGACTGTGCAGAGAAGCTTGCGGCAGCAAATATGGCAGCCTCTACTTCTACGTTGTCATGGGAGTCCAGACTTTGGCGAATACTGTGGTGGGCATTCTTCCTGTCCGGGATAATAGAGGCCAGACTGCCAAGCATCCTGAACAGAAACAAAAGATATCAGGTCTGTAGAGGAGTACCACATTACCAGATGTTGGTAGATCCCACGGTATTACCTCAGAGTGATGGCTCTGGCCACAGGGTCGTTGCTATGGATGACTGAAAACACCCTTTTGACAAATTCGTCAACATTGAGGATCTTTTCGAGATGTTTCTCACTTTGTTGAGTTACTTTCAGCACACAGAGGCGCAGAAAATTGTTCCTGAAATTAGAGAAACATATTTTTAGAAACTAAGAAATATGTGAAACAATTGAACCGGTTTAACTAATAACATGCCATAAACACGTTACTAATTCTTATTTACTGTAAATTAACTAATCTTCCGATTTATGTATGTTTATTCATAGTTTGAAAATATTTGTTCTCACCAGAGCACCGAATTCCTGCACAACGTACTACATTCATTGTATGCGCTTGGTTGTATATTTAAAAAATACTTGCCTATACATTGTCTAATGCCCCTGAATTCCACCTTTATGAAAGGTTACGCTGCTAGATTTCTTACTAACTGTTGATGAGATCAAAATGTAGTTAGCTGTGCTGTTGTGTATTATAGAAAATCCTTATTTTGTATCATATTAAAAGGTGTGTCAGTGTGCAATATTTAGATTCATCCCTGATTTAATCTGATCACAGACTGCAATAACATTATTTTGATTAACACTTTGCACCTACTACTGAATATGGCAGCTTATCAACAATCACGTTATAATAATGGGAACGCATTCATATTTTATCAATGACCTAGTCTTCAAAACCACGTTTGTGCATCCATACCCGAGTCTGAAGATGTCCGCTAACTTCAGAAATGCAGAGTTGATGAGGATGGGAAATGGGTACTTCTGGAAGAGTTTTGGGAAGCGCACCACAGCCTCACACTGCTCGCCCAACTTAACCGACCGCAAGCCTGCAAATCAAGCAATTTCACTGGTCACAACACAGCAGGAGGACCTCGTGTACACAATAACATCTAGAAAACACACACACACATAGAGCATAAAACAGGAACACACTACAACTGATGCTAACCTGTTAGCAACGTAGCTAACGTTACGCACCTTTGTCCAGCTCCATGAGAGCGGAATTGGCGTCCAGCTCTTGTTCTCCATAACAAACCTCCGACAAGAAAGAACGCGGGGTGGACAGCGACATTGTTGGTTAGTTGTTTTTCACCAGAAAAAAACAGAAAGAGTCGTGACAGCGCCAAGGGGCCGTCAACATTTCATGTACAGGCGGCGATTTAGACACACTGGAAACGAGCGTTAACGGCAAGGACGTTTCCGGTCTAGTTTTAGTTTTCACAATAAAGTGCTCGTAACATGTGACGGTTTGAAGCCAACCTTCCTAAATGAAATTAATGTTCAATGAATACAATGTTTAAGTTCTACTTGCAGTAACTTTGCAGGTTTAGTGCTGTAATAACACGAAACGTCTTAAACACCATAGTGCTCATCATCATCATTCTGCTTAGAAAGTATATACAACATTATGCTTTGTTATAAATTAAGTTTAATTAAGTTCAAAATATTCGTAGATAAACCAATAAATTCAATACATTTATTGACAGTTACACAACACATTTTTCTGCCTATTGTTTTAGCTACTTTTACCTACCTTAAGTACATTTCATTTGAATGATTTGACTTAATTGGCGTTTTCAATGCAGGACTGTCCATATAATTTCTTCAGTGTATTCTTATAACTTCTAGTTAAGTACATTATCTAAATAGTTCCTCCAACAATGCCCACGTCTATGTAAAACAGAGATGGTTGATCGAATTCTCAGTTTTATCAGAGTCCTGGTCTATTCTTTTTGTAGAGATCACACTTGTGACATTAAGTCCAATTAAACATTTTATGATCATAATGTATTTATGTTAAACCTGGTAGGCAATACAATGAAATAGTCATCCATTGGTAGCTGTAATCACATGTATACATATAAAGGCCTTGTATATATCTATGCCTGTAACCCTGAACACAACAAAGGAAGCGGATGTGACGTTACTAAAGAAGCGGATGTGACGTTGGTGAGGAAGTGGCTGTTTCAACCAATGGCAGCCGGGAGCGCCAGTTCAGCGGGGGATTCGCTCCCTGTGTGCACACGATCTGTTCGCGGGAAAGACGAGCAACAGCAACGGCGCGAAAATAGCCAAGCTCCGGCTAATCCGACGAGCTCCTCCGTGTTATTGAAAGTCTCTTCAGATCGTCCCCCGTTGCAGCTCTCGGCCCCGGGATGCTTTTCCGCTCGATCGTAGACAGAGGAGCTGGCAGACGGAGGCTGAACGGTGAGATGGTTAGATGTTTAGATGTGTTTGGGATTATTGGGTTGGGGGGGGGTTGGGATGTCGGGATGTCGCCCGAGCAGAAAAGTAAACGTGGTGTTGTGTTAAATCGCGTAAAACAGTTGCTTTTCCAATGTGTGTGAAATCAACATCACAATGTTGGTAGGTACAAGTCATATGCTAAAAATATAAGTTCAATCCACTTAGCTGTGCTCTTGTTACGCATTATGATACCTAAAACCCGTGACGCCTTTTTAGGGTTAGTCTACTTGGTAAAATGATCAACTCTACGATATTATGCGAATGAAAACCAGCTAAGAATCTTACTGAATAATAAGTAACCACAGCCATGAAACATACACTATCCTAAAATAATAACCAATACTGATAATTCCTTTCTCACCTCCCCAGTCCTACCTGTGGACCCCTGGCCCAGGTACCCTCTCAGCTCCCTTCTAGGAGGCTTCCAGTGTGTCCGACACGATGAACACATCTCCTATGGCAACCTGGGTGATGCTGTGCCGCCATTTGGATTGGCTTTCTCCTCAGGTAACGCACCCATCCATGACACATTATCCCAGACAACGGAGCTACGACCCGTTGCCATTTATCCGTCTAACGGGTGCATCTCTCTTCAGCGGGGAACATGCAGAACATCTTGGCAGCGGCTAATGAAGAAGGCATTGTTAGGATCTACAACACAGAGAGCCGGGAAAATCCACTTGTTAAAGGTACGTGTAAAGACTAGTTTTTTTTCTTTCTAAATGGTTCTGTCGTTTGGAAAACGTCAGACTAAAGGTGGGTGAATGTTTGCAGAATGGCTGGCTCACGAGAATGCCGTCTTCGACATAGCCTGGGTACCGGGGGAACCTCACTTGGTAAGTTCAAAACGAATTCAGTCCTTCGGTGACATCTTTTTAAATGCATTTGGCATCAATACATCTTTACACTGATTATTTTGACTCAGTCATTGATGTCCTCCCTCTTTTATCTGCAGCATTGTTTAAGAAACGCTGTATGGGTCATGTCTCATCCTCAGGTGACTGCGGCTGGTGATCAGATGGCCAAGCTGTGGGATGTGAACTCAAAGGAGCTGTTGGGCACCTTCAAGGGTCACCTCTGTAGCCTCAAGTCTGTTGCATTTACACCCTGGGAGAAAGGTAAACAATCAAGTCACCCCAGTTTCTGGGGTATATTTTGTTTCCTGTTATCTCTCAATAGACTCAAGGAAACTCTAATTGTGGTGTGACATTCGATTTGGATCGATCTCCCCTCTTATTGTTGCTTTTATATATAATTATATATATAACTGGTAATATTCGTAATTGCCAGGATGAAAAACATTATTTGATTTAAAAATAAAGAAAATGCCCGGTATTTAATTTTAAGTAGATAGATGGAAGTCATGGGTAAACTTCATTTGAATATAATGTATTTTGCATTAACAAGGCTTTGTTGTACGCACTATTGATGCTTTGTCTTCTATTGAACAGCTGTGTTCTGTACTGGGGCCAGAGATGGAAATATTATGGTCTGGGACACCAGGTGCAGCAAAAAAGGTATGAAATAGACATTTTAATTACAATTAAGGTGTTGTGTATTGTCTGACCTAATCTTAACTGTTATATTAACACGGTCTTGTTGGGAAAGTGCATGAAGATATTTCAGGAAATCTCATGTATTTTTGGTCCACCTCCCCCTCAGATGGCTTCTACAGACAGGTGAAACAGATCAGCGGTGCTCATAACAAAGCAGAGACGATCACTCCCGCCAAAATCAAGAAGAGGCGGAGTAGCATGCGTGGCATGGCTCCCAGTGTGGTGAGTTTCTTAAACAGCTTTTTTTGACGTGCACAGTTGAGCTGTTCGCTGAGTGCCTCATCTCTCTTGCAGGGTACCCAGCAGAGTGTCACAGTGGTTCTGTTTCGGGATCAGAACACCCTCATCTCTTCTGGAGCTGTTGATGGGTAAGAAACCGTGTCATGTTTACAACGTGCGCCAAGTCCGTATTCCAAAGACCTTTTTGAAAGCAAATGAATCCACGCGATTTTAAGTTTATTTTCTATTTCAGAGTGATCAAGGTGTGGGATCTGAGGAAGAACTACACTGCACTCCGCCAGGATCCTGTTCCACTGCAGGCGTACCCGTACCCGGGGTCTTGCATGCGCATGCGTCTGGGTTAGTTTTTGCACATAAAGCTGCTCTCCGTGTTTACCTGAGATATGCAAATGAGCATGAATAGCTGAACGTGGTTTTGCACGTGTTGCAGGTTATTCGGGACTTGTACTGGACTCCACCAGATCCAACGTCATAAGTAACTGCACTGATGATAATATCTACATGTTCAATGTCAGTGGGATGAAAACGACTCCAGGTAAACCACGACTCCTTTTCCACTGCAGATATTGTGTATCTGTACCGAATTAAACCTTTCACTGTTAGTTAATTGATTACCACTGCATATCACTAGATGGGGCTGTAAACTAGTGTTCTTTGTTCTAACCTTCATGTGGAGCCAAGGTTACAGCAAGGAAAGACAGTTTGAGAGAGGAAATGTAGTGATGCAGGGATATATTCTAATATATATATATATAGTCAGAGCTTTAAATATGTAAAGTCCTGAGGGACTTGGAGCCCTGATCTAACTACTATCAGCTTTGAATAAACTGGATACCACTCACCCAGTTGTGTTTCTCTAGTAATTCTGTTCTTTCTGACCTTCAACCATTTGCATTTCATTCAGGCTTATGTCATATGTTTGTAATACTGTTTTTTTTTTTTTCTTTATTGCTTTCTAAATTCATCTTTTATATTTTGGTTTGTTTTCATCCACAGTCGCTGTCTTCAGTGGCCACGAGAACTCCTCGTTTTATGTGAAGTCCAGTATTAGCCCAGATGACCAGTTCTTGGCCAGTGGTTCAAGCGACAATAACGCATACGTCTGGAAGGTACTGCCACTATTTGTAGCTGCCACATTACGGTGTTGTAGCGTGTGAAAGGTTTAAAGGGGATTGTAGACGTGTGTTTTAGTAACTTGCATCTTTTTTTTTCCCCATTTTAGATCTCTGATCCGAAAAGCCCTCCCGTGATGCTCCAAGGCCACAGTGAGGAAGTGACATCTGTTGCGTGGTGCCCGACTGATTTTACTAAGGTACGCCATGTTCCTAGTTTTTCTAAACAATTCTGAGGATCTTATGTCCCCTGCTGTGACGTTGCACTGTTTTTATAAATCTCTGCTTGGTTTGCAGATCGCTTCCTGTTCCGATGACCACACTGTACGGATCTGGAGGCTTCACCGGGAAATGAATGGAGCGCAATCTTCAGTGGGAGAGGCCAACCTTGTGGGTTGGGCACGTCATCATAAATCTCCCTCGCGTAAGCATAACAAACATATATTATTCAATGTCTTTCTATGGATGCTGTAGTATTGCTATTTCCTTACCGTAGCATGAAATGGGCAAATGCGGAGTTACTACTGTCCATGAAGGCAAAATGTGTGTCATTTTTGGTGAAGTAACAAGGACTTTTATTTTTTTTTATTTTTTTAAGGGCCTTCAATCGGAGCCGAAACAACGCCTGCCAAGATCCAGAGGACAGAGAGTCTCGGCGGCTTGGCGTCGCCCCAGCTTGCCGCCTGCGCTCCCAGCGGCGCTGCGTTGCCTCTGCCCTCCAGCACCACCTCACCCGTCCCTTCACAGGAGGCCACGGCCGCCGCCGTTCGCCTAAGGTCGCCGTCTTCTATCCGGCAGTGGCTGTCCCCTAGCTGTGGCTCCCCGGGCCAGGTCAGTCCTCTGGGCCGCAGGGTGCTGAGCCCGGCGAGCGGCTCCTCTCCCACGGAGCGACGGGCCAAACGCAGGCTGGAGACCGGCGACGGCGCCCCTGCAGGCTGTGAGGGTGCGGAACAGTGTGACTGTGTTTCTGAACTCCACCCTGCGGCCAAGAGGAGCCGCGGCCTGTCGGGGATCTGCTGCCCTGCTCAAGAGAGCCGCCCACAAACGGACTGTCACACAGAGGACAACGCGGAAGTCTCGTCGCGACAGGCGGGCAAAGAGAACTGCTCCCCCAGAGAAAAGGACTGGTTGTCAGCGATGGGCCAAAAGATGAGGAAAGGTCAAGGAAGCCCTGGTGCCCCCAGAAGCCCCAGCTGCTCTAAGAAACACGAAGACAGGATGCCAGCTTCCCCGGTAAGCACCCAAACGTTTTTACCTTTTGTCCGTCTTCGTTGGTCATTCTATCTATCAAAATAATTGAATTTGTTTCAGGATAGGCACTAACTAACAGCAGTAATTTGACATTTTGTGAGAAAAGATTAATTATGTTTTTTATCGATATCACTCGTATATCTAGAGTAAATTTAGACTTCATAATTACCACACATGTAACATCCCTGCTTTTCCATAATATAATAGACATAAAATGTCAAATAAAAGGAGCTAACTGCATGTAAGCTTAACTTGGCACGAAGACTGGAAGCAGGGGAAAACTGCCAGTCCAAAGGCAACAATCAGCCTGCCAGCACATAATGCTTGTTTGGTAATCGAAACCTGTCCCTCATTATCGTTGCTAATGTTTAGAAGCAGGGGCATGCTTTATATCTATTGAGATTAATATGGCACTTAACCATTTTCTTTTTTCATTTTCAGACGATCCGCTCACCTCAAAACATGAAGAAAATCTCTGTGTATTTCTCAAGGCCACTGGAGTGACACTTCAGCCAGTTGGATGGTCTGTGAAATTATTGGGGGGGTTTTTTGTTTGTTTTTTTTAACCGGAATTGACAGACCATACGCTTCGAAGAACACTGATCAAAATCTAGGTTACACCAGTGTATGAACATGACCTGCATAACTTTCAGAATAATTGATTCTGCACTTTTAAAATCCCAGGAGGCAGGTTATTATTTGGATTAGGCAATGGGTTTTGCAGTTGCCTTCTACACCGTTTTTGTGCTGTACACAACCTCTGGTTGAAAAAAGTTGTATGTTGCTGAGTAAAACATTAATTTTACTCAAAAGTGACAGCTTCAGATATACTTGATGCACATTTAACAAAGTTGTTCAGCTGGTCAACCATGTAGAAATCTTCAAATGCAGAGAGATTTTTAAATTCTTAAATACAATTTATCTTCATCTAGTTTTATGAACTTCACTAAGTTTATTTATTCCTTCCGTGTAGATTTTTGCAGTTTTTTCTTTCGTATTTTTTTTCCTTTCAATCGAATCTACATCAAGTTCTACCAAAATTATATTTCTTCATTAATGTTGTTTATATGTACAAAAATAACCAATGATTGTTGCTTGGTTAAATTGTATTTCATTGATGCAAATTTGCTGTCAGATTTTATTAAATTGAAAAGATTTTTCATGGTGTATGTCATGGTATCGTTTACAATTTATTTCATTGAGACAAATGTGTTGGTGTGATAAGAATTTGCTTGGTGTGACTAATGTTATCATTAATACATGGTTACAAAGGTTGCAAATATTTTTTTGGACTCTTATATTTGATTTCAAACTGAGGTTAAAGTAATTAAAATGGATAAAAACAGGCAATTCTGTAACTTAAATGTTTGTCTTGCCTGTTAAGGTTCTCTTTTTATAACGCGTTTAACCCAAATCTACATTCTTCAATATGTTGTATATTTGGTATTTATAAGTAATGTATATAATTAACTTCTCTCAGTCTTTTTCCAAAAGTTGGTTGGCTGAAACACGTATGGTGGCCTTCTCCGATAAAACACACCAAGTATCATTCAAATGAATTTAACACCCACCATTGCTGCCACTCCTTAATCAACTGTACAACGTCACATATTTATTTTTGCATGTCACATGTTCAGGGCCTTCGTTCTGCGACACTTCATTGGTATAAAAAGTTTACAGTTGTTTAATTTGCTGCTTGTGATTGGCCCTCAGAGACGTCACTCAATGACGTACACTTGTCAGGCTCTTGAGTCGAGCGAACAGTGAAGGGAAACAGACAACGTCTGAACGGCTGTACTGGAAGTGTGTGATGGCTACCTAGCCTACTGAGCACGACGACCAGTAGTTCGTTGTATTCGAGAGTAATTGTTGTTTTTGAGGCCCCAAAACGGAACTACCGCTCTTTATTCAACGACGAAGGTGGTTGGGACGACGTCGACCGAATGTGGACCCTGCTAACTTCTAAGTGCTAACGTTAAATGAGACTTGTTCGTCGAGCGAAATTCAACTTCATCGATCGCCGAAAACATTAACTCTTCTGAAAATACGTTGAACGGAAGTCCGGCCAGGATATAATACACGGGCTTCAAGACTTGTACTCGGTCTCATACGAAGAACTACATGAATTTAACGGTTCAACTATATTTTGTAACTTGTCTTCCTCGACAGCGGTGCAAACTGTTAAGTAGTGGCGTACTTAAACGTCGGCTAATTTTAGCACGCTAGCTAGCGTCGGGTACATTAGCTGGCATGCTAGCAGTACAGTAGTTCGCTACTGTCAGGACTTTACGACTAATTCTGGCCACGTTTGTTATGGCAATGTCTTTAATACGTTTTTTAACAGCCAGACCTTTTACCAATGTGACGAAACAGTAAAAAACAAAAATCCACATTTTTGAAAGTTAGGCCATAATTTTAGTTTGTTTGCAACTGCGCGTAATGCCATGAGTTTTGGTTTAAGTTCGCTTTTGGGTTCGTGTTTTGAGGACTGTCCTCGTGTTCGAGAGTAGTAGTTTTCCGAATGATGCAGTCTTGGGACACAGTCTAAACCACCATACCGAGCGACCATGTTGGATCACACCGAATAACATCAGCCTCGGAACAGGAGACGAGCTTCGAGTCGTGCGGTTGGCTCTGCGCTTT
Organism: Pungitius pungitius; assembly: GCF_949316345.1. Classification (NCBI taxonomy): domain Eukaryota; kingdom Metazoa; phylum Chordata; class Actinopteri; order Perciformes; family Gasterosteidae; genus Pungitius; species Pungitius pungitius. Next base: position 10,809,077 of record NC_084919.1, read on the forward strand.
TTGTGCTAATGCGAACAGAAGAGGGCAACTTTCACTTGCTATAGGGACAAAATAGCTCTCTTGAAGTCTTCATCAATTTATGCATCAAAATGTCGGCGATATCCGCATCCGAGAAAGTGGACGGGTTTACCAGAAAGTCCATGAGGAAGGCCCAGAAACAGAGAAAATCCCAAGGCTCGTCTCAGTACCGCACGCAGAGCGCCCCGGTGGAGCTTTCGCCGCTGCCGCAGCTCAAAGGTACGGTAAGAGGATGAAGGGGGTCACCTGTGTATGACTACGCACTATTAGATCTGTAACCCCGTGCGACCCATGACCAGCATGGGCAACACACCGGAATTAAGTTCCCAGTTGCCCCACCGTACTGCTCCTACATCTTAGGCTAATCTGTTTGAAAGTCGCGTATTTTTATGTAATGGGCGTTGCATCATTTTAGTGCTATTAATATCAAATACTGCATTTTGTCCACAGATAGTTGTTTTTTGCTTCCCTTGCATCCCTTGCTGCTTTGTTCTTGCTTCCCAAGTTACGAGCTGAGACACGGGGTAGTCTGACTGGAGCAGTCTGTGCTGAATTGACATCGAGAGAGAGATGTTGAAGGAAGGAGGGATGTATGCCTTTTTGTAATCAAGGTGTTGTCGAGGACACAGAAGGGCGAAACTCTGTGTATGCACGAGACCTGTGCGGTCTGAATGTGTTACTTGGCCTTTTCTCCTGAATGTTGATGCTGGTACTGCATGTTGATAGGAAAGATAACATTTGTAAGGTTCAGCAACCTTTTTCTTCATGGCTTGACAAGGTCATTATTTGGGATTTTACGAAGCCATAGCCGGTGCAAACATGCAGATCTATAACTTGAGTGCTGTGCCAGAGAGAAACTGATGCAGGGTTGCTGGCATGGCTAAACAAAGACGCACACAGATGGCATAACTCATTCTCAGATACAATCCAAACCGTCCCAAGTAATTCTAAGAATTTGAACTTTTAGCCTGCAGCTAACAAGCCGCTTGATCCAAGAGGGATACTACGGCTTGTATATTGAATAGATTTATTCTTCCACCTGGAAAAATCAGTGTTACCCGTTGAATAGCAGTTTTTAGAGCTTTCCCTGGGCTCATCTGTATGAGTGTTCATTTCGTCATACTACAGGTCCAGCAATATGTCTTAATAGACTGGTGTAGTGGATATTACAGGATAGAGTGTGAGCTGGAGGTCAGATGTGGTTTGTCATAATCGTCTTATTATTATGCCGGTCCACAAATAACTCTTTAATATGACAAATCTGAGCATGCACCCGGCTACATACTCGTTGTTTGTCTTCCTGCATTAGTCTGACAGAAGTGAGCCAACCTACAACCATGTTTGTTTAAGTTCTATTCACTACAATGTGTATAATCTCCACTGTGTGCTTAGACATGCTTTCACGTGTTATTTCACTGTAGAGTTGTACATGCCTTGCTGGCATAATGCAGTGGAGTAAGAAGTATAGAATATGAATACATTTTCTGAATCTGCAATATACTAGGGATAAACGTATCACAACATATAACACTGTAATGACAATAAACAATTTAAAGTCCTATTGTAATCCAGACAACCTTAACTTAAGGTATTAAACTTTGCATTTTTGCTTGTTCTTACAAAAGCTTTTATATTTTTTAATTTTATTCAAAGTGTCGTTATGAGTCATTTTCTCAGATTCAGACAGACAAGCCTGAACATCTTATCGCCAGTGTTGCATGCTCCTGGATTAACAAGTGCAGCTTCTTACTTGAAAGAAAGAGACACCTGCCTGGTCAAGTAGTTGGAACTTTTAAACATGATGCAACTCCTCAAGTCAATGAAAAGAAAATGTGTCACAAATGAGTTACGATTGCTGTCACTGAAACACATTTGACAAAGTTTTGCGCGTAATGTTTTGAGTCTTTTATGATGCATTTGGGGCGCAGCTAGTAAAAAGAAGCACTGGAATTTAAATCTAGAGCATTGCACCACTGCACCACCGTGAATGAACTTGAAACGGCATGTTGACGAACTGAAAGGGACAGCTTAACTATCCCCACTCTATTTTACTACAACCTTGAATATGAGTCATGCTTGTTGCGCTGTCTGTTGCGGTATTCAGGAAATATGTTTCTTTTTATTAGTTTTCATATCTAGTGTGCACATTTGTCACCTGGCCGCTGATGGAATAATTAGGTACATCTAATGGTATGCAGATGTCTTTGAGACTTTCTACTTTTGATTGTGTTCTGAAGTCAATATATTAATGTTCTGAGAACTGCGTTGAACTTTTGTAGTTCGTTATTCACAAAGCTGGGAAGTGTTTACTGAGAAGGAGCTATTGGCACGTGATGTACATGGCCGTGTTGAACTAACAACACCAGATGGTTTGCCACCCACTAAAAGTTAGAGCTGTACAGTTTTCAGGACTTTTGTACCATACTATTAAGCAAATGTTGCAATGCCAATATCAAAATCCAAGAATAAAAAACTACTGCTTAACAATGTTGGCAAAAAACGATGTCCTTCTATTGCAACAGACCCAAGGCTTCCATTATGTTTGCTCCATCAATACATCAGCAGACAGCACTAAATGGCTCCGCTGTCAAAATTAAAATGTGTCTAGTTGTGGAGTGGATGTGTGCAGCTCATCAAAAACTGATTTGTAAGCTGGATTTTTTATTTATTTTTCCTTCCTGGCAATCTGACATGGTTGTAAATGATCACCATAAGGACTCTACGATCGAGTTTCTTATTTTGAGGCTTGCACTTTACATGCATCTCCTGCATTGCAGGATGCAGCATGAAATTCTCATTTATATGTACTTGGAGAAGCCTACCTGCTACGGTCAAGTTCCACATGGATTCTTGGAAAAATCAAACCTTATACTAGAACCAGGATACAATGACCCAGGAAAGAGATTATGTACACTATTCATCTATTCAATTTCAATTCATTTTATTTTGTATAGCCCAAAATTACAGATTTGTCTCAAAGGGCTTTACAGTCTGCACACATGCAGCATCCTCTGTCCCAAAAAATCAGCACAGGGAAAAACCTTCCTAAAAATAAATACTTCAATGGGGAAAAAGGGAACAAGTCTCAGGGAGAACAGCAAAGGAGGGATCCCTAGGGATTTATAGACTACAATGGATGTCATGTGTACAGAATGACCAACGTAAAAAGATTGCTTATGCTTTTTTAATCTTATTAAGAATCTATGAATTGTATGTGACTTTCTATTCCTTTGCCTGTTATCTTGGGGCTGTTTTTAGGACCAGTCACAGTTGTTCAAACTAAGTTCATTGATTGGCCATCTGTTGCCTAGTAGCACACACATTGTGTGAGTCATGATTCATATACAGTGCATGAGTCTGTGGTTACAAATAGGCCACGTTCACAGGCATAGCTCCACTGTTACTATGTTAATTTGGCTTTAGATCTAAGTAACCATATTATTGCATTATATCATTGTCTCCTGGTCACAACTCAAGCCAGCTCTGGCTAAGTGGAGTAGTTTTAGTTTTTCTTTTTTTAATCATAGATGCATGAGAACAAATACTGGTGATGATGTGTGTGTTCCTCGAGTAACGAGACCAAGAACAGTTTCAGGTTTGACTAGATTGAAGAAGATGCTTCTTCCTCTCCCCTACAGTGCTTAAAGCTTGTGTTGTCTGATAGACACTGAAAAGATGAGTCACTGAGACCAACATTGTTGCCATGACAGCCAGAAGCCTTGAGAGCAAGCCGTGGAAGGTTTTACTTTCCAAATACAGACTGCTTCGTTAATATTTCTGTCCCTGCAGGGATTTTTTGAGCTCAGACGTGATTCTGAACTAAACCTAAGCCTGTGTTTGGGCGTTGAGTTTCAAGCACTGATGATTAGTGTGCTACACAGGCCTGGAAAGCTCACTTCTTTCTTTTTCTAAGTTCTCAGTCTTTATCATCAGACCAGTGACAGCCCTGACATTATTTTAGTGACATTATCTGACGTTAGTAGTCTCTTCTGATTGACCTTTTGTAGCCTCAATGATGAATCCATTTAAATCAACATATAATTTAAAATCAGCCGGTGGTGATTACACCGACCGTTGGCCACAACTCATGGAAAACGGCCTACCTCTTTTGGCCTATTGATTGACAAGTCTGTGCCGCACAGTCTGTTTCCATCATTACTGCCAGCAGATGGCAAATCAATAAATCATTTTCGAGCATGCTATTGGGACCAAGCTTTTGTGATGCACTGCAATGGTGTTTTTGTTCCGTCTCCATAACTGTGGCCTCTGGCAGGTGAGGATCTGCTTCCACCACGTTCTATAAAACCGCCTCCCAAAACTTTCTTTAGTGCCAGCAGTCTGCTTCCTGAAGACGTAAATTGTGTGATGCTAGGCTCTCTAGTGATGACCAGCTGGTTGGTGCTTTGGCGGGATTACATTGTACATTTTCTCATGGACTGGGCGGTAAAGATGTTTACCACAACACATCATTTCCTCTTCATAAATTGAAAAGGCGATCCCAGAGGGAGTTGAATAAAATGCAATTGGGAAAGTTGCAGTAATCTCATAGGCTGGGTATATCACGCAGGTTTTGAAAGCAAATGTGTTCTCTGCTGCTCTATAGATTTAAATGAAAGGTCAAGTGTTCGCAGCTCAGTAGAATACATTGCAAATTCAGCCATCCCATTGCTGCAAACTGTTTTAATGGAAATGTTTTAGAGTCTGTGCATGGCTGTGGTGTACGTTATCCTCCTCCAGCATCTGGCTTTTCTTCAGCAACTAATTATTGTCTCGCGCAAGAATGTCTTGAGTGTGCTTTTAATTTCCCCACAGCAGCTAAAAATGCAGCACAGTCTCATACAACAATTATCCTTCCAGTAATGTTTCCTGATTGTCTTAATCTTTCCACCAACCTTTTATTTGCATGCACCTATAGTGTTGGTTTAAATAAGAGTGCAACTTGTAAACAGGCAGTTGAACAGGTGCTACATGGACAAGGGAATTGAAATCTCTGCCATGCCAGAATAAATGATCCACATAATAATGGTGCATTGATCTTGTGCCACATATACTGGTGATGCCTGAGACTAATACAACCGTTTATAGTTATGGTTTAACTCGGCAATTAATTAAATGATCCACCTGTCAATAGAAACACCAGCGAGCAGTGACGATACTCGTTTCAATTCTTGGATCACAGGTTGACGTGCCTAAACGCGTCTTAAACCATTACACTTACTACAATGTCCGACCAAGAAAAACACCAAATTTGAAATTGTAAGGAACCTGTAGCCATCAAAACATCAGAAACGTACTTGAACTGAATAGTTTCTGATGGCTTTTCTTTCTACTTATTTTCCAATATTTGACAGTTTGCACCACTTGCGGATTTGAGACCGACTAGCAAATCGTTGACCTCTGAATCGAATCGTGAGGTACCATGAGATGCCCCCCCTAATAAATGGTGACAATCAAAAAATTGTATTAAGGCTTTTGAACTATGTTAAACAAATGATCTTGCATTCCAAGTAAAACAAAAGTATCTGAGCCTATCCTAATTGATGATTTACATTTTGACTACATTGTCTAGTTTTTTGTTTGCTTTTGTGATGGCTGTCCCAGTGTTTGACGTGCACTACAAACAAATGTGGAGTTTGAATCAAATGTGCCCATTTTTCCATTTTTGCACACCAAGCTGACCCCACAAAAATCTACCTGGATACATGTTCACAATTAAACAACAGCTTGTGATCTAAAAAAAATAATTTGTGTATATTATATTACTATTATCTAGGTGGATTTGTATTCCGGTCAGCTTGGTGTGCAGAAAGGAGACCAGCCTCAGTAACTCTTATTGTGCAGTCCTGTGTCGCAATGATCTGTCAACGTACTGAGGTCACCGCACCTGCATGTTTCGGTTTGTTTTTGTTTCTCAATGCTTTACTGTAGTTCTTGGAAATGTTGATATGGACCAAAAGGATATAAATTGGTGGAAAGAAATTTTGAGTCAACTCAATTGATTTCACTTGTTAAGCTAAAACGGCGATTGACTAGTTTACTCTGTTTTAACAAAGACTCCTTTGTATTCAGGGAGTAGTTTTATAGGTGCCAGGTATCAGATTTAGAGCTCTCAACTAGGCTCTCTCCCAGAAGAAAGAGTAAAGCCAGGTAGACTTGGTAGAACTCGCTGCAGACTGCTCCCTGAGGACCGTCTGGCCCGGTTAACACACACTATAGTTCACTGCCCAGTGAAGCCTCACAGTCTGGGTGAGGGGTCACTGTGAAGCATTCTCAAGGGCCGATCACTGCACACTGCTGCGGAGGAAATGCGCCCCAAGGGTCAGGCACCCCACGGGTTGAGAAATATAACTGCACTTCTGGTTCATGAGGATGGCGGGACGGAAATGGACTTTAGCGGGTACTGACTCATTTACAGTAGGTCGCATAAACAAGAAATGAGGCGCAGAAAAGAAACATTTGACTGAATAGTTTATGTAACATTTGGTCTAATCTAGTCTGCTGTGGCTAATACAGAGCAGATCAGGTGCTATGTTCCTTTTTGTTTTGTGGTCTTTTTTACATGAAGAAGAAAGTAAATGGGTTGTGACTTTCACAAGAAAGCCCCAACGTATTTTAGGTGTGTGTGTGTGTCTTCCTCTTGACTCTTGTTCCAGCAATATTAATATGGTTGACGCCCATGGCTGATAAATGCAGTGCAAAGTTCTCTATAAATGCTGTTTGATTTTGTAACCGCTTCTGTTCTTAAATGTTTTCGACAAAGGAATTATGCTTGTCGCGGCCGTCAACTTTGAGGTATTGGAAAGGTTTGTAATGAATGGTTAAACTTGTAATTCAGAGTTTCTCTCAGTAAAATAATTGATTCTCAAAAGATACAGTAGTTTGTCTATAGGACACTCATCCCTGTAGAGATCAAGAGGCACCATTAATCCCTCTGTTTTATTTATTCAAGCTAAGGAAGGAAGAATTATCCATCCATCCTGTGCTGTATTGTTTCTCCACTTAAGCCGGGGAGTTTCTTTAGTATTTTGTGTTCCCATGTGTGGTTAGGAAATTGCATTGCTTCAGATAATTGTCGAGGTGATTTTGAAGCTTTTTGTAAGACACAGAATATGCATTATATCAGCCACATTGTGATGCCAAGTTAAAATATTTTGATTAAGGAAACATTTTATCCTTTAGATTAGCTCAACCATTTATTGCCCTGAAACTAAATCTGTGTTGATAGAATGCAGCATGATTCATTTGGATTGTCTATCTGATGTCCTAAAGGACTTTCCTCTTGTTTTCATACATAGTTTCGTAGCTCCAATGGAAAAATGTTCCTCTTTGCACAGGAATTTGTGCACTCATGCATCTGTATCTGAAAGGCAAAAATAGCTTCTCATTGCTAAAAGCATCCAACATGTCAAACTGTATCTAACAGGCCCAGCACTCTGCTCTCTGGGGGATGAAGACGATTCCCTTTGAAGAAAAGATTTGGTTGCTCCTTGAGAAAAACGCATTAGAAATATGTGAAAGGCTATTTGAGGAACATGCATGACCACGACTGATGTTGTTGTTGTTGTTGTTGTGAGAAATAGTTTCAGTATCTCTTTGACATAACTGAGTCATTCTAATGCTTTACATGCTTAAAGTTGGGTGCTGTCGTGGGTATGGCTGCTCTGAGTGACAGGTGAGCGCTGCTGTCTGCTGTGTCGACACTGCCAATATGCCCCTTTCGGATGACGTCATTGAGACTTCGTCCACCCTTTTACACCAGCTGGTTTCATTGCTTCCCCCCCCCTTTCTGGTCCCAGTTCGATACTCAGTCAGCCCTTTTGAATGCAACATGCTTTGGAGAATTTATACTTTGAAATTTGGCATAAAGACAAATTAAAGCTCTCAGCTGGGTGCAGATATTGAGTCCACCCAGAGCAGCAGCAAGTAGTCTGACCTGTAGAGTTCAGTTGCATAACTACTTCGTCAGCTGTCAACACCACTGGAACATTTCACAAGGTGTGAGGCGTAGTGTGAATATTCTGCCTGTGCCTGACCGTGACTTGTCTTAGTTGCATAATGCTGCTCAACAAGAAACACTGCGCCATGACACTCCTCAACCGGCTCTTCTCCTTTTTGCTCAATTTAATCAACCCAGATGACATGAGAATAATCTCCTTCTCAAAGTCGACGAGTGGCACCCACGGCCTCTCTATTTGCGTAACCATAGTTTGTGGTTCTGGAGCTGTTGTAAATCCGACCTCCAGTGCTGGTTTACTGTGTCCTCTGGCCACCATTAGAGGGAGAGGTCCCTGTGTCTACTGCTCAGCTGGAACAGGAAATCACTGTGTACGGCCTCCAAATGCTGTTTATAGCTGAGCCGGGGTCAAATTTTGACAGCTCTAATAACCCTGATCACACTCACTGTCTAATCCACAAAAGGCTTTAGAATCAAAGCCAAGGACCTTTGTGTAGCTAAATGTATCGGGGTTGTTTCTGTTTGTCTAGCAGTTAAGCTGGATATGTAACTGCAATAAACCTGCAAGATTTGACATTCATAGGGCTTTTCTTCTTTTCTTTACTCTGATCAGTTGATTTGAACTTGTTAAAAACAAAAAACTCATGCCCTTTTTAATGAATTTCTCCAGTTGCCGGAGCCCCACCTTGTGGAACCTTTGTCCCATCTTGTCTCATTTGTAGCTCTTACGATATGCTTTCTAGTGTCTAAATGAGCGATCACTCAGTCCTTTTTTCTTGGTGTGCTTTCAGATGCCCCCTCCACGGAGCAGCAGGAACTGTTCACCCAGAAACTCCAGCAGTGCTGCATGCTCTTCGACTTCCTGGACTCTGTGATGGACCTGAAGAGCAAGGAGATCAAGCGGGCCACTCTCAACGAGCTGGTGGACTACGTCTCCACCAACAGAGGGGTGCTGGTAGAATCCACCTACCCAGAGATCACCAATATGGTGAGCACTCATACATATATAATATATATATATATACATATACATACACACACACACTTTCATTATGACTGACACTTTTTTGTTATTCTGCTCTTTCAGCTTTCTCTTAAAAACATGTTTGATTATGAGGGGGATAGCTGCTGTCTGTCAACGGGGTCGCCTAGTAGCAGCTGCTACTCCTATAAAAGGCATATATAATGATGACTCACGCATGAAGTCATACAAGGGGAAATACTGCTGCCCATGATTATTTTTGCGGAGGTTTGTGGTTGAGTTGCAGTAAGAGTCATACCGACGGTCACTGTGTGGAAAGAATCCACCGATTGACGTTTAAAAGATTCAACTACCCAGTTAAAGCGTATACAACACACTGCAAGCTAAAGGGCAAAGTCGAAAATACAAGACGTGCTGTCCCTTTTTTGCATGAAATCCCATAAACCATTCTTATTTAGCCCATTTTACTCCCTCTTTAAAATCACAAAACTGAAGTGTGGAGTTGACACACTGGTGCTTTACTAATAAGATTTAGTAATATTCTACAAATGTATTATCCAGCAATATGCAGCATTTCCATGAGTCAAGAGTGCGCAGCTAAGTTAACTACGGTCAGGGTTTTTGATTACACAATTGTCTGCTTTAAATCCAACCCTCCGCAAAGTATGTGAGGCCAACGTGGTATTGATCAGTGTATATGGAGCAGCCTAGTTTCCTCCTACAGTACAATAATGACTCATGTGCAACATTTACAGGGCTGCAGTGATTCACGCCACACTGCAGATTATCCTGGTGGACGCGAATGAGCACAGCTCAATTATCCTTCAGATTTATAACTGGCTGCAGGCCGTAATCCAGGTCATACCTTGCATCTATTGATTTAGAACTGTTTGTCTCTCGCTATTGCCTTAAAGGTGTTTTTGGTGTGTTAAGATTACTTAGTTTAAGCAGTTTATAAGCCTGAATGTTTTTTATCATTACTCTGGAAACAATTATACGTTTTTATTCACTAGTCAAGCATTGCTGCATTATTCCTGCATTTTTGCAAGTATTTAGTCTAATCTGGATAATATAAATCACCTGACTGGAAGAAAAGCAATTTGAGGGCTAAGTGCCAAATCTGAAAAACATTTTCAACCAAAATACTCACAGGACCCTTTCCCGAGTACTCTGCTGTCACATTCAGGAAACGGCACATAGACTTATTTCCAGATGCATTTGTCTTGAGGTTCTGCTGTCTAATTACAGTGATCAAGAAATAGGCCACATCCAATAAGATAATTACTGTAAACACTAATAGTGGCGCGTGAAGTAGAGAGTGTGTGCTGGAATTTGGCGGTTTGAACTCTGGCTGCGCCATGTTGAAGAGTCCTTGAGCAAGATACCCAACGCCTAATTACTCCCGGGGCAAAAATGTAAAAACCATGGTTTAACTCCGTTTGGATAAAAGCGTCAGCTAAATGACATGCAATGCAATAGTGCTTCGGTTACAATAACAAATGTAAAAACAGAAACCAGAAACTGCACTTTGCCAAACATTGTCAGCAGGGAGGCAAATGTAAATATGAAGTTCACTGGTAATGCTGTCAGCCATCTATCATTTAATGTAAATGGTTTAAACTTCTGTAACATCTGTGTTTAAGGTACAGTGTATATTAGCAACATGCTGCCCACTGACATTGTTTACCAGTTGCACCCTCAATGCAACCAAAACACCCAGCAAAAGACATCATTTAGGTTTTAAATGATTAGTTATGCCAGCTAATGCCACCAGAATTAAAGTAAATGCTATTTCTCTACTTTCACTTTGTTAGGAGATGGTAAAGCTGTAAATCTCTACAATCAAGAGCTCAAAATAACAGAAAATCACTATAGATACATTTCATTAAACATAAATATTTTTCCTGAATACAAACCTTTAAACCTGGTGTTAATTAACCGGATGGATACACTGGATTCTGTGGTGTTTCTGAAATGTTGTATTATTAGCTTTCAATGTGCCAACACAGGCAGTAAGTGTGATACAATGTCAGAAGGAAAAACAGTTCATTGGATATACTCGCACTAATGAAATCAGTGATCGATCACACTTACCTGAAGCAGTTAGTTCGTATAACATTGTACAATATGTATAAATCGCTCTGACCAGAAGCAGTTTTTAATAATGTGTTTTCATATCTGCGCTTTGAGCTGCATCAATTCCACCTTCATCGTGCTGAGGCAGAAAAAAACAGCCGGCAGGGAAACTCCCGACTAGAAGTGTGTGAGAAACGGCTCGTCGGCAACGAGCCGCTTAGCGCTGCGTCTGCTGGTTGCAGGAGGACTTGTGCCGGCTGCACAGGTGTCGCCGGCGGTGCTTCTGGGTAGCGCCGCGTCTCTTCCTGGGCGTCCTGGGTCGAGCTCGGGAGGAACCCAACTCTGTCCTAGAGGCGGTGTTTTGAACGAGGTTAAGCAAAGAGCAGCTGCACTCAAGAGGGCCGGGTTGATAATGGCTCTCCCGGATACTCCATGCTTGGCATCACATTATCATGAAGAGGTGAGGGTTTAAAGTGCCGTGCATTATGCCGCTGCAGCGGGGGCTGCTTTGATCACGGAGGTTGTGAGTACTACAAACAGCCAGGTTTCTCATCTATGTCAAAGAAGGTTCTTTTCTATAATTAGTGCTTCTAATAGAAAATCTCATCTCTCAGACAGTGTTGTTTGTATTCTCTTATCTGTGCCAGAGACTTGTGAAAAGCCCGCAGGGTTAGTTAAAAAGAGCATCTTTTGAGCTATAATTCCCCATTCATTTTCTTTAATTCTCACCTCTCCATTTTTCCTGAAAATGGCTCAATCCTTGCACAAGTTCTCTCTCCCTCTGTCTCGGTTTCTGTTTCTCGTTCTGTGCGTTGCTAGGTGCTAATATTGTCACGTAGTTTTACCCCACACGGAGTTACAGCCTCCTTTTGTCATCAGCATGGGAACACTGGCTTCACTTTCTGTATTGTCACTTAGAAATGGCCTTTGGATTCTCATACATTACTTTTACACACAAATCAGTGTCCACTTTTTCTTTCTCACACACCACCCATGTTTGCACGTATGCTTGTATACAGATAGTGTGCATCTCTGACAACTGACAAAAGCCCTTGTAGATGTATTCATTATTATAGCCATTACATTTTGAACACATTGGCCGTATATAAAAAGTGGACTTAGTCCCCGTGACATCACCCCATTGCTCTGTGGAATGTCCTTTTTGAAGTATCAAGTTTGGCATTTTTCCCATTGCCATCTTGGATTTTTGCAACATTAAGATGTTCACGGGTTTGAAGCTTCTTTATTGTCGCCAAGCAATGTGTGTCACATTCGTTGCAACAGCTTCATCAGCGCAACTTTTCCTTTTTTTTAAATAAACAATTATAGCATCAACTTATCCACTTCTCATGCATGTCTGCCCCATGTCTCTCTCTACGTGGACCTCCTGCTGAAGGCCAATAAATGGACTAATCAATACCCTCACTTAAAACTAGAGTAACAATATTTGTTTCATACCAGGAATACCAGGCTTTTTGTTATTCAGGTTATGCTCACGTGCCCAAATGCCATCCACACCACAATTCATTGTCGCCCTCTGAGCATTTTGCCTCCGATCCCCGTTCCTGGAAAAACAGTCATTGCGCTGAGGCACAATGTCCCGCCTGGCAACCCACTCAGTGAGTCATCTGATTTGAGCTCAGCCAATGAGAGGCCTCACACCAGGGAATGCTAAGTGATATGCCATGGAGAGCTGACGCACAGATTTATCTGCGTCATTATCAGCATACAGATGCTTATAAAAAACTGCAATGTACAATTTGTGTGGTCTAAATAAATGGCTTGCTTGTTGTTAACCATGTCAAAAACTGTACCTTAAGATTGTTACAGTAGAGTATCACAGAAGTATGACACAACTGGGGCCAACAAGTGAGCCAGAGGCTGCTGCAGGAAGGAAACCCGATGTAATAAATGATAACCACTTGTTGATCACTTGTCTGACGGTTCTATTTAATATTTAGAGCATTAATAGTTCTGTACTAAGGTTTGATAGCAGGGTTATTGTCTTTGTTTGCATTGTTAGCACTGATAGCTGAGGGGCACCTGCTCATCCAACTTCAAATTGAGAGCCACGTGGAGTCAATAAATATTCTCTGAATTCCACATCGAAGACTTTCAAGGGAATTTAGTGCATGGAAAGCCAAAAGATTACTGTTGCCATGTTCTTAAATGTGAAGATTCCCTGATCTTCCTAGAAGTTTAGGTTAAAATATATCATAGGCACCACATTGATATAATGTTAGGGGTGGCAACATATCAATGCAGAGGAGTACCTGTTTAAGATGTATTTGTGGTTGTATCGTGTATTCTTATTCGTGCAACCTTATTGCAGAGTTGTCACGGACAGAAATTCAGTCATTCCGCAGTCAGCGGGATCTGTTACCATTTGGCTAAAGACTGTTTGTACAAATGTTGTGTCCAGATGGTGTTTTCATCAGCCAAGAAACAGCTGCACTTGCACTGTCCGGGCACCCTAAAATAACAGGCAAATGACAGCTCAGTACAGCAGTGGCGAGCTAAATGCACGACTCTCTCAGCCTTGAAGGTGAGATGGGCTACAGCAGCACAAGAGCATGCTGGGAGCCGTTCGAATGAGCTCATGCCAAGATCCAACTAAATTGGTCATGAGAAAATCAAAGTGGATCATCTGAATGTCACATTGTTGCTAACTGAGTGACCAGCTTGATGTCTCTTCATGCCTCCAGGAATATCATAGTATATGATTGGGACTTTGATTTGTGTAAGAGCTGCAGTCAAATCATGTAAATATCGGTGGGCAATGTGTGATGGGCATGAATAAAATATTCAGAAATTTGGAATAACGTTCTTGAACAATCCTGCAATGTCTACAATAATTTTGCTGTAGAGAAAAATGCAGCTCCCCCAACTCTGTGCCTCCCTCAAATGTACTTCCTGCTAAATATAACGTGGTGGGAGAGAGGTGGCGATGACATGTTGACAATGATTGTCTTCAGTACAGATTTATAAAGCCTCACCATGGTTTGGTTCTGTTACAAAAAAATCTTCCGTTAAATTAAACATGCTCAGAAAAAGTCCAGAAAAGAAGCTGCTTTCCACTCCAATGAGTTAGCTGCCAGTGGTGTTAAAGCATTGGGTTTTTATTAGATTCCTTTTTCCTTGCTGAACAAAAAGGGAAGACCAGTGCCTTTTAGTCTTGTCTAAGTGTCCTCCAGGCATGTTCACTTAAACCATCTGTATTATATGGTTTGTCACCCTATTGGAACGCTGTCTTAGTCATTTACAATGCACAACATGGTGTATGTGGTTAAAAAGTAAGGAGTGGAGTGTGGTAAGCAATATTGATCTCAATTACAGAATGTGTTTTGGAATAATGCTACAACCAGCTTGTTTAATTATAGTCTGTGTGGAGCACTGGAAACCTAATTAAACTTTCAGTTGAATGCTTTATGGGCATTAGGCAGACGTATTGTCTTGAATCCCATCACATTTCACTTCCCTGCATGCTTAAGGGCACTGATGTTCCTTTTCTCATACTCCTGTGATGAGTGTTTTCGTATTTCATTTTGTATTAATCAGCCTTTTTATTAATCCTCTTCTTTCTCCTCCCCTCCAGATCTGCACCAATATATTCCGGACTCTTCCACCGAGCGACAACCCTGATTTTGACCCGGAGGAGGATGAACCCACTCTCGAGGCATCCTGGCCTCATGTTCAGGTACGAGTTCCATACCTTCTGAGTCTGTCCTCCTCGACCTTTTGAATACTTAATTTCATGATGTTGCCTTTGCAAGGTGCAGGGTATTTCTTTTTATTATTGCGCCTCTGACCTCAGCCTCAGATGGAGGCATTACAATTGTGGGGTATCCGTCCTTCGGGTCCATTCTTGTGACTGCGATATCTGAAGTTCAAATTTCTTACAATTTGAGACAAATTTCCACTTGGACTAAAGTATGAACTCATAAGAAGTTTGTGACAGAAGCTCAGTGTGACCCCAGAGAACATGTGTTGAACTGTGAACTCAAGAATTGATATTGACACTTTTAGTCAAATGATGGGGATTACAACTTGAACCGACATGGATGTAAACTTCAACATGAGTGCTTGGCGAGGTGTTAATTCTATTTTGTCTTTTTATATTCCAGCTGGTCTATGAGTTTCTGCTCCGCTTTCTTGAGAATCCGGATTTCCAGCCCAGCATCGCAAAGCGCCACATTGACCAGAAGTTTGTTCTGCAGGTAGGAGACTTCACATATTTTTACTCATGATTGTGTCACGGTAACATCAGGTACAAATTAACATTTATTTTATTAAACCAAGATAGTGTTTTCAGTTACAGATAGTAGTCTGTATTTCTAAATGGATTGCTTAATAATAGATGATAGATAATTAATAAAATAGTTAAGTTTAGACAATTAGTTTCATTACACTAGGACATTGAAGTTTGTAGATTTGTAACATTGAGAATGCAATTACATCTATTAAATAAATGGATAATTCTCTCATTCGATTCATTTTGTGGAGCAATATGTCAGCAAATTGGGAAAGTTGATTGTGATGATAAGAAAACAAAATATTCACATTTCAAAGTTGCAACCATTGAGTTTTTTTGTTTGAGGAAGGATTCTCATCAGCTGTAACGGATGTTCAAATCACTAGAATTCATAAAGTGGGGAATACCCGTAATTAGCAGCACAGCATGATGGTTTCTGAGACTTTGCAGTTTCATTGGTCTGACGAGTGAAACCATTAATGGGCTGCAGCTTGGCTACATCTGCTCCTCCTCCGTACACACCTACTGCAGGAATGCCTCATTTCTAACGTAGAGCCAAGCAGCAGCTAACGAAGGACCACGGGGCCAGGAATGTTGGCCGGGGCCACATCCGAGGTGCCCGGGCCGACTTTCCATGATGTGAATGTGTCTGCTTTAAATAGCTGCTGGGTGTTTACTCTTCAGGTTGAGAGGAGGACTGTAGTGGGAGCAAAGGGAACGAGGAAGTATAGGTTTGGGTGGCAATAAAGTCACGGTTAACTTGGGTCATCATAAGACGCACAGGAATGTGTCTTCACACGGTTCCGTAGATAATCACCAAAGAGAAAAAAAGCACAAAGAACAGCCAGAACGTTCAGTGGTACGTCGAGAAAAACGGGTGCTGATCAACAGAATAAGGCGTCAGGTCCTCCATACAAAGACCCAGAGTCTGGGATCCTGGTTAGCTTTAACCGGGTACATACAAACACAAACACCTCAAACAAATTCCGACCTCAGACAAACCCCGGAGCAAAGGAATGGTATTTGACTTTTGTACAGGCAGTTATTGTGGTTATTTTATTATTGTCTTGAAGCCAGATGATGTCAAGTTTGATTAGTCAGTGATTCTTGTCCTGCAACATCCCGAAGTAGCCAAAATCCATTTTACATGATTGCCTTTGTGCTCAGTACTCGCTAGTTTATTGGTAGTTTGTTTTTCTCCCAATGGGTCAGCAGGTGAGTGAATATAGAGTGAGACTGCTGTTAACCCTGCCAAAATACCGGGATATACAGTGATACTGTCAGAATCTTACAAAATACTGTGATATTCATTTTTGGCCATACCGCCCAGCTCTAATTGCAATGTGTATTCTGTCGGTATAAAAAGTATCACATTTATTATAATAATAATAATATATAGAAATTCAAAAGCAGCTGTTCCAAACATCAGAGAGGTGGTAGCCAGAATTCCTATTGTATTTTTTTAAACTTAAAGGATTCATTATTATAAAAGACTATTTACGTCATTATAGCAACAAGATATCTCCTCATATGGTCCAGATTGATAAAAGTGTTGGATAGAAAACCAGACGGTAGAATGAAATAACAAATACGAATGAAGGTACTTGATCACATTGGGGAAATACCTTCGCACAGCATCCCCACACATGTGTTTACAGTGTAGCAAACAATGAGCACATTCCTTCAGAAAGATTAGGAACATTACCCCAGTATGTCAAAGATAGACACTGTGTGCTCTAAATGCTGTGCCCTCCCAACATGCCCCTGCAGGCAATTTAGGGATTTTGTCCTGTGTAATTATCTGATGTACCAAGACTTGAATTGTGCTGGCAGGTAAAATGAGGGGAATGGAAAAAGATGGCCTTTACAAGACCCATAACATAAATAAACAGTTTGAATCAGTAGATAAGGTTCCCTTAAATATCACAGCTGGTAAAAATAAACACCCCTGCGGTCTGTGATGGTGGCATATCCTCACTTTGTACCACCAACGTCAAGTGAGCCGTCGTGTACGCAAGCCGACCTCAGGAGAAGACCGATTTAAGGCGATTTCTATGTGGCACCATTTTAATTGAGCTGAGTGCAGCAGAAGATCCTGTCTGTGCGCGGTGACGAAAACCTTCCCCTAAAAGGGGGGGGGGGGGGGGGGGGGGCTGATTTAGTCGCCATGGTGCCAGTCGCAGACAAGCATCTCCCTTAGAATCTGATTCTTTGAATCTTCTGATCTCAGTGGCATAGACTGCCTTCGACAGCGCTGTAGTAGTGTTGCCTTAAATAGCTGTTAAACACCAGCTGTTTCAGATGTAATTACGATGCAGAGCACTCACACACGCATACTGTATATTGGTTTGTTGCTAGTGCCATGTGACTTGATTATTGTGTGCGAGGTGACTGTATGAGCTTGGTAGCTTAGTACATTACATTATTAGTGTTCTAGGGGTCTTCCATGTCAGCCTGAAAGTGGGCGACAAGCACTCACCCAGAAGTATCGATACCAGGCTAACCCGCAGCGTGACTATTATGCATCAGGGGAAATGGTACAGCTTGTCACATTCCAAAACCGACACGACCTTCCATTCACACTAAATCATTTGAGAAGCTCAACAGAAAAATAAGAACGAGCGTCTGCCTACCACCAAACCCTGCGTTTGTATTGAAAAGTACAAAGAAACTGCATAAAGGTTCCGTAAATTACAGCTGTCATAACAAATAAATCATAGTGTGAGGGCGTCATGACAACACCGCAGTGAGAAGACATGGTTAAAGATGTAATTGTGTCATCTATTCGGAACAACAAATAGAAAAACAGGACTGAAAGCTGAGACTATGTGTTTGTGCGTTCAGCTCCTGGAGCTGTTTGACAGCGAGGACCCGAGGGAGAGGGACTTCCTGAAGACCATTCTGCATCGGATCTATGGAAAGTTCCTGGGTCTGCGTGCCTTCATCAGGAAGCAGATCAACAACATTTTCTTGCGGTGAGTAAAATGTTAAAAGGGCAGTGGACGAGGAAACGTGAGGCGGTTGAGGTCTCTTTTAAAAAAAAATTGATTTGCTCGCATTACTAAGCAAACACACAACCGGATTAAGCCCGCCCCCCTCAAACGGGCTAACGGGGGCACTCGGTGTCGCTTCCAACCGGCAAGGTGGAAAAGCGGTTGCACCCACTTTGACAATCTGCCGCTGAGAATAAAAATAGTGCCACAGTTGTCGGGCTCTGTCTGTACATGCAGCTGCGCCGCGAGATGGAACTGGGTTACTGAACAGAGGAGCGATGTTTGGATCCTTAGGTTGCATAACAGCGGCTAAATATTATGTTTTTGTTGGATATTTAAACAAGGACCTAGTGACCTAGGTCTAGCTTTGTCTTCATGGCAGTGCAAAGCTTTCTAATCAGGAGTCATTGCGTCCCGGTAAAATTGTACTTATGAATCGCAGCGCCTAGCGTCATAGTAAAAGCATTGGGAAGGAGCTCAGTGTTGGGAGCAGTCTGTGTGCTCTGTTGGCTCCATGTGTGTTATTTCTGTTGCAGGTTCATCTATGAAACCGAGCACTTCAACGGTGTTGCTGAGCTTCTAGAAATCCTTGGAAGGTGAGTAGTTCATTAATATCCGTTCCTACCAGAGTTCATTTATTGTCCTTCTACAACACCAAATTGATAGTGTAGTTAATGCTACATGAGAAGAACAAAAGTCATCTAACGCCTTTAGCTTTTAAACGTGTTGTTGGTTTAACCAAGCTGTTTTTAAAAAAAACTAATGATCCGTATTGAAGAAACACAGCCTTTGTTCTGTCAGAGCTTTACTGCAAACACTCCATGTTGTGTGTTTGTCTTTGCACACTTATCTCCCTCACACTGTCCTGCTGTGGCTCTGTTTGCAGTATCATCAATGGGTTTGCGTTGCCTCTGAAGGCGGAGCACAAGCAGTTCCTGATGAAGGTGCTCATCCCGCTGCATACTGCTAAAGGACTGGCCCTTTTCCACGCGCAGGTAGGAGAAACTGTGTTTAATATGAATGATTTTGTTTTATTGTTAATCAGCCATTTGAGCAGCATATTTTGTTTTCATTACTAGTGTATAACTCAAATGTACAGCTTAGTAAAGATTGTCTCTGCATCATTGAGCCCCGTCATGATGAGATGTCAGTACTACAGCACCTCCTAGTGGCTTCAGAGTGAAACTGCAGTTTCCCTGATAATTACTGCGTTTCACTGTATCTTGCACTTATAAACATAGCTGCATCGGGAATTTATAAGAATAATAACATTTATCAGGAGTCTTCATTTTAAATACATATTTAAAAAGCGCTATTGTTTCAGATTATTTTGTATGTAGGCCGATGCTGTTTTTGGGAACAGTTTGTACTTTTACTCTTTTCTTTTGTGTCCCTCAGCTGGCCTACTGTGTGGTCCAGTTCCTGGAGAAAGATCCTACACTCACAGAACCGGTACTTATTTTCGTCACTCCTCCCACTCAACGCACAAGCCTGGAGCTTTAAATGAGTCTACACTGCAGAAAAACCACCCACTCGAGCAGGCTGGGATTTTTTTTTTTTATTCTCACAAAATGCTGTCTTTTCTGTGCAGGTGATTCGCGGGCTGCTGAAGTTTTGGCCAAGAACCTGCAGCCAGAAGGAGGTAATCATCTACAAACACACTTCCCACACACTGTCAACCAGATTGTCACGTTTCTTCAAGTTCTGCACCTTGTATCGAAATAGGTGATGTTTCTGGGTGAAATTGAGGAGATTCTGGATGTCATTGAGCCAACACAGTTCAAGAAAATCCAGGAGCCGCTGTTCAAACAGATCTCCAAATGTGTGGCCAATCCACACTTTCAGGTACTGTTCCTGACGCCAGTATAGACGTTGCACGTCTGACAGGGGCGTTTCTTCTTCCCTTCATCTGACCTTTTTACTTCCTACTCAGTTCACTTCGATGATTGAGAAGAAAAGGTGTCGTTAAGCAGCACAAACGCAATCTGACTGCAGCGTTTCTATATTCTTCCTGTCTCGGCAGGTCGCCGAGCGAGCGTTGTACTTCTGGAATAACGAGTACATTCTCAGCCTCATCGAGGAAAACATTGACAAGGTCCTTCCCATCATGTTTGGAAGCCTGTACAGAATCTCCAAAGAGCACTGGAACCCGTAAGTACGGCAGTCGGGAGGCATTTGTTTTGAGCCCCGAGGTGATCAACTGATCATTAACGTATAGGAACACTGAATCATTTGCTAGTGGAACTATCTGATTCTGATGGAACGTTAATGCGCACAAACCTGCAGCAATGTGCTGTGCTTCAGATTGTGTTACAGACAGACACGCAGACACAGCCATGGGTGCATATATGTTCTTTAAAATAACAGTTTACTGTGGCCGAACATGTATGTGATAATTGTGGTAATTTTTTTCTTATGTGGCTGAATTTTTTATTTATTTTTTAACGGTCACAACTGAACTGTTTTCCTGGCGTTATAGTATTTGTTTAACTGGCTTTAGACAAAAGCCCATTGAGGTTTTCATTGTTTTCATTTGAATTATTTATAGAGAATGTTTTTGTTGTGTCTCACTTGGAGTCTCTCCGCTCTGCTGCAGGACAATCGTCGCTCTGGTCTACAACGTGCTGAAGACGCTGATGGAAATGAACTGCACGCTCTTTGATGAGTTGACTTCCTCTTACAAAGCAGACCGGCAGCGGTGAGCAGCAGATTCACGTGGCCTTTACTTAACTCGTGATGTTCGATTCCCGCTGGGTCGCTTTCTAGTAAATTGTCCCTGGTGCCATTGTGCACAAAGAAAATATGAATTTCACCCTGAGGTGATAAATAAGTGCAGCTCCTCCGGGTTCAAAGTACTGCTGGTTTATCTCCAGGCATTTTCCTTACAAACCTGATGGACCTTTCTGTTCCGTGTCCAGTTGATTTGAATTTAGCTATATCTCAATAATAAGTCTCAATAATCAGGATGCACTTGAGCTGGATTATGAGAACCAAGTGTTGGCTTTACCAAATGTCTTTTATTCTAAGCTTCTATTGAAGTAAATGTAAATTGTCCATTTTTACTATTATAATTGTGTTTTGTTTCTTTTCCCAGGGAGAAGAAGAAAGAGCAAGAGAGGGACGAACTGTGGAAGAAGCTGGACGAGTTGAGGCTCAGCAACGCCGCTCTGGTCCAGAACAACCGCCACGGGCTCCTGGGTGTCCAGAACAACAACAACAACAACAACAACAACAGTACTAGTAATAGTGACAACCAGGACAGGAGCGCCGAGGCTGCAGCCGTCACTCCAGCCAACCAAGATCCCGACGTGGGCGTGGCCGCCGGCGAGAGCCCCCCATGTGCCAAATGACACCGGACGTCGGTTTTTTATCCCGTAACGGTTTGACAACGTGTTCAGGACTGTCAGGAGAGGATTAACGGAGACAGATAAAAAACACAAATTACACCTCAACAGTATATTAAATCTACTAGAGTGACTTAGAACGCCAGCATTTCCTTGGCAGAAAATATATATATATATATAAATATATATATATTTCAACTTAAGACTATTTTTGGATGTTACACTGTGGCTGCAGTATATTGTTTATTCATCTGATCAAAGATTTATCCATTCACATTTAGTTTCTTAATTGAAAATGATTATTTCTGTTTGTTTATATTCGTTGTATGATACATGGGAAGGGGAGAAAATAATGACTTGAATTCAATGTTTCCGATTGTGCTGCGCTTGGACAAGCTGAACAGCTATTTAAAGATGTCTATTTTTTAATGCGCTTTTCCTTGTTGCCGCCAACACGTGGGTGCAAACCTCAAGGCAGAAGGGAACTGCAGTCTTTGGGAGTATTTAAGGTGCAGATGGGACCAGATCCATCTTTATACATTCAGTGTCCATCGATGTACAGAGAAGGACTGTTATCAGGAGCAGGAGAAGCTACTGCTGAGTTGTCTCGCGCTAGAGGAGGAGAATGGTAGGTTTATGGCCAAAAGAATATAAAAAGGTTGAATCCTAAAGAGTCATTGTCACAGATATGCATTGATGTCTCTGTAAGTGACTCTAGTGAAGACTAAGAAGTCTAAACTTGTTCGGCAGGATGGAACATTTATGAGGTCAGCTTTATGATTCAGTTGTTGGTGAAAAAAAACAATGTATCTGTGTGAAAACCTCAGAAGTTTATAAGATTACACTAAAGTATTGAGACGGGACTTTCAAGAGACTGGAATGAACGGAATGGGCTTAGAGGAGAAGATCCACTGCGCAGTTGGATCTTCTCGTCAAACGCTCAGCAAGAAAGAATAAAAGTATTTCCCAACGATGTAAAAAAACAAAAAACTATTACTCTAAAAGTAGTAGATTGAGAACTAAAATGATGAGACCTCTATCTCTGTTTCCTGAGTATAGACAAGACAAATATTTTTGAATGTTTGCTTTGGCAGATGGGTGATGGTGGGAAGGCGGTTTACCTTGCGTGCATATTTGCTGAGTGCGTATATGTTAGTTCGGAGGCTACTTAAAGGGAAATGCCACTCAATTTAAGATTTTCTGTACAGTACGTCGTTTCCGTGGTCTGCGAGCGCAGTCGATGATCAGCAACACAAGCGAAAAAAGCAAAGACTGTCATTGGTCATTTTCCAAATCACCTTCTTGCTGACGTTGTGTATCATTTTTCTATCCAGACAAGGCTCATCGTGAAGTAGAGATGTTCAGAAAAACCAACGCTTAGCACAGCAAAACCTCGAGTAATCTTTGGCCTCGGCGCCTGTTGTCCCTGCACCTCCCGACTTTGTAACCTCACATTTGCTTTTAGTTTCCGCCGCTGGGAGTTGACAAACCCGCTGATGAACTTGAGACTGCCGTAGATCATAGGAACAACTTGGGACTTATATTTTAAATTGAATGGTGTTCCCTCCAAACCCCCCCGAGTGTCTGCTCTTTAACTTCTATGTTCACATTTTTAGGTCCAGTCTTTTCTGATGCCTTTGTCAGTACAGCATTCCAACCTCTTTGACGTTAAAAAAAAAAAAAGAAGAAAAAAAAACTGTGTGGGGAACCTGTTTTGTAATCGCAGATCTTATTTAGGTTTCACCATAAAATAAAGTCTACTTTATCTTTCTACTCAAAGCATTACTACCTCTGTCTTTTTTTCTCCTTTTCTCCCATTGGTGTGTTGAGTTGTGGTACATGGTGGAGTTCAGCAGATGGTGCCAGTGTGCTGCAGACACATCTCTTATTTCATCACCTTTTCCCACTGAGCACAAGAAACCATCCGTAAGAGATCTGAATAAAACACGAGAAACTCACAGAAACAATCATGCGCATTTCTAAAAATTGAGAATGAATAATAATAATCCAATTAGCTAAGCGCTAAAGGAGAAATTAGACAAATTGGAGATCAGATATTTAACATGAATGAGCTACTGTTCTCTCCACCGGGAGGATGATGCCATTAGTCTCATCCATCCATTCACATGTAAACATTCTAAGAAACGGCTCACATAAAACGAGGTGTGTGTGTGTGTGTGTGCAGGAGAACACGCTGCCAACACACAACGGGGACTTAATTCAGTTCGTTATAAAATTGTACAGCTTGGTGGAAATATATGTAACTCCAGTGTGTGTCCATGCAGTGCGTATGTGTATCTGCACGTGTGTGTGTGGGTTGGGCACTGTTTGGTCAACGCTTACGTCACTGGGCACCTCAGAATATAAAGATTAGGGTTTCCAACATGACATTTTCTCACGCAAAATGCTCCCTTGACTATTTATTTTCGCTCACGTGCACGCGCCTAGTTTCCTGGAGTGGAGCGCGACAATTTCCTCGCGACCGTCACCGTTCCTCTGGATCACCTCCCCGCGTGCTTTCCACTCAGCAGGTAAGTTGCCATGGTGACACACCGGCCCGAATGAAGAAGTGGTTCTCCGTGCATGCATCTCGCTTCACCCGTCCGGATCTTTTACCCCCAAAACAACAAGAAGAAGAAGAAAGCGAACCGATTCAGCCGATGACTCTGGACTCCTTTGAGAACCGGACCGTCTCCGCCTTCACCTCCAAACTGAGCCCAGCTGGTGACATCTGTTTGGGACTGGCCATCCTCTCCGTGGGTACGTGTCCGATCGGCTCAACTTTGTGGCTCATGGTGCCTTTGGTTTGCTGCACGTATACAAACGCACAGAAAGATGTGTGCATTTCATTTTTCTTTTCAATTTGAAATTCAATCGAAAAACAACACAGTCGGGATTAAAATATGTAAAATTAAGAAAACTGGATAAAAACAATGTTTTGTTTGTTTAATTTTAATCATCAGTTGGTCTGTTTTATTGTCATAACTGATGCTATATTACAACCATCGTAATGTACTTTAATGTCTGATGATTAAACTTGTATTACCCAAAAAGAGCAATATGTCTCATTCATAAAACTGCCTTTAGAAAATCTTTAAACATAGTTTGCATAATACGGCTGTTAATTGATATATGTATACTTGATATGTCAATGATTAGCAACAACATTCGTTTTGTTTTATTCATGAAAGGTTGATACGATAGAAAGCATTTGACGCTTTAATTGACCTTGGGTCAAGAATTCCGTGGTGACATTTATGTATTTTATCAAATTCAATTATGAATATTTTAGACCTCATAGGGACTGAAAAAATGCTGACCTCAATCCCAAAAGGTTTGACATCTGCATTGACACAGTCACAATTATTGAGAAATTACAAAACACACAGGTGCACACAAAAGCACACAGGTTAATTAGGTCTGTTTGTATAAGATCTGGCTCAATAAACCAATTTGAGTAATTCAAAGGTTCTTTGGGCGTCTCGTGTGGTTTGGACACTCCCACCGCTGCATGTATCCTTGATCCACTTGATCGTCTCCAATCAATCACAGCGCTTGTGCTTGTTTTCCACCAAGCTCAACTAATCCCAAAGAATGTCCCGGTCCTTCTGCCCACAGTTGTGCTCTCCGTCCTGGGCAACGGGCTGGTTCTGGTGATCTGCTACCGCAGGAGGAAGAAGATGGTGGCCTCGGAGCTGCTGTGCGTCAACCTGGCCGTGGTCGACTTCCTCTGCTGCGTCTGCTTCTACCCGCTGTCCGTCACGTCCTCCTTCCGCCACGCGTGGCTGGGAGGAGACGTCACGTGCGTCTACTACGGCCTCGGCTGCTACATCTTTGGCCTGTGCGGCATGTTCACCGTCGCCGCCATCAGCGTCGTCCGCTACCTGCAGACCTGCCGCAGCCTGGCGTACGGTGAGCAAAACGGTCCAATGAAAGGCCATTTCAAATCATGCATTCGAGACGTGGCTAAACCTGGTCTTTTTTTTGTTTTTGTTCCTCCCAGGCGCGTGGTTGGAAGGAGCCAACATCCAAATCGGCTGCTGTGCCCTGTGGCTGGTGGCTGCCGTGTGGTCCAGCTTCCCTCTGTTCGGCTGGGGCGAGTACGTCCCCGAGCCGTACGGACTGTCCTGCACCATCGCCTGGCGGGCCTACCACGCCTCGGCCAAGGACACCTTCTACGTCCTCTGCTCCTTCGCCTGCTTCACGATGGTTCCCGTCCTCCTCATCGTGGCGTCCCAGTGTCAGATCCTCCGCAAGGTGTCCCGCTTCTCCGGCTCGCTGTCTGCGCGGGGCATCCGCAACAACCTGAGGCGCGCCGAAAGGCGCCTCTCTGTGGTGAGCCGACCAGAGGAGACCTCCTCAAATGCTTTATACTCCGCTCACTGCAACTTAAGTCGAACTGTGTTTCCTCGCGCTCACAGACATGAAGTTGAAACATGTGAATCTAATGAAAATGAAATATTGTAATATTGCAACCGGGGTTTAGCATTCGGCCTCCCCTCGATCAGGCCTTGAGACATGAGGTTCTCTGCAGGGTATTTCCTCATAGACCTGGATTTCATACCATAATCACTCCTTTATTAGTCCCACAATGGGGAAATGTATAATCTTCTCCATTTTTTTAGCTCTAACACGTAATTGGGAGCAGCAGGTGTGGTACGATGTCTTGCTCAGGGACACTTTCGGATGGGACACGTCACGGCCACTGCTTGACCACATGATCAGTGCGTTCTGTTCAGTCCCAGGAGGACTTTGAACTTACTGTATTTTCTGCACTGAAGTACATCCAGAGTGTGAATCTTCTGTAACTTCTGCTACTGCTTCTTCCAGATGTTTTTCTGCATCAGCCTGGGCTTTGTGGTCGCCTGGGCGCCGTACGCCGTGGTCTCCTTTCTCTTCATTTTCCACAAGGAGCGCCTGTACATGGCTCCTGGGGGCTTCGTGTTCCCCGCCCTCTTTGCCAAAAGCTCCCACGTCTACAACCCTTTCATCTACTTCTACTACAACAAGACCTTCCGGCGGGAGCTTCGCCACCTGCTCCCCTGGTGGTGGCCCGTGCCGGGGTGGAACCGAGTGCGCGTCCACACCCCTGCGGAGCTCCAGTACCCCATCCACATTCAGCTGCAGGACAGAGCCGCCGTCCAGAAGAGGACCTTTGGTCTGTCCCAGGACGGGGGGAAGGGGAGGAGGAAAGGCCGAGCGGCGCAGAGCGACAGCGGCCGCGTCCCGGGCAGGCCGGTGTACACCTGCTGGGGCTCGCCCGCCGAAAGAAGCCCCCGCCATCTTGGACAATGAAGTCTCCGAAGGCTCTCTCCGAGTCTTGGATATGAATCAAACCTCGGTTATTCTGTTGAAACAAGAATGTTGATTAAAATTGGTAGCTGCATCCCTCCTGTAGTTTCAGTGTTAGACATTCACGTCCAACATGGAAACCAACGGATCCAACTGTAATCCCTACTCGCTAAATGCAAATGTAATGGTGTAATTTATTGTATAACTTTGCATTCCGTTATTAGATTTCACTGAAAACGTGCTGTGCCTTCTGAGTTCATGTAATAATAATGTTTTGAAATATCAGCTCATTTTTTTTCTTTTCATTTCAGCATTTCAGCCTGAAATATGTTTTTTCATTCAGTTTATTCAATTACTGTTGGAACGTTCTGCTCAGTCTTCAAATACCAAGCAAATATCATTCAGTCCTTTTCCCTCCAATAGATTTTTACATTACATTACATTTCATTTAGCTGACGCTTTAATCCAAGGCGACTTACAATAAGTGCATTTCAACCATGTTAGTGTCGGCTTCTATAGTTTTATCTGTAATGTTTTGTTGCCAAATATATATTGCAGGATAAGCATTCCCTTAATCTTCTTACTATATTCTTCTTTGAATGTTTCCATGTAAGTTTTGATGTATTTTTCCAGAATGTTACGTGTCTAATGCAGCATTTCAATGTTAATTTGAGCACAAACTCACTGTAAGCTTTTAGCTTTGAGATATTAACAGAGTAGTCTCACTTGTGCATTTCTTATTGCAATGTTTTTTCTCTCTGCAGCACTTGATGTCCTTTCCCATGTCTCTTGTGATGTTGAAATCATATCAAAAATGTATTTCTACAATGCAAAGAATTGGAAACATATCAAAGTATATATATAGAAAATTGATAAAAAAAACTGCAGAATGAAATCAAATACATTACAACACAATAATAAACTATTCAAATCTTTTCTGATTTTATATTGAATACAGCCAGTAAAATGATTAAATTATTAAAAGTATTTCACACGTCACCATTTTTCTCTGTAAATATATTACTAAACGTACTTTAGAAAGAAAACTTTCACCAGATGTGAGTGATAACCAAAGTAATTCATAAGGTAAAAGAAACCCAAAGAAAACATTTCAGATATCAAGTATTAGGTAAAATTGAATGAGACACAGGGAAATAGTATTGAAGTCATAAAGAAAGAGAGGTGCAAAAAGGAATGCAAGGTAGTGATAAGAAAGCAAATGAATATCAGCTGGTTCCTATAAAAAGGTGTCTCATTACCGAGGTGTCTCACAAGAAACATCTTACGATTGGCAAAGGCAAAGATCTGTCTCAAGACCATGGCAACCTTATTGTGGCAAAGCAAACCAAGGGCAGAAAGGTTTCAATCCGGTCCGGTCCGATGAGAGCAGAACTCTTCTGATGCCATAATACACACCGTGGAGGTCAAATTGCACTGAACATCACCCCCAAAACACCAGGCTCGGAGGTGGGAACGTCATGGTGGGGGGGCTGTTTTTCAGCAAAACAACACAGTCAAACTTATTATAACTTAACATATTATTGAACAAAGAGTGAATGGAAAAATGTGACGAGACAAATCTGCCGCCAGGATGATGACGATGAAACGTGTGTGGATTTTCAAAGACAATGGTTCCAAACACTCAGCCAAGGGAACTCATAATTGGTTTCAGAGAAAGAAAGAAAAAGCGGCGGGAACGGCCCAAGACACCTGACTTGAATCCAAATGAAAATCTATGGAAAGAACTCAAAAAGCTGGTCATAGAAGCCCAAAGAGAAGAATGGGCCCGAATCCCACCTGAGCAAAGCATGCGCCTAGTTTCTCCTTTTACTTATTTACATTCCACGTTTTACACATTTCTGAACTCATTTAGATTTCTTCACATGTATGAAGTAGTTTGGTTGTTAGCTACAACTTGTGAAAATGACACGTCAACAGCACGTTTAGAAATCTATTTACTGAGAGAAATGGTGACGTGCTTAATACTTATTTCACCCGCTTTATTTTGGAAATCAATTGCTGTATAAATGGAGAGAAAGAATATGAATTGCTTTCATCTCATGTTAGAACCCATTTGGGTATTTAAACGGCTTCGTGCGTTATGTGGAAGACCGATTAACATGTCTCCCTCTCTCCCCGTTTAATGGGCTCCCTTCAGTCTGTCCTGGCGGCAATTAGACTTTCACAAAGTTTTTATGTGGAAGGAAGAAGAAAAAATCTAAATGAGAAAAACTTATGCAAAGCTGCCACGTCCACTTTCTTTCCCCAATCGCTGCACTTTAAAGGACTTTATCTTTTTGCTTTGAAACAATATTGCAGATACATGAACCCAAGAAGGAAGTTGCTCTCCTGTTCCACTGCGCTCAGGAGGCTCCATCTCTCTCGACTCGACTGTTAGTGACTGAGTTAGTGACTAACCTGTGTTCATTAAGAGCCAGATGTTTCAAGAATGGTTGGGACTCCAAAAGCAGAGCTGAAAGTCAATTGATTATTGGGTGCAAGCTATATTTTTAGCCTTCGCTTCGATTGTCTTCTGCTTTACTTGCGCTGACAAAATGCCGAGGACCTAGTGTGGGTATGAGGCCATTTTCCAAAAAAGGCACATCAATCTAGGTCACCTTCAATAGATCTCGCTAACACTCATACCGCACACCCTCCTCGACAAAATGGAAAAAGAAGAAAAGTGAAATTGCACAAATTGCAGGAGTGACAGTGATTGAAAATAAGGCCCAAGCGACATTTTCAGAAGTGGATCCATGCTGAGCTTTTGACAGCTGGAAGAAAAGAAAAAAATTCACTTTTGGTGCTGCGGTCTCAATTTCCAGAAGAGTCCACATCTCACATCTAGCTTGGGGAGCTAGATGTGAGGGGAGGGGAGGGGAGCTCAGTGGAAGTCAACACTGAGCTCCCCTCACACTCCATGTGGTGACGTATAATACTTTTGAAATAATATATAGCTGCAGCTGTGAGCTTGTGAGCTGTGAGCTTTGGAGTAAAATGAATCTCTTTTAAATACAGTTGCTTGATCTTTTCTGAGTCTGGGGTCCAATACCTGCATGTCTACGTGTGGACAATAGATGGAAGCAGCCCCCCCTCTGTGTGGAATAAGGTGAGAATTGGACATGTCACTGCTCAATGGGCCATTCATAATTATAGTGGCAGTCACGAAAACGGCGGGTTCCCATTGAGTTGTTGTAAATGGCTTACTTTAAAAAAGTAAATCAGATTTTAAAAAATGCCATGGTGTATATTAGGGATTCACTTTGTGCAGGTGGAGTGTACATAGTGTTTTTTCATTTCCTTTTCATTTTATGTTTTGTTGCTTTTCTCTGTGTTTTTTTTGGTTGAAATATGCTGCATGAATAAACTTTCCCCGATCCCCTCCTTGTGATGGAGTATACTTGCATCGTTGTATCCGTGCTTTTAATTGGATGCTAATGGTTGCTGTATCAGTATCGCCAAAACATCGGAAACATTAAAACCTTAAATCCCGACAGGTTTTAAATTGTTCTTTGAATCAAGTGAATTATGCGCATGCTTTCATGCTGTGGGAGTGGATCAGGAGGTCCAGCAGGCTGTGGTTGGTCATGCTGCGTCACACTCTGCAGTTTGCTCTACTTCTTTTTGACAAACTGTGAAATGTATTTCTGATAACCACAAATCATCAAGAGACAAAATTGAACTGTCCAATGATCAACACACACAAAACACCAGAACACCACAGCAGCTCAGTTGTATAAAACACCCTTTTATTGCACATTTATGCTCAGTTTATCGTTGCACTTTCAGTCACGCCCTTGAACTCTGTGCAGGCAACACTGTATTCGACTTTATTTCCGGACATGTGTGTCCGTGTACGTGCGTATTTTCTGCCTTTGTGTGAAATGAAAATAGCCATAACAAAGTAAACCCTAAAGGAGCATCTGCATGTGTGCAGCTATTCATGGACGAGCAGGGAGAATTCGTGACACCCTTTTTATTTCCTAGGCCCCCGCCGGTCACGTCATCCCCCCCCCCCCCCCCCCCCCCTCGTTTTGGCCCTGAAATGGGGACGCGGTGGCAGGTCCTGATGGGAGGCACGGCCATCTCATTATTGGAGGAAACCGCCCCACTGGAGCGGAACAGGACGGGCCCGGAACGGAGCCACGAAGGGGACGGATGTATGCAGTCTTTTTTGTGTGCGGGGGCAACTGGGGGGGGGGGGGGGGGGGGGGGTTGTTGTGGCTCGGATGGTCCAGGTCGGGAACAACAGCCCCCCCTCTCACGTATTCCGTGTGCCAGCCAAGCCTCCTTTGTTGTGAACACTCATTAGCGGCAGGACAAGGGGCCCTCAAACTGCCTCCGCCTCTGCTCGAGGACACACACGGAACCACGGGGACAGGCGGCCGGTCGGGGGCTCGCTCAGAGACGCCCAAATGGACTCCCCGGGTTGTGAAGTTGCAGCAATGAGGAGAGGAAGCTACGGTGATTGTGC
This sequence comes from Pungitius pungitius, assembly GCF_949316345.1. Classification (NCBI taxonomy): domain Eukaryota; kingdom Metazoa; phylum Chordata; class Actinopteri; order Perciformes; family Gasterosteidae; genus Pungitius; species Pungitius pungitius. The sequence goes on from NC_084919.1 coordinate 10,840,462, forward strand.
GGCGTCTCTACGTCCCGTGAGTACCGACGAGGAAAAGCTGGGTCGGTCGATGATGATGATGATGATGATGATGAGGTCCTGCTAGGGTTGTTGGTGGTTCACAGGGCGTAGATACAAACCGTTAACTTACAAAATATGTGAAATTGAAAGTTCTGTCTAAAGTTTATTTATAATTGCCTTGAATTACTTTAAATGTGTCATGACAGGAAGTATTTATCATAGTGGGCTTAGAATGAAGTGAATAGGATGAGGCTGTTAATGTGTCTCCGTTTAAAATGAGGAGTCAGGAAGAAAGGGTTTGGTGCACAAAGTCTCTGACCCGGTAAGGACTGCAGCTTCTATCATGCCATCTTTTGAATAACCTTAATTATTAATTCTTTGTTACCTAACTTGAGTGAACTGTAGGACTCATCATTTTTCAATTTCAGTCTAAATTCATTTCGTATGGGGAAAAATAACCAATTACAAATTTGCCTCAGAGGTACGCTGACTCGTTTTGTGGCATTTTAGAATTTAATAAGTGTTTGTGTTGAGGAGTAATGAGGTTTAAAAAGCCCAGACCACTGCATTAAAGTCACCATGACCGATATTCACAGAGTATCCCTTCAGTAATTTTCCAATCATGGACATGTGCACATTCCTGCATGCAGGATCAGCTAATTGAGTAAAACGTTCATCTATGTCATGATACGTACATGGAAACATGAAACATTTGTTCCTGCTGCTGAGAAATATTGTACTTGCTCTTGATTTAATGCCAAGAAGGTGATATTGAGTTTGTGCACGGTGCAGAAAGCTTTCACGGACTCGGTGGAGGCTGCAGTGCATCGACAGTAATGCTACCGCGGAGAATGAAATGTGCAAAACGATGGAGGGGCAGGGATGAGGCACTTTAGTAAGCCAACATCGGGAGTTACCATTGCACTGGTTCCTTGGATCTTTGATTATTGCGTATATAATCTCTGTTGCAAACACACGTCTTTGATACCGTTTGAGTGTGTGTGTGCGCCGGTTGAACCCAGCTTTGGAGTGCATGCCCCTCCCCCGGGACGGGTCAACCTGGCCATTGGTTTTGTTGGTCCATCATGAGTCGGCCTCTGTGTGCCAACATGGAACCGGCTGCAGAGAGAGAGGCCAGGAGGAGATGCTTTGTCAAGTCTCACTGCTTTCGTTTGTTTTGTTCTTTGCTGTTTTTCTCTTTGTTTTCGGCGCTGCTTAATCCAATTGTATCAGTTTGATCAGCAATTAGAGCAGAGGAGCAGCGACAACAAGGGGAAAAATCGACTTGTGTTCTTTCACAGAAAATCAACCAAACTGTGTTCATGTGCGTGGAAGACTGGGAACATTTTTACAATGAATAAAATGTTAGAAATGTTGAAAAAAATAAATCATTTGGCTTTAACTATGCTCACAAAAGCTGCAATATCGCAATATCTTATTGACCTAACTGACATTCGATAAAACCTGTACAGCATTGCTATGACGAACGGCTCTTTTTTTGGTGCCGATACCTTCAGGAAGTCAAGATAGCGTGCTGATGGGACCGCATGTGTCATTGTCATGTAGTGGGTGGCTTCAGCGAGATTCAAACATGTTCAGTGGGATGGTGTTGTCTCGGTTCAATCAACAGATGGAGCCGAAACGACTTCTTGAGCTCAGCTTTTATTGATCGCTGTGATGTACATTCACCACTGACAGCGTGATTAGTTTCCACTGCATTCAAAGCAACGTGCTTCCTCCTGGAATCAATCTTCAAAGGGAAATGTATTTCATGCACGGGGGGGGGGGATTCTACTTTCGGAAACGTGTCAACATGTGTTTTTCTTACGTTTACTTCACTGTATGTCTGACCTTTCTGTGCACAATGATGCTCCCTGCAGAGTTTGCCTCTAGAAGACTGTTATTGCGGAAGAACTTTGACAAATGGTCTCCTCATATGTTACAATATGTTGCTTTCTTTACGTTTTTTCTTCATAGATAATATGGATGATGGTAATATCCTCAACATTGCTTTGTTTTATTCTAAGTGTGGTCTGAATTGAGTACTTGATAATAAAGAGAAATTAGTTTCTTGATGAGTGGGCAAAAAAAAGCGTAAATGTTTATATAGTAGCATAATGACGTGCCTAAGATAGAGGATTTATTATTTTTCCATTTAAAAAGAGACAACACCTCTTGGGTGAAGACTATTTTTTTTGTTTTAATGATTGCGTTTCTGGTTACGTTTCCCATAACTTTTCCTTCCTGCAGTTCAAACCAACCTATTGATTGATTTGTCGTGCGAGTTTTTTAAATCAAAAACATCAACTGTGGAGCCACATTGCTCCAAAATGAGCCATTCGTGCAGCATGCAGTAGGTAGGGTTCTCCAAAGTAAACATGGAAATAATGGGATGCTTTCAGCTCCTGGATTGCGTTAGTTATTACGTCTGGAAAAACATACTCGTACTCATCTACTGTAGGAGTGTAAACAGGATACATGTTGTACGTAGTGTTTTACATGAATGAAACAAAGGAAATAGATGGATCCACACATGCATAACTATGTCAATTGTAACGTCCATGACTGCTCTGTTTCTTTGCAGCACCTCAGACACTTGGCTCAGAGACGACGCTCGGCCCCGTCATTGGTCTTCGGGAAGGCGTTGGGGATGCCGTGGTCTCCTATCAGGTGCTTCATCGCTTTGAACCGTTTTCTATCTAACGGAGGCTTGTTTTTCTTATGCTTTGATCCAATGTAACCTGCTCTAAATTTAGAAACTTTCTAACTTCAGAAAAGCCTGGATGGATGTAAGTGATCTCCACACGTTTACTTGTCTTTGCTATTTTTCCATTAACTCCTAAGACACGGGGCAGTTTTCTCTCTGCAGGCCGATTCAAAATATGAATCCAAGATGGAAGGAGCTCACGCCCTGCCTCTAGAGCTCATAGAGATACGTTTGCTTTGTAAAGGGCCGTCAGGTCTGCTTCAAAGTTTCACAAACATCTGCTTCAGACTGTTTGAAATTTGCCAATGTCCTTTATTTGACACGGACAAATTTCGCCGCTCTTGTAGTGTGCGACGCCCGGTCGAATCGACAGTCATGAGGTGTCAAAAGAAAATATCACACGACTTAAAAGTGTGTAGTGTACAACAATCTGAGCGGCCCACAGGTGGCAGCACATAGGAATACAATCTCAAATGTCTCCTCATGACACACAGTACAGACAAACTTTTTCCCCCCCTCCCATTCAAGTGCCCACCACGCGTGGAACAGATACAGTCATGATGACACCTGTGTCACAGCCCACTCGCGTCAGGCCACAAACAGAGACATCCCTCCGGGGGATTTACGGGGCGAGGGTTTGAAACAGCAGAGGGAACAAACACCACTGCGCAACCTGCTCCTATCTGAAAGCAATCCGCCGACTATTTCAAATCGTTATCTAAAGATCACGAAAAAGAAGGAAGTTGTAAGGAGTAACAATCATGTGACACTGAACTAAAATGTACAGTAGTTGCATCTACGCAAATAATTTGTCACAATTTCACCCTCTGAGGTTAGTTTTGACCAACGAGACTTTCTTTCTGTGGCACAAAGGAAGGTGTTTGTGTATTACTGATTGATGAAGTAATTTAAAAGGGTATCTGAACTGCTTCTAAAAACTCAATTATGTCTGACATTTTAATTTAGTCCTGTAGCCATTAAATATACTGAGGTCGTAAACCGGGGCTTTTATAACCAAGAGGTTTTTCAGGATCTGTTTATGAAGAGCTGTTTCCTGTGTTAACGCGCATTTTATCACAATGATACGGTAAAATAATCAGCACTTCAGAATTGAGTTTCTAGCATTGTTGAGATTTAAATCATCTTCAATGGTATTTAGAGTCTAAATGTCTAAATGATTCACATCTGCCGTGCAGTTATTTCACCAGCAGGTAGGGCGTGTGGGTTGAGGGGTCTCGGACTGATGACCTTTGCATTTCTAAAGTCCAATTTGTATTTTCAGGGACTGAGCACTGCCTTAGTGGTCTGATCAAGAAAACTGCGCCCCTGAAAGGGCAGTACTTGTTGTTGTTTTTGTGTTTAGTCAAGTCAGATTCCGTCCAGTATAAAGACTTTGTGCAAATGTTGCCCGCCTCCTCAGTGTCTAAAGTTTATCTCTTTAACCTTTTGGAGTTTTTTTTCTCACAGGAGTGATAAAAAAGACCCCCAGAGCCGACCAGTGGGCGAGTTAATATGACAAATGTCAGACACGTCCCACTTTCAACACAAAGTCACACGTTGTGCATTTCCTGGAGACGGGGGACGTTGTGGGTGGTATTCTCACTGCAGCAGGACTCCACCTCTGACGTAGATAACACCGTCAGAAAAACACGTGGAAGAAAATCTGCTAGGTGTTCAGTTCAATTTGATTTGGTTCTTTTGGCTTTTTGTCCCAAGATACAAACCAACATGAAACACAACGTTGAACTAAACACAAATATTACAAAGATATAATACATCCAACACTTTAAAATAAGAAGTGACAAGACTAGAACTAGAATCTATTCGTGAACACACACATATATATATAATACATTTTAAATCTTGGCAAGTGAGTTGTGAAGGAAAAAGGAAAAAATATATGTTTCAGCGATAAGAGAAAACCAAGCTGGGCAATATTTAAAATGTCATTTTATTTTACATTTTAGACATTGACGCCTTGCAATTAGAACGAGACGTTTGGGAATTCATTGAATATTTTGACACTTAGTTTATTTTCTTGCAGATAGTTGGATATAAAGATAGATACCGGCCTCATATCTGTACGTTGAATATGAGCACATGCTCGTTAGCTTAGCAGATAGCTTTGCTCTGTCTGTAAGAAGGAAATTAAAAGTTTACAACTGTTTAGTTTTTTTTAGGGGGATTTGGGGACAAATTACATGAAGCTTAAACACCCTTATTTTTTTAGCACATGAACTTTGGTGTTTTGGTGTCAGTTTGTGCTAAACTATTGCCTACATGAGTAGCATCCGATACGCAGCAGTTGTTATTAGGGCATTTTTCGTCTGTGTTTTATGTGTCATCTTCAGTGGGCCAGTTGGGGAAAGTACCTCTGCTGCAGCTATTTGAATTGTGCGCTGAACCCCAGACTCTGTGGGAGGTGCTGACCAAATGTGTTTCACAAACATTTACAACAAGCCACTTTCACTTCTTGAATTTGCCCACCCTGACTTTATTTTGTAAATTTGGTCCAAAACGTTGTTTAGTTCATTATTTTATTGCTAGATAAAATAACATAGTCACGCCAAACAGCAGTTTGAAATATCATGTGGGATTAGAAGTAATCCCTTTGAAGATGAAGACCTGCAGCAAGATTCTGGACTTTTGTTTTGCTGTGGAAGGCAAATCAGTGAGTTAATAAAAAAGTGTTGTATTCTAAGAAGTCTACAATGAAATGTTATCAGGTTATTGACATGCTCTTGATCTCTTAAATGGGGCAAATCCTTCCCACACAGATCTGACATTTTTCATTAAATTAAAACTTAAACCCGGGCTCTCTGGGGTTTTCGGAGATGCAGCAGCCTCTTGATTAGAGTTAGCGATATCAATGTTTTTTTCATGGTAGCCACAAAGAAAAACCTGTGGAGCTATACACACATAAACAAACACAACAAACCGACACACAAACACACATGCTGTTGTGGCTGGTAAACATTACAAATAACAGAAACCAGAGCAAGACTAGCTGGTGTTTTGAGTGTTTATACTGATATGTTTAAGATAACAGTTGCCTGGACACATACCTGAGCTGCATAAATCTTCTAATCTGACTCTTTGCAATAAAGCAAATGAACAAAACCCCAAATGTTGAACTACTCAGAATTTCCACTATGTCTAAAAAGTTAGTCTCATTGAGTCCGACTGTCATACATCCACTGACTCTTATACACAAAGGCAGTGGTTTCCCATCAAATGCAGACTTCTAGCACGTTTGTGCCGTTGTTTTCCATTAAATAACATTTACTGTGATGCCAGAACGTCAACATCTTTTTGGATTTTAAAAAAACCCTCTGCAGTCAAAGATAAATGTCAGATACACGCACCACCTCCTCAATTACCAGATTCCCGACTGGTCTGGCTGTTTGTGTTGTTGTCCACCTCTACGCGTTCCTCTTCCCCCCCAGAGAGGAGGCTTCCTGTTGGGTCTCAGTGGAGCAGAGTCCATTCGTCCTCGGCCTCACGAGTGAAAACGGAGAGCTGCTGCTGGATGAGGACGTTCAGGTCACCGAGGGCTCGAAGATCAAGGAGAGACACCTGTTCCTCTTCAGCGATGTCCTCGTCTTCTCTAAATCCAAGTAAGAAGTGAAGATATGGCAATACCTCCCAGAAAGGTTTGAAAGAAAATCAAACGAGTTTCCACAAAAACCAAAGTCCGTACTGGGAAACTACCGACTCAGACTGACTGAAATAAAAAGAAAAAAACGTAGGAAATACAGTTCATGTGGTATTTGAAAAACTTTCTGTGGTCACGTTTTTTTCTCACAGTTGGAATGGGAGAGCAAAAGAGGAAGTAAAAGCAAGAAGGTGTATTTTTGGCGTGAATACTCGGACTGTTGGGGTATCTCCCAGCACACAGAACCTCTTTGTGTTTACTCATTCTGGCTTGAGATAAATTAAGGACAAAAACACGGTGGTTCCCTATTAGTAGAGTCACGTGAGGGGGGATTACATTCGTTCTTCTCCAAAAATAATTTCAACATGTATTGCGCTGAAGTTCTGAGTGACATAAAATATGAGCAAAGCAATTCCTACCCTTCAATATTAATCTTTACGGGAGGTGAATCCCTAAATACATTCAGGAAAGTAAAGATTTGAATCACGTCTTTGTTACTGTTATTAAGATGATTATAAAACTCCACTGAACTCTGCTCCCGTTGGAGGAAACCAACATAATCTCATCTCTAGACGATTGAATTGAAAAGAATTAAGATAAATACGTTTTCAATTGTTGCTCATCTCACTCCACTTGGAGATGTTTGTCTGAGCCGGTGGAAGTTTTGCAGCTTCATGGGGGAGGACAACCGCCCTCATCTGTGTACCACAACCTGCCTTCTGTTCCAGTAGTTAAGCACAGCTGAGACTACAGTAAGATATCGTAAACAGTGGTTGGGGGCTTTTCAACTATAAATAGACATATATGAATATGTACATTTACAGTATTACATATGTAGCGCATTGCTTAGAGAGAGGCTGTGTATGCTACATTGTTCAGTTGAATTTTCACGAGGAGCCTCTTTGATAACATAATGCCATGTGGCATGCCTGAAAAAATAACCTTGATTATTTAATTATATTTTCCCCCCACGGCCGAATTATCAACCAGACCTCCTGAAACCACCAAAAAAAAAACCTTGGTTCTCTTTGTGTCAGTTGATAATTTCAAGTAAAAAGGGATTTGGGAATAAGCCTCACCAATGAACGAATAGTTAATAGTTTTACAAATATTCTACTTATTTTTACTACTTACACCGTTCCTGTGACTGTCCAATGGAAAGGGCCAGTTACCTTAGTTCAACTTTGCACGAAGACTGCAACCAAGTAGCGACAGGTGGCCCGTCTCTGCCCTGTCACTCTGTCTGCTAGTCATGGATACCGCTGGTGGTAATCACACAGCAGGTAATTCCAAACACACCGTGGAAACAAAACAGGTCCATCTTCAACCTGCTGTGTGCTCTGTGAAGGATGCTCTTGCGGGCGATAAACAATGCAAAGTGGGTCAGATGGTTGACGGATGGTTGTGGTTGGATTGGCGTATCGCTCGGGGGGGATTGGGAGAGGAAACATTCAGACAATCAGGCAAGTGTCGCTGGGGATCGTCTGTTCTAACATCAACCTTCCTACATTACCTCTACATTCTCTCTCTCTTTATTTCTATGCCATACCACCTCCCAGCTCCTTAAGCGCTTTCTCTTCATACATTTACAGACTCTTCTGTTTTTCCCTTCAATATATTGGCGCTCCACGATCCATTCAGCACGGCTCCGCTACACACACGCTGAGGTCAGCGGGGTCACCGACCAAATGCTGTAAACACCGGGATCGATTCCCCTGTAATCATTTGTGGAGGCTGTTTTTAAGCCACCTGTTTTAAGCTTCCCATTTGGATTCTATCGTTGCCTCTCACAAAGACTGCTGCGCTTTCAATTGAGGCTTCAGCTGGACCTATTTGATGTTTCAAACATGCTGTTCAGTTCTAGTTTCCCCACCTGTTCGGGAGCTGTCAAAGCTTTACCATTCAAAAATATGATCGAGCATTCCTGGTAGTGATTTTAAATGCACTGACTAAATATCCACAAAAAGCACAACTTAAAAACGCCCAGAAAGAAAGAAAAGAAAAGAATAAATGGAATCCCCTAAGGTTAAGGTTCTCCATAAATCCTCAACGAGTTCCTGAAAAACGAATGGAACTGAAACCTGCATCCAGACCTTGAGAAACACTCAAGCTTTGTGCTTCTGTTTGAGCAGGTCGACCAGCAGCTACCGCCTGAAGCACAGGGTGAGCCTTGAGGACGTCTGGCTTTACGGGTTCGAAGATGAAGCGGTGGAAGAGGAGGGAACAACGGGGGACATCGACCTCGGGGTGACCCTCGTCTTGGCCTGGGATCTCACTGTTTCTCTGGTGTGTTTTGGGTGAGCGGACATTGACTTGCATTCATTGTGTCGAGTGGTGTGAATCACATGTGTTTGGCTGTGAGGATCTTCAGTTCTTTGGTTGACTTCCTCTTTGTTAGCAGAGATGGTTCCCTCAACGGTCCCGGCGTCCATACCCAATGCTAGACCGAATATCATTATTAAACAAATAACACAAAGTGGCGCATCATGGCTGGTTGACTTGAACTGAGTCGTCTTTATTGAAAACGCAGGTTCACTTGACCTCTCCTAGGTCACATGTCTATTCAGGGGCATCCTATTGGCTGCCGCTAACACATAACATTGCATAGAAAAGTAAGTACAATAGATTGTCACAATGGAGGGCATATACTCCTATATGTTAACACTCTTGCACCCGAATTGTGGAATTCTTCACTTCAAAAGTGAGTTATCAATCTAGTCTTGATTTTTGTTACTATTGGACACGGTCATGGTTATTTTTTCACTGAAACATGGTTGGTAGATCAGGCACCTTGCTTATTGTGCAATGCAGATATACACCACTTGTGACTTTGCATCACATGACCAGAGATAAAATCTCTTCTACAAATATCGAACAAGAGTGACAATATGTGCAGTCTTTTTTTTGGCATGTTGAAATGTTAGCTTTCTCTTCTTTAACAATGTCTATTGTGAAAAATGTCAAGATATTGTTATTATATTTTGATTTTACCTTTTACACAATTGTCAAAACCCCCAAAATGGATTAAATGAAAATGAGTTGTATAGCAAACATTACCTCTTAACTTTGTCGTCTTTGAGTGTTGTACAGACCCAACAAACTAGATGGAACATGTGATCTTTAGAGGTGCTGGATTATGTGACCCTCAGTTAAAGGCAGGCTAACTGGTTCCCCTGTATTTTGTTAGAGACATTAGTCTCAAATATGAGACATTAGTCTCAAATCATGATACTCGTGGCAAGAAAGCTGTTTCTCCGAGGTGAACTATTTCTTTAGCTTTTTTCACATGTGTTAGAAAAGACCTTAAACACAGGCTTCCTGTTTCCTGCAGTCCTTCTTCATTATATTAAATAAATAAAATCTGAGGCAGTTCATGGAATTTTGGCACATATAGTAAAAAGGTCATATGATCTGTGGCCTTAACGGAAACAGGGAAGTGACCAAGAGAAAGTCGTCCTTGCAGCATCACAAGACAAGAGGTTGCAAAATGGGAAGTGAAGAGTTGCCCAGCCAAAGAGGGGATTTACATCAGATGACCTGCAAATAATAAAACGAAACCTTATGAAAAATGATTCATTTACCTAAATAGTAGGCTTAACGTCATGAAGTACATAATAGACACGTTTCTTAATCAAAGTAATCTGTCTCGTGAAGGCACCAAATGGCCCTTGTAGAGAAGTTGTTTGTGTTTTTCGTTGACTCCCACATTTCCTGTTAAAGTAATGAATCAAAACACAATACTTTTTTGTGTTTGACAAAAGCTACGTATTCCAAGAAGTTGATTAACCCCATCATCTCTTTACCGAATGTTTGGTTTTGTCTCTCATAATGATTCAGTGTGTGAAATTTTCCCTCTCTCTCTCTCTCTCTCTCCTTCTGAGAGACAGCAGACATTTGACACCACGTGCACATGCAATGAAGCCCCATGGACATTCATGTTGCCAGCGTGCACATGTAGCCGCGTATCGCCATCACGTTTCCACTCGTGTAGAGCGAACCGCAGTAAAAAGAGGGTCTAGGAGGAAGTGGAAGGTGTCTGGTCGGGAGCCGCCGTGACGCTGCTTCCTGTCCCCATGACTGTGTTACAGTTTCCACCAGAGTTGTTAAAAGAGGCCGTGGGTGCACGCAGCGCCTCATTCCTCCCACCGTATCTGCTGCTCCTTTGATTCTCTCTGTGGATGAGTAACTCGTACCATGCTGTTATTTTGCCCACAGCTCGCCTGAGGTGAAAGAACGCTGGTTAGATATTCTTCACCGGTAAGGAAAAACATTATTTGCATATCATGCATTCAAATATCTAAATATTTTTAACTTGATAGCCTTTTCGAAGATGTTTGATCAAGCTACCATTTTGAGTATTGCTGCAGGCATCAATTTATATTTAATAATCTAATTGATATAGAAGTACTGCTTCATTTAAGTTTAGAGAAATGTTTCAATAATTATTTTCAGATAATGTAGCGTCACCTCAAGCAAGATAACAAGACAAGTGTTCATTTTGACCTAAATTAAAAAAAAAACAATCAATAAAGAACTAGATGATTGGATTATAATGAACTATTATTGGTATTTATACACAAAAACATTGAGTAAAACTGATTTTTGAGAGGTTAGATTAAGTTGAAATATAAGCAACGAATACTGTGAACACTAGAAGAGTTCTGTGCGGATTGTGAATTTATGAGTATCTTTTCACAGAAAAATTAAAGAGGCGAAAGCAAAGGCCGGCTGTACTTCTTCCCAACCAGACGTCCTCATGAAGGTTTTGAGTGGCAGCATCACGGTAAGTTTCTCACTGCCACCTCCAAAATATAATTCAAAAAGTACTTTCTGGCAAATAATCTCTTTTTTTCCCCCTTTTAGACTAAAACTCTAACAGGAGGTGGGATGGAACAATTCATTGAGTTTCCACTTGATGTGAGTAAAACCCCTATTTTACTGGCTTCTTGAGAATAAATAATGTACATCCAAGCTCAACATGCTGAGATCCGTCTGTAATGCACATACGGCAAAGAAAATGCCTCTGAATCACACTTCAAGGGTGATCAAATAATATTTCCTGCGGATCGATGGCCGTCTTGTGTCGCAGGATTTATTCACTCTAACTCTAGTTCATGTATTAGTAGTTATGAATAGGAAGGGTGTGTGTTGCTGGGTGATGGTAGAAAACACAACACCCTTCCGCCCCCCCCCCCCCCCCCCCCTCCGTCCTATTTGCACGCTGTTCCTCTTGCATGCTCATCGCCACCTCACTTACACCAAATGTATTTTGTTACCAGGGCGATGCAAAGATCTGCCCGGCGTCAAAGCAGATGAAGAACCAGGAGGACAAGCATGCCATTGGTGAGTTTGAAAGTGGCAGATTCGATGCGGGGGGTGGGGGGAGGGCCTCGTGAATTGTGCCACACGGGTAGAGAGCGGACCTCAGAGGCACAACCACAAAGGTAGAAAAGGGAAATCAAACTACTGATATGAGTGAGCAAGTGCAGAGAACTGTTTGCCATCCTCCTCAAAGTCTTGCAAGGTCTGGTTTTGTTGCCACGTTGCACTACTTTTTGAATTGTTGTCAACAGAAGACTCAAATGCTTCAATCTGCGCGTGTGTTATCAAATGTTGAATAAAAATATTTCCGCTTCCTGCAGAAACCAAGTGGAACCTGGTGAGGAGGCTCAGGAAGGGCTCGAGTTTCATCAACAAAGCGAGCCGATCAGATACCGATACCAAGACTCAGCTGTTTGGACGGCCCCTCTGTAACATATGCACAGATGAGCATTCACTTCCCAAACCAGTCATGGTGAGTTCAAGACCTTAAATGCCACATCTCATTACTTCCTCCTGCCAGTAGAGTTTGTCTCAAAGACAAAGAGCCAAACTGATGCATCTAGAAAACATTCGATTCTTGGTTTCCAAAGAGGACGGATTGTTGTTTTAAGCAATAGACCCAAACAAAGCGGAACATTAGTCATGACTAATAAGGCGGCACCCTGCCAGCTATGGAGCGTCCATCAGACCCAGCTCGTTGTCTTCATAATCTCACGTCTCGTCTTCCCCCCCCCCCTGCGGCCCCCGTCTTTTCACCAGGAGGTGATGGTGCTTCTGAGGAAGAGAGGCCCGTCCACAGAGGGAGTGTTTCGGAAACCTTGCAACAACAGGAACATGCGGGACATCCGAGAGCAGCTGAACGGCGGCCTGGAGGTGGACTTGGGGGGCCAGCCGGTGGTTCTGCTCGTCGGGCTGCTCAAAGTAAACTCACATTTCTATTTTATATCATACCGTAATAAATAATGTCACTGCCATGGAGAAACACCACTGCATCAGTACCTGCTACACCATTATCAATAATCAAACTACATTTCACCTAATGCTACCGCCCATGTGACCACGACGCAGCTAATGCCACGATACAACCAATGCTGTGGTGGGGGGGAAGCGCTGTTTACAACCTCGCGGGGGCGATAGCAGTGATCGTGGGGCGACGCGCGCCTCTCGGTCCGCTGGCGAGAGCCGCGCACGTGTCACAGCGGAAGTGACGCTCGTGTATTTAAGTCTTTATTCAATGGCGGGGGAAACACTCAGAAGTTCTCAAATGTTTCACCAGGGTGAAGAGATATTTTGTAATGTAATATGTAATGAAGTCTAAAGTTGTATGAAATGAAAATACTTACTATCAATCACTGCGTCAACACCGCCACAGTAACAGTATTTTTTAATATTCATTTGGGCATAGTATAATTAAAAGTATGTGCAATATGAGGTCCCTTCTCGATGACTTTATGTTGTATTTTTCTCCCCCAAATCCAACCTTAGAGACAAGCACCACGATAAGTTGTTAATTCCTGTGTCTCATCGTCTCCGCTTCTTGTTTGTTGCAGAGTTTTCTGAAGGAACTTCCCAGCAGCCTGCTGGTGTCTGACCTTTATGACAAGTGGATGGCAGCTCTGGACAAAGAAGACATCCAGCAGAGAGCTCTGGGAATGAAAAAGTATGCAATCAATACCTTTACCGGCAACTGGTTTTATCTATTACAGTGTAAATGTATTCATATGAGAATGTTATACATGCAAGGGAAATCTGTTGTCATGACTTCTTATGTGGTCAAAAGTAATCAGAGGGACATTTTGAGTTTTCCACTGTGCTCCATCTGTCGTGATGAGCAAAAACTACTTCTCATTTTTTAGTCTGTCTGAAAAAAAGAAGAAAAAAAAAACGAGCGCCAATCTAACGTCTTCTTTCCTGTTCTCTTTTTTCTGTCCTTCCTCCTTTTGCTACCCGCGTACAGGGTGGCAGACGACCTCCCGCCAGCCAACAAGCTCCTCCTGCAGCATCTAGTCTGCGTCCTCCATCACATCCTCCAAAACGCTGAGACCAACAAGATGGATGCCTACAACCTGGCGGTGTGTATCGCCCCCACACTGCTGCAGCTGGAATGCACCCTGCTGGACGAGCAGAAGGAAAAGATGAAGAAGGTGAGCGACATTTGCCGCGAATATTTGTTCTCGGTTTTGCTTCTTTGAAACTTTGCGGTTTCTCGGTGCAGAAAACCTCAAAAGGTTTCGCTAAGTTACACTGGCAGTGCTTTGCTTGGCTGTTTGTGGAGTTGGTAAACAAACAAACAACACACTATCTCGGTCACTGACTGTATCCGTTTGGAACAAGAGCTTTGAGTTGTTTATATTACTTTCATGTCATTTTGGCTTATTTTTCTTAAATGTTTGGCAGGTCACAGAGCTGACACAGTTCCTGATCGAGCATTGTGAGATACTTGGAGAGAATATCCCAAATCTGCTGGATACTGATGAAGGTACATTTGCACATCACTTTGTCATCACTCTATTATTGTGGTGGGGGGGGACTAGTAGGTTCTATTTATTAAAAAAGAGTTGCGATGCATGTTTTTCTCTCAACGATTGTGAAGTATCTTTTCCATGTTAGTCAGTGATAAAGTATAATGGGTATCAGCTCTTTTGCTGAACACCTTCCCTTTAGCAAATCATTAAGTAAATAAACAATATATGATCCTTCTCATTCTCTGACCCTATAATTGTCACTCAATCCCGTCTTTGTTTTCCCACTCAGCAGACTCACTGTCCTCCCAGCATCACGACTCTGCCTACGACAGCACCGACCCGGATGGAGACGGAGAGGCAGCGGAGAGTACCGGCTCCACACACGGAGAGGGTGGATCGTACTCCTCTCTCAGCCCCAGTTTCACCGCCTCGTATTGGCCGAACCGTCGCTGCTCTGAGCCCATCATCCTCCTCTCTGCGGACCTGGAGAGCCTGTGCAGCCACTCCAGGAGCCACGACGACTGCTCGCTGGAGAGGAGAGACTTCGAGGAGCAGCCTCTGAAGAAGCAGATCTCAGACGACTCCTTCTTGCTCAAAGGACGAGACGGAGCAAGAAAAGACTTGTCTTTTCCAAAACTGGGCAGCAACTCCAACATGGATCCTCTGCCCTACATGGCGGGCAACCTCTCGTGCTCTTCCCTCGAGAGTGCCGCCTCTAACCAGTCCGAAGGCTCTGTTTTCACAAGCTCCCCCGTGGGGTCGCCGGCCTGCCCCAGGAAACCTTCGGTGGCTGCAAAGCCTCAGCAGGACACGGGCGGGCCAAATTCAGAGGAGAAGAAGCGCTCGCAGTCCATGAGAGTCGCCACTAGAGTCCTGATGAGGACGAGGAGCCTGGGGACCTTCAGCAGGAACAGCGGGAAGAGAGACTCTCAGAAGGAGAACTCCTTCCCCTGTGAAACCCTCCAGGAGGACTCTCAGAGCGAAGCCGATCCACCAGCAGAGTCCTTGCACAGACCCCGCCCCCTGTCGGCCATTGAGGTGTTCAAGCAGGCGGACAGCAGGCTGCCCTGCAGGCCTCCGTCGTACGAGCAGGCGGTGCAGAGCACGGGCCCGCCGCCGCAGTACGGAACCATGACGGTGCACGACGCCGTGCAGCTGGGGCGGAGGACCCGTCCGGCCTCTTTGAACTACGACTTCCCACCGACGTGTCCAGTCAACCAGTACGCGGACTGTTTCGCCGAAGCAGCGCGGGCCAAAGCCAACGTGGTTGAGCAGCGGCAGGCCTTCCGCCAGAGAGCCATGTCGGAGTCGGTGTGCGGGCGGCCTCACGAGGGCGTGTCGCGCAGATGCAGCCAGCCCGTGTTCGAGGATCTGTCTTACGCCAAGGAGTCTTACGTCTGATCCGCTTTGAAACTTTTTCCCAGATCAGATTTTGAAATACACAAACAGTTGTTTTCAGTTAAATGTCGTGGGCAAAGCCTGATTACCAGTTCTTTTGTTTTCCTTCATTCAGAGACACAGCATTCATATGTTTTCTTTGAACTGTTGGGCTCCATAATTGCTCCTTCCCCTTTGAAGCTGTGTTTTTAAAGCTGTGCCCACGGAGCAGAAACACTTGTATACGTACTTATACTGTCCACTCTGTAAATCCGTCACTGTTTCACTTTGAATGTATGTCAGCTATGTGCCGCCTCTGCGGTTGCATTTTTTTCAGTAGTACTGTTTAGAGTACAGCATTTAAAATATATAGTCAACGTGAGAGATATCTACCACAATGAAGCTATGAAAAAGCTATACAATATGCTATGAGTTTGATGTGTTACTGCTTTTTGTACATCCTGCATGTGTTTTTTCTTCCACTACATGAAAGCACTTTTCTTGTGATCGACTATGCTTTGTACATAATATCAGATAAAGATAGATAGATGTGTAATCTTTGTCCAAATCTTTGTGCTCTTCAAGAGTCCTGCCGTTCCTCAATAATGTCAATTGGGGGTAAAATGGAATGAAAATAAAAATAAAATAAATAACAAAGTAAAATAATTTGCTTTCACTGTTACTTTTAAAAAAGCTTGCATGTTGTGTTCCTGAAAAGCTGAAGGCTGAAATAATGAGAAAATGGAGGAGGGTGACTCGTTGGGCCCAACTGCTCTTTTGATGTGTTGTGAAACAGAAGCTCTAACGCTCATTGAGAGAACAGCATGTTCTTGCACATATGTAACTGGAGGAAACTAGTCGTGGTCACATGGGTGGATTGGGTTTTTCTCTGAATTGCTGTTCTACGCACACTTATCTCTCCCTTCCTGTCTTTGGTGTTTTACCACACTGTGCCCTTCCTCGACAAGTCAAGTTCATACAAAAATTGCAGTAAGATTGCAAATGTAAATCTTTCATATTGGAATTTAGGATAAAGAAAATAATCTCTGATAATGCTACTTCTTCCGTGTCAGTTTAAAATGTAAGTTTTAGTGGACCAACTGCAGGAACAACTACATTTGTGCAGAATAATGGTTTTTTTTAACTTCCATCCAAAAGGATTTTGTAAAAGTAACTTTAATTTGCATAGCCACAAATGTGCTTTAGAGGGCTTTACAACTCAAAAACAAAAAGCTTGTTAGGCTCCAAAATGTATATTAATGTATACTCAAGTTAGACAAAAAACAACAAATCAACTAATGGACAGTTGTAACATTAGCTACACTTTAATCACTTGTATTTTTCCATATTATATGGACTGTCCATATTGTAATGGTAACTGTGTAAAAAAAAGTGTGTTGTTTCTTTTGTAAAACTGTTATACTAAAACCATGTTAGTTTCCATAAATATTATAGAAAAGGTTGCATCTGCATTGCATCGTAGTTATTTAGGGAAAGTGCATCGGATTGTATTGGATTTTGCCCGTCCATCACATTTTAAAATAAATACTTTTGTGTATACCAATCCGTGTTAACCTCACTTCTAATTTAGTGCTTCCATTACTGCTTCTTCCTATGTTTAATGACAAATGCTAGAAAGACTCTATTTAAGTTTGTGGAAATGAAATGAATAAATGTGTGGGAAAAAAAAGAAGAAGAGGAGGTTTTGAGTGCACTTCTGGACTGAAAAGATGTGAATGTGTGCCCTGCTTGTTGTGCAATCGCGTGGCTTCCATTCAACACTAATGAGAGGAGGGTAACACAGTAGCAGGCTGACCAGTCTATCCTTTTAATGGTGCTTAATTATTTGTGACAGCTGAAGGACAAAGAATAAAGCATGCATCAAGGAGAGCAAATCCCAAACCTTCACGGCATAGAAACCTGCACACTGGTCTGAACAGACTTCCATTATTCTTTTTAAAAAACAACTTGGTCTTCTTCTATATTTAGCTGTTTCTGTTGTGATCATAATATCAATTTTCTGGATTTGTTACATAATGATGCTTCACTTAGATATAAAATGTTTTACACAGCGGCATTGTAATAAGACTATATCATATACACAATATACTCTACTGTACTAACAATAGTATGCTACTGCTACAATAGTTGTAGAAGTAAAAATAGCACTGGTATATTTGGCTGTGTCATTTAATGGCACAATTGTCATAGTAGCACTAGTAGTAACGGTTGAGGCGATAATGACAGAGATATTGGTGATAGTTGAATTAGTAGTAGTACTGGTAATGCAGTAGTATTGGGAATAGCGGTAGAGGTATTAGTGGTGCTCCTGGTAGTGGCACAATCCTAGTAGTATTAATGTAGTGGTAGTGGTGGGGGTTGAGGTAGCAGTGATATATTTAGTTGTAGAAGTAGTAACCCCTAACCCTAACCCTACTATATTGATATTAGTAGCAGTGGCTGTATGGGTTGTGGGTTTTGAATTTATAATCATATTTGCGTTCCGTTGTGATCTTCTGTGTCTCAAATCAAACATGCAAAACTGAGTGTAAAGGGATATCTGTCATGAAAACTCTCGACAAATGTGCTTGGTCTGTCGTCTCTTTGAACACAAGCTCTAACCTTTGTACGCACAAATACAGTCTGGTTTCGACACATGTGGTGTCCTATTAGACTTTTCGCAGAGCGGAACTTCTCTTTGTGGTTAACATCATCCACAGTCGAGTTCCTGCTTTCTGTTACTAAATACCTTGTACAGCACACATTTCAGTAATCCGTTGACAAAAAGGCAAAAGTGTTTTATATATATATATATATTTATATTTATATGTAGAATCTATATGTATATATTTATATGTAGAATCTATATGTATATATTTATATGTAGAATATATATGTAAATGTTGATATACTACTTAAAATACATACTACTAGGTTGGTATTTCCCCTTTTTCTCACTCATATATTTATATTTATATTTTGGTTTCTATGGCGGAAATGCCAACCTTTAGCGCGTTTATTCTTAAAGGAAGTGACGTTGCTATGTTAGCCGTACACTTCCTGGAGACGGTTGCTACAACAACAGTCAGCCGTGTTTTTTCGTTTAGTCCGTCAACTTGCTAAATGTTACGTTAAATTACGTTAAAGCACCTGGTTTAAAATGGCTTTTGTTTCACAAGGCCAAAGAGCTCCAAACGGAAACTACATCTTCTCAAGTCGGCCCCGGCCTGTGGAGAACCGCCCCAAATACAGGGAGCCTCCGCCTGAACAGTACGTTGGCTGCTCATCTTTAGCTCGGTGCTAACAGTTCACGTCATCTGCCATAGCTAACGTGACCTAGCAACATCACAATCTGGTCTAATTTAAAATATGAGCTACAGTTTCGAGGGAAATATTGTAAAGTTATCTCTTTACTGTGACAGTTGTTTTTGACAAGAGTAAATGAACCAAATAGATTTTTAGAATCTGCGTAGCTAATAGTGAAATTAAGGTTAAACTTAACTAAAGCTAGCATACAACAATAAGTCCCACTGTTGCATAATGATAATAAAGTATTTAACATTAATACTTGTGTGAATGTATGATAGGTAAACATGAACTCAAATAATATTTTATTAGTAGTATTTAGATGATGATTTCTTAACAAAAGGAAAAGGGCCCAATGTGTACTACGTGACATTTTGCCAAAAACACTTTTTGATCATTTTGTAATTTAGCTTATGCATACAGCACTATCATTACTTTTTAGGTATTGTCTGTACTGCTTCCAACACATAATAGACAAAAAGAAAACTCCCCCAAAAATATCGTCGATGACCCTTTATTAAACAATTTGATACCAGCACAACACAAATCATCAGGCCCCCTCTGGAGCAAAGACGCTGAGCCACTGGATGAGCTGACTGTTGGACTGTGCTGTGTTTTTTACAACGTAGGACACACATTACGTATGGAAACATTATGTATGACCGTCGTGTTGTCAGGGGAAACACTTATGCCCAACACATCCTTCCAGTTGTAAGTATGAAGTAACAATCCTTCATCTTCATGTGTTTTAATGCCTCGTGGGCTTGCCTTTCTTTCTGCCATTTTATCTTAAAACGCACACTTTGCCCATCTCGACAGATGGCTCAATCAGACCCTGATGAGGTACAACGACAACAGGAAATCAGGAGGAGAAATATTGCTCGAAAAAGAGGCAGGGAACAGTCAAGAACCAGGACGCCAGAGGCCCTGCAGGGCAGAAAACACGTCGATGTACAAACAGGTAAAGTACTATGTCTCTTCAGAGCTACAAAACATCTTTACTATGTTCAAACGATTATGGGTTTGTCAAACATGCTGTTGGAAACAACCTTTTTATTTTTATAAACTATTTTATTTTCCCCTTCAGAGCGTTACCTGGAAGAACTGAGTGACGTTATAGTGGCCAAAGATATTGAGTGCCAGACCGATTCTTTCCTGGACAGACCAGCATCCCCACTCTTCATTCCGGCCAAATCTGGCAAAGATGTTGAAACTCAGATAGAGGAGGGAGAGGTAGGTAATCCAAGTGGGAGGTCTGGCCACATTTTAGACACTGATGATAAGATTTATATAGTTCTACTAAAACATATTAGACCAGTTTTATTAAAATGGGAAACCCCTGAGGTACAATACATAAAGCCCATGTCATTGTTCTAAATGGTCTTCTGGTGACATCCAACCTTAAGTTTTTAGTTTCACAAAGTCAAGCCACGTGTTGTACTCTCCTCTGCAGTTGTTTGACTTCAACACAGAGGTGCAGCCGGTGTTGGAGGTCCTGGTCGGTAAGATACTAGAACAGTCTCTCTGGGAGGTGATGGAGGAGGAGGAGCTGGCCTGTCTGAGGACCCAGCAGAGGGTCTTCGAAGAGCTCAGGAATAATGAGCTGGCAGAGGTGATGAGGCTTCAGGAGCAGGAGCGACGCCACAGGGAGGAGAAAGTAGGTTACCTTGGAAAAATTCCTTTCAGATTAGCGTATCAGTATAAGTCTGTCCCGTACTACATGGCCACTGTGTCGTGTAATTTGATGGAGCTTTTTCCTAACCTCAAATGACCTTTTGAGATATAATCCTAATAATTTAGGATTGGTTGTTTGACAACAAACACACACCAAATGTTTTGGGACAGCGGATATGGAAGTTTTGCTAAAGAGTGGAGAATGTGAAACACAATGTGTGCTTTTTTAAAAATTAAAGTCTTCTCCCCTCAGGAACGTAGAATGGCCCAACAGAAGGAGGTGCTGAAGAAAGAAAAGGAGGTTGCAGAGAAGATTGCCGTCCGGGCGTACACGCAGCAGTACTTGTCTGGCCTCCTTCCTGCGGTCTTTACCTCACTGACAAGCCAAGGCTACTTTTATGACCCCGTGCAGAATGGTCAGCCTCAGCTCTCCAGCATCATCTTACATTCAAACTCAGCATCCTGACACATGAGGGCATTACTGCACCCCACTGCTTACATTTAATCAAATCTGTAGGCTGACCAGTAATAGATAAGCTTATTGGTTTTGATATCAGTGTTTAATCTTTTTTATTGTATTTGTGGTTGCTAATTTCTAGATATTGAGACTAATTTCATCCCATGGCTGATGGCTGAAGTTAACAACAGTTTGGAACGGAGATACGCCGCAAGAAATCTGCTGGACAGTAAGAGATTACGGTGTATTTGTTCTGCTGACATTGCACTGTGTTTTGTTTCAACTGTGCAATCCCCTTATTTAAAAACCTGCTTTATTCATAATGCTGTATTCATACATTTTCACCAAGTTTGATTTTCAAACAAAGTAGTACAAACAATTTGAAGGAGGAACCAGCACTTTTCACTAGTGCCAAGCCAGAATTTTTTTACTATCCCAAAAAGCTGCAATGTATGATACAACAACACGCCTCATTTGATTGAATATAGACAAATAAAAATCTTACCTGCTCCTATTATGGTTTAGGATAAAAGTTATAAATGGTCAGAAACGCAAGATTTGTCAATATCTCTCACTGCTGAAAGGTATTTTGCAAAACTTCCTCCAGGGGTCATCAGGTCATAGAACATTGTTGGAGTGCCACCTAGTGGTTCTTTTTAAATACAACAGAAGTAATTAATGTCAAACATTATAGCACACAGAAAAGTCCTCATCTTGTCTCTCTCTTTCTTTCAGCTATCATCCAAGATGTTGCCCAGAAGAGACTGGAGATGTTCACAGAGACGCAGTAATGGTGACTTTCTGAGCGAGGTTAAGGCCATAAACGTATTCTCAAAACTAAAATGTGACTGACTAAACTAACTTGAGTTTCCTCTCACAGAACATTCCAAGAGATTCATCTTTTAAGTCACCTTTTACTTTCGTATTCTATTCATTTTCGTATTCTATTTAATTAGATCTCATAGCATGGTGAAATTTCAATCATTGCAAAACCAATTAAAGTTGGACGAAAATATTGGACGAATGCATTGCATGCACAGATTTGTTGTAACAATTTGCTGCCTCCGAAGTTCTGAAAAAAGAATGAATCAATAAAAGATTAGTCACACAGGAAGTTAGCAATAAGTTCAATTAAACTCCAAATATTTAGAGGGCCATTCAAAGTGCCTTCCCGTGAATGTTATCTATTTACATGAGGTATCGCCCTGCAAATAGCTCATTGAGACGCTGTGACAGGCAAATTCAACAATGTTTTGCATTGCTCTGACAGACTGCCTAGTCTGCTAAATTTCACTCACCAAAGAAACAAAACAAGGTCATTAAAGTTTAAGGCAGTTTTATGTTTCTCATGTTTTAAATGACTGGAATATTAGCTTATATTTTGTAAAATAACTGATGCAACACGGACATTGGCTAAAATCTAACATTCGTTTTGAATAAATAAACAACCTGTATCCTTAAGGAAGGGCTGCTAATGATGATGGACGTCTATTTACTACAAAGTGGAGGGCAGGGCTGTCACATCACTCGGGTTTCGTGTTGTGAGGGAAAAGTAGGTCTGAACTGCGCTATATACTGCTCTATTTTAATCCAGTCACCTCATTGGCCAGCTCACCTATGGCTCCACCCCTCTCCCTTGGCAGCACTTGCTCGGTTTCTCTCCAGGGCGGATGACGAACATTTCCCCAGTGAGCAACTCTGAAACAAATGAAGTTTGTTCAGGGTTGCATCATTGGTTAGGACAGGTGCCACGTCGGTCTTTACGTGGGTGACACACGAGGTTTCAATGTATTTAACTAGACTCATGAATTGTATTAACTGTTGCCATTGCAACAATGGTATTGAAATTCATGAAGTTATCTCAGCTAAACAGACAAACAAAACAAGTCATTTCTTTAAACAAACCATTGAAATATACTGGTCTGACTTAATTAAAAGTGTGATTTGTAGACATAGAAATCAGTATGTAATAGGATTTGATTTATGAACAATTATATGGACTATGGGACTAGAATGACTTAAATGTTATGTATGTCCTAGTCAGTCACATATTTGTCTAAAAAAACAAAAGCGTGAATCAAACAATACATTATTTTGAGTCAAAAAATTAATAATGTAATAAATATATTATCATTTGATGCATTGTCGATATAAAACTATACAAGCAAATATGTATACTATAATGAGGTTAAGTAATACCACAGAGCCTAAGTCTTTATTGATTTAAAGTAATTGTACAATGTATGAAATCAATTTAGGTCGCAATATTGACCTCTTTGAGTTTCGGACTTTTGGTTTCCATGCCAACGACCCACAAACATGATAATGCTCTGACTGATGTGGTTCTGGATTCAAAACTACAAAAACACCCCGTCCTGTGAGGGGAAAGGCCAAATGAAAACGTCCCGAAACCCCTGACCTATTTCCCCCGGCAATAAATCTGCGCTCCTCACGACGAGCGGGGACAGGCGCAGCAGGATCTCCGCAGCGGGAGCGATGAGCGCCATATTGCGCTGGGCTTAACCGAGGAAGTGGAAACCTGCCCGCTGTGCGCTGCACACAAGTCGCCTCGCCTCCGCGCCTCATCACTTCAGGTAAGACAATCAACTACTTGTGTCTTTGGCTGACTGCAGCTTGCACTACAACCAGCTCGCAGCTGTGTGGGAACATACTTTTTTTTTTCTTCCCCGAAACTTTTTCCCTGCGCACTTTACGCCGACAAAAATCTCACAACAGGTGTCTGTAGGATTACAGCGAGGATGACTGCGCCGTAGAGGAAGCGCCTGCACAAAATGGCACCATTAGTATAATTACGGCCTGGAGTTAAATGTGCAAACAGTTTTTTTTTTAAATTGTGAAATAAATGTCCGATCACAGAGGTGGAATTTCTCGTTTGCTGAGCGTCGATCGCTTCCCTGTCGCTGTGGGTGTGGACCTATTATTATGTACGTAACCCTCACGCGGAAATATACCCGGGAAAGCATGACTTTAGGATGGGGTGGGGCATAACTTTTTATCATAGCTAGTGGGTGAGGCACGTTGAGTACCATATTTAACCTCTACGGGGTGTAGGTGATGCGAATGTGTCAAGGAAAAATACAACTGTGGGACTTCCGGTCTGAAATCACAGAATACAATAGTTCAGTGTAGGCATATAGTGCTGGGGCTGGAATATACACCATGAAACCAGATATGGGTTAATCAATTATACGTTATGGATATAGTCTTATGAGATTGATGCATATAATGTATTTTATACTATATAATAATAGTGTGTAGCTTTTTAAATGTATCTCTCTATTAAATTTATTTTTATTTCGGACTTCTGGTTGTACAAAACCCAACGTTTGAATGTCATCATGGGGTACGAGCATTTGTCAAAGTGTATTCTTAACTAAAGTCAAACATTGTACTCTAAATGAGTATTTGATTAATAGAATATATTTGACATATATATAAAATCGTTTGTGAAACCACTTTCCTGTTTTTTATAATATGTAATATCTTTTGGGTTTGGACTGGGCACCGTCAGCAATTCAAGTGATGTGTGATGAATGTGTTTCACCACGGTCGGACAGTTTATAGGCAAGATAAATAATAGACACCGTTGAGGCATTAATCAACATTCAAAGTTTAATTGTCTGATTCACCTGCTACGTTAATCGGTTTTAGGTATCAGGCACATGTTTTTATCGCAATGATATTGATTTTACACGTGAAAATGGGGGGGGGGGGGGGGGGGGTAAAAAAACATCCATGGGGTTGGTTAGCGACACATCTGCTCAGAAGGCGGTGGACTCTTATTTTGAAGTGGACCGAGTAGCTTCCGGTAGCCACCTGCGGCTGGTCGGCTCTCTGCGGTGATTCACCCGGATGGCTGTCAGCAGCAGGAGTGCCGAGCCGCCCTCACGCGGCTTTAAGTAACGCCGAAGAGGCTCAAACTCGTTTCTCTTCATTCTCTCTCCGCAGGAGGACACACGGACAAATCTTCTCGTCTTTGGAAACACTTTTTATTTATTTTAATCCAACAGTCTGCTCGCACAGCGCGAGGGAAAACAACAGAAACAAAATGCCCAAAGCGGTAAGTAGTCCCTCGATTTTTTTCATATAATTTATAACCATTATTTATGAAGTTTAAACGGAATCAAGAGAGGTAACGTCAATGGGAGGTGTTCCTGAACTCAGTTTTCAGTCCAGTTCTCTTTTCTCTCACACAATAATCAGCCAAGTCTAGCAAATTAAAATAGTAACGTCACTTCAATTTATCCGGTAGAACTGATGCTGAGCGACTTTTTTTTTCTTTTTCTGATTGGTGTTGTAATAATCTGAATATTTCTTTTTTTTTTTTCTTTCTCATTTTGAGCCAGAAATTTTAAATCCCCAAACCGGTAGTGTCAGACAATAAGTCGATGCTATTATAGTAGCTCCATTTAGAACTTCCATAGTGAAGCGATCACTGAAACATCTGTAAATGTAATGCCATGTATTTCATTCATCACTTTTTTTTCATAAGCTCCCAGTCAATGATCCAGAAACAAAACGACGGCCTTTTAATTCAAACCGCAGTGTTTCCTTGGTCTGAATATGTAGTTTGGACGTATAAAGGAATAAGGTTACAGTAACAGTGGGCTCGGTGTTTAAAGGAGAAGGCCACTCAAATCACACGCTCTTCACATATCCCTGGGGTCTCCCATCAGGTTTCAGTGAACATCATCCATGTAGCGTGGAACGTTGAGCCTTTATACTCTAGACATGGGCAGGGAAACGCCGTTTAAATATGCTCGTGGTCAAAGTCACAGGTTTTGTGTCTTTGACATCATTGCCTGTAACGTTGTACACTTGTGCGACATTATAATCAAGGGGGCTGGAAAATAGCTTGTTTATTTAGTTTGGGATGAATACAGGGGTCTCTCTCTCTCTCTCTCTCAGTCATTTTCCAGGCGGATATCTGGAGTGGCCTCCTACCCGAAATGTAGGCGTCTCATAGTCCTCTTGTAGTCTTGGTTAAAGCTGGTTATTGTAAATAATTACATTATCGACCGCATCAATGCCTTTACGTCACTAACACAAAAGACAAAGAGAAACATCCTTTTGTTGCTGTATATTTGCACAGCGTTTGCCCTCTTGACTCATCTGTTGCCCCACCCCGGCTGCTACGTACAGAACGCAATGGAGCACATCCCTCGCCCTCCTCACTGTTTTAACGTGTCTAGAAGATTATACTTGGATACCAGTGTATTGCCCCTTTTTTTTTTTTTAAAGAAGAGAAAAATTCCAATCCATTTCCTGTTAATTATGTAAAAAGTAGACTGGAACGTACTGAGCTGGCCAACTCGCACAGTTAATACTTTTGATAAGTAACAACAGTAGAAAGGAAAGGTGATGGTAAGTAATAGTTTGTGCTCGGGTGGATCACAGTGGCTTGTTGTGATGACGGTGAATAAAGCCCCGGTCAGTGTCAACAAAGGGAGTTGTTAGTTTGTTTAGAATGACCTCATGGTTGTCACGAGCGTCTCTCCTATGAAAATCCATCCATCTTTATATCTATTTATATCTATATATCTATTTGTCTGATGGCAGCAGCCACAAAAGTTAAATGAAGTTGATCCATTGATTCCGTTCACACAAAAAGCATCATCCTCTCAAATGAGTTCCTCAAGACTTTCTGTGCACTGGTTTATCTTGTACTCCCAATATCCTGGTAATGTTTGTATTTAATGGCACCTGACACCAGGCTCCTTGTGTTAATTGACCAGAAAATTTGAGTCATCTGTTTTTGGGTGTGAGATACCTGCCTTATTGTACATGCTGTACTGCATTTGAAAACCCGTTGGGATTTATTATCATCTGACCTTTCAACTACTAACTAGTCTGCACTGCCCTCGAACATTATTACACAACTTAATTTAAGGGTGAGTTTTGAAATCATTACAGAGATGTTTAGGAGATGAGGCATGGAATCAAAAATTCCAACTATGTTGGGGGCGAAACCACTTTATGAGAGATCAGGATGTTTGAGCAGAATTGATTAGTTGTCGTGTAACTACGGCGTCTGTGTGACTCACGCTTCACCTGAATGACACGTTGCGAGAGGTAAAGAGCCGCGTTCTCCTCGGCCCAACGACACAAGCCGTACCAGGCGTTGCCACGATCAACATGGACGGGTGTTTCCCTTTCATGTCCAGTCCCATTGTTGGTATTTGTTCCTTTTTTTTTCTTCTTTTTTTTAATAATTGATAACTCAATCATGCCTGGAACGCCCTCAAGATGTGATTCACAAATCCCAACATGGCATGAAGTTCCATACCACTCACACAGCGGATCTTTAATACTGAAAATGCTACAACTACGCAACAGGAGCCCTTGTTTCTGCTTTTTGGAGTCTCCATGGGGGCTCCTGTTTCAAGGGGCAGAGGGTTGGATGCTGAATGGTCCTCCCTGAACAATGCAGTGGGTCCTATTCATTCAAAGTTTAACTACCCAGGTGATCACCTCCTCATTTCTTTAACGTGACCCACAGCAGCTCCTTAACTGGAGAGCGTGACGGAGGGATATCCAAGTCTTGATCTTATGGAACAGGAATGGCCAGGTTAGAACTGGCACATATTTGGCATTCTTGAACCTTTTAATCAGTCGGTAACCTTTCTGTCGGGTGACGTGTTCCCTGAATGTATAGTTCCTCTGTGAATCATCTCGGGAAGGTGGATCTGGGAGAAGTCTTTTATTTGTTTTACTTTCCATCCTTGCGTTCTGAAGCTAAAGGGGAAAAGGTTAACGTGATTGCGTTATCATCTTTTACATGGAACACTATGGATTTCATTTTTATAGAGTTTAGCAGATCGATATCGGAGATTGTTAGTCTAGCTTTAACATGTCGACAGGCTTTTTTTGAATTTTTCTACAATAAAGGTCATGACTGCTGTGTTAATACTGTTATAACTTGTGAAGCAGTGGCTGATACAGTTATTATGGACGGCTGTACTTTCCTCTGACTGAAGTCTCACGTCGTGGAACTCTTTGCCCGGTATATTTTTAACGTATGTGTCATGTTTTCTTTCTCGCTCTGAAGAGCCTTCAGTTTATTGAGAGTTACCACTGGAGGATTTGCTTTCAGATCACATATCACTCACTCTGTGGTTTCTGTTGGCTTCTTGGCTCCACATATTCACATACTCATACCCAGCTCTCTGCTGGGTAGGCTGTGTTTTTTTTTTTTAAGTCTCTCCCCAGCTGCAGTAAATATATGATGCTGAGAGAACCCTAAATGAAATGAATCCCCAATAAACAGGAAGGAGATCAGTTGGAGCACTTTCTGATCACTTCTTCATTCAGTCTTTGGTAATCTGGCCCCACTCGGCTGTAGATGAGGAGGATGATAGCGAGGCACTGCTGGGGGAACCGCAGCTCAAAGGGAATCTTTGTTTTGCTGCCTAAAGTAAATGCAGGGCTTCCCCCCCAGCCCCCCCCCCCCTCCCCTTCTTTTTAGCTGTGACTTGGCGCTGGTATTGGTTTCCCTGTTGGACTCTTTTTTTATTTTGATACGTCACTGAGGCACAGAGCTACCAACTCAATATGGCTTTGGGGCTTTTTGTTGCTAAAACTGTGTTGTGAGTCAGCTGACCGTATTCTGGAAAGCAGGAGACTCATGGGTAAAAACCACAAGCGGCATCCTGGAAAATCCTCTGTCTAGACTACAGTGTTCCTACAATAACCTGGACAGCACTGTGGTGAGCAGCTTTCCATCCCAGGCTGTGATTGGATTTGTCTCCTCCGTTGGCTTTAAGCCTGTCGGCGAGTCGCTCCGCGTGGCTTTCTCGGCGTGTGTGTGTGCGTGTGCGTGCGTGCGTGCGTGTGTGTGTGTGTGTGTGTGTGTGTGTGTCTCTCACACCGGGTCAGACTTCCCTTTTTCAGTGGTGGGCGTCATTGAATTTGATCACAATGGTCAGGAGATGAAAGATGTCATTTCTCTCTCCTCGGCGTCAATGATTTCACTCAGTACTCTCGCTGGGTCTTTTCATAACTCCCCCCGCACCACCCCACCCCCCTCCGCAAATACCAGAGACGTTTGACACTTTGCCCACACAGGTGAGAGTCAGCGTGTCCGTTAGCTCAGCGCAGCTAATTTGTGAATACTGTGTTGTAGCGCGGCCTTTGTGTGGAATAGAAGTGCTCTTTTGCTGATTACTAATCAAACTTACAATACAGATTATTCTTTCCCTTTCTTTACGGCTCACAGTTGACGTCAGTTCTTATTATTCCGTTCTTTTGTAATGGGTTTGAAATGGCACATCAATCATTGGGGTGGATCCCTCTAAGTGGACATTCAATTCTCTGCTCATGAAGCACGTTTCAGTGAGATGGACCACCTCTTTTTTTTTTTTTTGTATACACAGGCCACACTAATTGATCATTAACCAGAAGGTTGAAAGACGGGCCTTTTATCCTGTGAAGGGGAGTGACCGGCTTGCCTTATTTGAGCCTTCCTCTCGTCAGTCCAGCTATCCTGAATCTGACCTTGATAACTTCTAAAGGAAGTTGGCGTTAGATGTGGTGCACTGAATGTTGCTTCAAAAAAAAAAAAAAAACGACAAGCAAAATTCCCATTCAATGACTCTGTCTCTGAGAAACACAGAGCCCATTGTTTACTCTGTAAATACACCACCCTACCAAACACACACACACACACACACACTGCAGCAGTGGGGCCTTCTGGACCATGCACAAGCCCTATGAGAACCTCCCTGTTGGTCTGCTTTTGAACTCCCGTTTGCTCATGTTCTCCCACAGGTCAACGTTCGAGTCACCACCGTGGATGCTGAGCTGGAGTTTGCCATCCAGCCGAGCACCACCGGCAAGCAGCTGTTTGACCAGGTACAGTGACCATGCCATACCTTTGTCAATATCGCTTTTTGGGAACGAAACAATGTGAAAATAATTAAAAATGCTTGTATTTAACTAATGTTTAGGAGGCTAACGGTTGTATTTTATAAAAAGCAGTTATACCTTTTTTGTTTACTGCATATTTCCTTTATTGAGCAATAGATGAGAAGGTTCATATCCCTCATGTCTGTGTGGTAAATATGAAACCGAGGGTGGAATCTTGTTAGCTTGGCACAAAGACCGGAAACGGGTAAAGAGTGCAGGGTTAAATATATCCGCTTTGTATCCGCTTACTGGCTCAGTAATTAACACCTCATTTGTTTGATCCCTACAAATACAAACTGACTATTTTTTTTAACATTAACATTTAACATAACATTTTTCTGTCCATTACCCTCAACGTGGTTATGTAATAAAAGGGATCCAAAGGGTTCATATTTAATTGTGACCCTCACGCTAGCTGCTTTGCATGTTTCCTCTCTATTGTGAAGCTCAGTACCCAAATGTAGACGACATGTCATTAAGGTGAGCTCCTGTGAGGCTTTATGACCGCACCGGGGAGGGAAAGGCATTGTTTTAGCCACTTCCTGTATAACCCGTTTATCAATAGCAAGTGTAGCCGACTGTGTCTATTGCGGCAGCATGTCTGCGCTTTTTAGTAATAAAAACAAACACATCTGAATAGGTCACGTATAGTATAAAACACCCAAGAGTTCGGCTAGAATAACCGCCACCATTCCGATATCAATGTGTCACTTTGATGTCCCCCGCCTCGACGCGCCTTTTCAATGGTTTTGACCGCACTTATGACACGAATAAACCAGAAATACCTCTCAATGTTTTGTCATCGGAAGGCTCCCCGTCGCAGGTGTTGGTGCATTCTCCCGCCCACATGTTAGGGTGGCTGTTAGTGGGGTGTGTGTGTGTGTGCGCCACGGGACACTCGCTCCCCTCCCCCCTGAGATCCTTTCCGAATCACTTCGGTACACCGTTTCAGTCCCGGAGATGCTATTCCGTTAGCGGGCTGACCTATTTATTTATTTATTTGAACGGGGGTTTCTGCAGAAGGAACCAGTACGGCCACATCGTTTCAGACAGGTTGGGTGGAAACGCTGAGCGATGGCGGTGAGCTCATTAGCTTGCCGTTGGCCCGCGCTGATCCCAGCCTCAAAGTCCCCTGTCGCCCTGCTCTTAAAGAGAAACCTCCACACCACCACTCCCCTCCACACCCTCGCACGGCTTCACGTCCCTGTGACTGTTAGCTGCGGCTGGTTTTTCATTCTGACTTGAGCCTCTGTGGGGAAAGAGTCGCAGCAGTCTCTTGGCACGATACGATCTAATCTGCAGGCCCCCCCCCCCCTCTTGTCATTTGTGTTTTCAAAGGAGCTCGGCGTCGGCTGAAAGCGAACAAAGATGCAAATTTGAAACGTCTTGATACATTGCAACATTTTAAACCCTTCAACCATGTCTGGCTTTGAAGACTAATTTGACTGAAAGGAGCCGCAGGCAAATAATGCAACTGGTTCACTTTTACACCCTAAACCGCATGGTGAGGGTGTGTCCCACGCTGTTCTAACAAACATGATGGCTTTTCTTCTGTGCGGTGGCCTTACTGCAGAACTATTGGTGGACTCCTCTGTGCCGGTCTCTGTTTGGGGCCTGCTGGCGTGCAACCATTTCCAATGGGCATTCATCTTTCTACGGGTTTTCAAACAACTGCCCTCTTAGTCTGAATTCTTTTTAGTTGATCACCTTCGGGCTCGACATTAACGTGTCCCAGCGCTGTGTTTTGTCGAGGCAGCTGTTGTGTCAGTTTTTTAAACCTACGTCCCCCAAATTCACACTTAATCCTCTTCTAATGAAGTGTACTATTTTCGGCATCCTTTGCCAGCAGGTGTTCTTAACGATTAAAGCATGTTATTAAAGCGAGTTTATCTGCTAGTCGAGTGAAACACAACGTGGTTAAAGGGGGGGGGGGAGGAGGATGATAGTGCAAAGGTTGTACCGAGCCGCTGCACCGTTCCTCCTCCTCCTCGACTGAGAGAGAGGGCTTCATTCAGGCGTCTGAACGGTAGCCCGCTCCGTGTCTCCGAAGCCTAACCACCATGAAAGGGCCGATTGTTGTTCAGAGGCCTTGTGAGATTCATTTCAGGTTGTTGTTGTTTCACTAAAAGCAATCCGTCAGAAAAGTCCTCGGCGTGAAAGACGTCCATTTATACCCCTACAGGTCAGCTCGCCCCGTGTTTCACGTCTGCTTCTAAATGATGGCAGTTGGCTTTTAATTTCGAACTTATTGTCGAGTGGCGGCGTGTTGATTCAAACTTCACCACGGCAACCTGGCACCTCACCAGGTGACTGGGTGGGGAATTTGGCAGTGATGAATTAAAAATAGGGCCCGACACAGTGTTAGTCCACACATAAGATCGCACACACACAAAAAAAACGCTCTACACGTGCTGTTGGGAAGGGGTTTTTTTCCGTCCCTGACAAGCCGTCTGGAAAAGAGTAAGGTAAACGCTTTCTGCAATACAAGGGATCTTTCCAGAACTGTTTTTCACGTTTTGCCTCAGCTTCGCAATTATAAATAATATACTAATGGCTTATCTGGAAACATTCCTTTTCAGTGGGGTTGAAAATAAAACCATGATCGTAATGTGCCTTTTTTTTTTTTCTTCTTCTTTTTAGAAGTTAGTAATGAGTTTGATCCGTTGAGTCAGAGGGAGGATGTTGGTCATGCAGCACGCCCTGGTTATACAGCCTCCCTCCTCTTCACCAGTGGAACAATATGACCACTCACACACTCTGAGAGGCCGGTACCTGTTCTTCCTGCAGCATTGGGCCACAGCCGGGGAGATGTGTTCCTTCAAGACGCAACTCTTAAGAAACGCGTCTCTTTAGCCTAATGCATGTTTTGATCTACGTATCATTGGTTCGAGTGAGATCAGAACAGGGCCGGGTCTAGGCAGGGGCAAGAGGGGGCCTGGCCCCCTCAAATAAATGTTGTGCCCCCTCAAACTAAATCTACTAAGCACATAAACTAAGCACAATGCCTCCTCAAGATTTGTGGCTGCCCCCTCATACATGCCTGTCTAGACCCGGCCCTGGATCAGAAGTGATCACCGATTATTATTATTATTGCTTATTGAAGATACAGCTGTGAGGATTTTCTTATTTTCTCTCTTGCGTAATAATAAAAAGGAAAAACAATATCACAAGGATTGGTTGAGCCCGTCTGCTTTTACAAAGTTGGTTCAGACCACAAACGCGTAGTGGCTAATGGATTCAGAGTGTACTCTGTTTGCCTGTTAGTAGCTGACTATTTCGTTACCGTGGCCAAGTCCACACTCAAGCCTGGGAATGTGTAACACTATGAGGGGCTGTTCTGCAGATTAGTCCGGTACCTGAGTATGTCACTTTAAGGTTAGATTCGTCAGGCCTCGCCAGCGTCTCTGTGAAGCCTTCAAAGGCCTTTTCATGAGTCCTCGCTGTGCTGGACAGAGTCCTGTAATTCAGTCTCACTTCGGTCTTCGTGTCGTGCTACGAATATATAGTCATCTCCAGGTCTGGTCCTAATTTGTTAAAATGTCTGCACCTATTTTGGTTCACATTATGTCACGATAACACGTGTTTGCCGAGACAAAGTGCAACTCTGTTTCCATCCAAATGTTCTTGCGTTTAATCAAGATAATGTCATCTGGAATATGTGCGTTGACTTTTTAAAATAGTCTTTGTATCCAGGTGGAAAACAATCACTAAGCAATGTGTGTGTTTTAGAGACGATATGATTAGTTGATTGACGGAAAAATAATCAAGAACTACTCCATTAAAGGTTTTAATTATTTAATTCTTAAAGAAAATGTGCTTGAATTTTCAGCCGATAAACTCTGACAGCAGACTGCAACTCTTTTTCACAAGTTATTAAGCTGAGGTTTTTGTTGAGGTAAAACAAGAAAATGGGGACGTTGTGATGATAATTTGTTTACATTTCATCGACTAAAAGGTTCATGGATTCATCAACACGAAAAAAGAAAAAAGCATACTCCTTTTTAGTCAACACTATTCCTACTATGTTTTAAGACTTGTCCTCCCTTTCTTCTGTGCAGGTGGTGAAAACAGTTGGCTTACGTGAAGTCTGGTACTTTGGACTTCAGTACATGGATGGCAAAGGTTACTACACTTGGCTAAAACTGGACAAAAAGGTAAGAACCATCTTAAATGCCTTTTTTTTTTAATTGGTCAATTTAAGGGTTGGCGGAAAAAAGTTCATAATTGCGACTTTTATAAAGAATATGACCAAACTGTCCTTTTTATTGGCATAGTTATTTCCCAAAACAAGATGTGTATTTTCTTAAAGGTCGTGATACATGCATACATACGCACACGTATAGTCCTTTGACTCAGCATCCGTCCGTCTCTTGTATGAACTAAAAATTGTATGAACAATAGAGAAATAGCGCATTCTTTCTCTAAGCTCCAGGGTTTACTTTTCAGTCCAACAGTAGCCACCTTCGTTTGCTTACCCACACATTCACAATGCTCCACTTCTGAGGTGGCAGATTGTATTGTGTGGTTCAGATCTTCTCCGGGGTTAGAGCGCCTCATGAAGTCGACCAAAGGTGGATTATTTGAGCGTGAACTCTGTGAACCGGAACTGCTTTCTGCGTTGGAGGCTGTGATCCATCTTTTGAGGTGTTTTCCATTAAACTGTCCATTGTACGTTTGAGTATGTGACAGGCGTGGACATGCCTAATTACATAGTGAGAAGATCTCCTATGCTTAAATAGTGTGAAGCACTTCCGTTGTTACAATATATAACAGATACATTAAGATGTAATCTGATCAATGGTTTCCCCATAGAAACAAAACTAACATATCCAGGGGTTTTCACAAGCTGCTCTTTCATTTTCATAATCATGAATAAGAGTCACTGAGAGAGAGAGACGGAAAGAGTTTGGCTCCAGTAAACTGTACATTGTGATGACGCAGCTCATCAGCACAATGCCTCGCTGAAACAGGAATATTCCGGGCCCTATTCTTTCCATCAAGACCGCCTGGTTCCCGTTTTGAAATTAGAGGAAGAGGCGAATTGTGTAAATATGTAGTGTAATTTGTAATTTGGTAGATCCCCTTTCTGTCAGAATAGTGCAGCCCTGAAACTGAACTGAACTGTGAACGGTTTTGTTTATCTATGAAACAATAAACTGTGGCAAATACCAGCCCTCAGGTTTAAAATACGTAAATCATACTATTAAAACTGACTTCAAAGCGATCACATTCCTTGATGATCAGATCGTAGAACTATTTCTCTACGCAACACTCTGGGTCAACCCCGTTGTGATTGTTCTCCAGGTTTCGTCCCAGGACGTGAAGAAGGAGAACCCGATGCAGTTCAAGTTCCGGGCCAAGTTCTTCCCAGAGGATGTGTCCGAGGAGCTGATCCAGGACGTCACCCAGAAGCTCTTCTTCCTGCAGGTGAAGGAGGGCATCCTGAGCGACGAGGTTTACTGTCCGCCAGAGACGGCCGTGCTGCTCGCCTCCTACTCTGTCCAGGCCAAGTTTGGGGACTACAGCAAAGACGTCCACCGGCCTGGATACCTGGTGTCCGAGCGCCTGCTGCCACAGAGGTGAGTTGTGTTCACAACGAGGAGGGGGGGGGGGGGGGAAGTCGGCCAAGACTTTGTATGTAGCCGTGTACTCTTGGCTTATCATTAAAGTAAGACGGAACTAAAAGGCTTCACTCTGAAAGCCAAAAAACTGATGTGTATCAGTTTAAAACATTTGAATTATTTGTGTGGGTGTGTGTCGTCCTCCTCTTCTGACAGTGCATTGCTTTGATAATTAAGCGTCCATGGCGTGCTCATCAGCACAGAGTTGCTGGAATTTGCGATAACAGAATTTGTCAGTGGTTGCTCCGCTCAAGAATTTAAGATAAAGGTTTTGTCAGATCATTACTAAAGGCAAATGCTACGTGTGGAGACGGGTTTCTTTTGTTTTTTGTTTGTAGAGGCAGGTGATGATGATTTGAGAGGGTGTGTCACTGTCGGGTTTTAAGTGTGGACAATTATGTTTGTTCCTAGCAATGCCAGAAAAGGTCAGACGTGACAAGGTTTTGAAGGGTAAATAAAAAAAAAAAACATCAGCTTAAACATGCCCCCCCCCCCCGCCTTTCCTCTCAGGCTGAGCCACTGCAAGGGAAAGCGGGGAAAAGCACATTCTTAAACAACACAATGTTGGACTTTGCACAATTCATTGCTTCTATGACAACGAGGCCCTTGATGTTCATCAAAGCGAAAGCCAAAGATGTCCGATGTTGGTGGTCTGCAGCTGATCTTTGCGACTGTCGCTTTGTCTTTCTGCAGAGTTCAGGAGCAGCACAAGTTATCCAGAGAGCAGTGGGAGGAGAGGATCCAGGTGTGGCATGAAGAGCACAGTGGCATGTTGAAGTGAGTGGGTGTTTGTTTTTTAATTTTTATTAAAACAAATACCTGGAATGAAAATCTTACCGTTGTCCTCTGTGGATTTCTGCAGGGAGGACGCTATGCTGGAGTACCTGAAGATCGCCCAAGACCTGGAGATGTACGGAGTGAACTACTTTGACATCAAGAACAAGAAGGGAACAGAGCTGTGGCTGGGAGTGGACGCCCTGGGACTCAACATTTATGAGAAGGACGACAAGTAAGCAGTGAATGTGACGCGGCCCGGCTGCTGGCGGTGCCTGTCCTGTTTCTGCCTGCCGCAGTGAATGTGAGACACTGCTAAACTGGCTGAGCCAGCTCCATGTGTGTACTCAATCAGCTTCCTGTTCTTCTTCAGACAGTATGACAGGAGTATCAGGAAGGCCTTGGAGGAGTATCTCTTAGGACATTTTTTTTTTTTAAGTGAAAATGGAGCGGTTTGCTTTTTTTTTTTTTGTCTTGAATAGCCAAGTTTCGCAGATTTGACCTGAAATGCGTTTTTATCTTGAGGTTTCTGGACCCAAAAGACATGACAGAATTTGTGTCATGATGCATATAATTATGTGTATTCTCATGAATATTTGATATTTGTTTCCCACCTGTTGATGGAGGTACAATTACGTACGACTTGGGGATAAAAACGTACCTTTTTGTAGCACAAAGTAAACTCTTTGTTCCATTTCTACTGGCAATCATTTATATGAAATCCTATCTAGCCATTCACAAACCTCATCCTATTTATTATTATTTATTTCATTATCTCCGTTGACTCACGGTTAACTCTGACCTCTGACCTTTGACATGTCCCGGCCCGTTTGTTTACCCTCAGGCAGTAAGGCAAAATGTTTTCTGTTGGTTTTGGTGGCTCTTTTTTGTTGTTGCTTCAAGGTAAACGTACTCTTTGCAATGTGTGACGGTGGTGCCACGCTCTGGTTTACAGGGCGAAGCGGTTTGGGGAAATGAGTAGTGAGATCTCCTGTGGCTGGTGGCCTTGTGCATGGAGTTATTGGAGTGAAGTGTGTTAAAGGAGCGCTTCATCCAAGGTGCCTTTCAAAAACTTTTTCATTTTTTATATTCACTACCAGTTGTAGCTTTTTCCTGCATTACACTGTGTGCGTTGTGCTTTCATGCAAGCGTTTATTGAAAGCAGTCCGGTCTACTTGGTTTGTGCTAGTGACAGAAATGGAGGCAGTTGGGGACGCGGTGAGGATAAAGTTTAGGAAGGTCAGGGGTCTAATTGAACCTTTTCTGTGTCTTGTATCAGCTCAAAAGGTAAAAAATGTAGTTACTGTAACTGCTATTGTGTTAAAGCTCACCCAGTCTCTCATTTAGATACTAATTGTGCCTAAACGAGGGCAGGAAACACATAGTTAAAGACTCCACTGGGTCCTGGTGTCCCTGTGGGAGTCTCTCTTTCTGTGCTCCCTGGGATCAGCAAAGAAAAGCCTCCCCTCCACGGTGCCCTCTGCTGTAACCACGGCTACGCCGACTGGTTTTTCAAGCTGTGTGGCACTTAGGAATGTGAGGCGGACCTACGACACTGTCTCTCCAACGAGGGCAGTCGGCTTTTCTCAGGCGCAGCCCGGTGCCGGTTTAACTCCTCGCGCTCTCCTGCTCCGCGAACCGCCGGCGCCGCTCATTTTGTAGGATGGAGCCTGAGAGCTTTTCCCTTGGCAACCATCCTACTCAAACACGTATTTTTCTTTTTCATGTTTCACCTAATCAGTAGTAGCTTTTTGACCGTTATCAGACTGCAAGTTTTACAGTTGGGTTGTTGAAACCATTTCCATAATTGACTTTTTAGTTTTTGTAGCTGGAAAACATTCACATATTCAAGCTTCTCTGAGAGGACTGTTTGCCTTCCTTGTCCTGTACTATAACTGAATATTTTTTTACTAAACTTAGCATAGTTTTTAGTTTATACTTAATGTGTTCTAGTTATGAAATGGATTAAGATTTAGTTTATTTATATTCCCTCCGTTGTAATCATCGGCTCTTCCTGAACTGCTGCTATCAAATGCTAATATTTCTTCCATGGTGAATCCTCACACATTGGTGCGAGGTTTACCGATGAAATCCAGCTCATGTGTTGCCCTCCACAGCGTCTTTCCTTTCCTGAATCACTGCACAGTTTTACAAACCACATCACAACAACATTGATTTCTACAGAAAACGAATCGATGGTAAAGCCCAGCCCAATAACTGGCAGAAATATTTCATCGCTAGGATAACTTCCACATTGTCCTGTCAGTTCCGTAAGCATGTGTCAGGGGCAGTAATTGGGTGAAATTCCTGTTTAGGCAGTGCGGTTTCACAGCGGAGTTTCGCTACGAGATGGATCGCTGCGTTTCTAGATTACGACACTATCGGCGTGTCAATGTTTACTGTGCTGCCTTGCATTGTGCGCTATGAAATTGGCCTCGGTTCAGTTATTCTGGCACAGTTGAACGGAAGGCCACACCCCAGATTCATCCCTCGCACTCCATCAGTGGGTTCATGAATCAACGGGATGATTTGTCTCAAATGGTCTGGTGCACAGCACTTCACCGTGTGTGTTACCATGGAGATCTCAACTTCTGATCAAGGGTCACCACTGTTGCCCTCGGCCCTTCTGAGACGAGAGGTCTAGAGGAGTCAACTGGCTTGAGTTCATTATAAAGAAATAAACAAAGCTTCGACTAACTACTATTTTCATAAGGGATCAGGCTGAGGCAACATTTCTCTGTGAATCAGTAAATATTTCAGTTTTTTAAATGTCAAAAAAAACAAAAACATGAAAAAATTGGCTTCTTTCAAAGCAGTTGAAAACCCAAAGATATTATAACCTTTATCCTATATGAAAAATAAATTGACCAATACATTTCTTCTCATTTAAAACCGTGAACTGTTTTCCAAATATTTGTCCATAAGTGGAAAAATGACGGTTTTAAATTTGTCTGCAATCAAACCAAAGCTTTAATTCATAATTGATGCTTTGATTTATATAGGTGACGTAGCAGCACACAGCCTCTGCAGTCCTTAACTGAATTTACCATTCAATTCACATTATAAATGCCCATCTAGGAATATTGCACTCGCGCCCTACAGAGACATAACGTTTGTGCTCCATTCCTCACTCCCACAGATTGACCCCAAAGATCGGCTTCCCCTGGAGTGAGATCAGAAACATTTCCTTCAACGATAAAAAGTTCATCATCAAACCCATTGACAAGAAATCTCCGGTGAGTCAAACTTCAGCAACTTTAGCGACCCAGTTTAGGAATTCTTGTTTTCTCCTCAGATAAAATGAAGCTTTTGGCCGCTTTAAGTGGGACAGTGTGTATACTCTATATTTCTTTACCTGTGTTATATCGTTTCTCCGTAGAAACCGTTAAATCCTCAGTCTGTTCTAGTAAGCCGACTAGCCAGGCCCTGCTTTCCAGGCAAAGCTATTAGTGTGTTAAACACCTTATCTCTGTAGCTCAGGGTATTTTGCTGTTGCTGGAGCGCTCTCTTCATGTTTGCAGCGGTAATCTGGATTGGAAGTTTCCCTGCATCTGCTCGAGTCCTTTTTCTTTTTTTATCAGTGAAGCACAATGAACAGACGGCTGAACACATTCTGCCTGGTGCTTTAGTTTTTAACCTCTTATTCCTCTGGTCTGTTTCCCCTTCTCCAGGACTTTGTGTTCTATGCAGCGAGACTGAGGATAAACAAGCGCATCCTGCAGCTGTGCATGGGCAACCACGAGCTGTACATGCGTCGCCGCAAGCCGGACACGATCGAGGTGCAGCAGATGAAGGCCCAGGCCAGAGAGGAGAAGCAGCAGAAACAGCTGGAGAGGTGCCCGGGCAGCTGGAAATGTTTATTAAATATGTGTGTGTGTGTGTGTGGTGATACAGAGGTGATTTATCCCAAATGAATGATTTCCAAAATGGGTACGGCTCCTAGAGTTTAAGGCCGCATCAACAGTTATGTTCATTATTGATTCATTTCATTTGATATATCCGGTTCATAATCTCAGAGAATGGACCAGATGTGGAACAGCTGTCCCCTCGAGAGCAGTTCTTCTGTCTGAACCAGCTTTTACTCGCGGCATATGCTGCGCACAATTCATGCTGTTCAACGTATAAAGGGAAACCTTCCCCTTTTCGAGTGTAATTGGTTGAACTGAAAGTGGATGGACGTTGACCCCGGTCTCGGCTACAGCTGTCGGCGCGCTGTCTGTCCGATACAGCTGTGCAGACGGGGTGATGTAACACCGGCAGACGACACAGTGAATACCAGAGGGTGAACCACGAGGTCACCGCAAGACCGAGTTGGGGCTCACAGTACAAACTGAGGATGTCCAGACACAGTTTACTAGATACTAGTTCCTTAAGATGGCTGATTTAAACATAATTGAACTCTCAGGGAGAGGTCACGTTGTTTGAGATTCATTAAGTTCTTGTTTTTTTTTCCCGTTTTACATATTTAATAGATTATTTAAACAGGTGCTAGTTACAGCTCTGAAGAAACGCGCCTGCAAATGACAGTCTGGTACACTGTATGGGGCCAATGACCCATGCATGAGATTTCTCCATGCTTTGGACAGCAACTGCTGCCTAGTAACGGCTGACAAACAACAGTCAATCACGTCCGCTCATGATGGCCACGTCTTATCTGCAGGGCCCACCTGGAGAAGGAGAAGAAGAGGAGAGAGGCCATTGAGAGGGAGAAGGAGCAGATGGAGCAAGAGAAGCAGGATCTGGTGATGAGGCTTTATCAGTTTGAGGAGAAGACCAAGAAGGCGGAGAAAGGTGAGGAGGGTGAAGAGAGGGAGGGGGGGGGTTGTGTGACAATGGCCATACATCCCATAACCCTTTAGTGGGGATGGGTGTGTAGTCATCACGCATGTACCTCAGCGTCAACATACAATCGGATGCTACACAGTAAGCGGTAAGGCTTATAAGATCATGAAGATCCATCTGGGGCTTCCTTTTTAGTAATAATTTACAAGTGTCCTGCTCATGAATTATTGCCAAAGGACTTGCGGTGTTTGTTTTTTAGATATTTTGAATTCCATCTGATTGTGGTTTCACAGCCTGAACGGTAACAGAAACTGGCAGGTTTATGGACTGTTGTCTGTCAGCATCAGTATCTTCGTTTTAACACTAGCAACATACCTCTGTAGAAGTTGGGCTCAGAGACGTTTCATCTGTTTTTTAGAAACCCTCCGGTTTCACTGAAAGGAAAGCCACTATGCTCAGATGGTGTAGGTGTCATTTAGCTTTTGTAATAACCTGTAAAGGTTTACTCACAATTGGTTTGGACCCTGGCACCTTCACATCACCGTTTGCTGTTGAAAAAGAACATTGTTCTTGTTTAAAGCCGCGTATGTTGTTTGGCTTTCCTTGTCGTGGGGAGCTGTGTCTGTAGCTGTGGGCTTGGTGTCATAGCTGTTTCGTTTCTTCACGGCAGATCTGCAGGAACAGCTCCAGAGAGCCATGATGCTGGAGGCGGAGCGGAGGAAAGCCGAGGAGGAGGCCGCCCGCCTGGAGGCCGAGCGCCAGGCCGCCCTGCTGGCCAAAGAAGAGCTGGCTCGCCATGCTGAGGACCAGCAGAAGAGTCAGGAGCAGCTGGTCAGTAGTTTAGACAAATGTCCCTCCACCAGGATGCAAGTAGTGCTTATTGTTTTAGCTTGTTGAACAATCGCTTTTAAGAAGAAAAGCTATTTGGTCCTTTTTTTCTCTTAAATTGTCCAGATCTTGAAATTTGGGGATCAACAGAAACAAATCCTACTATACTCCGCTATTACTATTACTGTTCGGGTCTGTACCAGGCGGCACTTTGCTGTGCGTCCAGCCGTGCCTGGCTACTGTAGCTCCACACCACAGCGCTCTGTAGCGCCCAGCTGGACCACACCC
Source organism: Pungitius pungitius (assembly GCF_949316345.1). NCBI lineage: Eukaryota > Metazoa > Chordata > Actinopteri > Perciformes > Gasterosteidae > Pungitius > Pungitius pungitius. The sequence goes on from NC_084919.1 coordinate 10,882,643, forward strand.
CGTTACTTCAGACTAACCCGCCCCCTCAAGGCCAGTCTGTGGACCACCCACAGGACTGTGTGCTCCCTCTTTCACTCCGTCAGCCTGGACAACTAAGCCGTTTTAAATTCTGAAATGAAGACCATTCAAATTGATAATTATCTGAAAGGATACATTAGTTGCTTTTTGTTTCATACATTCGTTTTCTTTCTTTTTGCTGACATCTCTACACCCAATCAAGAGCTTGATCTAAACGAGATTACCTTGTTTAGATAAAGATTATATTCCCTTTATACACATATTACCTCTGAAATGAGTGTGTCTGCTGTTGTTTCCCATCAGGCTGCAGAGCTGGCACAGCACTCGGCCAAGATCAACCTGCTGGAGGAGGCCAAGAGACGCAAGGAGGAGGAGGCCAACTCATGGCAGCTGAGGGTGAGCGCTTAAACTGAGGTGCAACGTACACATTAGCAGCAGAGCGGCTCGGTACATTCTACCCACAAGGACTCTTTGTCATGAAGGGAAAGTCCGTTCATGTACTTGATATGTTTAGTTAAATGTGAAACTTGTGAAACAGACAAAGAAGAGCCCACTGACTGACCCTGTGTGTTTTGACAAACTCTTCTTTGCAGGCCACTGAGGCCCAGAACGATCTGATAAAGACCAAGGAGGAGCTGCACATGGTGATGACGGCGCCCCCGCCGCCTCCCCCTCCCCCAATGTTCGAACCCATGGACGACAACAGCGACAGCGAAGAGAACGTCAGCGAGGAGAACAGCAGCTACCAAAGCGCCGAGCTGCAGTCTGAAGGCTTCAACAACCACCGCAACGAGGAGGACCGCCTGACCGAGGCCCAGAAGAACGAGCGCGTCCAGAAGCAGCTGAAGGTGAGGACCGTGCCATCCGCAGAGATGATTAAATCCACACCTCACACGTCCATCTAGTTATGACCCCGTTTCATTAGTGTCTAAAATAGGTGGAGCAGTTCTAACAGACCACCTCTTTTACACATTATTTTCTCCTTGTATTGCTTTAGTAGTGTTGTGTACTTGTACTGCTGACAGCTTTACATGTTACCACACACACCGCATGATTTTGTCTGGCTATTTCAAAAAAACAATTGTTGCAGCGTCATATTATTTGTAGTCACTTTTGTTTAATGTGTCTTCGAATGATTTTACAAAAAGATCGATTGACAAGTGTCCAAAATGGCTCCTCAATGAGTGGAATACAGAGTGCTTGTTGCACAGGGCCTAGTGCACGAAGGTGTGATTTTATGCTAGAAATCTATTTGTTTGTTGGAGGTTTCATCTCCCCCTCCTCCCCCTCTCTTATCCCCCCCCCCAGGCCCTGACCTCAGAGCTGGCTCAGGCGCGCGATGAATCCAAGAATACCCAGAACGACCTTCTCCACAGTGAGAACGTCCGGGTCGGCCGAGACAAATACAAAACCCTGCGACAGATCCGGCAGGGCAACACCAAGCAGAGGATCGATGAGTTTGAGGCCTTATAATAAAAATGAAAAAAGAAACCATTTCTGAATGGTCACTACACATGGGCCGTCACACGTGGACGCACACACAAGCACGCTAAAACTCCCGTATAACACACAGCATACGCAGACTTAACTGGAGCCGTACAAGCATCACTTACAAAGAGAGACACTCCTGTTTTGAACGTGCAGAGGTTTGCGAATCCCTCGAAGAAAACTTAGTGCCAAAACCTCCTCTTCTCTTCGTAGCGTTTCACATCCTTTTTTTTGTGTATTTCGTTGTGTGTCATTTGATCAAATACAGGCCGTCGTTATTGTTTTTATCCAGAGGTGTGATGATGTAGTGGGACTAGCCAAATTCTATTATTATTACACAATGTGCACATATGACATGTAATCAAAGCCTCGCTTCTTTTTGATGACCATCATTCATTGTGTAAGAAGAAAAAGACAGTTTGTCGTTCATAGCGACCACTCAGAAAGCTGGAAAACTATGAGCTGGAAACAATGTTAGTTTTGTTTGACATTATATTTGAACTCTTCCATTTATGTTTAATATTGCTACACCGTAGTTGAAAATCATCCATAGTTTGATATTTATGCTGTATATGGGTTATTGAAAGGGGTGTTTTATCTTGGTTTGTATATTTTTACTATCTACTAATGATAATAAAAACATTTAATGTTTCAAAGATTTTATATATTCACCAAAATAATAGCTGTCTTCTGTTGTACACGTTTTCCCTTAGAATGCCAAATTAAAGAGATTTACGAGATTCCGGGTACTTCTGATTAGCTTTTGTTCACACACACAAATCTGTGTGTCAGCTGGGACTTAGTTTGGAGAAGTCTTCTTTCTCTGTGTGCCGTCAGTAACTGATGTGCCACATGTTCTGTGCTTGAAGCCTTCTGATTCTCTGTAGGAATCCCTGCCAGACAGTCAAGGGTGGTGTCAAACTCATTTTAGCTCATGTTCCACACACACCACCCTTTTGGACACCAAGCACAATGGTCATTTAGCTGTATAAAAAAAAAAAGATGTGGGCTGCATTGGACCCTTTGACGGGCTGGTCCTAGTCCCCTATGCCGTATGTTGGACACCCCTGCTTTACTTAACTTTAGTGTGGTGAGGGGGGGGCCACAATGGCGTCACCCTGCCGGTGTCACAGCAGCATCTCGCTCTCCTCGCTGCACACGGACTCGAGCAGCATCTACTGACACTGTAATGGAAAGTCTCAGCTAGGCTGGCCTTTGTCTATCAACGGGATTTTATAATGAGGTGTTCAGCATATCGGCAATAAGGACAAATCTATGACTAAGTTTGTACTCTGTATGACCAAAACACCTTTGTCCACAGGCTGTTGTTTTTGGCCTTTCTCAGCATTTACTCAGCGAATTAGCAATTTCCTGTACACTGATCATGGTTCCCAGAAGATAAAACCTGCTGACAGGATGTATGTCATATTCCCACGACGTTTGACGGTGCTTTTTTTAAAAGTTTTCCTAACTGTGGCGATTAGGGGCGCAGAATATCATCGATAGATGAACCGTAAAGGTGGACAAATTTAAATGAATGCAAAATTAACTGCAAAACGTATTAATATATTGCGATATATTATGACTTTTTATGCTAGTTTATGTTGGACTTGTCAAATGCTTTTTCATAATCCTAAGTTAAAAATGAGGCAATTTCTGAAAACTAAAATATTTTTTCAAAACTTGGTTTAATTCTAAAATTTCATTAAATGTTTAAGTTGAAAGTTTTAAAGGAAATCTCAAACACATCTTCTGTTCCCAGCCCATTGTGCTTTTGCTGATACATTGTAAAGCACTTTGTTTGGACCTTTTTTACATGAAAATAGTTTATTATTACTTCAAAAAGAATTGTAAATAGAATAAAAAATGATGCATAAATTATAACCACTTTGTTAGTTTAAGAACAGAGATCATAAAGTTCCAGACAAATAAAATATTATACTATATTTCTAAATATGCTATTTCTACACTTGTCTGCTGGAATTGGTTGAACAAAAATAAAAATCCATGTGAAAATAATTACTTCTCACTGTTCTCAGGTCAAATATTTATGCAATTAAAATGCGATTAATTTTGATCAATTAATTACAAAGCCTCTAATTAATTAGATTAATATTTTTAATCGAGTCCCGGCCCTATATAAAATACATGTGCAATGCATAATGTTCAATGAAGGAATGGTGGCTCACACCTCGTACAATGTAAACACTGCACTGTGAACATGTGAAAGTGCTGAGTCGTCGTTGGTTAGAGATGTCATGTTCTGTCAATTCATCTAAATGAATAACTGACAAAACAAGGCCATATTGTACTTAAGCAGTTAGGTACTCGAGGCGAGGCAGTACTTTATCGGGAGGAAGGAGGGGCGGGACGTGTGAGCATGTGGGGCCAAAATTCTCACAAGAACACAAATAAATGCCCCGTCAAAACACATTTGGGCGGGAATTGATGTCAGAGAGTAATATTTATTCTTAAATATTGATGAATGAAGAAAAAATTGTGCTCCAGCAGAAGGTGCACTTTTCACATCCAGGGCAAAAGAGCAGGTGCTTGAGCACCACTAGAGGTCCACCTGAGTCTTTGAGTGATACAAAGTCTAACAAAAAATCCTCAACTCAGAGATCCAGTTAGTCGATTGGTCCCACAGCTTCTAGTGACATGTCCTGGCCTTTATTAGCAAACCCTTCATTAAGCGCTTCGAACGCTTTAAAAATATTGTGAGCAGATACATTGACAGTCACTCAAAAAGGTCCCTAACGAGCTGGGATTAACGAGCCATAGTTGTCAAGGTGAGATAGATGAGGTTATACAACACACACACACACACACACACACACACCTACATAAAACACACCCTCACGTTTATTGCACATGTCCACTTTATCATGCATTCTTATACATGCACCAGAACACACCTTGCGGTCCCGCTGAGACTGAAACACACTCTCTCTCTCACACACACACACGGCCTCTGAGGTGTGTTTACACGCTGACGCATGTGTTCCGACCCGTGTTTGCATTAATGGGATAAGGACACTTAGTTGATCATTGCTTTCTGCTTGCTGGCAGAGTGGTTCACTGCATGATTGTCATGAGAGTTCCAAAAAGATGTCTTCTTCTGACCTCTAGTGCTGAAACGTGATGCCATTTTCTTCCCTTTCCCACGCCGTTTGTGACCCAAGTGGCGAGTAAGCGCATTTTCGTATAGTACTTAAATGTTATGCTACAGCTAAATCTTACTTTTTACGGGGGAGATATTGTTTTTATACACAAAACACATTTATTAAACATGATACCGTACTAGTATAACACAAGTATGAAAATGAATTTATTGACTATTTTACAGTTCTGTAAAATTTTAGCTTTGTCAAAAGTGCTGAATGTCTCTAATTGTTGGCTATCACACGTTAAAGCACATGAAACCTCGCCATAGAGTACATTATAATCTACCATAAGTATGGGTGTGTGCTTTGAGCTGCGGTCTTCTTAAGAGCTAAAAATACTGAGGATATTAATCTTTAAAAAAAGTCATGTTTAATCAATTTTATTTGTAGAGCCCAAAAAAATTAATTGTGGAGCTTGAAAAAAAATGCAAATAAATAAATATTAAAAGCAATCAAAACACAACATCATTCTTTCAAAAGAGCAGACATCACGTAGTGTTTTTGTGCGTACCATCGACTACGCCGTCATCCATTTAAAAAGTGAAAAGCACGTTATCAGATCAATGAATTAGGAATCAATTATCTGGCGACAGTCTTTCTCTGAAAGTGGCTGAGCAGCAGGAGGTCGCCCTGGTTGTTGGAGCTGAACTGGTCTCCGACCAGCAGATCGCCGACATCTCGGTCCACAGAGTCTCCCTCGAGACTCTCCGCCTGGTGAACACAGACATACAAGAGATGAGAAGGAAATAAACTCAATGACTCGGTTATTAGAATGATTCGAAATGTAGTCCATCAATGGGAACCTTCTGTATTCAATAGGATAACAATAGAATACAAAAACAAATATAGAACATCTTTTGCAGGTCATTTGTAGTTCATTTTCCTGCCTTTTTTTGTTGTTGTTTTGAATTAGCAGACAGTTGAGTGATTTGTCTTCATCGACGAAGACGGTAATTCAAAATAAACACATCGTGGGAACAAAATACAATTCGGAAGAGAGTCATCGTTTAATCATTCAAAACGATTAGCTCAACATTAAAAAAAATGTTTTAATTGTCTTTAGTCGAGAGAGTCTGATTGATACCAATCCGATACGTTAAATGTGAAGCTGGAAACGCGTGGAAGCCGATTCCCAAAAGGACACAAATCGTTTCTGCAGAACTTTAGGATCGCAGTAAATGCCACAAGTTGTTGTTTGGTTCATTGCAACAATTTACAGTTTCTGATCTCACTGTTCCTTTAGTACCGAACACGTTGCTTTAAACCACCCCCCTCCCCCCCCCAGGTACAACATCAGCATCGTTATTACCTTTGGACAGAGTGGGTACCAGTTAAAGAGCTGGGAGTCCTTGTCCTCGAATCTCCATCCGTCCAGAGGGACGAGGACTTCACCGAGAGACACTTTCCTCTTCAGGGTTCCTGAATGCCACACGGTCACCTGCAGTCTCTTGCCAAACAGCAGGTGGCGCTCTATAGGATACTGGCAAGAACCAGGAAAGACCTTTGCTTAATTTGGTCATGAAAACAACACAAATTGATTTTTACAAAAGCTGAAGTAAAAAAAACAACAACAAAAAAAACCCTTTACCTTTAAAACTTCATTATAAACCGGATGAGTCGTGTTTTTCTTGTACGACGTCTTCATTTTTCCGCCATTTCCCGGCAGCATGTAGAGTTTGACATATCTGCACAAACAAAGTGACGCTGAGAACCACTCAACTCTTCCCCCCCCCCCCAGAAAAAAGGGTCACTGTGAACAAGTTGCAGAGAGTAAACAATATTATCCTCACGGATGACACTTCTTCCTCCTGGTGTCGCCGTAGCGGAGGTTTCTGCAGGCACCAACGGTGATTTCCAGACAGGAGGTGTTGGTGTTGAAGGCCAGGGCCAGTTCCAGCTCTCCTGCTGTGCTCTCAGCGAGTGCCAGGTCGGTGCTGATGCTGATGCTGCTGCTGCTGCCGCTGCTGTTGCTGCCGCTGCCCTGGAGACGCAAGGTTTCAACGTCATGGATATATTGGGGTTTGCCCTGATAAATAAAACGATTCCATGACATACAGGTGAAACTCGAAAAATTTGAATATTGTGCAAAAGTTCATTTGTTTCAGTAATTCAACTTAACCGTCTACCAGGACCTTTTAGAGCACGTCATGCTTCCTTCAGCAGACAAGCTTTATGGAGATGAGACTTTATTTTCCAGCAGGACTTTCTGAGATTTTGAATTTGGGGTTTTCATAAGCTGTATGCCATAATCATCCAAAATTATATCAAATAAAGGCTTAAAATATCTTACTTTGCTTGTAACGAGTCTATATAATATATTAGTTTCACCTTTTAAGTTGAATTACTGAAATAAATGAACTTTTGCAGGATATTCTAATTTTTCGAGTTTCACCTGTAGTTGTTAGGGGGTTAAAAGAAATGATGGTTCAGGAGGAATACTTCTAATAAGGTGTCTTTTTTACTTTTAGTGAAATACATGAATACTAATGACTCCTAAACGCAGACCTTTTTTCACTTTTAAAAGACATACTGAGACTTCTAATAAACTAGACTTTTAGTCCAGTGGAGGTACACAGGATGTTGATGGGGGACTTTACAAAAAAAAGATGAAATCTAATCAGCTCAGCACTTACTCTATTTCCTCCAGAATACTCAGAACCGTAAGAGGTCTCTTCTTCCGCCGCAGTTGTGTAGGCTTCGTGGTCAACGTCTTTGCTTTTCTTGAACAGGTTTGGGAGACTGGGTCCTTTAAAAAGCTAAAAAAAAACAAAGAAAAAAAAAGGATCATTCCTTTACTGACAGTTACCTTGTTCAGCGGTCTGATCGGACGGCTTGGACTACGAAAAAGTACATCTCTACCCTGGCAAAAGCAGAAGGATTAGGATCTGGCTGTTGCAAGTGCATGTGTTAAACAAGATTAGCTTGCAATTTACAAAAGAAAGGTGGAAAGGCATCGTTGAGGCCCTGGTGCTGGATGAATTATTCGCGACGCAGCGGACGTACGTTGCGAGATTTGCTGATGTCCGTGTCGGAGAGGCTCTTCTGGGTGCTGTAGTTGAAGACAGACCCTCGGCGGTGGTCGCCAACTCTCAGCAGGTCTCCTCGCACGTCGCTGGGAGAAGTGGAGATCTCTGCATTGAGACAAGAACAATTGATTTAACCACAGCAAATAAAGCAAGTAAAAAAAAAAATCAAAAAAATGTACTTGAGAGAAAGACAAAAAAAAAAGTGTCTGGGCCATTTCAGTAAGTTCATTTTTTATTGCAGTGCACGCAATAAGTGGTTGCTACATGTTGCATTATTATACTTCTCAGCCATTTCCGTTATTACAGTGACTGTTCATCAGTCACCGATCAGTTCATCAAGTAGGAAGTGATTACATCTCCAAAAAGGAAGTGATGACGTCAGTTCTGAAAATGTCTCACCAAGAAGCTCGCAGGCAATACTGGGAAACTTTTTTTATTGTTGAGAAATTCAGAAAAAAAGTTCATCACAACTGCAAAAAACAAAAACAAAAAGACCACGTTGAATCACTTACTTTTAATATGACTGGTGAAGGACACCATCAAATCTTCCATGGATTTGGTAAAAGGTTTGGAGTTTTTCAGATCCTGCAGATTAAAACACAGCATTAATTAGAGCTCAGTTCGTAGAACATTTTACTGTAAAATGAGGCTCGACACACAATAGTATTTTACCCCAGATCTGCTGGGACCCTGCATATCCAGGTAAGGTGGAGGAGTGGGAGGCACAATTGATATATGACTGAAAGAAAGTTGGAAAATAAATGGTTACCTTGTGTGTTTTACGTCTATGTACCTCATTCATTCAAAAACAAGATTCCTCGTACCTCAGCACGCTGTAGCTCTCCAATATTTTATCCCCAACCATCTTGTATTTGTCTGTGAAGAACAGGAATAAAATGGATAAAACACGGAAGTTGTAGACTTCTTGTGGACCCAAAATATATAGCAAGTGGCTTAAAGAAACACAGAGCGGATCATCCATATTCTACGTGGTTAAACGGGATCATACTCAGGCCACAAACCTGTGGTGACTGGAAATTTCTTGGCCCTCTGCTCTAAGAACCACTCTCCAGACCTGAACTTCACGTCCCTATGAAGAAAAAAGCACTAATGATTACACATTTGATATCTACACCGAGAAGAGGACGACTCGAACCGGTCTACATTATCATTTTAAAGTTACGGCCTCATTTCTGCTTCCTTTTAATTGAGTTCTCCCTCTATTAGAGTCATTCGGTCATTTGAGAAAGATGATGGCAAAAAAACGTCTCTTTAGCTGCTAAACGCTCAACTAGGTTTGGAGCCAGCGTACAGTTGCATTTTCTCACTTTTTTTTTGTTGCTGCCCAAGTCAGCTGTTTACTGCAATGAGAAACAAGGTGTAATTTCAAACATTTGAGGTTGCAGCTAAAGGGTGGATTCTGTGAGGGTTTCACATGTGATGCACTGTTTCCTCATAAAGCATCGACTAAAGCCAGACATGGACGTGCAAAAGTCAACCCGAGACAACAGTCATTTTGGAGTGTGTGTGTGTGTGTGCGTGTGTGGGGGGGGGGGGGTCTCTTTACTGCACCTGTAGGCGTGGCAGACCGTGCACTTCCAGCCCGCCGCTCCCACGCCCACGCGGCACTTTCTGCAGATGCGGTGGCTGCAGCCGCGGCAGACTGCGCCCGAGTTCCAGAACTTTCCCAGGGGCCTCTGGCAGCGGGCGCAGGTCCGCTCGCCGTACTGCCGGCCGAAGCTCTTGGCTCCTCTCCGTCGGAGCTCCTGGAGCTCGCACTTCATCCTCCTGGGGGGGGGGGGGGGGGGGTGAAGACAAGCGTTTCCATGAAGTAAAGACTCAAAACCAGGCAGGCGAGTCGTGCAAAATAAACAAGATAAATATTCATATTTCACCACTGACCTGTGCTTTGAATTGCACTATTTACTATGATTCCAATCAGTTCAAGCATTTTTCTAATGAAAGGTAGCGAGCAGCGGTGAGATGAGCCAACATAAAAACATCAAATCTGACTGAAAGAGTCATTGCCTCAGCGGCCACAAACCTCACGTCACCGAGTAAAATGAAACGTACTTTCGGTGAGTCATCATTAGAGTTTAAAGTCGAGATGAAAGAATATACTGAATGACACAGCAGAAACCAAAAACGACTTTGGTACCCAAATTCTGTTCATTTTTTATTTTTTTGAAACATGTTTTTACAGAAATTCAATTCTTTTTGTTGACCATGTCTGATCTCCTGACTCACCGGATCCTGGCCTCTTCAATAGCACGCAGCTGTTTGTCCCTCCGAAGAACATCCAAGACTCTTTCTCTCTCCAGAACTTGAAGCGTACTCAAATCCATCTCTAAAACAGCAGCCTCAGTCTGAACATCTGGATCTCTCAGCGGTCCTCTTCGCTCTGCCTCGCTCTGCTTCACCCTCGGTTGTTTTTGTTCCCGTCTCCGCCCCCTTTGCTGTCTAACCTTCCCCTTACCGTACCAGCGCCTCCTCTTTAGTCCTCTGGAGCTGAAAGAGTAAAGGAAAATAAATAGATAATGAAACTAGTGCTGTAGAAAATCCCCCTTTTCCTGATTGTGATCTCCACCAAGACCCCATCCACGTCAGAGCCGGATATATAGGCGTCCGGAGCAGATAGTGGATGAAACTAAAAAAAAAAAACCTTCTTTGATATTCTTTGATCTAGAGCGGAGTTAAGAACTACAGTTGCAACTTCATGACGCCAACGGTGGGTTTGTGTAACCTCAGACGCTAGTTCTGGTGATATTTGAATCATTCCACACACCCCTTTTGGACATAAAGTCCTGATTTTCTGAAGCTATGCATGTCCTCATCTGGCCTTGTCAGTGTCACAAGTAACCCCCCCCCCCCCTCTCCCTTCCCCCTCCATTATTCAACCCTTCTCCTGGCAAACCACCACCCATTCCCCAGCTGCAGGAGGGCCAGTGATGCTTCACTGATGGCAGAGCTGAAAAAAACCCCCAAAACAAATCAAATGCCAACTGTTGCATTATTGATGGCTGACGTGCGTCAGCGTTCCAGCTTCGTTCTTTCCTCTTTTTTTCCTGCAGGTCAGTACACTTCAATTCTTGTTCAGCTTAATAGGAATAGAGTTCTGTTTAATACTTATTTTAGAGGTATAGTTTGAGGTGTTTGGGAGATTTGCTAAATTGCTTTTTTTTTAAACCAGGAATTAGAATAGAAAATGGAGATTGCTCTCAGCGTGCCATCACCCCCCCAAAAATGACAAACCATTCCTTCAATTGACGTCACAAGAGGGACTCTGTTTTTTTAAACATCTCAATTTGGACCGCATTTCAGCAGCAGCAGGACCGGTGGAAGGCGGCGGAGGTCAGTTGAATAGCTGGATGCCAGCTTGACGTGACAGATAAGAGCTGCCGGGAGCCTGGAGAAAACAATCAGTGTCCGCTGTAATTAGGCCTCTCGCGGAGGGACACGGTCGTTATCTGTCCTCTGCTGAAGGGACTCGCTGTCCAGCCGTAAATAGAAAAACGAGCAAGAGCAGAGCAGGGGTCGCGATGCAGTGAACCTTTTGGATTTCATTGCACATTTGAGGCATCAATGGCTCGTTTTTTTTTTTTTTTAAACAGATCACCTTCACCAGTCATTTCTCACACACGCCTCAGTGTCGCGGTGACACAGAGGCGTGTGTGAGAATAGACGGGTGGGCGCATCGAGCCGCGCGGAGGACACCGGAACAGGTTGACACCGTTCCCCAAATATGGAGTCTGAAAGAAGGCGGTCACGGGGTCTCTGGCGGGCCGCTTCCAGGCAGACCTGCGCGAGCCACCGCTTACCTCGAAACGGGCCCGCGCAGCGTGTGAACGTTCACTGCCGCGCTTCCAAATAAGAAGCCCGACCACTGTCACACACACACACACACACACACGCCGCAGGGTCCTTTATTGTAGAAGACAATGACCCGTTCCGCTGAAAGCTGCACGAGGTCACACAAACAAAAAGGGATTCATTTATTGTCAAGGGGGAAACTCTTTTTTTTGTGTGTACAGTCGTTAAAAGGAGAGGTCAAATATTAAATCAATATTGAAAATGCTTCTAATTAAGCCAGCTCTATTAGTTGTATTGAGCGAAGATAAGATTATTATCGCCCAGAAAGTAAAAATTTAAAGGACTACAAAGACCTCATGTTGTTCCACTACATCTGATGATGCAGATGTAGACGCCTCAGGCAGGTTCCTCCACTGAGACACCGCGTGCTCATTACACCCTTTCGGATTTCTCCTTTCACGGTGACTCAACTGTCAGCCGCGGTTGCGAAACATTTGCTCAACACAATCACGTTGTTGCCGAATCTCGACCGAAGCGACACCGCTTTGACAACGGCGTCACACAATAATAAACGGAGGCACAACTCCACGACGGACGAGAAGTCGCTGCGTGACACGAGAAGTAGGTCACGGGCGGAGATAAGGCGCTGCAGAGCAGAACGCTGCAAGAACTTACCTCCCAGGCTGCAGGGCGGAGTGGTCAGCCCGAGGAAGTAGCAGGTTGCGTGCTCGGAGGAAACCGTCTGCACCTCGGTTTCCTTTTTTATTTTTTTTTTAGTTCACTGCAATGTTGGGGGAGGGCCAACCGAGAACCTGCTGGTTGGTTATTTCTCACGTTTGGTCGGAGACTTTTTTTTTTCCGCCTGCCCCTGCAGCTCTGATCTCTTTGTGTGATGGGCGGAGGAATAAAGGATTCAGGTCACAAGGTCAGTGTAGAAGAGTTTATATAAGAAGTTGAATTTCTGACAATACCCCCCCCCCCACTGGAATACATGATGGAAATGACTAAACAAATTGTTCTTATGTGCCAATCCAGACTGTACGCTGTAATGAGCAAAAGATTAAAACATAGGAAGAGGAATTGTGTTGATCCCAGGAAAAAGTTCAGCAGGCCAACAAAACACAAACAAAAAAACACTAATTGGCCGAATGATTGATTCTCATCTTCAGCATAAACTAAAATAACCAAGCTGAAAGATCTGCTGCTTCAATGGCAGAATGTCACGAAACTAAACTGAACCCTGGAGGGATGCAACGTTACCAGAATTAAGACATAAATGGCCGCGGTGACCCAAGAGAGCTTGGAAGTGAAAACTGAATTAAGAGAAACACCCGAAAACAAGTCACGGTGCTTGCAGTCGTTTTGTCTCTTTGTAGGAGGTTCACCCATCCACGCATACAGCTGCCACACAAATGACCTCTAATTAACCAAATTAAATCAACGCTACTGCCGTATATAAAGAAAATACAAAAATAAAAATCTTGAACATAAAATCTGGACGGCATCTTTTTGAGCAACAATACTTATTTCTCTAGTTCTCTGGTGTGTTTCAGGCGGCTGTCCAGTTGTGTGTCAGCAGACAAGATTGTTTCCAGATGATCGTGTGTGTGCCCCGGCCATTAAACACATAAACAGTAGTATAAATAGATTCCTTGTTCCTAAATGTAACCCCTTTTCCATTTTATTTTGTCTCCATCCAAGGAAGCCCCGTCTTTGGTTCAGAGCTGCGGATGTCAAAAGCTATAAAATCATCCATTAAAAAAAACGTCCTTCAAAAAACACATATACATCCATCACAAATTGACTAATTATACACTTTGTGGGGATTCAGACGTATCACAAAAAAAACCCCAGATGGAACTCAATTTGGTTTGGGGCACAGAAATCTGGTGAAGTGTGCGTTCGGGCCGAGGCGCGTGGTGCGGGCCGACGAGGCTTCCACTGGAAACTAAAGCTTCATTTCCGTCTGCAGCGCCGTCTTGAGCCGTAGCGTCTCCTCCACTGATAACCGGTCGTGGTAGAAGCTGAGTCCTGCCAGGAGCTCGACGTCTCGGACGCGCGCCGCGTGAAACTGCAGCCAATCCTCCACCCACGCCAAGTCCGACCCGTTCTGAGGGTGGAAGGTAGACAAAAGAAGAAAAGAAAATAGAAGAAATGAGAAAATGCAGCAACGTGGTGTTTTTTTTTCCATCGTGGAATCTGTCAGCAGGTCTCTACAGAGGTCAAGTGTTGTGTGTGTGTGGGGGGGGGGGGGTGTCAGTGGTGTCACTCACAGCACAGCTCTCCGTGTGGTCGGGTCTGTGGGGCAGGACGAAGGACCTGGCCTGCAGGGGACCCTCGCAGTTAAGGGGGCCGAAGGACGAGTTCCCACAGCTGGTGAGGATCATGAAGAAATGTGTCGGGATGGGAGCCTGGTTCCTGGAGAAACACCAGATCTCAGGTTTATCAACCAGTGGGCTTGATTTATTTGATGAGGTGGACTAAACTCCAGGTCTCATGCAGATGTTTGCCAGTAATATTAAAGTATTTCAGATACGACAGAAAAAAACGGAACAAATGTGCATGTCACTTTGGACTTTGGCGAGATAACCTTTGGCATGTTTTCCACTTTAATTATTTTTTTTTAATGAAAGAAACCCAGACATAGTTGGTCGCAGACCAAATTGATGGCCTGAATTATCGCTAACCTACCCTGAGATTGCTTTGAGCGCATCAACGTTTCCATCATAGTCCTCATCAAAAATCGGCCCACTCATGACGTTAACTCCGTTCAGCTGTTGTGAATATTTTGGAAGAAGGACATCGTGGACATGAAGCCAAACATCTGCGGGGGGGGGGGGGGGAGGAAAATACAACGGTATGAGTGAGGGCACAGGGTCGTGCCGCCAGGGGGCAGCATGTGGCAGCTCATTCACAGGCCTCAAACATTCCCAAACAACACTGTGTGGAGGGGGGTTTTCTTTCCAACGGGACCCACCGCGAGAGAGAGAGAGAGAGAGAGAGAGAGAGAGAGAGAGAGAGAGAGAGAGAGAGTCAGGGGGCCCCGGTGGGAACCTACACGTTTCAAGTCTGGTAAATCCGACCAACTTAAAAGTGACTCTTATTGTAAAGGAAACTTGACAAGGATTAACTCTTGAAATGTTCCTCCAACAAATCCTTTGATGTGCCAAATTAAACTACAGAAGTCCAACATAATCACAGCGGTTAGATCTTTGGACTCCTGTTGTGTGTATTTAAGAACCAAAATCACAGCCTGGTTTTAATAGAAAATGTATAATATTGCGCAAATGAAATGGCTGCAGAGAACAGAAAAACCACAATACCTGCACTTGGAAAACGAGAGTGTTTACCATTTGTGAATCACCAGGCTTCCCACCTACAGCTTTGGGTGCAGCTAGACAACCGGATGCAGATAGATATTCGGAAAACTGACTCACCTTTAAATGCAGGGAACATTGGCACCATGTTGCTGGTCAGTAGAGAGTCTGTCTCGCGTCCGTTGGTACTCAAACCTAAAGATAGAAGTGGGAAACACAAACACAAACTTTACTTGTAAAGGTCTGACGTATACTGTGAAACGCAGCAATGAAGAACTGGTTTGAGGCAAAAGCTTCACACGTTGGTGTTGATCACAAAGGACTAAAGCATTTCACAGCAAATGATCAATTCATTGTTAAATAGATTTTCTCTAAACAGGCAAACAACATTGAAAAAATGTCCCATTCAATTCCGGTCAGTGGACTAATCAATTAAGCAAGTAACCTTTACAGCTCAAATTGAATCTCACAGCACAACCCAGAGCCAATGGGGGGGGGGGGGGGTTCAGCTGCTGCAGAACTTTAACTTCACACTTTCACAGAGTCACTTCCTTTTGTGCAGCTACCTGAAACCTACACTTTATTAAAAATACGGATACGAATCCACCGTGTCTCATTAAAGGGGGGGGGGGGGGGGGGGTGGGACGCTCGTTACCGTTGCAGACAAAAGGCTTAGGTGCATTATAGCATGAGAATGTAGCCCTGAAACACGTCACCTCGAATTCGAACACCTGGGACGGGACGGCGTGCTTATGACCCCCTCCTCCAGCGGTTACACACGTACACACACACACACACTCACCTGGGGGATGCAGCAGGCCGAAGGTCAGAGCGGGGTCGTTTCTGTAGCGCTGACAGCTCTGGCTGGAGGCCGGTGGGATGCGGATGTCGGCGTGAACGCACTCCGCCAACCCTGGTGCCAGGGGTCGCACCCTGGTCTGGGAGAGAAGGTCAGTCGCTTTGAGCGGGACACTCGCCGGTTGCACAAGATCAGCCGGCTCGGTTTTAATTGGTCGGTGTCAGCGAGGACACTGCTCCGCCTCTGCATGCACGGCATTCTCGGCTCACTTTATCTTGCACCTTCGCCATCTTAATTTCCAATTTCCAAGTCCTGCAGGGGCTTGGTCGTGAACCCAGATATCGTATGGATTAACCAATTGATGAAAGTGCTCACGTTCACCTAATTCGCCAATATTTCTTTATGTCAATTAATCCAATTGTTGTTGAGGAATTTAAATCTGGACTGGTACAATATTACCATTCATGGAGTTGTGCTGCTATACTGACTAAATAGGCCACCAATCTGTTTGCAGGGGAGCCCACTTTCACTGAATAATAGATTTTCTATGTGCAAATTAGCTCTAAGCTAGCGTCCAATAGATGTGTTGACTTTGTCAAGCAGGGAAAGGGTTAACAGAAATACAGATGAATTAAAACCAAACCAAACTGGAAACCCATCAAGTCAAAATGATCAAAGAGGATAAAAGTACAACCATATTCAGCTTGCACTGCGTTTCGGTGAAGCTTGATGCAGATAAATCCTCACTAGCATCATCATTCAGACGGAATAGCACAACAGTGTAAACTCTCCCGGGACTGTATCCCTCTGCCTAAAGTCATGATTTACACAAAACCTCAACCCGCAGAATGAGAAAGACAAAAAGTAAGTGTTTGAGCCAACGAGAGCGCAGGAGATGAGTAACAGCTGCTTAGAGAAGGGATTCCGACATTCGAAAAAACAATCTCCGGGCCACGCAGCAACCACAGATGAAATACAGCAGGGACCACTCAAAGGGGCAAGCTATGTTTATAGACAAAAGCCGTCTCCAGGCAGCAGGCCTCACCGGAGGCTGGACGGTGTACGACACCCACAGGGCCATGAGGCGGTCTTTGCTGTATCCGTTGAGGTAGTTGGAGTGGTGGAGAAGACAAAAGGTGGCGCCTGGTTGGACGACTCCAGGGGTACCAAAGGGATGGTGGAGGTGACGGAAACTGCCTTTGTCAATTAATAAGGGAAAAATTGATAATCAGCACACACATATTTTCTCCAAAAAAAGATAAATAGAAAAATCAAACAATACTCACTGGGATTCATTATCGTGAGATTTCTGGTTATAGCAGTGACCTAAAAACAACACAGAGAGAGAAACATGAACCGTAGCACCAAA
Organism: Pungitius pungitius; assembly: GCF_949316345.1. Taxonomy (NCBI): domain Eukaryota; kingdom Metazoa; phylum Chordata; class Actinopteri; order Perciformes; family Gasterosteidae; genus Pungitius; species Pungitius pungitius. The sequence goes on from NC_084919.1 coordinate 10,899,634, forward strand.
AGCATCACAAAACACAAGTCTGGGCCCATGTTACCGCCTCTGTGAGGTCATGCGTGGTGGATAAACTAAATACTAACATGCTAACCTTTATTAGTCCTAGGAAGCACATTAAAGGCCACTTTCAAACAGCAATGCAAAACCTGTATTCCCTCTTGAATACAGATTGAAGTCCTTTAATAAAATCCCCAAAATGGGCATGCTAAGGTGCTGATGTTTAGAGGGCAACGTTAAACATGTTGAGCTGCTTTCATCAAGTATGTTTGCGTGCTAATTTTTGCAAATCAAAACCCGACACACAACCTAGGTGAGGTCGATGGGAATTTCATCGGCTTTTTAGTTATTGAGGATATGAAAAATATTAAACTGCTAAAGTACTTAAAAAATACAATTCATTCTGAGGGAATAATGAATGTGTGTACCTGTGTATTCATACTGATAGAAGTTGAGATATTAACACAAGTGCCTCTGGGAAGATCAACATCTTGATATAGTTTCATGGTAATCCACCCAATGGCTTTTGAGAGAAGTGGACTAATCCAACCGACGAGCGCTGTCATGACCTCAATAACTTGTTTGGCACAAACCTCGGGCTTGTTGTGCAAATCACAGGTGCATTGCAGGTCGTCAGCGGGGTCACTGGCCACACAGGGGGTGTCATGGGAGAGCTGTGCTGGGTGGACCGGCAGGTGGACGGGACTGGTCAGAAGATGGTTCAGACTGCCATGAGTGCCGTTGTTCGGAGCGGGACGAATGCCGAGAAGATCTACAGGAGAAGGGAGGATAGACAAGTTAATTCTGTATCACACACACACACACACACACACACACACACACACACACTCAGAGTGGACGTAACCGTGCATGTCAGCATCATTTTGATACATTTTTTTGATACATTGATCTCATGAATATCATTCACCTAATTAATATTTTAAAATACAGTGTGTATACAAGGATTTGCTGACCCCAGTAAGATGAAGTATAGTTTTGAAAGAGTCTAAAGTGTCCTACTTTAGTGCAGTTGTGAGCAAATACAGTTTGTCAACGTCTTACATGTATTGTGTGTTACTCTTTGCTTTTAAACACCTGGATTGGTTCCTCTTTTTTCTGTTTGATGTGGCTGCTTTTTATTTCCTGTTGCTCTTTTTAGGGAGGCACTAAACAAACGGTAATGTGGTGCAGGGCAAAGGTTTCCTCTCAGAGATTATTCTGCAAGAACTGTATTTTACAGCAATTGGATGTCAACACATTCACCTTCAGAAACTGTAGTTATATTACCAAACATTGTGTTTGGTAATATAACTACCTTAAGAACTTAAGATGCTTAGAGCCCAATCGTCATTCACATGCTCAGTCAAAGTAATGAAAGGCCAACGAAGAAGCTACAGTAAAGGAGGATAAAGTACACTTTCCTTACCGCACATCAGGTTGTAGAGTTCAATGTTTTCAAATGGAGGCACAACCGTCTTTTTTTTAAATCCTGGACCGTAACCAATGAAGATTGCCTGAAAAGCATGGATAAACATTAACATATTAGGATTATTGCGTTTATTTGGAGAGATTTAAAAATGAGAGAGTGCCGTGAGTTATCAAAACCGCAAAGGGAGGTTTAATTTAAACTGTAAATAACACAACGAAAAACAACCTTGAAAATCCTTGCAGCAAACATGTCGGGTGGGTGGGTTTGGGGATATTTGTAGGTGAGTAAACTCTATTTTCAGCATACTTTTGTGTGTAAATATTTGTATAAAGTCAGTCGGCTAAATGAAACCATACCAGATCCCCTGGTGCCTTGTGATGACTAACGTGAAGGTGGGCAGACACAAACACATTTAAAATTTAAACCGCAACTGTTTCTCTGAATGAAGTAAAATTCATTCTTCATTCCTTTTCATTTATAAAAACATCCTACAAGTGGGTATGGTGTTAAACATTCATCATGAGGGATGAACTTGTCCTTCCTCTGACCTGCATGTTGGTGAAGAGATTATCTGAGCCGTGGAATCCACCGAGGCAGTACTTGAGTTCTTGTTTGTTCCTGTTGGGTTAGAATATAGACATTTTATCCGATGTCTAAAAAAAACCCAAAGGAAAGAGATATAACGGGAGGAAGCATCAAAAAAAGAAAGAACTGATAGTAATAGTATGCGGGTTTATCTTATATTACATTTCAATTTTGAAAGAAGGAGCCATTTCGCAATGCAACTATATTAAAGTGGACTGAATTCCTCAGCCTGAAACAATTTGCCATAATGACATGGTTGCCATGCATCAAAGGAGCTGTGCAACCCTCCTCCAGCATTATGTGCCTCATTCATTACACTACTTACGGTAGATGCTTCAACTTCTGTGGGGCACAAGAAAGCTTTTTATTCCAAATCTCCAAAAATTTACATTTATTAACTCACTCTGGTAACTTCCACCGCGTTTGTAAATGATTACAAAAGGCTTTTTTGTCACACAGTGTTGCAAGCATAAGTAGAACTAGCCAGAAGTGGTTAATTTGAATTTCTCCTGCCAGTCATGCGGAAAACTTCCAGCCACCGACGAGCACTGGATTTTCTTTCTTGGAGCAATAAAGGAACACGGTACTCGAAAAAAAACCACATCAGCTGGGGCTGCCTCTTTGGTTATTTTCATGCTACAGTTAGCGGTTTTGGGAATGTTCCTGTCTCTTTGAAGGAAAAGAGGCGGACTGAACACTTTGGGCTGGAGCATGCTTTTTGTGGGTTTGTGGCAAAATGATTATATCAGATGATCACTGAAGGGAGGGACACCATGTTGTGACACGGTGCATTGGTAGAAGGTCATGGAGTTTAAGAATACATTTCCAAGCTCATACTGACACACTTGAAAGGAGTTTGACTGGTAACTTACAGAGCGGCCTGCCACCCCTGCTTCATGTAGAGGTGTCCTCTCTCTATACGCTTGTTGTTAGCAAAGTGCATTCTTTTGGGGAGGTTTTCTTTGAGGTACGGCCTCATTGGCTGGTCAGCAGTCTTGCACTTCAGATCGGACACAGCAGAGGAGAATCAACACACAGCACAGGCAGAGTGGGAATGTTTGACGTGAGGCCGAGCAAGCAGATAATTTTCCATTCTTCTTATGAACACAAAGGTCACATTTGAAATACTTTGCATACCGACAGGTTCTTTATCAGACTCTCAAAGTCAACTGAGGAGGGAAACAAAGGGACAAGGTCAGCCACGCCCCGGGTACAGACAAAAAGACACTGAGTGATGGTGGGAAGAAAGGGGAAAGTTCATTTTGATCAACAGGAACTCACAGGAAAAGTAATCCTCTGGGAGGCGACTGGGTCTGATGCGAGCAGCTGGCCCTTGGATGACAGCAAAGTCCTCCGTTTGTGTCAAGTAGGTGGACACGAAAGCTGCTTTCTCACACGAAGCCTCCTCCATGCCTGAGGAGAAATGACGGGGGGAGTCTGTTTTTCTTCATATTTGGTGGAGATGTGTGTTTGAGTTTGGTCACATGTTAGTAATTAGTAATTATTACAAGACTAAACACATGGTCTCCAGATGTGCAGAAAAACATCATGTCACAAAAATGTTCTGCTAACAGACCACTGCCGAAGTCGTACTACTGTGCAACCACAGATATTCAGGAGGGATGAACTGGAGTTGCTCAACATTTGAGCAAAGAGAAAGACAAAAAAGGACGCAAAATCCTCTAAAATTGTTGATTGGAATTAGCCAAAAATGACCGAATACACTTCATCACAGCCGTGTGCAGGCATCTCACCGTGGTCTGATACGACCATGATGTTCACACAGTGGTGCAGGTCTCTCTGTATCAGGCCATCCATCAGCATGCCCACAATCCGGTCCACACCTTCCAAAGCCTGCAGGACCTGAAGGTTGAAACGGCATTTAAGGCTTTCACACATGTCACGCGTTATCACTAATTAACTAAGTTCATCATCTAAACACTTCAAGAACAACTTACTTCAGCAAATAATTAAGCAAACTCAACGGGCCTAAAAAGGCTTTGTCAGAAATGACGTGGTTTTGCCCTGTTATTGTTTCCAAAGATAAAGAATGTACTTGTTCAGTCTGGGCCATCAATGGATAATGTAATGAACATTTGCATTAGAACTGCAGGTTGCAGACTTAGCGACGGACTTACCTGGCTGCTCGCTGGTCCAAACTTATGTCCTGATGAGTCAGGTTCCTCCAAGTACAAAGTGTAAAGGTCAGGTCTAAAAGGACAAAGGCAACGACTAAGTGAGCTATTCAGAGGCGACTCACAACATAATAGTGTTTAATGATGAATGAAGAACATGTGGTACCTTTCTCCCTCAGGTAAACCGAGCCATTCAAACAGTGTCAGCACCCGCTGCTCGAACGTGATGCTCCTGTTCACAAAAAATGAAACATCATATTATCTCTGAACACTAAAACACAACTACAGTGAGCCATTCCTGTTCTATACACCCATTTAGAAGTGTCGGGCATTTTGAAAAGAAAAAATGGCATAGCTCTTACTTGTTATACGTCTTGTAGATGTTTGGGAAAGTGCCATTGATTCTAACATCTGAGCCAGGCCAGAAGAAGGTTCCTGCTTTCAGCTTCTGACGCATGGCACTGATCCAGACCTGAGGGGAGGAGAGGGGAAAGAAGAGGAGAAGAGATGAGGAGAGAAGAAATCTAACTGCATATTTTGATGTTAAATCAAAACCTATTAGACTGATCTGCAGGTAGAACCTTATGCAGCAGACTTGTAAATGTGCTCTGGCTGATCCACTTAGTTATATTGGTTCATTGTGGTTCATTTCGATATTTCTTCTTCTCTCATGGAAAGCCACGCGGCTGCTGTACGGAATCTTTTCTGGAGGAATGAGATTTAAGAGACCTCCCATTTAAACGTGAACCGCAAAGCGTCTAAACAAGCACAACTCCACGAGCCGCCACTCTGCCCCGCCAGAATCCATAATTAAATCAAGACACTCACTGCATGCGGGGGAGCGAGGTCTCAGCTATGAACATCTCAGCAAAGTGCTTCATATGTCCGATACAAGACAGGTGCTTCCTCGAGACTCATGTCAGGTTGACCCAGAAACATATCTGTGTTAACCTTTTATACGATACAGACAACTCCTGTCTGACTCTCAATGGAGTGCACTGTTCAAAGAGTTGGTTATTAAGTTGTAAGTTGTATTACACCATATCAAGGGTGCACATATTCACTTACTGGCTCGCCTTGGTACCATTTAGCGTTGAATTTCTCTTCACTTTTCAAGCTGAACGAAGTGTTTTGGGTCACATCGTACATCTTGTTGTCCACAATTCCATGAGACTCAGGATAAAGACCCTGTGGAAAGAAAAAAAAAACAGTCACGGTAAGCTGTTCTATGGAGGAAGTGATATGGCCTCTCTTCGACATACTGTATAACCCATAACAACAGCTGTTTATTCTTATTATTATTAGACAGACGTTCATGAGTCTTTTCATCCAGCTTTGACAAAAAAGTCAAGACAACCATGTCCAGTAAGTCAACCCCTGACTTACAGTGACGATGCTGTAGTGGTTGGGAAAGGTCTTTGTGGGATAAACAGGCCTCATGTACGGCATGCTCGTTCCCTCGTTTCCTGCAAACAACACAAAGGTTCAGTCGCACAGGGGATGAGCCGCGAAGGAGCTGCGGAGGAGCCAACCATGTCGTGGACTTACGTAACTTGCTGATGGCGGGAAGGTGGCCGCCGTGATCTTTCAGGTACTCCGCCCGGAAACCGTCCAAGGACACCAGGATGAGAGGAGGTCTGACGAAACTGTTTTGGTGAGGAAGAGCAAGAAGGATGCTTTTAGCTGACGTGCTTTCGCGAGCCGGAAACAGAATGATCTCCTCGCGAGGGAGACGTGGATGTGGAGCAGCAGTGGTGTACAGTAGCTCTGTGTAGGGAGAACAAAGCGGCTCTTTGACCGGACAGGCAAAGGGGGGGGGGGGGGAGTGAACACACAGGAAGAGAAATGGGACCACGGATCGTGAAGCAAAGACTAAGAGACGTTGGGCCCTTTTTATTGGGAGCAGGACTATTCAGTTACTGGATCAAAGTGTGTGGCAGATATGAAAATTGTGCAGCCTCATGGGGCTACTGAATATAAGTAATAATAATAAGTACTGAATCGGGTCAAGTAGTGCAGTATGGTGTTAAATGATGTGTCGTGTTACACGCTGTCATTCATCCATTCTCTAAATATTCTGTTGTATAAAATGGACAAGTCAAGTCATGTAACTGACTAAAACCATTCCAATAATTCAACCATCAAATCAGGAATTACAGGTTGGACAAATGAATGAATTTTACCATAATAATAACCACAATAATTGTATTTTTAAAAGATGAACATGTATACTTTGTTTTTATCAGCAGTTTTGAGATGAGTTTCTCTTTTTGACTGTAAAGTTTCCATAAAATAAAAAAACAAACCCAAGAGAATAATACAGACTTTCAGAGAGAAGTACTGTACATTAAACATGAATTTGCTTAAAGGTATTTTCTAACCTAAAAATAGTGTTCTTTTTATTATTTTTCTCTGTCAGACTTACTTTCTTACCAACGCAACAACACACACACACACTCATACACACCACACCCGTACACTCACCAACACACGCCTAAGTCTTAAAGCTGGTTTCCGTAGAAACAGATTTTATAACACATCCATGAAAAGAGAGTCACGTGTTCCCTCTTGTTTAAACAGTCTCTTTCTATTTTTATCTGTGGTCGCAGTTACATTTCCAATAAGAAATGCCATGTGGGAAAATGGTGGGAGTTACAAAAATCAAAAGCTTCATTGTCAACACAACCAAACATCGGATCTCACAACACCGAAACAAGAGTGTCGTATTACCCGGGAGGACACCGGGGCTGCTGGGTTTCCTCACCCGCTTGCAGCCACAGCTCACCTTCTGCTGCAGAGAAGAAAAAAAAAGGTTATGTCATATTTATTATAGAGTATTAGCTGGAGTAACACACAAAAGGTGACTCAACTTTAATGGATACATGAATGCAAAGATAAATGTGTGATTTCATTTCATTCTAAATGTTGTTAGATCATAGCTAACATTAAAAAAACTTTTGGTCTTAACCAGACTTTTAACTCTATCCTTCAACCACATGGTTTAAGACAAATGAAACAAAAAAATATGTGATGTAAGCATGACGCTGGTGAGGGAAGAAATGGGAAGAGCCACATAAATGAGACCTGTGTTTCCCATCTTGGTGTTACGATAAAGTTACACCAATAAACGTATTTGTCAACCACTTGTAAAACAAATCGAATGAAAGCGGAATACATCCTCTTTTATTTTATGCGTCTCTCTCAAGGAGATTCCCATTGTATAAGAAATATGTTTGTACGCAGGAACCTATTTCAACATCCCAAAAAAAACACCCTCCCCCCCAAAACAATTTGTCATGTCTGCTGCTCACTGGACGTTTGAGGGGGGGGGGGGGGGGGGGGGGGGGAGTCGTAGCATGCGGGTGAGAAAGCCCCTCCTCGCCGCCCCTCCGGTCCAGCAGTGCGGTCTGGAGGGAACGCGGAGATGCTCCGACTCGCTGTGGTCTGGTGACGTTTCGGGGGTGGGGGGGGGGGGGAATCCCCGCTCTCTGCCTTCCAGTCTAGATACCGTGAGCCTCGAGGAACAAGAAGGCTCCAGGGATATCTGCACCTCTTCTAATAGGCATCCAAAAGGCCTCCAAATAGGAGCAGAGGCAAGAACGTGTTCTTCCCATGTGGCTTTGATGTTAGCAGGGTGGGAGGCATGGAAAGTTCAGGGGAAGGTCACGGCAGACAGTAGACCCACGCCGAGGCCTGCTCAACCGTTGCTCAACAGTCGCCTCCGCTGCCCCCCCGCAGTGGAAGAGACGCGTTTCAACAAAGAGCGACCACGAGGGAACCTCCTAGCGGCAGGATACGTGCCGACCGCGAGGGGGGAACGTTCCCGCCTCGCTCAAATGTGTGTCTGCGAGCCGGGAACGCACCTCCACGGCCCCAAACACTTCCTGTGAGCAAACCTTCACCTCTGGATCTCTAGATACTTCCAACGTTCAGCCTGAGAGGGATCTGCGGCAGGTTCTGGTAGCAGAAGCGTTTTAAAAGCAAACTAAAACAAATGAAATGTGTTTTACGTGGTCTCCGTTCTTAACAGTGGTGTTGAGATTAAACCTAAAACATCAGACCTACATGTCGGACTGCCATCAATGCGAGGCTCACAGTGACGGGACATACTTACGACTGGTATCTTCACCAGACTTCACTGAGCTTCCAAAATGTAACCTGAGTCAGCTATTTCGGTCCGAAGCCAAAGCAGCTTGGTTTCCTCAGCGATGTGGAGTGAAGACTCACAAGGCTCACACAAAATAAAATACGCTATCGGTCACGGACCTTTTGAGATCTCTATGAAATATTATATTTGTGTTCAATTCACTTTACTGAACTGTAAAACATCTACTGATTATTTACACATAAATAACAGTGTAACATGTAGGTTCATAAGAATGGGTTCATCGCATTGGACAACATTTTGTAAACCACTTGTTTTCAAAAAGTAATAAAAATCGTGCAGTAGATGTAAAATCAAGACAGTGTTTACCTTTGACATCGCTGCTCTTTCTCAGTGAAAACACCACAGCCAGAATGACGGCCAGTAAGCACAGCAGCAGCACCTAAAACCCACAGAACAAATGTCAGGATGCTGGTTGAAGACAGAAATATCCCAAAGTTCCTAAATAACATGTAGCTAAACTATCAACAAACATGACCAAGGATGTTTGGATTGAAATGTAATAAAACTCCACAAAGTCAAGTACTTTGTGTTGAATTACAATCAGCAATGTTCTTAAAGTAAAGTGATCACCAACCAACGTTTTTCCTGATGGCTGTTAGTAACCTTCCAACGTGATGTTAGTGAAAACATGATATCGTGCATTATACCATGTTAGTGCCTCATATAGACATGTCCTAACCGACTTCTGGCTCCTTAACAGATCAGCACATGTTGAGGAATTATAAACAACAACAATTAATGCTTTCATCTCAGCAGCAATTGGAAGATTTGCCTTAACCTTTAAGACCGTGGCCAGAAACTCCTACTTTCATGTTTTCATCAGGCTTTGAGCTTCTGAGTGCTGCTCACTTTTCATCTGGTCCCATCTTCAAGTCTAAATTCCATTTGGTCAATTATTTTGGTGTGTGTGACTTCACCACGGCTTAAAATGCTGATCTGAGAATTGTGACCATTTTAGCATGCTGGTGTTAGCATTCGGCTCACAGCCTCACACAGATGGGAATAATAACTTTTTGGTATCATTTTTTTCTTCTTTTTTTCTAGTCAGCGGGCCCCGAGGCTGGGACTGTTATTTATCCCAAGCATGTACGTCATGCATTCACCATCTGCAACGGTTCAAATGGAATCTGCAAAGTGAAAGAAAGGACTTTATCAGCTCGACTCACGTCTGGTCAGAGACGAGGGGTCTCTAATCTGAGGGGGGGGGGGGGGGGGGGGGTTCAAAGAAGTCTGTATCTGTTTATTTAGAGAGGGGGGGTGTTTAGTGGCCACTCTCTTTGCAGCCCCCTGCAGACACCCACAGCAGGCCTGCAGCGGGTAACATCAGTGTGGAGTTTAAAAGAAGTTATTTTAAAAAAGTTCTTCTTCATTCTAAGCATCTCGTGAACCCTGAGAAGCATCCAGGCACCACTCGCTGGAGAGGTCAATGCTTCCTCATCACATCACACGACCGTTCCTCCCTCCTCTCGCTCCCTTCACACAAAAATTGCATATTATTTAGGATTTTTTCTGTTTTCAGAAAGATGCTAAATCATCATTTTAAATTACCCCTCACTCCAAATGAAAGTGTATTATTTGTGAAGCTTATTTATAATTTTTTTATCCTCATCTTCTCAACAGTATTAATGTATAACTGTTTCAATTTGAAATATAAAATTAAATTCTCCACAGTGGGACTAATAAAGAATTGTCTTAGTATATCTTAAATATTAGACTTAAAATACTTTAAAAAGTAGGGACTCGGGTGAGGAAGGGTGTTAAAACATTACATCTGTTTTTGTATTAATACAAACAAGATACAACTAATATTTGCCCTTCAATCATTCAAAAATCTGTAGTAGTGAGCAGTCTGTGTTACAAGCGGGTTTGTGGGAACCGTCACTCATGAGTAATGCTTTTAGTGAGATTCATATAAAAGAATTCGGGTCGGATAATATGATGCAATATTTGCTGGGACAGCCCGGATATGTGCACTTGCTTCCTCCTCCTCCTCCTCCTCCAAATGGAGAGGGAGAAAGGGAGGAAGGGAGAGGCGTGCATCCGACGAGGCTCTTGAGAAAGACGTGGTGTTGGTGGCTTGTGAGAGTAAACACTCTGTGAGACGGTCTGGTGGAAACTTCTCTCTCTGTCGTCTACACAGTGAAGGCCTTGGTTGGACTGCGACACCACAACAAAGTCCTCATGAGGGTAAAAAAACGCAAAACCCCGCAAAGAATACCTTTGACAAGTCGGAAAGACAAACATTAGGAAGAAAAATAGTAAAAAGAAAGTAGAAATGTGACAATTGCAAACAGCTGTGTCGTGGGCTGCACAACAGGAAGCAGTATATTTCGGTCTAGACTTTGCCACATGTGTCTTTAATTGGTACCAAGCCGAACTGCTGCTAAAAACACCAGTGCCTTTGGGTTTAGCTCGACTTTGCGAGTAAATAGTTTAAAAGGTTTGTTAACTGCCAGACGACTCTACGGTTATATTTCAGCATATGGAATAATGAACTATTAGCATCGCTCTCCAACTGCAAGCTTTAAACGTCACTATTTTGCATCCCAGGCTGTGCTGTAAAGCTCAGTTCCTGTTGAACAGTAACATCTGTGGATCTTCTCCACCTGCAGACACATTTGTGGCTGCTGTGTCTTTTTTTGGTTGCAAGCTTTTGGGTTGGCACACTGTCACTGGCAGCCCTGACCCTCTCGACCCTTTGACAGATGTGGATCACACAAAGAGTAAATGACGTAGACCAACGTTTTTTCATTCCTGGGGATTAACAACTCATTCAGTTTTGTAAAATGTACAACACATGTGGAAAAAATACCACCCGTCTAAAACCAGAGCTTTGGCTGTGTACGGTCATGTTCGACCGAGAATGGAAAAATGACTGAAACACACATTTCCAGCCACTATAACGCCTTTTTTTAAAGATACAAACAGCACTTAGACCTTGTTGTTGTTATTGTTTTTTTTAGGTAAAAAAGGTACAGCAGGGCACACATTCGTGATGCAGCAGTCAGAGACGAGTCGGTGGGACTTTGGACCTACCACAGGGATGACTCTGCAGCGGGTGCTGCGCTCCCTCCCCCGGCCGGCGGCCCTCGTTTGACTCTCCACCTCCGGCGCCATCAGCAAAGACGCGGCCTGTTCGGCCGAGGGTTCCTCTCCTTTGGTCACTTCCATGCTGCTGAGCGCCTCCGACCCCCGCCGGTGTGTTCCAGGAGCGCCTGAGGGAGCGAGGGAGGGAGGGAGGGAGGGAGGGAGGCTGAGCGTCACCGCCGGTCGAGGCGCAAATGACTGGGTCAGGAAACCCCTCCGCGAGTGTGGAGCGCCGCCTTCGTTTCTGAACTTCTCCCCAGTTTACAAAGCAACAGGACAACCGGAAGTGATTAATTGATTAGAGAGAGATAAAGGCAGAGAGACAGATAAAGGCAGAGACAGAGAAAGAGAAAGAGAGAGAGAGAGAGAGAGAGAGAGAGAGAGAGAGAGAGAGCTCAGCCGACCTCAGCGCTCTGCTATTTTGGCGCAAGTTTCATCTTTCCAGGGAATGTTGTTCTCCGACCCCCTTTAGAAGAGAGTGAAGCTACAATAAAAAAGAGAGAGAATTAAACAAAACAAAAAATCGCAGACCAACTGGTTTCTGTTTGTGTATTTCTCAAAAGTGCGTTTCAAGCAGCGTTTGTATTTCAAGCAGCGTGCGTAGAGTTTAAGGAGCTTTCACGCCGGCGTGGAGTGACCGAGTGCTGCTGCCCCCTGGTGGTCAGACTGGAGCAGTGCGCTTTGTGTCCTGGTCGTTTTTGGTCATCGCTACTTCTCGGACGACACATTTATAAACTAATGAAGCACAACGACAGATCAATGAGAGGGTTTGTTAAGCCCTCTAATATGGCTAATTTGGGAGCTACACGGTACCTTTACATTCCCGATGCATTTGGAAAACAAACGAGTTATTTACACATCGAGTTTGAGCTCCATTTCATGTTTCTCAGTTCTGCGTAAAGCTTTGCTGTAGAGCTTCATGTAAAAGCTTCATAGTCCGTTGAACCGGACACTAGAAAAAAAACGTTGTCATGCCCCACACACTGAACCAGCTGATTAGAATGATATCTGCTTCCTTACCAGTTCTCCCAAACTGAGTTGCTGCTCTTTGGAGCCTCTCGAGCTGCCTCGTTCATGATGCCTCGTTCCTTGATGCCTCGTCGCTTGATGCCTCGTTCCTTGATGCCGCAACGAGAAGCACCAGCAGTGCTTTGACTTCCCTTCGTTTTTTTGTTCCTTTTACTTTTCTTAGTATCTCTGGCAGTCACTCTCTCACCCATATTGGGTCACAAAACTTGCAAAATCTTAATTATTTCATGTATTTGTGTGAGTTCATCCAGTCAGCTTCAGTATAAAACCCTCCACAAGATGGTAATGTTGTGACACTTAAAGTGACAAAAAATGTCCTTCCCTGTAAAGATATCTTCATGAGGCTTGATGTTATATTAATACAACATTACACAGCTCCTGGTCCCTGACAGCTTTAACACGGGCATGTTTCAGCTCTGTGGGGTCGAGGTTCCCTTCTCATCCAGTTGTGTCATGTGGTGTGATAATGGAAATCACATGTGGCTGCAACTCCTGAGCTCTGACCTCTGCTCTGTCCTCAGCTCGTAAACAGCCCAGGGTTAACCTCTCTTTCCTTCCCTGTGAATGTGTCTGCCCAGCCGTCTGTATTATTAATGTGTGAGAGTGTTTGGGAGAGAGAGAGAGAGAGTTTGTAGGCCTGAACATGTAAATCCACCTGGTTTTTGTGTTGTTAACTTACGCTACGTGGGTGTCCGTGCATGTCTGTGTGTGGTTTTTCCCTTGAGTTATGGCTATAGTGTCTGTGGGAACCTGTGTGTGTGTGTGTGTGTGTGTGTGTGTGCTGCTCAGTGACCAGCATGCATCTGGGGCAGAATGTCTCCCTACAGCTGTCCCAAACACAGCTGGGCTTTACAATGTGACCTTTGATGGTCAAATACACACAAAGCTCCTGCCGACTTCGTCACAACACACACTGCCATGTGTGTGCGTTCACGGCAAGTGACAAACAATCGCCAGAACAAGTATGTTCAAAATATATACACAGGGAAGGAAAGGATCCTCACAAAGACCCTAATCAGTTTCCCCTGAGGAGTTTCACTGTAAACCTTGCTGTTGTATAATCTTCTGTTTGGTGGCCTGAGATGAATTGGAAAGTAAAAGCACCCAAAGCAACATTTGAAATGAGGTACAGTGGCTCGAACCCAGAAAGAAGCCACAACTTATGAATAATGAATTCATCCGGTGACAGTCTTCCCCCTTGAGATTTACTGTAGGTGCCTGTCAATCTGCCATGAATTATTCATTCAGCGGGTCACAATCCACAGCACATTGCACTCAACGTCTCGGACATATCTGCCATCGACTATCTGCCATCGACTATCTGCCATCGACTATCTGCCATCGACTATCTGCCATCGACTATCTGCCATCGACTATCTGTCTATCAGCAGTCAGACAGTGACGCTGAATGTCTTTGGTCTGGTTGCTTTGGCTTTTGCCCTGAAAAAAAATGAGCACACCTTTCAGATTTAGACACAATCACCCACAACGGGAAGAAAAAACTGTGTTGTGTATGTGTTGATTTGATTTGCTCATTGAGATCTTGATTTAAACATCTGTGTGACAGTGAAACATTCATGTTAAAAAATAAAATAAAATAAAAATATATATATATATATATTTGTTAAGAACTGCACAAATCTGACTTGCATTTTTTATGAATATATTTTATACACAAACTGTTCTGTACAATGGGACCAGACGTCCCAAAAAAGCTCATTCACGCCTACATCAGTCTGTTGAAGAACATAATGGGGGAGGGAATTCTAGAATTTTTTTCTTGTAATGCTGCTGTGAAGGTGCTGAGGCGGCGTTTGACAGTTAAAAAAAGACAGAGCTGTGGATTTTGCCAAAGTTTATGTTTTATGAATAGAAAATCCACCTCAAATTTTTCTTGTTTCTCTGTTTATTTGGAAAGTGAACCGTGTGGTGCTGAAATAATGTTTGTGTTTGTATCCTTATATACATATTATAACAACAAAGTGTCTATCAATCTATTGATCCATCCATGTGAGGCTGTCACTATGCACTGGCTATATGCTAACATGCACACAGTGTAGGAATTAATAATAAGCACTGTAATTGGCATTGTCAATAATTTAATAAAATTGCATAACGAGGTACGCCATGTTTTTGTATTTTCTTTACACCCACATTTTTTTACCTCTTGAATGTGTCCTAATTTACCCGTGATTCATACATTTGCGTTTTTTTTGTCCCATTGATCCACAATGGAGTCCATCCGTGACCTCTCTAACTTTCGGTTAAATGAAGGTCGACGTTGATTGCAGACGTATGGGAATGAGAGCTGGTGACTAATCACTGCTGCTGTATTCATGTAGCGAGACAAGCGTTATGTAATATCACAACAGCCATGTGACAGTGGTCCTTAGAGAGGATGGTGTTATTAATGGCAGCAGAGCAGATCCTGAGCAGATGTATTCTTCTAACTGTATGAAGCAAATGTTTCCTTGGAGCAGCAGAGGGCAATGATTTTGATTACCAGTCATGTCGGATTTTCTCTCCTTTTGTTTTTTTTTAACTGTTGTTAAATAGTTTGTTCATGTAACTCTTTCTCTTTTTACTACGACCTGGTTTTACTCAAAAAGTGGGCGTTGATTTCTCTACATTTGAAAAGGTTTGAGGTTAGAACTCTCACTGCTCTCCTACTTTCCCAGTAGCTTCTATGTGACAGTACTTCACTGCCTGCCATCCTGGAGAGCAGCTTTATTGCACTCACTGGGGGGGGGGCGAAGCAACGGAAGATTCACCACTAATTGGAGCGATGTTTGGAATAATTATCAAATCGCAGCAGGAGCAGCGGCAAAAAAACCCGTGAAAATGAAAAGACTTTAATAGAATGTCAGCGTGATTCTGCAGGCCACACTGAAGCTGGTGCAGTGAAATGTAGGGAGCTGAAGGGCACGCCCTCTCCGGACGCAGAGAAGGGTGGAGAATGGGTGTGTGTGGGGGGGCGGGGGGTTAGAACCGGTCTCCCTGGAATTGCCTTAATGATGTCCTCTTATTATGGCGTTATGCAACGTGGCAGTAAAGTTTAGTCGTGGGCCCTGCCATCAACGCAAAACATGACGTGGAACTGTGTGTGTGCACTTTGTAGTGTCTGTAGTGTCTGTGTGTGCGTATACGTACTGTATTTGTTTGGGCTATTTTTGCGTGGATGTCTTTTCTACTGAAGATATGGATTATACTTTCAATTTTCCACACAGGAAAGTGAGCTGGGAACCGGTAAACAGGACATTCACAACGGGGGATGCCACGAGAGGACTGATCAATTGTACCCGAAATGTGGAGAGGTGCTGAATTATTGAAAACAGCCTTGTTGCGTATTTTCCCATTAATCTTCCAGCTCAGTTAGAGTCACATGTGGTGCTCAGTGACGTGCCAGTATCCATTGTTTCTTTCTTCCTATTACCTCAATGTCTGTGCATGTCACGGAGGACACATTTCAGAAGAGTGCGTCAAAAAGACCTAACGCCTGTTCACATGAGAAGTGATGAGTCACAGCAAAGATCACAGTTTGGAGATGCGTAACTAATACACAATGACACTCACTATGTCTCCTGGGTTTTCCTGTCATCTTGACTCATTTAGTCCCAGATGAACATCCCAAATAATGAATACAAAGGAACTTACTTTAACAGGTAAACCCAACTTTGCAGTGATTTATTATTCACAGTGTGAATGTCAATTTCAAAGCTACCGAGCACGAACAAAACAGCAACACTATCTATATCGAAACTACTTTATTAGATATTAACAATTAGGACCTTTAGTTATTCCGGGCTGTGTTTTTGCTTTTTTCAATCTAACCACCCACTAGTTTCAAAGAACATCACAACTCTGGGTTCAGTGCAGACTTACCAGGCTCTCTCCCAAAATTGCAGTAATGAGGGTCAAAGACAAATCCTCGGCTCAACTGGGGGGTCAGATCCTGTGCAGTGGGCCAGTGGCTGCAGGAAGTGATCGTGCTAGTGAGGAAGTATTGGTGATTACTCAGACAGTGGAAAGTACTCAGAGCATGTGTCTGTTTGAGTAACATTTGATTTGAAACTATAGCATCCAGGGAATATATATATCTACATAAACTATATACATATATATATATATATATATATATATATACATATACATATACATATACATATATGCTCCATACCATGAAAAGACTTTGTAGACATGAGAAGGTGAATTGATGGAATTTATAAGGCCCTCTTTACCTTCCAAAGAGCATTTTATGAAAGGCCACATTTTTTTATCAAAGCGCCATGGATCAATTGATGTATTGGTCTGTCCGAGGCAGCACTCCCGTTAGTGGAGGTGGGATTTGTGCCGACTCAGTCACAGTTGACTTGACTGACCGTGGTATTGAAGCTAGAGCTATTTTGGGTCTCACAGTGTGCAACGATTGGAAAGGATCAATGGGTCAAAGACAGAGCAGGTGAGGTGCAGTGATGTCACCGCCTGTCACTGAACAATACGGCAGAACTGTGGTAATGGATTGGTTTTAGGTAGTAAGCGTGTAATACTAGATTCAAAAAGTAGCCTCCTCATTGTGGCATCAGGGCACCGTTGACTGGAAACCAGTGACACTCTTGAAATTTGATCAAACTTTCCCTTGACATTTTGTCTATCTGTGTCAAACATCATTAAAATATGTGCTTCTTCAGGCCTAGGCACACATTCTATTCGCTGCGCACACACAACACAGATAAACATACACTTTGTATCCGTCAGGTTTAAAACATTGCTTTGATGCAGAGGGGAAAGATAAGTTCAAGGAGCAGTTATTGAGTGTAGCTTTAAGTTCAGAATAAATTGAGTGGGGAGTCATGCTGAGAGCATCCCTCATAGATGGAGATGTTTTTATTTTATTATTCGAAAAAATAAAAAAAAACTTCCGAGGTTAGTGAATGTGAGTGAATATCAGGGGCTTTTTACCACCAGCTGGTCTGCTATTGTGACATCACATATCGGACGGATTTTTTATATCAAAAAGCATTCAAGTCAATGCTGTGGCCACTGAGAAGGGACGCCCCCTGCCATGTGATGTACAGGGTTATCATATAGATTAAGCCTCTTTTGACAATAAATATGGAAATATGCTTTGCATCCCTGAAGGGAATACCTTAAAAAATGTGAAATACATCAATTAATAAGGACATATGACAATGGATAAAAGTAAATCCTCACATTTCAGTGTTTGACCTGAAAAATGAGTTGATTCATTGACGTTTGATCATATACACAAGCAATCAAAGGGTAAGAAAAGGAAGAGGAAGTAATATTTGTTGATGTAGTTTGTGGTTTATAATTTATGTATTAAAAGATGACAAAAAGGGGCAGAAATACTTGAATTAAATGTTCTTCCTAACAACCCAAAGCTGCTCCAATGAGTATTCTTTCACAATGAGGGTTCAAACGGTGTCTTCTCTCGGAGGGAGGGGGGCACACAGGGACGTGGTGACGTAAGGGAGAGGGGGTTGGGGTGGCGGGGGGTGAGGAAGGGGGAGGCGTGGTGCTGAACGAACAGCTCCGCGGTCTCATAAAGTAACCAGAGGGCTTGTGAGCTCCGTGAGAGGAGCACCCAGCCATGAGCCAGCCGAGCTCCCCGTCCTCCAGACCCGCGCCGACACTCCGCCCGTCCCCCTGACGCGCACCGCGGCCACCATGAAGCGGCAAAACGTGAGGACCCTCGCCCTCATCATCTGCACCTTCACCTACCTGATAGTCGGCGCCGCGATCTTCGACGCGCTGGAATCCCGCAAGGAGACGAGCCAGAGGGGAGACCTGGACCTGCGGAAGGAGGAGCTGCTCAAGACCTTCAACCTGTCCACGGAGGACTTCGACGACCTGGAGCAGGTGGTGTTGGAGCTGAAGCCGCACAAAGCCGGCGTGCAGTGGAAGTTCGCCGGCTCGTTTTACTTCGCCATCACTGTGATCACCACAATAGGTAAGAACTTGGGCTCTTTATTGTGCCTCAGCGGAACAAAGTTGGTGTATCGGTTCGAGCATCGGGGTCTGATTCATTTGAGCCGGAAGACCACGTGAAGTAAGCTGTGAGCCAACAACATCAAGACCACATGCCAAAGGGGACACGAAGCACATTCAACATTAATACGTGTGACTGCATTTCTATGGGTACTAGATTGAGGATATTCATAAACCCAGTACGAAGAAGACCCCAAAAGGTGAAGAGTGTTACCAATTCCCATTTTATACCCTGCATTGAAAGAGCATTGATAATAAATAAACGTACACATAATGCCAAAAATGCCAGCAGCAAGTGTTTTATATTTTATATTACAGCTTATATTGTTTTAATAATCCCTCTGTTGTGTATTCAATAACAGTGGATCTTATTTTATAACGTTTTTGTAAAATCTGAACCTTCAAGGGCATCTGCAGCTGTCAGACAAATGTTTCGAAATCTATATAAGTAGAGAAAAATATAACAAATACTTTAGGGAACGTGCGACTGATAAAACATGAGACATGCTTGTAGAGCTAGATAGAGGAAATACCTTAAATGTCATTTTATTCATAAAATCAACAGGTGCACTATATCCCCTACAATACATAATATACCAAAAACGATAAAACAGTCTAATCACAAGGCGATCAAATGTCTTTATTTTAATTACTTATCTGATTAGAATTAGCGACAGCAAAAAAAAACATATTTTTTACTTTTTCACATCAGTATGAGGTTTTAAAACCCTTTGCAGTGTAAACACGGTCGGTATGACATGCAGACTCTGCAGATATGACACCTTAGTTTAAATTAAAGCCAGACAAACAAGCCGTCGACAGCCCTTCACACCTCAGCATTTCATCGACTTGTAGTTTTGAAAGGGTTTGCATTCTAATGTTCATTACTAAAGATTATTTTGGGGGAAGATGCTCAAGGAAACTAAGTAATGAGACATTGATTTGCCTCTTCTCTTTTGCTCTTACTCATTATTGCTGCCCTCAAAGCTCCAGCACCGCCACGAGGCTCCCAGCTCTGTACTCCGCCTTTCATCTTTGTTATTTAATTTCAACTTCCCTTTTGCTCTTTGCATAACACTCTGCCCGTAAATATTGGAAGACGAGATCAAGCAAAAAAAAAAAAAGGATGCATTGATTACCTTTGCCTGATCATTCATCATGTTTCCTTCCATATGTTTGACCACAGAACGGGCAAATACAAGCAGAACCATAATTTATCTGTGATGAGTAGCTTGTCAGACATCGTGTCTCTCTGTGGCGTGCTGAAACGCAGGGTACAAGGAGCACAAAAGGGCCATGAAGTCAGCATGTAGGCATCTATGCTTGCGTGGGACCTCATGAACTCATTGTCGCAACCGGACAAAGTAAGACTGGAGGGGCAAAACACTTCAACTATTTATTTGTGGGCTCGAGACTCGCTGAGGTGTTTTTAACCGTATTAAGTAACACCTTCTCCCTTTCCTCTCTTGCATCCTCTGTTATCGCCTCTAAGCCTTCCACCTGTGTTTGGTGGCCCGGGACAGTTGTCAGTAGTGACCTTTGACTTGTAACCCTATCAGATGGAGGCGACTAATTGTTCACTGACCCGAGCCCGGGTGTCTGTAACCGCGTTCTGTGATTGTGAGCCCGGAGGCTACTGCTAACGCGGGGATCGGCGTTCCAGCCTGCCATTACGTATTAATGACAACACCAGACCCTCGCACACCACATTAACACTTCAGGTACTGTTCTCTGCGCTCAACGTCGTGCAGCCATGAGTAGCAGTAAGACGCAAAGGCTGAGCCACAATATGGGGGGTGAGCCTATCGTTTGACCTTCAGATCCAACAAAGTGCTGGAGATGATGTGAAAACATGAGGTTCTCTGAATGAAAGTAAAGCAGGTTGCTGACTATTTGCTAAGTGCCTATTGTAAACAGCACATTGGGTTTCCATATGAGACCACATCATTTCCTGTGAATGCTGAATGCACACTTTTCTAAACCGACACACCACAAGAACTATACCAAACATGCTCTACTAAGCTGGGGGGGGGGGGGATAAATGAGAAAGCGCATTCCCCTTTCCAGATGGAAGGAGTGGATAAGTCCGGGGATTCACAAGAGTCTCCTCCTGGGTTGATATCTCGGCATTGCTGTGTTGACACATCGAACTCTCTGCCCCGCGCCACGGACCCCGTGGCGGACGAATGACACGCTGTCTTACAAATAAGACCCGGCTCGTGTCTTGTTTGTGTTGCGGGACGTCCTGTATGACATCTGATGAGGGCAGGATCGCGTTGTTTAGCAGCATTTTTCCTCTAGATGCCATTTAAAATAAAACAATATCATGTGACAGCATGTTTACTAAAACTTATGTAAATCTAATTACACACACACAGTTGGAAAAACTAGGTTTAGTTTAGTTCTTTAACTTTTCTTGAGCAGCCGTTCCCTGCTGTACCTTTTTATCGAACCACAATCCTTCTGATGTTCAATCCAAAAATCAAATTGTCCGGGCTTAATGCTTTTGTGTTTTTTTAACTCATGTTGACACACAGACACATTTTGTATTTTGTTAACATCAAAGGACAATTCCACAAATTTAAAATAAAAAGCCACACAGCTTTTTAGACATTTTAGATAACCATCTCTGCGATTTCTGAATGATCTTTCTGAAGAATTTTGGAAGGGTACTTTCTAGGTTAAAAAAACCCACATTCTTTTTTGATTATCCAGATTAACAAGGTCTAGTTCTTTAAAGTTGAGGAGAATAAATCTGGCAAAATATTCCTTTTTGAGTCATGACCTCATGGCTAATATCTAATCTCTTGAAGTCATTATCCTTCCTCGTTGGCTCATAAACAAAACATTTTTTTCCAAGTCACCATATGTTTGTGGTTAGAAAAAAAAAACCTTCTGCATTTTTATTATTGTGAATCGCCTCCTGTTAAATATGCTCAAAGATCAATTGGCATCTTGCAGATTCGGTAGACATGACCTCAGTGTTTTCCCGTAGAAGAGCTCATCGTTTATCATCTGTGAGAATTGCAGATAGAGAAGTAAGCATAAATGCATTCAGCCATGCACTCCATACCAGTTGCTATAACCCCGTCACAGTCACTGTTGAATCTCCTTGTTGGTTTTGCAGAGAGCTGAAGCCCTCACAGCCCTGGTTTAGTTGCTCTGTCACCAGCGGCGCATCGGTTGCTGATGTGCTGGAAAGCCACCAAACGTGGAAGCACATTAGTGTGTGAATGTGCAGCAGGCTGTCGCTGGAAAACACGCAGCGGATCCTCGCCAAGTCAGCGCATCTGACTTTTCTATATGTCGACATGCCATGGATAAAACACATGGAATAATTGGAGGTCTGATCCAGAATTTTTAATGGGGATTCGTTACATTTGTATCATCATTATTCAGTCAGTTTAAGTAAGTGGTTGAGGGCACAAAGAATATTCATCTCCCCAGCTTTATTCCACAAGGACTCCTATCGTCGAGTGAGGGGTGGAGGTGGGGGGGGGGGAGGGGGGGCTACTTCAGCTCTTCCCACAGGTGACAATACAAAGGAGCACACAGGAGGAGCACTGTGAGACGCTGCCCATCCCTTTTCTCATGGTGCCACCATGAGGTTGTGGTTCAGAGAGAAGTGCCTTATGACCAAAGAAATTCATGGAACATCTTTAATATCACTAGTCTTTTAATTATTTTCATGTGCATTTTGAAATGTTGCAATAGAAATGCTGGAAGGTTGATGTGTTTGGCTGAAGGGGAGGTAGTAAACTTATGCGACGGCTCAGCCGCTTCTTCGTATATTTTCTCATGTTATGTTCTCTATTGAATGCAATTCGGCCAACAGCGGACAGAAATGCACAGTTCAAAATTAGCAACCTTTTCCCCTTATTGCTCTCGTCAACTTGTTTTGTTTCCAGAAGGCAACAGTCAATTACTCTACTCTGTAGACACGAGGGGTCCATAGCGATAACTTCAGAGCAACCTTTGCTGTAGCCGATATTTGCACTTACACTGAAATTAAATATTTGAAAATGTAATGAAACATTTTCTTGAGGATTGATTTCATATACAGAAATTGCCCAAACTATTAAATACAATACGATCTCGATACAATCCTTAGTGGATCAATTGAGAAGTAATGGTAAATAATCAACCAGAACTGTGTCGGTTTACACTTGAATTGAATCGGGCTCCTGATGTGAGGCCCGCTGTGTTTTACCTGATTTGGTCGGTCGGGTAACTGAAACTCTCTCTGGTGGCTGCTCACAGGAGCCGTAAACTGACCTCGCGTTGACCAATGAACCGCCGTCCAAGCCGTCCTCACGCAGACACACTGAGATGTAATGGGACATAAAGCAAACAAACAAGCTCTGTTTTTTAATTTTGTTTTTACAGGCTTTACCAGATTTTAGGATCACACGGGACACGGTACATGACGTTCATGTGCATGTTGGCAACATGTTAATTAAGAAAGAACAGTGGAGAGTCATCGAGGCAGCGCTGCCTCAAGCTGATAAGATGACTAATGTGTGATTGACTCTTTGTGTGATTTGAGAGTTTGTGTCACCAAGGTTACAAGAAGATCCCGAGTTAAAAATAAAGACGGCTATTAGCGTGCAGTTGAGTTAGACACACTGGTCACGGTTCTGACGTAATTTGAAACAGTGCTGAGCAAGTTTTACTTTGCTTCTCTCCGGATGACACGCAAACAGTGGATTAGGCCAGGAAATGACAAAAGGACTCATTAGCTTCATTTTTCCTCATTGAAACTAGTTTAGATGGGATCTTTATTTCGCAAAATGAAGAAAATGAATAGTTTGCATCCGGCCTTATATGTTTAATGGGAATATGTAAGTGGCCTGTGTGTATTTAATCGTAACTAACAAAGGACTCCACTGGATACTGTAGGTTTTAAGGCTGACTAACCAAAGCTTTGTGCCATCTGATCCGGTCTGAAGGGCCAACTCAGACCCCTGCAAGCAGCTGCAATATGGATATAAAACGTCTCAACATTCTAACTTAGAAGAATAACACAGAATGTGCTTGACCTGCCCACACACACACACACACACACACACACACACACACACACACACACACACACACATTCACCCTCCTTTAATGGGCTTTGATTAAAAATGTATTTCGGTTAAAGCTGAGAATTCACACTGTGAAGAAGCACCCTGATTGATTTTCCATTGGCGTTGTTTCCATGGAGGCGGCACGACATTCCGTGCCGCCTCCATGCAATTGGCAGTTAGCACGTCACGGTCCGTTCACGTATGTCGGTGAGATCCGATCGGACTGATTCGACCCTCTCGATTAAATGTCCTCTCACCGTTTAGCGGTGAAAAGGTTTACCACCCCGACCACCATCCGATACCACGGGACGACACCTGGAACCTGACAAGAACTATTAAGGAGGTTAACTTTTAACTTTGTTGATTTGTTCAACTTGGACCACAAAGGTCTCTGAGTGCACAAAGGCCACCGAAATGAGCTGCCAACTTAAATGAAGACGGCGCCGCTCCAGTAAAGTGTATTCTAATGGGATCTTTGTTTTCGTTATCATGTTTAATGCACCCGAGTTATTCAATAGGATAAATATTACAGAGCGACCGGGGGGAAGTGAAACACAGCGACACCTCCATCGGTGTCAGATGATTAGATTAAAAAGCAAACAAATCCCTGTGTGAGATAGTGTTTAATGGATTGCATGTTATTTCCAGGCCTTGCAACATTCAGGTCTCTTTGATCGAAAAACTAAAAAATCCATATTGCTTGGATTTTAGCATCAAAGGCAGAAATGTTCCTGAGAAATAAGTCCAAAGTGCATGCTCACAGAGGGCACTCACTTGTTTCTGTTCTGGATCTGAAAGGAGCAAACGTCTGAGAAAGTTGACAGAGGGGACTCTTATTGCTGCTGCTGCTCCGTTCACATGACCAGCCAATGTTTACCTATTGTACGTCTGCTTAGTACTCCGCTGCCTCAATGGAAAGTTGAACGCTCGCCTGACTCACTAAACAAAACACGGCTTTGTATTTGTTAGACTTCATAATCCAGTTGGGGGCCGACTGGAGTTTAACCAAATAAAATAGTACACAGTAGTGAGATCTGAAGCGTTTTCACTTGAAGTTTCCTACTGATCTGACAAAGAATAAATACACAAGGGGTGACATGTAAAATCTATGCTGTATTGTGGCAAACTCACTACTGTGAAGTTTATTTTGTCAGAAAAGAAAACCCCATTGTCTATTTGTCTCTATTACCTAGTCTCACACCCTGTAATATCTAATGATGTGGACCTCTACAGCCCAGAAAACCATTCTATGCTTTGTTCAAGTCTCATTCCTTTCACATGGATGTGTACATCTTTCTAAGTGTATCACAAAACCTCACTTACAGTACAGTGCTTTTTGTTTTGGGACTATTTTTAGCCGCAGATTAAGACACATTTGGCGCTCAGCTGAGCAATTTGCATCAGCAGGAGGCTGAGTGATCAACTCAAATTAAAGTAGAGTGCCGATGTGCACAGGAAAGTCACTCATGTTTAATTGAGGCTCCATGTAATCATATGCTGAGGTAATTTCATGGTCTATATTTGTGTGCATGATATATCATTTTTGTGCTCAATCTAAATGTTTTTTTTTTTTCCATGATCCTGATTAAACACAAAGGAAAATGTGTTCCTGGGCAGTGTGAGGCCGACCGGCTGTTAAAGTGTCACAGGGCTGTCTCTTGGTTTAGTCTGTGTCATTGTGTTCCTTCTCTTGACCTGAAAAGGAAAGGTATTAGAAGCCCGTTCACTGTTCAGACGGTTCAGCTCAGCTGAGCTGGGATTCCAGGAACAATGCTGGTGAGAACTTATTGTGCCTTTTTTGCTTCTGCAGCAGAGAGAGAGAGAGAGAGAGAGAGAGAGATGGGGAAAGTTCAGTCTAAACAAACCTTTAAGTCCGTTTTCCACCAGAATGGCTTGCTTTTCGTTTACTTTAGCAGGCTGAGTCAAGCACTTCTTTTCTTTTAAATGAAGTCTGTTTACTCCACTAGTCCGTGTTAATCTGACCCCAAACCAACAAACACAACAATAATGACACCTTTTTTTTCTTTAAAAAAATATTTTTCTTTTAGGATTAACCAAACAATGAAATAACTAGCCACCGCCGCTATAAAAAGACATTCCAAATCGAGTCACACAGCCACACCAGATAAATCCTCCCTGAGGAACCCACAATGTCATGGAACACAGCTCGCGCACACATTTGCCTCAGACAGGAGGGTGGTTTATTCCAGTTTTGACTGTGTGCCCAGAGCAGCGAGCTGCCCCCTCTCTCTCCCCCCCCCCTCTCCTCACTCCCCTCCCCCCCAGCACGCAGAGATGGCTGCAGGAGCCTCGGCGGCCCTGTTCTGCCTCGCCACGTAGATGGGCCAAAAGGCAGACCTTTCCACATCAAAACATGCAGGTTCCTCGGCGTCCAAACACAACACTGAGGCGAGAGGCGAGGAGTTATCGCTGCGCCGTTCGTGGTCCACGCACCAAACGGAGCGCTTTTCATTGCCGTTCTAACCATAACAACCTGAAGTGATTTTCTCACAACTCAGCGGCTCACGGCGACCTGGGTGTTGTGTGTGTCAGCATTGCACTGCTCCAACTGCCGGGGAGACAGTTCCAAGCCACGATGAATTATATATATGTATATATATATATATTTATATGTATATATATATATGTACATATTGTCTCTCAGGGGATTTTTTTTTCCAATTTGTTTCCAGCATCTGCTTAATCTCTCAACAAGCCAACCTGGATGAAGTGCACTGTCACACACTGGGGCCTAATGATAATAACAATAACAGTGATAGGTGAGTTGTGTTTATCCCCGAGGGCGGCAATCGGAGCAGAAGCTTATGAGTTCACATTTAATAGCTGTACGGAGGAAGAAGAAAAAAAAAGCAAGCGCCCTGTAACAACCGCGGGCTGAAAAGACAGGCTGCTAACCTATTTTCTGAGGAATAATCCTGATATCGCAGCTGTCAGTAGGATGTGTCTGCTACTCATTCACTGCTGGTTGAGTTCATGTATTTATTGCTCATGGTAAGTTCCTCCAGTGGGTAATGAAGAACTTCCATCTCAGCTCACATTCTTAACTTGTTTCACGACTATTTCTGTCATTTTTTAGACGAACCAGTGAAGCAATGTTAGGAAAAAGAAAACATGGGCTGTGTTACTGCGTCTCCCCCCTCTGTGGAAGAAGGATGGCTCTCCAGCTCGCCTTTGAGCCAATCAGAACATCCATAAGCCGCGTTTGCCTTCTGCTGTGGTTGGATAACACGTGTTATAAACTGGACTGAACACGAAGGGTGTGGAGGCGGGGGTTGGGTGCATTCGAGTTTCATGCAGTGGGCTGAAATTGCATCATGGTCATCTACAAACGTGAATTTGTCGAAAATCATGGTTTGTCAAGTTTAAATGACTAATATGAATGAACATAAGTCAAACCTTTGGTTTCTCTCGGGACCCCAGCGGGGCTTTTTCATCATGAAAACTATTAAAGAAAATTTTATTTGGTCCTATTCAATTGATAGTAACCTTGTGCATGTGTTTTTACTACTTTTTATAATTATAATAATAATTAATTAATAATTATAAGGCAGCGCCTCTCACTCTTGAGTAATCCAAACACAAAGCAAGAAGCGTTTGAATTCCTTCTTTGTTGTTGGAACAAA
The DNA here is from genome assembly GCF_949316345.1 of Pungitius pungitius. NCBI lineage: Eukaryota > Metazoa > Chordata > Actinopteri > Perciformes > Gasterosteidae > Pungitius > Pungitius pungitius. The sequence continues at coordinate 10,926,783 of NC_084919.1, forward strand.
GAGACATTTACTATACTGTAGCTTGCCACTAATCCTACTGGCTATCATGTGTTTATGCAGCATTAAAGAGTAATGATATTCATGGCATTTGGTTACTGCACCCCGTGTTACTCTCTTAGTAAGAAAACCAAACCGTAAATGTAGAGAAGCCAACAAATGAAATGTAACCGGGTGAAGCCTTCATTTACATAGAGTAGGATGCCACACACGATCGTGTTTTTGCCTCTTAGAAAATGAAATAAGCAAATGATAAGGGCTGTCTGCTACAGCGTGGGCTTCAGCATCGTTTTTTTTAATTCGTTGTAATTGTGTCATGAACTAATGAATCATTGGGACAGTCTGGCTGCTTTGGCCACCTAATTAACAACAGACTGGAATATTGAGAGAAGTGACATTTGCGTGTCCTTATTATAGTGGTTTTATCCTCCAGACAGTCTGAGTTTGCCACAAATGAAATATCACCAAATTCCTGCAAGTTAAGACACCTTTTGAAACAAAAGGTGCTAATTTCAATAATTTTGTTTAAAAAAAAGCACAAGAATCAAGATTCCGGACGTTACTTGATCTACTTGGTATTTAAGTGAAATAAATTAAAATAACAACGGCACAGGTGTAATAAACCTCATCCGCCCCCCCATCTCCAAGTTGGTAAGAACAAATGCAAGGGACGGAAGGTGAAGCTGCAGATGGAGCGAGGTGGAGCTGAAGCTGCCATATGGGGAGCCTGAAGCGCTGGTTCCCTCATCCAAGGTGACGAGGAGACCCGACGCACAGCGAAAAGCTGATGGTCATCCAGTTTTGACAAAGTTAAATATATAACGGTCTACCTGGTTCGATTGGGAGTTTGTCTACATGTGCAGGCAGATGTTATCATGCTAAATGACACGTTCACAAGAAACAGCAGCCAGGGCTTCAAGGTCAATGTCAACGATGATTGAACGAGTCAACGAGTCAAACGCTCGGCTTCTCGCCATTTCTGGCGAAATGCAGCTCAAAGCAAGCGGCATTGCATCCCAATATTGTGCCCATAGAATGTAGATTTCAGTACATGGTTATGAAAAAAGTAAAGTAAGAGCAGGGTGAGAATATGCAAAAAGCCCCGCTAACATAAAATAAAGTAGATGCTCTTTGTCTTAACACGTGCTTAGTTTATGTTAGCCATCGGTGGGTTTATGTTTGTTGGGCTCTGACATAATTAAAACCAAGCAAAACTCAATCCAGGTTCAATCCAGGGATTAAATCCGTGCTTTGAAAGACAGCGGCTGAATTCGGTGAACTGACGTTCATTATTTGCGATTCCACAACAGAACTACACGTTGCGGCACAAAGGAGGGTCAGCGGTGTGGTGAGGAGGTTCATGTAACACGTTGGGAGGATCCATTACTTGATTCCATTGCTTTGGGTCAGTAAGCCAGGTGGCAGCATTAGCCTCATGCGTGACATGTGATATGTGTACTACGTGGCATCAAGCCCAGCCGGGCAGCTCAGCCAGGACAGCGATGGGTACCCATGTCACTAGTAGAGAGCCGTTGTCACCACACACACACACGCACACACGCACAAACACACACACACAGACACACTGCCTCGAAGAAATTTCCCAAAATGTTTCAGTACTGTTGGATGTGATCACTCATGGGTCATAAATATGTCCCTATTTATTGCAAATGAATCCCATAGGTGAAGATTTCTTTGATAATGATTTCTGCTTCAATGCTTAATTGACAATGCTTAAATTGGGCAATTAATGAAAAGCATGCGGACTGAAGGGTGAAACCCGGTGGATCACAACCAAGCCTGAAACAACATGCTGGCAGCCAAAAACAGCAGATTTCAGCCTTCTGGATGGTTGTTTTAGCACCATATCTCTACCATTGATGCATTTCACTGTAATACAAGTGGTATTTAAATAGCTTAAAACTGAGATTCTGACGAAATGCTTGTACGCTTTTTTAGGCACATTAGATGTTAGAATTATGGTTTTCACTTTTCTCCTGCTGCTGCCTCATGTTTTATTGCCTGCGACCGCAGTTTTAATGTTTGGCAGCTTGAAAACACTTCAGGACTTTTTGCCCGGTCAGTAATGCAACAATGCACACTAGCTTTTAGGATTTCTTTAAGGATGTTTTAACAGACAAAGAAACCAAAAGATACCTTCATCCAATACAAAGTTAATCCATATCCGGTGATATTTACAGGGTGTCATTTTTCCTTTGTGTTGACCACCCCTGACGCTTGTCATTGTGCTTATGTGTGTTCCTCTCGTTGAAATCCTTTTCGAGTTTTCTTTTCCATTTTCCCTCCGTTTGATGCTCTGTAAACTGATCGGTGTGTGTTTATGTGTTTCCTCTCCTTTAGCCAACACATGTCCGTTTAGGACAGCATCTGCTCCCTGAGAGCAGCTGAACAAGCTGAACCGGGCCCCACAGCGTGTTTCGAATATCAGAGGAATCAGGTGTCACAGGCAGGTGACTACGCTGCACAGGCTGCAGAGACGGGGCAGATATCTCTTTTAGACTGATGGTGCCGAGGAATATACAGAGGAATGGGAAAGTGGGTGAGAGAGAGAGAGAGAAGAAGAAACGGCAGGGATAGTAAAGCAGCATCTATTTTTAAAAACAGCATTCAACTGAATAAAACATTATGGGGCTGCTGTCCAAATTACCAGAAATCACTAAGCAGGCGTGGAATGAGCGTGTAAAACTACAGTGGCTTTTCACTCTCGCTTTATTTTTTAATGACACCGAGCTGGACTATTTCCCCCGTGCCATTTCCCAAACGCTGGATTGCAAGGAACCCCTCCAGTGTGTCAGGAATAACGAGCAAAACGCCGTGTTTATGCTCTGCGGTGTCAGCTGTCTCTTCACCGCCTCGTGTGTGAAAAAAAACAACAAAACACAGATGGATCAGAGGCTGATAACAGTGTGTGAAACGCTTTTGGCCCGGTTCTTGGCCTTGATGTAAGCGTGCCTCTGCTCTTTTTTATAATCCACTGAAAATGATCCTCACCATCATCATCGCCATCATCATCATCATCATCAGCAGCAGCAGCAGCAGCATCAGCAGCAGCAGTGGCATCTGTGACTAATTATGCCCACTGTCGTCTGGGCGAATGCTTCCCAAATGTCTTTGTCTGACGTGCTCTGACCGTCCCGTCGCGTTAAATCTTTCATAAGACGCTCATTTGTTCATGACTGATTTTAAACTGATTAATTGCTTTCAATCAAATACACAGTAGTATTGTTTAGTTCAGGTTTGCATTGGTTTATTGCATTATACCATGTATCCATCCCATTTTGCAAGGTACAACGTTAGCTATTTTGAAACTTTACCCATCATATTTTAGGGGGTCGCTGCCTTGTGATTGACAGGTTCTTACCGGGGTGTGTTTTCTTCTGACAGAGTTACCTTTTCACCGGGTATTTCTAGTTCATAACAGTAAATTGTAACACTAAGGAAGCCTCAAAAATGTGTTGAAGGTTAAAATGTAGAATGGTTAGAATTGGTTACTACGTCCAGTCCTTAAATACAGTCTATGGTGCGTCCTAAGCACCTCCCAACACAGACTTTTCCCATCTTACAATAAGTCAGCTGACCTGCACGTCCCACCGTTACACTGTCATGTGGGTTATAAGCTTTCTCCAATTCCAGCGCATTAGTTTTTGTTGATAACACAAACATTGAAATGTGAAAAGATGGAGAACAGCCTGAACCACGGCAAAGGTTTATACTTTACTTTTAAATATGTATTTCAATTATCTATAAACAACCTTTTGCTGTCTATTCAAACCATTTAAGGATGACTATTTCAATTTCTCTGCTCTATTGCCAACTAACGTTCTAATTGCGGCAGTGTGTTGAGGTGTTAAATTCCACTATTGTGGAGCCATTTCTGTCTGAATGGTAATTTTATCCTCCATTTGTTGGAAAAGTGGAGTTACTCCACAATCTCTCTACATAAGTGCTGGGTGTAAATCACTCTACAGGCTCATTATGGAGTCAGTCGTCAGTTAATAGGGCCCATCGGCTCAGCAATAATGTTGTTATTCTGTGAAATCCGCTTGTTGACTTCCTGTTATGATTCTTGGCAGTCATAGGACAGGAATTTATTGTTTCCCATTTGCTAGCTGTTTAAGACATATCTTTTTTTTCTCCATCATTTCCAAGAAACAGTTTCCAGCACTGTGTTACAGAACATGGTCTCACTTTCCCTCTCTGTCTTTGTCTTTCTCTTCGTGCCCACACAGGCACACTTTAAAGCAGATAGAGCGAACGGAGCACACACGGATACATCTGTTATTTGAGTTGACTTCTTAATAGGCTGGAAAGAAATTGGAGTTCCTACATTAGCGATGACTACAAATTAAAGACTTCCTACCGTCTAAATTAGGTTTTAAAATGTGCCTTCTATAATGGATATTTTTAGTGATTTTCCACAGGGTAGAGCACGGGTTATGTATCCGAAAATGGTTTCCCTTTATTTCTGTTTTACGTTTCATCCTCGCTGTCCTCTCCTCCTCCTCCTCCTCCTCCTCCTCCTCCTCCCTCGACTCCCCGGTTGTGTACTGTACAGTATTTGTGTATGTGAACCCCATTTTAGTCCAGCTGTGTTGTGAGTTTTAAAACAGGTCCATACCAACTGTGTATCAGGTACATAAATCATGCGATTTATTTAATTAGCTACCCCCCCCCACCCAGGATCTCACACTCGGGGTGGAATGCCTCGCCGAGTGACCTCATGGAAAACTGCGCCTGCCAAGGTTTCCTCTCATATCCCCTAAAAAGGAACCCAAGGAGTACTTTTGGAAAAAGACCCCGATAGCAAGTTTCTTTTTTTTTTCTTCGAAGTACAAGCAAAACACTCAGATGGACTAAGATGGTCTGACACACACACACGCACACGCGCACACTCACACACACAGACGGATTGTTGCCTTTGATTGTCAGATAGCGTGTGAATAAATGTTGCGGGGGAATTTCGTGCGATTAGAGGGGTTGTATTGCTGCACAGGTGCATTGTGGGGACGCGGTTAGAGCTCTCTGGCGGCACCGTCGCTTTGGTCTTCAGGCTTGCGATGCTTTAATGTTTTGGGCCTCAGCTGTGAGCTGGACGGGGAGCACATGCTCCCAGGCCCGATTTGGAGCCCGCACACAGAGGGTAACCGAGTTAAAAGCGAACCCGGACAGGCGCTGGGCCAACGCGCCGTCTCCTCTGGCGTTACATTGGATTGCTTGAGATGAATACTTTCCATATCCCCAACTTGTTCTCTCCCTTGCGCTCGTTGCTCACTGTCGGCGCTTATAATGAAGGTTTGATTAGAGAGATTATTCTTACTGTTTTACACACTGCTGAAAGCAACGACAGAGTGATGTCATGTTGACACAGCTGACATTGTGCAAATACTAAATATAACAAAAGTGCATCTCGGCCCGTATTCTGATCTAAGTTCAAAACGTCTTATTAATTTAAGTATTTCGATAGTGAACATGATGAATAAACTGCATTTAACGAGCCTCTTGCCTTCTTCACACACACACACACACACACACACACACACACACACACACACACACACACACACACACACACACAAACACCCACATTGGCCAAGAACAATTAAGCTTTGATGTGGTTTTGGACCCCAAACCCTAAACCCCCAGCCAAGCAATCACTCAGCTCCAAACCGGTCCATGCCCCGAAAGGTTGTTGCTAATAATGACTAATGTCTTTCGGCAGTAAAACTGAAGGTAGCATGATGTTGTTGTTTTTCCGCATCAAAAACTACGTGAAGAGAATGGATTTGTGCGACGTTGTTCTTGTTCATGGCCCCAACCCTGTTGGGAAGGGACGTACAAAGGTGGTCGGGGAGAAGATGAGGGGAAAGTAAAGTGTTAACAAGTGTTTCTTTTAACTCTGATTACTTCTAGTCAACGGGTTTTATTTGTAAAAACGTAACCAGAACAGAACAGGTCATATCAATGATCAGCCGGGGCTGAGAACCAGTTTTGTCATTCATGATCGATGTGTGTTTGACGCACTGAGGCCTAATGTTAAACTAAAGAATTGTTTTTGTTGTTTTAGAACAAATAAACTTGAATGACTAATGGCACTTACACAAAGGCTACCATATCTTACGATTCATCTTTGGGCCTTTGCCGCATTTAAATGATTGAAATATCCCAAAAGGTCTCTTTGTAATCCACTCTAAACAATTATGGCAGCTGTGTCTCTTTTTTTTTCATGGCTCCTAATTGCAATCGTTGACTTTAAATATTATTTATGCTTTCACAATAAAGCATATTCCTCGAGTTCTCACAGACGTTAGGCAGCAGCTGTCAGCCACGACCCCGCGGGGTCAAAAGCTGGACGGCGTAATGGACGCAGGCGGGAGGACTGGAGTTTCTGTTTGAGTGCCTGAATAAACAATCGCGGGGTCGTCTGGAGTTTGAGGTGTCTGTGACTGAAGATTGATGGGGGGGGGGGGGATTGGGGGGGGTGGGGGTCACGTTGTAGACGAAGATTGGACACGATTCGTGGGAAACAAAGGATCGTACTCGACTTTTTTCTCCGTGGAAATCCTCACACCGCGTGTGCCAGTCACATGACGGCGCCGGCTGTTTATTTGCAAGGTTGCACAGGACATTCCTCGTTTCCTGGGTGGCGTGTGCGCTTCAGACCGAAGGGGGGGTCGCTGCTCGGGCCACCTGTGCGGGGGGGGGGGTGAAGATCGAGAATGGCCATGTAGGGCTGAGTATTTAGATTCCTCGTGACACCTCGTGAGCACACTCAGAGGAATTTGTTTACCGGCGACACGGCGGCCAGGTCCTCTCAGTGCAGCTGCAGAGTAACGGCCGCCCTCCCCCAGCCTCAACAGTGGTTTCCAACTATCTGCTGACGTGGAAAGTTTCATATATGCTAGAAGTTGATATGCTGAAAATGCAGCTATTAAAACCCTTGTGAATAATACATTCGAATTCTGATTTCATCTTTATTAATAACAGAATTCCTCCAGAACACCAGGTGGAGTAACGGTTTTTGTCGAAGACGACCTAGAGAGTGACGTCTTTGTGTGTGGAAGTCGTTGGTTTGTTCATCTATTTGACTTTTTTGCTGCTGCTTTTCGGCGCCTTTTTTCACGGACATATTTGTCCCATATTTTCCCCTCAACTTCACCCCTCGACCCCTCGAGATCTGCCTCCATGAATTGGAGGCCATCCGCGCGTCCCTGTAGTCCGCCAATGACGGGTTGTATGTAAGAAATCTTTGTTTCACACAAGAAGGACGCAGAAGCTTTACATTACATGTTATTTAGCTGACGCTTTTATCCAAAGCGACTTACATTGCATTATAACCCGTTCATTGCATTATTGCCTGGGGAGCAATTAGGGGTTAGGTGTCTTGCTCTGGGACACTTCGACTTGGCACACATAGGGCAGCCGGGATCCGAACCACCAACCTTGCGGCCCCCAGCACACTGCACTACCCCATAAGCCACCATCGCCAAGCATAAACTAGTCTCCATCACCCAGACCTTTTGTTTGATGTGTGTATAATGCGCCATGCTGTTACGTAAATTTGAAATACAGATTTGTCAAGTCTCTGGTGTGCGCATTTGAAAACACATATTTCTGTGTTTTTTGTTCGTACCCTGATGTTTCTTATGTGTTCTCCTTTGTAACAAAGTCCTGATAAACCAGCCCTGTTCGATGTGCCGCCTCTTTCAACGTCCCGCCCCATTAGCTGAGGTGATGTGCTTGATGAATGGTGTGTTTTCCTCAGCAGCGGCGAGAACATATTGTCCCTGGTAATCAATGTAAATGTAATTGAGTGACAGAGAGCTGGAACCCCGACTCGCCATTCATGCCCTTCTTTGACGCATTTTCAAAGCCTGCCCCGTTCATCGGAATAAGACTATGGATGAAGTGGGTGACGCTTTGTTTTAGAGGTAGATACCACGGGGGGGAAAGAATTGTTCACCCTGAGATGTCATCTTTTGAGGCATCGTCTTTTGAGCAATGGCTTCAGCAAAAGGTGAAACAAAAGCCAACCTCAATTATGTTATTCCCACTGCTGCAGAAGAGTGAAGAGAATGCTGGAAGATAACATTTAATTAGAAAATCTGAATAACGTCGAATGAGGCGTATCTCTGATTAAATCAGCTCAGATTGTTTAGAAAATTCAAAACGAGTGTTAGAAGTTAGAGGCAAAAATACATTTTTAACATGTATATTTGAAATTGTATTAGGAGTGTTTTAGAATGACAAAGCTATCGCACGAGAATATGTCCACTCTGTGTGAAATGATTTGTCTGGAAGAATTTAATATAGTCTGTTGCTCGAGGCTTTAACCGGAGGGATTTGCTGTAAATGATGGCGCTGTAATACGAGGCAGCAGCGAGGGGGGAATTAGAGTTTTAAGTAAGGTGCACCTGTGTCCCGCTGACACGTAGAAGCCTGAGCATCACCTGTTTTTCTGTTTTGCCTTTCAATTTCCATATCGCGATATTTCTTTTCACGTGATAATTACAGGAATTGGGTTATGAGACGATCAGCCTCAGGTTGAGGCAAAGTCTTTCATTTTCCTTTAATATGTTGCAACATTTCTCGCATGAACTTTCCTCAGGAAAAACGTTATGGCCTGTAATTTCCCAGATGCCTCTTTGTTGTTTTTTCCCCCCCAGTCTATTCATCGAAATACGTGCAAATATTTAAAGCCCACACATAGTATGAATGAATGCTTTGGAGTCTTTGGATCTCCAGATCCAGTTTTTTTTTTCACCTTCCAGAGCGGTGACGCTGCACTTTTCCTCTGCCGGTGGCAATGACTGTGATCCGTGTTAACACGGCCGGCGGCGCTGCTGACGCTCCCCTGCGTGCCGGCGACCAGCCCGGGCAGAGACCTTCTTGTCCCGTGATAACGTGGTCACTGCTGCTGGGGGGGGGGGGGGGGAGAGAAGAGCTCGTTGTCTCGGGCCTCTCACGAGGAGGAGAAGAGCGCCGGAGTTGCTTCGTCTCCGGCTCTCCAGTCCCCCCCCCCACGGCCTGCCTTCCTTAAAAAATGAGTGAATGTATGGTCAACAAGTGGATTTGTCTTGGACATACTGTACTTCTTTGCGTAAGAGCACATTTTAAATAGGAGATTGAAACAATCAATTTGTCTGACATGACCAGTCGGTTTAAGGCAACCACGATTAACCAATGACGTGATTGTGAAGCCGGTATTGAGGAATCAGTTTTCCATCTGTCATTTGAAAAGTCAGCCATGTGTCCTCCTATCAGAAGGTTGGTGGTCCGATCCCAGGTCTTGCTAACCCAAGTGTCGATGTGTCCTTGGGCAAGACACTTTACCCCAACATTGCTCCTGTGGCTGAGACTGCTGTGTGTGAATGCTAGTTACGGATGAGCAGGCGTATGAATGGGTGAATGACATGAAGCGTTTAAGCACTTTGAGCATTAACTGAACAAAACGCCATTTATATGTTTTTTCTTCTTGCAAATTTCATAAAGACAAACCAGAAAGTGATGGGTGGGTGTTTTTGAACTGACATATACAATAGAAGCCGTTATATTAAAATATCGTAACCATATCGCAACTATTCTAACATAAACTAATCTGAAAAGCCCAAATATTAACTAAACAGGACTGTAATATTGCATGGTTATAGCGTGAAAAGTATGGTTCTTCTCTTATGGATAAATGTGACTTTTATGATGGGAAAACTATGTAATATGTAGTACTTCAGAGACTTCTGGATACCTTTGGTTGCTTGTCAACTGTTAGAAGAATTATACAATTATGTAATAAAATCATACTTGATTGTTAAATAGGACATTTATTAAAAGTAATTGTAGAAGCAGAGTTGAAAATACATACAAAGACGTGGGTCTACTTCTCAGTCTCCAAATGATGTATTTGAAATGACACATGCGAGTTCTTGCCTGCTGCGAGGTCTCAGACTCCGTAGCGTCTGGAACTACTGCGACGAAGACAAAACGTTAACGCATAGGATACGTTCTGTTTAGATATACATTTTCAGATAATTGTTCTTATTTTACATAAATTTGAAAGAAAGCAGTAAAATACCATGTAAATAATAACAGCATGAAAGTCATTTTCATGTATATAAAAAAATGCTATTTGTTATTATGGTCTGTAAATTAGAATTTACAGTTAAATGTAATTTAAAGAGTTTTGTATATAGTTTTAAAAAGACAGAAAAACTACTGTAAAAATGTTGTTGTATTTATTTACAGTGAATGGATGGATCACAGTAACAGTTTGGTCAAATGAATGCTGCCAATACGTATTTAGAAGAAATCAATTCCCTGTTGTTTCAGTAATGTATATATGGCCCGCTTGCTAAAAGTAACAAATCAATGGATGCAGCTAACACGGTCGACATTTATTAAATGATGAATACTTGAAATATATACGGGTTAGTTTAGTACTGAATAATAATTTGACGTTGTTAGATAAATAACTAGATGATGATTGTTGAAATATCATCAGAGAATTAGGCTCCTTCGTAAAATGTCTCCAACCAAATCTGCAACTACTTATACGAACAGAAAGAAGTTTAACTGAGAAATGCTTGTAAGAAGCAAATGGTCTTTTTGCTCGGTTCAGGTTTGTCTTTCCATACGGACACACATCAGCTGTAATGACTTCATTCGGTGGCCCGACTGGGACAGCTTTAAACCGATTTGGAACCAGGCGGACGGATGGCTCAGCTCGCATGGATCAGCGTGACAATAACACCAGAGCCCAAAGAATTAAATCAACCCCTGGAGTAATTACATTCAAACTGCTGCTCAACCTTTTCCATTTGCTCATCCCATTGTTATCAGGGACATCACCTGTCGGCTCCTGTGTGCAACAGGTCCACCTGTGGTGGGGGGGGGAGACGTTGCATGCAAGGATTACGTGTCCCGTCGAACAGTAGGAGTGAGACAATGGCGCCATGAGACAAAAGGTTGGCGGTTCACCCGAAATGTGCCAGAAGGAAGCACGAATCCATCCGGAAATTCATGAGCTCTGCAGTTTGAGTTCAAGGAGGATCACTCAGTCAGTGAGTCACTCCGTGGCGGAAACTGGCTGGCGGTGGAGCACTCGACATTATTCTCCACCCGGCCATTTCAGTCCCCGACAGCACAATAGACGGAGATATAATAAATGGTTTGTTAGCCAGTCACGGTTTAATGGGAAACTGAAAAGCTCCTTCTTCAAACTTCGGCATGGTCTCCATAAAGCTGCTTAACTAACTCTGAATTTGAAGGTGTTTTTTTGGGGGGGGGGGTCTGAAGACTCAGTGGAGCGCACACACACCACACTGATGACTCATTCTACTCCGCCACAGGGCCGTTATAATCCACAGAGTCAGGACAAAGAGTCATCTTACAAACAAAAGGGCATCCAATAATTGTCCTAATAATAATAATAATAATAATGTCCTTTTTTGTTTTTTTGATCTGGAAAAATATGGAGGCCTAATTAGTTGCAAATGTAGTCATTAGCTGAAGTCACTCTGCAGAGACCAATTGTGAATAAATTATTCAGGCCCTCACTCGCATACGAGACATCAATACTTCCCGCCGCGCTGCTGTTCATTCTCATCTTCAGTTGCGTCCGGCCTCTGTGAAATGAAGAGTCTTACAATTTATGAGACGCAGGGCTCAAAGAATACAAATGGTTTGTATCCGTCCACCCGGGGTTTGGCTTTCCAAGCCTCCAGCCTTCCTCGTTCCGACCCCTCTCCGCTGCTCTCCAGATTTAATTAGTTTTGCCCTGGTAACCCTGCTCCTTCCTCCTTCTCCCCCTCAGGATACGGCCATGCAGCCCCCAGCACAGATGGCGGGAAGGTGTTCTGCATGCTTTATGCCCTCCTGGGCATCCCTCTCACCTTGGTCATGTTCCAAAGCGTTGGCGAGAGGATCAACACCTTCGTCAGGTACCTGCTCCACCGGCTGAAGAAGTGCCTCGGCATGAGGCGCACCGAGGTCTCCATGGTCAACATGGTGATCATCGGCTCCATATCCTGCATGAGCACGCTGTGCGTCGGGGCGCTGGCCTTCTCGCACTTCGAGGGCTGGAGCTTCTTTCACGCTTACTACTACTGCTTCATCACGCTCACCACCATCGGCTTCGGGGACTACGTGGCGCTGCAGAGCGAGCAAGCGCTGCAGAACAAGCCTGAGTACGTGGCCTTCAGCTTCATCTACATCCTGACGGGCCTGGCGGTGATCGGAGCCTTCCTCAACCTGGCCGTGCTGCGGTTCATGACCATGAACTCGGAGGACGAGAAGCGGGACGCCGAGCAGCGGGCCCTCCTCGGCCACAACGGCCAGGCGGGCGGACACGTCCACTGCTCGGCGGACCGGGCCTCCTGCTCCTCCACGCCGTCGGCGTGCGGCGGAAGAGGAGGAGGAGGGGGAGGAGGAGGAGGAAGTGCGGTCGGAGGCAGCGGGGGAGGAGCGGCCAGCCGAGGTCTGCGCAACGTTTACGCCGAAGTGCTGCACTTCCAGTCCATGTGCTCGTGCCTCTGGTACAAGAGTCGAGAGAAGCTGCAGTACTCCATACCCATGATCATCCCGCGTGACCTCTCCAGCTCCGACACCTACATGGAGCAGGGGGAGGCGTTTTCTAACCCGCTGCACTCCAACGGCTGCGTGTGCAGCATGCAGCGCAACTCGGGCATCAGCTCGGTTTCCACTGGTCTGCACAGCATGAACTACAGAAGACTCAATAAACGCAGGAGCTCCATCTGAACCTGGAGGATTTCATGCTTTAAGGTCAAGCACTAACTCTGAGGCGCCCTCCTTCTACCGTGGTGATGAATTAGCTGCGGACATCAGGGGGGAGGGGGGGAGGGACTTCAGTACCAAAAAGAGATGGTTTCTTCTTTCTGGCCCCCCATGTGTGTGTTTAACCTCCAGCACAAACCATTTAGGACTAACATCCCTACGGATGTTACAGAGAAATAACGCTAATGGTTGATGGAGAAGCATTCGTTGCACAAACGGTGGAGCCAGGGGAACAAAGTGCAGCTTACTCTGCAGCTCAGAATTCTCATACTATCATATTATTGAATTCTGTCATTTCTTTGTTCATTAGATAGAATTTCTTGTAAAGGGGACAAATAACACTGTGAGACATGTTTTAACGAGGGATCGTGCGTTATGGCCTGAAATGAGGAACTAGTTTATAGCTTCATCCATCCAATACACTTTTTCCGAATGTAGTCTTTGGTTGTAAGTATTGTGCTCACTGCAGTGAAAATAAATAATGTATATGTTTGGAAACTTCACAAGTTCTGTAGGTGTTATTAAGGCAAAGCTTATTTTTTCAGTGAAAGATAAAAAATAAAAAAAACATCCTCTGTGTCCATAACTGATTTCAGGTTCAAGCCCAACTTTATCTTCTGTCTTGGTTTTTTTTCGTCTACGAGAAAACGGTTTTCGAGGACATTTAAATGATCGGTTTGAAGGAGACGGATGGATCACGTTTGGCTTACATGTCTTGCGCGAGGATTGGAGCTGTTGTGGGAATCAAACCTGTGACAATGTCTTTTACCACTTTGGCCTCCCCCCCGCCGACCCATTCACTATGAATCGCTTTTTCATAGTTTCTTCCTGCACATAAGACCGTTTTAATGTACTTGTTGCACATCACATGTTTTATATAGCACAAATATATTATGATAGCTTGACTTAGATAATGTAAGCTCACTTTTAGGGAGTCATATCTTATTCACTGCTGCACCTTAGAAGACAGTTGCATATGCTTTTGGGCATTTAGCGCACTATTCCGTTTGATTTTTAATGGAATGACATTGTGTTTTGTCATGTAAATGATGCGCTAGAATTCAGTCTTTAGGTGTCTTATCAGTCTGCAATGTTTGACTGGATTCTGTGTTATTAGCGATTGAGAATAATAGCAGTTAACCTCACTGATAAATGGCCTCCGAGTTTGCGTCTCATGCACTTAGGATGTCTTTGCTCCAGAAACTTCATTCAGCCAAATGAGGTCTTTATGCAGTGATACTTTTTGTCCTTTTATTATCCATTTCTTGCATAATCATTTTCCTTATTATTACCATTATCATTATCATGGCTATTGTTATTATTATTATAAATATTATTTTGTATCTTAACTTAATAATGTCTCAATATTTTAATTCACATCACATTCATTTCAGTCACATGTTCAGCTTTTCTTAGTCTTATCAACATGGTTATTGTTATTCATCCCTTATGAACTGCAAGAGATATTGCAGCTGGCTTTTTGTGTTGTTATACATTAATCTGTTTTTTTCTTCAGTCATAATAAAATATGGTTTAAATTAAAACAACAGTTTATTTATTTGGGTGTCTACTGATCTAATTACTCCTATTTTGTTGTTGTCGGCGAGGTATTGATATCATTGTTATTTGATATCATTAGTGCTAATTATCACATCATGGCTTAGTAAAGGGCTGTTAATTGTTCAATTATTCACTTTGTTGAGAGATTGACAGCAATAAGTGTAGAGATAGTCAATGCCTATTTAAAAGTATATCAAGTAAAAAAAGTAATTCTTTTAGACTTGTCCAGTTCTCCCGTCAGGTAGAGGTACGACTCAGTTGTGTTCTGTCTCTACACGATAAAGCATTAAGCGACAGCTGTCTGCTGATGGCAACATGATCAATTACAGAAGAAGATAATCATTTATTTGAAACAGTAAATACTTAATTGAAAGGGGTCATAACTTTTTCAAATTCTGCTGAGGAATGTAAAATTAGAAGAAATATTTGCAGATTGATGAGCAAAGATTTGAGGGATTTAAATGTTATGATATCAAACCTAAATACATGACACCTTCTAAAGGTCATCTAGTAATAGCGTTCATTATTCGATATCAGTCCCAACGTTGTGGTATGTTGTCACAGGGCTGCACTTTGCAGTATGAGATATTTCTCTTATCGATCATATCAAGCGGAGAGTTCTCGGTGTTTTCTAAATACTTTAAGAGGTTAAGAAGTCAAAGGGTTTAAGTCCCTAAGTGCAGCCATATATACGTTTTAATAGCTAACAAATAACCATAATAATCATCACAGAATTCTAGGGAAACAGATTTAGTCCTAAATTACTAATGATGCGTATAGATTTGTGTATTTCAATGGAAGCTTCTTTGTCTGTATCAAATTCCCCAAAACCTTACTGAAAACATTAGAATGCATGTTTTTGTTTAATCAGTCCTGAGTTTATTCAGCATGTTTTTAGAGCTGTGTACAGATGCATGGATCTATGAGTTTTGGGACACAAATGTCCTCTGACAGGCACCAGTATCTCATGCTTGGTCAACCAAGCATTCCAAAGTAAACAGAGAATTGTTTCTCTCTAAAGTCGTGCTTAAGGTAAGCAACTTTAGAGCTCCAAGAGATGCATAGATATATCCATTCTAAAAATAGATGTACATATTGCCTTTCTCATGAGAGGTATTTCACATCAAAGTTAAGATCCCTCGAGATGACAGATGAGTAGAAACAAAATAAGTATAGATAATAGAGCAGTTTCTGCAACCCAATGGCTGCTAAATAGCAACATTTCACAAAGAAACCAGGTTTACCTGTAGAACAGAGTAATGACGATGCTGTCAAATCAAGGCTGTTTTTGAGAGAAGAAGACACACAAATGCTTGTAACTTAACAACTGAAAATAAACAGTACTCTTCTGACAAAAGATCTATGAAAATGTGCAAATCCCCCTTCGTCATTCTTGCTTCAACGTTTTGAAACAATCGTTCACCTCCTCCTTCATTTCCTTCAAGCTTTCCCTCTTGTGTCTCCCCAACTGGTGGAACATGCAGTCATTATTCCCAGAGTCAGCAGGCCATATTTAACAGGATTAAATGAAAGGGGAGAGGATGATGGTTGTTGCTGAGTGGATGATGGGTCTCTAATCTTTCCAGAGCCTTCCTCTCCGAACGTCCAGTATTCGGTTCCTGTGACACCTCAATCCCATTGCTTTGCTATAAGCCAACTCATTATTCAAACAATACGGAAAATACTGCCTGGAGCTCTAGCTCACAATCTCACACTGCTCCACTCTCTTTAGTCAAAAGATAGTGGGCATTACCAACCACTATGTATAAATTACGCTTTCTCGTCTCGTCAGACTGTCGTCAATAAAACTGTTTGTGTAAATGGAAAATAAATGATTGGCAATCAATAGAAAAAATGTAACAAGATACATAAATGCATGCCGATGCTTCACGTGCTTCAATCATTCAGAAATAAGTGCTGGATCATTTTACACCTGAATCGACGGGACATCTATTTTTCAGAGATGTGGCCTCCACGTTTCAGATGGGCTGTCCTTCATTATTTTAACTAATGCAAAGAGAAAAAGGCATCAAGCAGCAGGGATACTGGGGAGGGTCTTATGTCATCGTGCGACATTAGTGTTGTTACATAACTGTGACCTCAGTCTTTGCAGCCAAAAACTCTCCCCCACACACCACACACCACCACCTCCTCCCATCTCCTCTACAATTATTCTGCTTCCATGGCTCCAGACACAAACCCGGCTCCGTGGCCAAACAGGCTGTCGGCACTCGGCGAGATGTTCTTCTGAGCGCCCGATGCCGTCAGCTCACACGAGGGCAAACGGGAACACGGGCGAGATCCTGCAGAGTCACAGAGTCAGAAGCCGTGTTGTTGATTTCACTGCACTCACTGCGGAGAAAGCTGTGAGAGCAATGATCGCCGGCTACCATCAAAGATGGTGTCGTTTAGAAGGATTTCCGTTTTCGGATGTTGGTCCACGTACTGCGTGGTACATTTTGTTGTTTAATTCATGAGTGTCAGTTTCTCTGAACCAGATAATTTAAAAAATCACATTTTACTTACAAAAAAAAAAAACATATCCTTCTGCAGTTTATTCAATATATATTTTGTAGAAAGATCTGGCCTCAAATGTTTTAACGCAGCAACGCTTCATCTAAACTATATTTTTATGACTTTGTTTTTGGTAGATTCTCGGCCTACATTGTCAGCGAGGCAGTCCCGGATTTTTTTTGCAATATGAGTGCAACTTCAAATTATTAAAAAATCTTCAAAGACTGGGTACTTACCCGTCAACAACCAATTAATAGTTAAAGTAGTGCGTGTGCTGCTGCCCTCAGTCCTCCTCATTCATCTATAAGCTGTTACTTTTTCCATCTGTAAATGTTCTACCATTTGGGACATAATTTGCCTCGGCAGTACAAAAGAAAAGCTTTGGGAAAACACACATACAGGTCATCAAGTGAAGCCTCTGCTCGTCTGGTGTTTGATCGGCTGGGTCTGAGGGTCTGTCTCTGATCAGAAGCGATAGACGACTAATGAGGACGTTGGGCCAGGCTGATTCGATTGAGCTGCACTGCAGAGGGAGCATCAAAAGAGAGCATCACTGCCTTCAGACATCAAAACACCTGCACGTCCCGCAGTAGCACCACCTGCAGAGTGAAGTGTGAGTTCAGAGGTCACTATCACAGGTAGTCAAGATTCCCTCATGCGTCGTTAACCACGTAGGCTCAACTCTCCTTTGACAGCCAAATAAAGACCAAATAAAGTCATAGCTTTTGAGATGCATTCTTTTTTTTTGTTTTCATTGTTTGCATACAACTTTCGAAAATTCAGAAGAGTGCACGATGTGACATTGATATTAATGCGATATCCATTGAGCCACAGATACAGTCTGCTGTGTGTTGTGGCAGATCTCAGAGCTTAGACATTGAATCACTTGGGAGCACATTGTCTAGGTTTCTGGCTCCTTGCTCCCAGCCCAAGGTGTGAGTAAATCATGGAAATAGTCATCACATCGCAGCCGCCTTGGCACAATTGGCCCTTTTATCTAGGAAGAACCGCCGAGAGCTTTATAAATGTTTCTGACTTCAACATGGATTAGCGTCAAATCTGCAGGACTGCTCCTGTGTCACTTTTGATTAGGTGTCCTAGAAGAAGATCTGCGGGAAAATGTGCCAGGATCTCGGTGGCCCCGCACAACCCTGTAATGTCGCTAAGCTCCTCAATGGTTAGATAATGCTATATGAGATAAGAGCTGGAGTAAATGTTGTGAAATCCTCACCCAGAAACCAAAGAGGCAGTCTGCACCATGTAGTGTAGACACATTAATCACGCTATTATTACTAATCATCTTCTTTTTTTTAGACACACAATCACAAATGTCTTAGCCAAACAATATTATAAAGTGTTATAGGCTCCATTAATACGATCTCAAAATAGCCTTAATAAAGCAGCCTCAAATTGCAAAAGTCACGCTCCTCCCTCAAAACAATACATTAACACATTAGATTTATTCTAAGTGTGTTGTTTACTTACAGGAGGCATGTGTATGAGTCAACAATGACATTTTGAAAGATGAATGTGATTATTAAATGAGCTCAATGGCAGATTTACTGGTATAGTTCCAGCTCAACCAAAAATAGACAAATAAATCAACCACATTTACATGATGGACTTATTAATGCGACATTCATTGTTACAACATTAACATTTTGGGAGAACGTGATCTTCATGTATGAGAGGAGAGATTGCTGCTCTCGGTAAGCTGCTGTTTGATTCATGAGCATGTGGCAGAGAGAGAGAGAGAGAGATGGATAGACACTCAAATTATTTTCACTAGAGGTACAAGTTTTTACTGCATATATACAAATAAATAAATACAACTTTTAAATAATTCCTCAAAAGCCCTGTGTGTTTGATGGCTTCTACTCGCCAAGTAAGGATTTAAGCAAACAGGTTCTGGCCACGAGAACATTGGGCACCGCTGGAGAGCGATTGCGTAACCAATGACAGCCCTCGGAGGCTGATGCAGAATCACGACAGCGGCAATTACTGTCATGGCGTGTTGCTGATACAGTGGATAATACAGGGAGGACGAGTGGACAGGGGGGACAGCGGGTCGCAGGTCAGGCGTGTTTACGTCAGAGTATTTGTCAGATTTTTACGTACACAGCAAATTTAAATGAATGAATTTTTCTTTTGCAAAGCAAACAGTAAAGTTGTAGTTAAAACATGGGCCCATGAGGAGATCTCTTTGTGCAAATAAGAGGTGTAATTTGTTTTCTTACCAAGGAGACTGACAATGATTCTCATCTCATCTCGTTTTCTTTTAATTCTAGTTTCTCTTCAAGATTTGTTGTTGTTGAAGATTGAAGAAGTTGCCCATCCTTGCATGTCAATAAAAGAGCATTTAAATCTAACCGGACTTGGTTTTCGGAAGGCCCGGCGCATCCACAGTCCAGCTGTCACAGTTAAACCTCTCCCTTACACAGGGAGAATCTGTCCTTGTGCTACTCTGGGCAAATATGAACTCTAGCTCTTGACCTTGTGTTGCTGTGAGCTCCAATCTGTCATGGAAATGGGATGGATAATATCTCAATTATTGGAATATTAACATTCTATGTTTTTCAATGTATAGTTTGGATTGAGACTTGCAGTCCTAATTTTTTCCCTTTTTCTTGCATTTAAGAATTTCCAAAATCTCTAACCAAACTAAACAAACAACCAGTAAGTCCATGTGAGCCCCCAGGTGGTTCTTTTTCTTATTACTTTGCAATGTCTTCAGTGTTTTAGTGGGCAGGCTGTTATTAGGTTGTTTTAATGGATCATCTTCATGCTTTCAGGTGCATTAATCTCCACAGTTTCAGGTGAAACTGGTACATATCAATTTGAGGTGAATAAATTGATAAATTAAAGTGATTATGTGCATGCTGCAATTTCATAAATCCTATCTTCAGTTTAAGCTTTTTGTTAAACTTTAAAGATTTTAGTTTTTTTCTTGAGCTGAGTCTCATCAGGTGGTATTTGAAATACGTACACAAAAGGTGATTCCTAATTTTTTAACTGTACTGAACATATTCTTTTTCTTGTATGACAGGTGTGACTGACCTGCGGATATTTAAAGTCACTCTAAAAAGTAGAACAAATAGCTTTATCAGCGGGTACAGGAAGCTTATGGGAAGGTAACTGATGGTCATTTCCCACTCTGTGGCAGTCCACCATGATGCCTGGGGCCGAGACACAGACAGAAGACGGGTCATCATCAACCGTGATCTCTTGCAAGTCAGATACTATGTCACACCATTTCTTACCATAAAGAACAAATATCTAAATACTCTCAACTTTAAATGAACTAGAAGTAATACAAGGTAAATAGACAATGGCAGATCATCTAAAGCCTCACAGTGAACATATTGCAGCTTACGTTTGTCTTCAGGTGAAGAGTTGTGCTGGTGCTCTTATGCACATGTCATGTAACAGCACAATGTCACAGGTTTTCTAGTGATATCCATGCAAATCATGCACAGGTGAGCATTTCTGAGTGGTGATCATGAATTATTATGCGTTCAGAGAGGTGAACAGTTCCCCCATGACGCTTTTCAACAAGCCGTGAGCAGCTTCCGTCTCCTCAGCAGACCCTCCCATGTGACGTCCCAGTGGCCTCAGAGGAGCTGCGTGTACATACAAAGTCCCGCAGGTCCAACATCGCACCTCTGGAGGTTGGCTGTCAATCAAGTGTTTCTGGGCCATTCAGCGTAAAATGATAATGCTTATGGGCACAATGTTTTCCATGACTGCCACAGATGTGGTGATTACTCTTGCATTGAGTAGCTGAAATTCCGGATGAATAATACAATAAAATAATAAAACTATAAAAGACAAACATAGTGATGCTTGCATCATAAACATTCTGAAAACATCTGATTACAATTTCATTACCACACAATTAATTGCCAAAAATGTGGCTTTTCTTTTTCTCATTCTCTGTCAATCACACATGTAAACACAGTTTTAGAACAGTTTTAATGGTATGCAACAAAGGAAACCCTGAACGTGAGATGTATCGGCCCTATTGACACTAGCATGAATACTTAACAATGTAAAGTTGTATTAAGCTGCCCACCGATACGGGTACCTTTTGTCTTTAAAAAAAATAATCTCCTGAACACATGGCCGTGACATTTATTGTTGATAATTGTGCAATTACACTAACATCATGTCACAAATGTCCACTTTGCACACAGAAGAGGTCACAATCTTAATACTTTATACAAACTTTATATACAGTTTATTGTATACACATGAAGTAGATATAGAGTTAGCCTCTGCCCTGCTGCAGAAAATTGACCCAGCGTTTATAGCAGAACCAACATCTGGTTTCTGCTGGCTTCCTTTCTTATTTTCCCAAAGCTGTCTGCAGCAAAAGAGGACAGTCAGCACTAAATGAATGAATAATGAACTAAAGTCATAAGATTCAAAAACTCAGACACCAGCCCTTCTTTAAATTATTGAGATCAGTTACTGAATACAACACGACTCTAGTTCTTCATTTACTTGTATTGAGCAATTTATCTATTTATTTAATATGATTGTCAATTATTATATTCTATTTAGTGATTCACATTTTTCCATTTTAAATTGCAGGTTTCGAAATGCTGAATATTGACATCTATGCACTATGCATTCTAGTGGAAAAAGGAGTGCATATTCTAATTTTAAGCACTATGAGGCCACGTAAGGGAGAATGGACTCTGGTCCAACTTTCTGGGATCTAGATGTTCTGTCCGGTCTTTAACGCCCTCTGCTGTTCATCCTGGGATCCTTTAACACTCCCCTTTATGTAAAACTCTTATTTTATTGCTCTCGTAAGACGGGTGTTTAAGTAGATCTACATTAGAGTGGAAATAATGACAACAATGTTACACATAGCAACAACATTTAATAGAGCTCATTGTTTTTAATATGTAGTCTACACATAGGACTAGGAAGAACATAGGACTGACTGGAGCTTTTTTTACATACAACAAAAACAAACAATTCCACATGTTGTTTTACAATTGTATATATATATTTACAATTGTTGTACAATTGTATATATATATATATATATACAATATAATTTCAATATATTAGTTTTTATATATATATATATAGTTTATTTTATCATCAATATCAAAATTGCATGACAGTACAAATACAGCAAGTTGTAGAGAGTTGTTAAATACATTAATTGTTTGTTTAGGAGGAATTGATCATTGAGTATCATTAGTTAGGCGTGTCTGTTTGATTAATCATTAACTAGATCAATCAGTGGGAATTCTTTTATCGTTCTGGGTCTATTGGGCCATTTCCGGCAGCACTCGGAAGCAGCGCGTGGGACACTGAGCGGTCAGCTGACTCCGAGTTGTCACGTGACCCACACGGGCGGAGGAGATCCCACAGAACGCATTTGTGGGAATAATATTCCGCGTGTGTCTTCAGGTAAAGAGCCACTCGGCTGTCCCGGGTTAGCGTGTCCCGACATGGCGTGGACTAAATACCAGCTGTTCCTGGCGGCACTCATGCTCACGACCGGCTCCCTCAACACACTGTCCGCAAAGTGAGTAACGTTACGTGTATTTCCTTGTGTTTATAAGTTAAAGTCGTTTTCACGACATTAAACAAAGCACTAATTAGCTCATTAATCAGGTTAGCTTGTTTAGTTTGAATGCCGAGTATAGTCCGCATGTTTCCCACTCTTAGTTTAGCTGGTAGATGCTAACAACACGTTAGCATCTACCAGCTAACACAAACAAACAAACCCTTATCGAGAGTTAAGGAGCCAAAGTGTGGACGAGAGGACGGAGATAGTTGAATCTACTCTTGTCGCAATAAGATTTGAGGCCGCTCGTGACGCGTGGCAGTAAAGGGAAATTACCTCTGATTGTTACACATTACATTACGGTCTTACATTCCCATCTTTCATTACTATCTTTCATTAGCTGTGTGTGTTCAACGGAGACCTGCTGACTCGTGCACTCGTGTTTTGGGAGCTTGCACAGGGGCCTCCTTCGGGCTTCTTTGTGGGACACAGGTAAAGACAAATGAGGATATATTTAGCTGCAACTGACCCTTCCTTTCGTTTTTCATTTGGACAGACACAACGGCAGATAATGCTGAAAAGAAAACGTGCTAATTAAGTTAGATCTTGAAAGGCTTAAAGTGGATTTAACGATGATTTATAACAACTAATTGATGCTCAATACTAGTGATTGTTCGACTGCGGGAACTCAATCCACCAGATCAGTCCCAGAAGGACTCCTCATATGTTTATGAGCCTGCAGCTCAGAAATACTTTAATTATCAATTAAGTTGCAGATTTTCTTATAGCTGATTCATAACCCTTTGATCAAAACATCAGAATAAAAGTGAGAGAGACAATTTATCGTCTTTGCATTACATGTTTTTTCCAACTACTCATAATCTGTTCAATTTACAGTTTAAAGCTAAATTGTAAAAATCTTCACATTTGAGAAGCTGTAGAGAAGATTTGACATTTATTCTTCAAAAAATAGCTTGAAAGATTAATGGCTAATACACGCAAGTCCTCTCCCGTTATGGTCACGATAAGGAGAGATTTTCTATTTTAGTCAAACTAGACACCTTTTTTTTTTTTTTTTTTTTTTAACTTCCCCATTAATCTGTGAAGTCAGCTCCTCTCTGACACACTTCTCTGTCCTTCTGTGGGCTTTCGGCCAGCTAAACAAAATCACCGTCTGAGTTCCAACCAGCCAGAGAAAGCAAGCCGAGTCATGTTGCTCTGAGGGGAATCGGCCACTATCTGTTTTGAGTTTCACTACAGTCACCCGACTCCGGCCTGGTCGCCTCGCTGCGTTTCAAGCACCTCGCCTAGATTGATAGTTTTGGTGCAGATTTCCCCCGTCTCCTTTTGATGTGCACCACACTTAAGACACCTGACTCAAACACGGTGGTTGCAGATGAACCGTTTGAAGAAATTGCGTCATCGGCGTATTCCTACGGCTTGCGTTTTTTAAATCAGACGCTCACGCGCTGGTCATACTTCCTCTGCTGGTCTGATTGCAGAAGTCATGGGAGGGGAGGGGGGGGGGTTGCGTAGGTTTAGTCACCCATTAACTTTACAACCACTGTCCAATATGCAATATGTGAAACTAAATGTTCTCTCTCTGCAGAACTCTGGTTCACACTCGTTTTTTATGAGTTGGTTGTCGGTCAAAGGCAGCAGTTACATAAAAAAAAAAAATCCAAAGTTGGCAGAAGGTTATTGGTGAAATGTTCTACAGACTAAGCTGATTTTTTCAGAAATTCTTGTTTTTGTCAGAGTGTAATATTACATATGACCGAGAGAGAGTCATCACATTTGAGAAGCTTTAAGAACATAGACACAGATGAATCGACTTGTACTTTAGTCTTTGCAGCTGTAACCGTTTCCTACTGTATGCGGTTGTGTAGAATATCAATAATGAAGTTGCAATGGCGGTTTCTTGTTCGACAGATGGGCCGACATGTTCTCTGCGAAGGGTTGCCGCGACGACCCGGACCATCCGTTCACTCACCCGTTCGTACAGGTAAAGTAATAAACTGTGTGTTTTCATGGTTATCCTGTGGATGTGTAGTCTTTATGGAATAACCACATGGTGAAGCCCGTGAACTAAAAAAAACATTGATTGTTTTTTTATTTAGTAATTTAGTGCAAAAATGAACATATTATTCTCAAGTGAAAGTATGGAGAAAATGTCCTCATTAACCACACATGCATGTGTTTGCCTCCTTTTAAAATGACTCATTTGGAATTGTTCAGTTGTCTCAAATAAACCCCGTAAAATATTTCCAAAAAGTAACCAATGATCCCATCCTGCATCCCGCAGGCGGTGGGCATGTTTCTGGGCGAGTTCAGCTGTATCGCGGTCTTCTACCTCTTGCTGTGCCACGACAGACGACGCCCCGAGCCCCGGATGAACCCCGGCCAGAGCTTCAACCCGCTCCTCTTCTTCCCCCCCGCCATGTGTGACATGACGGCCACCTCCATCATGTATGTTGGTGGGTGACTTTTACTTTTTTTGCCTCTTAGGCTTATTCGTTCCGATTCCTGATTCACGCTCTTAATTCAAAAGGTCAAAGTTAAAAAGATGATGTCGCCTTGCCGCAACTTTCAGCTTCGCTCCTTCGCGAAAAGAGGCGGCGCGTCTGCGAAGAGAGAATTAACCCGCGTCGTCTCCTATTTGTTCGCAGCCCTCAACATGACGAGTGCGTCCAGCTTCCAGATGCTGCGCGGCGCCGTCATCATCTTCACCGGTCTGCTGTCCGTGGCGTTCCTGGGACGCCGTCTGACGCCCAGCCAGTGGGTCGGCATCCTCACCACCATCCTGGGCCTGGTGATAGTGGGCCTGGCCGACTTCTTCAGCGGCCACAGTCAAGACACCCACAAACTCAGCGACATCGTCACAGGCGAGGAGGACTTTGGGCTTCAAGATAACGGCAAAGCAGACTCACTGGGTTGGGTGTTTTGACTGTTTTACACTGTGCCCTGCAGGAGACCTTCTGATCATCCTGGCTCAGGTCATTGTTTCAGTGCAGATGGTCCTGGAGGAAAAGTTTGTCTACAAACATGATGTCCATCCTCTCCGGGCTGTTGGTACAGAAGGTACAGAAGCTTTTCATCCGCATTTACATGCAACATTATTTTAGAAGCACCTAAAGTCTGCAGCTTTTGCCACACTTGGTGTGTTGTTTTTGGATTGTGACCCAAACAAAGGGGAGCGGCAATACATCTTTGGTAATTGCAACAATGTAAACAGGAGCAGAAAGTAAAAAAACAAATTTCTTCAGCTCAAATGTTCGAATATTGAAAGGTTAATCAACTGGTCCCACGCGCAGGTGAAGGGCCAGACTTTGTTTTCATTTGGCGCTCTCCTCTCCTTCCCAGGCTTCTTTGGGTTCTTCGTCCTGTCGCTGCTTCTCATCCCGATGTACTTCATCCACGCCGGCGCCTTCAGCGGGAACCCGCGGCAGGTGCTGGAGGACGCGCTCGACGCGTTTTGCCAGATCGGGCACGAGCCCCTCATCCTGTTGGCGCTGCTGGGGAACACGGTCAGCATCGCCTTCTTCAACTTCGCCGGCATCAGCGTCACCAAAGAGATCAGCGCCACCACGCGCATGGTGCTGGACAGCCTGCGCACGCTGGTCATCTGGGCCGTGAGCCTGGCGCTGGGTTGGGAGCAGTTCCAGGGCCTGCAGGTGCTGGGCTTCCTGGTGCTGCTGGTGGGCACGGCGCTCTACAACGGACTGCACCGCCCCCTGCTGGCCAGGGTGCCGTGGTGCGCCGCGATGGTGGGCGCCGAGGAGCCGGAGGACGGCCCCGGTGAAAGGGAGAGGCTGCTGGGCGACGGCAGGGTGCAGAGCACCGACGAGGGCTGAAGGGCCCGAAAGACGGGGACCGGTAGGCCGACAAAGACAATGAGCCTTTCATAAGGATTGTGTGTCTCTTTTTAAATACGGTCACATCGCACTCAAAACTTTAATATTTGGGAGTGTGCAAGCTCTTTTAAAGGAATGGTTTGGCACACCAGTAGTATCTTGTATGTATATTTGACTAAAAAGTCTCATAATTGTTGAAATGTTCTTTCGGAGGAACAGAGAGGCCAGTCTGACGGAGCTTCCGTATTATAATACAGGTTCTCTATTTAGTTAATTCAAGTGAAATTTGAGTCTGTTTTATAATAGGCTTCCGACCCTCTCTTCTACTTTTTAATCCTTAACACGATGCAGAAGAACCAGCGCGGCTTGATCTTTCCTCGGGTGCTGGACGTTACCGTATCAAAAAGTTTTAAACCGATCAAAATTGATATCCGCACACATTGATCTATGCAGAGTTCATACTCTCTTCAATCAGTTTATCCTTGAACTTTTCTTTTTACTCACTTAAGCAAATGACTGCAAGTTGACGACACCTTTTTTGAAGATTTATTCTGATTTTCATGAATCGATAAGGCACATTGTTTGGGATGCTTTTTTTTAACAATGGGTATTCTAATGTTGATGTATTTGCCAACAGAAACCGGTCTTGCAGTAGTTAATGCGTTCTAATCAAGCTTCAGAGTCATCTCCTCAATCTGAGTGTGGTTAAACAGAATGTGTACAGAAATGCATTTTTAAAAAGGAACTTGTGTATATTTGCTGATCTTAAAGTTTTTTTGTTTTTACTGACGGACTTTATCAAAGCTCCTAAACCAAGTGATTTTACACCTGCTACTGTAAATGCTGATTATCCTTTTCTTTTTGGTAGTTTAGGGCTGTCATGCGCACTAAGAAAAAAGGGAAAGTCATGAAATGACATGTATGACATTAAATGGTGCATTAGCATTTTTACGGTTTTTGGCCTTCAGAATACTACACTGACGTGATGGATGGGATGTAATGACAAAAAGAGGGATTAAAAAAATACAAGCCACAAAGACTAAAGATTTTTTTTTTGTGCTGCAGAATTAGCTACGATATTGAGTTTCTGGATTATTTGATCCACTGAAAATAAATGATTTTAAGTAATGAAATGAATGATGTGTTGTCGCCCCAAAGCAAATATAAGCTAATATTCTTGGTTTCCAGCTTCTGTAATGGGACAAATTCCTGATTTTCTTTGCTTTTATTTGACACTACAAAGTAATGAAACTTTTTTTTTTTTAAATGTACACATGTTAAACATGCATTATTCCTAACTTGAAATAACCCGGTTCCTTTTCTTAGCAGCCTTCTGATAAAAAGAAGGATTTCAGTTGTTCAGTTTTGAGCAGCCAGTTTAGGGTCAAGTGTCAGTAGTCCAACACCAGCAGCTGACACCTGCCTTCACTTCCTGAGTCAACCCAACTTCCTCCCCGAAGACCGGTCTTGTGCTTTAATGGAGGTCAAAGGTTGAAAACAAGAATCCCCTGAGATCTAAAAACACAACTTCTGTCCAGCTCCCGGAGCAGAGTGAAAGAAAATGTGTTAATTGACCAAACACAGCATTTAGAAGGTAATGTCATTGCAGAAAAACTAAACGCAACTGAAAATAACGTGACTTTACTCTTAACAATAGATGAATCTTTTCTTATATTGTATGTTTGTACAAGTTGTCTACATTAACAACAAGGTTAGAATGAAAATAAAAGAAATGGTTTTACAAAGTCTTATACATGTGGCACGTTCAAATAATCATTTAAAATGAACTGTGAGTGGGTTGTTGGCTGTATAGAAGAGAACCGCTGTGGGTCAATGTTGATTCATTTTATATTTATTGTTTTTTTGTGTTTTTTTTACTCCGCTTTATAATCAACGTGCGTGCTGCAACGCACGCATATCGTTTGGCACAGCAGCACATGACGTGGCCGCTAGATGGCAGCATTTGCCATTCTGAATGAACTTCACAGTAAAGCCATCACACGTTGGTCTGAGACGGTCTGTGAGTATGTGAAATAATTTGTATATAACTGGTGAGTTTAATGTCTGCGACGACACGGCAGATGTTTAGAAAACCTTTTCTATGAATCATTTCATTTAATTTTATGTTACCGGAGAAAACTTGTGTTTATAGAAAAATCATTTTGTTGTAGGAAATATGCATACATTTTATATTTATATATATTTATATATATCTCGGATTGATCTGTCCCGAGATGTGAAGCTCTGAGGATCCTTAATTCATCGCCTGAAACATTTCCATTCAACGTTATTCTGATTTAGAAAATTGTTTCAAATCAACATTATTAGACAAAATACACGTTATTTGTTGTTGCAGTGGTTTATGCAGGACTAATGGTTTAATATTATTCTGACCTTTTGTGTTTCCATTCTCTCCTCCTCCACTGCCTGTCTGTTTTCACGTGTGTATATATATATATATATATATATATATATTATATTTCTTCTATAAAAATAAGAGAGGTGATTTTAATCTGCTTTTATGTAAACACCTGGTGTTTGCTCAAAGGCACTGAGTCACCATGGTATTTAAAAGCCTCCATTAAAGCCACTGCTTGGGGTTGTTTACGGCAGGGGGCAGGCCGGGGTGAGTGTGATTAGTCTACCACTCCAGTGTCCGGCTAATGACCACTTAATGCTTTAAACGCCGACTGTGCACAGATGAGAGTCCAAAGCACGCTACCACAAAAGGAAACCCAGTCATCTCTTCAATATGTCTATTCAGTGGACCTATTTGTGTAGTCGAGTTGCTTAAAGGGGACTGCCAAACCGTACTCATTTCACAGAATGGGCCATTTTTTGTTCAAATAGTCCTTGATTACGTGTTACTAATGTATTATTTGATTATATGTTGTAATATTAATCTGAATATACAGAGTAACTGCACCAAAAACTGCATTGGGGTAGAAGTAAAATGAAACGGACGCACTGAAAATACACACAATACTCGCCTAAAATTGTCCTTAAAGGTCACTAATGTGCCACTGAGCTGTTTCAAATCCTCTCCTGTGTTTTTATAAATCCACAATGAGTGAATCTCATTTACAGGAGACTGATGAGCACCAATCGAGGTCATTTTAATAATACAACACAAATTAAAACCTTTAATTGAACAATGTGTTATAAAGACATATATTGAAACAAAAGCATTTGTTCAACGTCTGCTGTGAGTATTTTTCTGTCATTCAACATGAACTGAAACAAAAGTAATGGGGAAATATAAGTAACAGTTGTGAGCTTTTATTCTCCCATTTTAAAACATAAAATCTTGTAAGGTCTGTAATTCAAGATTTAAGCAGTGCTTTATTGTTTTGACGTGTGCCTCTTTGACTTTTCACATTTTTTAAATTGAACAATTTGAGTGTAAAATCATCCCACATTTCATATAAAACAGCCAAAATGAGAGAAATCAGTAAAATACTGTGATCCATGTCTGTGTCTCTGCAGATTGGAAGCTAATATTAAGTGTATTTATCTTTTTAACTCTACGTCACAGTTTCAAACTCACAAAATATGTTTTAATTTCACATGTTAAATTACATTAAATCACTTTTTGGTTAATTGTAGATCAAATTAGGTGGTCTGTTGCGATCAGAAGGAATAAGCCGAGAAGAAGCGCGTTGTCACTGGGGGGAGCTGCCTGTGCTGCCTTCACGCCACCTTTAGTGTTTTATGATCTGGATCACTCACATCCACAATATATGGAGAGAAAAACATGCATTTAAAACGGCAGAAGCTGAAACAAGAGCTGGCTTTATACTCATTTCAGATGGAAATTGTACTTTTTAACACACTATATCACAGCTTTAGTTTATTTTTAGAGTTGTTGTATACTAAGACTGAACTTACTTTGAACAGATATTTGCATACTGATATATTATAGTATTTACTGCAATACAGCTTTTTCAGTGTCACCTCACTAATGTATTATAATTTCTGATTAAATATTTTCATTACATCTTCGAGAAAGAAGATACTTGTTCCTGAGCGAATATGAGATAAAGGAACAAAGTACAGTATGTTGCTGCTTTAATAGGATTTTACTGATGAGAACATGAAGATATGTTTCATACAAAAGACCCAAATAACACCGGTCAAATGCCCTTGCACAGTACATGCTAATTTCAAATCATTTAGAGTTCCTCTACACCTGAGAAAGAGTTCACTGTCTGAAATATGATGTCTGTGTTTGAGATGGCATAAACGGGGACAGTCTTGTTTTGACTTGATACACATCCCTGACTTCTTTTTTCCCTCCTCTGTGGAGAAGATGGCAGGCTGCCATACAGAAGGCTGTGTACAATGGCCCAGGTCCCATTAAATCTGCGAAAGTTCCTTCCTGAGGCAAACATTGCCAGAAATAGTAATCTTGGCTTGGAGCTGGAGTCTTACGAAGGGGGAGCAATAATTCTCAGCGTAATAATGGAGATCGTTTCATTCCGTCCTGCGGGCCTGTGATCCAGCGGGGGCCTCGGTCCGAGCTGCTCATTCAGTCTTCCTCCTCCTGATGAAGGCTTCCTGAAAAACACACGGCGACCAATCAGCCGACAACAATGGGCTCCGTGGGAGGCTCTGAACTTCAGGTAGTCGTCGGTGCACAGCGGCACGGCTTTGTGTTTTACACCGCGGGGGGGGGGAAGGGGGGTCGGGACCCCTAAAAGCTTAGGCTCTTCATTCTCATGATGTCTGTGTGAGTCGTAGAGCTTAACATCAACCATCAGTCGTTTAGCTGAATTTGTGCTCGCTGTCTTCGTGTTTTAACAACGAGGCGAAGCTGTCGCTCACATCTTCTCAAAAAATATGTTGTGCCCTCTATTAAACAGTGTTTTTTTTGCATTGAAAGGCAACATAACAGTACTTCATTCAAAAGTATAGATGTATTATCAGCTAAGTAAAATGGGTAATTCTACAGGAAAATGGCCTCTTTCACATTATTATATTTGACATGGTTCATAGATCTTGTTGAGGTGGACTTCTTTCATAACACTTACTGCAGGTTGTTTAGTCCTGGATTCACGGATCATAGTATCGTAATTAGTAATATGTGTGAGGCCGTGTTTAGGGCTGCAAAGACACATGGCAATATGAGCTGAACAACAATTTATTTAAGAAACTACTACTTTTATGGGAAAAGTCAATTATTTATTTATTTGGGTTTTTCCACCCGGGTTGTCATGTTGTTGATGATTCAGGTCTGGAGGGCCTGTGTCAGGAGCCGCTGCCACTGGCAGCATCCCACCTGCCATCATTCAAACAGCTGCACTGAGGACCGGCTTGGAAAAGGGAAATAAAGGTGAATAATAGAATCCAGCCGGGCTCAGCCTTAAGAGACGTTGTGTTTCTTACAAATCGTTGAGATGTCACATTTTTGTGCGTTACACAAGTCCTTTGTGTCTGGACTCTCTCCTCTTGGAGATACATATTGGTGTGTGTGTGTGTGTGTGAATGGATATACAAAAAGTATTTAAGTATTTCTTTCCCTTTTTTGCACTAAAAGGTGAAGTGTGTAAGGAAAACATAGGGGCTCCTCTGCTGTTTCCAAGATGTTATATAACACCTATTTTTTTTTTTTTTACTGTGCATGTCGTTCTTTTCTGTAAAAAAAAGGCAAACTTTTCACAATTCATTACAGTAATATTACATGTCCGCATATTTGTCTTCTGCTCATCATTTCCACTCCTCGCATGAATCCTGTCTCTCTGCAGCAGAAGGGCTCCATGCGTTGGGTCCCGAGCGTGAAGGCTGATCTGGGGGCCGGCGTTTTTGAACGCTTCCCACTGAAGAGCTCATCGGCACCTGAAATAACTGCAGGCGTGCTGCGCCCGCTACATCCTCTTCCCTGGATTGTTTTGACTGCATGATGGAGGGCAAGCGTTAAATCTCTATTTTCTAATTTTACCCCGGAAAAGTGTCACTCGAAAACAGCATGATAGGAGGCAGCCGGGGTCATCGGCGCTTCCGCCCGCACGAACCGAGGCTTGAATGAACGCGGGGCTTCAGAAGCCATTGTTTCAACACTTGCACGAGAAACAGACGGCCGCAGAGTTATTTTGGATGGAGGGGAGAGGAGGAGGAGGGGTGGGGGGAAGAGGGGAGGGGGGGGGGGGATCAAGGCACGACAGTACACACAGAGGGGAGAAAGCGAGGGAGAGTTCAATCGACAGGTGTTGAGACATTTTTGGGATTACGTATTTTATTATTAAAATTGTCGTCACCGGCAAACGGGAGACCTATTTGGAGAAATGAATTGACGTTGAGGAAATCATTAAACAGCATCGATCCCATTTGAGTTTCTAACACGTCATTGGCCAGGACCCAACGTGTGAATCTTGAGGGGGCCTCGCGGATGAAGTATCGCCTCTGAAGTTAATTGTGTTTTGGTTTTAGAGGAGAATCGGTTTCCTCTGTTTATTATGAGCATGGGGGCGGATTTGCGTCACCGTGCAACTTGCGGGTCGAGATAAAGTTGCACAAATATTGAAAAGGGGAAGTTCTAACAGTCGTTATATAAAAGTACTCCCCCCCCTCTCCTCTGCTCCGGAAGAAATAAGGATTTCGGCTGTATCCTAAAATACTAAAACAGGTTCTATTTTGGGGGCAAATCTAGCAGGAATATCCGCTCATTTAACACGAATCACAGCCCATCAACAACAGGATGCGTGGCGCTAATAGAGCCTCTCCTGGACTCGGGGTCAAACGACTGCGCCTTTTTTCTTTACGCAGTCCATTATTATTATTATTATTATTATTTATAATCGTGTGGAATGTTTTTTTCTCTCCATTGGATTCATTCGTCCTATTTTTCAGGGGAAGAGTAAAAGATTTGTGTATAAAAAAACGTTTCTTAAAAATAGTTCCATCCCTCTGGGTTCATTGGCTCCGGGGAGAAATGTTAAATATATTTCCACAAAGAAAAAAAGAGAAAATATAATGAACACGAGAGGTAATCGGTATAATGTTTTGGGGTGCGGTGATGGGTGGGGGCTCTTTTTAAGTGATCAATCCATCATCTCAGGATTTCAAAACAAAAAATTGTCCCCGGTCTAGTGTGTGTGTGTGTGTGTGTGTGTGTGTGTGTGTGTGTGTGTGTGTGTGTTGGTTCGTTCTCGTTTGGAAGGGCGTGATGTGAGCCGCTGCATGCACCCATTGGCTCAGAAAGCGACCAATCAGCATCGGCGGAGGAACTTCACAGCGTGGAGCTGCAGTGTTTGGATTTCAGAGTCGGGAAAGCAATTTTGACACTGACACAACGAAGACCTTCGTCTATATACCTCCAAAACGCCGTACCTGCCTCTTTTTCTTTCTCTCTTCTTTTTTTGTTTGTTTATTTTTGTTATACATGCCTGTCCGTTTGTAACCTCTTGTGAGAAACAATAAGGCGCACCAGAGGCTACGGGATGTACACGGCCGGGCTCAACCCGTTTTACGCGTCCAACTTCAGCCTGTGGTCTGCGTACTGCGCGGGGGGCTTCGCTGTGGATACGATGAAGAAACCCTCGTTTTGCATCGCAGACATTTTGCAAGCAGGGGATGCGGAGAACGTCCCGGGATCGTCCGCGCTCATGGTGCACATGGGGCACCACCACCACCAACACCAACACCACCAACACCAACAGCACCGCGCGCAGCACGGCCACTCCGGCAACTCGCCACTGCGCCCTTCTCCCGTGGCGCCCGAGCCGTACGGCGCGAGGCTGAGTCCGGCGTCTCCTTACAACAGACACGGACTACAGCTAACATCAGTGGGCAGAACCGCGTTCAACTCCCAGCCAGCCCCTCCGCCTGCAAGCAAGGACCTCAAATTCGGAATCGATCGGATATTGTCGACAGACTTTGACCAGAGAGGAAAAGAGAAGTCGTCATTAAGAGGTGAGGAGGGAGATTTTTAGTACGCGCCGACATTCAGAATATTCATGTGGATTTATAGCGATGATGTCTGTCATGTCAGCTAAAGAAAACAATGAGATTGTTTCATGGCCTTAATGTTTTTGTTCTTGTTTTGTTTTCTACGACACGTTAAAGTACCACGAGACAAAATCATGAACACACTGTAGAAACAGCCAACTGGAAGCACACATTGTAAAGCCAGAACCACTTAATGGCAGACTTGTTCACGGAGTAGTTAGAGCCCAAATAGCCTCATAACATGCACTTTAAGAGCCCAGTGGGGAGATCCCTCTGCTCTCTCCTGCCCCCTCGCCAGAGAGGTCAGAGGTCACGATCAGCTACAAACAAGCAGAGGTTTGCTCACAAACACTTTAGCGGTCACACCTGAACCCGACGCTTGCACTTTGTCCGATGGTCTCTCTCAATACTAGACCATACTTGCCCCCTCACCCCAAGTTGCCAGTGTGACTCATTGTTTTCCTGACTGAAAGCCCCTCATCTCTCGCTTCTGTAACAGATCTCACATCCATCGTTAGCTCGAACCGTCAGTCAGGGATCCACGTCCCCAATCAGCCTCCGGCCAGCCAGTACTTCTCCTGCGTAGACCCTGGGATGAGCGACGCGTCCTCCATGATGAGTTCACTAGGCAGCAGCAGCAGCAGGCATTCAGGCCAGCATCAGTTTCAGGACACCTTCCCAGGTAGCCACCACATGTAGGACCGTGTAACAGACGGCAACACATGGTCCAGCTCTTGTGTTTGAAGGCGTTGAAACAACCTGCAGCGAGCGCTCCGCCGGTTTGTGGTGTCTTCAACCTGGTGTCCTCCCTGCTGTGTCTTATAGGGCCGTATGCCGTCCTCACTAAAGACACGATGCCACAGACGTACAAGAGGAAAAGGTCGTGGTCGAGGGCAGTGTTTTCAAACTTGCAGAGGAAAGGACTGGAGAAGAGATTTGAGATACAGAAATACGTCACCAAGCCGGACAGAAAGCAACTGGCTGCAATGCTTGGGCTGACCGACGCTCAGGTAAGAAGCCGCTGACCAAGGAGGAGGTTTATGGCCTGGGTTATGTTTGGATTATTATTAAGGATTTATTCAAGGTTTACTATCTTTGGCACAATCAAGACAAAAAAAAGTGTCTAGAAACCGCTAAAGAGGTTGGTGAAGATAGGCCTTCAAAATAACTTAGCACCCTTTAAATTAAATAATACAACATCTTTATTTCATTTTACCTGTGGACTCAATTAAGGTTTTGTATATTTTAAGGTTTCGTATGTTGTTGCTGTTTTTTTACTGTATGATAGCGCTACATTTTGATTACGTGCATTTTCTTTGCTCTTCCCGAAAAGCAGTTGTGGGTAAAACAATGAGACCACATGGCCAAAGTCTGACTCGTTTAATTCATTTCTGCAAAGGTCTTGATCCCCATCAGTCCCCCCCCGTGGTAAAATATGAGCGGTGTATTTAATATTCCTTTGTTTATAAACTATATTTTCTTCATACTCTTAATTGCCCACACGACATGCCAGATGTAAATGTTGCCGTGTCAACTTTTACAGGTTTTAAAAATACTTGGCAGGGCCCATAACACACCCACCATGTGTGAGGTTAGCCACAGGTTGCCGAAGCTACAAATTCCCCAAGAAACTGTGGTGAACAATGGCTTGTGTGTCCTGTGGCTCTGACACTGACAAACCAATTAAAATGTATACGTGCTTCCATATTTGACGGGGCGACGGCGTCACAGTCAGTCACGCATCAACTTGAAGGATTGAAAGAAAATTGTGATGTTTGCAATTTACGTTCCACTCAGCACAAAATAATGTTACAATCTAAAAAGGAATTAAGAAATGATTGACAAAAGACAGTTGGCAATTTGATTGGCAGAGTAATTTGCCAGAGAAATGTCATCTGGATTAAAACAGTTGGTGTTTGGATTTCATCACACTTAAACTCACCCAGCAACATGTTATCCTTAATGAAAACTGGATGCGCTTATTATTTTATTTGAAATATATTATTATACGCAGGGTAGAAACATTTGACACATACAATATACATTGTATATTTTATACTTTGTATGCTGCCACATATTGGGGAAATGTGGTTTATTTTTCCTCAGCAAGGAGTGGAAGAAGTTGGAAAATAGTTTATTTATACTATATTTAAAATAATGTGTTTATGAATGTATACTTCATAAATGATATATCCCCCACAATGACTCCTTTTTTCGAGTTTAATCTGGTAATTCAAGGAAAATATTAGGAAAGCAAATAATTGTACTGTGCAAACATACTGCAGTTGTGTATCACCGAACTGCACACTGGAACAGTCTGGCCCAACGTGTCCGTGTGTGTGTCCGTGTGTGTTTTCAGGTGAAAGTGTGGTTCCAGAACAGACGCATGAAGTGGAGACACTCCAAAGAGGCGCAGGCTCAGAAGGACAAGGACAAGGAGCAGCCGGACAAGAGCGCGCCGGAGTCCGGCAGCAGGGAGCCCCAAGAGCCGGCGGAGGAGTCCGAGTGTGAGAGCGAGGGACGCAGCGAGTGCGACTCCGACGACGCTCCCGAGGACCACTCCGACGGACACGTGGACACCGGCGAGCAAACAAACCAAACCAGCGTGATCATGAGCGGCGGGAGCAGCGCGGAGGAGGCGGCCGCGGCCCCGGAGGCCCCTCCGGTCGCGATATGAGGGCTGGACGAAAAGAACTAATGCGGGGGGGTTTATTTTCAGTCTTTTTTTTGATAGAAGAACGACGGTGATGTTTTAAATGCAACCCGGAGCGTCAATTAAGTAACAATATGCGACGTTTGCAACGTTGAACCAGTCCCGCACCTGTCTAATTCCTGGGAACAAGTGGAGCAACCAGACAGCAGGCCCAGCTATTTGCTCAGTAGGGTTTATTTAAACTCAGACACAAAAAAGATGGTCAAAATAAATACGTTCATTTTATAAGGATTCTAGTGTTCTAACAATTAAAAGACAAGTTATTTAAAAATACTAATTGGGACTTCTGGCCACCTCCGGTGCCTCCTTGCTGTCGTTATCCTGTCAGGAGCTTTGTGTGCGTCATGTTTCCTCATCCGAAGGAAAGAATGCGGTTGTGAATTACTTTTTTTTTTAGCTTATGAACCACTCGTTTCACGTGATAGATCAAATGTCAGGACCCAACAGCAGTGTTCATGTATTACTTATTTTGTCTGGATATATAGTTGTGCTATTTTGTTAATAATATTTTGCACTGAAAATATTGTAAATAAAATGTTTCTTACTTTAAAAATCGGATTACGAATTATTAGTTTTATTTGTAGTATTTAGATGAGGGAATTAACGGAGGACAGATCATGATTTGTTCTCAGCCGACTTTTAAGTTTAATTTGGATTCTTAAGAATGTTTTCCTTTGGTTTAATTGATTAAATTATTGTTTGCTTTTTGGGTAAATCCAAAGCCTAAGAAAAATAAAACACCGTTGCATGCACGTCAATATGCAACAAAATACATTTAAAAAACTGGATACTTGTAGCATGTGGTGTATAAATCCAGAAAAAAAAACACGAGTCTAATAACATTAAAAACACATAAAAACAACGGAATAATGACCATCCCAACAGTTAATTGATTACAATTAAATCGTGAAAAACCGGAGTGTTCCAACGGATAAACACTCTAAAAGGTTGAGGGGACCAAATCATTCTGCCATGATAAATGTAAACATCTTCTCCTTGTATAAACACATTAACTCAATGAACTAAATTCCTTGTGAGCTTGTTGCTGCTGCGACGGCACAGAAAGCGAGGGCAGAAGGAGAGAATAATTTACAGTTTGTATACATTGACTGGCTCCAGATAGCAGCGGCGACCCGGGTGAGAATATTTTATGTATCCAGACGCAGATAAACATCTCCTCCATTTATAGTGCTGCTCATAACCCCCTCTTTCTACTGACCAGAGTCCACCTCCGACCTGCTTCTTTTTATTGTGACGAACCACTAAAGACTGACGTGGAAGGACAGTCTAGTGTGGAAATTTAATTTCCCGATCAGTCTTATCGTGAATGTCGAGATCTATAAGATAAGGAGAAAATCCCCATTGCTGGCGCAACAGAGGTCCAAACCTCGCACATGCGCAGCTCAATCAGACCCGTTTAACGATGTTTTAATGGCGTGATGTCATGACACACTGCCTCCCTTTACGTGTCTATTAAAGTCTACC
Organism: Pungitius pungitius; assembly: GCF_949316345.1. Lineage (NCBI taxonomy): Eukaryota > Metazoa > Chordata > Actinopteri > Perciformes > Gasterosteidae > Pungitius > Pungitius pungitius. The sequence continues at coordinate 10,965,184 of NC_084919.1, forward strand.
TGTCAGACTAAAACCATTTTTTAAGGCCTGCGTTTTAAAGCTGACTTACTGACGTCAGAGATTAATGTTAATGTTAGATCAATGTTCTTGAATTCTTATAAAAAGGTCCCAATGTAGCATTTCTGTTGCAATAGTGTGATCATTTCATTTAAGAACCTCCTGAATGAGTGATTTCCAAACACGGCAGTGAAGTGACAACATAACGTTTGTGTAAGATAAGAGGTGTGTCATTTGAGAGTTTCAACAACTTCTAGAGAATATTATGCATCGTTTCCAGGTCAATCTGTAGTCTGCCTTTGGAGAAATTAGGTTTATTGTAGAAAAATAGGGTGCAGCTTTAACTCAAGTTTTATTGGGTTGACCTAAAATAAACAACCAAAAATCTATCTTAAACACCACAGTGAAGATGTCTGCAGATTCACTAAAAGTAGAGATAAAATATAGCGTGAGAACTTTTACAAGCGATGGTGCTGCATTCAAATGTTTACTTTATGTGTAATAAGCAACAAAATGTGATTAAAAGTGAAATCAATCATGCAGAGCTGATTGGGTCGGCAAAGGTTTATAAAAAGTCACAATATATCTAACACAAACTGACAAAAATGCATCATTAGATTTTTGACTAAATCCTTTTTATTTAAGTTGTTTAATTTAATGTAATTGTACTTGGAGTAAAATTCAAGTGCTTTACCTTTCAAATGTTCTGATCAAAGAGTTATTCTCCAAAAACAATTGGCACAAATGTGAGTCAATAAATATGATAGGTTTTTGATATAAAATGATCTCCAAGCCGGATGCACAAAAACCTATAAAGTGACTTTATCTTCGTTGATGGTAATTACGGTTCTGACTTTAAGTGTTCAATCGTTGGGTAAGCAGTACTTTTACATCATTTGAATTGACTTTTCACAGTACATCAAAGTACATTTTACTTTTAGTTTTACTCCACTAAACTTGTATTTTTAAAGAACAGCAATTATTTTATATTTTAATGTTTGTCTGCATATTCAGATAATCATTTTAAAAACAGTTAATAAAATCGTAATTATTATCATCGATTGACTTAAGTACTTTTACTTAAACATTGTTGTATAGGTAACATTACCACCCCAAAATAAGTGCCTCAAACTTGTACTTGAATACAGCACACAATGGTATTCAACTATGAAATAATGTAATTTCTCCTCTTTACCTTTCTGCTAAATGACGTGAAAGAAACTTGACAACAAGTTTAATACGACGATGCATAAAACCCCGCTCCTTTTCATTGCATTTCATCTCCGTCGGGAAACCCAAAGCCTTCTTGTTGTCATGTTAGCAGCAACATCATAGTGAGTGACCCAAAAACCTGGAACACAACGAACCCTCTCCTCCATGGGGTCCACTTTCCTCTCCTCCGGAAAGAGGACGGACCCCAGAGAGCCCCAGTTTTCCGTTTTAGCTCCGCATCTTGAATTTCACTTTTCATATTCCCCATTCTGCCGGCTGTACTGTAATACCTGCTGGTAAGAGGCTGCTCCCTATTTTTTATTTTTTTTTAGTTATTTTACCTCCCCGCTCAATCACAGTCCTCTCATAAACTAGCTCATGACGGTTATGAAGTGGAGGGCACTCGTCTTAATCTTCAATTTTAGTTCACGCTGGATGAGATGAAAAGTGGTCAGAGTTACGATTAGCCAGTTTCCATGGAAGGCAGTAAAAGCACTGGGCACTTTATCAACGCAATATTAAGTGTTTAACGCTCACGTATTGAAGGTCTGGGTGGGTCGAGTCTCAAATTATGCTTGAAAAGCTATAAATTACATTAGTATTTGCAAATGTACAATAACAATAACAGTCCAAGCGCTTAACATAATACTGAGGCCTTGATTTGTGAACTGTCCTGAGAACTTTATGGGCAGGATAGGAGAAAGTCCATCTGGCCTGTATTTAATGTCAGCTTTCCCCCCCCTCCATTTAAAAGCTGTCCTGTATGTCCCTCTTGGCAACCCAGGACCGGGCAACCCATAAAACAAACCAGCCTCGCAGATTCGGCCAATGCTTAACGCTTTGAAAAAGTAACTGTGTTAAACAAATTAGCTCTTGTGAGAGCCCCAGAGGGGGGGTTCCTGCCTGCGGCGGTGCAGGGATTAACGGGACTGAGCGCTTTGAGCCATCGTCTCGGGTTGTTTGATAGGCTGATGGAGATCTCCCCGCCGTTGGCATTATGCATCAGAGGAAAGACCTTTGAGTCTGCAGCCCCGCTGGAGAAAAAAAAGGGGCAGGGGGGGGGGGGGGGGGAGACAGCTACAAGATAACTCAACCAGTGCTTGAGAAACTGCGGTGTGCAAAAAGATGGAAGTTGAGTTAAGAAATTCTGCTCCTTCCTCTTTTGGAAGATGACGGCGGTGATAACGCCAGTAATTGTCATGATGATGCCGATAGTGAAGAGCATTGCAAGACTATTATTGTGAGTTCACTTTCATGCAGAGGAGAAAGTGCGTATCATTTACTTAAGTAACTTTAACATTATGTAGAAATAGTCAGTTAGAGGTAAAAGTCACGCTAACAAAATACTTCTGTAAAAGTGCAAAACGATTGTCCCTAAGGGACAGTCTTTAAGAATTTGTGTCATTCTCTCTGGTTTGTAGATTGCAACCCAACTGAAGCCCCTCTTTGTCTCACACCTCCAGGTACAAAACCGTAGAAACGCCTTCCACCGAACTGGGAGGCCATTGATGCAGCTTAGTGTCAGCAAGATTTGGAACCTTTTGGGCTAATGATACGGTACTTTATCAAGCATGTCAGAGCACTGCGGTAGCCTTCAGCTATTAAACCAATGCCAGGACCAGGGTTTGGTTTGTCCATTGCGAGCTACTGTAGAAACATGGCGGTGCAACGAGGAGCCGTTCCCTCTGTAGATATAAACTAAGACGTATCATAACAACATCTACTTTCTGATGATCACATGAACCCAAAACAATGAATATCATGTTGCTCCTGAAATTCCTCACAGGACATTTACTAAACGTTATCCTTAAGTACCCTGAAATGTAGCGTGAAGTAGCAGCGAATCGAAAAATCCAGTACAAGCACCGACCAAATGTTTTCTTTTAGTGAATGCACTTAGTCTTTTTTAAACATTTCCGTCTCACGCCCAGCGATGTTTGCCAACACAGATCCATGTTTCACGGCACCTCCTGAAAGGTGTTAACCTCACTTTACACTGCGTCCGTCATCAATGGAGCGTTTTACTCTTTCCTTGTTACTCCACGGATAGCTCTGTTTCCTTCGGAGGCATGTTTGTTCCATCAAATGCTGATTTATGAGATCGGCTGGATGCTCTTTTCCTAAATGACCCCTGAATCATCGGCATGAGAGGGGACTTCCTCCCGAGGCTCGCAAAAATATTATTACATGGTACAAAGCTTTAATTTGATAGCTGGTTCCATCCGCCCCATCATTTTAATCCCATTCCCTGGAATTACCAGTATCGAGTCTTTTATTTATGGCCTTTTATTCAAAAGAGTTTCTCCCTGCAAAGAGAGTGGGTCTGAAGTCGGGAATGGAGAAACCGTCAGTGCCAACAGGGGTCACGTTTAATGTACTGCAGCAAAACAATCTGTATGCTTCATATAAACCCTCCAGTACCTTCAATACCTTCAGCGTGTAAGTGCTTTCTTCTGAGCCTTCACACTGAGGACTGTTCAGAAGCTGCACATGAACCAAACATGTTCACCAACGTTGAAAACTGAGCCTCTCGTACAGAAGCTGTCGCCACATTTCCAAAAAGCCACATTATTGAGTGTTTTTTTAACGTGGCTGCAGTTTCCAAGCGCCTTGGCCTCACTTTCTGAACCGGGCCCTTGCCAGCAGTTGGGAGTGGAAGGAGAGAGAGAGAGAGAGAGAAAAAAAAGAGACATCTCAAGTTAAATTTAAAGATGTGTTTCTCTTGGAAGCCAAGCTGCGCTGCCATAAACCAAGGGAGACATTTTCATGCTCCACATTTTTCATGGTTTCTCTCCGAGTTTCCTCCCTTCCTTTCTCACTCCACCTTGGCTCCAGAGTTACCTACGGCTGCACTGGCTGCGCACCGCAGCCAGCGGGGGGGAACCGGGGGGGGGGGGAGGTGCCCTCCCCTCCTCACCCCACTTCAAACCTCCACCCAAAAAGCTCTCCTGAATTCTCCTTGGATCATCCCGAGCTCTCCTTCCCGACCTTTAATACAAATAATACACTGCTCACACACCCGGAGCCGATGGCCAACAGTAATCAATTTACGACCTAAACGTCCTCTGACCTACCGCCCTGTTTTTTAATGTGGCCATGAATGTGGCCTTTTTTATTGGTGCCTGCAGACTCGTCTCGAGCCAACCCTGTGTGGTGCGCGCTGTAATTTGTGAAGGGTGCAGAGTTTGGTATTAATTAGGGCTGTGAAATGGCAGCGCTCCGACCGCCCGCCCCGTTTCCGCAGAGGCCGGATTCAGTGAGTGATGCACACACCGGGAGGGGGATTATGGCCCGGGCTCGGAGGGGGTGGGGTGGGGTGGGGCCGCCCGCTGAGATGCAGAAAGCTCACGAGAGGGAAAGCACTTTCATTTCAGATGATCTGCCATCAGCAGCAAATTTTCACTCTGCTCTGAGGAGCCGGGGCGAGCTGCTCTGTAAGTAAGCGTGTGTTGGAGCCCGGGCATCCAACGGAGGGGACTTTACGTGCGTGCTAATAAGAGTTGCCTCTATAACTTCAGCGCTTGGCCTTCAGGAGCAGGACATTATTATTATTTCTCTCAGTGATTAGAACATCATGTTGTGAGGTTAGATGTGAGGATTTATGGATGAGTTTCAAAGTGGGGGTTAGCCTGAATTGTTTTAAGCTGGTTCAACTAAAACAAATGTGAGTTAAATGATCTCAGATTAAACAACTTGGCCAAATCGTTCCCATGAGTTGCATAAATGTCCTTCAGCTTGATGCCTGTCTTTAGAGTTTCCAGTAGAACATGTTTACATACTTTTATGTTCAAAGAAGACTTTATTTTTCTCATTGGGTCCGTCTGGTTATCTGCATTCTCTGTCTGAAGGCTCCAGTCCTTAAGCTTCTTGGTTTTGACATATTCTATAGTTTGGGGTTTGAGAAGACACTCCCGATACCCACATGTACAGTATGTGCACAAGCAAGGAAGACATCTTTCATGATATGTCCCCTTTAACATAAATATTTTGAGTGGCAGGGTTTCAATTCAACGTTTAGTTTTTATTTTAGTTCGCACCGTTTCTCCTCATAATCATGACTTAATGGAGACGTATTAACACAAAAATAAAACGTTCTTTTCTACCTTTCATGTCATATTCATAGAACCCATTCTTGAGACTTTATGGTGCAAGTTGTATATATTTGCCTTAAGTGAATAGTAAAAGATGAGTGGATGCCACTAAAATTCTGCCCGATGTTTTTCACGGTGATAAATCACAAAACAAACTGTTACAGTCACACAGAACCAGACACATGAAACAACCCGGGTCACCTGTGTGGCCTTTCTGAAGTAAGATACATTTTTAAGTGTGCCGAGTATAGTCTGAGGTTTCCTCATTTCCCCTTTTTCGGTGCTTATCGTGGCTCACAGATGCTGTTTTGCCGAGAACAGCTAAAACGAAACATTCGCTGTCAAAAGACCTTTTCATTCAGTAAATGAAAAGTCACCATTAAAAAAAAAAACATTGCTCAGATGTTTCCTTTTAAACTCCTAAATAGCAAACAAACAAACTAATGCCCCATGACCTTTATTTTTAAAACCAGGCTACAAAACTTTTGTTTTTATCATTAAAATTCTTCAAAATGCCACATTTAAGGCACGATTGTTTCCGTTTGGTGTGAGCGAGGCTACACGTTTGCACGGGACCACCCCGAGGGACCAATCACAATCAAGCATGTCACTTGGCTCATTGCTCATGCCCCCTTTATCTGATAGTGCCACTTATTATCTGACTCTGTGGTGTACCATTAGACCTGGTCACACTCCATTATGTATCCATGTGTGTGTGTAGTGTCAACACTCCAGAGAACACACACTTCGGACTGATGCTGATGGATTATGGGGGAATTCTTCTTCGCGACTTAGCTTGTTAAGGGTAGGAGAGGGCAACAGCGGGAAAATAAATAAGACGTCACTTGGGTTTATCTTGTTCTTGTTCCAAAACAAACAGAGCTGCGTCGGAGAGAGAGCGCAGCGGGGGCTTTGGAAAGGGCCGCCGAGCGTTATGCAGTCCCTTTGATCAAAACAATGTGGATGGAGAAAGCCGCAGCACACACTCATCGACACAGCAACCGGAGGGGGAGACACGCGAGAGAACAGGTGATTTGTAACAAAAACTCTGCTCAGTGTCACATCCTTCCCGCGTCCTGTGAAGTGACGTCGCAGACAGATTCGGATGCGGCCCGAGAGACCGTAACAACGCTCCTCGTTTACATCCATGTGTTTGGAGAGAGACACGCTTTTTTTTTAACAGAATAGGATTCACGCCGCTTTCACAGGGGTCGCATGTTGTAAGCTTTGTGAAACAAGGGTGTGAGCGCGAGCCCTGTAACCCGTGTGTGTGCGAGGGGTGAGAGTTCAGTTCCTGCCGGGGGGGGGGGGGGGGAGGGGGTTGTTTAGGAATATATGACACTGCACAGCTGGCCTAATCATCTGTGCATATCTGACTATAAAACTTTACCGAGCGTCACCAGAGCCAGCTGCCTTTATCAGTGGAAATGGAGTTATTCCCACTCCGGCCCTCAGCCCAGCGTTCTGCCTCCCGTCCTCCCGGAGGCCCTCGTCAGGGACCCGGCCCTGGACAAACGCACAAAGGGTCACTTCAATTCAACTGCACTCACTCTAGCCAAGAATATATATATACGTTTTACATTTTTGATAGGCAATTGAGAGGCTCGAAAATGTTTCGCCTCAGTTTTAGGATATGTATGATGTGTGTGACATCTGTTGCATTACATAGAATCATATTAAAAATGCATGTCTGCTTTCGTCTTGCAAATTGAATGAATGTAAAAAGCTTTCACAGCTTTGCTCCCACAGAAAGAACAACGACATACTCACACGACAGATAAGATTGATTAAGATCATTTGGTGATCTTTGACATTTTTTTATAACAAACCCTGTTTAGCCAAACTGAGCTGGAAGCAAAAAAAAGGAAATGTATGCTAGTGGTAATATATCTAAAATATCTGAATTAAGATACTCTCATATCAGCCTTCAACAGAGACCAAACTCTTTTACATCATGTACATCATGTATCTTGTGGTGACATTAGGTTTTTGGTAATGATGATGTACATCCCGTTAGTTCTTATTACGTGGTTTAAACAAATATCAGATAAAATAGAGAACATACAAACTTGTGCATATAAAATGAACCTTGGTGGTGTCACATGAGTCAGCAAATACAGTTTTGTTGAAACTGTACTGAGCAGATAACCGGACCACACGTCACTGACCAGCTCTCTACTTCCCTCCCCCCCCCTCCTCAGTTCCTCTCCCCTCGTCTTCAGGCTCACAACATCCATCAGGTGGTCATTACAGAGTTGGCGGTCGCGACCCGCACACTCCGGTCACCACACCCCTGCCTCTTCCTGCTGTAACCCCGTGCTGTGTTCACAACGTCATGCTCTCCAAAGTGTGTCCTCGGCACCAGATCTTGGATTGAGACCCCCCCCCCCCCCCCCCTCCTTCCTCTTCCATACAAAAACTCATGTGGGGGATCCAATAAGTTGATGTCACTCTCGACACACTTCCACTTGCTTGTGGCGTTCCCTCACAGATGCCCCGTCGAAGAGGAGAGGGAGAAAGTCAGAGCCGCTCTAAGTGAGGCCATTGATTAAGAGCCAGCGAGGCATCTGGCTCCCATTGCGGCCCGTGATGGGGTCCAGGGATCCTCGGCCATCGGCAGCACGGGCCGCACGACTTTACAGACACATGCGACGTGGCCTGTGATTACCGGGATGGTCCCTAAACCTGAAACGGGGTTTGTGTGGATTTTCCATCATTCATAAGAACTTGCTGCTTCAGTTTACCTTTACCTGTCCAGCTGGTGAAGTTGTTTCTGACACACGGCTGTGAAATGTTTGAGCTGGACCATAAGTAAAATGTATTTTCATCAATGACCTATTTAAATCAAATAGTGGGCAGGTAAAATGTCAAAATAAAGTAACAAACGTCCCTGCTCACGTCACGAATGGTGCAAAATCATGAATTATATGAGGAAATAATGACATTTGTGAAGCAGATAATTTATGGGGTTATTACAAACGATTAATCAATTATAGTTTTATTTTATTACAGTTCAATTCTCTGCAAAATAATGCAAAAACTGCTTTTATTTATTTTGGAAAAATATGTAGCCGTAAAAACTGTGTGTAAAATAGATCTAAAATCTCTTAGGGAGGGCAGGGTTACACAGGGGGACTTTGGACTCTTGACCTCGGTAATAGAAAATCACGTCTACGACCCTGAAGCTGACTTTTGCCGGTGGTATCTCTTGTTTATGGTTCGGTGTGTTTATTGAATGTGCCAGGCTTTATCCAAAAATGTTTTTAATTTTACAATGAATTCACAGTAAAAAGTTCAAAAGCCGACTTCTTCTTCATTATAAATGTGCTCAGGTCTCTTCGTGGTCATTTCAATATTCATGTCTATATTTTGATTAGTTAACCTTTTAAAAAAAAGCAGTAAACATCTCTAACGGGTCTCTTCACGTGGCCCTTGTGGCCAAGAGTGAAGTATTTGTAGAAATACTTCCCTTTTAGTGCTCATTAACCACGATTGTGTACTCAACCAAAGTGTCTGCATTCTGTTTAGTAACAGCCATTAGGTTGCTCCGTTGCACTCCTCTTGCAACACAGAGTTTACATTTTTGCAGACATACAACCACTTGGTAATCCTGACGTTGTCTGCTGTGACCATAAAACGCAATTTGCCGCAATGTACTTTCAAGGGTATTTTCCCCTCAGGGTTAATTACACAGAACACATGGTCCCACTGATGTTTTTACTATAAGAAAACTCAAACTGCCAAAGAGAAGTAATGGTGAAGTGTCTCCCTGCAATATCACTTATCACTGTGGCGAGATGGAGATTATTGACTTAACTGGTCTAGACATCAACAATGAGTGATTTAAGGTCCACCCTCTCAGCGTCTGAGATTTGTGTATTTTACTTAACTGGAGGTAGAGGAAGAAAACACGTCTTTATTTGTTCTTTTCAGAAAAAAGATGCCGGCGGTGGGCTGAACCATCGCGTCGTGTCATCTCGGCTGAACAAAGACGGAAAGCTGTTGTGTGACTTTAATGTGCTTGTTTGGGCGCGTTGATGAGGTGGAGCGAGTCGTGTCATGGTAGTTAGTAACACCACCAGCAATAAATCACCTTTTTAAAGTTAAACTACTGACATAATGCATGTCTCTGTGTGTGTGTGTGTGTGTGTGTGTGTGTGTTATATTTATTCAGAAATGTAACCTTATGAGCTGCACAAAGTGTGTATTTATTGCAAGGCTCTCATAGTGGATTGCATTATACCCAACAGGTGTTGCTTTCATGTGTTCATCAAATTACCTTCTCCCAGCACGCTTCAGACTTTTACTACAATGTCTCATCTCACCTACAAGCTCCCCCCATAAATACATGTCTCAAGTATCTCAAGGGCATGCACGTCCCGCGTGTGCTTATTGTGCGTTCACTCTGCGACACGACAGACCAGAGAGCTAAACGGCTGGGCAATAATTTACTAATGCACTCCTGCAGCCAATGCTCCCCGGGTCTGTCTGCGGCTCCTGATGGATGCTGACGGCTGCAGAGATGGACTGCTGCTGATAGGGAGTGACCAGAGAGGAGCCTGATTAAAAGTAGTGGTGCGCGGCGGAGGGTGATAACCCCGATCCATTGGTGATGAATCCACTCTGGACAGGCCGCTGTCTCATTAGGGTCTGCCCTCAGCCAGGCACCGCGTGTCCAAATAAACTTTGAAACAATCCGGCTTTTATCAGCAGGATTACGCTTGTTTTCCTTTCCACGGCTTCCCTTGTGTGGGCTCACGCGGAGCATCCTCCCCCTCTTGTCGGGCTCTATAAACTGAAGGTGTGATTCACCAGCCCTGACTTGACTGTGTTTACACATTTCTGGGTCTATCTTCTTGAATTAATGAGCCCAACCGCGCCATTAGACAACTATTTGCCTGAATAATCTACGGCCAATATGAAATAGTGAGAAAAAGTTAGAAATAATCTGCCCTTTATTTGCGATAACATAAACAGTGGAGTTGTTTTAAAGCATGATAACATTAAATATTGGGCCTGGGGAGGTGAATAGAAAGAGGTAGTTTACATTCTCACTGGAGTAGTCTTGATAACGGGCCAGAGGGAATATGAGCCCCTTTAAATGTGTGCATTAGTGTAATTTATTGAGCTTCCCTCTAAGCCCTGCTGTTCCTCCAGCTACTTTTTTTTTTTTTTTGTTCCCAAACAAAAGACAGGCCAAGGCTCCGGAATGGATGGGAGTGAAAAATCATTCACAGCTGATAATCACATAAAACAACGCCATATTTGCTGCCTAATAAGCACAAAACGTTCCATCGCCCCCCCCCCCCCCCCCCCCCGATCGGGACGAGGCGATTCCCCCCCGAGCAGACCCGCGTGATTTACGCCCGGCGATTTGGAAATCCTCAGGTTTTTTTGGAGTGGGTACCAGGAGAGGGCGGGGCGAGGCCGGGGGAAATTTTATAATTCCTTGTGTGTATGTCTGGAAGTCATCCACACGTTCCGAAATTTTCAACCAATTTATGTCCGAACGGAATGACCCTGGGAATTAATGAGGCTCTGGCCGCGAGTTCCAGCTCTGCGAGGTCAAGTAAATCATGCTTTAGGGCTCCAGTCCTCCCCACTCTGCTCCCTCGCTCTCCCCGACTCCACATCCTGCGATAACGGAGGGAGAGACAAGGGGCCTGAGAAATACCACCTCATCGACACTTGTGTCCATCCAGCACAACATATTTTAGAGCACGAGCGCCAACCGGCTGTAAAAGCCTGCTTTTAGTGGAGACCAGCAGCTGATGAATGGGAGTGGGGCGAGAGCCGTGGGACCAGAGGTCACGTTCTTCATTTCGCAGCAGATTGTTGATGTTATGCACATTTCTCTCTCCAGAGGTGCCTTTTTTTTTCTTCAATCTGGGCCAGTGTTTTATTGGGGTATTATAAAGAGTTTCTACATGATTTAGCCAGGCCATTTTCTTTTGAATTAATGTGTGGTGAAGCACATGCACATGAGGGAAAAGTTGACATCATTAGATATAATAAGATGAAAGCTAATAGAGTAACACCTACGTAAACGAGCGCGGCAAATCAATCAACTCTTTAATGCCGAAAAAAGATTGTCCTTTAATTTTATTGCTGTTTAAGAGCTATAATTTTTACACATATGTTTAGTGTTTCATATTTAAGAGGAAAAAGGGTGACAACATTGTCAAACAAGCATGAAACTGGACCACAGTTCAACACTCATGGAACATTGTGAAGGGCTGCCAAGTCTTGCGAGGCTGTGTTTTTGTAACCAACACGGCAACATTTATCATCTGAGTTAATTCCCCCAGAATATAAAGCCTGCAAAAAGCTCATTCTTACCAGCTTTTTTTTTTTTTAAACAACCTTCTACAGGAGATCCGACCAAAAGCTTCCTAGTGTTGTTTTTTTGTTAATCAGATTATGATAATTATAATAAGATGATGATGAGTTAACAAGTGTCAGTATATCTATTTAACCTTTATTGCATCGGCATGAAAACATTTGTTTTTCAATCTGTACAGTTTAGTCGGCTAATGTAATCTGCTCTTTAAGCAATCCAGCCATGTGATGACCTGAAATCCCGTCCATGCGGCTGTATCGGTTACCGAGACAACGGGACAGTTGCCAGTTCAAAGCTCTGGACTGCTTCAGAAATTCTGGCGGGGAAAGCAAATGACGGATGCTTTGTCCTGCTTACATTGTTCGCACCGTGGTGCCCTTGAGCAAGGTGCTTAACCTCAACAGTGCAGTACAGCTGCTCAGTTTCGAGCGGCCGATGGGACGGGAAACTCCAACTGTTCATACCCAACAGACTCAGCGGCTTCAACTCACACCTGCAAGGCCCGTGAGAAACGCGCTCAAAGAGTTTTATGTTGAAGATTTCATCAAGCGCTTTAGACACAGGTTAAAAGAAAAAATCCTACATTTCCCATAATGCAACTAAACACAGCCTTCTGGTGGAAACCCTCGGTCCTCTGAACATCCGCTTCTCCTGATCCAGTTTGTAACTCTTGCCCCGAGGCTGGAATAACCCTGATGACATCATAACGTTTTTTTTACTTTTAGAAACTTCCCTCCACATTCACAGAAGACCTTATCAAAACTCCTCTCGCAGCCTGAGTAAACTGAACTTTGTGTGTAAAATCCACGGCCCCTTTCAAATGTATTCCATGTTTCCCTGATAGGATTTCCGAGGGAGAACTCCCTTCTTGACCGTTTCACAACCTGAGTTCATCCGCACATTCCTTCCGTGAGCTAATACTTCACCTTGTTTATAGGATTATCTTCCCAGCAACAGTTAGCTTAATACATGAATTAGACCAGGGCGACAACTCGGAATAAATCTGGCCTGTCCGCGGTAATCGGCGTTGCATACTTCAAGCTCTGTTAACACAAGCCGGAGCGCTGGTGTCAGGAGTCCGCGTCGGACCAGCTGAGGAGAAGCAGCCTCCACGCTCCCGGCTGATGGCTCCAGACGAGCACCTTGATGGCTGTAATTACTGTCGTGCTCCAAAAGAGATGAGAGATACCAGCGGCTCGAATATAAGACCTGTAACGGTTATGATGTGATGGATTTTCTCCAACTTTGTTTAAAAATTCCTCGAGCTATCTGTCTGCAGCCTCGAGGAGACGACGGCTCGAGCGCTACAGTCGGTCCATTCTCTCCCCCCCCCCCCCCCCCCTTCTGCCCCTTCAGGGCACAAAAAACTTCACAGTGTTTAAATCAATATGGCTGCTCGGATTCAATGTTTGCACGCGGCGACGATCGCGGGCCCTGCTGCGAGCGGACTGGTTTCCGTAAATGTCCGTTGCGTGTGTTTACATTCTACCTAATGCACTCAGATGACACCGAATCCAAACACATTCACACAGAGACTCTCCAAAGCTCGGCTTTACTGCCACATTCCCAAGTAGGTCCATCTTTATGAGTCCAGCTGCCTCCACGCTGAAGGTTCTCACTGCTTAGCATCTAAACATAAGCAGTCGCTCACTAAGTCAACAAAGATTTGAATTATGTTGACTTTAAAGAGCAGGAATTTTTATTGTTTGAGTGTTTAGCTGGAGGAGCCTTTACTTGTAAAGTAAAAATAACGGTGAAACCTCTGAAAGTGAACGGAGATATCAGGACCCCTCTCAAACGCTGTGTCACACCAAAACTGTCAGAAATTTCGGGTAAATATGAATTGTTGAAATGACGTTGGAAGGGATGGGAAAAAAGCAAGATCTACAGATCTCCTGTTGTGCTATAAGATACGGAAAAGGGATGATGAAATAATCCATGACTCTTGTTTCTACTGTGGCGTGGATGGAAACGAATAGAATGTGTCTGGCGTCATTACACAGCTGCGGGTGTCTACTGGTGTTCTGCTTTGAATTCTTCAACTCTCTTTACAACCCATTACCTGTCCTTTATGATCCCTCTCAGCTCTGCACTCATTGGACGTAACAGTAGTGTTTCGGAGGGACTGCGGTTCAGTGGAGCTGCCACATCCTCACTGCCAACGCGCCAGGAACTTCAAAATAAATGACTCCACCGATCACTTGAGGTTTCACAGGCAGTTTCCCCCCCCCCCCCCCCGTTCAGCAAGAGTTAACACGCCGGGGAGACAAAAATCTAATTTTTACAAATGGGATTAAGGAACGTACAATAACAAAAAGAGGAATGAATGGGCTTACTGTATTAAACAAAAGATGTACATGAGAGTCCCTGTGTGGTTTCTGCTTGACATATTTTCTATAAATGGCGGACGCCTTAAACGCAGATCCATTCAGCGCCAAAGGAGGATTATTAGTCAATTTGTGAGCCAAGTTACTGTTTGAAGTTTCAGGGATGAAAGTCTCTATTTTAAGACGGCAATGACCTCAATCTAGCGGGCAGGGTATTTTGAGGGGGTTACAGTTTGTACTGGGATACAACATGCAGCTTTGTGCACGTATCGACGGCCAACCACACAACTTCAATTTGATCGTGACATTTCTGTCCATTATTTTTACATTGAGAGACGGATGTGGACATATAGGGTGTGTGTTCACTAGCTAAACTCAAAAGTATAAAAGGCCCTGAAATGAAATATTTTCCTGGGGTGTTTGTTTGCATCGTTTGCATTAAGTCACACCAGCAAGTTCATCTGCTGCAACATTGTTGAATCGAAACCCTTAATGAAGTGAATGTTAATTAATTAAATATCCATTATTTGTGACTTTGATGACGCATGTGGCACCCAGGCCTATAGCATCTCCCCCGACCTTCGCCGCTGGACCCGGTGTGCCTGCGTTGTATCGGGTCGACATGGTAACACCCCCTGTGCCTCTTCTGCTTAAGGTGAGGGGCAAATGGTGCGAGTTGCCAGCTTTCACCACAGTTTCCTGTCTTAAGTAGCTCCGATGCTGCTGCAACAACACAAATGTGCCAAAAGCACATCGATACCAAAGGAACTTGTCCAGGCCTTTTAAATACTTGAACCCCAATGTCACGGCTGAATCTCAACAGCATTTCAGGACTACATCAAGTGATGCTTTGCAAGTGACAGGCATAATCTCACGGATAACTAGACGGAGAAGCAGATGAGCTCAGACGTTGCGCAGACCTCATCGCAAATTAGAGAGAAAAAAAAAAAGAGACCCGCCGGCCGTTCCTGGGGTATGATTTACAGAGCAGGGTTGGTCGCCTGCGTAAAATTAATAATAGGAAATGCGCGGGTAGCCCGGTGACTTGTCCAAGATATACTTTCCCTGGATCTCCAGGCTCCTGGAAAACCTGGGTGGCCCCCGCAACCAGGCTTCCTCCGGCTTCTGATGTTAATGTCATTGCTTTTTGCTGGTATGACAGGAGCTTCACCACAAGCGTGGTTTGGGTCAGAGGGACGCGCTGAGGTGGCAGCCCACGGCTCCACAATCGGAGGGATATCGTGGTATTTTTGTCCCACGGTGGAGGTTGTTGCCGCAGAGACGGGAGGAAAGAAGAGGAGGATGATATTTCTCAAAAGCGATTGTTTTTAAGTACTTCACCTTTCCAGAAATGAGAAACCACATGGTGCATTATGGTTAGTGGATGTTCTGAATTACTCCAACTACCTAATGGTTCCTCCTTATCCAGCCCACAGAATTGTTTCAAAGTGGTTTTCAAAAATTTGCTCAAGTCATTGAGTTGGATGTTGAGTAATCTGGTTTCTAAACCTACCTTTCACATTGAGACATGAAGGTTATTCGCTCTAGATGCTTCAATATATTCAATATGACATAACATTAAAGGCCAAATGTTGGCCATTTGCCAAATTTGAAGAGATCCTTCAGTTGTAGTTTCATAGAATCGTGGGGTTTTTTTATGTTTCCGGTGGAGTTTTAAACATAAAGCGAAGTGGTTATAGAATTTTCTCAACCTAAAAAGGGGCATTGGATCTTCAATTCAAATTAAAATATTCAAACTCACTGTGCAACATACATATATTTTACAACCAGTGTTTTTGTGCAGCGTGTCCTGGTAATCCATGCGGTGGATGTAAGTGAGAACCGCCCTGCTGCTCCTCAGTGTTAACTCTGCTCAAGTTGGCACCACTTGGGGGATCCTGTGTTTTCTGGAATAACAGAGGATCTAAGGCGCATTACCCCAAATGCAGAGTATTGTTGAAATAAGTGGAAGCGAGTGGAACATTTTGTAAATCTTGTGTCACCCAAACCGCGCATTCATCCGCAAGCAGGATGAATGCGCTTATTTCGCCAACAGGATATCCCTTCAGACTCGCTCACTGCGCCACTGATGAGGATAACAGAGGGCGCATTATTTTTGCTCAACAGCTCGGGAAGGTGATAAAGGGTTCCCAGATCCTCTCCCAGGAGTGCAAGCGGTACACAGACGTCCATTCACATTTCATCTCTCCACAACTGGATTTAACTGTAAAAAAAGGGCCGTGACCAACGTGACTCGGGTTTTAATTGAATTAAGATTCAGGTAAAGAACGTTTCAAGATGCAGAAGAGCAGTCAAAAATTCCCTTTAGCCTCAGCCTATTTATGATTTTTTGTGTGTGTGTGTGTGTTTGTGTTTGTGTCAAACAATCTTGTTTACAGGAAAAACTCATCATAAAAACAATCATGCGCATTGTTCAGCTCTATTATGTTACTGAATGACTGATTGGCCAGGGGGGGGGGGGGGGGGGGGACGTGAGCGTCCAGTGTGCAGACAGTAATCCTAGAAAGTTTTATGTTGACAGAGTGGGGCTTACTACTCTAGGGCAGGCTTTTGTGAAGGCCTTGTGAAAAACGATGAGTTTTGTCCATGTCGAGCTGCCGTAGGCCCATCCGCCGCTTTCAACTCCTTCTTCGAATCGTCTGATCCCAACAGGACACGACTAAATCCACACAGGGTAGAGCGCAAATGAGGCTCGAGAAGGACGTCTGCCTGTGAGATTCGACCCCCTGACCTCCCGAACGTCATTCCAAAGCGCCCATGAAGCTGCGTGACTCAAGATGGTGGGTGGCCTTATTGCACTGCTGATTCATTTCATAACACGGTTCAAAACGGCAAAGTTAGGAGATATTTATGATTCATACACTTTGATGGCTTGGTGGTTTCTGTACTCTCAATTTTGCAAGGTTTGAGTGAGAGAAATTTTAGAAAAAAAGTTTAAACTGGATTCAGCACAAACCCGTCTAGCTTTTCGCATGTTGCTTTCTGTTTCAGCTTTTAGCTTTGAAGGATTCTTCTACTTTTGCACCGCCGAGTGCTGGGATAATTTGCATAGGATATATTATAACTCTTGTAATACATAGGGGGCTCTGTGGCTTAGCTAATAATGTGTAAAGTTTAAAATGAACTCTACAAGTAGTTTTTTTTTACACAAAAGTGTGCTGTGAGAGATGTTTTAATAAAATTGGTTGTCATGGCATATTTTATTTGGACTGTATGATGTGATCCCACTTTTGAAACCTGGTAGAAGCAATACTAATTTCCTTATTATTGTCTTTCATAAAGTACTAGAATATATATATATATATATATATATCTCTTTCTGGTAAATGATTCAGGTCATGCAGCATAGCCCCACACAGCTCAAAGTTTGTAAACCCGCTCAGTGTTAAGAGCAGCAAAAACCTAGCAATGCATTGTGGATGATGGGTATTATTGGGTTGATTGTGAACAAACTGAGGCAGCTTCTGTTCATGAGGCCGGTGAGAGCAGGAAGTGAGCCTCTCTCTGTTGTGTCAGTACGGCCTGTGCAAGTCGAAACATTTCAAACTGTCTCAGCTCCAACGACAACCACAAAAACTCTATTGTCTCTTGTACTTGGTGATTAAAATGAATGATTCCTGTTTTGACTAGAAGCCCAGTTTTACTTCCCCTCCATCCTCTAACAAATCTAAATACTTGAGAGGAGCAGCTCTCTATCGGTGTTGGATGCATTACAATACCCAAAAAGTTCTCCTTTTTCAAATGATTTCTTGTGATGATATGCTTCATTAAAAAAGTACTGCATGTTTTTTTTCTGGTGGTGCAGGTCAAATTACGCTCGCTGAATGCTCGTGGAACCAAGAGGAACAAATCGTTGAAACTAGGACACTTTTTGTGGTTACAACATGTGGCATGGGGAGATGGATTTTATTGTCATCGTTGTAGTTTAGGTTCAGACTTGTATGTTTTGTAGTACGTAAGACAAGAGTTACCAACTAACCGAACATGGTGCTTAACATGCCAGTATGCATTTTACATTTGCATGCACAGTTGCTTTAAACTCTTGATTTGGGAAGGGTTGAGGTTTGATTCTTTTCTAATACAATATAATACTATAATTCCATTTATTTCTAACCATATAGTGGGCTGCATATACATGAGAAACACCAAGTGGGAAATGCAAAAGTGATTGCTGCATCACTTCCAAAGTAATGACTTTGGTATCTTAAAGTCATAGAAATCAGGTTGAGGTTTACTCCAAAAACAAGCAAGATTACATTGTTTGAAAGGAACCTGTCCTGTTTCTAAGCATTGGGCCACTGAATGCTTAAAGATTAATTAGTGGCACTGAATTGCTTCAATGAACGCTGCACTTTCAACACTTTTTTAACGTAATTGTAGATTAGCACTAATCTACTAAAACATTTAAAAATGAGGCCTCTACATTATTGCCATAATTCCCTTGGCTTGTTGAAGGGAGCTGCTGATTATAGTGAAGGTGGTAGAACAGAACGCTTCCTTTTTATGGCCCTGAAAGCATTTCATAGACTCTGCTAGCGCTGGTATGACTTTAAAAAGCTTGAGTCTGAGGTAGCCCATTAAAAATCCACATAAACATTAATTCTGCCAGTGGGATGTGAGATTGAGTTTCCCCCTTTGGCAGAAAATGCGTTTGAAATATGTGGTTTTGAATTGGCTGAACTAGTTCTCAGCCCTTGTTTCCTTTTGAAAAGTGTAAACGCTGGACTCTTACAGTTTGTCAACCCACCGTGTGCCTTGTCATGATGGCGAAGGTTGTCTTTGTCAACATGAAACCCAGCGATTCTACGGGAGGTCGCTACGGCAGAGAAATGTGCCGACGTTATTGCAACGCCTCCAGTACGATGACCTGTTTTTAAATATGTTAAAATAATGATTTAATTAAATGCTTTACGCAAAATAGGCACTTCTCCTCCACAGTAGGTTTCACATTTGTCACAATAGCCTTTGCTGAACAAAATTATATGGACACAAATTATTGTCAATATTTTTATTTTTATAGTAAAAGATGGAAATACAAGTGTCAGCGGGGGGTGAAGTATTAAAATATACCCGGGTTTATGGCTAAACTATCTGTTCAGTCTAATAGCACCAGTGATACGTTTGCCAGACGTGTTTAAACACGGGAAATGTTGTGCTTTCAGCTTTTCCCCACATTCTAAGAATACACTTCATCATTTAAATGTTCAGGTGCTGTGATCATGTGGAGAGCGGATCAGAATGATGTGAGGAGTCGGACATATGAGCAGCCCTGTGGTAAAAGTGACTCGGCTTCCCGGCACACGCATAGGTGCACCCCATTGATGCTCAGCCAGCAGCCCCGACCTGCAGCGGGTCAGGTTCATGGGCAGATATTCAGCTCGTCTGTACCACTCTGCAGGGCAGAAAGAATAACACCCGGGCCCCCGGGCCAGGTGATGTTTCCAGTCTGGCTGCACATCGCATCACAGACTTGCTGCGGGTCAAACAGAAAATGTCAAAATCGTTCTCACAGTCACTCCGGTCTTCAGAGTTAGCCTCGCTTTACCGTTAAGTTCCCCAACCGTTTGAAGGCTCGTGTCCCGCACTTGGTTGCCGAGGCAACGTTATGCGTGTCCGTCTGATCAAACCAGCATAAGGATTTCCATAAAATGTGATCAAATATATCTGTTCGGGTCACAGTGGGTTACGTTCCTGCTTTTTTTTAAAAACCTTTCTTCATCAGCCTCTGGCAACCTGTAATGCTGATGATGTTAAAACAGGAAACGATCACAATGTGTCATTATCACAATGAGGAAGTAAAGATGCTGTGGTATCAATATAGTTTTCTGTAGAAATTATGAGTTACGAGTAACCAGTGACCTTTTGAATGATCCCGTCTGTATCATCAACACAGCAAGGCATTTAAACAAACATTTTAAAATACTGAGACACATCATTAATAACTTAATGCATGTGTGTATCACACCTCCAAACAAAAACCACATATGAAATAACATATAGTGTAAAAAAAATGGGGAAGTGCTGTTTTTATTTTCCTGTTACGTGAACCTTGGAACATGCTTCCATCCAGCTGCTCCAGCAGCTCGACCCTAAAAGTGGTTTCACTTCTCTCTGACTTACGGTTTTTTCGTTTGGAGTTGCAAAATACCGATTGAGCTCGTTACAGTCTATGTTACAATCACTCCCTCCAAACCACACGTTACTCTTTCTGCAGGACTCCCGAGTCACCGACGTGTGGAGATCCGGCCGACTCGATTGCAAAAGAAGTTTCCTTTTACAGCACTCAAACTGGCCCACTATTTGTTCTTAGCTCAACCACATCATTACCTGTAATACCTAAAGTGGAAATCCCTTGTTTCTAACCACTTACTGGTCCTGCTATGTTCTTTTCCAGTGATCCCCCCCCCACCCCCCCCCCCCCACCCCCCCGAAAGTGAACTGCGTGCGTATTTCTCCTGCTAATGAAGTTTAGATATTCTACCCTTCTAAGGCCTTCAAAATGGTTGAATCGAAACGCTTGTGAGATCATCTAACAGCATTTATAATCCCCTCTCCCACCACACATTTCCGATGACGGAATGGGAGGGGGGGGGGGATCTAAGTTGTGTAAAGTTTGGAGACCAACATTATACCCGCTTCAAATAGTTGGCTATCCTGGAAAATTGTGCGCCGTTGCTCTTAGTGGCAAAACGTGATATAAACTTTGAGACTGCTATTTGTTGACCCAGCGATCGGTGCAGAAGCAGAGAACTCGAGGAGATGAAGGGTTGTCCGTAACACCACAGGTTTTGCAATGTAGGATAAAGTGATCTTTGCTATAGTTGTAAAATATAAATCTTCAAACTCATGGATCCGTCATCCAAACTGGGCGTCTTGAATTGTATTGCTTGGTCTCCTCATCGCCTTAAGACTAAATTCCCCCACCAACGACGGGTCTGGAACATCACAAACCGACTCCATGTTACTTTCACACTCACAAACACGGCAAACAAAGTCTGGTTTTCAACATGTTTTTAAATGAGCCAGCGTACGAATGTAAGTTGGATCCGTGCTCTCGGCCAGTTGACTCATGCCAGATGTCTTTCAACAATAGATATTGTGTTGCACAACGTTTTGCCTTGTTCTTTGGCAACAGTGAGTAGATTTACAGATAGATGATTAGCCTGGTTCTCCTGCCGAGTGCTTGCGTTTAACGTGTGTGTGTGTGTGTGTGTGTGCGCGTGTGTGTGTGTGTGGAGCAGGAGGAGGGTGGTCGAGGTGTCCGCTGCGCGGGCGGTGGGCAGAACTTTGGAAACCTTCAAGTTTCTACAGACTCCGAGCAGCACATTTGTCAACGTCAAGGAAGAAAGTACTAATTTGGAGTACAGCTGTTTCCCTATTATGATGTGTTGAAACACTCAATCAGAGAGATTGTGCTGGAGCAGCTTGTGTCTCCGGCTCATAATAATGCCCCATTCACGAGGTGACCAGCCCGCCTGGCCCTCCCATGGCAACGCCGGCCCGTCTGAAGCAGCAGTAAACCTCAGCTGCTCTAATTTGTAAACTAGGCGAGAGAAAAGGCCTCCGAGGGAAAGTGTGTGTGTGTGTGTGTGTGTGTGTGTGTGTGTGTGTGCGTGCGTGTGCGGTGCCGCATAGGGTGGCGGTGGCGGTGGCGTTGATGGGCCGGGGGAGGGGTCGCCCTGCGTGAAACGCCGCGTGCTCCTGATTGACGAAGATTGAATCAATGGCGGTAGCGGAGAGGAAATGCGTGCGCAGTGAGACCTTTGACGACCTTAACTGGAGCTTAAACCGGCGGGACAAATCGATTAGTGACGAACCATTACTCCGAGAGTGGACTCCACAGTGTGTGGTAGAGGCTCCTCCCCCTTTCAACTGCACTACCACCGGAAAGTGCTGTGGACCCGGTAACACATATACTTCACCGTGCGTGACTTTCTCTCAGCTCTTTTATTCAGGAGGAGGGCTCTTTTTTTTTATATTGGTGTCGTAAAAATAAAACTTTAAAAAAGAAAAAGACAGCTTCTGGGATGCCTCTGAGCGGGTGAAGAAAATCCAATCCTCGAACCCCCGAAAGAAAAGGCCAAAGACAAAAAACAGAAGGGAAATAGGAAGAAAACTGAACTTTGAAGTTCCCTAAAACGCTGGCCTGTGACATTATGGCCTCTAGTGGTACACTGGCGATTGACACGGACAGCTCAATCATTTCCTTATAGGCGTGTGCTGCCACGTCCAGCTGGCTTTGCCATTAACACCGCGCTGTGACTGACAGAGGCCCCCGGCCCTGGGCCCGGGCTCCGGAGAGGCCTCCGCAGTACATTCAGCTCTCCTTTTAGCCTGTTGATTTACTGTCCCCGGTGGCTGCTCGTTGATCCATTTCCCCTCTCAGTTTGCTCACAGGGCACCCCGAAAACCGTCCCCCGGCAATATATTTGCTTTATGATTTCCTGAGGAGCCAATGAAAAAAAAAAAATACAAAGCCCCCGCTCGCTGCACCTGTTCCAGTTAATGTGCAGCGGGCCTGTTGGCCTCCTCTGGTCTCTGGCGACTGGGGGAAAGCAGAAGGGCCGCGGTGTCACAAGCTCCATGTGGATCTTCCATTTCCCCCAACTGGCCCAACCGGGACTGAGCAGCGCTGGGACCAGGAGGGAGGGGGTCCGGGGGGGGGGGAGGGGGGCCGGGGGGATAGATGGCGTATTATATGTGTGTCAGTTTAACACATGCAGGTCAAATGGGGCCCACATAGAGCCTTGCTGCGTGTGCATTATTAACATGTGTGTGGGTGTTTATGTAGCTCGGCGCCCAACCTGGAAGTGACATTAATAAGGGAAAGTGATGGGAACTTGCTTACATCATTTTGGACGACGTGCAGATGTGACTGAATGGAAGGTCTTAGCCATCGTCCATTTTTGCCAGGTGATGTGACCGTCACGGTATATTTTGAATAAGTACAAAAAAGAAATGTCCAGTTTTATTTGCCCGCAAGTTGGTTTTCTAATAAAAAGGTAAAACTGCATACACAGCTAAAGACAGCAGGGTGAGGGTCTGTAAAGCCTGACGGCTGCTCGGTAACATTCGGGGATTTGGGGGCCGTGTGTCCATCTTACTGCAGAGTCCGGGCCCCTATTTTGACAACCAGTTACTGTTTATTCAGCAATGCATGTTTCCTGTGTGTTGATAGATGCTTGAGCTATGTCGATGACCCCCTGTTGACCTTTCCCTCTTTAAGGAAGACCAGACATGAATAGACTCAATCATTTTGTCAATACATTTCCAGAAAGCTCATAATTCAGGAATATTCTTTTTTTATATTTATATATATATTTTGAATCTGCTCTTTTCTTCCTGTCAGCCATTAATAGAAGCCTTGGTTTGACATTTATTAGGCTCGCGTACGAGGTAATTGTATTGTGCAGAGAGGGAACAGCCCTGACTTCCTCACAGCGATGCTCTGAACATGGTAGATATCAACAATAGTCCATCTGAAAGCTGTCAACCGCACTGCTGGCCCAGTGCTTCCTGTTTCCTTGGAAGTGGCCCAGTGGTGAAGTGGCCCAGTGGCTTTTAGGTCAAAAGAGAGGTGAACAGAATTATGAGAGGAAGCATGCATGTGGCAGATTCTGCTTTTCTCAGTCATGTGTGTTTAAGTAGTAACCTGACAGAGTAAATGCATTTCAGGGTGCCCCCCCTCACCCCCCTCACCTCCCCCCCTGCTTCTTAACTCAAGTTGTCTTCCTGATGGCAGATGCATTGGAGCTCACCCTTGCGTGTAGTTGGTGAGTGTCTGTGAGTCCTTGCCTTGTGCTTTTCCTTATGTTGTTCCTCCCCACCCCCCCATTTTCTCCGGGCTTAAACATTGTGTTAACCACCAGATCCCATCGCTATCAATCTTAATGGTGGTGGGTCAGTGTAAAACGCACACACATGTGTGGGCTCTTTTTTTTTTTTCAAGCCACAGTTTAAGAATAATTTCTCCTTCCAAAAAAGAAAAAGAAAGAAAGAGAGAGAGAGGGGGGGGGGGGGGGAGGAAAATATTCTGGCCCCATTAACCAAATAGGTGCTCAGAAAACAGCCCGTCCAGCCCAGAGTGATAGCGACTTCCTCAGCTTTTCCACTTCATTGATGGTTATGTGAGTTAAAACAACCGGCTTAATGGAGGCTCCGGGGCCCTCGGGGGACTAATCATGGACACGTGACTTCCTCCGGGGCTTCCATGAAAATAACTCCATCACAATGGCCTGTGATATTAATATCGGCTTTGGGAAAGTCAGGATCTGCGGGGAGGGCCTTGCTGTGAGCAAACAGAGAGGAATGCACGGCATGCGAGGGAGGGAAGGAGAAAAGGAGCAAAAGACGGAGACAAAGAAAAGTGAGCCATCTGTGATGAGTGATGGCGCTGTCAGGATGTTCGCTTTTATCTCCTCGTGAGCTTCTGTTCTATGTTTTTCCGTGTTGAAAATTGATTGTCAGCTGATCACTTTACGATTCCTTCTCTTGCAAAAAGACCAGTTGAATTCAACGAAACAAAGTACATGCACTCATTGATAAAGTGCTATTACTTACTTCCACATAGCCTGACACCTGACACCGCAGGTAACACCATTGAGCTTTGAGCGTTACATATTATAATATATAAAAATAAAATGTAAAATATGTATACAAACATATTTAATACGAGTCCTTTTATTAAATTGTTTTCAAAGAACTGTTTCAATATGTAAAAAATTTTGTTGATAATTTGACTGATAAGCCTTAATTATTTAAACATGCAAACTCAACATTCAAACACTCACATTCGTATTCATACACGTTTATATTAGTAATTGGATAGTGGTATGAATATCTATGTGCATGAATGGGTCCCATTAATAATCACTTAAGTAGTTACAGGCATGAGCTCCACAGAATAGTTCAAATGAATGATTCAAAGGGAATCTTATCCTGTTTGAGTGAAAAGATTAAACGGTCGGGTCAGTTATTGGACCAGACATTTCAACTGCCTATTAAATGGCACATGTGACATGCCTGACATTAATGGGGACGTTTGACAGTCAGTTTGAGGGGACTGTGTGTGTGTGTGTGTGTGTGTGTGTGTGTGTGTGTGTGTGTGTGTGTGTGCACTTGCAGTTGTTAGTTTGTGGGGCCATGTAACAGGGAGAACACCAATCTTGTGGGGCCCAGCAACCTTGTGGGGCCCAAAATGAGGGACCCCACTAGAATGATCATCATATATGGGCTCACAAGCCTCCCCTGACATGCCTGTCGCTTTTTTAGCACATGTCTCACAAAGTCAGAAAGTATGGAAAAGTGTGTGTGATGTGTGTGTGGATTTTTTACTCACTAGTGCCCCAAGTGTTGGAAAGGTGGTATAACATCACACACACACACTTCCTGGTGTGTGTAAGGGTTCAGCCAATGAGGGGCCACTATGAAATCTCGCGAGATTTTTCGTGAAGTCATTAGCGATATCTCATGTCTCAGCATACCAAAGCCATGCAGTGTTGGCTGCTCAACTGGGAACTTTGCAGAGAATAAGGTAGGTTTTTGTATTAAAGTATGACTTTTTTTTTATCTGTTTCTCAATCTGTACCCACAGTATATTAATGGATTAATAAAGTAGCACTTTATTCTGTAAATTACAATTTCTTGGTGCTGCTAGCTGCTAGCTAGCTATATATTGCTAGCTTCTACTGTTAGTTTTAGATCAGAAAATGCTAACTGTTAGCTACAGCATTGTTATACTTAAGATATTTTTTCTGATGAATAAGTATAATATTAACATTTGTTATGACAACGCGATTACTGCCGCATTATTTAGTCACAAAAACCGTAATCTTGTTACTCTGAACGGCAAAAGTGTGCCGCTTTGGGTGACTGTCAATCACAGGATTTTCCCGCGATCGTCACTTTCGGCCAATCGGAGGCTTTGTTTATGTCTGTGGGGCGGGTCCAACAGCATGTTAGTGTGGCTTAGACGAACGCATGCAATGTTGATGAGTTAGGCTGTCTGACTGACTGCAAAGGCTTAGAATAACGAGTGCAGCGCTGGTGAGTAAGGATTGTTATGGACTGACTGCAAATGACTGCTAAAAGGATGGTGGACACGTTTGTTTCATACGGAGAGTTACGACTCCGTTCGCTGCTACGTAATTCAACCGGTGGCCCGGAAACATGTATAACTGATAACCTCCGTGAAACACGGAAATCGGCGTTTTTTTAGCAGCGTGAGTCACTTCTTAACACACGGGGGTCGGTGTCTATATACATCTGCTTTGATGAGTTGGGTTTGTTGTTTGACTGAGGACGGCAAAGGATGGTGGACACGTTTGTTTCATACGGAGAGTTACGACTCCGTTCGCGGCTATGTAATTCAACCGGAGGCCCGGAAACATGCATAACTGATAACCTCCGTGAAACAGACGGTGTCTGTATACATCTGCGCCGTTTGTCCCGTGGGTTTTACGTGTACGTCTGTTGGCGTTGCAGCGCTGAGAGTAAACAAACTATCTCAAACAGCTGACGTGACGTGATAACAGTGCTGTAAAACTTGATTTGATGTGTGAAGTCATTCAAAAGATGTTAAAGGATTTTTTAAAGGATAATTTGCAGTGTATATAATAGTGTGGGGTTGTGTGCAGACGTTACAATGTGATCATTTAGAGGATTTTCTAGAAGGGCTCAATAAGCAGATAGCTGTGTTTTGGGGGGTTTTTATGGGGCCAGAAGTTACGATGCCAACCATGCAGACCGAATAATATAAGGATTGCACTGGTCAGACACTCAGCCTTGGTAATTGATCCCAGCATGTAGATAATAATGTGTATGTTCTCCTTTGTGCATTTTGATAGTGTTGTTATTTGCTTTCATCTAGTTTGTAGACTTGGTTCTGCAATAACAAGTGTTAAGGAAACCAGGGCCCTGTACTATATAGCAGGATTCAGGGTAACGGCTAACAGTTTCACTCTGGGTTTCTGATATTCTCTTATTACCCAGTAAATTGCTAAGATCATTTATGCTGAACTTAAAACCTCCTCTAGAGAATGTGATGTTAGAAATAAGAGATCAACTCACAGCATTTATCAGTAAGTGGAGCTTTCTTGTTCGGTAGTTAATATTACACAAATACTAAGTAGTCAAAGTCAAAATCCTGACCAAGGAACACAGTTTAAACAGATTTAAAAACAGACTTCTGGCAACAAATCACTGTCTGTGCTAATGTGTGTCAATTTATAGATTCATTATATCACTGCTTCATCTAGATCCCGATAAGGTTGGCTAAAACGACGTGTGTGTGTGTGTGCACGCAGTTACTTTCAGGCTGAATATATGTTTTAAGCCTCTCCACTTTTGTCAAATATTATAGTTGTACATTTATATGTGTCGCTTGGCTGACAGCATACTTGTCTGGGTTTTCGATTTAAAGCTGGGATTCAGAGTTGGTGATCGGAAAATTGATTACAACTATGGTGGTGATTCACAATGGCCATCGCGTCAAAAGGTGTGTTGGTTATAGGTTTACTGATTCATCGGTTTGTTAATCTGGGAGATTATAAAGTTTGAAATCTGTTTGAATTGGCTCATTAATTCAGCTAGTGTATCTGATACTGATGGTGTAGTCTCAGATCTATAATAGCTGATATATATTAGTTATTGCTTTTTATTTTAATATCAGGTGAGAAACCATCAGGGTTTGGTTGTGTCAGTAAAGACAAGGATGTTGCATTTACATCATTAAATTAAACATAAATGTTGCCAGTACAATAGTTAAGAGTAAATCAGACACTTTTCTTGACAGAGTTGTTGAGATAACTATACTATTGGGAAGTTCTAAGTCTGTTCTTTTTTTAATATCTCAATTATAGGTGACAAACTATGAGGCCCCTGCTGTGGCTATAGAGACAGAAGACACCCTTTCAAATCTGTCTTCCCATGAGGAATCCAATGGAGAGGAAGCCATAGCCCAGGTAAATATGTAATGTACACACTGCAATTCTGCACGATGCAATTCTATTATCACGGTATGATGGTGTCAAAATGGCTTTTGTGTTATAGCTTTCCGTCAGAAACCATCATTGGGTTATTCTGTAGACTTTAAATTGAAGGAACAGACCGATAACAACCCTACACATTTTGTTTCTAGTCTGTCCTTTATGGGGTCCTCCTGTCTTTATCTCCTTCTAAATAATTTAAAGTTAACCTCGCACACACACACCAATGTTTCTAGTCCACCCTTTATGGGGCCCTCCGTTTTATCCAAACTATAAGTATTTTTAAATACTTTTAACAACACATTTCAGGATCTAACCTCAGGTTTTTACATGTGTAATTGTCCACTTCCTGAGCTGATGCATGTTTAAAAGGGGTATTTTAAACATGATGCACTGCAGCCCCAAAAATGTTGTTGAGGGGTTCCAACTTTACACCCACATGTTTCTAGTCCACCCTTTATGGGGCCCTCCGTTTTGTCCAAACTATAAGTAACTTTTAATACTTTTAACAACACATTTCAGGATCTAACCTCAGGTTTTTACAGGGGTAATTGTCCACTTCCTGAGCTGATGCATGTTTAAAAGGGGTATTTTAAACATGATGCACTGCAGCCCCAAAAATGTTGTTGAGGGGTTCCAACTTTACACCCACATGTTTCTAGTCCACCCTTTATGGGGCCCTCCGTTTTGTCCAAACTATAAGTAACTTTTAATACTTTTAACAACACATTTCAGGATCTAACCTCAGGTTTTTACAGGGGTAATTGTCCACTTCCTGAGCTGATGCATGTTTAAAAGGGGTATTTTAAACATGATGCACTGCAGCCCCAAAAATGTTGTTGAAGGGTTCCAACTTTACACACACATGTTTCTAGTCCACTCCTTATGGGGCTCTCCGTTTTGTCCAAACTATAAGTAACTTTTAATACTTTTAACAACACATTTCAGGATCTAACCTCAGGTTCTATAGTCAATCAGTACAGTAGGGAGACGATGCTATGGCGCACTAAGGAGCTCCAAGGATGAAATTGTTTTATTAAACATAGATCAATATGTATTTTGGAGTCATTTCTTATAATGACTAATTGCGCCCTAGTCTGAAAGCATACAGTAATCTGAACTACAATCTATCCAAATTCCAACTAATTCATTACTGCAATTGATGATCGATGCAATAGTGTTTCAGTGGCAATTAAAATGTACAATTCTTAAACAAGTCAATTCTGTGCTCCTTTTATGTCTACTTAGGTAAACAAACTGCTATCAAAAGAACCTGGACACCCGAGGAAGCGGCAGCGGTGAACCGGCATCTACGGAGATGCATTACCATGAACAGTGTTCCAGGCAAAGAGGAGTGTCAACAGTGCATTAATGCAGACCCTGAAGCTCTCCGAATGCGAGACTGGAAGGCATATAGAATCACTACTTTGAGACGAAAGTATAAGTGTGAACTTGCTGATGCACCGTCATATTGACAGTGTTAACAGTCTCTTCTTGTGAGGCCTCTTTGTAGGCAATGATAAAGTTAATCTTGTCCCAGTGACTTTTATTTCTGAACACTGAACAATTGTCCAATGAGTAACTGAAACTATTCCGCGCCCCCACAATCAAACGCCCGCATGGGGAGATTTTAGCTTTTACTTTACTAAGTTAATAAAGACAAGAGAACATATTATGTGTTAAGGAGTTTATTTTATGCAATGTCGTTTGAGAAATGGTACTAGGAAAGCGTTGAGTAGTGTTGAGCTGGAGTTCATTATATTAATGAAATTTAATGCCCCATATACCTTATGATGATCTTTGGTTACAATGACATCGAGCCCTACAATGTCTTTGATAAGCAACAAAAAATATGTAAACATGTTATTTCCATCAGAAGACATTGTGTCTTGCGAAGATACAAAGTCTAGAAATGGTTGTCTTGCTAAGATATTAAAACTAGGATTGTGTATGTGTGTGTGAAAGAGGGACTCGCAAGTTTTGAATGTTAGAAACAGAACCCCACAAAGTGACAAAAAAACTAGCAAGAGAAAAAAAGTTCTGAATTTTAACAAATTAAAGTGATGGTAATTATATAGATTTTTTTTTCATCTTACTGGATTTTTTACAATGTTGTAGCACTGCCAGAAAGGGTGGATCCCACATTTGGGTAAAATAAGTTCGGGCCCTACAAAGGAGGAACACGAGTATGTGTGTGTGTGTGTGTGTGTGTGTGTGTGTGTGTGTGTGTGTGTGTGTGTGTGTGTGTGTGTGTGAGATACATGCCGGATAGATGCTTGCAGATGATTTGTTTTGGCCGGGCCTCCGTTCTGCCATCTTCTCCCCGGGCCTGTAAACCTGCCATGCTGTCATGCTGCTGCGCTCCCTGCGCGGCCAGTAACTCGCAGCCAGCTGCATTCGGGGGGGGGCTGGCGGGGGGGGGGGGGACAATTGAAACTGCAATGATTTGATTTGTTCGATACCCACTGCGGACTCCGGGAGCCTCCCTTGGCTTCCCCCCCCTTCAAACGGACACGTGCGTTGGCTCCTCCGATCCGAACGGGACGTCTTATGGAGCAGCTGAACTC
This sequence comes from Pungitius pungitius, assembly GCF_949316345.1. Taxonomy (NCBI): domain Eukaryota; kingdom Metazoa; phylum Chordata; class Actinopteri; order Perciformes; family Gasterosteidae; genus Pungitius; species Pungitius pungitius. The sequence continues at coordinate 10,995,724 of NC_084919.1, forward strand.
TTGTAAAGAAATACTCAAGTTCACTGGATCACAAGCCAGACGCTTTCCTCACACCGTTCCTCCTGTTGTGGGAGATTTATTGAATGAAATAACACTAGCTTTACTTTTACCCCGTCTTTTATGAATATATATATTGTTTTAACGGCGCTTTTAAATTCCTCCTACACTCCTGTTAGGGTGAGGGCTAGGTCGTCGTCTCTTTGAGGATTCAACGTTACAAAACACTTCAAACGTTATCATAAACTATTTGTCCCGGGCAGGCTGCTACATTTTCTGCTGAATTATAGAAATGATGTGATATGAGATACTGAGGCACATGTAAAGTGCTAATACTGCACATTATAAAGTAGCAGGACTGAATTCAAGCCAGTATTTTGGTCATTCAGAATTTAGATCTGAAATAAAATTCATGAATAAAGATCTTCAATTCTAATGAAGCACTTTCTCATTGTAATAGTGATGTGAGTATTTGATTAATCAATAAGACAATAAGACACCAGCAAGAAATGGTTCAATCCTGTCTTTCATTGTTATGGTAGAAAGAGTTAAGATTCTGATGCTTCTGATTTTATATATATATATATATATAGTTGTTTTTACATACACTAATTTGCACATTTCTTCATGAAAACCGCTGTGTTTCCAAGAGTTGGTTTATCATTTGCATTTAGCTAAGAACCATTTTTTAACAGCGAGAGGAGTTCAAATAAATCAGATAACCCACTTCATGATAGAGACGTTTATAGAGAAATACATTTGATAGTTTTCAGTAGTTTATTTTTCTTAATGGTAATTAGTAGAAATGGGATGGAAAATAAATTATCAGGAAGGAATTTCCAGCAGCATACCTACACCAGTGATATGGCTCTCACATCTTTCAAGTGAAATATTAGATGGTAGAAGCCAAGCCAAATAAAGTTCCTCCTCCAGGGTACAAATATTTATAAGTGCCATAACAGATAGAACAGTATTTTCTTGACCTTGTCTCTTAGCTTGAGAAACGGCGCAGACTTTTTGGCCCGAAATGCTCGGGCAGCAAAATTCTCTCTGTCTGCAGGAGCTGTCGCCACACGGAGCCTTAGGCCGGATCAGAGATGCACTCCCCACTAGGGGGGTGACCCTCTGCGCCTGTGGAGGTTTGGATTCATTGGTGTAGAATTCACTCAGGGATTAGATTAAAGCATAAATCAGCTGTTTTGGCATAATCCAAATAGTAAGAGCCAAAGAATCTTGGTATTTACGCTTTAAAAATTCAAATGACTTCATTCACTAAGCTTTCATCCTCACATACGGTGCACTGAAGGGTTTTGAAAACAAAATCTGAAAACAATGTGTTTTTCAGATGTTTGTTCTGTCACGTCCAAGTTAAAACAATGAAAGCCAACATCGTGATGTAAGATTCTATTTTCAGGCATGATGCAAGACTTTGCTTTAAAGGGGAAACAATATTGCTCTGAAGTTTTTCATTGAATAGGATTAAACAAATTACACGGTGCTGCGAGCATAGCCACAGGTCTTTATTTCTTAAGTTGGTGGCCCTCGGCTTTCCTGTCTGGTGACCTCATCGGGCTCTGTTTCTAGGTAATGGCATAATTTCAGGAAAGGCATTCTGTTGAGAATGCAAAATACTTAATTGATCCTTCCTTTCTTATAACGTTTGTAGTGTGGGAATTGAGAAGGCGGCCCATAATTCACACTCGCACGTCCTACTTACTTGTTTACTTTTAAAAGGCACGTTTGGCCGACAGACCATCACCCCCCCACACCCCTTAACTAAAGAACCTTCCAGAGGACAGAAAGAATCATAGAACTTAACCTGGTCAACTGCTTGCAGCTGGATGACACCGTCCAGACCAGTGGGATGGATCTCTCTGTGTTTCAACCCTCAGAAGAACCTCCTGTCTGTTCGAGAGAGATGCACAACTAACAACAAGCTCATTTTACCAGCAAATCACAGCTGGAGGCCATTCTGGAGGTATTGAGGCAGGAGATGTATTTAGAAAGAGAAGCAAACAGAATAAAGGAAATTTTCTGAATTCTACCGAAATGTGTGGCTAAGAAGCTTCAGTTACATTTCAGGAATGAATTTAAAAAAATTGTGATTATTGACTCAGGTGCACCATGTATTCTTCCTGTAAGCAAACCAAAATGATCATTACGTTCACAAAAATGCAATAAGTGTCCATTCCATTTCAAATATTGTAAATCAGACATGTTTTACATCCCATTTTACTTGCGAGCAGCCTCCTGCTAGGCTGCCTTTGTTTGGTGGGTTAGTCTCAAGTCTCTTGGCGTATTATTACCACCACCAACTGTCAGCAGGATGTATGCCATGCCGCCCACATGCCCGAGAGATACACATCAAATGGGAACCCACTTTCAAAATCCAGTGTCAAAAAAGCATTATATATGTAGTAACAGTGTGAATGAATGGATGAATGATTTTTGCTCTGCACCATTGATTCTCACAAGTCTGCCAAGTTAAAGCAATAAATGTTAACATACAATGTTAAACGTCAAGTACATTTTAAACTTCCTACATTTTTGTGAAGACTGATGCAATTTGTATATTAGGCAAAGTCTATTTGTGAACTCCAACACTACGTTATCTTTAATTCAACGATACTGTAACATATACAAATAATAGAGTAAGATCATGCAAAAAGACCCCCGACGGTCCTTTTGCACATAGTGATTTTGACATCAGCTTATTCCACGAGCCGTTATAAAAGGTTCTGTTTTGCATATGGCTCCCACAACTCCATCATCACGTCAGCCACCTGTCAGCTGAGCACCATCAGCATCTGAACTTGGCTCAGAAATAACCGCCCCATTCACTGGGGATGTGACAGATGCATGCTTTAATGTCCATGCTGATACGCATTCGTCCCGTGCAGACGAGTTCACTGGTGAATACTAACACGAGAAACTCTGGAGAGACGTCCGAGAAGCCCGAGAGGTCTGTGGTCGTAGGCCGAGTGATTTAGGATGGAGCTGAAGCTCGCTCTATTTCTTCCTTTCTTTTTTTAAATGGGAGATTTTCTGCCACCCTCTAGTTGGGATTTAATTGTCAGGAAGGGGATAGATTTATTTCCCCATAAATTACGCAAGTTTTCTGTGGTAGGACCCAGAGCATAATGTAATCTACACATGTGCACACATGTGCATTGTGAGATTGCCGATGATGTAGCTGCTTTATTCCTACACTCCAGTGAGTAGAAATAAGAAGTGCTTTATGTTATTTACAGTATGTCTCCTAACATTTGCTTTTTAAACATTTCATTTTAACACAAGATCTTGAGAAAAGTGCGAGATATTGCTACTAAAAAAGGATTTATATTAATAAATGTATTATCCAGGATGAAATGTTTCACATGGACTAATTATTAGTGTTATATTCTGTAAAGCAAGTTATGAATCACTGACCATCAGAAACAATGCTTTATGCTTTCTAAACGTTGCAAAGGAGTTCATCATGACTCACTCCCTCCTCTTATAAAAGAAGCGTTTATCCCTAAATGTTTTCATTGCTCAATTCAGAATTTCCCAGTGATTGCTGCAAAAAGAGCAAGAGATTAAATGTCTCCGTTCTGTCTGTTTGTTTTTAAATGTCTCTTTTTCGTCGGTTTTCCTCGCCGACCTCACCGTGAGCTGTGACTGCGGCCAAAGGAGTTTAAATCCCTTCATTTTCAGCAGGAGAATTCAAAATGGATGAAGAGAAAAATGGCTCATCCTTAAAAAAAACAGCATGAAAAGGGAAGAAAAAAAGGAAATTCATCAGTGCAGTTACTGCTTATTAATGGTCCATAACCGTCTCTGGATTCACAATCTAAAACTACGCTATGTTTTAAATTATCGGCAGTTCTACACAGTCTAATAGAAAGTTACCACTTTGAACTGTGATCAATAGTATGACTAACATATTTTATATATTAAAATATATATATTCTTAAATTTTTAAAAAAGACCCCTGAAGTCATTGAAACGAAGAGAATGAGGAAATCAGTCCAAAACTCCACTTTGTGCTCCTATACCAAAATGATGACATCGTCTTCTTTATTTGTCCTGTTCTTCTTATGATAACCCAATGCGTCAGGGGTTTATCAAAGTGTTACTAGCATTTTGATGCAGTTGACAGACAACATTCAAGCACCGCTGCCATATGGCGACTCAATTTCGGAAGCGCCGCTCCAGTGGATTTCAGAATCTGGTTCTGTCATTGCCCAATCCAACAGACAGGAAAGTGCATCTCCAACAACTCGTATTCAAGGTGGACAGCGAGGAACTGGCTGATTAAATGGGCGGACGGCCAGGTGAATACATTAATGCATGAAGGCATTTTATTCAGTCTTCAGTATTCATATTCCAAAACCTCAGTGAAAGGTTGATTCATAAATCAAAGTTTGAAACAATGGAAGCCTTTACAGCCACTTTGGTGGAGATGAACTTCACTGGCAGTATCCTTTGGAAACTGGAGCCATAAATTGTATTACTATTAAATGCTTCTAAAGGGAGTTGACAAATAGTTGACTGGGGTTGATTTTCCCCTCCTGCTCTTGGCACGGCAGCAGGGAGGAAAATTCCCCTCCTTGAAAAGTAAAAAATGCTCTCACATTAGTCCTGCCAATCCATTCATCTTGATGCTGTTTGAGTGTAATTTAAGCCTTTTTAAAACGCCTGCTGAAAATACAATGTGCTTAAGGGCAGTTGCAAGCATTTTATGAGCACAATAAAATTGTCACTGCATATGGATCAGATGGATGTTGATATATGGGTATGACATTATTCATGTGCATTGGTGTTTACTGCTGATTGTTAATATATCTGCTGCTGAAGGAGTAACTAAACGCTGAAACTACTCAATGTAACATGAATCATAAACTCCTCTATGAAAAGCAGCGATTGCCCCTGGTATACATTTTGGGTGAAACGTTTCTGTTTAAATTCCAGATGCAGATCTGGAAAGTAGCCAAAGTTGAGGCTACTTAAACTGTGAGGATTAAGATAGAAAGCTGCACGGACGCTAATGGTCCGTTTGATGAAACTTTTCCCCGTACATTCGCTCAGTTAAAATCCTGGCTTAGACCAACCATCAGCCCCTCTAAAACCACAGAAGTGTAAAAGCTAAATAAGTACAGTGTAACTTTTAAAGTTTAACAGGGGATCATTTGCTATCTTGAATTTGGATTTTAAGAAAGCCGCAATCATGACTGACATGTCCGTTAGATTTAGAGGGACACTTTAAAAACAGTTTTCAGCTGAAGAAAATTATCTTGATGGTTTAATGTGATCAATACACACATTCAGTGACTGACTCATTTCAGTTGACCCTTTCCAACGTCCCAATTTTTGCATCTCAAATCCGCTATTGTCACTGCAGAGGCAGGGAGGGCCCAATTAACATTGGGCTACACAGAGCTTTATGCAGTATTTGATTTGCTTCACAGGTTCTGTGATTTTTCACGCTGAAAATCCGCCAAATTAACACAGCAGCTACTGTAAGGAGTTTGGTTTAACCAGTGAGGACTACTGTTGAATCAACGCAACTTCTTCATCGCCGTCATTGCAGCACGCAGGTATTGGTTGCTTAGTAACGCGACAGGTGGGAAACTAAGCTTTCTCTGGTTACGTGGTCTGCCCTTTAAGAATACATCTCCACAGACTGGTAAATCATCCAATCTGTGTCTCATGTAGACCAAAAACGGAGATAACCCATATGTGCACCACTGTAAAAACACATTTCTTACCATTCTCTAACAAACAAATAGAAATAGAAAGAAATCCAGGTGTGTGACAGGTGAATTTGGCCGGAAACAGCTGTCACGTCTACTTGTCTGTAAACTAATGGTTTGCTTGTTTTGAAGATAATCATAATTACTTGTGGGGTCACTGAAAGGACGAGCTGTCATAGTCCATCCAAACCGAAACATCAATAATCTGGGAATAGCTTTAATAACGTCCTGCCGTCGGGCCTGTGCTCATCCACCCACGAGACGCTCTTGTGGAGAGAGACTTCTCCTGCCTTCTTTGGGTCAGTGTGATTTACGCACATGTTTACTGATGTCTTTCAGATGGTCCCTCTCGCCGGTTATTGTCTCCCACTATTAGTTCCCAGATGAATCACGAGTGGACAAATTGGGGGATGTCTCTGCGGATCTGTGATATTTATTGAGGTTACGCATCGCTGTGGACCTCTCGAAACGGCCTCCCAAAGTAACGAGGGAAAAACAGATGGCCCGCGGTCACGGCATGTTTGGACATTGAAACACTTTGGTTTCACGGTGCTTTACTGCACATTTGGTTTATATCTTGTTCAGAGGCTATGGCAGGCCATCTTTTGTCCTTCAGGATGTTAAATATCTTGCAATAATGTTATTTTGAAACTATTGCAAGATTTCGGTATGCCCCCCATTCTTTTGAGTCATGATCTAGTCCACAAAATTGTGAAAATATAAGATCCTCCTGCAGATGTACGTGACTCTGTGGCCATGTACTGGAGCTGCTTGGTATTTGGCTGGAAATTCCTCATACCAAAGCAATTCAGTGTTTCTGAGTTCCTACTGCACTTCCTTTACATTCCCCATTCTATTATCCAGCTGGTAATACTCTGATGGGTTTGTTTTTGATTGGGTAAAAATAAATGAACCGCCGTGATTGAAGCAGATATGTAAATATTGTATCATGCCATTCGCGCAGAAGGAAGCCCCACTGATTACCTTTAAGTAAAGAATAATGACCCCAAAGTTAAGATGACAATGAAGCCGTTTTATTAACGCATCTGTTCAACAATCTCTTTAAGTCACGGGGCTACGGCATGCTGCGAGTTTCTCTTTTTACTTACACACAAGAGCAGTCAAGCTGCTGCAATAACATTTTATACATAGTCTTCATCAAATTAAAATACTTTAACTGCTTTTTTAGGGTCAAACGAATGCCTCGTTGGAAACCGGTAGAGTTTGTCTAAGACAGTTTACTCCCCCGACTTTTATCTACTCATCATACAGATAAGTTGGAAACTGCGTGGAGGACTCCATAAACCAGTCGCTGCTGTTTTGGATACAATCGACGCACAACTTCACTCAAGTTCCTTTTTTTCCCGGGACGGGAAGCGCTTGGCACCGAGCAGATGGCAGGAGATGTTTTATCCCCTGAACATGCGCCCTCACAGCGATGACTAACCTACAAGCGTGACTGTCTCAGGGACAAAGAAATAGAGCTGTGGAAATAAAGCTGTGGAGATCTGTTAAAAACATGGCATGTGGATTTTCAGGGTTGTCGTTTATTTGACTTCCATGTCATTTTGAATTCCAAGCTTCTCTCCGAATGCCGTTTTCTAAATGCTGAATGCGGTTTGAAGTGGAAGCAAATGGGAATGAGCTCGTCTAAATGGTGATACCGGAGGTTGGTTCAGATCTCGAAAACATGTGGAAACCCCTTTGAAGCGCCCGGGGAGCAGCTAAGTTCGGCTGCAGGACTTCTCATTGTTTACCTTTCAACCCCCCCCCCGACCTCCTTCCTCCAAATAAAAAAAAGAAAAAAGGTAAAATGTTAAACCTTACCGGGGCGCACATCGGCTCAGTCCATTACACCCGGCTAAGTGAAGACTTCCCGACCCACCTACCACCTTACAACCCCCCAGAGCGTCTTCCGTGTGCTTTTTAAAAAGTTACCAGTTGATGCCGCAAATTGGCCTGAAAAACCCAGATAGCCCCCCACCCCACCCCTTAGTTATCTAAAAAACAGCAGTCCATAGCATGCAATGCAAGTTTTTAATCAAAATGAAATATGTTTTCAAAAGTGAGTGAGTGTTATTTCATCGTTATAGCTTCCTCTCCGGCTTAATTTAAACCAAACGCTTGTGTCATTATACTGCGTGGCGGGGAGATGACCCTCTGGAGAGGGACGCTACGGGTGAGAGGCCTGCATGTATTTATCTTCCAGGTTTTCACCTGTCTACAGATACCGTTTCCTTTTTAAGTCGAGCAGTAGGGATTTACTGGGCTGCTTCCTTCCCGGGGCCCGGTGGAATACAACATTAAACTACGGGGAGGAGAGAAAAACCTGCAGCGCACAAAAAAAAAAAAAGAAAAAAAGAAAAGGTATGTCAAAGCCATTCTGCTCTTCCTGCAGTCCTTCCCCGGCCTTGCAAGTATCCTCCAAGGGCCGGAGAACATTACAGGCCTTTCAGTTTATATGAATGGACACTAACAGACTTTTTCGCCATTTTGATAGGTCTAGATTTTGCAGGCATATCCTGTGGTCCATCAGGCACAGCCTTACTTTCAATTTAGTGTCTCCCGGTGGACTCCTGTCTTCCTATTTCATGCGGAAATCGTATGGACTTTTTTATCCCCCTGTACTTTCAGCCCCTTCAAAGCAAGGGATTTATCTTTTTCTTCTTTTTTTTACCAGGAAGATGTACAAGCCAGCATTCAAATGTAAGCAAATCATTAACAAACAGCAAGAGAGAGACTTGGAGTGGATGTCCTCACATTATCCGTCCCATCAGTCAGATCAGTCAAAAACAAAATAAATGATGTGTCACCGTTTAGCTGCGATTGTACAGAAGTCTGCAAAAGTCTTTGAAAGAGGAAGAGAAGCACCTGTATTTTTATTAGGGCAGGTTTGCCTTATACTACTCTATAAAGTTTAGACAGCCAAGGGAATCGTTTGTGATGATCTTTAGAACAGCAGTGCGCCTTACGTCACACAAACTTGGCCTAAAAGGATTGAATGCGGAAGACATGTTTGAAAATGATGTCAGTGAAAAGAATTTATTTGAAGGGGCAATCGGGGAAAGTTATTTTTTTCAAAGATTATTTAATACGTAACCCTAAATGTTATGACCAGCTGACTTAAGTATCAAAAAATCAATGCATTTTTACAGATTTAAAAAAATTAATAAATACAATTATTATATTACAGGCAAGCACTACATTATACGTTGAATATATATATCTGTCCAAAAAATAGCCAGAAAAAAGACCCTGGAATAAGTTCCAACTCACCCATGATTTATCACTCAGTTTGCACTTTAACATTTGACCACATCCTTTGACACAATGGAGTATCATGAGTCTGTATTAGCGGAGCGGCTCACGGCAAGTTCTTACGCAGAATACATTGTTGTGTTTGTCCTTTTCTGTTACATGATCTGACCTGATCCGAGGCAGACTGCAAATGCAGGGATGTCTCTGATTCAGAACTTCAATCTGGCCTCCAGTTTCAACCCAGTTGTAGTAATCATATCTGCAGCAGCTGCCGGTTAATCAGAGATCTCGAGGACAAAGATTCCTCGAGGTAAACGGGCCGTCGTGGTGGCTGTCGCTGAGTGACAATTCTCTTATAGAAATCTATTCAAAGACCGTTTTCATTCGCCAAAGATCATCCACTGCGAAGTACATAATGAAACGTCTTTTAGTTCCGGCTCTACTGAAGGGCCACCTTTTGGACTAATTAGGATGTCCTGGAATGTCCTCGCGTTGCCTGTGATGTCCTAATAAGACGGACCTACGAGCTACCAAAGGCACACGGAATTAGTCCAACAGCTTTTGGAGATGACCTCACCTCGTCCTATCACATTCCGCGTGTGTTTCCCCCCGCGCGTCCATGTCAGATCCTTTTCAGCAATTAGCCTTGAACTCGGAAAGACGATCAGCTCGGGTTCCCCCCGTTGCTGCGTCCCTCGTCATCTTGGAGTACTTTGACTCTTTCCCCCTGCGTCCTAATTAAGACCTTAATGCTACCTCCCACGGGGACCTTGATGTCCCGCTCCCATCCGCCACATTCCCTCCCTCCATCAAAACTGTTATGATTCCAGTCAGCTTTGCACAGGTGCAAATTGCTTACATTTAGTCTACATTTGCTCTCGATCATTGTTAATCATCAAAGCTCAACTCTCCCTGGCTCGAGCATTTGTTCACAAGGGGCACATTTTCTTGGATTGTTTTTGAAAAATGCTCTATGCTTTTTTAAAGCAGGAACTATTTGTTTGCATGCTCTAGACTAAAAAAAAAAAAAAACGTTGCAGCGGCTGGGTCCAAGACCACCGTCCTTTAGTCGGAAACCATTTTCAAAGCAAGGCAATATTTCCACTCGAAAGGGAGCACGCAGTTGGTTGTCGTCGTGAACCTCGACGCTTGACGCGTGATGTTGATTTATTCAGACCAGGTACGGCAATAAAACCGCATACTTATCCCATTAAACCTCGCGGTGACCTTCTGACTATTGAGTTGGGCCGGGGCCACATAATTCGTATAAGCTACCCGAGGCAATTACAAAGAACTGGGATTGAAAGAGAGCTGTCATTAGGATGTGCCTCCACATACCAGCCTGCGAGGAGATTCGGGGGCCAGGCCGAAGGGGCCGTGGGGGATAATTAGACAGTTTTATCCCAGTTTGTTGATACGAATGTGGCCGGCTTAGCCCCCCCCCTATACTTTGCTTGGTGGTAATGATCATGTCTAACAGGTGGCAGGCAAACAGACGGGGGCATGAAATGGATCCCTCGCTTCCTGGCCGCGTCTCCTTTTTTTTTTTTTTTTAGTTTTCTGGTCCAATCCGAGCCGCGCTCTGCACCGTTGTGGTTGCATCCGGGGTTGTTGATGCAGGGAAGTGTTGGGGATTTGTCACCATCTCATCTCATTCTGGCTAATCTCATTCTCCCCCGGGACCCTCGCACTGAGGGCCAGCGGAGGGTTAAACAAAACACATCAGTGCGTTTAACTCAAGTGGGTTGTAGAGTCGAATGAAGAAGAAAGTCGACACTCCTCTTAGGGGCATAGTTTTGTCGAAAACGTTTAAATAATTTCTCCCTTGTGCAAACTTTGGAATCATTTTCGTCCAATAGTGGAGACGTTTTTTTTCATGTTGGCATGGACACAACTTCCTCATTTTGTCGCTGTTCAGAATCTCCAAGATGTGTTTTGCCGTAACAAGCCACTAGATTGAGTCGCATCTGACATCAGGGTCTGAGTAAGCTTCGCTCATCCGAATCTCTTGTATCCTGTGCTGTGGAGGTGCGCATGGGAAGAGGCTCCTGATTCACTGTCATGTAATGGATCATTTGGGGGGGGGGGGGGGAAAAGAACGAGAAAAAGTGATTCATGTGTTGGATTTCACCACCTCTCCATAAATGTGTGAAACCGATTCGGGCCAGTGGATGACGCGCTTTATTCTCGGGACGAATACCTCTCTTAATATGGAGGTTCTGTTGAGCAGAAAATGTGTTATTATCTGGACGTCTCTGTGGGTAGCCGACGGTCACATGTACAAGGAGAACACACGGCGAAACGTCCACGGGGCTCTTGGCGCTCTGGTTTGCGGTGGCTTGCAGTGTGCAGCAGATTGTGGAGGCAAAGCTCCAGATTTAGGATCTTGGTCATTTCACGCCAAGCTGCAACCCTGGATTTTGTTATAATTCTTACCTTGCAAGTTGTTTTTAAAGCTTACTAACCTTAACCCTCATCTTTCTCTCATCAGAGGCTTAAAGCGTAACCCCAGCTTCAAATAGAGTTTTTAAAAAAACACGTTTTATGATTGCACATTTTCTCAGATCTTTTTTTTTTTTTTCTTTTAGTTTTTGTGGTTTGGCGCTGCAAAGTGCAAACCGAATTAGTGTGTTTTTGTGGTAGGTTGGGGATCTCGCTGCCCATAGAGACGGGTGACTCTGCGTGTTGGTGCTGAGGATTGAGTTTTGTTTTTTTAAATGTATTTCTTTAAGAATTACCAAATGCTCAAATTTATGAATTGAGTGATTTAATGGATTAAGGGAACCGGTGATAAACAGCCACAGAGCAAACCAACCCCAGCTGGCACCAACCACAGGTCTTAATCCACCACTCTATATTTGTTTGATTGGCCACCACAGCTGACAGCGGGGCGTCTGCTGCTTTTCTAGACAACAAGAGCTGTGATGGAGGCTCTCATCAACAGCCACGCCGCTCAGTATTTATAGCGCTGCAGACAGAACACTTTTCTCACCTCTTTTCCTTCTCATTTTGGGGAGAAGGAGAACTGGCTCGTCGGCGCGAGTGACGGAGCCGGGTCACCGGCTTCAGGTCACGAGGCCCCTGTGAAGCTCCATCGCGTCGCACATCGAGCGTCCCGTCTAACGTTTGTGTTATGAAGCATTGAGCATAAGTGATGCAAACAGACCCTGGGAGGCTTTTACGTAGCCCCCCCCAAACACTTTTTATATGATTCCAATTAAACTAAAATCAATATCACAGGTTTACGTGCTGAAATCAGCTGAGGGAGAGTAAAACTCAAATGTAAAAGTGTGAATGTGTTTTAACGTTTAGTTTGAGAAAAACGTTAAGCTGTTCATACTTCATCATATATTAACATCCAGCTGTTGATGATGTGTCAACCTCAGCTTTCCACATAGGGCTGACTTCCAGAAATGCATTCCTCCCCTCAAGCCCCCTGGTGTCTGAACCTGAACCGGCCTTTTCTCTTTTTTTTAAAGGCATAGCTGTGATAAGCACTCTATTCCTCCATGTGTTCATTTCTTTTTTCAGTGCTTGCCTGTGTTGACTGGTGCATCTTCGACCCAAAGGTGGCAAATATCATTTCCACCAACCAAGCAAAGGTCTAAATTTGTCTCTTTGTCTCTTTGTCTTAATCCTGTCCAAAGGCTCTGACGTCTTCAGCCTCCGGAGAATATCGCCCCGTTATTGTCTGGCGTTACTGGCACGATATTTATTCTTAGCAGATATCTCCACCGACGCACAAACACGCACACATGTTGGTACCTCTGTCTTTACGATGGCCCATAACCATTTCTCAATAAACAATAAATCAGTCAAAGTCACCTTTTATAGGTGCAGTACGTCACTATATTCTGCCTCTTAAGTTATGAGGATTTATCGCTATATATTTTTGCTTTTTGATGCTGATGGTTAGCCAAATCAAGCCATTTGGAAGAAAAAAAAACATCCAATAACATCCAACCCAACAAGCCACCCAGAACTGTTGCCATCACAAAAACTAAACTTGAGAACAACCGTAACTGTACTCAACCAGAAGGATCTCTCTTAATCTAAAATGACATTCGAAAGCCTGAGACGGGTTTTCCTGTCAAGTCAGGCAGCCCTGAATGATGAAGCTGACAAAGTGTCAAGGCCCCCCCCCCCCCCCCTCCCCCACCCCGTCCATGCAGCTGTTAAAGTGCCATTCTCAGCGATATGTCACTTCATTTGAATCCGAGTAGTGCAGTTGACTCGCATGTGCTTGAAACGCAGCCTCGCTCCCATTAACATGTCTGTGGTGGGAGAGGACCTTGTGCAGAGGCTCTATTAATACAGCCATTATTATACTTCATCAAAATCCAAAGGCCATACTGGAGATGTTGTTTCATCCACTCACAGAGAGAAAACCACTGCGCCTTTGACCAAAAGGAGGTTAACAAAGACAGGAAGATTAAATAATACATTCATCACATTCTGAGGGGCCGGGGGCCAAGTTCGTGTCAAATCCATAACAAGCAAAGTATCCTCGGCCCAGCTCATTTCCCCACACGCACGTCACGCTCTGCTGGAAATCTACGCAGAGGATGTATTGATCTTTCTGGTGCTTCCTTTCTCACAAGCGCACAAACAGAGCCGCTGTATCACAGGCAGCGCCGCAAAACAACCCCCCCCGCCTCCCTCCCTCCCAGACCCATAAAACTAAATAATAAACTCGCCGCCTGCCAAAATACTCCAAGTACCTTTTGTGTGTGCGAAAGCTAATATGCTGTTATTTGTTTCCCTTCACTTAAGCGGTATGGAAACAGCCCAGTGTGTATGTTTGGTGATTATTTACATTTCTCAGGGGATCTTCTCTTCATGACCACTTTGTTTGGGGTTGATGTTTGTTCAAGTAGAATATTGTTGAATATCCCTAAAGTTTGTCACTTCAACAGAAATTGTATTAGCGACATGGCGCACATGAAGTTACTAGTTGTGGTCCATGCAAGAAAAAAATAAATGAGAGTAAAGTTCCATTCTAAGCTTTGTTTATGTATTGCTTCGTAATGTGCGAGTCAACTTGTCCCCATGATTGTCAAACGAACGAATGAAGGGAGGGAAGTGTGTAAGTTTAGGTCTGGGACTGTTATTTTCAGTAGCGGGCCAACATGACGCTGCAGAAGCCGTTCCTCATGCTGGAGATGCAGAGCTGCACAACCAAACAAGGTGGTAATCCCAGCTGGTCCCTCGGTGTTAATGGGCCACTCAGAGCCCCTCCTCCACTACGGCGTTACCGCGAGGGCAGCCCATCCATTTAGAACTTGAGTAAACCTCCTGATTATTTCCCTTTACTGTCATCTCTTCTGTAAAAATAAAAAATAGAATGGATGGATATTTATCATCCATCTCAATGAGGCCTAATGTTCAGACAAAGGAAAAGAAACCATGAGCTTTTATGCGATAGAAGAAAAAGCATCTAGCTGATTAATTTGCACCTCAGTTGACACAGCGGCACTGACACAGTTGATGTGTCGTGCTCTCTGTAGTGTTTTTGTTGCTTTGCCCCGAGGCCGTCACGCTGCCTCTGATGATTGTACTCAAACGGGGAGAAATCTTGTTTTTCACCGCTCTTGATTATTGTTTGTCCAGCCTTTTAATTGCGAGCCCGATGTCGCAAAGTGTGTACTGTTAGATCATCAACAATCAGACACAGGAAGCAAACAAGGTCACGTCATCCACTGCATCCATCCCCAAATGAAGACTTGACCTCATTGAGGGAGAAACGTTTATTGTACAGAGCATTGTCAAACATCCTCCTCTTCTTACTAAGTATTATTGTTCATCACCAAAACAACAACAACGACATTGAGAGGTCACAAGGACTTCAGAATAATAACCGTTAACAGAATACACGGTTTTTCTTATGATAATTGGTACATTTGATAGGAAAAGCTGACTCCTAGTGGATCCAGAAAGTAACTGGATGTGGGAATCTCACTGTTTATACAGTCTGCTGGACTGGAAAGTACAAGTTCCCAGTGTAGTATTTGTACAATGTACTGTACAGCTCACTCTATGCGTACAGTGTACACAGCTACATTCAGAGGTACACTGTATTTCTTCAGTGTTGTGTTGTTCTAGCATAAACCACCCAACAGTATATAAAAGTTAAAATTATGGATGCCAATGCATCAGTGATAATACTATAATACTTTGGGTAATAATTGAACACTATTAAAGCTGGAATTCTGCACGCTAAGTACTTTTACTTTAGTATATACTTTTATATGTCTCCACCATCGTGTGCAGTACGCGGTTCTGTCCCTCCTCTTTGTGCTCATTTATAAAACATAAGAAGTCTTAAATTTAAAGCTACTACAAGAGACTTGTGTTTTGTGTTGATCTTGGCAGTACATGTGGAAAACCTAATTCCCTTTACCGAACCTTTAGATCTGCTGCCGGGCGCTGAGCTCTCCTCCCGCTGGAGGTCCGGGTCGGTCCGGGTCGGTCCGGGTCGGTCCGGGTCGGTCTGCTTGCTGCCGTAGGCCTCGTCTGGAGTCTGAGCCGAAGAAGTTTCTGGTCTGTTCTAGTCTCATAAGTTAAAAGTTCTTCATACTGACTTTAACTCACCGTGGTCATCACGAGATGAGTGACAGCTAAAGTCCTGTTGGCCTCATGGACATTGGAGTCTCAGGGCCCCCCCCCCCCCCCCCCCCCCCCCGTATGGGCACTTTATTTTGAAAAAAGCCCAGAAATGTAAAAACGCTCTTGATTACAATCACAGAGAGCCCCTGAAACAAGACTCCGGGAACGATGGAGAGATTTAAAGGCTGAATAAATGTGTTTGCTGACTGGGTGACTTTTTGCTCTCTCTCTCTCTCTCTCTCTCTCTCTCTCTCTCTCTCTCTCTCTCTCTCTCTCTCTCTCTCTCTCTCTCTCTCGCTCTGTGTGCAATGCCTCAAGACACCTGGCTGCAGCGCTGGTGCCTTTTTAAACTTGGCTGCATCACAAACACGTTGCGTTTCAGGTGTTGGGTGGATGTCCCGGCCCTTAGGTGCTTCCAACATGGTTAACATTAAGTTTCAAAATGTCAAAAGTACACAATGCACTTTAACTTTAACAGGAAGTTGAGAATTCCTTTTTCTCAGCATTCCTGAAGACAAAAAAGCATATTGTTTGGAGACGGAACAGAATCATTTTGCCAGCTAAACAGCAGCCAGCTTCTCCTCTGACTCGATCTTTCCGCCTCTTCTCTCCGAGCCAGTCCTAATGTGCTGGTAGCCATTTCCAAGCCAAAGCCACTTGGCTCCGCAGAAGGTCGGGGCGGCTGTGTGTGGTCTTTTATTCAATCTGGGTTTACCAACTGGTTAAGAGATGGGCAGACAGGGTCGGATTAGCTATTGGTTGTAATGTTGTAGTGTTTCATGTGTGTATTGCCCGTAAAAGAAAATTGCTGATAGTACACATGTGATTTAAATGAGAAGAATTTATTGTGAATTTTGTCCCAATTCTGTAAAATGTTCCCTTTACTACTTAAATGATTTACTCGACATGCACATGGAATCCCCAGGAAACAACTCGTGGGTTGGATGGAATTCGGAAAGAAGTCAGCTGAGGCGAGCAGTTTATGGATACATTAGCCGCTAATGGCCTGACACGCCTCCATCTCCCACAGAATTGTCGTCAGATAGAGTTGCATTCTGGGTCGCACAGGTGTCAGCTTTTGACAAGGAGGAACAATGCATGAAATCAAAATAACGATATCGCTGGTTCGACGACATCGTTTTTTATCCTTTTTTTTTTTTTCCTACTCACTGGAGTACTATTTTTAGGACTATAACCTTTTATTAAACGCAAAGTCACCGCGGCTTGTGTCTGCGTCACGTCATGCCTCGTACATTTTTAAAAATCCCTGCAAGCCAAAGTCACAAGTGGGGTTGTTGCTTATATGAAAACGGAGTAGTGAGATATTTGCTGTCCTAATGAGCTCTGATATAAAAATAAAAACAGGATTCATATATCATAGATGACAACCTGTCCTTCTCTCATTCTCCTGCACACACACACACACACACATACACACACACACACACATCTTTTGTACTTCACTGCATCTGCTGCAGCGAAATCCCACCGGCTATCCAGTTACGGCCCGCCCGGCCAGGGCCTGCATTAGTGGCGTAGGAGAGCTGTGAACAGGGAGTATCAGATGCTGTAATATGGAAATTCCTCTGTAATGCCGAGGCTGCGGGATTGTGCGATTACTTAATTCATTTAGCTGAGTAAATGTCACTGATCTGTCAAAGCACAGAGGGGACGGGGAGGGTAGTGGTGTGTGTGTGTGTATGTGTGTGTGTGTGTGTGTGTGTGTGTGTGTGTGTGTGTGTGTGTGTGTGTGTGTGTGTGTGTGTGTGTGTGTGTGTGTGTGTGTGTGTGTGTGTGTGTGTGTGTGTGTGTGTGTGTGTGTGTGTGTGGGAGGGAATACAGCGGTCTCAGGGAGCGATGGTAGTACCGCGAGCTTGTGTGTGAGCATGTAATGGCATGCATGTGTGGTTATGGGTGCGTGTGTGTGTGTGTTACGGCTAGATGGGAGTACGTATGGGGCCTCAGTAACAACAGGTTGGGTTTAAAGCTCCAGTTTCACGTGTCAGGGGAACAAACCATTAAAAAAAGAGCACCGAGCCCACCAAGCCTACACCTCCAGTACCCACATGACCTATCCAAGACGCTGATTTGTGGTTCCTGACACTTTAATTCATTGGAAAACACAAGTCAGGACCCAGGAGTTAAGTAAGTCCATTAACACTATGGAGAAGTAATGCTTTCCAGTGCAGTGCCAGCCCTGCCACCCAGTGGGATCAAGCATGGAAACCCACTTATTTCACTGTGGGTCAATAATTCCTGGACCTTTTTACACTGAGCTTACTGACAACATATTTTAAATCATTTGTATTTAAGAGTATTAAATAATCGTATTATGGCAACGTATTCCGTCTAATAGAAATCTAACTAATTCCTGCCACTATGTGTTTGTGTCGCACATCAGTTTCACTGTTACGATATACAATAAGCAACGTAACCATGAAACAAGCATGCAAAGGAGGCATAATAACATAGTATACAGCGATCCATCTGAAATTGAGTAATCTGCTCCACTCAATCTCTTTTAAACACAATATGAAGTCAAAAGGGACTAATGTAGCTGAACTCAGCTGTTGCATCAACGGAATCCATCGTTTCCCCCGGGGCGACCCTCAAAAAATGATTTCATTGTCCTCTAATCCATTACGTGGAGCAGCGATGTCAGATGAGCTGTAAATGACTCAAAACACAGCTGCTGGGGAGTGGAAAAGCTGGGAGGCAAATTGATCTCAAGCAAAATGGAAAAAGGTGGAGTCGAAATGCTGTTAAAACTATCTGACGGATCCGATACGCTCTGCAATATGGAACAGAATTGTTAATTTGAGACCTGGGGCTGTAAAAGCTTTCATTTACGGCCTCCAGGTCGGTGGCCTGTGAGCTCCGCCGGCTGCTCTGTCTTCCATTGTGTGTTTCTGCACTGGAAACTTTGCAGTGCCACACCATGGACACTGGAAATATTCTCTGTATTGGAGTTACATATCACAATTTCATTTAAAAAACATCTTGTTTTTAAGCTCTAGCAGCAGCTACAAAGTACTTTGATCTGCGACCGCTTTATGGCACTTTGGTTCACACCTCGGCAGTAAGTGAGATCACTCTTGGCATTTCTCTTTTTCCTGCCACTTCTTTCCCTCTTTTTCCTCATTATAATCATCATTTTTAAGAGGGAAGGCGATTCCTGCTTGCTGTTATAAAATAGTTACCGTGCAGAATAGAGGACCCGGAGGAGTATGATGGTTTAATGCATTCATCAATAAAATATTGGAAGGGTCTTTTACAGGATCCCAGATATTCTTACTGTGTATTTGTTCTCCTCACATGTATAAGTATATAATTAGCTACTGGAGTCATTGTGTGTGTATGTGTGTCTCTCTACATACTTTGCCAACAAATACGTGTTTTTTTTCTTCCAGGAGGCATGACTTCAGCTCTTTTTTCCTAAAACGTCTCTCAGCCTCTCGTCGGCTCCGAATACAGATGTATTGCACTCATGCGCCGCTGTTTTCAAAATGAAAAAATATTATATGTAGATAGATGCCCTGAAGATTTGGGATGGATTTAATGTGGGCTCAGGTGTCAGCTAAAATGGGTCATTACACAGCAGATTATAACTGTTATTAACAGTTCTGACATCATTGGGCTCAATAGTTTATAGAGGCATCAGGATAGAAAAACAAAGTTGATTATTCGCTAAACTCTCAATCGCCTTTTCACACACGAATTGGGTTCAAATCAAGCATTTTACTCTTCAGTTTATTAACCAAGCTTTACATGAACATGATTGACATGCGGTTCTTCCTCACATTCTCTATTCGCTTTTATCCTTAAAATGATCATGAAATCCAAGTCCCAAGACTCATGGACGGCATTTTTTTTGTTTCCAGTAGTGATTCATGTATTTATATCCTTTTAATCAACACCCTTCCATGGGATAGTTTGGGCCTGAGAGGTTGTGGGGTCCTGGTTTTACGGCGCAGCAGTTCATTACGTACACACCGCCCCTCCCCCCCCTGCTCTGCCACGACTGGAGTTTGTCACTTGCAGATTTATATTCGCCTCTATTAAAACTACTTTACAAGCCCACCAAGATTCCTGGAGTTGCAGGAGAGGGAGCGAGCGGGGAAACTCAAGGGGAGAGGCATGAAATGAAGGAATAAAGTAAGTGAGACTCCAGGAACAAAGCATAGTTTAATGGCAGTGAGAAGGTTGGGGAAAGTGTGTGTCAGCGCTAGTTCCCCTTAACGTGTAGTGTGAGCCATGCGGATCAGTCAAGTGGCAGTCCGATCACCGTGCAGCTAAATCAGCGATGTTAAACGGAGAAGTCCACACAATATTTGTCTTGTGAACTCGCCACACATTTATGAGAATTATGAGGCATCTGAAAAGTAACTTTGAAGACCTTTAACTTGACTAAATAACCATTATGAAAAACTGTAATGCTAAGATGTATTCATTACACCTGGCAGAAACCTGATAGTGAATTGTTAAAAAAAGAGAACAAAAGAGATCATCATTTTTGGGAATGTGTTGGAAAAACATGCATTAATGTCACGCCATAGTCAGCAGGGCTTTTAAGACAACGGTGTGTCTGTACCGTCTGCAACAATGATAACTGTGTACGCCATGTCAGCTGATGTCCAGATGACCTCCTGGTCACATGTGGGGCAAAAAATGTTTGTCCTGTTTAATGAATTTACACCAGGGTCGAGTGAGAATCCTAAAACCATATATTACATACTGTAAATATGTAAAGATATATACTAATTGTGTGTTAACTGCATTTCTAAAGAGAAACAGCAGCTGGTCCGTTCCCACTAACAGAATTATATCGAAATGAAGATAAGTATTTTTTTCAGCTACCTGTAAATTATTTTCAACCCATCTACATTTAGCATCAACAGCTAAAAGGACCTTTAGTATTTTAAGCGGGTGCGTGGAATGCAGAGCACCGTGGTAGCTTGGACCCATGAAATCCCCCAGGGAGCTTTAAGAATCCTGTTTTCTCTTATTTCTCCCTGGTCACATGCATCCTAATACAGACTGAAGACTGAAACGCTTCCTTCTGCAGAAACGTCACCGTAGTAAATACTCTTTTTCATTTAAGAACTATAATCTCATGTGGAATGGGATGGAATATTTTGTTCATTCACCGTCAAACAAAACAATATTTAGTCTTTTATTGTAGTACCATATTAGCAAACCATTTTAGCCTCAATTTTGAAGACAGATTAGTTCATTTTTTACAATATTATCATTGATATTATGCATTATTATTTCATGCACCAGCCTCCTCTTATTGGTGCCTACAGGAGTTGTGGTCAAATGTTAATAAATTGTTATATCTATATACAGTATAGATCTGCTTAAAACTACATTATGTGTGTGGAGCTGATAGTTGAGTAGTGCAAGTGCTTTACAAAGAGGTTAAATAAAAAAATAAATGAATTAACTTTTTTATGATATGTGGTGGTTGCTCTATCCATACTCGATCAGTGTGTACTGTAGTGCTTCCTTTTTTACACAAGAGGGCGATGTGTGCTTTTCTAAACCGCGTCATCATTGCAAAGCATTCAATCACATGCAGGAGATTTCTGAAGCATTAAGCCATTAAGCGGCATTCATTTTATTTTTTTGCATTAAAACAAAAATCCGCCTCTCTGTCCAAAGGCCAGACGGGCTGCAAGTGTACTATGGTTTTTATCAGCTTGTAAAATATATATATATATATATATATATATATATACACAGTACCAGTGAATTCGCTATTTCTCATCAAATAAGAAAATGTTTCCAAACCTTTGACTAAAACAAGCAGATTGTGTGGGAGCAGCATGTTGTCTCACAAAGCCCACATTGTCATCTGTCGCACCAGACACATTTCACCCACATTCCTGCAGCCTCTCTACCTCGGTTGTCACGATCTGAGCGTGGATGCTGAATCACAGAGTCTAAAGATAGATGCTTATTTGCAGCAGCAGCGTGGGTCAAGCAGTGTGGCATAAAGGTGAATCAGAAGTCACGCAGAGGACTTGTAACGGTTCAACAGCCCTTTTTTGCAATGCAAAAAAGAGGCAGGCATATGCCTCCCTTGTCCTCCCACCTCAGGCCTCCTGAGAAATTGTGTTTGTCAGAGTCATAAAACTGTCCCATAACCCCATAACCTCTGTGATATTCATGATCCAAAGTTTTTGCCTCGCATGACAGCTTGATGAGTGTAAGACCCGAGTCCGTTCCCATGGCTCAACCACAACAAGCACATTGTCTGCTCGGCTACCACGAGACGAGCGACAGTCCAGACTCCGCGGGCCCTCATTGGTTCAGCGCAGGAGCCCGCTCTGTTTACTGATGTCAGAGGCGGGAAGGAGCCCGTAATAGGCAACGGCTCTCCTCGACGTCCCAAGCTGTTTATGAACAAGGTGAAAAATGACACTTTTGTTGCCCCTCGCTGCGTCCGTCTCTCCCACCGTGCCCCGGCCTGTCCAACGCTGTCCTGTCTAATCAATAAGAGCACTTCTGCGGGTAAAAAGACAGAAAAAGAGGAGGGGGGGGGGGGGGGGGGGGTCATTTGGACGGTGAAGGCCGTAATGCAGAATCTCATAAACATGCATTAATCAGAGCAGAGGTCTGGTGTAACTGCTGTGGCATTCAAATAAAGACACAGGCTGGTGGGGTGATGAGTCACAGCTTGTGCTCCAGTCGAGTCGTGTCTTTTCCAAAGCCATCCACTGTGGTTCTGACAACCACGTACACAACAGCTGCTGCATTGACGGGTGTCTTGACAAAAGAAAGGCAGGGGTTTCAAATGATAGTAGTTCTGCCCTGTCGTAAACAATTTACTTTAGTTTAACTCCTTGTGGGATATTCTGTGGAATGAGGGGTGAAACATGTCTCCTACTGGCAAAGATTCTGTATTAAATGTTCTATCCATGATAGAATTATAGCAGATATTATAGGGATATTTATATAAAAAATAAACCACGTCTCCCTTCAAAAAAAGTTGCCCCGCTTCCATGTGTTTGTGTTTTGTTATTCTAGCTTCCCTTTAATGGGGCGGTGGTGTGTGCATGCTAGGGCATGTTATTGCATGCCAGGGCATGCTAGTACATGCTAGGGCATGCTAGGCCATGCTAGGGCATGTTTGTGCGTGCTAGTGTATGCCAGAGCATGTTATTGCCAAACAGTGTTAGCGCTGTTGGCATAGTTTGCTGCGTGCTGCGCGCTCATCTTTCGCCATGTGGAGAGAGGTGTGGAGGCACAAGCTGAAATTCTTATTGAGCATCTTTTGAATACAGTAATTCACTGGTTGAAGTCTGATCCCAAACTGCTGCGAGAAACTTGCAGAGCCCTTTTTTTATATAACCGTGATTGATTTCTATCTTACCGATTAGAGAATTACTTGATTTATAATATAAACAACTTTAAACATATAACAATTCTCAAGACTGTGGAGTTGTGAAATTGTCATTATTATTATCATTATTATGATAATTAAATGCTTTATGATGACAGTTTTCGCATGTGTATGCTTGTGTGCTTTTGTTTCAAATAGCAGCATTGACTATTAAACTTTTATTAATCTTATTATAAAATCATTAAAAAAATCATTCATTTAAGCTGTCGTTGGAGTTTCCATGGAAATACATTTGTATCGACAGAGCAGAGCATCTTTTTAAGGGCGGTAATGTGCTGGGCATTGATGAGTGTTGATGGAAGAACATTCATTGGAATTATGACAATGTAACAACAATACTGACGCGTTCAAAATGATCCACCTGCAATACATCCATTGTGCAGAAAAATACCCAAATAATCAATTCACCTGTCTATCCAGCAGGGAGCAGCATTCGGCTCCCTCCGTGCACACGGCCTCAGGGAGCCTCAGCAGCCCCACTGAGAAGCTCTGTGCTGCTATATGTTGTGCTATTTATAAAAGTCCTGATTCAGCTTCACTGATGATTCCAATTCCAATAGAAATTCGAACAAAGCACGTATCTACCCCAAGTCCCTCTTGGGGTAGATACCAGATAAGATGAGTTACTTACAGACTCGCAGGTACATCAACTGTTTTTTAATGCCAAAATGTTGCAACGATAAAACATGAAATTGTGTAAAATGCCTGCATTTCAAGCATTTAGAGTGCAACATGCAGCTATTCGGCTCATTCTGCAATGCATTGAGTCTTACACGTGTGGTCCCAGTGAGGTGAAACGGGCTCCGACCATTCAGGGCTATGACATGATACCTTCTGTTGTTCATTTTCTTATGATGCCAGTTCTTCGTCTCCCTGCTCGAACTTATGTCATTTTTTATGGTTAAGGAAAGTAACTGTTTCTTTTGAGCATTTATCCTATGCATATGCCTAAACTGATGGATTTTACCACATATTTACATAAAAGATGGGCATCAGCACTTTTTATTTTGATCTTCATCATAAGTCTGTCCCTCTTGTACTAAAAGGGCCAATGTGTAGGCTTTAGGGGGATACAATAACAATACAATATCATATAATGTATGTTTCCATTAATAACCCTTACTATTATAATATTGTTTGCATGAAATCATCCATCTTATCTAAATACGGAGCAGATATTTTATAGGAGTCCACCATCTTTCTACAGTAGCCCAGAGGAGACAAATCAAAAACAGGCTGTTCATGTTTTCATAGCAACCACCGTTCTCATGGTTCTCCTGCTTGGCAGAGTGCAAAAACCTCACCACCAGATGCCACCCAATCCTACGCACTGGACCTTCTAACATTGCCATTTTCTATCAGAAGATTAGATTAGAATACTGATCAGCATCAGAGATAATACTGGAATTGGTTCAAATGAAATAACTGTTTCTTTACACATAAAATAATACAAATCTCATTCATTCATTTGTTCATTCTCACACTCAGGATGGCACATAATCAGACTTTTCTACTGCTCTTAATAACGGTTCAGCCTGCTGTACATACAATGTGATTAGCTTAATTACTAATGAGTTCATTTTATTTTCTCCCTCCTTCGTCTTGCAATTTACTTTAATTTTCCGATTCACCTTTGATCAGATCAGTTTTCTGTTTGTTATTCCACACTAGGTTCTCTTTAGGGAAGACTCTTGCAATCCCACCTGAGTTTTGGTCCTTTCTTGTGCAGCTGCAGTGCTTTATCTTCATACCTTTTTTTACCCCGGCACAAATAAATAAAGTAAATAAAATCTTGAGCAGCCATGCGTGCGCTCAACCAGCGATTCAAATTCAATCTAAAAGAAGAGAGTCGCTCTCACATCTATTCAAGGACAGTGTTTTGAATGAGGTTCCAGTTACCATGGAAAAAATGTACCTCTGTCCCACAACCCACAGAGTGAAGCCAGCAGGAACTTAATCCAGCGACGAGGGAGGTGGGGTGGGGGGCGGCCTCGATGGCGCGCTACCTGCAATGTGACAACGCGGGATTTTGAAAAACGTGGAACGTCTCGGATGAAGTGATGAACGTGTAAGAGTGCTGACGGATTCTCAGCCTGTTTATAGACGCGTGGTGAAGGATCTTCGTATCAGATGGGGGGACACAGAGGGAGCCATGACAACAAGAGGAGCCTATACTGTCATCATCCCACTGGTTTTCAGGCTTCGTGATGCTTTAGCCCCCCCCCCCCCCCGTGATTGAGTTGCACGTTTATTAAACTCTGCAGCTGTTGTTTGTGAAGGCACCCAGCAAACCGAGTTAATTGATGGACTTATTGAGTTACACTCGCTGCATGCGAAAAAAGAAAAAAGACAAACCCTCCACCACTGAGGGTCAAGAGCACTAATATGAGCTCGACCTCAGCTCGCCCGCCGACACACACACACAACACCTGGTGACAGGCTGGGTTACTGGGAGTTGCCATGAGTTGTTGCATCTGTCCATGCACTCATGTGCATGCACCGTGCATACATGTACAAGTGTGAACTCCCGCGTGCCCG
This sequence comes from Pungitius pungitius, assembly GCF_949316345.1. Lineage (NCBI taxonomy): Eukaryota > Metazoa > Chordata > Actinopteri > Perciformes > Gasterosteidae > Pungitius > Pungitius pungitius. Next base: position 11,021,266 of record NC_084919.1, read on the forward strand.
ACTGAAAGGTCAGACTCTATTAATACTTCGATTTTTGAACTTTCTGCCTTCGGGGCGCTCTCTGAACAGAGCACCAAACATGACATTTTCTCACCGCAGCGAGAATAAAAGATCCGGCTCTCACTTTGGAAATTGATGATATACTGTTATGTATATTTTAAGACCTGCAAGCTGTGTTCGACCTAAGAGGAGTAAATTAACACTTAAACTTAATGTATATTTAACTTGTTCTTGTGTATTTCATTGTTGTCGGAATATAAAGTCAGTAAACCGCCATGGAACCATTCATTCATATATCATGTAAGTGTTTTTTTATATAATTGGTACATAAGGAGAAATGTAACTAGCAATTTGTGGTGGTTTAAGAGTTTCCCTTCACGAGCTTGAAAGCATTGCAAAGGGTATAAAAGAGCATAAAGAATTTGACTCTGACTTTGGAAAAAGCGATTGCTTGCTATGTATATTTTAACAAGAAAAAGATGCTAAAAATAACCGCATACAGAGGGGAAATAAAATTTAAAGAGCACATACTCAGTTTGAAAAGTGAGCCAGTTTTGCTACACAACAAACTCTGTATTTAATGCGTTCGTTGTGTGTATTGTTCAACACTGAGGGAGGATGTGAGGGGTCTCACATTCAGAGTGTGGTATTTGACTACCTGCGTTTAGCAGATAAACGCTTCACTGAAACAGAGTTAAAATGATTGTTTGGGTTTGCCCTTCTCCCCCACAGTGCAATATAATAAGTGGGTTGAATGTCATGAAGACTGTGGCGAGGGGGTTTCCCCGGGGTGTAAAGTACTGTAGATGGAAAGATGAGGAGGAAGTAGAGGGGCAGACCAGACAGCGTTAATGATACCTGCAGACATTAAAGGTTCAAACTTCCACTGGGTTAGTTTAGATGGGCAGTGACTCATGAAAAGTCGCCTGGGGGCATTTAAACGAGGAAAAACTTCAGTAAAGTGAAATTCGAAGTGGTGTATTTGTGTCTTTTAGTGTAAAAAAAAACACATAACATTTTGACATAATCTTGCAAAAATAGCTTTAAAAATACTGTTTTACAATATTCAAACTGTAATCGAGGCATAGATATACTGTAGATCGGGGATAGATAATGCAGATGTAGGTGGGAACATATTTGCCTGGTTTTAGTGTGTGACGGTTCGCAATCTCAAAAAGTTTCAAGAATGGAGCGACCACCCTGAGCCGCTGTTTATTTGTTGGGAAAACAAAATGAAAACAGCAATTAAAAGCGCAGCAGAAAAACAGAAGTGCACAATTAAAGACATGCTCGGCTGCACGCATGACTCCTCAACTCCTTTGTGCAGCAGCACCCGAGATATCGCCGGTGCTCAATGTATCAATGTCCATGAACAAATAGGATTGGTTGCTGAAAATACCATTAATAATGGCTGCATTCCACTTATTCATCCCCTGTCTTTTTAAACTTGAGAAGCCCATTAGGTCATTAAGCTGACATAAATATCCCTCAGCATGTCCTCAGAGGTGACACGACGCTGACATATCCTCGTCATATCTCAATGTACTTGGAGGGTAATTGCATTTTTGCACGCTGTACTTTTTGCTGCAGCTATGCACTATGGGTAAGCGGATATTTGATGAATGATTACTACCTTCCCCATCTGGTACCATGACACCTGCTACCATCACTGTATGCGAATCATTCGGGAAATCCGCGCACACCTGCTACCATCACTGTATGCGAATCATTCGGGAAATCCGCGC